>NC_047084.1:45154544-46400615 GCF_902459505.1 Geotrypetes seraphini | reverse complement strand
GAAGGTGTGAATAAACATGTGGATAAAGGTGTGCCGGTGCAACCTTACCTGGAGTATTATGTTCAATTTTGGTCTCCTTATATCAAGAAAGATATAGCGGCACTAGAAAAGGTACAAAGAAGAGCGACCAAGATGATAAAGGAGATGGAACTCCTCTCGTATGAAGAAAGACTAAAAATGTTAGGGCTCTTCAGCTTGGAAAAGAGATGGCTGAGGGGCGATATGATTGAAGTCTACAAAATCCAGAGTGGAGTAGAACGGGTACAAGTGGATCGATTTTTCACTCTGTCAAAAATTACAAAGACTAGGAGACACTCGATGAAGTTACAGGGAAATACTTTCAAAATCAATAGGAGGAAATATTTTTTCACTCAGAGAATAGTTAAGCTCTGGAACGCATTGCAAGAGGTTGTGATAAGAGTGGATAGTGTAGCTGGTTTAAGAAGGGTTTGGACAATTTCCTTGGGGGAAAATCCATAGTCTGTTATTGAGAAAGACATGGGGGAGCCACTACTTGCCCTGGATCGGTAGCATGAAATGTTGCTACTCCTTGGGTTTTGGCCAGGTACTAGGGAGCTGGATTGGCCACCGTGAGAACAGGCTAATGGGCTTGATAGACCTTTGGTCTGACCCAGTAAGGTTGATCTTATGTTCTTATGTTTTTGAATGTATCAAGATGGCGGCAGTATGAGGAGGTGGCTTCAGCGTTGCCATGTGACACAGTATCCTGTTAATTAAACCTCCTTATCTGGGCCACATGATAATTAGTTCACACTAATGTCCATTAGCATGCCCTTTTAGTAAAAGTACCCCTAATAAATTAACAAGAATAAAAAAGTTAACACCATACTGCAGAATGGTACACCTAGCCATTAATTTGTGTCCTGCTAAAAGACAATCAGGTTTGGCATAGTGGGTGGACTGAATTGTTTTTTATTCCCCATTAGGCATACTTTTTGCAACCAGTGTTATAAATAAGACCGCATTTTATACAATACTTACCCCCTCTGCTACGAAACTGCATTAGGAGTTTCTAGCGCGGGGAGCTGCGCTGAATGGCCCGCACTATGAGTTCCTATGAGCGTCGGGAGAGCGTGGGCCATTCAGCGCGGCTCCCCAGATACCTTGGCACCAAACACAATTAGTATGTTCTTCTTAATAGCATGTTGAATGACGCCATTATTAAATCAGACTAAATATCTGTGTGAGTGATTCATTCACTAGAACAGTGAACACAGCTAGCTTCAACTTAATGAAGGCTTTTACAAATACTATCTTCTTGCATGCATTCTCTGCTTGTCTTTGTGTGTCCTTGCACATGTAAATGTTTAAAAGAAGCATTTATGCACATATTTTTAATGGGGCAAACTTAAAGGCAAAGAAAAGATAAAGCTCCCAGTTACAAGCATAATTTACAGAATGCTGTATTTTACACGTGGCTCTGAGGCAGTTAGGTGTCCACACAAGCCAGCTGGTATAACTGCAGACACCTATTAGTATTCTACACAGTGTTTCAAAAGAAACTGTACATAGTTTGTTTTCTGCATAACACTGTCAAATCCTGACTAATTTCAATAAAATTTGGGATACATCACCCTGAATAAATTTGCAGCAAGCTTACACTCGTGCCAGCCACATCACCTAAACAGTGTCGCCACTGCCTAGCAATTATTGTCATGATATGTGCAGGCACCATTTTGCATTACACCTAAATTGTTTATTGGTTTTGATATACCTCTTTCCTTACATCACAAATCAAAGCAGTTCACAAAACAAATTAAAAGCATTAATAACAGGGAGAAAAGGAATGCCAGGAAAATAACAACCATTCAAAGAGAAAAGCATACAAAAAAACCACACATGGAAGGAATAACATAACCAAATAAAACAGATAATTCCATTAAAATATTCCATCAGTTTTTCAATCCAGGCAACATCATAAACCTTCCATATTCCATCCCATTAGCTTATGACAAGAAAAACATTTTAACTACGAAAAAAAGCAAAAAAGCAAACTCAGCACACTATCCAGATGAGGAGTAAATGTGAATAAAAAGCTTTAATTAGGTTTAATGGCATATGGATGTCAATGCGATATTGTAAATATGCCAGGGTACAGTAAAGAAGTTTCATGTCTGTTCCGACCAAGGAACAGATTACTGTGATGAGAGTTTATTCTACGAAATGGAAGAGCGTATGGAACTAAAACGATTAACAATATGGCATCTGGTTTGTGTTCCATTTTTATTAGGTAAAGGCATTCCATTTTGATCAACTTCTACAGTCACTGATGACAAAGATGTTAGTTTGCAACAGACTGGAATGAAATTCTGGAAATATGGAAACTCTACACTATACATAAATTAAAAGCAGAAGATTCTCACTGTGGATTGTGTTAAGATCCCAATCTCAAAGAAGGTATGTTCCAGTAGTAGCCACAGACAGTACAGGTTGACCCAGCAGCAGAGCACCTGTGATGTGGTTGGCGGAGGTCCCCAAGCGCCACTAGCTAAAGACTGCTGGCAACTATCTCTCCACCTCCGCCCCTCCAGTGATCCAGCATCTCTCAACCCCCTTTCCCTCTCGTGTATCTTACAAAAACATCAGTTCTTCACCAACAACAAGCAGTGACTCAAACACTCTCTTATGTTGGTTCCAGAGCCTTCCCTATGATGTGGTCCCACCTATGTGGAAACAGACCTATGTGGGGTTCATGCAGCAATGTGTACAAGTTGCTACTTGTTGCAAGCAAAGAACCGAAGAGTTTAAAAGGTAATGTAAGAAAGGGGATTTGAGAGACGCCAGATTAGCAGTGAGGGAGGGGGTTGAGAGATGCCAGATCACCTGTGGGAGGGGGATTTTGTGTCCTCCATCTTTGGGCTTAGGGCCACCCAAAACTAAGTGTCTGGCTATACCACTAGTATTCACTAGGTGTGGTGCTTGATGAAAGTTTTAAGTTTTAGAAGTTTTAGGATGTACGTGAGGAGTGGTATGAAATCTGTAACCACTATGTAGATTAAAACCATTACTTGATGTAGCAGACTTTCACTACTACTACAACTACTTATCATTTCATTAGCGCTGCTAGACTTATGCAGCACTGTACATGCGAACATTCAAGACATGGTTCCTAATTAAGAAGCTCCGTGAAGGTTCTCAACATTGGCAGACAGAAGCACGCCACTAACTGCCCTGAGATTTAGACAGCCCAGGAAGGCTCTGGAGAGGATTCTATAGCTGGTGGAGCTTGGAGATCCCTGCCAGCCAAAGTATTAATTTAGGGGAGGGGAGGGGGCAGTGTGTGGAGAGGAAATACATGGGCCATGCCTACCTAGTCTTTTTCAGTCAGGTCCAAATAACAAAAAGATGCTCTGATTGAGCAGTTGACCACTGGATAGGGTTACCAGATTTGTTTGTGCAAAAAAGAGGACATGTGGTCCTGCCCCATTCTGCCTCCAGCCCTGCCCTGTTCTATCCTAAGCCCTTCCCCTCCCCCACACAAACATCATCTCTTCTTCCCCAAGTCCAAGCCATGTCTGGATGGCCTCCAAGTATGCACAGATACAATGCAGCAACATCATTGTATCATCTGTATGTGTTTGGTGGCTTTCTAGATTTGGTCCTGCGCTTGGGACTTTCCAAAGCCCAGACAAACTGCTGGGTTTTGGAAATCCATTCGAGCACCCTGACAGTCCTCTTAAAAAGAAAACATGTCTGGATTTTCCCTGACATCTGATAACCCTACCACTGGAAGTATTAAGGCATGATCCCTCCTTAATCCCCCAAGTGATTACTGTCCAGTGGTGTAACAAGAGGGGGTGGTCCGCCCCGGGTGCAAGCCATGAATGGATTGTTTCCAGCCTTGGAGTCATAGTCCAGGAACTTCCCTTCTCACGGCCCGGTCCCAAGGCTCTGGGTAGTCCCCGTGGCCCAGTATGTTCCCAGCCTTCTCGCCTGTCCGGTCCAATGGCCCTTTTCCTTCATTGAAGCTGAAAAAACTGCCGGCCTCAGCAGTGATTCAGCTATATCGCCTGCGGCTCCCCTTCCTGCTTTCCATGCCTGCCAATGATGCAACTTCCTGTTTCCGCTCTGGTGGATTGCGGCAGAGGCAGACACGGAAAGCAGGAAGAGGAGCCGCGGGTGATATAGCTGAATCACAGCTTCACAGAAAGTAAGGGCCATCAGACAGGAGAGAAGGCTGGGGACATGCTGGGCCATGGGGACTACCCAGAGCCTTGGTACCAGGCCATGAGAAGGGAAGTTCCCGGACCATGACTCCCAAGCTGAGAACCCCTCTCTCCCTCATGGCTTGTACCTGAGGGAACATTACTAAAAATATTTTTTTACATTGGAGGGGGGGGGGTGAAAAATGATGGCAGGGGTGTCAAAAAACAATGGGCCCCTGGTGTCACATACCCTAGGTATGCCACTATTACTGTCCCCCTTCTTCCTTGAAAGTGAAGCCAAAAAGGAAAATTCAGGCTCTGTGTCATCTGGCATTATGACTAGGGGAGTAGCTTAGCGGTTAGATCAGTGGAGAGTGAGTCAGTGGTTCTAACTTTTTTTTTCCTGGGGCTCCCTCCAAGAACAGAAAAATACTTACTGCTAGCTGAAATCTATTCAAGTGGTGGTCATTCAGATACAGCAGGCATTTTTCTGTTCCTGGAGGAAAACTACTCCTACACAAGAGAAGACGACCTCACGGCAAATAAGGGAGAAAAAGCAGGAAGGGACACATCAGACACAGAAGGGGACGACCACACAGCAAACAAGGGTGATAACACAGGAGCAGTTAAGGATATCGTAATTGAAACTACAGGGACGGCCAAGAGTAGAAGGTCCAAAAAGGTAACACGTAGGGAACTTAGATGTATGTATACGAATGCTAGAAGTCTAGGTAACAAAATGGGGGAACTAGAGACAATAGCAAGACATGACATATTGGATATCATTGGCATAACAGAAACATGGTGGAATGAAGAAAACAAATGGGACACAGTACTACAGGGATACAAGCTGTATAGAAGAGATCGAGTAGGGCAGAAAGGTGGAGGTATTGCTCTATATATTAAAGAGGGAATAGATTCTGTTGAAATGGTTACAACAGAAATGAAAGAGAAGCTTGAGTCACTCTGGATCAAGATTCCTGGTCAATTTGGAGCAGATACGAAAATTGGCCTTTACTATCGTCCCCCAGGACAGGCGGAGGAAACTGACTCAGAAATGATGGAGGAAATCAAACAAGAATGCAAGACAGGCAATGTAATTATATTGGGAGACTTCAATTTCCCAGGGATAGACTGGAAACTAGCAACCTCCAACTGCGGCAAGGAGGCCAAGTTCCTGGAGGTGCTAGGGGATTGCTTCCTGGAACAAATGGTAAAAGAGCCGACAAGAGGCAACGCCACCTTGGACT
This sequence comes from Geotrypetes seraphini, assembly GCF_902459505.1. NCBI lineage: Eukaryota > Metazoa > Chordata > Amphibia > Gymnophiona > Dermophiidae > Geotrypetes > Geotrypetes seraphini. Next base: position 46,395,199 of record NC_047084.1, on the reverse strand, counting down.
TGGTCCTAAATGGTCTCACGGGACCGATAACAGTAGTGGAAGTCATGGTTCCGCTGGGAACGAGTGATCACAATGTAATTAACTTTAAACTTGACATCGGGAAAGGGAAACATGCCAAAACCTTAACCACCACATTGAACTTTAAAAAGGGTAAATACGATAGCATGAGAGCCATGGTAGAAAAACGACTCGAAAAGAAGGTGGACAAACTTGAAACGGTAGATCAGGCATGGTCCCTACTGAAAAATACTATCACAGAAGCACAAGATCTCTACATTCCGAGGATTTCCAAAGATCGGAGATCAAAGAGCAAAAGAGAACCGGCATGGCTTACCAAACAGGTGAAGGAAGCCATAAAAGAAAAGAAGGACTCTTTCAAAAAATGGAAATACATAAAGACAACCGAAGCCTGGAACAAACATAAAGATGATCAGAAGAAATGTCACAAGGCGGTGAGGGATGCAAAACAGGAATATGAGGAAAAAATAGCCCAGGAGGCCAAAAACTTCAAGCCCTTCTTTAGATATGTGAAAGGGAAAAAACCTGCAAAAGAGACAGTCGGACCCTTGGACGACCAGGGAAGAAAAGGGTACATCAAGGAAGATAAACAAATCGCAGACAAACTAAATTCCTTCTTTGCGTCCGTCTTTACGAAGGAGGACACCTCAACAATACCTGAAGCGGAGAAAGTGTTTGCAGGAGAAATAGAAGACAGCCTCACCACAGTTGAAGTGGACTTAGACCAGATATACTATCAGATCGACAAACTTAAAAGTGACAAATCCCCTGGACCGGATGGAATTCACCCGAGAGTCTTAAAGGAATTGAAGGTTGAAATCGGAGAGTTATTGCAAAAACTTGCAAACCTGACAATCAGAACTGGACAGATACCGGACGACTGGAGGATAGCGAACGTCACCCCAATTTTCAAAAAAGGATCGAGAGGGGAACCGGGCAACTATAGACCTGTGAGTCTTACGTCTGTCCCCGGCAAGATGGTTGAAGCACTGATCAAGGATAGCATGGTCCGGCACTTGGACGCACACGACTTGATGAAACCCAGTCAACACGGATTCAGGAAAGGGAAATCATGTTTGACGAATTTACTCCAATTTTTTGAGACCGTGAACGAGCAAATTGATAGTGGGAAGCCGGTGGACATAATATACTTGGAAGAATTTTTAGCAAACAATGGGCAACATGTACATACCCCGGATCTATTTTGGGACACGGCTAAGGCAGTACTTAGAGGGGTGATAATATCATATGTATCAGCACGCCGCAAGAGAATCGCCCAAGGTATTATTAGACTGGAAAAGCGATATACACAATTGAAAGCCAAATTTCTTAACAACCCGTCGCGTCAGCTCAGTGAAGATATGAACTCAGCGCAAGTAGCCTTGAATGCACTATTACATGAACGAATCAAGCGTTCTTTATTCTACAGAAAATATAGGTTTTATCGTTATGGTAATAGAACCGGCAGATTGCTAGCCACACTAACTAAACACTGGCAGGATGGTCGATACATATCCCGAGTGAAGTCTGGGACGCACACTTATCTTACAACACCATCCGACATAGCTGAAGCGTTTTACACACACTTTTCGAACTTCTATGCTAGTCATACTACATTAATGGGGCCTGATGTTCTTGACTATTTGGAAGATGCGGGTATGCCTAAATTCACTGACCTGCAGAGATCAACCTTAAACAGACCCATCCAGGGCACAGAGATACAAAGAGCAATCACACAATTAAAATCGTACACTGCCCCGGGACCAGATGGGTTTTCTACAGAATTTTATAAAACAATGTCTCTACAGGTGTGTGAACCTCTCCTGAGATATTTTGTGGTGGCGCTGGAGAAGGGCCGCTTTCCTTTACATGCCAATGCGGCCACCATAACATTAATACTGAAACCAGGCAAACCTGCAGATGAAGTAGACTCCTATCGTCCGATATCCCTCCTAAATGTTGATATAAAAATACTGGCCCGCCTATTGGCAAATCGATTGTCTCCACTCCTGCCATTAGTGATTTCCCAGGCTCAGACGGGGTTTGTCCAAGGCCGCCATTCGGTGGTGAATGTTAGGAGGGTGTTGCTAGCAATGTCTAGAGCTCAACAAGCGTCCAACCCGGGCATATTGGTCAGTCTAGACGCTGCAAAGGCCTTTGACCAGGTTGATTGGACATACCTATTTAAGGTACTGGAATACATGGGAATAGGGGGTTGGTTTGAGTCTTCCTTGCGGGTGTTATATGCGTCACCAACAGCGTCCCTATTGGTCAATGGTTTTTTGACACAGCCATTCAATATTGGTAGGGGCACACGTCAGGGATGTCCACTATCCCCGCTGCTATTCATACTTTATCTAGATCCTCTGCTACGAACTTTTTTAAAGGATGATATTCTAGTTGGGCTGAGGGAGGGCTCCTCTCAGATAAGAGTACTGGCATTTGCCGATGACATCTTACTTACACTCGCTCAACCACACAGTTCCTTGAAGCGTGCCTTGGAGATATTGGATGAATTCCACATATATTCCGGCCTGACATTAAACAAACAGAAATCTCTAGTGCTTCCATTACAACTCTCACTATGTGAATCATGGTCCGACCCCTTCTCTTTAGTATGGGCCCCAACATCTATTCGATACTTGGGAATTCGTATACCGAGAGATCTGGCAACACTCTATACACTTAATGTTCGCCCACTGCTTACCCAAACTACACAACGGTTGCAGGCATGGAGATCCTACCCACTGACACTAATGGGCAGGATTGCGTTATACAATATGATGATGATCCCACAGTGGCTGTATGTTCTACAAACTTTACCCATTTATTTGCTACACAAACATATCCGGCTTCATCATCGTGCATTGTCTCACTTTTTATGGCGAGGCAGGAGATCCCGAATCCCCCTAGGCAATTTAACTTTGCCTATCTCTCAAGGGGGTCTGGGTCTCTTGCACTTGGGGAGGTTTAATGAGGCTTGTTTACTGCGGCACTTGAATGATTGGTTTTGTGGGACATCTCACTTCTCAGCCACGAGGGTGGAGTGTTTGGCACATGCCCCCTATCATTTTAGTTATATGTTACATGTCAAATGCCTTCCTAAACGGGACGCCAATTATGGGGATGTGTTTCTCCTACCCCTGCGTAGACTTTGGAGGAATCTCTGCCGGCGATTAGCCGTTCGACCTAATGTGACTCCATATCTACCGGTGGCTGGTAATGGAGATTTTCTTCCAGGTATGGATATGGGCGCCCAGACCTGGTGGAGAGGGAGGGGGCTATTTTATTTATTCCATGTAATGCAATCTAATGGACAATTACAATCTTTTCAAATGTTATGTGATTCATCAGTACTAACACCGGCGGATTGGTTCCAATACAGGCAGCTCCATCATTATGTCACTACCTTATCGGAAACAGCCTTATCTGACTCTATCCGAGACCACCTATCGAAAGCCATCTGCCTAACGGCACAAGAACCTGTACCACTGCGAACCCACCATAGATTTTTACAAGAATTGGCTGGAGAATTGGACTATGCTTTATTGGCATCGCAATGGACACAAGATTTACAGATTACTATTTCAGTGGACATACTGAAACGGAGCTTTTCAATGGGCATGAAACTTCAGCTGTCGGTAGCAGAAAGGGAGCGATATTACAAGTTTCTAGTCCGGGCATACTTTGCTCCTGTTCGGGCATTTCGGGCACGTATCAGTCCTACTGATTGTTGTTTGAAATGTATGGCCCCGAGAGCCTCTTTGGGTCATATGTTCTGGCACTGTCCGGGCATTCAGGCATACTGGAAACGTATCTGCCTACATGTACAATCTATCTGGAAATGCACTTGGATACCTACCAATACGTATTTATTCACGTTAAAACTTACTATGAGGCCCATTCGACCGGGTGCAGCGGTGTTTGCCAGAAAGGCTATTTTCGTGGGACTTAAAACTATACTTCAATGCTGGTTGTCACCACATACCCCAACAGTTTCCCACTGGCGCACGCAAATGATCCAGTTAGCAGGTTATGAGCGATTATCTGTTACAGACATGAACTCTAAGGCTGGTGTTTTATACCTACGCTGTTGGATACCATTTTGTTCTACACTAACACCGGTTGTACGCAGTAGATTGTTGAATTGACCTAACTGTTAGAGGCTGTTCCCACGGGGGGTGGGTGGGGTGGGTGGGAAGGTGGGGGGGGGAGTTTGAAGGGGGTTGGCAGGGGTTGGGGGTTATTGGGTACTTATTGGGTACAGTTATGATATTTAGGTAAACTGCTTGATGATCTGGCTGATCTTGTCTCTATGTACATGTAAAACCTAATAAAACTGTTTTAAACATACTTGGACTTCCAGAAAGCGTTCGACAAAGTTCCACACAAAAGACTTCTCAGGAAACTACAAAGCCATGGCATAGAGGGGGATATACAAAGATGGATAGGCAAATGGCTGGAAAACCGAAAGCAGAGAGTGGGCATAAATGGGAAGTTCTCCGACTGGGAGAAAGTGACTAGTGGAGTACCCCAGGGCTCGGTACTTGGGCCGATCCTTTTTAATATTTATATCAATGATCTGGAGGAAGGAACATCCAGTGAGATCATCAAGTTTGCAGACGATACAAAACTATGCCGGGCGATCAGATCGCATGAGGATAGAGAGAAACTCCAGAGCGACTTGTGTCGGTTAGAAACATGGGCGGAGAAATGGCAGATGAAGTTCAATGTGGAGAAATGCAAGGTAATGCATTTAGGCAATAAGAATAAGGAATACGAGTATACAATGTCAGGTGCAACTCTGGGGAAGAGTGAACAAGAAAAGGACCTGGGTGTACTGATAGATAGGACCCTGAAGCCGTCGGCACAATGCGCGGCAGCGGCAAAGAAGGCAAATAGAATGTTGGGCATGATAAAGAAAGGAATCTCGAGTAGATCGGAGAAAGTTATAATGCCGCTTTATAGGGCAATGGTCAGACCACACTTGGAATACTGCGTCCAACATTGGTCTCCCTACCTAAAGAAGGATATAAAACTGCTGGAGAGGGTGCAGAGACGAGCAACAAAACTGGTGAAGGGTATGGAAAAACTGGAATACGAGGACAGACTTATAACACTAGGATTATTCTCCCTTGAGAAAAGGAGACTGCGTGGGGATATGATCGAGACCTTCAAAATACTGAAAGGAATCGACAAAATAGAGCAGAGAAGATTATTTACATTGTCCAATTTGACACGGACTAGAGGACATGTAATGAAGCTAAGGGGGGACAGGTTCAGGACTAATGTCAGGAAGTTCTGCTTCACTCAGAGAGTGGTTGACACCTGGAATGCCCTCCCAGATGAGATTATTGCGGAATCGACCGTCCTAGGCTTCAAGAGCAAACTAGATGCATATCTCCTTAAGAGAGGCATATAAAGATATGGTGGACTATAAATTACAACAGGTGTACACCTGGCAGGGCCTCCGCGTGTGCGGATCGCCGGACTTGATGGACCGAAGGTCTGATCCGGAGATGGCATTTCTTATGTTCTTATGTTCTTAGGAATCACATTTACAAAAAAAAAAAAAAAGTTTACAGACAACTTCACTAATCACTAGGCTACTCCTCTGTTCTGCAAGAATGTCTGTGTGTCATTCTCATAAGAATGCTGCCTCACAGATGTCCCTTGTTTCCTCCCTCCATTTATAATTTTAACTTTTCAATAAAATGGTTATTCGGGATGGACATCTCCAGTTTAAAGACGTCCTTCTCATGTGTTTTCAAACAGGAAATCTGGACATTATTCCTATTTGAAAACTGCTGCGAGATAGACGTTATGAGCAGGGCATTCCAATTCTGACTTGGATGCTCTTTTGAAAGTGCCCCTCTAAGTCCCTGTTAGCATACTTTAGTTCACCATTCTACATCTGAGTCTTCTTTCTCTCCAAATTCCAGTTCAGAAAACTTCAGTGGCAACAAAATTTCTACACCTATTGGCAATTTCTTTCATTCTGTCTGGCTAGTATAGTACTAGTTTGGAATGTACAATATGGTACAAAAATCCTAGAAACAAACACAAATGAAACATATAAGGAAACATATATCTGTAAAAAAGGAGGCAGATTTTAAAAAAAGATGTGCAAATTGGAATTGAGATGTCCAGATTTGAATGTCAATCCACTCAAAGATTTTTCAAACTATTGTTTACATTTATATCATGCTTTATGAAGCAGCTTATAACACTTTTAAAAGACACAAGGGGAATCTCAGAATGCCACTTGTCTGCTTGTTGATTCCTGCAGTACAATGTGGCAGCACTCGTCACTGGCTCATCCAAATGTGTCCTCTATTCTATTCTAATCTCATTTTTTTCTTTTTTATATTCTTCACACTGTTTCTAATTCTAATTTTTTATACTGTTTCTGTGCTCTTTAATAAATATGCTAATATCTTTAAAGTCATTTCCAGAATCTCAATTCATTGAATTTTTATCTCTTCCATGCTTTCTTAGTTATTTCATTCATTTCAATAATTTATCATTCTTTCTGATTCATTTTCAAGCAATATACTGAACATTTCTTATCCCCTAGATAACTTAGCTTTGTTAGTGCAATGTCGCTGTTATACTACGCCCCACCAACGTGTTTCGTATCTTCCTCAGAACGGGGGAAGTGCCTTAACAATTACATTTCATTCATTCGCTTTCTCACGCTGTTATGTTAGAATTGGATCTGCAGACAGAAAGCCTGTTCGAAGATATATAGTCGAATGTGTCCCCATCTCCGTGGTTAACTATGGGAAATCAGTCCCATGTCATTCTTTAAGAAGAGAGGGGACATGAGCACATCCACTGACCCTCAAGCCTTGCATTGAAAAATGCTGGTGTAGAAGGATTGAGGTTGAGATAGACACTAAAGAATGACATGGGATGGTTCCCAGTGGTTTTCCATGGGGATGGGGACAGGGAACACATGTTTATATACTGAGAAAGAAATATTTAGGACTAGTGGCCTCTTTTACAAAGCCACGCTAGCGGCTGCCGCACGGCAAAAGTCCCGAAGCCCTTTAAATCTCTATGGGCTTCGGAGCCGTTAGTGCAGCGCAGCTGCTAGCGTGGCTTTGTAAAAGAGGCTGTAAATTCTATAAATAAAACCCAAATTTGAGCACTGGCACAAATTAGTGCGAAGCACTATTCTATAAATGGTGCTCGGAGTTGGGCACCGGATCTCTGAAGCCTGATGTAAATTCTCATGCCTAAATTAGGCACAGATCTTGCTTATTCTGAAACACTATGCGCAAATTCCAGGAGTGCCCCTGATCCGCCCATGCTGCATCTTCTGTTCTGTTTATACACAGATCCTGGAACCTAAAAATGCACATGTAAATTTAAATTAATATCGATCAGCACTGATAATTATTTGCACCCAATTATTGACACCAAGTGGTTTGTTTGTCAACTAAATTGTGTGTACAGTTTTGAGCACCTTATTCAGAATTAGGGTGTTAATGTACAGTTTGTAAGCCATTTTAGAAACAAAAACATTTTATTTTCTCCAAAGAGTCACAGAGCTTGCAATCCCTTACCATTTTTCCTTTTTTTTTTTTTTTGGGGGGGGGGAAGAAGCACTGACCACTGGAGAATTAAGGGAGTGATGCCTGAAACCTAGGTGTCCTGGATAGCAGGTGTATACCCTAATGCTGGTCTTTTCAACATAGATTTGCAGTGACCTTCTGAAAAGGGGAATACAAAATTATGTTTAAAGCCCATCCTAGCCCCACCCAAAACACATCCAGACCACACCCCTTTGCCATAATTTTTGAGTTTTAAGCATATATATTCCAGTTTTGTAAAATCAGGATTTAGACATTTATGCAATATAGAGAAAATGAAAGGGTGAAAGTGAATGACAGATATTTATACCCAGAAGCGGTAAGAGAAAAGACATAGAAGGCAAGAGAGATAGGGGAGGGGGCTTGTAAGTAATGAGATATAGGGAAGATAAATGGATGTGTGCATGGTAGATATGTATGTGGGAAGGGATGTGAAATATGTAGTTATGGGGAGAAGTGGTATAGGGACAGGTCAGATGTACATGACTGAAAATGTAAAAAAAGTGGATTTACAAGTATTGGGTGGGCAAAGAAAGAGATCAGATGTATTATATTCAAAAGCACTTACTGTATCAGTACTGCCGAACAGTGTGTATGTGATATTTGCACATTATTTATTCACAGTAGTGATAATTAGGATTCTTTTTCTACTTTGCAAATTTTCAAACAGATTAGTAGATTTAAGAAGTGTGAAAAAAACACCATCTGTACCTAAAGACATTTGTCTGTCTTTATACAATAGGAGAAGGCTATTTCAACCATTAGTTTGATGAAATACGTGAACATTCCAAGAGAACTATATCAATGATCATGCAGATGAGGCAGGATTGAAAGGTATCTGGCCTGACACAATGTGATTGTTGGGTATTTTCTCTACAATAGGGACATTTTTCCATTTGAATGCAAAGGGGCAGATATTTAGCTGGAAGTGGTCAGCTATTGTTTTTTTAGCCACCAGTGGTATCATCCTCAGATAGTCAATGCCGGGCCATGACTAGGTACCGCTACTAAATATCCAATTATATTTGGCTGGCTCCACCCCTGCACTGTTCACAAAATAGCTTTCAGTTTAAGCTCTGTGGTGATTTTCACAGCGACACTGTTTAAGTGCCTCTGAACAGAAGTGGCTAGTCCCGTACTGACAATCTAATCAGTTAGGAGCCTCACATGGTCTCTTATATCAGTGTTCCTCAACCACCGGTCTGTGGACCGGTGCCGGTCCACAGAAATTTCCTGCCGGTCCACAGGGCCAGCACATGCATCAGGTCCAAAACAGTGTTCTTCAACTGCCATTTTATGCCGCCCCCGATGTTATCTTCGAGGCATCTCCCTCTTCCTCACTGATTCAGTGCACAAAGCCACGGGCAGTGGCTCCTACGCACGTCCTGCGCCTGAACTGGACGCCTTCTCTCTGACGCTGCAACGTCAGAGGGAAGGCTTCCAGATGAGGCATGGGATGCGCAAGGAGCCGCTGCCTACAGTTTTGTGCACTGCATCAGTGAGGAAGAGGGAGCCAGCCTGAAGATAACACCGAGGGCGGCATAAAATGGCCAGGCGGGAGCAGGCCATAGGGTAAGGCATAGCATGGAGAGAGGGAGACAACAAAGGTAGGGGGGAATGATTTTATTTTTGAATTTAGTGATTGAATTATGTCAATTTTGAGACTTTACACCTGCTGTCAGTGTGCTTTGTATAGTTTAATTATGTGGTTAACCATTATGTTTTGTTAATAAGATTATATTGTGTATCTGTGAAAAATGAATGGAAAAAATAGTGTTACAATTAGTACTATTATGGGGGTGAGGTATGGGGTGGCGATTGGGTAGAGATGGGCAGGGTCTGGCCCACACTTAGCCCAGTGTTCTTCAATCGCTGGTCCACGGACCGATGCCGGTCCACAGAATAATTCTTTTATTTCTGCCGGTCCATAGGTATAAAAAGGTTGAAAAACACTGTCTTATATCACTTAACTACTAACAACAAAGTGTTAAACAAAGTACCTAATAGAGACTGCTATGCAATTGATTTTATTACTATAACTGTATAAGAAAAAAACTTAAGAAAAACAGAAAATGATTATGTTATAATACTAGGCAAGTCGCATAACCCACTTCCATTGCCCCAGACATCAAAAAAAGTACCTGGATATAATATGTAAACTGCTTTGATTGTAACCACAGAAAGGCAGTACAGTACCAATTCCAACCATTTTTCATTTCACTTTCCCATTATCTACTCCAAATGTGTCATTTTCAAATTTCTGGAAAAACTGGGCACCTCCTATTCAAGCCAGGCTGGGAGACTTGAACAGAGGGGCCACAAGAATGGGCTCCGTCTCCCAATATGACTATTGGGCCTCCCCTTTACTTTTTCAGTTACATTGGCTAACAGTCAATATTCTTTTCAATGTTCTCATGCAAGCCCATCATGCTTATTATTCCGGTGTTCCTATATACCTCTCAGCCCTTATGATTCCCCACACACCCTCCCCTATCCTTTGTTCCCTTGACGATAATCATCTTGTTGTTGCCAATACCAAATATATTCATTACGAATCCACTCACCAATCTGCCTTCCTTTTTTCTAGCTCCCAAGGTCTGGAATGGTCTTCCAAAGAATATTCTCAATGAAGAATCATTCCCCAGATTTAAATCCCTCTTTAAAATGTTTTATTTTCAACAACCATTTTGATTGTTTCACAGAACAGGCACTCTTGAACTGGTCCTTCACCACAGCATGATTGTTTGACTGCCTCTTGAGGATTATGTTTTTTATTTCCTATAATTAATGAAGTTCCTTTTCCTTATTTTGTACTATAATTTTTATGCCTTGGTACACCGCCTAGATCCTGACCCAGAATACAAAGTATAGTAAATCCTAACATAAACATTATTAATTCTCTTTCAAATTTTCACTTAGATTTTAAAGAGGCATATTCCCCAAATGATCCTCAATACTACATTGGAAAAATAAAACATCCTGGAGCTGATTCACAATGGATCTATCACAGATGCCAGTGTACTAGTGATTAATACCAGTGGTCATTAATGCATGCTATTTGGCTTATGACAATGGCCAATGTTAATTATATGAGAATGAGTTTTGTGCTAATTTAATAACGTAATAACAAGGTGAGAGATAATGAAGTGAAAGCAGATGGGAAACGTGAGAAAGCTAATAGAGGATTGTGGGGGATGCGTGTGATGAAAAAGGCGCAGGTGGAGGCACAGGGAGAAAGAAAGCAGAATTGGAAAATGAAAGGGTAAAATTGAGTGACAAAGATATTGATACACAGAAGTGGGAAGAGAAAATGAGACGAGGGAGGAAAGGAAGACATAGAAGGCAGGAGAGATGGTAGAAGTGGGTGACGATAAATGGGCGTATTTGCAATAGATATGAATGTGGAAGGGGTAATATGGGAAGGGATATGTGGAACATGCGGTTATGGGGAGAAGTGGTACGGAGATGGGATGGGTGTACATTACTGAAATGTAGATGAAGTGGCTTTATAGGTATCTTATGGTGCTATCCTTCATCAGGTGCTACAATTGTTTTTCTGTGGTGTTTTTTTTTTGTTTGTTTTTTTGCCAGTGTAGTTCTGTTCCAAACTTGTTAGAGTAATACCTCATAAAAGTGACACAAAGTCCCCAAGTCAGGATAAATCAAAGATCAAAAAAGTTGGAGGAGTGAGATGTTTCCAACCGGGCTCTTTATTACAAACTAGTGTTTAAGCCCGTTACATTAACGGGTGCTAGAATATATGGCTGGCTGTCTTTCTTTATTTATGTCTCTCTCCCTGCTCCTGTCTCTTTCTTCCTTTCTTTCTGTCTCTCTCCCTCCTGCAATTTTTCTCTCTCTCTCCCTGGCACCCTTTGTCTGTCTGTCTTTCTTTCTGTCTCTCTCTGGTCCCCTGTCTGTCTTTATTTCTGTCTGTCTCTCTCCCTAGCCTCCTTTGTCTGTCTGTATTTCTTTCTGTCTCTCCCCCCCCCTCCACTTTCCTTTGCAGAAGCAGCAGTGATATTTCCCTTCCCCTCCAGATCCCTGTGAAGTAGTAGCAGCATTTTCCCCCACCCACCCCCATTCCCTTCTCTTCCCCCCACCACTTTCCTTTGCAGAAGCAGCAGTGATATTTCCCTACCCTCCAGATCCCTGTGAAGTAGTAGCAGCATTTCCCCCCCACCACCACTTTCCTTTGCAGAAGCAGCAGCGGTATTTCCCTACCCTCCAGATCCCTGTGAAGTAGTAGCAGCATTTTCCCCCACCCATCCCCCATTCCCTTCTCTCCCCCCCCCACCACTTTCCTTTGCAGAAGCATCAGCGGTATTTCCATTCCCCTCCAGGTCCCTGTGAAGTAGTAGCAGCATTTTCCCCCACCCACCCCCATTCCCTTCTCTCCCCCCCACCACCACTTTCCTTTGCAGAAGCAGCAGCAGTATTTCCCTTCCCCTCCAGGTCCCTGTGAAGTAGTAGTAGCATTTCCCCCCCACCCCCATCTCTCCCCCCCACCACCACTTTCCTTTGCAAAAGCAGCAGCGGTATTTCCCTTCCCCTCCAGGTCCCTGTTAAGTAGTAGCAGCATTTCCCCCCCCACCACCACTTTCCTTTGCAGAAGCAGCAGCGGTATTTCCCTACCCTCCAGGTCCCTGTGAAGTAGTAGTAGCATTTCCCTCCACCCCCAACCCCTTCTCTCCCCCCCCCACCACTTTCCTTTGCAGAAGCAGCAGCGGTATTTCCCTTCCCCTCCAGGTCCCTGTGAAGTAGTAGTAGCATTTCCCCCCTCCCCACCACCACTTTCCTTTGCAGAAGCAGCAGCGGTATTTCCCTACCCTCCAGATCCCTGTGAAGTAGTAGCAGCATTTTCCCCCACCCACCCCCCATTCCCTTCTCTCCCCCCCCCACCACTTTCCTTTGCAGAAGCAGCAGCGGTATTTCCATTCCCCTCCAGGTCCCTGTGAAGTAGTAGCAGCATTTTCCCCCACCCACCCCCATTCCCTTCTCTCCCCCCCACCACCACTTTCCTTTGCAGAAGCAGCAGCAGTATTTCCCTTCCCCTCCAGGTCCCTGTGAAGTAGTAGTAGCATTTCCCCCCCACCCCCTTCTCTCCCCCCCACCACCACTTTCCTTTGCAAAAGCAGCAGCGGTATTTCCCTTCCCCTCCAGGTCCCTGTTAAGTAGTAGCAGCATTTCCCCCCCACCACCACTTTCCTTTGCAGAAGCAGCAGCGGTATTTCCCTACCCTCCAGGTCCCTGTGAAGTAGTAGTAGCATTTCCCCCCACCCCCAACCCCTTCTCTCCCCCTCACCACTTTCCTTTGCAGAAGCAGCAGCGGTATTTCCCTTCCCCTCCAGGTCCCTGTGAAGTAGTAGTAGCATTTCCCCCCTCCCCACCACCACTTTCCTTTGCAGAAGCAGCAGCGGTATTTCCCTACCCTCCAGGTCCCTGCTGAAGCAGTAGAATCATTTCCCCCACCCCCCATTCCCTTCTCTTACCGTGAGCTGCCCTGCTCCGTTCGGCCCCTCCCCCTTCCCTTCCCGCGTGCTGGTCTGCTGCAGGCTGAAGGTTTTTTTTCGGCGGCTCTTCTCACGATCCCCGTGGTGGCTGATCCTCCTGTTCAAAGCGGCCTGCTGAGGTTCGCGGCCGGCTGTAACGAATCTCGCAGGCCGCTCTCCAGCTCGGTAGCATGTTCCCTCTGATACGATCGCTTCAGAGGGAACGTGCTACCATGTGGAGAGCGGCCTGCCAGGTTCGTTACAGCTGGCCGCGAACCTCAGCAGGCCGCTTTGAACAGGAGCGGTAGCGGTTGTTACGGGAAGGGGGGGAGTCGGCGACATGCTGTGAACAGGAGCGGCAGCGGCGGCAGGACCATGAGCCCTCCTCCCGCCATCCGCCGCCAGCGCCGCTCCTGTCGCATAAGCCTCAAGCCGCGGCCACGGACGGACACAGGTCACACATCAGGTCCCCACAGGAGATGAGCCACCGCTGCTGACGGCCAAGGTAGGCTGGAAGAAGGCTGGGGACTCACGCATGTGCACTCATGCGGCCACGGAACTACAGATCATGGAAGCACACAAATAGGAGTGCGCATGCGCGAGTTAGCCTTTTATTATATAGGATAAGAACCCAGCGCAATATAAGCAAGGACTTAACGCTGCTGGCATTTCGGGACTATAGCAGCACCTTCTTCAGGAGGCCATAACAAATCAAATAAAAACATACTATTTCATTTATTTTAGTGTTTTTCTTATGCTTTTTGCATCATTTGATGTATAACATTTAAATATGTTTTTATATTGGGCATTTTACATTAATTTATGTGTGTATCTATGAATAAGTGGTTTTTATTTGATTTGTTACGTACTCCTGAAGAAGGCGCTGCTATAGTACCAAAATGCCTGCAGCGTTGAGTTCATGCTTATATTGCACTGAGTTCTTATTTGTAATAATGTCTGAAACATCTCACTCCTCCCACTTTTTTGGCCCAAACTGTTAGAGCTATGAGCTTCTAGAACGGCGTAATAGTCAGCATTCTCTATCCTCTAAGTTTGCCATAAAAAACAATGAAGATAAGTTTGAAGTCTTAATTCAATTTTTTAAAAATTATTTATTTATGTATTAACAAATTATATGAGGATGCACAACATATAATATGTTTATATAATAAGTCAAAATGCTGTGTGATCATGGCACCGAGGTAACCCCTTCTTCAAATCCAGCATGCATCCAAAAAGAGGGAGAAAAAGCCTCAGACTAACGTAGCAGTATAGAACCACAACGTACAAATCAAAACTGCTTTTAATACTTTCACTGGCAAAAAAAACTCCCTCGCAGAACAGCTCAGGTTTAGAAAAGGGCAAAATCACCCGGAGGCACATTCATAGACTTAGCTGACAAAAGACGATTTGAGCTTCAATGCTGTCATGTCTTCCCCAACCAGCAGGCAGGGCTTTGGGACGGATGGGCCAATCCGGCCTCATTCCGTCGTTGGCTGCCTGCCGGACAGGCGGGTTTGGCTCCCGTCTGTCTGGCCAACTAAACAAAGGTATGGGGAAGGGGGGTGGGGGTGTCGTGGGGGTCGGCCAGGGGGGTCGGCTGGGGGGCAGTCGGAGGTTCTTGGGGGGCGGTCATTGGGGGGAGGGGGGTGTGCGTCGAGGGCAGGAGGGCCTGGGATCCCTCCTGCCTGTAATGTAGTGTGGGGTGGGGGTAGCGGGTCACCGTGGCCAGGAGGGTTTGGGCTCCCTCCTGACCCGATGTTGTCGGAGGGGCAGGATTGGCTGGATTGGCAGGATTGGCTGGTCCAGGAGGGTTTGGGCTCCCTCCTGGCCCGAACAACTAGCGGGGGGAGGGGGGGTTGCCAGGGCCAGGAGGGCTTGGGCTCCCTCTTGCCCCGATCATGTCAGAGAGTCAGGGGGGCAAGAGGACTTGAGCTCCCTCTCGCCCCGATCGTGTCGGGGGTGCCGTGGTTGGTTGGGGCAAGAGGGCTTGAGCTCCCTCTTGCCCCGATGTTGTGTGTGTGTGTGTGGGGGGGGGGGAGTGATGCATCGTGGCAGGAGAGATGCCTCCTGCCACGATGGTTAGGTTGCCAGGCCGCTGAACTGATGGCGCCAGCGGCCATCAGCTCAGCGGTGCCTTTTTCGGCACTTAGACCTGGTTTGATTTCGTCTAAGTAAAAAAGGTCTAAGTGCCGACTAAACTGTATTGGTTATACCTGTTGTACGGCTAGGTGTAGGTCGGCCCACCTCCTGCCCACTGCCCGCCCTTTCCCCTCCTCTAAACACACCTCTTTTCTCTCTGTGCGTTTAGAGGCAGGGGAAAAGCCTAAGTTGGTTTTAGATACGTCTAAAAATCAGCTTTGGTTATGGGTACTTGGACGATCAGGCTTTTTGATCGTCCAAGTAGCCATTTAGGACACTTTTTAGACTTTTTTTTTTTTTATTATTACCCCCATAACTTTCAGCTCTCACTGCCCTCGTGTATGGAAGAAAAGGCGATAGGCGCTTTCAGTGGGAAGAATTAGCTTGGGCAGAAAGGCTGATGATTTTCTGCAGAGCCATAGCTGTAGTCTGGCTATCAAGGCACCAGGGATGGTGGCCCTAAGATTAGAGTGGATCGGTTATTATGACGTTTGATTCATATGTGGATTCATTCATTATTTTAAAGAAAGCAAAAGTACAAAGAAAGCAAAGCCCCCTGAGGCAGGCAAGAGCCGAAACACTGATAGTGTCCAGTGTCGGGTCATTCGATTTTTATGCAATAAAGTGAATCTTTATCCAGTCTTGGATACATTTTTTCACCTTTTTGGTGTTATTTGTGGCTTTATTGTTGGAATCCCTTTCTCTGTTTTCTGATAATAAACCTAACACAGCCACATTTTAGCAAATGCCTGCTTCAGGGGTAGAGTGACGTCATGTATATGTTCTGAAGTTGGACAAAACTGCTTTAATCTTTTATAAAAGTAAATTGTTCCTGTTGTATAAGACCACTGTAAAGCCTGCCAGCCGTAGGAAAATATCACTTATCTGATATCACTTCCGGGTCCTGCACCTAGTTAAAAAAACCTGTCTCTAAAATCTTTTAAAGGGTCCTGGAACCTTTTAAAATATTCTAGAGACACCTTTTTATAACTTGTTATAGGCCAAATAAGAAGTGTTGAATTTACAACTTATTTAAATATTTAAGCAGCATTGAAAATTGTTTAAGCGTAAGCTTTCAATCATTGATACATATGCAGTGATTAGGCAGTGCATGCTCCTGTAGGTCTTATCCCTGGGAGGGCTACACTCTTCTGAGCATATGTAAGATTGAAATCCGTTTTTGTTGTAATTAATAGTCACATTGAACTATTAGGGCACATGCTATTATTCATGCATTACTGACATTTCATGTGTCTCCTTCAACATTTTTGCCCTGATTAAGATTCTTTGACTTGCACTCACCAATTAAGTGCCACTGAAAATGAGCAATTAGCCCTGAATAAGCAATTTAACTTGCCAGGAGTCATTTTGGGCCAATCAAATTGTTTTGGATATGAACCCTTCTGTCTCTTCAGAATAGAGCAGCCACGTAGGTGCAGAATGCGATATCCCATGAAGGAAGCACCCTGGGGGAATCGTGGAAGGTGGCAGATGGCATAGAATTCTGCTACCACAAAGAGCCGTTGCCTTGAAGGAGCAGTTAGAAATCTGAACAAGGGCTACATGTAGAAAAAGGAATGATCGGACTCCATGGGAGCAGCTGGTGGCAGAATAACCAATCATTTTGCTGAGCTTGGAGGATCAACTGAAAGAGTACTATCTAATCAGGCAGAGGTATGGATTTGGGGCAGCTGCTTCTAAACACTTTAGGCTGAAAGGGAGTCGTCAGGAAAATGAGGGACGAAAAAAAGAAGATAGGGATTAGGAGCAAAGGAAAGAGAGAGAAGGGGAGACAGGAGAAGAGAGGATTAGAGTGGAGGCAAGGAAAGGAAAAGTGGATGGGGGTTTGGGGTGATATTTATGTTGGGCAGATGACGAGGGAAGAGAGGGAGTACAACAGTCCAAGAAGGTTAGATAATATACAGGGGCTCATGAGCACATGTGATTTGTGTGAGAGGGGGATATTTCGGTTTCCAAGCCCCTTACCTGTGAGTGCAGAGGATGCATTTTAAAATTTTGATCTCACCAAGCTTTATTTTCTATTTGAGATGTCTATCTTGGATGTACTGTATTTTATAAATACATAAATATAAAATGAGTAAAAAGATGCTAAATGTATCACAGTGGGAGAGGAAGTGCCAGTTTCAGCTGATTAGCCTAGAACCAGCCCAGAGAGGACTGAATGGCAGAGGAATGATTTGAAAAGCAGGGAAGCATAAATAAAAAGCAAGGAAGCATGAACCTCCTTCCGGCCAGCACTCATCTAGATTCTGCTCTTTCAGGTTTTGCCTTGAATACATTGCTTGCAGTCAACTGTAACTCAACTGAGGATTTAAAAATACACCTGCCCTGGATGACCTCACCCACTAGGGGTCACCTTCGCAGCAACAATACTTTTAAAACTTTAGATTTGCCTGGTAAATCATTTCTTTAAAAGCACAGTACATTGATTTAGTTAAAATGTTAAGTTTTAAGTTTATTTTATTTTGATATACCGCCTATCGACCTGTCTAGACAGTGTACATACAAAATTAAAAGATTAACATATTTTTCGAGGGGCTTAATCAATACTTATAAAAGACATAGACATGGAACATGAGGCAGGGGGGGGGGAAGGGATACTAGATCAAATTTGAATATAAAAAAATAAAAAAGGGAGTGAGACAATTGGAAGGGAGACCGTGTCTAAACAGAAAAATTATAGGAGAATTAAGTAGCGAAAGCATCTTTAAATAGAAAAGCTTTAAGATGGGATTTGAAGTTGCTTAGGGTGTTTTCTTTCCTAAGGTAACTGGGAAGGGCATTCCATAAACTGGGGGCTATAACAGAGAAGATTGTTTTCCGGGAGGTATCGTAGAATATGTGACGAATCGAGGGGGCTGACAGAAGATTTTGTTTGGCAGAACGTAGAGATCTAGAGGGGGAGTTTGGTATTAGCTTACGATCAATAAATAGGTAATAACCAAATGCAAATGATGCATCAACTACTAAATATGTATTTGCAGCACACTGCTTGTGCTTTCACTGTGCCTAAAGGCTGGTCATGTCCCATCAGTAGCTGTTTAAATCATAGACAAGAATCTTTATTGTCAACGCTAGCTACGCTGGAGCAGCTGCCTGGAGAGTCCAGGGCGTTCCTACAGCTCTAACGTCAATTAATATCAAAATCAGCAAATATGTAGTCAGCTGATGAAGTCTCCTGAGCTCTGTAGGAATGTCTCCTTTTAGAGCACGAGTCCTGCCAGTAACTTTGTGACAGTGGCAGGCATGGTTAAAAGCCTGCATTAATTTCCTGTCTCCTCTCTACCTCCCTTCCTTTCTATTAATGCACATTTTTATTATCTCTGTTCAAAGAGCTCTATTCTGCTCACAGATCTCTTTTCCTGAGTGCTCTGTCCTAGACTGTTCTGAAAACCCATTCATACATTCTCACAGATATTATTTCATTCAGCGTGTACAATGTGGTTGCCAAGTGCGTCCTGCTGATGTCATCCATTGCCAAGGAAACCACATTCTTACATGCTTCCCCTCCCCCTTTCGGTATCACAGCATCCTCTGCAGCATCGGCAGATTGAGTAAGGTTACCATGGTGGCCGCTAGAAACGCAGGCAAAATATCCTTCACAAACCTATATGAAATGCCACATTCCAATAAATTTAAAAAAGCATGCAGTTTACCAGTTAGACTAGAAATCACGTATTTTGTCATTGCCTCTTGAAATGCTATTCTACCCTGAATAAGGCAGATGAAAAATAGTCTACAACAGGGTATGGATAAACACATTGCAATTAGAACTGATTGAAAAGGTAGAATTAAGCTGGGCACAAGCTGCAAGGTGGAATTTTTCAGAATCTAAATAAAGGTAGAACACAATTTAAGGTTATTTGTTGACAGGAGTTCACGGGTTTGATAATGTTTTCCTGGTAGGATTTTAAACAAAACTGGTACTTTTAACCAATAATCAAATGTTTAACTTGTTACTTAATTCATTTCATGAGATTATTTGCTGTACTATGCAGCTCAGTCAGGATGAGTTAAAATTTAATTAGAGGCCCTTACACTAAAATGTGCTAAGTTGTGGGCTTAATGTGCTATAATGCTGAATTTTAACATACAATGCTGAATCAAGAAGGGGAATTCACATTACTTTTTAACACAGGCCATATGTTAACATTTGGATTAATGTGTGATATCTGCTCCAAGTTAACAAGGGAGCACATACCACCTCCAATTTAGGACACCTAGCGACTCCTAACTTCAAAATCCATGCTCAACATTTTTTAAAAATTAGCTTAATATTGGCTGTGCCAGTTTTCAGCCGATCAAAAAAAAAACCAAAAAACAACCAATTACGAGTTCAGTGCCAAATTCATAGGTCACCTAGGGCTAGATTCACTAACCTGCCGAATCATGACCAATCTGTATCCAATCCGGGCAGGGCCGATCGATTCTGCAAACAAGAATATTCTAATGGGGGCGATCGATCGGAGGCACGCCCCCATTCGTCGACATGGATCGCTAGGTAGCAATCCTGAATCATGGCAGACCATCTACTTTGCCTGTAGATGGTCTGCGCATGTGTTTTCTGTCTGTTTTGTTTTACTTTTTTTTACTGGCCCTCACCTGCTCTTTGCCGCCCTTCCCTGCAGTGCAAGCCTGTGGTTTTAACCTGTGGGTTTAAAACGGGTTAAAACCACAGGCTTGAACTGCGGGGAAGGGTAGGCGAATCAGGGCTGAGCAGGGCAGGACTGCCAGAGCAGGAGAATCAGGGCTGAGAAGAGAGCAGGGAGCAGGGCAGCCAGAGCTGGAGAATTGGGGCAGAGAGCAGGGTTTTAGCACAAGCGACTGGTCCTCACCAGTCACTTGTTTTTTTGATCGGTCAGTCAGTTGGTGTGCCAGAAGAAGTTTTGTGAATCGCGTCCTTCCTGCTTTGCATGCCAATTCCCCTGATTTGCATGCACGGATTGGGATCGGATCGGTACACAGGTTAGTGAATTGGGTCAGAGGGAAATCGGGTTGCAAAGGGCTCGCAAACAGATAGATACACAATCGGTTTGCTTAGTGAATCTAGCCCCTAGTGATGCCTAAGTGGAGGCACCCTTTGATGCCTAACTGAAAAGTAAGCATGGTTAGGGGATGGAGAATAGGTGTGATTGACTTAGGCATTGTTAGGCATCTGAGTTAGGCACTGACAAATTAGGCCAAGTAAAGCCTAACGATGGCCTAAGCCTACCTAGGTGCCGCATGACAGGATTCTATAAGCAGCTCCTAGCAGTTGACTGACAGCCATGTTGAGGAGTGCCTACAATGTAGGCGCGCTTAGACACCATTTGTAGAATCTGGCCCTTAGTGCATACTAAATATAACACACTGCTGGCTAAAATGCATCTTTGTGCACTCTCTGCTCATGCCCCTGAATGATAACATCTGAAAAATTCAGCAATGTGTCGTTTAATGTATAACAGGCAAACAAATACAAAACCCCACAATGCGGTCACACAAAATAGCCTGTTTCCAAGCATTAACCACCCATTAAGGGATTAACACTCTTTATTAAAAATATCTCTTTGTTATTCATTTTTTTATTAGGATTTATTTACCAACTTTTTGAAGAAATTCAATCAAGGCCGTGTACAACAAGAATAACCTGGACTTAGACAATTATAGCTGTAGAAATATTCAAACAATAGTACACATTATGACATAGTATTTTACTTACAATGTCAATTAAATATGCATTCAAACATCTTATTAATAATAATAATAACTGTATTTATAATTTGCCCATACCTTGCAGTTCAGAGTGGTTCACAATATGTTTAAGAAACTAGAACATATCCGGGAATTATAAAATCTAAAATAGACGTTCTCCTCGATAACTACAAATTTACATAATATCAATGTGAAATAGCAAATTTCTTGAATGAGTAAGTTTTGATATTCCTACGAAACATCTGGTAAGACAAAGAGGACTCAATTATGACAATTACTTAGTTTAGCTGCCTGATAAGATAGTAATTGTTCAAAAGGTTTTAACCTTTTTAACAGGGTGTAAGTAGAGGTGGAACAGATACACCAGAGATTCCCAAACTGGAGGTCAGGACCCTACATAGGGTTATGAAACACAAAAAGTCACAATCTGAGCAGACTCTCCAAAGGTACATTATTATTCTACAGGGACATATGGGATGACAGCCACAATAAAATTGATAAGCTCTGATATGGACAGATAAGAGAGTAACAGGAATTAGAAAATAAGCGTGACCAACTTACAAAAAAAATTCCATGGGGAATCAGAAAATGTGCAAGAAAATAATCTCAGCTAGAGTAGGCATGGATAAATAAGTTTTTCTATAGTATGTTCAGCTAGTGTTAGTACTTAAAGGTCTCACTTTCAAAATAGAAAAATGTCCAAAAAAACAGCATAAACCAGCACTAAACATTTTAATTGGCAAAATGTCCAAGTGCCGATTTTTTAAACTAATTTTTTAGACACAATGCAGGGCATTCACCCTCCAAGTCATCTAAATGTTAAGGGGGCATATAAGAAGCATGGTCAAAACTTTTTTCATGACATCCAGGGCATCATTTAGACCAGGGGTGTCAAAGTCCCTCCTCAAGGGCCGCAATCCAATCGGGTTTTCAGGATTTCCCCAATGAATATGCATGAGATCTATTTGCATGCACTGCTTTCATTGTATGCTAATAGATCTCATGCATATTCATTGGGGAAATCCTGAAAACCTGACTGGATTGTGGCCCTCGAGGACCGACTTTGACACCTATGATTTAGACATTCGGCAATATAACTGTTTTAAAAGCATATAAGGACCAAAAAAGTACCCAAACTAATCAGATGACAACTCGAGAGATGAATTTATGCCCCCCCCCCCCTTCCCCACTCTCCAAAGATGTAAATGAAACACTACATACCTGTCTCTAGAACAGCAGCACCTGGTATGGGAAAGCCTAGTAGAGCAGCACACAGGTGTCTAAGGTAGCCTAGTGGGTAGGCCAGTGAACCACAGGAGGACCCAGGCCCAAAAGCTACTCTACCCACTACATTAATGGTGGAAAGAGTGAGCCCACCAAAACCCATCGAAAGCCTACTGTACTGCCCTATAGTTAGCATAAGGGCTATTGCGGTGTAAGACAGGTGGGTATAGTAGGTTTCAGGAGAGTTTGGGAGGGCTCACATAAGAACATAAGAATTGCCGCTGCTGAGTCAGACCAGTGGTCCATCCTGCCCAGCAGTCCGCTCATGCGGTGGTCCTCAGGTCAAAGACCAGTGCTCTAAATGAGTCCAGCCTCACCTGCGTACATTTCAGTTTAGCAGGAACTTGTCCAACTTTGTCTTGAAACCCTGGAGGGTGTTTTCACATATAACAGACTCCAGAAGAGTGTTCCAGTTTTCCATCACTCTCTGGGTGAAGAAGAATTTCCTTACATTTGTACAGAATCTATCCCCTTTCAACTTTAGAGAGTGCCCTCTCTAGTGAGATCCTGTTTCCATCAAAAACACTTTGCCGTCCTTGTACAATCCATCATCCTTTCCAGATTAGACTATTGCAACTCTATCTACTTAAGCCTAACTAAGAAAAGCCTCCTCAGACTCCAGCAGATTTAGAATGCTGCGGCTAAGCTTATTTTCGCAAAAAGTAAATTTGATCACGTCTCACTACTTCTGTCCAAGCTTCACTGGCTTCCAATAATCTCCAGGGTCCACTTCAAATGTGCCTGCCTAACTTTCAAGATCCTTCACGGCATTCTTCCTCCCGTTATTCCACTATCTTGGAATTCCTCTAATCCCAATTCCACCAGATCCTCCCAAAAATTAAAACTATCCTTCCCGTCTATAAAAGGTATATCCCATGCTGGAAAACTAGGGACATCCCTCCCCTTTAGAATCACCGAGCTCTGGAACAACCTTACATCCCCTCTTCAAAATTCGAGCTCCCTCCAACTTTTCCGAAAACATCTGAAAACTTGGCTTTTCTCAAAAATGTAACACCTCCCCCCTCTCTGGTACCTAAACCCTCTATTCCTCCTTTACTCTTAATCCACAACCATCCTTTGGAGTTCCATTCTATCTTAGTCCTGTAAACCGTGCCGAGCTCTACGATCGTGGAGATGATGCGGTATACAAACCTAAGGCTTAGTTTAGTTTAGTTCTCTTTACCTTGGAGAGGGTAAACAACCTGTCTTTATCTACTAAGTCTATTCCCTTCAGTATTTTGAATGTTTTGATCAAGTCCCCTCTCAGTCTCCTCTTTTCAAGGGAGAAGAGGCCCAGTTTCTCCAATCTCTCATTGTACGGCAACTCCTCAAGCCCCTTGACTATTTTAATTGCTCTTCTCTGGACCCTTTCAAGTAGTACCGTGTCCTTCTTCATGTATGGTGACCAGTGCTGGACGCAGTACTTCAGGTGAGAGAGCACCATAGCCAGGTACAGCGGCATGATAACCCTCTACGATCTGTTCATTTTTAATCATTCCTAGCATTCTGTTCGCCCTTTTCGCCACTGCTGTGCATTGTGCAGACGGCTTCATCGACTTGTCAATCAGAACTCCCAAGTCTCTTTCCTGGGAGGTCTCTCAAAGTACTGCCCCGGACATCCTGTATTCGTGCATGAGATTTTTGTTACCGACATGCATCACTTTACACTTATCTACGTTGAACTTCATTTGTTATGTCAATGCCCATTTCTCAAGCTTGATTATGTCATGTTGCAGATCGTCACAATCCCCCGTGTCTTCACTATTCTGAATAACTTCTTATTGTCCGCAAATTTAATCACATCACTCGTCGTACCAATGTCCAGATCATTTATAAAGATGTTGAAGAGCGCGGTCCAAGCACTGAGCCCTGCGGCACTCCGCTGGTGATGCTCTTCCAGCCTGAGTATTTTCTATTTACCCCCACTCTCTGTTTCCTATGCTTCTTCCAGTTTTTAATCCATGTGAGTATTTCACCGTCGATTCCATGACTCGCAATTTGCCGAAGTAGTCGTTCATGTGGAACCTTGTCGAACGCTTTTTGAAAATCCAGATATATAATGTCGACCAGGTCGCCCTTGTCTATCCGCCTGTTTACTCCCTCAAAGAAGTGCAGCAAGTTCGTCAGACAAGATCTGCCTTTGCTGAAACCGTGCTGGCTGGTCCTCATCAGACCATGTCTGTCAAGCTGATCAATGATGCGGCCCTTTATTAGTGCCTTTATCATCTTTCCCAGTACCGAGGTCAGACTCACCGGTCTGTAGTTTCCCAGATCTCCACTACACTAAAAGGGGGTTCTGGTGCAATATGTACCTGGTGGGTTAGTTTTTAAGTTCAAGAAGGGGTGCACACATAAAACAGAAAAATACACATTTCAGGCATTATGCACTTACCTTTGGGTGCACCAATGGTAACTTATACTATTCTATTCTGGAATCTTGGTGCCCAAATGCTATTATAGACTTTGCGCAAAGGGCATGGCATTAGGGCATCCATGGTTCTAATTTATAGAACTGCTACCGTATTCCTTGTATTCTTGATTGTTTTTCATTTAGTGCTTTATCAGTCATATGTTTACAAGACACAGAATTTGGGAGTAGACTGGGACATGCTAAATAATGGATCTTTCGCTTGTCCTTCACTAATCATGAGCCACTGTCTGCCTATAATAAAAAGTGCAGAAGTGGCGTAGTAGAGCAGCTGCCTCAGCACCCTGAGGTTGTGAGTTTGATTCCTACTGCAGCTCCTTGTGATTCTGGGCAAGTCACTTAACACTTCATTGCTTCATGTAAACTGTGTTGATTGTGTAAAATACACAGAAGAAGCGATATATTAAGTCCCATCCCCCCCTTTCCCATTTTCCCTTTGTTTTTGCTGCTATTAAATGCCTATTTTATTCTTCGGCAAATGAAGCTGCTCTGATAGCATCTGCAGAAGAAGCCGTCTAGACAGAATTACAATGAGGAAAATATGCCGTGTGTAGTCACCACTCGGAACAGTGCTATGAAGAAATGGAAAATATATTCACTCAAGACTTGACTCATCCTGGCCCAGGACCTAGAAAACATGTCAGCAAAAAGTTGTTGCTGCAGTGAAGTGGGGAGGGAGAAGGAGTTTCAATATTCACATGTTACATCAGAAAAAAGGCTTTCTAGAGGCCTGTACGTTTCAAAGAAGAAAAATAGTGCCTTTAAACTAAACTAAACTAAACTAAACTAAACCTTAGGTTTTTATACCGTGCCATCTCCATGGTCGTGGAGCTCGGCACGGTTTACAGGGATTGTAATAAGAAAGGAACTCCAGGGAAAGGGTTAGATGAAGATCGGAGGGAAGAAGAATGTTAGAGAGCTGGGATGTCAGAGAGGAGGGAGAAGTTAGATTTTAGAGAAAAGCCAGGTTTTCAGATGTTTGCGGAAGGGTTGGAGAGCACTCAGGTTCCGAAGGGGGGAGGTGAGGTTATTCCAGAGCTCGGTGAATCTGAAGAGGAGGGAAGTCCCCAGTTTTCCTGGGTGGGAAATGCCTTTTAGTGAGGGGAAGGATAGTTTCGATTTTTGGGTAGGTCTGGAGGTACTAAGATTCGAGGAATTCCAGGAAAGTGGAATTAATGGAGGAAGGATGCCGTGGAGGATCTTGAAGGTTAGGCTGATGCATTTGAAGTGGACTCTGGAAGTTATCGGAAGCCAGTGAAGCTTGGAAAGGAGTGGAGAGACGTGATCAAATTAATTTTAGCAAAGATAAGCTTGGGTTTTAGGCAAGCCCAATAAAATTCATTAAGGAGATATTTCTGTAAAATGGGCTCCATTATTTACATGCCAATTATGTAAATTAAAAAAATGTCAAAACTCTGCCAAAGTGCTATTCTATAAATATGCGCATAATGTCATGTATTTGATAGATGGATGCACACATAGGTGGAGTCTGGTTGAATAACAGGGATAACATGCGCATATCTTACAGAACAATTTTAATTACAGTACATATAGTAGATGTCTCCAGCTATATGGCTGTTGTAGTGGCTTGAGCCTAACAGATGTGCATATATCCAGTTAAGCTAGTGTTCTTTATAGAGGAAAATAGGCACCCACTTTCTTTTATCGACTAGGCTTCTAAATACAAGCACACTGGTAAAGAATTGCCCTCTAATCCCCTAATTCTATAATCTTGTGCACATAATTTTATGCTTACTCCCAGAATCTAAATTTAAGAACATATGAACATAAGAATCGCCATACAGGGACAGACTGAAGGTCAAGCAAACCCAGTATCCTGTTTCCAACAGTGGCCAACCCATGTCCCCAGTGCCCAGCTAAATCGCAAGTAGTAAAACAGATTTTATGTTGCTTATATAAGGAATAAGCAATGGATGTTCCCAAGCCATCTCAATAATGGCCTATGGATTTCTCTTTTAGGAAATTATCCAAACCTTTGTTAAACCCTGCTAAGCTGATTTCACCATATTTTCAGGCAACAAATTCCAGAGTTTAATTACACGTTGTGTGAAGAAATATTTTCTCTGGTTTGTTTTAAATCTACTACTTAGTATCTTTGCATGCCCCCTAGTCCTAATATTTTTGGAAAGAGTAAACAAGCGATTCACATCTACCCTTTCCACTTCACTCAGCATTTTATAGATCTCTATCATATCACCCCTGAGCTGTCTCTTCTCCAAGCTGAAGAGTCCTAGCCGCTTTAGACTATCCTCTTAGGGAAGTTGTCCCATCCCTTTTATCATTTTTGTTGCCCTTCTCTGTACCTTTTCTAATTCCAATATATCTTTTTTTGGAATACAGTGACCAAAATTGAACACAGTATTCGAGATGGTGCCAAACTTTAGAAATGGATCCAAGATGCACACACAGATAATGAACTCTAAAGTATGAATTAATGGGCCTTGATAATCAATAATTGCATTTCATCTGCATTAATTTGGATTTGTACATGCAACTGTCTACGTACTATCCCCTAACCCAGTGCCCCACAAACCTTTTAAAGCCGCAGCACACTAAACTCAGATCCATGGCTGGAGGACATTTGGAAATGCGTGAACATTGATACGATAGCATGCACATGTGTGACATCATCACGTTGACGTGTGTGCATGTGCAGAGGCCCTCCAGATGGAGCCCTGAGCCTGTAATTACCACACCAGTAAGGGGGGGGGGGGGAATGCTAGAGGAGGAGAGGTGCGGAGAAGAGGAGAGGCACCAGCTAATTGCCTACAGGATGTGCCGTTCATCATGAGAGACATTTCCTGTATACAGTCAGCTGATGCAGGTGCCTCTCCTCCTTGCCGCCATTTTGCGGCACACCCAGAATCTCACCTCGGCACGCAGTTTGCGATACACTACTCTAACCCCATTCAAACAATAGTATTATACATAACTGGGTTTTCTTCAGCATGCAATATGAGTCACCATATTGTTTGGATGAGACTGAGTCTCTCTGATTAAATGATCTGTATAGTGGCTGGCAACTTTGTGATCCCTGACACAGGCAAATCACCTAAACTTGCTTGTGTCAGGCTTGCAATAAAGTTTCCTTTGAGACTGAGACTCCGCCTGTTTGTTCCAATTGCAGTCTTATGAGTTGAGGAGCAGCATTTAGGCGCAAGAACTGGCTCATCTTGGAACACCCTTTATAGAATATTGCTTAGCACTGATTTTTTTCGTGCATCTATTTTTGAGTGCCATTTATAGAAATCCCTCCTTAGCACACAAAGTTCCACATGCAAGGTTGTAGCATAACGTCAGTTATATGTGTAACTTAATGTGATAATTAGCTGCTAGTTGGCATTAATTGATCAATGATTGACTATACTTGGTATTAATTGGAAGTAATCAACAGTTATGTGCACAACTATGCTTGGGATTTGGCAAATTGCACACCCAGCATCTGTATCAATTTGCCATTATAGAATTTGGGCTTAGCATATATCATCCCAGTGCCTAACTTTTCTCAATAGAATACCTATCGCCCTGTAAGAGACAACTTCTATATATGTTGCCAAAAAGGACAGCACTTAGTGCAATTCTATAAACCACCTCCAGAGTTGGGCGCAGTTTATAAAAACATAAATAGTGCTTTTCATCGTGAATAACATTTAGGCGTAGCCATTGAAAACCAGGCTTAATTTCCGGTGCCTAAATTATGCACAGATTGGGCATATTCTATAATAGTGCGCCTAGCTTTTAGGAATGCCGACAACCCGCCCATGCTCCTCCCCTGGCCATGCCCCCTTTGAGATCAAGGCACTAGAATTTACGTGTACCACTTTTTAGAATATTCTTAGAAAACTGTGCATGTAAATTCTAATTAGTGCCAATTATTACTTGTTAATTGACGATTATCACGCTGATTGGCTTGTTAAACAATTAAGTTGCATTGTGCACACAATTTTGATTGCACTATATAGAATCAGGTCCTAAGTGGGTAATATGTCTCCTGTGTATGAAAGTCAAGTTTGAGCCTTTGCAAGCCTGTTTTATAAAGACATATAGGTATCTGTGTATTTGTAGAAAATACTAGGTGCAAAGAGGAAGAAAATGTGCCTAGAATTAAGCCAAAGAAATATTTGCATGTACATGCACATTTCATAAACATGCAAATAAGTCTTTTATCAAATTACCCCCTGAGGCTTGTTGTCTTTTTTTTTTTTTTGTTTGCAATGCAATGCCACCACCTGGGACAGGGAGCATGTACCAAACTTAGGCTACCACACTGGTGTGAAATAAGGTCACATACATTCACATCCTCTATAATAAAACCCTAAGTGCGCTTGTGCACTTAGGGTTTTGTGATAACTGCCACCGTGCTGTATCCCTTCGTGTCGAATTCCATTTTGGAACACGGAGGCAGGGAACACGCCAGCGACTCTCCCCTCCCGCCCTCACTCACCAACCGCTGCCAACCGTTGATGCTCCTCTTCAAAGCAGCCTGCTAAGGATCACGGCCGGCTGTAGGGAACCTTGCAGGCTGCTCTGCACCTCGGAAGCACGTTCCCTCTGATGTTAGCGATTGTGTCAGAGGGAACGTGCTACCGAGGTACAGAGTGAGGTTCACTACAGCCGGCCGCAATCCTCAGCAGGCTGCTTTGAAGAGGAGCATCAACGGTTCAAAGACACCAGGAAGCCAGCTGCAGGGTGAGCAGGGAAGAGGGACTGGGGGAGCAGATAAGGAGTGCTGCTGGACAGGGGGAGCAGGGAAGAGGTGCTGCTGGACAGGGGTGAGGTAAAACAAAGGGAGAAGGGTTGCTGCTGGACAGGGGGAGCAGGGAAGGGGTGCTGCTGAACATGGGGGAGGTAAAAGGAAGGGAGAAGGGCTACTGCTGGACAGGTGAAGCAGGCAAGAGGGTGGTGGACAGCCGAGGAAAGAGAGAGACAGAAAGAAATAAAGAAAGACAGACAGAAAGAAAGCAGTCAAGGAGAGAGAGAAAGAAACACACACACACATCTATTCTATCACCCGTTAATGTAACGGGCTTAAAGACTAGTATCTGAATATATTTAGCTGCCACTAAATATTGATCTCAATTAATCCAGTCATTGGTTTCTAGTATTATGTTCAGGCCAAATCCTTCCTCCCAGTGGCATAGTAAGGGGGGGGGGGAGCGAGGGAGATGGTCTGCCCCGGGCTCCATCTTCCTAAGGGTAAGGCACCCCTCCTCCTCTCTGCCCCTCTCTCCTCCTCTCCTTGCCGTGCGCATACCCCTTGCCCTCCCCCATATCTTTTTTACTTCCCTGCCGTGAGGTTGCTGCCCGCACCAGCATCATGCTGCTCATGCCGGAGAAGTTAAAAATGTACAGGAAAAGGGCGCACACAAGGCAGGGAGGTGGGGGAGGGGCATCACTGACCCTTACTATGCCACTGCTTCCTCCATCCATGCTGAGAAATAACTTTTATCTATAGAAGTAAAAAGCAATTTTCACAAACCTGTTTTACCCTGCTATTATAAGTATTGTTTTTCATTCCAGAATGGCCTTTGTGCATGTGAAGCAAAAGTTTCTTGTTTTGGATATTTATTTGGGAATGTTATAATCAGGGAATGTTTAAGTGAAATCTTTTGCTGATTAGAGAACCACATTCTGAACCAGGCAATTCAAGGTTCAAATTCCACTTCTTCCATTCATGCTCTAGAAATAGTCGTCTACTTGGTCTTCACATAGAGGTGATCCACATAGAGACTATGGAACTTCCTGCAGGTCAACTCTATGCCCTCTACAGATTCTGTAAAATTTAATTTTGATGAATGGGATTCAGTAAGGTATGCTGAAATTTGAAACTTGTTGCTTTATCTTACTGTGCTTTGCATTTCAAAGTACAGTTCTCAAAAGTCACTCATAAATGTATTAAGTTACATTTTATTAGACTAGGGTTACCAGATGTCCGGAAAAACCTGGATATGTCCTCTTTTTAGAGTTCTGTTTGGATGCCCAGATGGAATTTCCAAAACCCGGTAGCCCCGACCTCCCAGCTGCGTCTGGAGGGTCTCTGAGCATGTGCTGATGACATCACACACATCCATGCATGCTGGGAGACCCTCCAGATGTGCCCGGAGATCGGAAAACAAACACAAGACTTTGCAGGGGCAGGTCTAGAGGTGGAATGAGGTGTGGCTAGGGGCAGAATGGGACAGGATCATGTGTTCGGGTTTCTCCAGACAAAAATCTGGTAATCCTATATTAGACTATCTCCTACAAGTGTGCGTAGAGGAGTAGGGAAAGCAGAATTTTCTTGGGCTTCCAATTGAATTAGAATG
Organism: Geotrypetes seraphini; assembly: GCF_902459505.1. Classification (NCBI taxonomy): domain Eukaryota; kingdom Metazoa; phylum Chordata; class Amphibia; order Gymnophiona; family Dermophiidae; genus Geotrypetes; species Geotrypetes seraphini. The sequence goes on along the minus strand of NC_047084.1, from coordinate 46,364,202 downwards.
ACTACTCTGGATGTATAGCAATGATAACTGATCATAAACCATGTGCTGCATATACAGTATATGACCATACCTGGATTTAAGAACACAGGGAACAGAGGACTTATGAGAAAAAGAGTCCCCCAGAGAAAAGGTGATTTCAGACCCTGGTTTTTAGGCAACTTCAGAATTTGGAACTCTTGGCACTTGTCTGGATTGCCTGTGCCTAGAACTGCATATCAGTAGTTTAAGATGGGTAATCGTACAGTCATCTTTGCTTTGGGGAAAGAAATGTAATATAGAAAACATTCATTTTTGCAACCCAAAATACAGTCAGTGAACACAAGGTGTCAGCGCTGCTGCACAGCAGCTAATGGCTTTAAAAGAAAACAATGTCCTCTTCACAGACACAGTTCCTCCTTGCCTTTTTAAAAAAAAAAAAATTATGTCTTCAATACTGCCTGCAAGCTATTGAAGCAGTGAATTTTTCTATCCCTGCAGGGCTCGTAATCTAAGTTTATACCTGAGGAAATGGAAGGATAAGTGACTTGCTCCAGGGTCACAAGGAGCTGTAGTGGAATTTGAACTGGGGTCCCCTGGTTCTCAGCCAGCTGCTCTCAACATCAGTGGTGTACCAAGGGAGGGGGGGACGGTCCGCCCCGGGTGCAAGCCCTGAGGCAGTGCTCCCGGCCTTGAAGCCATTGATGTCTGGTTCCCCCCGACGTCCGGTTCTCCCCCCCGGCGTCCGGTTCCCCCCCGGCCCCCTCTGCACCATTTGCGGTGGAGAAGCAGCCTGCAGTGGGATTGCAATGCCAGTGATCCCTGCGCTGTTTGGCATTGCTACCTCTGCCATGGTCCCGCGGCGGAGGAAGCAGTGCTGAAGCAACGCAGGGATCACTGGCATCGCGATCTTGCTGCGGGCTGCTTCTATACCGTAGGTAGTGCGGGGAGGCCAGGGGGATGAGCGTTCCTTCGGGGTGGGGGGGCGAGCGTTCCTTCGGGGTGGAGCGGGGCATCAGGCCTTCAGGGTGAGGCAGGCAGGCAGGCTTTCAAGGGAGGGGCAGGCCTTCAAGGGGGACAGGCAGGCAGGCCTTCAAGGGGGGGAACAGGCCTTCAAGGGGGGGGACAGGCCTTCAAGGGGGAGACAGGCCTTTAAGGGGGACAGGCAGGCAGGCCTTAAAGGGGGGCCAGGCCTTCAAGGGGGGGACAGGAAGGCCTTAAAGGAGGGGCCAGGCCTTCAAGGGGGGACAGACCTTCAAGGGGGGACAGACCTTCAAGGGGGACAGGCAGGCAGGCCTTCAATGGGGGGACAGGCCTTCAAGGGGGACAGGCAGGCAGGCCTTCAAGGGGGCACAGGCCTTCAGGCAGGGTGCAGGCCTTCAAGGGGGGATCGGCCTTCAGGGGTGGGATGCAGACTTTTAAGGGGGGGACAGCCTTCAGGGGAGGGGGGCCCTGGTGTAGAAGTACACGAAGGGAAGGGGGGGTTCAAAGAGAAGTGAATATGCCGGACTTTGGGGGGGAATAAATAATGGGTCTGAAAATAAAGGAGAAGGAGAGAGATGATGGACCATGGGTTTTAGGGAGGGAAGAAACAGAAAGGGAGAGAAGTTGGACACAAGGGATGGTGTGGAGGGGGGATAGAGATACTGGAGAGGAGGGTAGTTGGGAAAAGAATGGGAGAGATGGTGGAGGGGAAGGAGGGAGAGATGCTGGAGGAAAGGGTAGTTAAGAAAAGATGGATCTGTGGAGGGAGACGAAAAAAGGAAAGATAACAGACCTACGGGGGAGGGAAGGGAAATGGAAGAACATAAGAACATAAGAAGCGCCATCTCCGGATCAGACCTTCGGTCCATCAAGTCCGGCGATCCGCACACGCGGAGGCCCTGCTAGGTATTCACCTGGCTTATTTTATAGTCAACCATATCTTTATATGCCTCTCTCAAGGAGATATGCATCTAGTTTGCTTTTGAAGCCTAGGACTGTCGATTCCGCAATAATCTCCCCTGGGAGAGTATTCCAGATGTCAACCACTCTCTGTGTGAAGCAGAACTTCCTGACATTAGTCCTGAACTTGCCCCCCCTTAGCTTCATTTCATGTCCTCTAGTCCGTGTCAAATTGGACATTGTAAATAATCTTCTCTGCTCTATTTTGTCAATTCCTTTCAGTATTTTGAAGGTCTCGATCATATCCCCACGCAGTCTCCTTTTCTCAAGGGAGAACAATCCCAGTGTTTTAAGTCAATCCTCATATTCCAGTTTCTCCATACCCTTCACTAGTTTAGTTGCTCGTCTCTGCACCCTCTCCAGCAGTTTTATATCCTTCTTTAGGTAGGGAGACCAATGTTGGACGCAGTATTCCAAGTGGGGTCTGACCATTGCCCTATAAAGCGGCATTATAACTTTCTCCGATCTACTCGAGATTCCTTTCTTTATCATGCCCAACATTCTATTTGCCTTATTTGCCGCTGCCGCGCATTGTGCCGACGGCTTCAGGGTCCTATCTATCAGTACACCCAGATCCCTTTCTTGTTCACTTTTCCCCAGAGTTGCACCTGACATTCTGTACTCGTTGCACCTGACATTCTGTAGGAATGACAGGTGCAACAGGAGGAGGACAGAGATGGCAAATGGATGGTTAGCATGCAGAAAGAAGAAAGAAGGAAACCCTGGCAAGCAAGTTATCAGAAGACAACCAGAGCCTTGGACCAACAAGATTTGAAAAATAACCAGACAACAAAAGGTAGAAAAACTAATTTTATTTTCTGTTTTGTGATTACAATATGTCAGATTTGAAATGTGTATCCTGCCAGAGCTGGTGTTAGACTGCAAACGTGAGCTAGGATTTAACAGAGAGAGGAAAAGTCCTTTTTGTTTCTTTATTTTATTTACACCACAGCGCCAGTGTGGTTAGGAGAAGCCAAAGGGAGGTGAAAAAGCTATAAAATAAACCCACCAGGATGTTTGGAAAAAAGCACCCAATTGGGCAGGAAAATCAAAAATTTTTTTTTTCCTGAATCGGGCAGCACTAGTTTGCGCTACTGTCTTAGACTTTAGGACCTTGGATCGGGGAGAGATGGCATCCTCAGTACTTTATAATGCAAGTGAAACAAGGATTTGGTCAGACTTTTGAAGGGTCTGCAGAAGAAAAATATTGTATAGGCCGGGGACATGAGACAGCAGGAAACGGGAACTTTTCTTCCTTCTATTTTTGTGAATGGCAAGGCTGAGGATGTCAGAGAACTCAGTTAAAATATGTGCTTTATAAGAAAATATAATAATGTGTTTTATAAAGTTTATAAGCATTGCTAGCCTACCCGGTGAGGTGTTCCTAGTGGTGGTGGTGGTGGAAGCATGTCAATATGTTGAGAGGAAGAGGTGGTCTGGGAAATTCTGCTGAGCAAACTCCGGGCCCATTTCCACCCCCCAGTTAGTCTACTCCACTCAACTGGTTCACAAACTGAGTGGGTCTTTGGGTGTTGTGCCTGGGTAGCTGTTTTAGGATCTCTTCTAGTGGTTTGTCAGTATCTCCTTGTGGTCCAAGGAAGGAAACTTTGTTAATCTTAGCATTGACCTTCAAAATATGTTTGTAACAGTGCTGCTTGTGTAGCATTAGGCTATGTAGTGATCGAAAGAAAAAAACAGACCTTTGCACATTTTTGCACTATATGGTGGGTGTATGAGGAGATTCACATTTCCTGCACAGCTAAGTCCTTGTGAAGTTACCTTGTTCTTTCTGTATTTGACATCTAGCAAGGTCTCTGTTTGGAAGGAAAGATCTAAGCTTAAAAATGAAGTGGCCAGAAGTTATGGTAAAAGCAGATAGCATCCTGGAGGAAAAGTCCATAGTCTGTTATTAAGACATGAGGGAAGTGTCTGCTTGCCCTGGATCGGTAGCATGGAATGTTGCTACTCCTTGGGTTTTGACCAGGTACTAGTGTCCTGGATTGGCTACCATGAGAATGGGCTACTGGGCATGATGGACCATTGGTCTGACCCAGTTAGGCTATTCTTATGTTATGTTCTCATCTGTAGGGGCCTTTGTTTTCACTTCTTATTTTAATGTATTTTTTTCTGGGAACTTATCAGTGTTTTTTATAATGGGAACAAAAATGGAAGAGAATTAATGTGTGTGGAATGGGGGTGGTGGTAACTAATTTCTTCAGCTACATAATTCAATCCACCTCAACCAGACATACTTTACCTCTCATGTACAGCGACCATGATAAAACAATTACAAACTATACAAAATACAGCCCTAAGACTCATCTACTCATTGAAAAAATATGACCACATCACAGAAGCATACCATGACTCTCACTGGCTCCCAATACAGGCAAGAATACACTTCAAATTATACTGCCTACTATTCAAAGCCATTAACGGAGAAAGCCCAACCTACTGGAATAACCGACTAACTCAATCCTCCTCATCCAGGCACAGGAAAACCTATTCATGGCCAATCATTAAAATATTAGTGTGTGAAACTCTACTACCACCTATTTTGTAGGTGGTAAAGGCCTTAATAGTCTGCACAAATTGATGTGGCCCATATTCTATAAATTGTGCCTTAAGTTAGGCATTTAAAAGGAAAAATATATTTTGAAGGATTTTCTTGGTTTGCATATTCAAATTTTTCCAGATGTTTCGAAGGAAACTTAAAAAAACAACAACACCAGTTTCTTTTGCTGAAACCCGGGGTGATACAGATTGGAGGAGTTTTTTTTTTTCTCTCTGCTACCCATGCAAATGCATTGTTAGGTACCATTCTTTAAAATATGTTGTTTTTTAATCCGAGTCAGCTGACAAAATTTATATCTCAAAAGCGACAGGAAAATGGAGGAACAACAACCATCACTCAGGATTAAATATATTTGCTCCTCATCTAGCAAAGGACAGTTATTTTTCTTTATTAATATAATCCTAGTTTAAATTCTACTCAATAATTCTTGGATTCAGTTATGAGGACTTGAGTGAGATTAATATGGATGTAATAGTTAAAGATTATTCTTTTGAGAGGAGGAACCCAATCCCCCCACCTACCTTTCCCTTCTTTTACAAAGGTGCGCTAAGCATTTTAGCGCACGCTATACATGCACTAAATGCTAACTCGTGCATGTTATCCTATGGTTGCGTTAGCGGTTAGCGCACACCATGATTTAGCGCATACTAAATCCACACTAAAATGCTTAGCGCGCCTTTGTAAAAGAGGGACTTAATTGTGATTTCTATCTGTACAAGATTTTTATGCTTGGAAGAAATTTAAATAATTTAAAAAATAAATAAAAGGAAAAATATAGGTGCCTCAAAAAACAGCACCTGCATTTCGCCTACAGAGGCCCTTTATGATACCTTAACAGCACTGTAGGCATGGCTATTGCCGGAAGTGGTATTAGGCGTCATAAAGTACCTCCTTAGGCACAATTCACGTAAAATGTAGGTACCGGAAATGTAGGAATTGAAACCCTGCTTACCTTCTCCAAAGCATCAATTCTATAAATGGCACCATCGTATGATTGACACACAATCGGTGGCTGTTCTTAAGATGGCTGCTGATAATGGCGCCATTTATAGAATCCAGGACTTAGTGTGTGGCAATGCCCCATGTGCTAACTGATTAGTGCTGTCACACCCACTCTCCACCACCCAGACATATTGAAGAACATATTGTACAGTAATTTTTTCTACTCCCACAGTAAGCATTTTTTTAACCTGTAGTAAGAATGCACTAGCACGTACCACAGATTAGTAAAAGGACCCCTAATAGTGCAAAACTCCTCATTGAAATTTTCAGCTGTTTCAAAGATGCAAATATGTACATGTTAATTCTAAATGTTCTGCTTATTTATTTATTTAATACATTTATATACCACCTAATATCTAAGCGTATATTGGGCGGAAGGCTTTATCGTATACAATGATACCCAGATCCTTTTCTTGGGTGCTAATCCCCAAGGTGGACCTTAGCATCCGGTAACTGTGATTCAAGTTATTCTTTCCAATGTGCATCACTTTGCATTTGTCCACATTAAATTTCATCTGCCACTTGGATGCCCAGTCTTCCAATTTCCTAAGGTCTGCCTGCAATTTTTCACAATCTGCATGCGTTTTAACAACTTTGAACAGTTTAGTGTCATTTGCAAATTTAATCACCTCACTCATCGTTCCAATTTCTAGATCATTTATAAATAAGTTAAATAGCACTAGTCCCAGTGTAGAGAAAAATGACCATGTAATCCTACCCTTTGTTTTCTATCCGATAACCAATTCCTAATCCACAACTGAACTTTGCCACCTATCCCATGACTCTTTAATTTTCTCAGGAGCCTCTCATAAAGAACTTTATTTTAAGCTTTCTGAAAATCTAGATACACTACATCAACCGGCTCACCTTTATCAACATGTTTATTCACACCTTCAAATAAGTCAAGCAAATTGGTGAGGCAAGGTCTCCCTCAGCTGAACCAATGCTGACTCTGTCTCATTAAATCAGATTTGTCTATGTGTTCCACAATTTTATTTTTTATAATTGTTTCCTACATTTTGCCTGGCACTGAAGTCAGGCTTACTGGTCTGTAATTTCCTAGATCTCCCCTAGAACTCTTTTTAAAAATCGACATAACATTGGCCACCTTCCAATCTTCAAGTACTATAGACAATTTTAACAATAGGTTACAGATCACTAACAGCAGGTCAACAATTTCATGTTTGAGTTCTTTCAGTACCTTGGGATGTATACCATCCAATCTTGTCGATTTGTCTTAGTACGTCTTCCAGATTTACTGAGATTTCTACTCTATCCTTGAAATATAATTTGTACCCAGGTAATACAGTGTCCTCCTTCCACCAGGTCTCTGAGATGCCTATTATATCTACCTCATCATTCAGTGCTATATACTCTAACTCAGTGGTTCCTAACTCTGTCCTGGAGGATCTTCAGGCTATTCAGGTTTTTGGGATAGCCCAAATGAAAATGCATGGAGCAGATTTGCATGCCTGTCACCTCCATTATATGCAAATCTCTCTTATGCATAATCATTAGGGTTATCCCCAAACCCCGAATGGCCAGGTGGTCCTCCAGGACAGGGTTGGGAACCACTGCTCTAACTCTCCTATTTTATTTTTTAGGCTTCTAGCATTTGTATATAGACACTTCAAATTGTGTTTTTTCCTTGTAACTACTGGCTGCTGAAAAGACAGGGAAAATTTGAGTCTTTTACTCTGTCTGCCTCTTAAACCCTCCTGGCTTTCTTTCGCCATTATTGGAATCTCTCTACTGGGACTCCCTAAATATCTTGTTTGAATAGTATCCTTCAAGGATACCTCACACCGTACCATCTGTTCCTGAGTGACTGTTGACTTTCCCCCGCAACTCAGTTTAAAAGCTGCTCTTTTTCCTTTTTAAACATTAGCACCAGCAGCTTGGTTCCATCCCAGTTTAGGTGGAGTCTATCCTTCTGGAACAAGCTCCCCCTTTCCCAAAAGGTTGCCCAGTTCCTAACAAATCTAAATCCCTCATCCCTGGACCATCGTCTCAACCATGCATTGAGATTTCAGAGCTCTGTCTGCCTCTTGGGTCCTGCATGTGGAACTGGGAGCATTTCTGAAAATGCTACTGGAGGATCTGGATTTCAGTTTTTTACCTAAGAGTCTAAATTTGGCTTCCAGAACCTCCCTTTCACATTTTCTTATGTCATCGGTACCTACATGTACCAAGATAGCTGGCTCCTCCCCAGCACTGTCTTAAATCCTATGTGTGTGACACGTGAAGTCTGCCACCTTCGCACCAGGCATGCAAGTGACCAGGCGATCTTCATGCCCACCAGCCACCCAGCTATCTACATGCCTTATGATCAAATCATCAACTACAACTGCTGTCCTGACCTTTCCCTCAAGGGCAGAAGCCCCTGGAGAGACATCCTTGGTGCGATTGGATATTGCATCTCCTGGTGGGTAGGTCCTAGCTACAGGATTATTTTCTACTTCACCAGGGTGATGCTCTCCTTCTAGGAGACCTCTCTCCTCTAAGGCAGCACAGGGGCTACAAGACTGGAGTTGGGACTTCTCTACAACATCCTTGTAGGTCTCTATGTACTTCTCTGTCTCCCTTAGCTCCTCCAAGTCTACTATTCTTGCTTCAAGGGAACATACTCATTTTCTGAGAGCTAGGAGCTCTTTGCAGCGAGCACACACATATAATTTCTCACCAACCTGGAGAAAATCATACATGTGCATAAGAATGGATAGCAGCTCTGTTGCTGCTGTACTACTGTCTGCATCTTGTTATTGAGTTGATTAATTAATTAATCTTATTAAGCTACTAGGAATATATTAGACTAGTATAGAGAGCCTTAGGATTTTATTATATGCTTTATTTAGTGTTTCTTTCTTGGATAGTCTTAGGATTATATTTCATGCTTATTTACTGTTTGTTCTTTACAGGTAATGAAATATAAAGAGTTTTCCTGTTGTCCTAATTAGAATAATTGACAATAAATTAAGAATATAAGTAAAGATATGAACTAGGGGTGGGAGGGAGAGGGGAGGATGGGAGGGAATGGAGACTAAGCCAGACTCTACTCTGCCTGCCTGAAACTATATCTAGCAGAAGGTTCAACCTTACAAAACTGTAGAATTATAAAAGGCTATTATTCTATGGAGACTAGCTGAGTAAAGTTTGCTCTTTTAAGATCTAAACTGTCTATATAAGGGAACCTACATTCAAGCTTATCTCCCCAAACTTATCAAAGCTCATAGTAAAATAATAATAATAATAATAACAGTTTATATACTGCAGTACCGTGAAGTTCTATGCGGTTTACAAAAGATTCAAAGAAGGATACAAATTGATTGAACTTAAAAGAGGTGAAAGATAGTGGTTAATAGTCAAGAGAACTGTTATTGAGGAGAAGGAGATGTACGGGTCAGTTGTCTAGATACTTCAGGAACAGAAGTGTTTTTAGGCACTTCCTGAATTCCTCATAAGTAGTGGGCAAAAGCAATTGCTCTAGATCTTTACCCCATAATGCTGCCTGATGTGAGAGAAGGTGATCATGGTGTTTTTTCAGTTTACATCCTCTAACTGGGGGGGGGGGGGGGACACGAAGTTCGAATGTGAGTTTCTCTTGTGTCTGTTGGCTGAGAAGGAGAAAAGGTCAGTTATGTATTTAGGGGTTAGTCCGTATAGTACTTTAAAGCAGACGCAGGCAAACTTGAACTTTTCGCGTGCTTCCATCGGTGCAACTGTTGGTAGTAAGGTGTCACGTGATCAAATTTCTTTAGCCCAAAGATTACTCTAACCGCTGCATTTTACATCAGTTGTAAATGTTGCATATTCTTTTGGGAAATTGCTAGATAGGCGATGTTACAGTAATCAAGTTGACTTAGTACGAGGGATTGTACCAGGATTCTGAATGCTGATGTATCAAAATATGATTTAATGGATCTAAGTTTCCAGAGAGTGAAAAAAACCCTTTCTGATTAAGGAGTCCACCTGGTCTTTCATGGTTAGGCATTGATCCAGGTTACACCCAGTATCTTCATGGCAGACTGAATAGGGTAACTAAGTTTATTGATGCAAAGTGGTGTTTTGGTGTCAAGCGGATGTGGTGAAGCAACAAAAAATTTCGTTTTTTCTGAATTAAGTTTGAGCTTGAAGTCAGTCATCCATTGCTCCATCAAATTTATAGCTTCAGATGCCTTGGGAATAGTTTCCGAGATAGAGTTAGCAAATGGGATGATGATTGTAAAGTCATCTGCGTAACTGAATAGTTTTATCCCTAGCTGAGTTAAGTGCACACCCAGTGAGGATATGTAGACATTCAAAAGCAATGGGGATAGCGGTGACCCTTGCGGCACACCGGAAGGATTGCTCCAGGTATTGGAGAGATCATAATTGAAACATACCTGATAGGTACGGGACATAAGGAAGCCACGAAACCAGTTCAACACCTCATCCCTGATACCAATAGCGTCTAGGCATAATAGCATTTTACCATGGTCTATTAGATCAAAGGCAGAGCTCATATCAAATTGCATGATCAGGGCATTGAGGCCCTTGCTAAACAAGAGACCCAGATTATCTAAGATAACCGCAATTTCTGTCTCCGTACTGAATAAAAGTCTAAAACTGGATTGGGTTTCATGTAGGAGAGAGAACTGATTAAGATATTCCATCAACTGGGTGTGTACCAATCCTTACCCAAAGATATGCTCACTACTCTTCTCCTCTCAGAAATAGAATGTCCTCTCTTCTCTGTCCTCAGATTGTATGCTCTTCTGAGCAAGGACCATCTATTAAATGTCAAAATGTACAGTGCTGCATACGCCTTTCAGTGGTATATAAGTGATAAATAATAGTAGTAGTAGTAGTGGGGTCCTGATAAATTATTCCACAAATGTGCACCAGCAATAGAAAACATTTTTGTTTTTGAAATCACATATCACACTCCTGTTTCCTTAATTGCTGTTAATCTCATACATCCCTCAGATATCAATGTCTATCCAGGTCTATAGATCTCACACAATGCACCAAAGCATGCTGGTGCTGATCTGTGTACAAAACTTTATACTGTACCCTCTATTTTATTGGTAACCAATGAAGTTGTTTCAGAACAGGCGAAATATGTTATAAAATGATTACACATTTCACAGTTATACTACTTTGCTGCCCAAACCATAGCCCCAGGAGTGGCTAGATACAGCAAGTGTAGAAGTGAATGCACAAACTGACATATAAGTATTCATTCACACAATCTTATAAGAGCCCTTTCCTGTACAATAAACGGATTTTACACATAGAAAATACTTTATAAATGTAACCTTAGTGAAGAAATCCATGCATGTTTTTAATGTATTTTTTCAAATGTTGGCAGAAAGTGCATTATCATGAGTTTATGATATTTTTGAGCATATATTCTTTCTTACTCACTGCTTAATGGTACATTATAGTCATTGCTTTGGGAGATGAGAGGGGGAGGATGAAGCCTCATTACTCTTTATTAAAAAGGGAGGTGTGAAGGACAAAGAAGAGGTTCCTAAGCCTCCACAGTGGCAGATGATCTGAGTCACTCCAGTATGATCAATGCCCAGTATTAGCAAGTCACTACTTGCAAGCACATTCCAAGGCAGAGTGATCCATCACCGCTAGATGTGCCTTAATGTTCTTTAGTTCTAATGAAGCTAAATGATACTGGGGTAAAGGAAACGTGGGATTATAGAAATTGAAATTTTATTAATAGAAAAACTGCATAAGGACACCATTTATTAGTGACAAACACTATGTTCTGCTGTACAGCTTTGAACCCAGGTAGGCAATGCAAGCTTAAGTCCACATGTTGGTATCCTGCAGGGTAAACTTATTAAGGACTACAGTATTTAGAACCATGGTTGCCAGTTTTCTTCCTACAGAGGTGAGAAACCGTTTGAATAGGAAACCAAATTTCAAAGCTCCTGAGGAAACAGCCAAAAATATTACCCATACAACATTAATTAATGCTTTTGACTCAAGAGCACAAGGGGGACTCATTTTGAAAATATCAATAGCAGTTAGCTTTTCAAACTGAAAATGGTTCCAGATTTTCTTCAGACACAAAGTTAGTCTTTGTGTCCTCCATTCACCTACACTTTCTATTTAAGAAGGATTTTTCCTATTGTTGTTGATGGCAAAAGAAGCCTAATCAAATCCTGTATTAAAATTATGGCTGAGTTGAGAGAGTGTAAGTTAATTAGTACCTAGCCTTAGCCAGGGGGTAACAAAATGACTGGGGAAGGCAATGTTAAATCACCCTGATAATAGTCTGCCAATAAACTCACACAAGTGGTAGCCCGCATAAGTCATTTGTGACTTATACGTAAGGGACTACCCTTACCTTTTTTTATTTTTTTTTAAAATATATGTATCTGAGACAATGCTGTGGTTCAGGTCAAAGTGCTGAAGTGCAGAGAATGCAGACTCCAGTTTCCCATCCAATTCAGTGGATGGGAAGAAGCCATGTAGAAATGGAGGAAAGTCTAGGAAAGGAAGGAAGATGGCTTCTATTACCACATGATCTCTTCTGGCCAATGAATGAGCCCTTAAGGAGGCTTCCTCCCAAACCAATAAATGCACGTGCCTTTATTAGAGTGGCTAATTAAAAGAGTTCCCTCCTTAAAGTAGCATATTATTACATTAATGAATTGTGAGCCTCATTACAATATGCATTATTTATTTTCCCTTTGTGAATGTGCATCCTTACTACTGTGTTTCCTCGAAAATAAGACACTGTCTTATATTAATTTTGGGCCCAAAAAAGGCACTAGGTCTTATTTTCGGGGATGTCTTATTTTTTTCATGTACAATGATCATCTCTCCCTTCCTCTCCTCCACCCCAATTCTTCCTATTGCCTTTTCCTCCCCCATATGTGCATCTTTCCTCCCCTCTCACCCATCCCCTTTTTCTCCCTCCCTTCCATCCCTTGTGCAGCAGAACCTTTGCAGCTTCTATCCCTCCCTCCTATCCTTTGCAGCTTCTATCCCTCCCTCCTTCCCATCCCTTGTGCAACAGAACCCTTGCAGCTTCTATCTCTCCCTACCTCCCATCCCCCCATGTAGCATCTTTCTTACCTCCCCCCGACCCTTCTCTCCCTCCCATCCGAACCGCGAGACCTAAATAAGTACCTTATAACAAACCGGCAGCAATCTAGACAGGCTGCTTCGTGGCATTCTATCGCCCGGGCATTCCTCTGCCGCATTGCTGATGACGAAATCAGCAACGTGGCAGAGGAACCCTGGGTGATAGAAGGCTGCAAAGCAGCCTGTCTAGATTGCTGCCGATGCTGCAGGATTGTTATAAGGTATTTATTTTGGTCTTGCGGTTCGGATGGGAGAGAGAAATGGGTCCAGGGAGGGGGGGGGGGAAGTGCTGCTGCCGCCGGCGACTAGGGATTATTTTTGGGGTAGGTCTTATTTTCGGGGAAACACTGTATGAAAGACTGTTTAGCAGTCTTCAATAAAGTACAAGAAAGCATTTTTCCGAAAAAAAAGAGTTCAAGGGGAATGAGTCATGATGGCTCAGAATATGAAGGTAACTCTTCTTAAAAGTAGTAAATACCTGCTGAAATACACCCCCCTCCCATTACCAGCAGTACTAGTAACCAACATGATAAAATAATTTAAGCACACTTGATTCAGATTCAGAGCTTAGTAGTAAGAGCTAGTGGGGAAGCAGCACTTAAATCAGTCAGGGGTTCTGGATGTTGCTCTGATTATAGAAATGTACACTTCCCCCTCCCCATTCGCGGTTTTGGCAATCGCGATTTCACATATTTGTGATTTTTTGGGGAGGGGGAAAAAAAGAAAAAAAAACATAGTTTAGCGTTCCCCCGGCATCCCGGCCTTACTTGGTGGTCTAGCGGGCTTTTGGGGCAGGAGCGATCTTCCTACGCTCCTGCCCCATGTAGATTGCCAATAGGAAATGGTTGTGGGGAGTTCCCGTCATAGTCTTGAGAGATACACAAACCAAACTTCTCAAAATAGGAAAAAACCCACAGGTCTTACATTCCAGATCTTCTTTACTTTAAAAACCCTTTAAAATCTTATTTCTCACTCAGGTAACTTTTAAACTTTTAACCATGGTTACATAAAACAAGATTATTATATACCAACAATGTCTAACATGAGTTTTGTCCTTGTATACATAAGATGAAAAGAATCTGTTTTTCATAAGTTGCTTGCGCCCAAGGAGGTCAAACTGGCTATCTGAAAATTGCCCTACAATTAAACTAAAAGTAGATGCAGCGTTTCACATCACACACACCTTGAGTTGTACTGAGGAGAGATATTTCCAGTGGAGGGTTTTGAGTGGGTTCTGAAAATAACACACAAGATAGATTTGAAATTTCCAAGTGCATTATTTTCCACACACCAGTATGGCATCACTATAAGCAGGTGCTATAAATAAGAATCCACATGTAATTCCACATTGAAATTTGGTGCAAAGCCCAAGATGGGTAGTCTGAAAATTTCTCCCAATACTACTGCAAATTCATATAGTAAATAGAAATATTTGGTAGATATCTCTAGGACAAATCAAATTAGTTAATGCAAGCACATTCAGTTCTAGTAGCCTCAAAGCTCAGGAGGGAAGTGCCTTGGACAGCATACATAAAGTCACCAGTATAAACCCCAAATTATCTAGTGACAATCCCCTAATCCTCACCCCCCAAAACAATAAATCAACATGTGCAGTGAACTCTAGTCTTTATTGAAGTTGACTGAGGAGCTCTCTGTGTCAGGAGAGAATAGCTTTCCTTCTAATATCTTTGTCTAAATATAGAAAAGACTATGGCCAAAATAAAATAAAATTCAGTTCATTTTAATCTTAACAACATAAAAATAGCCATACTAATTCAGACCTAGCCCAGTATTCTAAACTAAACTAAACCTTAGGTTTGTATACCGCACATCTCCACAAGCGTAGAGCTCGGCATGGTTTACTTCCAACTGTGGCCAATCCAGGTTACACGTACCTGGCAGAATCCTAAATATTAGCAAAATTTCCTGCTACCAAACCTAGGGCAAGCAGTGGCTTCTCCCATGTCTATCCCAATAGCAGACTATGGACATTTCCTCCAGGAACTTGTCCATACCTTTTTTAAACACTCACTGAAGTGACATGACAATACTTTATAAGGAATAGGAGGACATATTTTTTCACTCAATGATTCATTAAGCTCTGGAACTTGTTAACAGAGGATGTGGTAACAGCAGTTAGTATAACTGGGTTTGAAAAGCTTTGGACAAGTCCCTGGAGGAAAATTCTATAATCTTCTATTGCGATTGAAATTGAGAAGCCACTGCTTGCCCTGGTATCGGTAGCATAGAATCTTGTTATTTTTTTAGGATCTTAGCATGTACTTGTAGCCTGGATTGGCCACTTTTGGAACCAGGATACTGGGATAGATGGACCACTGGTCTGATCCAGTATGGCTATTCTTATGTTCTTATGCACAAGTACTAAAGGGTTAATCTTCAGAGGAAGTTATCCAGGTAGGAGTAGCTCCTTCCCTGTTAACTCCCACTGACAGGGGTAAAACTGGATATTCATTGGCACATACCCATACTCAGAGAGAGAAAGAGATGATGGTTACGGTGGATGGGCAGACTACATGACCATTTGGCCTTTATCTGCTGTCATGTTTCTACGTTTCTATGTCACTGAGTATTCGGGCAGACTGCTTTGGGTAATGTTGGGCAGCTCTTTGTCAGAGTCAGGATAGAGCCAGCAGTTTCCAGGCACTGCCAATATTCAGGGAACTACCTGCTTAATGTCTGATAGCTGTAAAGGTGTCAAAATTAGTTAATGCCTAACTCCCACTCGCATGTAAACCACCCAAGCCTGAGAAACTCTCTAGCCCCTTAATTGTTCTATTTGTCTGTTTGATTATATTGTGAGCTCTACTGAGCAGGGACAGTCTCTTGAGTGTTTTAATGTACAGCTCTGCATATGTCTAGCAGTGCTATAGAAATGATAAGTAATAGTAGTAGTAGTAACCACTATAGGTTACATCATTGTACTGTATTTTGGCAGTAGCCAGGCAACCTCCAGTGGTTGCCAATACCTAAATATTCAGCATTAGTAGGTGCTGGCACTGAATATCTCAGATTAATTTTGCTGGTGGCTGAACATTGACTGATAAAAATTCTTAGGCACTCAAACAAACCAAATGCATGATAACAAATGCACAACCCTAGAAAATATGGCACATATGTAAAATGTCTCTAATAACTGTTAGTGTGCACTATTTGACACAGGACCTTTTTTATTCATACGGGTCACGTAGCAGATGAACCAATGACCCTCTGTGTGACTTCACAGTCTACTTTTGCACCAATACAGCTATGAATAATGTTTTGTGTTCACATTTAATGAGTTGGTGAAAAGATGAACAGATCTTAAAAAGCTCTGCTCGTTTCAGCATTTTCTAACCTGCAACTTTTTTGACATAACCTTGATTTCATTCAGATTAACGAGCGGTATGCCTTCACAAAATGCATACAAGTAAACTGGAGCTCATGAATCACTCATTAGCAGTATATCAGGGAATTTGAAAGCATAGAACATAAAACAGGCTGCTTACAACAATGCAAATGTGCAGTCATAATCTGTCAAACATGCACAGTAGGTACAGAAACATGTAAATAAAAACAAATTATGCACCAGAAGGGAACATCACCTAGGCATGCCAAGGAATTCACTTGTCACTGGCATTATGAGTACTGTTAATCTGCCTGTCTTTTCAGTAGATCAGTAGTTAACTGGAAAATTATAAGAATTCAAACAAGCAAAATAAGGGCCTCAGGCAGATGTTATTAGATGGAAGTGTTTTGTTTATCAGAGATAGCGCAGTGTAAAGTACTCTATTGTCAAAGAATTGGATTCTAAGAAACTAGAGGTTGTGCATTGGTATCTATAACCATAACAAATTAGTTAAGAAAATAGGGAGACCTCTCCTTTCAAGAATTCAGAAAACTCACTCCTCCAAACAATCCCCTCCAGCTAATCCTCTCTCTCTAAACTTTTAAGAAGTTCAGATCCCAGTTAAAAATGATTTGTTTTTCTCTTTGGCTTTGGTGAACATTATCTTCCCAAACACTGCATTTCTCTGGGGATCGTGAGGCCTGTCTGGAATTTTAGAGTTTTTATTTTGAGCCTGTGGTCTTGATGAGTGCTGACTATCCTCTACTTAAATGGAGTTAATTTTCTGAACTTTTATTTTTTTTAGTTTGTATGTATACCTCTTTGGCTTGTTTTCTCAGAAAAGATAGTATAGAAAGTATAAATAAACAAACAAGAATAGAGATGGAAAACTCATGTTCTAAAGTGTAGTACTGTATTTCCCCAACGATAGGCCGCCCCATTCTATAAGCCACAAAAAAACGCTGATTTATGTTTAAAAACTGTAAGATAAGCCGCCTCATGTTATTAACCGTGGCGTTTTTAATTGCATCTATTCAAGCTAATACCTGATGGAGCAAATGTACTGGCACCTTTTTAAAATCCTGGCTTGCTCTGGTCTCTCCCTTGCTGGACAACTCCTGGCAGCCTCCTCCAATCTTGCGGCCAATGGCAGAGCAGGAGCGAGCTTGAGCGAGCTTTTGCACTCCAGCCTGGCCCCACGCCAATTCCTGAATGGCTGCCGTTAGTTCTCACGAGACTTGCGAGAACTGATGGCAGCCATTCAAGAAGCAATGCGGGGCCAGGCTGGAGCATGAAAGCTCGCTCCTGCCCTGCACGGCTGGTCGTGAGATTGGAGAAGGCAGCCATCCAGTGAGGGAGAGACCGTAGTGAGCCAGGATTTTAAAAAGGTACCCAGGGGGAAAAGATGATTTAAAAAGGTACAGGGGGGATGATTTAAAAAGGTTCGTGATTTTAAAAAGAATTTTCATGTCTTTAGATAGGTCACCCCATTTAAGCAAACGACACCCACTAGGCCAGTTTGCAAAATCAATGTATAAGCCACAGCCTATTGTTGTGGAAATACAGTAAACAGGTTTGGTTTTCAGGATAGCTATCTCACAAATTGATATGATTATTACCTCAAATGTATGCAAATATTTTTATTAATATTTATTTTAGAAAAATGGAGAACCAAAATCGCCTGTAAAGAGTTTTGTATCCTTGCTATAGAAGACTGACTAGATATAAATATACTCAGATTGTAGGGATACAGATTCAGTTTGGGCATCTTAAATTTTAGTGCATGATTAATGCATATTAACTGATTCTATGCACTGCAATAATTAATTGTACATACCAATTACACTGTACATACCAATTACAGTGCATACAATCAATTTGCATGTGCTGAGAAGTTCTAGTGCATGTTTCTTAAAATAGATGAATGAAAGGAACCAAATAAAACTCATTAAAATTGGGGAAAAAAATTGGAAAAATTTAAAAAATTAATCATTAATATTTTGACTGTGCACATCACTATAAAAAATAGGAGCTTGTTTAGAACATGATGCCAAGTAAATTAATTTCATCAGAAAACAATTGCTCAACTGGCTGGAGAAACTAGGAATTTTGGCTGAATATTTTTGGCTTTGAAATGAATGAGGAGGGTGGAAGGAGTTGGCAAGTTGTGGCATGTATGAAATGTTATGGGGCTCATAATTGAAAGAGAAAAACGTCCAAAAACCAGCCTAAGTCGGCACTTGGACGAACATATCTCAAAAACATCTAAGTGCCGAAACTAAAAACGGGTTTTGGACGTATTTCTAAACAACCTAGGCCTTCATAGTGCCGCTGAACGACCAAAGCTAAATGGGGCGTTTCGGGAGGAGTGTCGAGGGCAGGAGTTGGGTGGGATGTGGGCGGCTTAGACTTAGTCGTACAGCATGTATAACCAAAAGTTATACAACCCATGATCGACGGAACTTGGACGTTGTGACTAAGACCATTTAAAACACATAAAATAGACCCCCACACATTACCCCAGTGATCACTGACCACACCACCCCCATAAAAATATTAATCCCACCTTTAAAATTCAGCCTCTAGATCATCATCACCTGGCCGCTTGGCATAGGAAAGCTTAGTCGTCCAGCACAGAGGCAGCTTAAATCATCTTGGGGGTTGGTTAGGGGACTCATGGAGAGGAGGACCCATGCCCATAAGCCCCTGTAATCACTGCATTGATACTTAAACATGTACACTCCCCTATACACCCCAAAACCCTTTTGTACTGGCATATAAGTGGCTCCTGCAGCCATAAGGGCTATTTGGGTGGTAGATAAGTGGTTTAGGGAGCTCACCATTATCTATAAGGGAGCTGTAGCGAGATGAAGACATGGCACCCTTTTTGTGAAGTTCACAGCAGTGCCCTGTAAGGTATCCCACTATTTAGGTGGCATGTCTGGGTGTTCAGTCCATCACTTTGCAGACCCCTCCCACATCCAACAGGGCTTGTTCTAGGCGTTTTGGACTTGGACGAAAAGTTGGACGGAAATGTGGTATAAAGATGGACGATTTAGCGACTTGGATGATCAGATCGGTAGGATGTATAATTAGACGATTTTCGAAAATAAAAAAATTTTGGACATATTTTTCGAAAATGTGTCCTAGGCTGTTTTTTACTTTGGACGACTTGCAAATTGGATGTAAACGGACTTAGACGTCCCTTTTGATTATGCCCCTCCACATGTTTGTCTCTTCCACTAAGTAGCAAGAAGAAATCTGAGAGAGAATTATATGTTCCCCTGGGACAATAGGAATTCTTTTCACAGTATGAAGGGGGAAATTCTATAAACGGTGCCTTAATTTAGGCGCCGGTAGGTGATGTATCAACACCTAAATTAAGAAGGAAACACCGTTTTAAACAGTATTTAAATAAGAATTCAAAGCGCCTACTGGTACCTAAACAAACAGCACCGGAACTGCAGGTGTGGCTAACGCCAGAAATAATGTTAGGCACAAGTAGGTGTCTCCAGATGCATGATTCATGTCAAAGGTAGGTGTCAGAAATGCAGGCCTTGAAAATCCTGGCCTACATTTCCAGCGCCTATCTTTCCTGGAGGCATGACCCTCTATATGGCGCCATCACATGATTAACATGTGATTGGTGACCACTTTTAAGGCAGCCACCAACAATGGCGCTGTTTAGAGAATCTGGCAAAAAATGTCAAGGGATGATCAGCTCCAAACCCATATCCAGTTATGTTGCTCAAGAATTTGGCAAACGGTGACCAGAACAGTTACCTGGACACTTATTGAGATGGAGGCCATTCTATAACTTGCTAATTCATTTTAGGTCAGTTACGGAGGTGAAAGCTGGGCACTAAGGAAACAAGATAGAAAGAAGATGGACTCATTTGAGCTTTGGCGCTGGAGAAGGATTTTAGGCATGCCGTGGACCGCCAGAATAATTAACAAATTGATTCTGGAAGAGATCAAACTGACTATGTCACTTGAAGCCCAAATAATGAAGTTATGACTGTGTCATGAATAACGTGACCATTTATTTTTTTCATCAAAACAGGACATCTATTAATTGTCAGTCCCGCCCCCAATTTATTCCATTCATTTTTCATGTACACATAATATCTTATTAATTCATAAAATAAAAAAAACACAAAGTACACTATACGCAGAGAAAATGTTAATTATCATTTATATTTGGGGGGGGTTCAAAGATGTCAAGGCAGATGACTTTAAAATATGCAATGTCACCTCAGTAACTATAGAAAAATAGACAAATATAGTGCAAAATATAGACAGCAGATATAAATTCTCAAAACTGACACATTTTGATCACTAAATTGAAAATAAAATAATTTTTCCTACCTTTGCTGTCTCTGGTTGCATTTCCTTCTGACTATGCATCCTTTCTTTCATTTCTTTCTTTCTGCATTCAGGCCCAACAATTGTCCCTTTCTATTCTCTCTTTCCTTCCTTCCTTCCTATGTCCTTAGTGCCCCTTCCTGTGTCCTTAGTGCCCCCAGTGCCTTCTTCCTGTGTCCTTAGTGGCCCCAGTGCCTCCTTCCTATGTCCTTAGTGCCCCTTCCTATGTCCTTAGTGCCCCCAGTGCTCCTTCCTATGACCTTAGTGCCCGTTCCTGTGTCCTTAGTGCCCTCAGTGCCTCCTTCCTATGTCCTTAGTGCCCCTCCCTTGCCAAAGCCAGCCTGACTGCCTGCCTCCCCCTCACTGCCTTCCAGCCTTTGTTCCACCCCTCCCCCTAAGCCAGCCGGCCAGCCTCCCTCCCTGCCGCACCGAATATGAGAATGCTGAACTGCAGGTAGGACTCCTGCCTGCCTCCCTCTCTCTGAAGCCTACCTGATTCTTCTGCTCTCCCCCCAGTTCGCTGCCGCCCCCTGTTACTTCCTTCCCTTGTCGCAACAACTGCAGGAAAGGTATGTCTCAAGTGCCAGCCCTGAAGCCTTTTCCCCGACATCAATTCTGACGTCGGAGAGGAAGTTTTGAGCCAGCCAGGCAGCGATTAACTGGCCCGGAACTTCCTCTTCAACGTCAGAATTGACGTTGGGGAGAAGGCTTCTGGGTCAGTGCCTGGACTTGCCTTTCCAGCTGTTGTTTAGGCGGTGGGCAGGTAAGCAGGGAGAGACCATTCTCCCACGATCACCCATCTCATTGTCCCCACACACAGCTTCTTAACCTCGTAGTTGAAAACGGGACATTTTGGCATCCCAAAGCTGTGCGTGGGGACAACGGGACAGGGGATCAGAAAAAGGGATGGTCCCGTTCAAAATGGGATGTATGGTCACCTTAGTCATGAACCATAATGAAATAATGTAATCCCTGGATGCGGTCAAGCTCGTCTAAATTGTAAATCACTTTGAACTTCTTCTAGGGCATATTAGTGATCCATAATATTAATGTAATGTAATATAATATAATATATGACACTGGAGAAATGACAGATTTTTGGAAGCATATCATGTAAATCTTTAGATATGACTACATGGAGATGGAGAAGGATAAATAATGTACTGTATTATAAAATAGATGGTAGTGTTTATTTTGCAACTATATTTTTTAACAGTGTAAGCCAGTGTATATTTCTAATTCTCACCCAGTTCGTGTGTTTGTCTAGCTGTGCTACAACTATAGCATAATGTGATGGAAAGGGGATTCATTTATAGTAAACTCTCCATAGAGAAACATACACAGAAATACAGTAGATCCTCTGCTGGAAACTAGTTCCAATACCTGATAAGGAAGCCAAGGGAGGAGATGGGGTAGGTCAATTCCCCAGAGGAAAGGGAGATGCTGGCTACCTTGGGTTGGGGGAGAGAAAGGGGAGATGCTGGCCTCCTGGGGTATAGGGTGAAGTAGAGATGCTGAACTTTGGAAGGGGGGGAAGGGGATTGCTAGAGAAAATCGTTATTCACTCAGGCCCAGATTTTATAAACAGCGTCCTGATTGTAGGCAGCGGTAGGCGTCCTACTGCTGTCTAACCAGCCAATCGGGATGTACATTTAAAAAAAAAAAAACCTTCCGAGGCAGGATGCTTACATTGGAGGCACCTCCAGGAGCCTAAGGAGATGAGCAAGCCCGCCTAAGCTCACCTAAGGCTAGGCGTGGTTTGGCCCGGAAGTAGCCTTAGGTGGACCTAGGCAGCTGGCCTACATTGTAAGTAGACGCGGCCACTGAGCTTATTGCGGCAAGGGATCTCCTTGCTGCGATAAGTTTAGCAGCTGCCCATCCCCCACCCCCGAACGATCACGGCAGGAAGGATGCCCAGTCCCTCCTGCCCGGTACCCCCCTCCCTAATGAGCGCAGCAGGATGGATGCACAGTCCCTCCTGCCTGGCACCCCCCCCCCCGATAGATTTCACCAGGAGGGATGGCCAAATTCTCCTGCCTGGCAACCCCCCCCTAATCCCTCCTGCTGGAATCTCCCACACCTGTATATCTGGCAGGCCCGCCTGCATCTGAATGGCGGGCCTGACCCTTCCCGGTGCATTGTGGGATGCACCAGGGAGGAGCCTAAGGTCTGATTTGCCCAGGTGCCTATGGAATCTTAGGTTAGCCCATGTGCCTAAGGCCCCACCCTTTGTGGGGGATGGGAATGGGTTGCCATTAAACTTATCGCGGCAGGGAGATCCCTTGCTCCAATAAGCTCAGCGGCAACCCGATTCTCTAACCGGCATCTGTAACATGGACGTTGGTTAGAGAATCGGGTTCTTTTTAGGTGGGCTTAGGCGCGATTCTGTATAGGATGCCTGTCGGCTTCTGAGACTGGGCGTCCTATACAGAATCCGGGCCTCAATGTGTAATTAAACTCTGGAATTCATTGCCAGAGAATGTGGTAAAAGCAGTTAGGTTAGCAAGGTTTAAAAAGGGTTTGGATAACTTCCTGAAAGAAAAGTCCATAAGCCATTATTAAGATGGACTTGGAGAAATCCACTATTTATTCCTATTATTATTTTGGATCTTGCCAGATACATACTTGTGACCTGGGTTGGCCGCTGTTGAAACAGGATACTGGGTTTGATGGACTTTTGATCTGACCCAGTATGACAATTCTTATGTTCTTAAGACAAAATGAGATGTCCTGGAAGTGTTTAGCTAAACTAAAACTTAGTTTTATAAACTGGGTCATCAACCAATATGGAGCTTGACGTGGTTAACATAAAGATCAAATAATAATACAGAGGAATAAAACAGAGAAAAAACTGGTTTGGGAGAAGTAGGAATAATTAATTTCCAAATGTTTGGCAAATAGAGCAGTCTTCAGAGCTTTCCTAAAAGTTAAGAAGAGACCTAAATTTCTTAATGAGCGTGGCAAGTTGTTCCAGAGCTCTATCAGTTTAAAGGAGAAGGAGTGACTAAAGTTCCTAATAGATTTAACTTTGCTCCTAAAAGAGGGAAAGGAGAGTTTTAATTTCTGAGAACTTCTAGCCAGATGAGATCTGCACACACTCCATTCCAAAGGGACAAGAGTAATAAAGAGGACAAATAGAATCTTAAATGCAATACAAATGCACTTAAATTGAATTCTCAGATGAACTGGGAGCCAATGAAGTAGTCTCTGAGCAGTGGGGACACATGGTCAAACTCGTTCCTACCAAAAATGAGTCTAGCAGCGGTATTCTGTATCAGATGAAGTCTGTGCAGATTAGCCTTGGATAAACCCACATACATTGAGTTACAAAAGTCCAGACATGCCAAAATAATTGATTGGACCAAAACAGAAAAGTGCTGCTGATGGAAGAGTGCTCTAACTTTCTGCAAACCCAGAGGCTGAAAAAACATTTTTTTTACAAGGGAATTGATTTGATCCTTGAATGTAAGTGAAGAATTAATGAGAACACCTAGTACTAATGAGGAAAACTCAATTTTCAAAGACTCTCCCAAATCTAAGATCACAGCAGAAGGGAGGGAGTCTAATTTGTCAAGCCGTTTTTCGTATGGTAGATCCTTGAGTCCCGAGAATGGCCACCCGGATGGTCTCGGGACTCAAGGATCTACCATATGAAAAATGGCTTGACAAATTACAGCTATACTCGCTCGAGGAGCGCAGAGAGAGGGGGGACATGATCGAGACGTTCAAGTATCTTACGGGCCGCATCGAGGCGGAGGAAGATATCTTCTTTTTCAAGGGTCCCACGACAACAAGAGGGCATCCGTTGAAAATCAGGGGCGGGAAACTACGAGGTGACACCAGGAAATTCTTTTTCACTGAAAGAGTGGTTGATCGCTGGAATAGTCTTCCACTACAGGTGATTGAGGCCAAATGGGATCGGCACATGGAATCTATTCACAGGGCAAAGGTAGGGGAGGGACATTAAGGTGGGCAGACTAGATGGGCCGTGGGCCCTTATCTGCCGTCTATTTCTATGTTTCTATGTTTCTAATTTTGGACCTAACCAAAGAAGTTTTGTCTTAGCAGC
Source organism: Geotrypetes seraphini (assembly GCF_902459505.1). Classification (NCBI taxonomy): domain Eukaryota; kingdom Metazoa; phylum Chordata; class Amphibia; order Gymnophiona; family Dermophiidae; genus Geotrypetes; species Geotrypetes seraphini. The sequence goes on along the minus strand of NC_047084.1, from coordinate 46,339,836 downwards.
ATTTAACTTCATCTGGACCATCAGTTTCTAGGACTGTAATTTGGCAATACAATGATTAATATTAGGTGTCAAATTAACTAGATCTGGATCAGCTTCAAGCAATATAAAAGTATCCCCAGCATACATCAGAAGGGTTTCTCGAGCATTCAGATTGTAGTATTTCAATGTACTCATATAGATATTAAATAAAATTGGAGACAATGGAGAGCTCTGGGGAACACCACAGGAAGCCCTCCAAGAATTTGAGGTAGATCCCACCATATTAACTGAGTAGGAATGGAGTGAAAGAAATTTAGAAAACCATTCTAAAACAATCTGATCGAGACCTAAAGTAGTGCAAAACATCATAGTTAATGACATCAAAAGCTGCAGATAAATCAAACTGAGAATAGCATGTCTCATAGATTATTGTAATTGTTGAATCTTTAAGAGCAGAGAGACCAAAAGTGTTTCCGTACTAAAATTTGAGTGGAATCCATGCTGAAAAGGCTGAAGAATAGAGAATTTCTCCAGATAATTTGAGAGTTGGGTGGCAATGATTGATTCCAAAAGTTTAGTTAAAAGGGGGATATTAGCAATAGGTCTTTAGTGGGAAGATATGGATGGATCAAAGCCTGATTTTTTCAGGAGAGGAGTAAGACTTATTGAGCCCATATTATACAAGGAGTAACCATTTTCTAAAGCATAATTCAGTAGTGCCTGAGATGAAATATTAGCGAATAGATGAGAAGGAAAGGGATCAAGAGCACATTTGCATTTCATCAGTTTATTGCATATTTTGGAAACTTGAAGCTCTGATACAGGGTCAAAAGTGCCTCAAGGACGATCTGCAGGTTGTGTTATTTTTGACATCCCTTGAGAAAAGGTCAAGATTCATTGAAGGAAAATATTCCTAATAATAGAATTTTTTTATTGAAAAAAAGAAGCAAGAGAGTCTGCAATAGGGGATAAAGCATGAAAAGATCTTGGATTAGGACTGGTTAATGAATGCCAGAGTCTGAACAGGGTAATACTTTGGTTATTAGAGTTGACAATTTTACCATCATAATAGTTCATTCTTGTTTTCCTCAGTTCGAAATTATATTTTCTAATATTAAGTCTCCAAGTAAGCTTATCCAGATAGGAGTTTGACTTCTTCCATTTTCATTCAATTTTCCTACAAGACTATGATATGATGTAAATATTGTAAACCAAGGTGAATTCCTAGCATGAGAAATAGTGTCATCCTTTAGCCAGACAGCACTGATATTTGGTGCTGCCTGGCTGCAAGTTATGCAGTTAAGTCTAGTTGCATGGAAAAAGTGACCTTAGCTATCCTGCCAAAATTATCAGGACAAGTTTACCTGGATATATTTTGTGGCACAATTTTCCACTTAAAAAGAAAGGATAATATTGTCTGGATAAGTTATCTGCCTGTTGGCTCACTGAATCTCAGCCTCCATATGATTCATCATTATGTAAATTCAGTTTGCTTTTTACTGTGTAATTAGTTAGACACAAACTTAGGCCCCCCCTTTTATCAAGCCGCATTAGTGTTTTTTATTGCCGGCCGCGGTAAAAGCTACGTCGTTCACAGGAATTCTATGAGCGATGGAGCTTTTACCGCAGCGGCTGGCGATAAAAATCAATAATGCGGCTTGATAAAAAGGGGTCTTTAGAATGAAACCATATAGTTAAGGAACCATATGGGGTTCCCTTACTAACTAACCAAGCATTAAATTTCATTGTGCATTGATTCTTTAAAGAGCATGTACACTATTAAACATGTCACAAATTGCCTATTATCACATTCTTTAAAACCATGCTGCTTGGCTGAGAGAAACGCTGAGAAAATAATGGCTTAGTGAGGTGTTATCAAACCATCAGCAGCCTACAAAAAAAGCTCTAGGGAGATTTCTTTGACAGTGTGACCTCAGACTAGGTCTCTCCATAGGCAGAACATGAGTACGTCATGATAAACTGTTCATCAATCTTCAGTAAATGCACAGCGGGAATGTACAGTTAGGGGCAATTATCTAACAGAGAGGCACAAAGCCAAAGAGGCACCTGCTAGCAGGAAAAAACAGAATTCAGAAATTATAATTGGTGGCTGCCATTGTTTTTCATAACATCTGTTACTTATCCATTAGGCTCTACCTTCCACTGCTACTAACTGGAATGTTCAGCTGTTTTTTCAACTGAGATGCTTCATTTTCTGATTAAAACTGAATTTATAAAGTAATAGAAGGCCTAATAAATGAAGAAAGCTGAGCAGACACTTTTGCAAAAGCTTTTTAGACAAATCAATAACAGAGAGGGAAGATCAAAAGCATTCTTAGCTTCACAGAGGCAAACTCAGGCACAGAAACTAGACGTTAAAGAGACAACACTGATAATAGGCATCCAGATAATTTTAAAGTAATACCAGCAGAAGATTATTTTCTGCAGCTCCAACATAACATTCTAGACCAGTTCACCAATTCCTCTTGAAAGACTGAGGTCATAAGAATCAAAAATTATTCAGACAGTGAAGGAGTAGGCTAGTGGTTAGAGCAATAGACTAAGAACCAGGGAGCTCACTGGCACTCCCTTGTAATCTTGAACAAGACACTTCTCAGCTACAATTTTAGGGGGGCATTTACTAAAGGGTGTTAAGTCCTTAATGCACGGTTAAAACACACAAACAGGCTACCCCAGAAATGTCTTAAAGCGTTTTGCGGAACTTCGACTGTTATTGTTTATTGGAAGCTTTTATACTACTACTAATGACGGAGGAGTAATTTAAGAGTGGTTAGCATGAGCTTTAATAAAGGTGTTGCAATACATGAGCTAATACAATACAGTTTTAAAAGTGCAATCATGATTTTAATATGTTTATTTATGTGCATTCATTTGACTTTATTTCTGTATGTATTTTTATGATTTATTAGACTCTCAACAAAGGTAGAATTGCCGAAACACTATCAGTGTCGAGTCCACAAGTTTACAATCAATAAAAAGCACTCTGGATAGTCCACTGCTGAGTGATCGACATCTTATCCTCATGCCTTTCTGTATTTGGATTGACGTCTTCGTCATAGAGGCTTATTTAGGCTGTTTCTTCAGTGCCTAACACAGTACAAAACATGAGCTAAATATATGTATATCTTACCCATTTATAGCATGAGGAAAACCACGTGATGGGAACTGTTAAATAATATTTTTGGGGACCATGGTGGGAGGATCCAAGATGGCTGCTGCTATCTGTTGCTGACAAGACGCTGGAGTGTGTCTTTCCTACCTACCAGAACAATGCCGAAGAGAAGGGGCAGGAGCGTTGGTGGAGCCTCCCAGCGCTCGAGCTCCGCAGTTCTCACCGTCGATGACATTTTCCGGCGTCTCCAAAGTGAGTCGAGCCGCTTGGGGAATCGCCTGTTGGGAGCGCCGGCTGATAGGAGTGTCTCGGCGGATACCCCCGGGCTGGACGTCATGCTGAGCCCCGACGTCAGGACGCCTCCCTTAGAGCCGTTGCCGCTGGGAGCCAGCTCTCCGAGGGAGGAGAGCATGTCCGAAGAGGCAGAGTTTTCTTCTCGAGAGGCCAGTGAAGTGGAGGGCTCGCTGCAGGGAACAGCACAAGGGGAACTTCTCCTTGTAAAAGAACCAGCGACTGGGACAACTGTGCTTAAGGGTCTACAAGGCACAGGGGAGGTAAAACACTCAGATGAACTAACTAACAGTGCACAAATACTTTCCTTTGCCCCTATCCGACCCCCAGAGGTTACACTGGAATCTTTATGGGACTTGGTTTCTAGTCTGGGTAATTCTCACAGTCCTCAGATAAAGAATTTGGAAAAAGAATTAGAATTTCAGAAAGAAGAAATTAAAAATGTGAAACAGGACATTGTAGTTATAAAAACTGAGATACAAGAAGAAAAGAAGGACTTTAAAATGTTTAAGAGCAACCAAGACTTGATTGTGAAAGATAATCTTAATTTGAGAAGAAAATTAGAAGTACTTGAAAACAATAATCGGTTTAACAATTTATGTTTGATTAATTTTCCAAAGGTTGTCTCAATTCCTCCAGGAGAAATGATAAAACGGTACTTTCTGGAAAATTTAAAAATTCCTGAGAGTTCACTGCTTGCCTACTAAAAAAAATCAGGATTCTCAAAAAAAAGATGAGGATGGTAGTCCACAGGGAAATTCTTTGGATGTTACTGCTTTATTGGGACAATCTGATAGAGAGGTGGCTAGTCCAGCCACTCTCTTACTGACTGTAGCTTTGGCTCCAGACAGAGATTGGATTCTTAAACTTTTATTTAAAAATAGATCCAGAGATTTCCTTGGCTTCCATATTCAAGTTTTTCCTGATGTTTCGAAAGAAACTCAGAAAAGAAGGAGGGAATTTTTATTGTTAAAACCAGGTGTGACCCATTTGGGGGGATTATTTTTTCTTAGATACCCTTATAAGTGTGTAATAAGGTATAATTCCCTCAAATATATTTTCTTTGATCCGTCTCATCTGACTGCTTTCCTCTCCATGAAGCGCCTTGAAAAAGGAGAAACATCGGTGTCTTAATTATTAAGCTCTCTTTCAGCACAGATGATGTGTTTTGGTTAATTTTGTTATTGTACTATATTCACTCCTAATTCCTGAATCTTGGATCCATTGTACGATTGTACGAGGACTAGTGTACGATTAAGTTGGAATTATTACCTTTTATGTAATTTTGATTTATTTTCAATTTTGAGAATAATCAAAGATATGTTTTCTTGATTGCACTTTTCTGTACAAGATGGTATGCTTGTTAAAATTTCAAAAATTTATAAATAAATAATAATTTTAAAAAAAGAATATTTTTGGAGGGAGTATGTCATGGGTGGAGTGGGGGCATTCCCACAACATCCAGCTAGTGCATTATGATTAGCGTGTGCCAATTGGCTTGTAAATCAATTAATTTGCACATGCAGTTTTGAGTGACCTAAATAGAATCCGTGGGTTAGAGCCTCCTAAATAGGAGATGGCAGTTGTTCCAGCAGTATCTCCTAGCAAGTACCGCACACTAATGGAAACATTAGCATGTGACCTGAACAAAAAATAAAATTTGAAAATGCCCTAAAAAGTGCCACATTTGATTTTCAGTTAGGACCTAATACTATAAATGGAGCCTAAAATATAGACACCAAGGAACGCAGCACTTAGCGCATGTCCATCTTAAGATAGGTGCCGTTTGCAGAATCATGCTTAGTGGCACCTAAAGTGGACTTAATCACAAACTAATCAAAACGATTTTACTCAACACACAAAAACACAGTAAGGTCAAATCATAAAGCTGTCCTTCCTGTGTGTTATGGTTAATGTTCCCCCCATAAAAACAAAAACAAAGATGTGAATGTTCCATTATTGGAACACTGAGCAGAAACGGGTTAACCATCGGTAGTCGTCCTGAAATTAGGTGCACCCTATTTATATCAGGGTTTATTTGGCCTAAATACTGGTGCCTAAGTACAAAACATAAGAACATAAGAATTGCCGCTGCTGGGTCAGACCGGAGGTCCATCGTGCCCAGCAGTCCGCTCATGCGGCGGCCCCCTGGTCACAGACCAGCACCCCAACTGAGACCAGCCCTACCTGTGTACGTTCTTATTCAGCATGAACCTGTCCAACTTTGTCTTGAATCCCTGGAGGGTGTTCTCCCCTATGATAGACTTCAGAAGAGCGTTCCAGTTTTCCACCACTCTGGTTGAAAAAGAACTTCCTTACGTTCGTACGGAATCTATCCCCTTTCAACTTCAGAGTATCTACCAAGTCTATTCCCTTCAGTACCTTGAATGTTTCGATCATGTCCCCTCTCAATCTCCTCTGTTCGAGGGAGAAGCGGCCCAGTTTCTCTAACCTTTCACTGTAAGGTAACTCCTCCAGTCCCTTAACCACCCTTAACCATGCCTACTTTCTGGTTGGTGCCTTGGACTAGGTGTCTACCGAGTTAGGGGCCTACCATCCAATTAATTTTAATTCAAGCCCATTATGAGGTTCTAATTTGCTTGTTATAGGGGTAGATTGTTGTTGTTTTTTTTTAATAAATAAGTTTGGCGCTTAGATCAATTAGGCATGCTGATCTAGGTGTCTTAACTTCAGGTGGGCCTTACTTTTTAGAAAAGCCCTGTGCCAAGCTGAATTAACTTCAAATTTTAATGCATTTTAAAGAAAAGCACTCCTTAAATTGTAAGCCCTCCAGGGAGTATCTAATGTGCCTTGAGCTACTATTGATAGGTGTGAGTTGATGAGAATATCCTCAGAGGAAAAAAAGTGGTTACAAATGTATATCAAATAAACTTTCAACAAAAGGAATGGAGGAAGAAAACTCAACTTGTATGTAAAAAAAACCCTCCACTTGAATAGCTGCTCTGGCACAGCACAGAAAATCAATCTTTAATGAAGGAAAAAGCCTCAGATATAAAGAGAGCAATCACAATAGCTCATCTTCTTAAACATCACTGGCTCAAAAAAACCTCCAGAATGTTGTGGAAAATAATCGAGGGTGATATGACTAAACATACACCAGTTAGTAGCCCCTTCCAACGGGGAAACTGTGATTCACGGCTGTCTGCCGCTTCTTCAGGGCAATGGGGCATAAGTGCTGCAAAAGATAGGCAAAACCTAAAGCTCAAGTTCTTATACAACCAGCACAAGTCAAAAAAGTAAGGTTTAATACTTACAGTTGCTTCTGTTTGTCCCTCCTGTAGCTTCCATGTTCTTTGTAAATGCCAGTGCACTATATCAGCTCTCCTCATGACATCACTGATGACAAAAGGGGATGTGGCAATCATACTAGCAGTGGAGTTCTTAAAGAGACAGGTTTAAAGGTCGGGAACTCTATGAGCGTTGGGAGCAGCGCGGGCCATTCAGCATGGCTCACTGTGCTAAAAACTGCTAGCGCAGTTTAATAGAAGAGGGAGTATGTATTGACTGCAAGCTTGAAGAAATTATTAAAGACTCAATTGTTTGCTGATGCCTATATGTAGTGTGGATGGGGAATCCCCTATGCTGTATTGGGTATTCAGCCAGTATGTTTGAATGAGAAGGCAGAGATGTTTTATTTAATGTCTATGGTGTTGTTTTATTTTTATTTTTATGAATGTTTGATGTTGGATACTGCTTAGATTTTAGGCAGTATACACATTTTTTAAATAAATTAATTAATCGAAAGGGACGTCTAAGTCCGTTTACATCTATATCGCAAGTTATCCAAAGTTAAAAAGAGCCTAAGACACATTTTCAAAAGATACGTCCAACTTTTTTTTACTTTTGAAAATCATCTAATTATACGTCCTGCCGATCTGATCGTCCAAGCCACTAAATCGTCTATCTTTATACCACATTTCCGTCCAACATTCTGTCCAAGTCCAAAACGCCTAGAACAAGCCCTGTTGGACGTGGGAGGGGTCTGCAAAGTGATGGACTGCACGCCCGCACATGCCACCTAAATTGTGGGGTACCTTACAGGGCACCGCTGTGAACTTCACAAAAAGGATGCCATGGCTTCTCCTCACTACAGCTCCCTTATAGGTGACGGTGAGCCCCCCAAACCACCTCCCAAATCCCCTAGACCATTTATCTACCACTTTAATAGCCCATATGGCTGCACGAGCCACTTATATGCTAGTAAAAAAGGGTTTTGGGGGTGTATAGGGCAGTGCACATGTTTCAATATCAATGCAGTGATTACAGGAGCTTATGGGCATGGGTCCTCCTCTCCATTGGTCCCTAACCCACCCCCAAGATGACTTAAGCTGCCTCTGGGCTGGACGACTAGGCTTTCCTATGCCATTCAGCCAGATGATGATGGTCTGGAGGCTGAAATTTGAAGTTGTGAATAAAATTTTTATGGGGGTGGGGGGGTTGGTGATCACTGGGGTAGTGTGTGGGGGTCTGTTTTATGTGTTTGCAGTGCTTATCTGGTGAGTTTAGGTGGGTTTTTGTGACTTAGACCATGGTCTAAGTCACAACGTCCAAGTTCCGTCTAGGCTCTGTTGTTAAACTTTTGGTTTTAAATACTGTACGACTAAGTCTAAGCCGGCCCATATCCCACCCAGCTCCCGCCCTCGACATGCCTCCCGAAATGCCCCGTTTAGCTTTGGACGTTGAGCAGCACTATGAAGGCCTAGGTCATTTTTAAATACGTCCAAAATCCGGTTTTATTATCGGCGCTTGGACGTTTTTGAGAAATGTTCGTCTAAGTGCCAACATAGGCCAGTTTTTGGACGTTTTTCTCCTTCGATTATGAGCCCCATAGTGTTTTATAATGCATCTGGGCACAGTATACAGTAGCATCTGGGCTGATATACAGTAGATTAGGCCCCGAATAGGCACTCCATTGTAGAACAGCCATCTACTGGTGTAATAGCCACCTGGGGGGGGAGGGGGGCAAGAATGTGCATAGATGCTAGGATTCTAGTCATGTGCATATGTATGTTGAAATACTGTATATGCATAATAAAAAGACACAGCGAGGCTTGATGGCAGATACAAGCAGATCAGTAGTGATTCTTAAATGTCCTTTGTTATTACAAGATAAGGCTTACAAGATCATGTTTCACTGTAGAGCCTGCCTCAGGAGTTGCAGAGAAAGCTGAGTATTACAAAGTTAGTGTTTCAACTGGTCTGCTTGTGTCTGCCATCAACCCTGCTGTGTCTTTGTGTAGTGATTTGTCTGCAGTGGATTATTCTGTTTTGTTGATGTTTTATGTGTATAAATTACCAAGTTAGCCACACTTACTTTCTACTACAGCTTCCAGGCCCTGTATAGGTTACATGTTACAGATTTTGTCTATTTTATATACCACTAACTCACTAAAAGCAAATAAAGTGGTTCACAATAAAAATAGAAAAGAATATCACAAAAAAAAAGAAAGTTCATCCCAAAAGCCTCCCCATAGTCAATCCCCAAACAAACACATTCATACCACATTCACACTAATACAACCTATAACTGTACTCCAAAAGCATGCTGAAATAAATAAGTTTTCAAGGACTTCTTTAAACCTAGTCACAGACATTTCCAATTTTAATGACTGTGGAAACAAATTCCATAATGCTGGACCAACACAAAAAAGCTGCTTTCATATGCAATTTAATTTTGCCTCATGCAATTTTGGACTTTCCAAAAGATGTTCTTGACTCAAATGCAATAATCTGGATGGACTATAAGGCTTCAGCAACTTAAAAATCGTTATCAGAATCCCCATAAGGAAAATTTTTTTAAAAAATTAAAATCAACTTAAACTGCACCCGATAACAAACAGGTAACCAAATGCTCTTGAATCAAAAGAGGAGTAACATGATCTCGTTTGTTTTTTCCAGTAACTAATTTTATAGCCACATTTTGAATTGTTTGAAGTTTTTAAAAAACATTTTCTTACTGGAACCTATTAGCAATGAATTAGCATAATCAATTTTAGACATAAATAATGAATTAATCAAAGTAAGAAAGGAGGCTTTATCCATTGATTGCATGTCTTCAAGATCTCTAATACCATGAAGCCCTGTCTAACAATATTATTAGCATGCTGACCAAATGATAGTGCTGCATCAAATAATAATAATAATAATTTTATTTCTTATATACCTCCAAAGCCGTAGTAGTTCGAGGCGGTTTACAACAAAGAAGGGCTGGACAATTAGCGAATGGGTACAATCAGCGAATACTGATACAATTAATATATGTAAGCAGGAAACAGGTACAATATAAGGGGTCAAATGTAAGGTGAGCAGGAAGCAGAGGTATGACAAAAGTGATCTTGGGGAACAAGGGTCGGGTAAGAGGTCTTAGGTTACAAATCGGTTAATAGGTTAGTTTTTAATAATTTTCTGAAGTTTAGGTAGGATGAGGAACGCAAGATAATATTGCTCAGCCAATCATTTAGATGACTTGCTTGGAAGGTAAGTGTTCTGTTCAGGTATCTTTTGTAATGGCAGGCCTTTAGAGTTGGATGGCTGAAGAGATGAGCTCTGTGAGTGGGTCTGGATGGACAATTTAAGGTAAAATGGGGAACCAAGTATAAAGGGGCCAAGTATAAAAATGGATTTGAAACAGTATAAAAATGGATTTGAAACAGAGACAGGCAAACTTGAACTGCAGTCTTGCTTCCAAGGGTAGCCAGTGGAGTTTTTGGTAGTAGGGAGTTATGTGTTCCCATTTTTTTAGCCCAAAGATCAGTCAAATTGCCAAATTTTGGATGTTTTTTTTGAAGGACCCCAGGTAGATAATGTTGCAGTAGTCGAGTAAGCTTAGAATGGAAATATCATACCCAGAGATTTTAAAGATTGAACAATTGGAAAGGTTTTTCCAAATGAGACTGATTCTGAAGGTGGAGTCGGACCACAATAGATCCAATAAACAATAGATTTCTCCACACTCAAACACATACCATGATTGATTAACTACCCTTATACTTCCTCCAGACATAATTGCAGAGGGATTATATCTAATAAATCTTTTTTGAGTAGGAAAAGTTATCAATAGATCACCTGCATACATTTAAGTATTAATATCCAGAATATGTATTAACTTCAATAATGAGCTAACATAGATGTTTAACAAAATAGGTGAAAGTGATGAACCCTGTGGAACACTGCAAGGTATCCTATGGATATCTGATTTATTATTATCATATATTACAGAGAAAGTCTGTTTAGTTAGTAAACTACCTAACCAAGTAAAATGGTCCCTCCAATCCTACTTTTCTCAGTAAGCTAATCAATAGAATAATCTGCCATGTCAAATGCTATTATATATCTAACGAAGCCACCAAAACAACATCTCCCTTATCTAATCCTTTTCTGTGATCACTCAACGTTTCCAGCATTGGTCGATTATCTTGGATGTAGAAGATCATTTTCTGCAACAAACTCTACTGTGGTAACCACCTTCTCTATCCATTTTGCACATAATGGTAAATTTGAAATAGGCCTATAATTTTTGAGTTTCAATAGGTCTGGTTTGGATGATTTCAAAATTTAAATTGCTACAGCATACACCTTTCTCTAAGCTCCGATTCAACATCGATGCTAATAATGGAACAACAGCATGTTTAGAAAGTAATAGCCAATTTATCGGTATAGGGTCAGATATAAGATTAATTTTTAAGTGTCCCTTCATCAATTTCTCTAATTCAAAACCAATATTGGCCTCTTCTCCCTCGAACAGAGGAAATTGAGAGGGGACATGATGAAACATTCAAGGTACTGAAGGGGATAAACTTAACAGATAAGGACAGGTTGTTCAGGTAGGGAGAACGAGAGGGCACTCTCTAAAGCTGAAAGGGGATAGATTCCGTACAAATGTAAGGAGGTTCTTTTTTACCCAGAGAGTGGTAGAAAACTGGAACGCTCTTCAGGAGTCTGTCATAGGGGAAAACACCCTCCAGGGATTCAAGACAAAGTTAGAACAAGAGCGTACGCTGGTAGGGCTAGTCTCAGTTACGGTGTTGGTCTTTGACCAGAGGGCCGCCGTGTGAGTGGACTGCTGAGCATGATGGACCACTGGTCTGACCCAGCAGCGGCAGTTCTTATGTTCTTAACACACTTTGACTTCATCCTCTTGGTTGATATCAAGCAGAGATGACATACACAACTTATAATAATGATCAGAGTTACCTGTTTTTAAATCTATGATTAAAAAAAAAAAAAAATCAACTAAAACATCAACCTCAAGAAACGAAGTAACCAGCTTATGATCTCCCTTAGTCCAAGAATATAACAAAGAAAAAAGTTTGTAAGAGGGACAGTCATCCTGCTGTATAAGTTTTGAATAATAATTAAATTTAGCCTGATGTATAGTCTTATGATATCAAGAAACAGAGTTTTTACATATCTATAGAGAATGTTCAGGTGGGAAGTTCAGGTGGGAATGTTCAGAGGGAAAGCTTCCAGGTCTGCTGAAAGCAGCAGATTTAGTTCACTCATGCTGCCCGTGATCCAAAGTGTGAAAGAATGCAGCACTTGGAACAGGAAGGGGGGGGGAAAGAATCGCAGGGGGGAGGTGTTAGAGAGATGCTGAACCTCAGTGATGAGGAGGAAAGAGAAAAAGAAGATGCCAGACCTCTGGGGGACAGAAAGGAAATGGAAGGACAGAGATGCCAGAACACAGGAGGGGGTTAAGGAAAGAGAGAGTGAGATTGCAGACTATGGACAGGAAGGAGGGGAAGAGAGCTTACTAGACCACAGGAAGGGAGGAAGGGAAGGAGAGATATCAGACCACAGGAAGGGGGAGGGAAGGCGAGAGATGCCAGACTAGGGAAGGGAAAAAGGAGAGAGATAGCAGACTGTAGAAAGGAGAGGAGATACCAGACCACAGGAAGGTGGGAAGAGAAGAAGAGAGATGTCAGACTATTGGATGGGAGAGGGAGATGCCAGACCAGGGAAGGGAAGAAGGAGAGAGAGATTACAGATGAATGTGGGGGAAGAGGAAGGGAAGTTCAGAGATACCAGACTATGGCAGAGTGAGGAGGGAAGGGAAGAAGAGAAATGCCAGACTGAGGGAAGGAAAGGAGAAAGATGTTGGACTATAGGAGGGGAAAGGGGGGAGATAGAAGTGTCAGACCATGTGAGGAGAAAGAAGAAGGAGATGGTGTACAGGGAAGAAGGGGAAATAAAGGGAGGAGATGGTTAACATAGATGGGAGAGATGGAGATGATACCATGATTTGTAACAGAGTAGACACCGAAGAGGGAGTGGAGAATATGAAAAAGGATCTGCAAAATTTAGAGGAATGGTCTAATGCCTGGCAACTAAAATTCAATGCAAAGAAATGCAGAGTAATGCATTTGGGGATTAATAATAGGAAGGAACCGTATATGCTGGGAGGAGAGAAGCTGATATGCACGGACGGGGAGAGGGACCTTGGGGTGATAGTGTCCGAAGATCTAAAGGCGAAAAAACAGTGTGACAAGGCATTGGCTGCTGCCAGAAGGATTCTAGGCTGTATAAAGAGAGGCGTAGTCAGTAGAAGGAAGAAGGTGTTGATGCCCCTGTACAGGTCATTGGTGGGCCCCACTTGGAGTATTGTGTTCAGTTTTGGAGACCGTATCTGGCGAAAGACGTAAGAAGACTTGAGGAGGTCCAGAGGAGGGCGACGAAAATGATAGGAGGCTTGCACCAGAAGACGTATGAGGAGAGACTGGAAGCCCTGAATATGTATACCCTAGAGGAAAGGAGAGACAGGGGAGATATGATTCAAACGTTCAAATGCTTAAAGGGTATTAACGTAGAACAAAATATTTTCCAGAGAAAGGAAAATGGTAAAACCAGAGGACATAATTTGAGGTTGAGGGGTGGTAGATTCAGGGGCAATGTTAGGAAATTCTACTTTACGGAGAGGGTGGTGGATGCCTGGAATGCGCTCCCGAGAGAGGTGGTGGAGAGTAAAACTGTGACTGAGTTCAAAGAAGCGTGGGATGAACACAGAAGATTTAGAATCAGAAAATAATATTAAATATTGAACTAGGCCAGTTACTGGGCAGACTTGCACGGTCTGTGTCTGTGTATGGCCGTTTGTTGGAGGATGGGCAGGGGAGGGCTTCAATGGCTGGGAGGGTGTAGATGGGCTGGAGTAAGTCTTAACAGAGATTTCGGCAGTTGGAACCCAAGCATAGTATCGGGTAAAGCTTTGGATTCTTGCCCAGAAATAGCTAAGAAGAAAAAAAAAATAAAAAAAAAATAAAAAATTTAAATTGAATCAGGTTGGGCAGACTGGATGGACCATTCGGGTCTTTATCTGCCGTCATCTACTATGTTACTATGTTAGAGATGGAAGAAATGCAATTTAAGGGTTGATGAGAATAGTGGAGAAAAAAGAGGAATGGAAGCGAGGGGAAGGACAGAGAGAGTGAGGAGATGATGCACATGGATAGATGGGAAGTGAAGGGAAGACATGAAAAGTAGATAACATAAGAATTTCCACTGCTGAGTCAGATCAGTGGTCCTTCGTGCCCAACAGTCCGCTCATGCGGCGTTCCTTAGGTCAAAGACCAGTGCCCTAACTGAGACTAGCCTTACCTGCGTACATTCTGGTTCAGCAGGAACTTGTCTAACTTTGTCTTAAATCCCTGGAGGGTGTTTTCCCCTATAATAGCCTTCGGAAGAGTGTTCCAGTTTTCTACCTTACGTTTTGTAGCGTGGCCGTCTCGGGATACAGCAGGGACCAGCACAAACCACTGATATAGCCCCGGCGTGCTTCCCCAAGTAGGAGGAAGTCCCTATATTGGTCCACAATAGGTAAGCTTTCAAAAATTAAACAGAATTTATTGGCATTCAGGATAATCAAAATGTGTTCTGTAGTACAGCCAATCATAGAGGAAAAGAAACCAAAAATCAAACTTTCTCTCACCAGCCTGGTCTAGTGAACACCCTGAGTGCTCAGTTCATGTACCAGGAAAGTTCTGCTAATTACTCAGCAACAACAAAACAGGAATCAAAGCATCATCATCATTATTATTATTATCCAGTCTTTTAGCAAACAAAAACATTTCAGCTCAGGCATTGAGAAACTTCATTCCTCTAAATGCTTTAAGGAGAGCAACGCTGGTGGATCTGCCAATTCGGCACTTTTCAAAAAACAAAATGCATAAACCCACAAAATCCCTCCTCTGAGATGACGAGCAAATCCTGCCCCAACCTTAATGTCTCCTTAGCTACAATGAAGTCAAAACAAACTTCCCAGCAAAGATAGTCTTAACTCTGCTTAAGTGCAGCCGAACTCCTGCCTGCAGCGGTAGCCATCTTGAAAGCAAAAAAAAAAAACCTTCAGCAAACAACAAAACAAAACTCATGCAGAAAAAAAAATCTTGGCAAAAAGCCATCAGTTCAACTCACTTCCATTTCTTCTGAAACTGGCAGCTCCAGCAGGGCATTCCATTCCATGGCTTCTGGTAAATTGTCCTTTTGAAAATTCTCTCCTGCCTCGGGTGTCTGCATTTCTATGTCCTCTGGCTGCTGGGACAGTTGAGGCTCCTCCAGCATAGGAGCTTCCCTGGGCTGCCTCCTTGACTGTGGTTTCCAGTCATCCAAATTCTGCAGAGCCACACCCAGCCCTGGTCTCTGCTCAGCTCTGACTGCCTCTCAGCCTGTTTTGCTAGCAATATCAAATTGGATGCCTTTAAAGGAGCATAACCCTGTTTTCCCTGACTGTGACTTCAGTTCTGTTGGGGCTCAGCCTGATCTCTATATTCCTGATTCTGCCCTGCAGGGATACATTGATCAGCCCTAACCAGCTTAACAGGGTTGTTTCTGTGTCTCCTAACTGGCACAAGGCTGGTACAGGAGCCAGGCTTGTGACAGTTTGTACAGAATCTATCCCCTTTTAACTTTAGAGAGTGCCCTCTCGTTCTCTCTACCTTGAAGAGGGTAAACAACCTGTCTTTATCTACTAAGTCTATTTCCTTCATTATATTGAATGTTTTGATCATGTCCCCTCTCAGTCTCCTCTTTTCAAGGGAAAAGAGGCCCAGTTTCTCTAATCTCTCATTGTATGGCAACTCCTACAGCCCCTTAACCATTTTAGTCGCTCTTCTCTGGACCCTTTCGAGTAGTACTGTGTCCTTCTTCATGTACAGTAACCAGTGCTGGATGCAATATCCAGGTGAGGGCATACCATGGTCCAGTACAGCAGCATGATAACCTTCTCTGATCTGTTCATGATCCCCTTCTTAATCATTCCTAGCATTCTGTTCGCCCTTTTCACCACCGCCGCGCATTGCACGGACAGCTTCATTGACTTGTCAACCAGTATTCCCAAGTCTCTTTCCTGGGGGGGTCTCTCCAAGTATTCGTGTATAAGATTTTTGTTACTGACATGCATCACCTTACACTTATCCACATTAAACCTCATTTGAGAAAGAAGCAAAAAAGTGGAAGACAGTTGAATGTTAAAAGTTAATGCCAAAGATGGATGTATAGCCAAAAGTGAAAGAGAGAAAAACAGCACATGGATAAAAATACCCTTGAAATAGAGTTAAGAACACAGATAGAAGGAAGTGCAACCAGAGACTGGGAAATAATTACACAAGGCAAAAAAAAAATTATTTTTTCAGAATCATCTGACAACACAGCACATTTTTCTAAATCATCTTTTCATGCTGATTTCAGATCTGTTATTAGTTTTTTTCCAGTCACGTAAGTTATGACTAATGTTAGTTTATAGCATTTTAGCACATAGGGTTTTAAGAATTGCAGCATCAACTTAAAGAAATGTTGCAGTAACTTCAGTCCAAAGTCAAATAAGCACCAGCATAGCTTAATTATACTGGACTGTGTCACTTAGCAACCAATATTTCTTTAAAAATGCTTAGAGTATGATTTCTTTTTGTGAGTTGTGTCTGGATTGTCATGGCATAACATCCAACAGTAGTCAGCCATCACACTTTCATTCCAGAAACCTTGGTAGTGACATTCCATTAACTGAATGTCCTGGTGAAAACGTTCTCTGGAAAAAACTCAAGATGTGAGTACAAAAATTGTATTTTTAATGACATGCGACAGCCAATTTTCTGATATGAGTCAAGGAGATTCTGAACTCCTTCCTTGTATGATGGAGACTTATGGTTTCCCAGAAAGATTTCCACTAACCATTTGAATGCCTCCCAAGCTTCAAGCTGAACTGCTGAGAGTGATTGCTTAAAATCATCCTGCATGACAGACTATCTGTGGACCTATAAATATCCCTTCCTTTAGTTTTGCAGTGCTGATTTTTTGAAATTTCTTAACAAGATACTGAAAACCTTGCAAGTTTGCTTTACCCATGGCCTTTACCAGGTTCTTCATCAACCCCAGCTTTATATGACAAGGTGGAAGAAATATTTTATGAGGATCCACCAATGGCATACATTTCACTCTGCTTCTCCCTGGTTTATAGGTACCCCTCAGCTGCCAGACATGCTTGACATAATGTTCAGCTGTAGATCTGCTATCCCACAAGCACAGAAAACAGCACTATTTAGTGAATCCTCCTTGCATTCCCATTAGCTTGCCAATGACCTTCAGATCACCACAGATGTTCCACTGGTGTGCCTTATAACTGATTGCTTCTAGTAAATTCTTCATATTCTCATAAGACTCCTTTAGATAGAAACATAGAAACATGATGGCAGATAAAGGCCAAATGGTCCATCTAGTCTGCCCATCCACAGTAACCATTATCTCTTTCTCTCTCTGAGAGATCCCATATGCCTATCCCAGGCCCTCCTGAATTCAGACACAATCTCTGTTTCCACCAGAATGGACAATTGATATACTTGGTTTGGAATTTCCATTGTGCAGTAACACTGCCTTCAAGCTTCTCTGTGAAGAATCAATGAAGAAATGCCATTCATCTGGACAATGCACTTATGACAACATAAGAACATAAGAAGTTGCCTCCGCTGGGTCAGACCAGAGGTCCATCGTGCCCAGCAGTCCGCTCCCGCGGTGGCCCATCAGGTCTAAAACCCTTCAATCCCCTTTATCCTTCTATCTATACCCTTTCATAATCCTATCTCTACCTCTATCTGTATCCCTCAATCCCCGTATCCTTCAGGAATTTATCCAATCCTTCTTTGAAACCCCGTAATGTACTCTGTCCTATCACAACCTCCGGAAGCGCATTCCTGGTGCCCACCACCCTTTTGAGTGAAAAAGAATTTCCTAGCATTGGTTCTAAACCTGTCCCCTTTCAATTTCTCAGAGTATCTCATTGTTCTTGTGGTTCCCAATAGACTGAAGAATCTGTCCTTCTCCACCTTCTCTATGCCCTTCATGATCTTATAAGTCTCTATCATGTCTCCTCTGAGTCTCCACTTCTCCAGGGAGAAGAGCCCCAGCCTTTCTAACCTGTCTGCTTATGAAAGGTTTTCCATACCTTTTATCATTCTTGTCGCTCTTCTCTGAATCCTCTCAAGTATCGCCATGTCCTTCTTAAGGTACGGTGACCAATATTGGACACAGTACTCCAGATGCGGGCATACCATCACACGATACAATGGTATGATGACTTCCTTCATTCTGGTTGTAATACCCTTCTTAATAATACCCAATATTCTGTTTGCTTTCTTTGAGGCTGCTGCGTATTGTGCCGTTGGCTTCATTGTTATATCCACCAGCACATCCAAGTCTTTTTCAAGGTTACTTTCCCCTAGTACTAGTCCCCCCATTTTGTAGCTGAACATCGGGTTCTTTTTCCCTATATGCATGACCTTGCATTTCTCTACATTGAAGTTCATCTGCCATTTATTCGCCCACTCCTCCAGTTTGTTCAGGTCCCTTTGTAGGTCTTCACAGTCCTCCACAATTCTAACCCTGCTACAGAGTTTAGTGTCATCCGCAAATTTTATAACTTCACACTTCGTCCCTGTTTCTAGGTCATTAATAAATACATTGAACAGCAGCTGTCCGAGTTCCGACCCCTGCGGAACACCACTCATGACTCTCCTCCAGTCCGGTGTCACAAACCCGGCACTGGAGTTAGGTTTGTGCCAGGAAAAAGACAAAAAACCCTAAACTTTAGGAGAGCTGATCAATGTGGCAGCCCTTCCAGCAGCAGACAGCAAGACTCTAGACCTTGTGAGAGTGCCCAAGAGCAGGAGCCTTGGGGGGAGGGGAAGCAGGATGAGTTTAATAACTTCCCTAAGTCTAAAGCAGCCCCTAGCAAAATGCACCCTAGTAGGCAGGCTCTTAATCAGGCTAGCACTCAGCTGCTGAAGCTAATTGAGCAGCAGCAGAAGGCTCAGCAAAAGCCAGCCCATCCCCCACTCAGATTAGGGTGTGGCTTTCTCAGGTCTGGTCAAAGCCAGCAGAGCAAGCTTGGAAGAGTCGTCCGGATCCAGCAGTGGAAGGAGACTCTTGGCCAACAAATGAGATTGAGATGGAAGACTTGGAAGCTGTCCCCTTGGTGAACCAGCCGGTCTGCTCTCAGTCTGAGGAACCTATGGACACTTACCTGGAACCTGAGGAAGCGCCCATGGAACTAAGCTAAGTTTGATTTTGGCTTTTTGGGATTACTGACTGTGTTTTGTTTTTGAATGCTGAGACTTGTGCTGGGAGAGTGAGCATTACCAAGCTCACTACTGAGGGACTGTGCAAGCTTTCAGAGGAAGTATGTTTTATTTTTCTTTCCTCTGTTTGGAGAACTGTGCCACTGAATGTTAGTGGGAATTGAGGGGAGAATCCACAGAAGATCCTTGGGCTGGGATTGTGGGGCCAGTATTGGCAGCTTTAATTGTGGATTCAGCAATTCCCCGTCTCCACCTGTTTACTGAAGCTGGGTGGAGAGGCCTGATTGCAGCTAGGCAATTACAGTGTGCTTTGAGAGCAATGAACTTTTAGGATTGACTGCTATAAGGACTGTGCTAGTGAATCCACTCCTGTTTTTGCAGTTATCCTTTTCCGGTGTGAACAAGCTGACTAAGGACTGTTATACTCACCTAGGGAAAGGCTGAGTGTAATCTTGGGCAAGACCAAGTTTCATTTGTATTTGTTTCTTTTGTTTTGCCTTAAACTTGTGAGCATTAAGCACATGGCTGAATGAAGCTAGGTTGTGCATTAAAGACTTATTATTTTGAGGAGATCCAGGCTTTTCTGAATTTTATTTTGGCTCCTCATATTAGCACCAGCAGGGCCTTCAACCCGTGAAGGCACGCCAGGGACTGTGTTTTGCACACCTCCCGGTAGCCATTCTGACCAGCCGGTACCGGGGGTGTGACACCGGGTAGTGGCCTTTCACTCCAACCCTTTGCTTTCTGCCTGCCAACTAGTGTTTAACCCATCTGTATACGTCCTCTTCCACCCCGTGTTTCCACAGCTTCCTAAGTAGCCGCTCATGGGGTACCTTGTCAAAGGCTTTTTGGAAGTCGAGATAAATGATGTCTATGGGTTTCCCTTTGTCCATCTGGCTGTTTATCCCTTCAAAGAAGTGTAGTAAGTTTGTTTGGCACGATCTTCCTTTGCAGAAGCCATGTTGGCTCGCTTTCATTAGTCCATTTTTTTCTATGTGCTCACAGATGCTGTCTTTTACCATCTTGCCCAGAATTGAAGTCAAGCTTACCGGCCTGTAGTTCCCCGGGTCACCTCTTGATCAAACTATTGAAGAGCCTATTGATGTCATGACAAAAGCATATTGAGCCATTAACAGTGAAGAATGTTGTTAAATTATGATTCCTTTTTCTGTAATGAGTTATATTAGCATCTTTTGCTTAAGCCTTGAAGCAAGAATTTCTGTTTTGGG
The DNA here is from genome assembly GCF_902459505.1 of Geotrypetes seraphini. Lineage (NCBI taxonomy): Eukaryota > Metazoa > Chordata > Amphibia > Gymnophiona > Dermophiidae > Geotrypetes > Geotrypetes seraphini. Next base: position 46,319,623 of record NC_047084.1, on the reverse strand, counting down.
GTTTTTTTTTTTAAGATTTAGATCACAAATAAGATAATTGAGCTCAGCTTGTGTAAAGGTCTCTGGTTCTGAATCTTCATCATTCACATCATCAGGATCAGATAATTCTGGATTGTGACTTGCTGCTGTATCATTATCACATTCCTCATCATGTTCCACAGAAGCAAGTCCATCTTGTGGAGGTACAGGGACAGGCAGTGAGTCATCATGAGGAACAGGCCTAATAGCAGAATCCAGAGTAGGATATATAATTTTGTGCTTAGTTTTAGCTGAGAATCCACTTATGTTCACAAGGCAAAAGTAGCAATCTTTAATATGGTCTCGTGGTTCCCTCCATATAATTGGGATTGCAAATAAATAATAATTGAGAAAGTATTCCTTGTTGAGTGCAACGCAGCATGCTTTTTATCTTCTAGATGCAACGGCTGAGATCTCTGTTAGCGAAAGCCCACTCATGTCCCTTTGGAATAACCCTAAAATTCAAAATAAAGGTAGATCCCTTTCATGGAAGAGGTGGCAACGGGCGGGTGTCGAGTTTGCTCATCAATTAATCTCCTCCACCTCATTCGTTCCTTTTGATTTTTTTTTTCTCCATATTCACTTCCATCCTCTATACATTCCCAATGGCTCATGCTTACTGGAATACTGTCTAAGGTACATATACGCCCTGACTTTATGACCTCTATCCACACTGTTCACCACTGGTCTACTCTGGCCTTAATGAAGGGTAAAGCAATATCTCTTTTTTATAGTATTCTAAGGGATCACTCTTTCACCTTTTCACCTCAATCAATGAACCAATGGGAATCGATTTTGCAGACTACGCTTTCTGATATAGATTGGGAACTTTTCTGGTCCTCTACAAACCGTCCTCTTCTATCTTCCAGAGTCTCGCAATCAATGTTCTTCGTTATGTGGAATGCAGAATGGACCCCATTTCGCATGTGGAAAGCGAAGCTAAAACAAGACTCCAACTGCTGGAATTGTTTGAAAGAGTCTGGAACTCTTGATCACATGCTTTTCATTGCACTATAGTTCACTCCTTCTGGATTCGTATTTGGGACACTATAAAATCTATTACTAAGTGTTCAGAAGAGATTTCCATGGACATTGTAATTCTTCGTTCTCAACACCCTTGTTTCGCACAAACAAACTGCCCACCTAAACTCATTGATGCCATGTTTGTAACAGCTCTTATGCATATTCTAAAAAATTGGAAATCATCCTCGCTACTTGACTACACCTTTTGGTGGAACTCTCTGAGCATGTATCACAAATTTGAATCTTATGCATATGAGAAAAACATGATTTCTCGACTCTCCAGAAATATGGTGCGAAATAAATCACCTTGGGCATTCTTAGATTCATATGTTCATTCTAACCAATAGACACTTCTGCCTCTCTCTCTATCTATCTATCTCTCTCTTTTTCTTTTTCTCCCTCTTTCTTTCCCTCTCTCTTATTTCACTTTCCCTGCTTTTCTGTCTTTCATATATCTTCTATTAGCAGTTACAAATACCCTGGATTCTTTTTATTAATCTGGTTGTATGTAAATGATTGTAGACATAGACTTTTTCTACACCATTTTGTCTTATTCAGATTTTGTGTGTTTGAACTGCTTTCTGTAAATTTCTTATAATATTCAATAAAAACTAATGAACTAGGGATTGCAAATAACATCGCTACCTTTCATCGATTGAGCCAGTCACGAACCATTGGAAAAACTTGTACAGATATGTGGAGCCCAAGACTTATCCTGGTCACCCAGTGGACAGTCAAAGTTCAATTTGTGTACCTTCTTCAGATCTATGGTAATTGGGCGACGTTGTGCTTTCGTCGTGAATGAACCACAGACATAACAGAAACTATCTGGATGGTTAGTACAATGTCTTAGAATGATAAAGACTGATATTAATCACCATCTAGCATAAAAAACAAAGACAACTGTCGTTAACCCTCCTTATATTAAATTAAATTATACGTTTATCCTATAAACGCATGATATATCGCCCAATAAACATTTATAATTATATATAATGAACCTTATTACAAAAATGTAATGTGCTAGTGAATTTGAAATCAGCATGGAAAATACTAAAAAATCCACCCAACATTAACTCTGATGAAAATGATATGTTGACCTGTGTTATTAATGTCTTGGCCCCAAGTAAGAACATATTTGTCAGTTCTCCTTCAGCCCTTTTGGACCCAAAATGGCTCTCCCTTAAAAATTAGTGAAGACCACTGACGTAAACAGAATTAACTTTATATAGTTAGCTATGCAGGAGCCAGCATTGAGTATTTGCTGGTGCCTGCACAATTGCTCCACCCTTCCATCCTTCTATCAAAGCCTGACCCCCCTCTTCTGCAGGAAAGTCCAATCCCCTCTTCCTGCCCTTCCTTCCCCCTCTAGAGAAGCCCAGTCCCACAAATTATAGCAGTGTCCCCTCTTCTGGCCTACCTGAGAGGCCTGTTGGTCTAATTGTGATTGGGGCAGAAGCAAACCCCCACTCTACTATGAGGGGCAGGTTTACTCCTGCTTCAGCCACCACTAGACGATCAAGCCATTTCAGGTAGGCCCTACGATTTGGGGGACGGCCCAGGAGGGGGTCAGGTTTTGCTAAAATGGTGGGAGGAAGTGGGATTAGGCTATCCTAGAGGGGTGAGAGAAAGGAACTGTGAGTCCCAATTGAATACTGGTCTGGAATGGCATAAGTTCCAGTGGTCAAGAGAAGTCCGGTGAGACCCAGATATTCAGTACCATTGCTTGGATGTGGCCCAGCATTGAATATCCAGGGCTAATTTAGCTTGAAACAATCAGTGTTAAAAAAAAATACAGACCATTGCCAGCTCAATATTGGCCAGCAGAATATTTTTGACCAATGAAGCTGGCATTTTAAAAAATGCTGATTGCAGTGTCTGAATATAGACCCAAAAATAATCAAGAGCAATTTCACTTCAGTGATATTCAGAAAACACATTTGTATCTGTTTTATCAGCCCAATCAGTAAAGATTTGACTACCAGTTATGTCAGTGAATTCACAGTCATCACTGCAGGATATCTTGGTGCCTCAGGCACTATGGCAGCACCAAGTAGTACCACTTACAGTTTTAAAAGACTATAAAATCTATAGGAGGTGTTGTTGCAAACTGATTCCTGTTTTCAGATTTTAAATGTGCATTAGTTAAAGCAGTCTGAGAGCTGCATACTATTGCAGTTCCTGGAAGAGTATTTCTAGCCAATATGGATTTACAGATTTGCTGAAGCATATAGTTAGACTTATGATAGGAAAACTCACATTTGTACATCCTGAGACATACTATCACTGAATACCATAACACATTCTTTCTGATGTTCTGCGATACCCTTTACTTTTAAGAATAAAATATATGAAGTATGAACATATATATGAATACAGTCAAACCACGGTTTGTGAGTAACGTGGTTTGCAAGACGAGCAAAACACTCCAGCAAACTTTGACTCACAAAACGAGCTTTGCCTCGGTAAACAAATCCTCCAAACCAGCATCGCAAGTGCTACCAGAACAGAGAAGAGTTAAAAGATGCATGCGCTGAATTTCCCAACATGCAACTCATAACCAAGGAAATCCTGAAAGATAATTTATCTGCAAAAGAAAAGTCGCACATGCATTTTTCCGTCACCCTCCCTTCGAAGCCCACCTTCAAATTCTCGCGCCTTTCTTTTTGGCGGCCTCTGATTGGTGGAGAGCGAGAGCCGGTGTTTGTCCCTGGATGTTGGCTCTGCGGGTGCATATGTAGTCGAGGCATACCGGATGGTGGTGCGGATTGAAAGTAGCACTCAAAGTTAAGCGGGATAAATCAGCTCAGGGATCCAGGGACCAACCTACCTTCGAGCCAGGAAGAAGTCTGAATGGGACTGGCTTGCCGTGCCCTAGCTGCTGGCGGCAGATGGATCCTGTGTTGAAGGAGAGGGAACGCAGGCCTGAGACTGCGCGCAAGAGAATGGCTAATAAAGAAAGTAAGTGCATGAGGTGATCTGTGCCATTCCCATGGGCTGGGGGGTGAAGTTGGGCGTACCCAGGACGCACCATTAAAACAAGAGTGAGGAATAAAGGGGGTTACTTTGCATTTTGGGGTTGTGGTCGTCTGAGTTTCCATTATTTCCTATGGGGAAAGTTGCTTTGATATGCGAGCGCTTTGGATTACGAGCATACTTCTGGAACGAATTATGCATGTAAACTAAGATACCACTGTATATGCTTCTGATCAACTGTATTTGTATTATGCATCCTTTGATCTTGTAGTATGCTTTTTTGCTTTATTATAAAACTCAATAAAACGTTTGAACTAAAAAAAAAACCCCAAGGAAATATGTAAGAATTTTATGATATTCTTAAGCATGAAAATTGTATATTTATGACTACAAACCAAATTACAACATATTCTGACTGCCCTTTCTATTGACTTGGCCTGTTTCCCTATAGACAAAAAAATGAAAGAGATATAAGTATTGCAGTCATCATGGATACAATAGGGTCTTAGTGTGTCCTGCTGAATAAGTTGTGCATGGAAGAACAGGCAGACACTGATGCAACTTTTGATTATTGTAAGGCTAATTTCCTATTTAAAAAAAAATAATAATAATATATTTTTGTTATACAAGGATGATTTATTTTAAAAAATTATATAGCGGGAGGGGCCTTAGGCACCTGGACCAATCAGGTCCTAGGATCCTGTGGGTTGGGCAGGGTAGGGGCGGGCCCGCCTCATTTGGACGGAGGCGGGCCTGCTGGCCGGATGTGCAAGGAGCCGTGTGGTCCAACTTGCTGGTAAGGTCAAGGGGGGGTTTTGGGGTGGTGGTATTCGCTGAGGGGGTCCAGCAGGAGGGGTTGGGCAACATCCTGCCGGTGATCTTAGGGGGGAGTCGTTGGGGGGTTAGGCAGGAGGGGTTGGGTACCCTCCTGCCACGATCATCGGGAGGGCCGTTGGGGGGTTGGCAGGTGGGGTTGGGCACCCTCCTGCCGCAATCGCTGGGGGAGGGGAGACTTTTGCGGCCTTAGCTGCGGCCGCTATACTAATCACGGCAGGGAGATCCTTGCCGCGATTAGGTACAGCGGTCGCGTCTACTTACCATGTAGGCCAGCATTTTGCTAGCCTACATTGTAAGCATCTCCCGTTCTGCTAGGGAGACGCATAGGGCGTCCTAGGTTCACTTAAGGCTCTCTAGGCTCCCTGGAGGCGCCTTCAATATAGGTGGCCTGCCTGGGGAGCATTTTTTTTTTTTTTAGAAAAAGTGCCTCCCGATTGGCTGATTAGACAGCTGTAGAACGCCTACAGCTGCCTACAATCAGGAGCACTTTGCAGAATCAGGGCCAATATGCAGATGGACACTCACCAAATACAAAACAATGGACCACACTAACAGAGTTATGAAGGCAAAAACTGAACTGGAAATCCCAAGTGATTAAAGTCAAAGTCTCATGTACAGCAACACTGAAAAAATAGAAAAAGAAATGTCCTGAGAAAATTTCTTAAAGTTGCATCATAAATATACATATTCTAATTAATAAATTTAAATAAAATGATTTTCTATCTTTGTTTTTTTTTTTAAATTTTTCCAATTACTTTGGTCCTGGGCTATTTTCCCTATCCTGTCTTCTAATTTTCTTTCTAAGATCTGTTATCTATTTGCCATTTCTCCTCTCTCCTTCGGTCTTCTTCCATTCTTACCACACATCTGTCTCTGATGTTGATCTTTTTCTCTCAACATTTTTTGCCATTTCTTTTACCTATTGACTTTCCATCTTCTTCTCAAATCACCTTCCCAGTCTAATCTCCCCCACTTGCTCTTTCCCTAGTGTCATTTCTCACTTTATGCCAAAACAAGCAAAATCACTCCTTTGTAGATCTATAATTTAAAAAAAAAAGGAAGAAAGAAAGAAAAAACAGTCTTAAGTGCCTCACTAATCTACTGCATTTCTTTGAAGGGGTGAATGAACATATTGATAAAGGTGAGTCGGCTGATATTGTGCATTTGGATTTTCAAAAGGCATTTGACAAAGTATCTCATGAAAGACTTCTGAGGAAATTAGGAAGTCATATGATGAGGTAATGTCCTATTATGAATTAAGAACTAGTTAAGAGATATAAAGCAGAGTAGGGTTAAATGGTTAATATTCTCAATGGAGAAAGGAAGATAATGGGGTTCCCCAAGGGTCTGCTGAGACCACTGCTTTTTAAACATATTTATCAATGATCTAGGAATGGGAACAATTAGGGAGATAATTAAATTTGCTGATGACACAAAGTTTTTAAATCGCAAGATTGTGAAAAACTGCAAGAGGACCTTGAGACTGGAAGACTGGGCATCAAAATAGTAGATGACATTTTTTTTAAACTCTATTAATTTTCCATTCAAAAACAGTGCATTAAAATATACATACAATTGACTTCAAGACAGCACTTACAATCGATCAAAGAAATACTACAAAACATTCCCCCTCCCACCCTAATTCAAGAACAAAAACAAAGTGGATACATACAGTAAAAATCATAAACAGCACTTTCATTTGGTCAATGAATACAAGAATATATAATACCTCCCCCTTCCCTCCCACCCCTCCTTCCTGGATGTGTAAATCAAATAGGAAATAAGGGAATAATCCAGCTAATCAGATGTCATTTAGGGCTCCTTTTACAAAGGTACGCTAACGTTTTTAGTGCGCGCAACCCGAAAACTACTGCCTGCTCAAGAGGAGGCGGTAGCGGCTAGCACATGTGGCATTTTAGCGCATGATATTCCGCACGTTAAGGCCCTAACACACCTTTGTAAAAGGAGCCCTTAATGTGAGCAATTGCAAAGTGAAGCATGTGGGAAAGAAGAACCAGAACAATAGCTACTCAATGCACAGTTCCATGTTAGGAGTCACTGCCTAAGAAAAGGATCTAGGTGTCATTGTTGAGGATATGTTGAAACCCTCAGCTCAGTGTGCGGCGGTGGCTAAGAAAGCAAATACAGTAGTATGTTAGGAATTATCTGAAAAGGAATGGAAAACAAAGATGAAAATGTTATAATGCCCTTGTATCATTCCAACGTGCAGCCATACCTCAAATACTGAGTGTAATTCTGGTTGCTGCATCTCAGAAAAGATAGAACAGAATTAGAAAAGGTACAGAGAAGGGTGACAAAATGATAAAAGGGATGGGATGACTTCCCTATGAGGAAATGCTAAAGCAGCTAGGGCTCTTCAGCCTGAAGAAGAGCCATCTCAAGGGAGATATGATAGAGGTCTATAAAATACTGAGTGGAGTGGAATGGGTACATAAGAACATAAGCAGTGCCTCTGCTGGGTCAGACCAGAGGTCCATCATGCCTAGCAGTCCGCTCACGCGGCGGCCCATCAGGTCCAGGACCTTTATAGTAATCCTCTATCTATACCCTTCTATCCCCTTTTCCTTCAGGAAATTATCTAATTCTTTCTTGAACCCCAATACTGTACTCTGTCCTATCACACCCTCTGGAAGCGCATTCCAGGTGTCCACCACCCTTTGGGTAAAGAAGAATTGGTTCTGAATCTGTCCCCTTTTAATTTTTCTGAATGCCCTCTCGTTCTTGTAGTTTTCGAAAGTGTGAAGAATCTGTCCCTTTCCAATTTCTCTATACCCTTCATGATCTTATAGGTCTCTATCATATCCCCTCTAAGTTTCCGCTTTTCAGGGAAAAGAGCCCCAGTTTCTCTAATCTTTCAGCATATGAAAGGTTTTCCATACCTTTTATCAGTCACGTCGCTCTCCTCTGAATCCTCTTGAGTATCTCCATATCCTTCCTAAGGTACGGAGACCAATATTGGATGCAGTACTCCAGATGCGGGCGCATCATCACCCGATACAATGGCAGGATAACTTCTTTTGGTCTGGTTGTAACACCTTTCTTGATAATACCTAGCATTCTGTTTGCTTTCTTAGAGGCCGCTGCGCACTGTGCTGACGGCTTCATTGTTTTGTCCACTAGTACCCCAAAGTCCTTTTCTAGGCTACTTTCACCCATTACCAGCCCTCCCATTATATAGCTGTACATCGGGTTCCTGTTTCCTACATGCAAGATTTTACATTTCTCTACATATACATTAAACTTCATCTGCCATCTTTTCGCCCACTCTCCTAGTTTGTTCAGGTCCCTTTGTAAATCTTCCCAGTCCTCTTTAGTCCTAACTCCACTAAATAGTTTGGTGTCATCTGCAAATTTTATTACTTCACACTTCATCCCTGTTTCTAGATCATTTATAAATACATTGAACAGCAGCGGTCCAAGTACCAACCCCTGCGGAACACCACTCGTGACCCTCCTCAAGTCCGAGTAGTGGCCCTTCACTCCCACCCTTTGCCTCCTACCTGCCAACCAGTTTCCAATCCATCTATGTACGTCTCCTTCCACCCCATGGTTCTTCAGTTTCCGCAGTAGGCGTTCATGGGGTACCTTGTCAAAGGCTTTTTGGAAATCCAAGTTTATGATGTCTATGGGGTCCCCTTTGTCCATCCGTTTGTTAATTCCTTCAAAGAAGTCCAATAAGTTCGTTTGGCATGATCTTCCCTTGCAGAAGCCATGTTAGCTTGTTTTCACCATTTTGTTCCTTTCTAGATGCTCATCGATGCTGTCTTTTATCAGCGCTTCCGCCATCTTCCCCAGAACCGAAGTCAAACTTACCGGTCTGTAGTTCCCCGGGTTGCCTCTTGATCCTTTTTTGAAGATGGGTGTAACATTAGCTATGTTCCAATCTTCCGGGATCATGCCTGTTTTCAGGGATAGATTGCAAACCTGCTGTAGTAGTTCCGCTATTTCCTCCTTTAGTTCTTTTAATACCCTAGGGTGGATTCTGTCCGGGCCCGGAGATTTGTCAGTTTTTAATCTATCTGCTTGCATACGCCTTCTAGGCTTACTTCCATGGATATTAATTGTTTGTTTATTCTTTCCCAGCAATTTAGGACTAGGGGGCATGAGACAAAGCTACCAAATAGTAAATTTGAGACAAACCGGACAAAATATTTCTTCACTCAACTAGTAATTAAACTCTGGAATTCATTGCCGGTGAATGTGGTGAAAGCAGATAGCTTAGGAAGGGTTTAAAAAAGGTTTGGATAATTTCTTAAAAAGAAGTCCATAAGCCAAGATGGACTTGGGAAAATCCACTCCTTATTCCTAGGATGAGTAGAATAAAATCTCTTTTACTCCTTGGGATCTTGCCAGGTACTTGTGACCTCGGTTGGCCACTGTTGGAAATAAGATACTGGGCTTGATGGACCTTCGGTCTGTCCCAGTATGGCAGCTCTTATGTTCTTATGATTACCACATAGTAAGTATTGTTGTATTTATAGACTTAAAAAAAAATTGTAACCTTCCTAGACCTAAGCGGTTTACAAAATTACAAATATAATACCTCAAAAGGTATAGAAAGGTAAAACTCAACCAATAAAAATTTATAGATTATCAAAGGTTAATGAGAAGTAAAAATAACAAAAACAAAACCAAAAAAGTATCATCATAAACCATAAAACAGCATGTAGTAACAAATGTGTAGTAAAAACAAAAACATGTTTCCATACATACAACCAGTATCACAGATCAGAAAAATCCATTGATATATATGCATTCAAAATATAAAACCAGACATGGTTATGATTCATCATTAGGTCTGCATCAGGGGGTACATGTGGAGGGGCACAATCATAAATGTGCCTAAATCTGAGGTTGGATGTTTTGTGCAAGATGTCCACAAACCCAGCAGGAAAAAATGTCCATTTTCAAAGCTGCCAAACATCTATCTTTTATTTTTGGATTTGAATATCCCACTTTCATATGAGGCTATAATTTGTGGAACAATATTACATGTGAAACCCCTCTAGATAAATACAAAAGTTGACTATTTATGATAATGATGGGCATAACTATGCAATTGATTACGAGTAATTGGAAACATCAAGACAGAATAAGCTACACTTTTTGGTGGATTAATGTATGAACTATATACAAATATGAAAGAATACAAATATGAAAAAATAAACGCGGAATGTAGGGGATTTAGTAGTGTATTTAATAAAGTTTGGTGCCCATTAACTAAATTTATGGAGATATGATATATTTCTTTTGTTCATTACCTATACACATCCATGGGGGAAGGGAGGGAAATAAATAAATACTGATGGTGACATTTAGGTAACTTTAAGATGTATTTTAAATCATATATGTGTTAAAATGTATTATTAATTGATATATGTATTGAAAATCTTGAATGATATATAAGTTACCTGTATAGATAATAGTGCATTGTATATAATACCTACTATTTTTTATTTGTTTGGCACTGTTTATTAGTTTTAAAATCAATAAAGTTTATAAAAAAGAAAAGAAAATGAGCTAGGTATGAGCAGTCCTTAGAACGTCGACCGTTTTTGCCCATTTTTAAAAATAAAAACATCCACGCGAAAAACGTACAAAAGCAAGTTTTGTAGATGAACCCACCAACTACCTTGTCTGATCGTGGCAAAAGGAATCCCCATCAGCTAAGACGGTTTAGGGGATTCCTGGTGGCTCTGCTGATGGGGATTCCCCCTGCCAGGATCGGCTGAGTCGTGGCGCTCTACGCCCCTCTCTCTGATATCCCGACATCCCCCTGATATCCCATACCTCCCTTGACATCTCCGCCCCCCCACATACATCCCCCAATATTCCTGGGCTCCCTCCCCAGAACCTCCCCTCCTGTACCTTCGGAAAAGCAAATGGCAGGAGGGAAGCTCACTCCCTCCTGCCTACAGGGCTCCGTGCTGCAAGTGATAGGGTTTCCCCTCCCAATGCATCTTGGGATGGAGTAGGAGGGGTCAAAGGCCCTGACTGGCTCAAAATGGTGGGGGGAAGCCACATCATTTGCAGCACACAGCCCTATAGGCAGAATGGGAATGAGCTTCCCTCCTGTCATTTGCTCTTCCGAAGGTAGGGGTGGGGGGTTCTGGGGATGTGGGAGGAGGCCCAGGAATGTTGGGAGGATATGGGGGGGCTGAAATGTCAGGGGATGTCGGGGGAGGTACGGGATATCAGGGAATGCAGGGGGAGGTGTGTAGGGCTCCATGGCTCAGCTGATCCTGGCAAGGGGAATCCCTATCAGCTGAGCCACCAGGAATCCCCAAAACCAGCTCAGCTGATGGGGATTCCTTCTGCTGCGATCAGCTGATGGGAAGCCTACAGGGTTTTTTTTTCCACTATTTGGGTGGTGGGAAGGGTCATGACCACTGGGGGAATAAAGGGGGAGGTCATGCCTTAATTCCTCCAGTGGTCTTCTTGTAAGTTTGGGCACCTTTGTGGAGCTTAGACGCAACTCAAACAGGTCTAACTGCCGGCTTCTAAGTTCCCTCTAGGAAAGCTTTGATTATGGCTGAGGTACGTCTAGGTTGAAGCCCGCCCGATTCCCACCTATAACATACCTCCCAACATGCCCCTTTGCTCTCTGGACACACAGCAGCTTAGAAGTGCTGCTGCACGTCCAGAAAGTTGGTTTTGATTATTGGCACTTGGACGTCCCTGCTATTAGGACATCCAAGTGCCAACTTAGACTGTTTTTTGGACATTTTAAAGTGCGCCCTCACCTGGAGTACTACGTACAGAACTGGTCTCTGTACATGAAGAAGGACATGGTACTAATCAAAAGGGTCCAGAGAAGAGCGACTAAGATGGTTAAGGGGTTGGAGGAGCTGCCGTACAGCGACAAATTAGAGAAACTGGGCCTCTTCTCCCTCGAACAGAGGAGATTGAGAGGGGACATGATCGAAACATTCAAGGTACTGAAGTGGATAGACTTAGTAGATAAGGACAGGTTGTTCGCCCTCTCCAAGGTAGGGAGAACAAGAGGATAGATTCCGTACAAACGTAAGGAAGTTCTTCTTCACCCAGAGAGTGGTGGAAAACTGGAACGCTCTCCCGGAGTCTGTCATAAGGGAAAACACCCTCTAGGGATTCAAGACAAAGTTAGACAGGTTCCTACTGAACAAGGACGTTCGCTGGTAGGGCTAGTCTCAGTTGGGGCACTGGTCTTCGACCAAAAGGGCTGCTGCATGAGCGGACTGCTGGGCATGATGGACCACTGGTCTGACCCAGCAGCAGCATCTCTTATGTTCTTAGCACGCCTTTGTAAAAGGACCCCTAAGTAATGCCATATTTTTCTCTAAGTTGAGCGCATTTGGGACCAAATTGGATAAATGGTACCTAAAAAATTGACAAACAAAAAATATAATGCCCAGTGCTATTCTATAAATAGCGCTCAAATTTATGCACCATTTTTAGAAGTGCTTGGCAGCTAGGAACTGCAACTAATTTTAGGTGTGGCCATTTGCACCAACTGAAACATGGTGCATGTAAATGTTAATTAAAACCAATTAGTGCAAATAATTTCTCATTAAGGTTCCAATTATTGGTTCTAATTGGCTCGTTATTGAATTAAATTACATGTGCAGTTTATAGCAATTTATATAGACTTTGGAGATATATGTTCTGAGTTCAAAGAACCCCAGAGTTCCAGGCTTTTAGGGACTGGGCTTTGATCCAAACCAGCTGAGGTCAACAACACAAGAGAAATGTTCCTTCATCTTTGGTAGGAAAGCCTAACAGAAGAAGTCCTATAATTGGAGGAGGAACCATGGGGCTTGGGCCTCTCAATTGTTGCCTCAGTATCCCTCCAGCTACATCACAAAATTCTGGCAAGCAAGAAAGCTAGAACTCATCAGTGGCAGGCTAGCAGCTAAGGTGAAAAGGAAGTGCCTGGTACATATGTATAATGAAGGTGTGTTGTGTCTGTACCCACTCTGTCCTGATTTAAACCATAAAGATGGACTGTGTTAAGAACAAAAATTAGCTTGTGTGCCTCTCTTAATAGCAACTTATTGATGTCCCTACACATGCCAGGACAAAGAAAGTTGCTGAGGAACATAACAATGGAGACAACTGGAATCATGTTTCATTGCAAGTAATTTTTGCTTTTTTTAATAGAACTTTAATAGAAGTTTTCCTCTTTCCCCTTTATTTCCCTTTGTTGTTTCACAGCCATCTCTGGGGATTGATCTGGAAATCTGACAGAACAAACTCTTCAAAAAATGAATACTTTGAAAAAGCTTTCTGTTTAAAAAGTCTGCACTAGATTGCTTTAAATCATATAGGTAATTTTGAGGAAAAAGCCTCAGAGCCAAATCTCATAGTTCACATTAAACCTAGAGCAAATTGAGCAATTACTTCATAGGTATTAAAAAAACCCTCCCAGAAACGAGGTAAACTAATACTTTCCCACACAATTAAAGTTGAATTTGTGCTTAAATGTGTAGCATCACTTCCACATTCTAATAGAGATCTGTAAATCTCACTGTTTACCTATATGCACAGACTTGTAAGTTTATATATTTAGCGCGCGCTAAAAATCATAGCACACCTTTGTAAAAGGACCCCTTTAAGTGGGCAATGTTGGTATCATTTTCTTACAACACAAGAAAGAAAAAGTTTGATCTTCAAAAAGGCCTTATGTAGTTAGAGGTTTCAAATTTCTGGGGTCGTCATCACTTAACTTTTGGCAGGACAACACAATGCCCTGCCACAATATATTTGCAGAAGTTTAATTAGGGTTAATTATCTTGATAGCACAGTTAACACCTAGCCACTGTCTGGATTATTTTATCTTTCAATAGGACCACAGAAACGTCAGCCTTAACTTAAATGGATTAGTTATTAATTTAAGTGTAGGGACGTATATTTTGCACACCTACCTAAAGAGAAAAGTAAGCAAAGAAGGGGAAAGTTATCTGCGTTGGCTGCTATTAATTTGGGTTATTTTAGAAGTTGGACTATTTTACCTCAAGTCAGATTATTCTATCACAGGGTCTCAATATACAAAATGGGACCCAGTACTAAAATTACCCAATTTGTGGTAAAATTACCTGGCATAACAATAGCCCATGATGACAACTTCCCCTCTATATCATCTGCTTATCTTCAGGTGTTACTTGGCCCCAGATTGCCTAATTTATCAAGTCATCTTGGTTATAGAGGGCCGTGAAATTCATAAAAAGATAATTCTGGACAACATGAGTACATTTTAATAAATACAAATAGCAAATTCCCTGATAAACTGGTGTGTGTGGGGGTGGTGGGGTGGTAGTAGTATTAGGGAAATCAACTCCTTACTTCTAGTTTGTGGGTCTCGAGAGATGGGGGAAATAATTATCCAATTTCTGGACTCATACAGCAGTATCTTCCAGTCCTTCACTCAGGTACTCAAGAAAGGTCTAGTAAACGTCAGTTAAAAACATAAGCCTCAATATTCCTAAGCACTTATCCAGGTAATGAGCAGCTGTTATCTGGTTAAGTGTTTGAGGCTACGCTGCTGAAAATCTTTACATTCATCTTAGTGTTATCCTGGTAAATAAAGCAGGAAAAAAACCTAACTGCATGTTAGAATGTCTACATTCATGAAGAAGGAATGTGGTCACAATAATACTGTACAGACCTAGATAACTTCACAGGTGGAGAGCAATAATGCATGCTAAAACTCTGACAATGAAGAGTGCAACAGTTTCAACTACAGTAGTCCAGAACACAGCATCACAACACTCTCAGAGGTCTGTGAGCAATATGACTGTAACCGTTCTACACAAACCGTACTGGCTTCCAGGGCCAAAGTTAAAACCCTTACTTGAGCCTTCAAGGCCCTAAAAGAAAATGGACCAGGTTATCTTATATATAGACTATTTGTGCAACTGCTGGGTTTTTAAAATGCTCCAAAGGAGGCTATTTAATCTCACCAACATGAAAAGAAATCATGGTCCAATGGGATCAGCATCCATCCCCTGGAACTATTTAATGCAGGATTATCCTCAGTTTAGAAAACAGATGAAAGACTGACTTTTTTTTTTGCCACACCTTCAGTTGGTGACACTTTAGTTGGTAGACATGGATAGCTGGAATTGAGTTTCCCTTGGCTTTGATGTTTAAATTTCTCTGTTCTCATGTTTTACCATCTAAGTATAAATATCCATGTTTGTGTTTATTTATTTTACATATTCCCATTATTCATCTGATCTATTATATGTGGCGTGCAATGCCTGTGTGTTGGGATTATTTATCTTATACAGGACAACACAAAGTGGTGATGATCTGCATATATTCTCACAGGCAGAAACACAGAGCAGATCAATATCATCAAGGAAACTGCAATTTCTTAGATAAGCCCTATCCGACGTGGCCACATTTCACCCTGAGAAAATTGCTAGAAGGGGGAAAAAAAATCACTTCCCCCTTCTTTTGAAACAAATAACTCTCTCCCATTCACAAAAAGAAGCAGGATTAAAAATCTAAAGAAGTATCTTGGCCTTTTGAATTTTGCTTGATTTTGTGAATATGAAAGAGTTTTGTTTTGTTTTTTAAAAAGAGGTGCCTCCTTGAATTTAACTTCATCTGAAAAGTCCTGGCTGAATAGACTTTCCTGTTGTTCTGATTTATTTAACTTATTGCACACCGTGTTGGATAGATTCTCTGTGAAATAAAAGCAATGAATCAGAATAAATATTTCACCAGCAGGAAACTTATAGGCAAAATTGTCCATGTAACAGTAATTTGTGAGGCATCATTTCAAGTACTTTGTTCAGTTTTGGACATTTGTAGAAATTAATAACAGTTTAGAAAAGCTCAGTTAAACTAATACAGGGCCTACAACACCACCCCCTAGAAAAACGATTAGGATACACAAAATGAACTTACTGGAAGAATGAAGCGAAAGAGGGGATACAATAGAAACATACAATTATTTATTAGACTTTAACTATAAGAAAGTACTTTCCATAACAATAATCTTAGGAAAAGGTTAATAATATAAAGTTAGAGGGAGGAAGTATTTTGCAAAATATGAGCAGAGAGATTAGTGGATGCTTGAAATAGCTTGCCAGTAAACTTGGCAGTAATCAAAATCACCCCAGATATGATAGATGTCAAATAGTTGGGTCCGAAAAAGTATGGATTATTTTTTATGTTTGTCACCTCAGAGTCAACATTTTCTGGATTTACATTGGCTACCAATAAAATTACAAATTAAGTTTAAATTGTGTTGCTTGGTGTTTTAAATCTTCTTTGGAAATATACAGTACCTGATAAATTCCCTGATATAATTAAGCTATTAGGTAGCCAAGTAGGAAATCACAATTGTGAAAGGTTTTTGTTATCTTCTTATATTTACAAACTAGTCTTTAAGCCCGTTACATTAACGGGTGCTAGAATAGAGTGTCTGTCTGTCTGTTTTTCTTTATCTCTCTCTCCTTGGCTGCTGTCTGTGTCCTTCTGTCTCCCCCCACCCCACAAGCAAAGCTGTCTGCCCCCAGCACACACCTCCCACCCAAAGCAGCCCCCTTTTCCTCTCCCTATCTCTCCATGGCCCCTTCTGTCTCCCCCCAGCACACCCCTCCCCCAAAGCAGCCCCTTTTCCCTCTCCCTATCTCTACATGGCCCCTTCTGTCTCCCCCTAGCACACCCCTCCCCCAAAGCAGCCCCCTTTCCTTCTCCCTGTCTCTCCATGGGCCCTTCTGTCTTCCCCCTAAAGTAAAATTGTCTGTCCCCAGCACACCTCCCCCCCAAAGCAGCCCCCTTTCCCTCTCCCTATCTCTCCATGGCCCCTTTCCCTCTCCCTCTGGCCCCCTGATATAATCCCCCCTGCTTACCTGGCCTGCTCCTCTTCAAAGCAGGCCGCGATTGTGGTGGCCGGCCCCAGCGAACTTCGCAGGCCGCTCCCCAACCCGGAAGCACGCTCCCCCCGACACGATCCCGTGCGTCAGAGGGAACGTGCTACCGAGGCCAGAAAGCGGCCCGCGAGGCCCGCCAAAGCCGGCCACGATCGCAGGCTGGCCTGAAGAGGAGGATCAGCGGCAGCAGCGGTGAGTGAGGGCGGGAGGTATGGTTCCAGCTTGGTGAGGTGAGGGCGGGAGGTATGCTGAGCTTCCTTCAGGTTGGTGAGGGCGGGAGGAGGGGCGTGGCCAGAGTGATCATTGGCCGGGTTCTAAAATGGAACACGGCCACGGATCACACACCACGGCCGCAGTAATCACGCTTTTTTAAAAGCGCATGCGCCACTAATCTTTTATTATATAGGATGCATGTATCAAGGATCTCATAGTAGCTGTGCAACTAAATTTGGAATGTATTACCTTTAGACAAATGTCAAAGTCCATATTATCAAGTACAGTGAACCCTTGATGACTGCTTGAGGGGGGGGGAGGGAGATGTCCATTATATGCGAGTGTCCTGAAAATCTGAATTGATTCTAAATAGACGCAACAGACACAAAAAAACTATACTTTTATTTATAAACAATCAAATCACTGAATTACAGCACACAATAAGTCATGTTTGGGCGTTTATTCTATTATTGGCCGAAAAAAGTTTCTAATGACACTTGACTTTTGGAACATTGTTATTTATTAATTATAACTTCTCTGAAATTTCAGAAGTGAGAATAACATTGTTGCAACTCAAGTTCTGACGACGAGTCAATAAACAAAACCAAGTCATCTAGATGACTTCTAACTTGACTCAGTTTAATTCTTTTTACTGTAGGCTCTTCTTCATCACTCTTGACATCTGTCATTTTTTGGTTCATAACATCTTCAGCTATCTTACTCTCCGACATAATTTGATAACCAGGATCACCCTCATCTTTTTTCCAGCCATTCTAGTAGAACTTTTCTGTTGTATTATTTTCTGTATTTTTCATCGTTGTGTAAAAAAAATCTTCAACTTCAAATCCATTGAACTACATTTTGCTCTCAATGTTATTTAAAAGTTTATTCCACCCATTTCACACTTCACCACCTTCGAAGCTGCTGCAAAATTATATATAGCCGATTTAGGGCTCAATTTACTCAGGTGTGCTAGCGTTTTTAGCGCACGCTAAAGTTAGCATGTGCTAACCCCATGCTACATGAAAAATACTAATGCAAGCTCTATGGAGGTATTAGCGTGTAGCGTGCACGGCAATGTAGCAAGCGCTAAGCGTGCGCTAAAACCGCTAGCGCACCATAGTAAAAGGAGCCCTTAATGTTATATTTTTAAAAGTTTTTACAAAGTGTGTTTCTCTCTGACGTCTCTTTCTTCTGTTTCATCTTCCAACACCACCATAATATCTTGCAAAAAACTTTTGTATATCCTCTTGGTTGCCAAAATAACACCCTGGTCCATAGGCTGGAGAATAGATGTATTTTTTGGAAGAAACATGCATTTTATTTTCCCATCATGACCACACAAAATTTTTTTCAGATGGATGTGCTGATGTGTTGTCAAGTATCAACAGTGCTTTGATGTTTTCTGCTAGTATGGATAATTTTTGCACTTGGAACCTCTTAACTTCTGGCACACAATGTTCAAAAAACCAGGCCGTAAAAATACTTGATGTAAACCAAGCTTTTTTAGAATTGTAGTAAATTGCGGGTAATTTATTCATGCAATCTTTCAACACTCTTGGGTGACATGATTTGCCAACAATCACTGGTTCTAATTTATGCGAACCATCAGCATTCGCACAAAGTAGCACGGAGATTCGTTCTTTGCTTAATTTGCTCCCAGAAACAGTTCTTTCTGTTTTAGAACACCCAAGATTCTAAAACAGAAAGAACTCTCATCCACATTATAAAGCTGACATTATAAAGCTGACATTTCAATACATTTTTCTCTTCTATTAGAATAGATTATTTCTTACGAAACGGTTCAATCTCTTCTGTCAGCGCACTCAATGCTTCGCCGTAAGTCCATTTGTTGATGTTCCGTTTGTTCTTGTGAAATCTCCGCAACCACCCATCACTAATTTTTATTTCAATGTTCATGTGTTTAGCTAATGTCTTTGATGCAGATTACAATTCCACTCCCCGCACATTTACACCACAAGAACGTTGCTGAATGTACCACTTTATTATAGCCTCTTCCAGGGAAGATTCTTGTGCTATTTTAAGATTTTTTTTCTGGACCAAGTGTTAGAATCCACATCACTGGACAAAGCAAATTTTTGCAGCTTTTCTTTCACTTTGCGAATGTCAGATACCGTTTGTTTTTTAACACCATATTCCTCACAAACTAGCACCACAGATATGCCCGATTCCACTTTCTCGATGAGATACAACTTTTGTTTTATACTCAAGTTTGTGCGTTTTCGTCTTTTATCCATGACTGCGCTTTAGTGCTAAGGTGCTAGCACTTTAAGCACTAAAAGCACTTTATATGTATTGCATGCTATGAAATTAAGTTTACAAAATTAATTAGAGCACATGTCACTTTACCAAGACCAATGATGAACTCTACTACCCCAGTAAGGACATGAAAGCTTATTTAAGTAGTGTCTTGGGTATTTGAGGTCTGGTTATTCATTCAAACTTGATGTTAATTTGTTCTCTTGCTTATGCAATTGGTAATTGTTTGAACAAAATTTTTTGTTTTCTTCAATCTCAGTGGATTCTCCAGAATTGCACACAATATTCTAAATGAGATCTCACCAGAGTCTTATACAGGGGCATCAATACCTCTTTTTTCCTACTGGCTGTACCTCGCCCTATGCACCCCAGCATCCTTCTAGTTTTTGCCATCACCTTTTCAACTTGTTAGACCACCTTAAGATAATCACATACAATCACACCAAGTCCCTCTCTTCTGTCCTGCACATAAGTTCTTAACAAGACACAATGTGAATATTAAGGCCAATTCCAGGTGTTTGGAGATTTTCAGCATTGTGTCTGCTCAAAATGCTGTTTTGAACTAGCAGCATAAAAAGAAATGTATGTTAGTGCTTTAAATGTTGTGTCTCTCATTTCTCTGAGGCTTATACAAAGCATTTCCTGATCTTTTATTTTCCCTGTAAGCTTTGATATTATGCAGCTCACATCTTTCTATTTTGTATGAGAGAAAATGAATTCCTATTTCTATTTTCCTGATGTTGCACTGCCTTGCGGAGTCTGGCTTCTAGGAGTTTCCATTTCAGGCTTCATCTGTTTCTTCTGTTTCTAATTTGTGCTTACTTATTCTGTATCTGGTGTTCTATATATGTGATCAAAATGAAAGAATCTGACAGCAAGTTAACTTAAACAACAATATAGTAGTTCACGGCAGCTATGATCAAAAGTCCACTGCATACACGTTGCCAAGCATACAAGAGTTCAAAAAAAGTGGAGAAAAAGAGGCCTCAGAAAAAGAATTATGCTCATTTTCAGTACATCAAGTCCTGCAATGGAGCTAGCACAGTCATTGGTCTCTCAAAAATCTCCACAAAAATAAATCAACTCTTTCCAATATTTTCAATAATAGTAATAAATATGCAATCAGGTACTTATCCTCATAGGCAGAAAAATAATTATGTCGCTGGTCTCCACTCCATAAAAAGATACATGCAAACAAGATATTCGTCCAGACCCGACAGCGGCCCTGTTTCACAAAAATGCTATATTAATGGATCATGCCACTATTCTTCCAAAAACAGCAACAATAGCACATGAAAAGAGAATAGTCCCTTCAAAGACTCACCGGTGCCAGTATGACACCTAGCAGCGCTTTCCTAAGGGTGCCTCTCTTAGATTCCAGGTTTAGATTTCTCATCTGCCTTATTCGTGATATATTTAGGTTGACCACAATTATCACAGAGACAAGGAGGACTTTGGAAAAATAGATTTTTAAAGAAGGGGTTATACTGTTGTACGAGGAATTTAAGAACAAAGCCTGTGGGACTACTCAATATAGATAGAGCTGTATGCTTCTGGGAGCACAAGTTAAAACTGATCATTTTCAAATTTGCTTGAAAATCCAGGGAAAATCCAGTTTGGATCCAGTTAAGGTCATCTTCCACAGAATTATTAAAAATAAACTAAGCATATTCTTAATATGCTAATAGTGACAGTAAGAACAGGAATGTCTGAAGAACAAAATCAGCATATAATTAGATAATGTTAAACAAATCCTATTCAATTCTCTTACTAAGTAAATGTATCATAATGCAAGAGTAAACAGTCTAACCAAAGAGTAAGTTGGAGTCAAACAGGCACCCAAACACAAGTTAATATGAAAAATGTGTCTAGGATGCAAGAAATATGTAAATGATAAAATAACCTCCTTCATACAATGCCATTTAACTCAAACACAGAATACATTAAAAAAAATGCTCATATAATTTGCAGGGACTGAATGCACCACTGCACACTGGTGCCAGCTATTTAATGTATAGAGTATAATCAGGGTAAATTTTGTAAGGGTTGAATTTTAGTCTATGAAGAAGGTACTGGAATGAATAAATTGGTATTTATGAAGTTATGATCTTACTCTTACTTTGTTTATTCACTCAATCTGTAACATTTCTAATCATTGTAAACCGCATAGAACTTCACGGTCCTGCGGTATATAAACTGTTATTATTATTATTATCACTTTGAACTGTAGTAGCCATGAGACCTCTAATAAGTCTTAAAGGAAAAATGGGGTAGAATCAGAGGAAGGCTTGCAAACATAGGTTAATGGAGGGGGAGGAAATAGGGCAGTATAAAAGAAAATAAATATAAATAAAACAAAGAAAATAAGACAATTTTTTTTATTGGACTAACAGTACATTTTTTGATTAGGTTTTGAAGTCAATACATTCTTCGGATCAGAAATGAGCAAATGATAACAGAATATATGAGGGCTGATTGAAAAGTAATGAGACTGGTTCTTTTATCAGAATCAGATGACTCCATAGGATCTGAACACTGTTCTTTTTCAAAGTAGTAGTCTTCACATTCGATATATTTTTTGCAGCACTTCAAAAATGATTCAATGACATGCAATAGATTGCAACATCACTTAGCGACGCGGCATTTTTCACTTCATCATCTGACGAGAACTTCCTACCATGAAGTTGTTTTGTCAGGGTTGGGAATGCCCAGAATCACTGGGCTCTAAGTCCGGGCTATATGGAGGGTGTTCCAGTGCTGTCCCATTAATTTCACTCAGTCAGTGCTGTCAATGCAGCAGCTGCAACACTTGGCCAGGCATTGTCTTGAAGAAAAAAAACCAGTGTTTCTTCAGCAAATGATTTGGGATATAATTGTAAGTGTGATAAATTGAAGCAAAAATTCTGCCTAAGCACTATTCTATAAACAGGCACTTAACTGCAGTAGCTCATAGTTGGAAAGTTGTCAGTATTTGAGTAGAACGTGGGGCGCACAATTATACAAATATAGAATATTAATAATAATAATAATAATAACTTTATTTTTGTATAATGGGACAGCGATTGCTCAGGAAACTATGGAATCATGGGGTGCGAGGGGAGGTCCACCGATGGATCAAAAACTGGCTGTCAGACAGGAAGCAGAGGGTTGGTGTAAAGGGCCACTACTCGGACTGGCAAGGAGTCACGAGCGGGGTTCCTCAAGGGTCAGTGCTGGGACCGCTCCTGTTTAACATATTCATCGACGACCTGGAGGCGGGAACAAAATGTGAGGTCATCAAATTCGCAGATGATACCAAACTATTCAGCAGGGTTGAA
This sequence comes from Geotrypetes seraphini, assembly GCF_902459505.1. Classification (NCBI taxonomy): domain Eukaryota; kingdom Metazoa; phylum Chordata; class Amphibia; order Gymnophiona; family Dermophiidae; genus Geotrypetes; species Geotrypetes seraphini. Next base: position 46,297,074 of record NC_047084.1, on the reverse strand, counting down.
ACCACGGTAGATTGCGAGGATCTCCAAAGGGATCTTACGACACTGGAAGAATGGGCGAAAAAGTGGCAAATGAGCTTCAACGTGGGGAAATGCAAGGTCATGCATATAGGGAGAAGGAACCCGATGTTCACTTACAAAATGGGGGGAACAATGCTAGGGGTCAGTAAGCTGGAAAGAGACCTGGGAGTGATGGTAGACATGACATTGAAGGCATCAGCACAGTGCGCCACAGCCTCGAGGAAAGCAAACCAAATGCTAGGTATCATTAAGAAGGGTATCTCGACCAGAACGAAGGAAGTCATCCTGCCACTGTACCGGGCTATGGTGCGCCCCCATCTGGAATACTGTGTACAGTACTGGTCACCGTACCTCAAAAAGGACATGGCAATGCTTGAGGGAGCCCAGAGAAGAGCAACTAAACTGATTAAGGGTATGGAAAACCTTACATACACTGACAGAGTGAAAAGGCTGGGGCTGTTCTCCCTGGAGAAGCGGAGACTCAGAGGAGATATGATAGAGACCTTCAAGATCCTGAGGGGCATCGAAAAGGTTGATAAGGACAGATTTTTCAATTTGAAATAAACCACAAGAACAAGGGGACACTCGATGAAATTGAAGGGGGACAGGTTTAGAACAAACGCAAGGAAATTTTTTTTCACACAGAGGGTGGTGGACACATGGAACACCCTTCCGGAAGCCGTGATAGGAAATAACACAGTACAGGGTTTCAAGGAAGACCTGGATAGGTTCCTGGAGGACAAAGGGATTGAGGGGTACAGATAAGAGCAGTGGAAGGTTTAGAGATAAGTGTAGAGGTAGGTATAAAATTAGTCAGGGACTGCTGCTCAGGCAATATGCCTGATGGGCCGCCGCGTGAGCGGACCGCTGGGCAGGATGGACCTCTGGTCTGCCCCGGCGGAGGCGACTACTTATGTTCTTATGTTCTTATGTAGCACTGGAACACACTCCATATAGCCCGTACTTAAAGCCCAGTGATTCTGGGCATGCCCAACCCTGACAAACCCTGACAGTTCAGAGCGGTTAACAGAGTAAGAGACTGTACATATACAGTGATGCTACAAATAAGTCAGTCAGCATAGCTTAGCGAGTAGGGAGTGGTCAGGGAATCCGGAAGTATGTCGGAGATACAAGGCAGGGTTACAAGGCGGTGGGGGGGGGGGGGGGGGGGGGGAGAGTCAGAGGAATTTGCAAAAAGAGATAGGATTTGATTGATTTCCTGAAAGTTTGGTAGGAGGGTGAGCTAAAGATGAAAGTGGTAAGACATTTATTCCATTTGCCTGCTTGGAATGCCAGGGATCTATCGAGGAACCTTTTGTAGACACAGCCCTTTAGAGAGGGGAAGGTAAATAGGTGGGTATTACGAGTGCGGGTGAGGCCTGAACATTCAAAGTGATCCGATAGGTAGATTGGAGACGAGCCTGTTAAGGTTTTGAAGCAGAGGCAAGCAGATTTGAAGATGATCCTTGCCTCCACATCATTTATGTGCATGTTTTAGTAATTTAGCCATGAGCTCTATGGCTGGCATAAGTGCTCACTCCTACAATATAGGTACCAGTACATATTTTATCTATTATGTTAATATTTTATAAAGTATGAGTAGACACTTAGGGCTCCTTTTATGAAGCCGCGTTAGCGGCTTTATCGCACGTACCTTTTTAGCATGCGCTAACCCCCGCGCTAGCCGAAAAACTACCACCTGCTCAAGAGGAGGCAGTAGCGGCTAGCGCGTCCAGCAAATTACCACACGCTATTACGCGCGTTAAACCTCTAACATGGCTTCGTAAAAGGAGCCCTTAATTTCCTTTATATAATAGGTACTACATAGGCGCCCACTTATAGACTTGACCTCCATGTGTGGATGCTGCAATATGATTTGGGATTGTGGTTATCTGGAATCCCTTTGTGTGTGTTCCTCTTGAATAAGTCTTAAAAAAAAAAAGAAAATGGCCACTGCAAGGTATTCAATTATTAGAAGAAGCACCAAAATTTAACTTGCTTCCACTCTAGACGAGGCTGGTACATCCAATGTAGAGTTACCAGATGTCCAGATTTCCCCGGTCATGTCCTCCTTTTCGAGGACATGTCCGGGGGTCTGAATGGCTTTTCAAAACCCGGCACTTTGCAACACGGTGACATATGACATCATCGCATCACAACAGCGCATGCGCAGATGCCATCCCGACAAGCCCTGCTTAATGGGGCACGACTCGGGCAGAACTGGGTGGGCCTGGGGGTGGGGCCATGGGTCCAGATTTTTGTTCCTGAAAATCTGGTAAGCCTAATCCAAAGATATTTGAAATCCATTGAAAATCAGGCTTTTCTTGCTGAAATGTCTTGACTTTAACAACTTTTAAATTACTGCGAATGCTGTCTGTATTCTGGAAAAGAGGATGTCCTTTATTCCCATGATTTTGCATAGCCTTTTACTGTGATTATCCACATCCAATCCTTTATTCATCTTTTGAATATTATTTTCACCTGTCTCTAATATTGATTAATTGACAGTTTATTGGAAATTCCTCTAGAATTCTCCTGATGCAGAAAATCTGATTATTGTACCTTTGAGAAACTAATTTTATATATGGTCTGTCTATTCAACAAGGTGTGAAAGCCATTTGAATTATACAGTTCAATGCTCTATAAGTTATTCATGTGACAAATTAATCCATACACCAACTGGTTGTTTGGTACATCCATGCTTTTGTTGTTTTGATTGTATTGGCTTATTGCCTTCTTTTTTTTATCGATTGTATTATTTATTTTTCTTTTACAATGATCATTGTATTGTAATTTTTATTTTATCATAATTCAATAACATTTATTGAAAATAGAATGGTGTTCGAAACATTCAGTTTGGAATTCCTCATTGCTTTCCATCCTCTTGGATGCCACAATGATTAAGCCTGTGGGTAAACGGGATGAATTGGTTATTTGAAACAGATCAGATTAGGTAGTCATTTGTATTAACCATTCCCTACTGACCCAACCAAAGACCTCTGGCTTTTGGATTTCTAAGAAACTGAAATATGGTCTTGTCTTCCATTTCATTACACAATTCAAAGTCAATTTCCTGCTTAAGAAGTTTCTGACTACTCAATTTTTTACCTGCTTCTGAAAATCCATAAGCCCTTAGGGCCTAATACTATAAATGGCACCAAGCAATGCCCACATTTTAGGCGATGCTCAATCAATCACAATATACTGTTTATAGGATAATACCTAGCAGTGCCTAAGCAGACTTAGGCATCACTAGGCATCCTAAAGGTAGGTACTGCTACATTAGACCAGGCTTTCTCTGGCCTAATTTACCAGTGCTTTTCTTGGACACCTAGTGATGCCTAACTGAACTACGCCTATTTTCCATCCCTAGCCATGTCTATTTTTCAGGTAGGCATCATTAGGCGTTGCTATGTGTTTCACGAAATTCCATGCCTAATTTTCAATATTATTATTTTCAATACTTATTCAATTATCTTCAATGACTCAGTCAATTATCATACCATTTAAGCTAATCGATTTAATTTAGCCTAGGCATGTATTTTAGTTAGACATCGCTAGACAGCCTCAATTACAGCTACCAGCGCCACCTAACTAGGTTGCCATTTTTAGAATCTGGCCCTTAACGACTTCACCAGCCTAACCTATTGTATCTAGGATAGCTTTCTTCTTGAGCCAACTTCTATTTTTGTGAACAATTTCCTTTTGTATTTCAAATTCCTTCATCTGTCCATGATTCTGGCAATTATATATTGAATAACATTCCCTTGTCCATTGTTCTAACCATTAGGCAACTTCCTCTCCAAACAACACTACCATAGAGGGGTCAGATTCATATTTATGTTGGGCTGAAATACATTGTAAGGAGCCCAACTGACTTGGAGAAAAGGGGATGTCTTCTTGAATGTTGTGGCCAATGGGTTGGGGTAGAATAAATTTAAAGAGTTATGACACATCTTTTGTACAGTTAAGAAGAGCATATTTCTCTTTCACAGGATTACTAACATTTTTAAAGCAGTTTACTGGGTGTGGTGAAATGCAGATTGAAGGCATTGCAACTAATCCAGAATGCAGTAGCAAGAGTGTTAACGGGTGGCTTGTTCAACTCGTATGATACTGATTTTGAGACAGTTACATTGTCTGCCAGTTTGTTTTAGGGTGCAGTACAAAGTACTGTTAGTGATACATCAGACCTTGTATGGCCATGCACCATGGTACTTGCAGCAAGTATCTGAAGGAATGTATACCTAATAGGAGTTTAAGATCAGAAACAGCAAGGAAGTAAGCTGTGATGTTACCATGTTGACCAATAGCACATAAACTATTTTTTGATAGAGTATACTATTGATGAATAATGTACATTAGGCTTATTGGGCCAGAAATGGCCTGTGGATCTTATGTTTAACATCCTGGTACTAGCATAATGGGGAAGTTAGAATATCATGATAGACTGTGATAAAGCTGATGTAGACCAGTTTCACTCAGTAAGTATCTCATGATCTTTCGGAGCTGTGACTAGAAAACATCTATAGAGCTAGAGAAGGGGTGCGCATATTGTTTAAATTTCAAAGTCTTACAAGTAATTTAAGAAGCATACCTTTTGTAATATCCCTTTTTCTCCTTTAGAAATCCTCTTTGCTCAGCCCATGCTTTCTTAAATTCAGATGAGTCCTCATTCAACCCACTTCTCCAGCAGGAATGCCATGCTCCTATCACCCTTTCCTTAAAGAAATATGTCCTTGAATTACACCTCAGTCTAGCCCCTTTCACTTTCATCCCATGACCTCTCATTCCAGAGCTTCCTTTCAATGGAAAGAGGCCTGCCTCCTGTGTATATGTACCTTGCAGTTATTTAAATTTATCTTATCATGGTTCCCAAAAGGCCTATTTTCCTTTATAGAAGTGTGCAGCTGTGACTAAGAAAGCATATAGAATGTTGGGAATTATTAGAAAAGGAATGGAAAACAAAAATGATAATACTCTAATGCCTTTGTATTGCTCCATGGTGGGACCACAACTTGAATACTGTGTGCAATGCTGGTCACCACATCGCATAAAAGATACAGTGGAATTAGAAAAGGTACAGAGAAGGGTGATGAAAATGATGAAAGGGGATGGGATGACTTCCCTATGAAGAAAGACCAGAGGTTAGGACTCTTAAGCCTGAAGAAGAGATGACTTAAGAGAAGCATGATAGAGGTCTATAAAATACTGAGTGGACTGGAACAGGTAGACATGATTCGCTTATTTACTCTTTCCAAAATACAAAGACCAGGGGGCATGCAATGAAGCTAAGTAGTAGTAAATTTAAAACAAATCTAAGAAAATATTTTTTTTCACTCAGAGTGTAATTAAACTATGGTAAAAGCAGTTATCTTAGCAAGGTTTGTACAATTTCCTAAAGAAAAGTCCATAAGTCATTATTAAGATGCACTTGGGAAAAATCTACTGCTTATTTCTAGGATAAGCAGCATAAAATCTGTTTTACTTATTTGGAATTTGGTCAGGCACTTGTGACCTGGAATGGCCACTATTGGAAATAGGGATGCTAGGCTGATGGATCTCCAGTCTGTTCCAGTATGGCAACTCTTATGTTCCTATAATACTAGCTTAATCAGGTATACATGCTCCTAGCATTGAGGCACAAGCACTCACACCAGTCATACAACTTGTGTATTAGTGCCTAAGTGCTTGCACCCAGGGCAGGATTAATTCTTCGAGAGCCCCTAGGCACCCAAGTACACTGGGCCCCTCGAGCCCTGCCCTGCCCCCATTCATTTACCTGTTTTCTTATTTACTTCTTTATTTCCATCTGTATTTCATTTTTTATTTTAAAATTCAAAACAAACAACAAAGATTACCATACCAGTGCCAGTGTAGTTTTAGTTGTATGCAAGCCCCAAACATCTCTGAACAAATCTCCCCCCCCCTTCCTTCCCACCTACTTGCTCAGGACTTTAATACTATCCGAAACCTAAGTCTATATTAATAACCAAGTTTGCAACTCCTCTCAACTGCCTCACTTTATGTCATCCAACTGTAACCCATATGTATGTATAAACAACCAAATATGTAACTCCTCTAGTATGTTCCACTCCATGTATGTTAATTTGCAACAAAACAACAAGGCAAGAGCGGACAGAGCTTACCTGCAGCTCATCTCAATCTCTGGGCTGTAACCAACTAAAGGCACCACCGCAGGATTCACTTTATAATCTAGTCCTCCCCAGAGCAGCCTGGGGAACTGTGCCCTGTGCCACTTCCAGCCACTGCCATTGCCCCTTCTCGCTGCTGCCGCTCAATGGTATTAGTATTTATTATTTTTAATTAGTAACACAGAGTGAGAGAGGGGAGACACCGATGTCACAAGTGTAATTTGTCACATATGCTAGGTACCTCAGCACAGTGGCGTACCTAGCATATGTGACTCCCGGGGCCCATCATTTTTTGACCCCCCCCCCCCATCTGTATTAAAAATATGATTTTTAGTAACAATCCACACGTCACACAAGAGTGTACCTAGGAAAAGGCACTATCTTACATACTGCAGTGAGCAGTACAACATCAATACAACCACTGTAAAACTAAACAAGCCAGACTAGTACAGATCAATCCTGCACAGTCAATCCTAACAGAAAACCATTTCTTTTGAACAAACAGAACACAGAAAACACCTTCGCCTAGAATGGAATATGTAATCACAAACTAACCCCTCCCCATTTATCATAACTGTAGTGCAGTTTTTAGCCACGGTGGTAACAGCTCAGACACTCATAGAATTCTGAGCATCAGAGCTGTTACCACCAGCGCTAAAAAACACTCTAGTTTTGTAAAAGGGGAGATAAAATAGAAATACGTAGGCAAAGGTTAAATTGAACCACCAAGAAGCTAGACTCTGCATACAATACAACACCACAGAAACAGTAACACATGTCCCCTAAAGCAAAATAAAAAAAAAAAATTTGTTTTCTACCTTTGTCTTCTCTGGTTTTTGCTTTCCTTATCTTCTTGTCACTCTCTTCCTTTAATCCACTGCCTGCCCCTTCTATATGGCATCTTCTCTCCTACTATGTCCCTTCCAGAAACTGTATGCCTCCCCCTTCCATTTCTCCCTTCACCCCCATTGGTCTGGCATCCTAATTCTTCCCTTCTCTCCTCCAATGGTCTGGCATCTCTCTCCTCTCCTTCCCTACCCTCTCCCACACCCTGTGGTCTGTCATTTCACTCTCTCTTCTCCTTTCCCCCACTTCCATCAGCATCTGCCCCATTCTCTCCCTCCACCACCCTTCCATGCTCCTTTCTCTCTCCCTCCAAACATTGCAGCTGCCGGCTATGCCCTCTAAGCTCCTTGGCAAAAGGCAGCCCGAAAGCAGAAATAGAACAGTTGGTGGCATCGACAGCAATGGCAACGCCCCCTCCCCCCCTCCGGCATCGATGGCAACGTGGCCAATTCTGCTACAGAAGGCCCCGCAATGACTGCATCTGCTGGTCCATCCCCTTACGATGTCACTTACTTCTTCCGGAATAAGTGACATCGTAAGGGGATGGACAAGCAGACGCAGTTATCGCGGGACCTTCTGTAACAGAGCCAGCTGCGTTGCCGTCGATGCCATGTGGGAGGGCCCGTTGCTGTTTAAAAAAATGGCAAGGTGAGTCATCCTCCTTCAGCGGGCTCCCACTCACAGTTTCGGGCCCTAGGCACGTGCCTACTGGGCCTATCCATTAATCCGGCTCTGCTTGTACCAGTGGTTCAGGAATATTGCCACTAACCTCTAAGCTTGGCTGAGGGGAGTACTGGGGGTCTTTGAACATCTTCATCTGGTGGAGCTTGGAGATCCATGCCAGGTACAACAAGGATTCACTGTTGCTGGGTGTGTCTGGGTTGAAAGTGGATAGGTCCAACCCAACCTAGGCCCACCTTTAGCTAAGTCCCTGGTAGCATGTTGGTGGAAAATAAATCAAGTAACAGAATTTGGGGGGGGGGGGGGAGAGACCTGAGAGCAGCAGATTGTAGGAGGTGATGACAGCATGGACTTGTGTTTTGGTGGTATGCTCAGGAACGAAGGGACAGATTTTTGTAATGTTATAGAGAAAGGAATGTTGGGTATGTATACATAAGAGATAGAGGAGTTAAAGATGACCTTAAAGTTACAAGCTGAGGAGACTGAAGGAGCGAGTTCTCTTTTGCAAGATTCAAATCCCAGTTAAAAGCATATCTTCCCCCCCCCCCCCCCATTTTACAAAACTGTAGCGCGGTTTTTAGCGTCGGCCATGGTAACAGCTCCAATGCTCACAGAATTCATAAGTGTTGGAGCTGTTACCGCTGCGGCCGATGCTAAAAGCCATGCTACAGTTTAAAAAAAAAGGAGGGGGATTATTTTTCTCTAGCTTTCAAGGACTAGCTTTAATTACCTTTTTGGAGACATAATTTCTCTCTACTAGAACTATTTCCCCCTTACTCCTACTTGGTTATTTTCCTTCTCCTTATGCCCTTGTTAATATTATAACCTTTCCTTCCCTTCTTTCTCTTTTGTTTCTGTAAGTCCTGTATTGTTTTTTTGTTGTGTCCTCAGTGTTCTTGAGTAACCCCTTCCCCCCCCCTTTTTTTTTTTCTATTTTGTGAACCGCTTTGATTTTATTTGTTTATATTTGCGGCATATCAAATGAACTGAACTGATGATTGTCGTTCACAGAAATAGAGGCTGTTTCTGTTCTTTCTCTAGGCTACTTAATTCAGTAGAGCAGCTTGTACCAGACAGCAAAGAAACACAACACTTTATAAAAAAAAAAAAAAAAAAAAAGGAACTGCATCTCAACAATTTCTTCAGATTGGAATCAAATTTACTTCAGTGTCCATTCTCTAATAATTCATGTGCAGTTAGGAGCCAAATGTGCCAAACGGTTGTTTTGTACGGGAGTCATTAAAGCTTATATGATGCAATCGGCTGCTGCAGTTACAGCACTGTTGCATCCATGGAGACCTCTGTGTGTGGTTTAATGCACATCAAGAGTTACTGGCTGTTCCAGGGAAGAAGATTCTTTGCTCCAGCAAAACTTCTATCAATGTTGTTTTTCATCCTCCATTGAAATAAATCAAGGAGGCTCTTTCTTCAGATGCAGTGGCAAATAAATGCAAGTCTCAAAAAAAAAAATTGCAGCTTCACTAGAGCTCTTACTTTTTATTGACCTATTTATATTTCCATATCACAATATAGTCAAGAGCTAAATATTAATGGCAAGGCTCATCAGTCCCAAAGGGCTTCAAGAGGAAGTCTGTACAGTTTTGCTATTTCTCCATTAAAGGAGCAAGTTACAGGGCTTCAAACTATGGACCACAGTTTGAGGTGTATGGCTACAGTTGCACAATGCATCTTATGCTTAATTTTCCAGAAATTAAGTATCTGTGTGCATCAGCCTGTTCATGTTATAATGCAGTTGATAGCACTTTGGCGTCTTCAAGGAATATCAAACTCAAGTGGTGTGATGTTTTGGATTTGAAAGTTTATTACAAAGCAGTGATCACTTAGGTTCTGGTACAAGTTTTCATTTTGTTCTCCTCCCTATTCCTATTCCTATTCCTAGTTAAAAACAGGAGAACATAGCCAATAATGCAGTAACCAAAAAGTCTCTAAGCTGCATTTCCTGCCACTGGTACATCATCTTCTCACATGGTTCACAGTGACATGGTAAAAAAACAACGAAAAGAGGCACTGGAGATCAGGGGCAGCGGAATGCTGTCTTGTTTGGGGGGGCCAAGGCACTCTGCCTTAGCCCCGGCAAAATCGTGCAGCAGCTTCACATTTAAATGATCGGGAAGCCGCGGCGCAGCATCAAGAAGAAGGCCTGCCCCCAGAAGTCTTCATTCTACTTCCGGGGGACAGGCCTGCTCCTTGAAGCTGTGTGGCGGTGGCTGCTCGATCATTTTAAGTTAAACCCTGGGAGTCGGGAGGGCGGGCACAAGTTTTTGGGGAGGCCATGGCCCCTGTGGCCTCCCCTGTTCTGATGCCTATGCTGGAGATATCAAATCCAACTTGTGGTCACAATGTCTTTTATTAAGAGTTTATTCCAAAGAACAGTGATGAATCCTAAAAATGCTAAAACAAACAAAGTCCTGACTAGGATCCAAGTTTCGGCAACTCAGTGACATGGTGACAGAAATTTGTCATTGTCTCCGTCCCCATGGATAACCATGGGAAACCATCCCCATGTCATTCTTTAAGGAGAAAGGGAAGAATCAGAGTATGAATGAGCACAGCCACTACCCTCAAGCCTTGCATTGAAGAATGCTGGTATAGGACTGAGGTTGAGATAGACACTACAGAATGACACGGGATGGTTATCCATGGGGACGGAGACAGTGACAAATTCAGTCACCATGTCAGTCCCTAAGTGCTCCACAGAGCAGTGATTCCCAAGTCTGTCCTAGGGGAACCCAGCCAGTCAGATTTTCAGGAGATCCACAATAAATATTCATGAGATAGCCTCTTTGGTATGCAAATCTCTTACATACATATTCATTGTGGATATTCTTTAAATCTGACTGACTGTAGTTCCCTCAGAACAGTTTTTGGAATCCTTGCCACAGAGTTTCAAGCATCTGTGTCAAGCACTAGCAGCAAATCTCAAAGACTTAGATCATACCTAACATACTTGGCTAAGGAGTGAGTTCATTTTGTCAAATTAACCAACTTGGAGACATCACACAGTGAACCCAATAAGACAGGTGCCAGTAGCAGAAGAGGTGGCTAGAGCAGTCCTGGACCTATCCCACCACTAAATCTGCTCTCCTGTTAATTTACAGTAGTTATGATTGGGCCATAGGGTGTGAAGAGTAGACTAGAGAGGTGGGATAGAATGAGAGAACAATTCAAGTTATCAAAAACAATTGCAGCTCCAGTAAAGCTGCAATCACCTGATTCCATTCTCCACCAATTTGTGTTTTGCAGGCACTTTGGGATCCACAGGGATCTTAAGACCTTGAGGCGCTAGTATAGATGGGTGCAGAGGGAGAACCCGGACCTCATCCAGCATCTGAGATGATGCCTCAGAGCTCAACGTAAGTAACCCCCCCTCCCACACATACACACAGTAACCCTAAAACCTCCTTGGTCCCCCATCATGTCCTAGATATGAAGTGCCTATCTCTTCTCTGCACCTACAACCCCCAGGACCCAAATGAGATGACATGAGAAGGATGGGGAAGAGGGAACATATATCCACCAGTACCCATGAATTCCAAAGGATACATTCTCCCACACACTCATATATTGTTCATTGCTGCAGCTTGGGAAAAAATAAATAAACATAGCCATCACACACACCAACAGTGGGTATTGAACTCCCAACTCTTGGCACTGGAATACCTCAGCCCAAACCACTACTATTACTATTTATCATTTCTATAGCGCTGAAAGGCATATGCAATACTGTAGATTTAACATGTAATATACAGTACAGTCCCTGCTCAGAGGAGAGTGTTGACCACAGAGATAGAGAATGGGGAAAGGGGATGTGGTTTAGGTAGAAAGATGAGGTGCTCAGTCTTAGTCATATTCAGTTTTAGATGGTAGTGAGAGATCCAGGCAGCAATGAAGGACAGGCAGGCTGAGACTTGAGTCTGGATTCCTGTAGAGAGATCTGGTGTGAAGAGATAGATCTGGGAGTCATCAGCATAGGAGAAAAGGAGAGGTTACAAGGCAGAGCCTTAAGGTATACTGATTGATAGTGGGATAGCTGTGAAGGAGGAACCATCATTGTATACACTGAAAGTGCAATGGAAGAGGTAAGAAGAAAACCAGGAGAGAATCCCAGTGAGGACAATGTATCAAGGAGTAGGTGGTGATCATCTACACCACACAATCAGCTGACAGAAGGGAAAGGGATGAAGGACAATACAATGATAACCCCTGACACATCCCAAAACAAACTCATTGAATACACCAATCAGCTCCACAGGTTAGGGTGCTGCCTTGCAAGACATACTTAAAAGTCCCAAATCAATTGCCCAGTGCATATTCACAGCACAGGGCCTCCCCTAAAACCACTCTCTCTACTTCCCCCAATTCTACAGAATCCCACCTATATCCATGTGTTCCTCCCCTGTCCATTCACCCCGAAATATTTTTTTATCAATAAAGGCCTACGTTGCCAACCATTAGCATGACTCCCACACACAGATTGGCACACAAAGGTCACATCCAGGGATGGCGTTAGAGGCAGGCAAACAAGTCAGCTGCCCTGGGCCCTAAGGCTCTGGGGGAGCCCCCATGAGCCAGCATGTCTTCCCCCTTCTCTCTACACCAGTCTGATATCACTCTCACCTTCTGTCTTGCTGAAAAATTCACTGGCCTCAGCAGCGATTCAGAAACATTGCCTGCAGCTCTCCTCCCTGCTTTCTGTCTGTTGTGGTCCACCCAGGTGGAAACAGGAAGTTGCATCATTGGGGAACAGACTGTGGCAGACAGAAAGCAGGGAGGAGAGCCACGGGAAATGTTTCTGAATCATTGCCGAGGCTGACTGATTTTTCAGTGAGACAGAAGGTGAAGGCAACATTGGACCAGTGCGGAGAGAAAAACGAGAACATACTGGGCCGAGGAAACCCCTTGGACTAACTTTTTTTTTTAGTATAAAGGGGGAGAGTTTAAAATAAGTGCCAGACTGGGCATGGGGGGGAGAGCTTAAGGGGCCAGAAACAGAGGAGGGAGAGAGAGAGAGATGGTGGGCAATGGTCTGAAGGGAGAGAAATTGGACCTGGGGAAAGAGATACTTGACGGGAGGACTGTTAGGAAGAGAAAGGGATAAATGGTGGTCCTGGGGGAGGGAGGCAGGCAGGCAGGGAGAGATATGGAATGGGGGGCAGTTGGGAAGAGAAAGGGAAATAAGTTGGACCTGGGGATGGAAGGGAGGGAGAAATGTTAGGCCTGGGGGTGGAAGGGAGAGAGAGATCTCTTTTTTTTCTCTCCATCTTATTGCACAACATCAAGGGGGAGAGGGAAGAACAACAACAGAAAAGAGAGGGAGCAAAATGTTGGACCACGGGGGGAGAGAGGAGAGATGGACCCATGGGAGGGTAGGAGGGAAGAAAGCTGGGATAAGAAGATGCTAGGGGATGTAGAGAAAGGGACAGGGACATACAACCTGACCAGTGGAGAAAGGAATGGGTATGCTGAGCCCTCCAAAACACCACCAAAAAACTACTGTACCCACCCGTCTACCTCCCCCAACAACCGTTAAGGCTGCAAGTAGCACCTATATGGCAGTAAAATAGGGTTTTGGTGGCCTCACACCTACCATCTTAAATGTAGTGGTTAGAGTGACTTAAGGGCCTGGGTCATCCTGTCTATGGTTAACTAGCCCAGTGGTTCCCAACCCTGTCCTGGAGGACCACCAGGCCAGCCGTGTTTTCAGGATAGCCCTAATGAATATGCATGGAGTAGATTTCTATTCCTGGCACCTCCATTATATGAAGATCTCTCTCATGCATATTCATTAGGGCTGTCCTGAAAACCCGACTGGCCTGGTGGTTCTCCAGGACAGGGTTGGGCAGTGGCGTACCTAGGGTATGTGGCACCCGGGGCCCATCATTTTTTGACACCCCCCATCTATATGAAAAATATGACTTTTAGTAACAATCCACGTATCGCACAAAAAAAGTGTACCTAGGAAAAGGCAGCATCTTAAACACTGCAGTGAGCACTAGAACACCAACACATACATTGTAAAACTAAACAAGCCAGATCCCGCACAGTCAATTGATCCTGTAGTCAATGCCAGCTGAAAACTATGTTCTTTTCATACACACAGAACAGAGATACACCCTCGCCCAATATGGAATAATCACAAACTAAAAATAGAAATATGTAGACAAAAGTTAAACTGAACCGCCAAGAAACCAGACCCTGGATACAACACCACAAAAACAGTAACACATATCCTCTAATACAGTGCAAAATATAAAGACAGTAGATGTAAATTTGAAAAAACTGATACATAACAATCACCACTTTACAAATTAACAAATAAAAATAAAACAAATAATGAGAAATAAAAAAATATCATTTTATTGGACTAATCCCTTAAGCTCGGTCCCCATCCCCGCAAACCACCTGATTCCATCCACACAAGCCTTGAATTGTTTATATTAAAGTATAAAAAGAAACAATATTCTGTACAATTGTCAATTTATAAATCAGTGTCTTCTCCCCACTCTCTCTTCCCCATTTCCCTTCAGCGTACTCAGCCCACTCTCTCTATACTTTCCTTCAGCACAAGCACATAAAAACAAGCAATTTCATTCTATTCATTCATAGAAATTAAAGTCTAAATAATGGCAGTCACATAACAAAACATGATTTTACAAAAATAATTCCCTGCACAGTCAAGCCTGCAAGGATTACTAGATGTCTTTCAACAACTCCCCTCCCTCCCTCCCCCTTACCTTTGTGGCCAAGTCAAAATGATCTACCAACAATAAAATTTTAAAAACACAAAGCACACTGTACGCAGAGAAAATGTTAATTATCATTTATATTCTGCGGGTTTTCAAAGAGATCAAGGCAGATGACTTTATGCAATGTCACCTCAGTAACAACTATACAAAAATAGACAAATATTCCCCCTCCCTTTTTACTAAACCGCGATAATGGTTTTTAGCGCAGGGAGCTGCACTGAATGCCCCACGCTGCTCTCAACGCTCATAGGCTCCCTGCGCTAAAAAAAAAGCTATTGTGGTTTAGTAAAAGGGGGCCATAGTGCAAAATATAGACAGCATATATAAATTCTCAAAACGGACACATTTTGATCACTAAATTGAAAATAAAATCATTTTTCCTACCTTTGGTAATTTCACAAGTCTCTGGTTGCACTTTCTTCTTCTGACTGTGCATCCAATCTTTCTTCCCTTCTTTCAGCCTGTATGCTTCCTCTCCTCCTGACCTCATTCCCCTCCTCCCAACTTTTTCTTCCTCTCTTCCTGCCCCCTTTCTTTTTTCCTGTTTCTCTTCCTGCCCTCTTACTTTATTTCTCCTTGCCCTCCCCCAAGCCACTGCCAATGTCACTGCCATCGGGGAACAGGCCCCAAAGCCGCCGGCCGCCGCCCCCCAAGCTCTCCCTACTTCGGGCCGACCAGCATTCCTCTCCCCAATGTCAATTCTGCCATCAGAGAAGAAGGCTGATCGGCCCAAGATCACAATCGTTTGGGGGAAATGCTGCCCGGTCCTGCCTTCGTGGAAACTGAAAGTAGGCAGGACCCGGCAGCAAGAAGAGCAAATGGAAAGCTTCACTGACCTGTCTCTTGTCTTAGCCCTTAGTGAATTTATGCTTTGGGGATCTAACATGTGCGTGCCGGCTTCCCTTCTCTTCCCTCCCTCCCCCCTCCGGGCATAACTTCCGGTTTCAGAGGGAAGAGAAGGGAAGCCGGAACACACACGTTAAAGCCCCGGAGCATAAGTTGCTACGGGCTAAGGTGAAATCTTCAAGCCGGCTTTTTTTTTTTTTTATGTTGAGCAGCAGCGGAGGCAGCAGAATTTAGCTGGGCGGTCATCTAAATTACCCGGGCGGACTGCCCAGCTGAAAGGCCCTAGGGAGAACACTCAGCTCTCTCCTGTGCACCCCCTTGGGGTGTGCACCTGGGGCGGACTGCCTCCCCCTAGGTACGCTACTGGGGTTGGGAACCACTGAACTAGCCCATCCACTAGGCTACTTAACACATCTGTGTGCTGTTCTGCTAAACTTTCCCATACCAGAAATGTTCTGCTGTTCTACAGACAGGTATGTACTGTTTTATTCAGAAATTTGAGGGGTAGGAGGGGGTCTAACTACTGGCAGGAGCGAGTGTGTGCGGGAGTCATGCTTACTTACCTACCTATATTATTGCAACCTGTATTGGGTTCCTGGCAAGAACAAGCTATAAAACTAACTAACTAAATAAATAAATAAATACAGTAGTCATCTGGCCAGTTTGGGTACCTTTGTAGCACTAAGAAGCTTCCAAAACAGGTCTAGCCAAAAACGTCCCAAGTTCTGTATAGGATATCTTGAAAAAGGTTTGATTAGCATCGCAAGACGTCCCACTTTAAGCATGCCCAAATCCCACTCATATCACACCCCTCAACATGCCCCCAAGAACTCTGGATGCACTGCAGGAAAATTTTTAATAAAGATCAGATTCTCTTCACTAAAATCCATGGTAACTGTTTATGTTTAATGCAAAACAGCATCATTAAGTCTTTATTATATTTGATATACCACTGAGGTGGTCCAGTGGGCTTCACGGTGGGTTTACAATAAAAACCAGAAGTCATTTATATATATATATATAACCAGAAGTTATTTATATATATATATATATATATATATATATATATATATATATATATATATATATAAGAAAAACTTAAAATCTGAAGACAAATTTACTATAGTAAAGGGAAGACAGGGGAATCACAAACAAACAGATCAGAGTTAATTCAACTTGATCAGAGGAGGAGGGAAAAAAAACCCTTTGGCAAATGCATTCTTAATATTTTGCAAGGGCATCAAGCTAGTACTCATCCTCGATATAATTATTCCTTTTTATAAAATAGAAAAATTACTATTTCAATTACATCTTTCCTTATTGTGATGATAATTGCTAGGAGATAGCAACATCATTTAGATGAGGTGGCTAATGTGAGTGTAGGCTTACTGCAAATTTATTCAAGATGATATGAATGGCTTATCTCAAAATTTACTGAAATTCATCATTTTGACAGAGTTGTGAAGAAAAAAAGCTTTCCACAGTCCCCCCAATATTCAGCGGGACTTAGCCAGCTGGGAGCCATTCCCAGCTGGCTAAGCCCCATTTGACCGGCCATCTACCATTATTCAGTGAGAAATAGCCGCTGAATATCAGGCTTGAGGACCAGCCTGGTGGCTAGCTACATCATGCAACATAGCCGGTTACTGCCAGTTTTCAAAATCTGGCTGGCTAAGACACGTGGCCAGATAAATCTGCCTAAAAAGCTGGTCTATCTTTGGTTGTTAGCCTTAGTTTGCCAGCTAATAAAAATCAACTTGGCTAGCTAAGTGCAAGCTGCCTACCTTTGGCCTGGATATTCAATGCTGGTGACCCTGACATTGAATATATGGGATCGCCACTGACCATAGAGGGTGGCTGGGTTGCCTTCCGCTATTCAATATCAGGGAGGGAGAGGGAGATGTAGAAAGAATAAGTCAAACATAACAAATAGATAATTATAGTAATACAAAGTATGGAACAGTATATTTTGTTGATGTGTTATGCGATTGTGACAGCATCCAACATAAAACAGCAAAAAAATCTGTCTCTCTCCAGCATAGTGAATTCAGTTATTTCTCGTGCTCTAAATTTACAGGTGCTTTTACAGGTGCTTTTTGTCAGCCATTTTATGTTGGATGCTGTCACAATCACAACACACACAATAGAAATTATTTTTACCCCTTAAGCAAGTGGTTCTTCCGCAGAAACATGGCTCCATGTCAGGTCATTATAAAGTTGGTGCTTTTATTATTAAAAAAGTGTTTTTATTCTCGGATGTTGGAAATTCTTTGGACTTTTTCACTGACAGGTATCACATCATGTGATGTCCTTTGGAGAGGGTAAAGTTAGGGATTCTCCTTTGGAGGACCTTAGTGACCTTGGGATTCTGTACAGAAAGATCCTGTTCATCAAGCAATCTGGGCCATTTCCTTTAAGGTCCATATTCTCTAAATGGCGTCTTAACTTAGGCTCTGTTAGGCATCCTACCAGCACCTATGTTAAGTCCAAAATGCTGTTTAAAAGATGACCTAACAGAAAATTCAAGGTGCCTATCAGCACCTAAAAAATGGTGCTAGAATCATGCATCTAGAGGTACTTTATGGTGTCTAATGTCACTGTAGGCATGGCTAACACCAGAAGTGGCATTAAGCACCATAAAGCACCTATGTAAGTGTGATTTATGTCAAAGGCAGGCACTGGAAATGTAGGTCTTGAAAACCCTGGCCTACATTTTTGGTGCCTTTGCTAGAGGCATGATGATTCTCTAAACAGCGTCATTGTGTGATTGACTCACAATTGGCAATTGCTTTTAAAGGTGGCCACCAACAATGACATTGTTTAGAGCAGGGGTGCCCACACTTTTTGGCCTTGCGAGCTACTTTTAAAATGACCAAGTCAAAATGATCTACCAACAATAAAAATGCTAAACATATATATATATATTTATATATATATATATATATATATATATACACACCGAGTGTACTTTGTATTTATGTTCAAATATTTTTTTATTATACAGCCCCCCTCCCCCGAAGGCCTGACCCCCCCTGAAGGTCTGCACATTCCCCCTCAAAGGTTGACTCCCCCCCTGAAGGCCTGCACTACCCCTTGAAGGACTGCACTCCCCACCCCCACCCCCCGAAGGCCTACCCTCCCCACATCCATTTACCTAATTCCAGCAGGGAGCAGTCTGCAGAGAGGATCGCTGGTACTTTAGCGATCCTTGCAGGTTGCCATAGGCCTCAGGAGCTGTCTTCCCTCTGCCCCAAGCCTGTCTCTGACTTAGAGGAGGGGCAGGACCACGGCAGAGGGAAGACAGCTCCTGAGGCCTATGGCAACCTGTAAGAATTGCTAAAGTACCACCTGCCACCGGCCGTCTCCCATTCGTCCCCTTTGGAGATCCCCACAGGAATAAGGAAGTTAAATTAATAGAATACTTAGGCACAGAAAAACAAAGAAATACTTCCAAGAACTGCCCCATAAGAACTGCCTGTCACAATGCTCATTAGTGGAACTGAATAAAAGACAAGTACAATGGATTTAGAAGGGGGATGATCCGCCCGGGTGCACGGCTTGGAGGGGTGCACAGCCGGCCAGGTCCGGGTCATCCTGCCTTTCCTTTCCCCCGGTCCGCGCTCGGGGCTTGCGCCTGCCTGGTCCCGCGCCGACGCTTGAATGGTGCCGTCAACTCCCGCGAGTCTCGCGATAACCAACAGCACCATTTGGGCGGCGGGTGCGAGCCCCGTGCGCAGACCGGTGGAAAGGAAGGGCAGGAGGACCCGGACGGCTGTGCATCCCTCCAAGCCGTGCACCCGGGGCGGGGGCGGACCGCCCCACCTCGGTACGCCACTGATTGGGAGGCCGATTTTAGGGTTATTAAAATTGTATATCGGGCAGTATTAGGCCTCGCTCTTACCTCAATCATTACAGGCGCTTCTATTTCTTGTGATGCGCTGAGCTCCGTCCCCCACCGACCTTCACCCCGCCCTTCCAGCACTCTGATTGGCCAGCGTTCTTTAAGAGGCGGGCCAGTCAGGAGGGGAAAAAAGAGAAGGGAAGAAGGGAACCTGCTGTGTGATCGACTGGGGTCGCCTGAGCGAACGACCTGTCGATCGCGATCGACGCGTTGGGCACCCCTGGTTTAGAGAATCTGAGCCTAAGTGTTTTAATGATCAGACATAGAATTTTAGATTTAAATAGAGTTTTTACAAAAATAGTGTGATGTGGTCATGTTTACAACTTTTTATTAGTTTTGTTGCAGCATTTTGAATCAATTGAAGCTGATGCAGACCCTTTGTAGTCAAACCAATGTAGAGTGTATTACAGTAGTCTAGTCTTGATGTTATCATGGTGTTCATAACTGTGACAACACTTGCCTTCTCATTGTAAAGAGAGAGACAACATAGTTGTCGTTAAGGATAGAAGCAGCTCTTGAAGGTTGCTTGGATTTGCATAAGTGTCGAGTCTAGCTGACTTGTGATTTGAATGGGGGGGTTGTATTTCCCCAAATAAATTTTGATGTTACATACATGCCCACTTGTGTTATGGACCCAAAGAAGCTCAGTTTTTACTTGAGTTCATGCAGAGTTTGTTATTTTTATCCCATTCTTGAACTGATGTTAGACAGTAATCAGTTTATTCAGGGCTGTGTAAATCAGGTTTGATGGGTATGAGTAGCTAAACATCATCTGCTTAGTTGTAGAACTGAGTGTCCATTGACTGAATCAGGTTGAATCGAATTAACTAACAGCTTGAGACCGAATCGGCTAACGACTTGAGGTAGATATTGAACAATATTGATCCTTGTGTTACCCTATAGGTCAGTGCCCATGGTAGTAATGAGGTACTGCCAAACAGTATGAACTGTTTCCTGTCTGATAGATAGGATCTGAACCAAATAATTACTATTCCGTTGATACCTGTTTCGACCAATCATGCTAGCATGATATCATGAACAACAGTGTCAAAAGCTACTGAGAAATCTAGCAGTAATAATACAAAAGCAAATCCCCCATCTCAGTTTCTATGAAGATCATCTAGTAGGGATGCAAAGATCATTTCTGTTGCAAAACCAGTTCTGAATCCAGACTGACATGGATGTATTCAGTTTCTGTCTTCTAGCCAATCACTTAGTTGAAAACAGACTGACTGTTCAATAAGATTTCCTAGAAATGGGATTTTAGATATTGACCAGTAACTTTCAAGTTTATCCTGGTCAGGGTTGTTCTTTAGCAAAGGATGCACCACTGCCCTTTTTAATGCTGTTGGTAGTTGCCCATTAGAAATAGAGGAGTTCATGAGTTTTATGGTGACTTTTATGAGGTTCCTGATGGACTGCTGCACTATTTTTGATTGATACAAATATTTATGTAAGCCCCCCTCCCCCCCCCCCCCCCCCCGTGACCCCTTCCTCCATTGATAAAGTGAATTCTTGGGTTACACAAATAGGATTTTTTATTTTTGGGGGTTCAGAGGGCATAGGAGCTTTCCTCTCTAAGGCCCAACACCAGTACTTGCTCATTGTCCACACCCAGTCTGTGAGTCATACAGAGATGCAGAGGGTGAATTATCCCAAAGATATTTACCACCCCAAAGAGTGAGATCTTTCAGACAGAGCACCCACAGGATTTAAATCTAGAAAGATTTAAGCATCATATTGTTTTTCAAATGAAAATGCAGCATACAATATTTGTGTTTCTTTGGAGGTTGTGAGAGGACACAGAGTAGAGGCAACACTGGTAAATTTTCTGGGCTGAAAATTGCTTTCCACTCAGTGATTAAAAGAATATGCATAGGTCTCAGTGTACATGTACTTATAGTATGGGGTAGGGGGTAAGGGGTAGGGGTGTCACAGTATTCAGAAAAATATAGTCAGAATTATTGCTGTTGTTGGGGCTGTCTGGTTTTGCTCCTCTTAGCCTTGTCTCTCATGAAAGCAGTGATTAGGATCAGTGCATGAGAGAAGAAATTGAAAGAGTGTGAGAGTGAGAGAATCTTGAAATGAGTATGACACACCTTGTGAGTGAGACTTGGCATATCTGGTCATGCAACTCAAGTCCACCATTTTCTCAAATAAGCCCAAAGCACACAGGGATTGTATGCTGAACTCCAATTTTACTAAACATCAGTGAATATCACTGGGTAATGTGTCTCCTGACAAAATACTCGGTAAAAAAAAAAATGTTTACAGCTGAGGAACTGTTTACAGAAATTAGGGAAGCTAGCTAATTTGGCAGCAGTATAATAATGGGTAATTTCAATTGCTTCCACACTGAATTTTTGTCCTTGGTGGCGTTTATTTTAGACAGTGCTTGAACGGAAACATACGATTTTTTGTGAAGAACCTGTTCACCAGTCCACCTCGGTATTTATATGAGAGACATTCTGCAAATGATTGTATTGTTATTTGGACAGTGGGTTTAATATGCATTAGAGCTATACAAATGTAACTTGGAATGTTTGAACACTGGGAAATGCATGAAGTGGAGTTTTTTCAGCCGAAGCCTAAGGGTAAGCCTACCCGTTTTACATTCCCCACTGGGGTTCAACAGGGTAGGGCTCCTTATATTTGAGGGTTTTTCTCCACTGTTTACTCTGAGTGTCTGGGTTCATGAAGAGGTTGAATATGAATGGTGTGATTTCAATTACTCCATATCGACTGGAAAAATGTCATGTCAGGAAATGCAAGAGAGGTGAAATTTCTAGTTAAAATAAATGACTGCATAAACCCAGATATTCAATGCTGGTGCCTGGCCATGACCCGGCATTGAACATCCAGGCATAATGCTGGTTGCAGATTTTTTTTTTTTTAACCCCAAAACACTGACCGCTGCCAGCTATTTACCCCTGCAGAAATAGAAACAGAAATATATTTCCTCTCATGTGCAAAATATAGAAACTCCACAAAAAAATATTTCTAGTACGAACATATTCCATTTATTAAATTGAAAATAAAATGTTTTTCTCTTCCTTTATTGTCTGGCCATTTTATTTTTAATTGCTTTAGTCCCATTCTCTCTTCCTCTGTTTTTCTTCTTTTCCTACTTTATCCAGGGTTCTTATCCATTTATCAATTCATCCTAGAAACATAGAAACATAATGGCAGATAAAGGCCAAATGGCCCATCTAGTCTGCCCATCTGCAGTAACCATTATCTCTTTCTCTCTCCAAGAGATACCACGTGCCTATCCCAGGCCCTTTTGAATTCAGACAAAGTCTCTGTCTCCACCACCTCTTTTGGGAGAATGTTCCAATCATCTACCACTCTTTCTGTTAAAAAGTATTTCCTTAGATTACTTTGGAGCCTATCACCTCTTAATTTCATCCTATGCCCTCTCATTGCAGTTTCCTTTCAAATTAAAGAGACTCGACTCATGCACATTTACATTACATAGGTATTTAAACGTCTCTATCATATCTCCCCTCTCCCGCCTTTCCTCCAAAGTATACAGATTGAGATCTTTAAATTTGTCCCCATACGCCTTATGATGAAGGCCACATACCATTTTAGTAGCCTTCCTCTGGACCGACTCCATGCTTTTTATATCTTTTTGAAGGTGCAGCCTCCAGAATTGTACACAATATTCTAAATGAGGTCTCACCAAAGTCTTATACAGGGGCATCCTGTCTTCTTTTCTTCCCCTAAACTTGTCTCAGACATTGACCTTTCATAGGCAACACTTTCCTGCAATCTTTTTTCTCTCCACCAATTTCACCCCTCCTTCTCTTCCTCTTTCACCTTCAATTCCTGTTTTCTCATGTTGACTTTCCAGCTTTCTATCTCCTGCCCAGTCCAATTCTCTTCTCTTATACTCTCCATAGCCCGTCCATTCCACAGTCTTACTCCTTCCCCAGCATCTTATTTCCATGACTTTTACTCCTTCTCTAAAACCCATTTGCTCAACCTTCATTTAATTTTCTCTGCTTTTTATTACTTACTTCATTTAACCTTTTTATTTTCCACACAGTTTCTCATTATCTCATTCCTGCCACCTCAGTTTCATTTCTGTTTTCTCTCACACCTTTGAAAATATCCATCCTTTACCACTGTGTCACCCTCTCTGCAGCTTCCCTGTCGCTTTTTTCACTGCTCTCACCTCCCTACCTTTAACACTGCATCACCCATCCCCTAGATCTCTACACCACTTGTTCACTCCTCCTCATCTTTCATTTGCCTTCCCCTTATCTATTCACCAATTGCCAAGCCCTTCTTATCTATCCAATCCTTACTCACTTTAAGTCCCTACACTTCCCCTGTCCAATTCCCAACACTTATACTCCAATCCTCCCTTCCCAATCCCTGAGTAGCTGTATCCCCCACCCCCACTCTCCCTTTAATCTTCAATCCTCCTCCCAACCTATGGATCCCCCACTAGGGTAACCATATGTCCGGATTTACCTGGACATGTCCTTTTTTTAGAGGACATGTCTAGGTGTCTGGATAGGTTTCCAAAACCCGGCACTTTGGGTTTTGAAAACCATTGAGCTCAGGGCCATGTCTGGAAGGCATTTGCACATGTGCAGATGTCCTCCAGACACGGCATCAAAGGGACAAGGTTTGTGTGGGGCCAGAGTGCGGAATGGGGTGGGCTATGGAAAGAATGGAGCGGGGCTATACGTCCACTTTTTTTAATGGCAAAATCTGGTAACCCTATCCCCCATCTCTTGTGCTAATCTAGGCTTCTTCAAAACACATCAAGGAATGCAGTTCCTTGGACACTGCAAAACAAGAAGGGAAACTGTGAGAAGGAGCTCTTCTTCCAGCAGAGCAGCCTAGGCCTTTGCTAAAATCAAAGGAAGCTTCTTTTCTTATTGGTGTCATGTAGAAGCATTGCTTTTGAGCTCACTGCAGCCTACAGTTTCTGTCTGCCTCATATTGCTCATTGGTTCACTTACAGAAGGAGATAGGGAGAAGCCCTACACAACACCATGTACACATCTGCAGCCAGTCCTACTTTGTGCAGCCCTGCAGTTGTTTATAAATATGTGGGTTTTAATTTTAGCAAATACTCAGGTTGTCCTGCATGCCCCCTTCCCCTCTTTTTGTGTGGCCCAACATATATGGAACTGCTGATGGTCCCTCTCTGCGCGAACTCCAATGCAACTACCTCCCTATTACTTGAGCGTCTCCATCCCTGTGTTGTGATCTTCTGAGACATCCAATTTTTCTGGACCTGGTGGATATTCTAGGAAAATAAACGTCATAAATTTCAGCAGTCCATCAATTCCAGTTTTCCAAGATTACCTCTTGGCTATCAGAGCATAAATTGGTACCAAACCCCACTAAATCTGAAGCACTTTGGTTTTCTAAAATTAGACCCTCACCCATCAACTTTCTTTCTTTATTCATTTTTATAGCCCATCTTCCCCAGGAGCCCAGAATGGGTTATAGTAATAGGTATCAGGTGCTTAAAACTTCTCTCTATATCCAAAAAGGCTCACATTCTAACTAAAGCACCATATTAAACATTTATTAACATACTAATGTATTAACTTAACAAAATTAATAAAAAAAAAAAAGAAAATAATAATAGTAGTATCAGTCCAGTCCTCATAAAACAAAGTAAAAAGAAAAAGGCAGGAGGCACCACAGCTAACAACCCAACCAGAAGCCATCTTAACATAACATACAGTAGCCAAAGTGCCTAAAAGCAAAGATAAATAAAACATGAAACAGGCAATGAGAAAAAGCAAAATATCCATGTAGAGTGACAATCAGCATGGAGACACTCCAAGATACAAACAACAAAACTCCTTAATAAAGATGATTTTTTTAACAAAGAGTGACAATCATCCAATCTCCAAAGACTTTAGAATGTAGCAGTAGAACTCATCAATAATAATAAAACCCTAAGCGTGCATGCACACTCCTACCCCTGTGATCCCTGCCTCCATGATTCGTAGCTCTGTGGCAGAGTAGGAAGAGATATGGTAGTAGCGACGTATGCACCTGTGGCAGTTTTCAGTGCATGCCTCCGCATGAGCAGTAGAATAGAACCGCCGAGCAGGGAGGAACTGCTGAGCAAGGGAAGCATCTCAACGCAGTGGCAGCAGGAAACGCCGAGCAGGGAAGCATCTCAGGAAAGTGGAACTGCTGAGCAGGGAGGAACCGCCAAGCAGGGCAGTGGCAGCAGTCCTGACCTGCCAACCCCCCATTCCTTACCCAAAGCAGCAGTGGCAGCACGTAAACAGGCTGTTCGCGGCAAGCCCTAGCAGGGCCGGCCACGAACAGCCTGTGTACAGCACTGCCACTGAAGAAAGAAAGAAAGACTTACAGACGGACAGGGGGCAGGGAGATCGAAAGAAAGACGGGGCAGGGAGAGAGAGAGAGAAAGAAAGATGGGGTCAGGGAGAGAGACAGAAAGAAAGAAATTCTACACGTCTATTCTAGCACCCGTTAATGCAACGGGCTTAAACACTAGTCTACAATACAATGTTACCAATTGAATGGTTTATCAATACAATACAGAATTCACCAGAAAGGTTTCCTCTTTACACACAAAGAAGTCTATACAAGGCTGCCACCATCTCTCTCAAGAATGTTTATTCCTTATCAGCCAATAAGAACACTCCATGCCACAGACACTTCTAATAGTTCCCTCTTATAAGATGGACTCAATTATGCCTGAACCACAGCATTTAGTTGCATTTCTTCAGTTTTGAGGAATCAACTATAGGAACAAGATCCTTTATCTGAAATCCGTGGGACCATGCATATTTCATTTTTTGGAGCTTTTTGGTTTTTGGAATGGTAATGTTAAGTCAGAAAAAGACATTTTCTGCTTTTTCATAACCACCCTGAGTGGAATTTGCATATCTCTCTGCCATTTTTTGCAGCCCTCCAGCTTGAATTGCACAGAGAAGAAGAGAAACACACATACCTGCGTTGGTTTCAGCATGCGTCACATCATGGACATTGACTACTTCTGGTTCGCTGTCAAATTTGAGTTTTCAGAGCTTTTCGGAATTTTGGATAAAGGATCTTGTACCTGTACTTGCCAGTTAGCTTTTCTGCCACAAACATTCATTCTCCAATTAGGGCTCCTTTTACGAAGCCGCGTTAGGGCCTTAACGCGTGGAATAGCGCATGCTAAATTGCTGCGTGCACTAGCCGCTACGCCTCCTTTTGAGCAGGCGGTAGATATTTGGCTAGCATGCGCTAATCCGGTGCGTGCGCTAAAACGCTTAGCGCACCTTTGTAAAAGGAGCCCTTAGTTTTTCATCTGTGTTTTGCTCAGCATTTCACTCAATAGCATGTCCTCCATCTCTGTCTCCTGTTTCTTTGTTAACATCTTACATTTGATCCTGTCTTAATGGAAATTATATTGTCCTATCCTTACCATTGTGCCCTGTCTGTTCTGTTATATTCATCATAGGGACCTTTGTACTTAACCTTAGCACACACTAATGGAATTGGTGTGTAATAAACGCTGCATGTTCTATTTTATACCTATGGGCCATGTGGCACTTAACACATGCTAATGTCCATTAGTGTTGCACCAAGCTTTAGTAAAAGGATCTCAAAGTAATTATCTGCTAAGTGCTCTGATTTATGCACCACCCAATGCTACTGTGATTGTGGACTCTATTAAATACCCAAATAAATACATAAATAAAATCAGAATGGGCCTGGGACTTGAGTTATTAACACAGATTCCAGTACTTTTCCAGAATCAATTCAAGTACTAGAAAATTTTGTTCCAGTATACAAACAGAAAACCATCACCTTTACTAAAGTTTCTCCTCTTTAATCCTCTGTATTCACTTTTTATCAGAAAGCAAACAAGCAGGCATTTGGTATGTTCCCTAGTCTTTTCTGTGGTCAAGGAATGATCCTCCAGAGACAATTCTCAGTTCCTCTGATTTTTAGATTAACAGGTGAATGCTTAAGGGCACAATGTGCCTTATCTTTCTCTTGAAGGCTTAAGATTGCAATGGAAATACGGTAAATATCAGGTTCCTAAGCCTTTCATTCTGGCAACAGAGCTCCACCATTAGGCAACCAGCCTGAGTCATTTCCATTACTGAATCTGTGTTCTTGGTGAGTCACAGATTTATATTATATTAAGAAATGTTTCAAACTTTATTGCTATTCTAAAACCTAAACTATCGCTGCGTTTTACGAAATGGCGCTAGAGGTTTTTTTTGCGTGGGCCAGTGAGGTAAATGCTCCAATGATCATAGGAATTCTATGAGCGTTGGAGCATTTACCTAACCAGCCTGTGCTAAAAACCACTAGCACTATTTAATAAAAGGACCTCTATATAAAGAAAAGCGAAATCAATATATAATTAGATGGTAAAGACACCTATGTTAAAGACATCTACAACTTAATATTCAAACAAACCAATTCAAAAAACATGGAGAAAAAGAGAGCTCAGAAAATATAATGCACCCATATATCTCAGCACAACCTTATGTCATGCATTGGGGCTAGACACAGTCATTAGTCTCTCAAAAAAACTTCACAAAATCAGAAGTCTAGTATTTCAATAAACAAGCAAGTATTTAAATAATGTTCAAATATTCAAAAGTTGCACTAATACACTCATCCACATAGCTGTAACCCGAGAGAGAGAGCATACTCCTTTCATATTTCCTTCTGTCAAGGGTTGTAAAAGAAAGAAATACCATGATCATATGCTTTCATTTCAAGCAGCTTTCCATGATAAGGTTTTTTGACCATTGTTTTCAACTGAAGACTTATCATTTTTCAAAATATTTGGTTGATTAAATCTCTTATGCTTTCTTCCTTTATTATTATGTATAACTGTTGTAAACCGCATTGAACTTAAGGTTATGCAGTATAGAAATACGATGTTATGTTATGTTATCATAGCACATTGCCTGAGCTAGAAGAAAATGGTACCATCTAAACCAGTGTCTCTCAAACTTTTTTAGCTCTGGCACACTACAAGGAGCAAATATTTCTTGCGGCACATTATAATTGAAATTATAAAATTGCAAAACCAACAAAAAATTAAATTTGAGAGTTATTTATTTAAAGTTCTTTAAGCTATGTATGGGTAATTGTAATAACGGTAATTGTAATAATGGTGAAACTAAAGCAGATAGAATAGTATTGCTAAACAATGCAATGGATGTGCTTGTTTTTGAGTGTAAATTAACTCAAAACACAGCTCGATAGTTGACAAACACGCATTTCATCATCCATCATCTGCAGTTTTTTTTTAAATTTAATTTCTGTCAGAGCTGAAAATTCAAGTTTGCAAAGATAAGATCCAAACGGTAACAAAGCCTTGATTGCTTTATGCTCAATTTGCATAAAAAATAAAAATAAAATTACTTGCCATTTGCTTTCAATGACCAATCACGTCAAAGAATGAT
This sequence comes from Geotrypetes seraphini, assembly GCF_902459505.1. Lineage (NCBI taxonomy): Eukaryota > Metazoa > Chordata > Amphibia > Gymnophiona > Dermophiidae > Geotrypetes > Geotrypetes seraphini. The sequence goes on along the minus strand of NC_047084.1, from coordinate 46,268,429 downwards.
GCTTATGACAAGATGGCGGCAAAGGCGATTCAGTGAGAGGACGCTCTGGTAAGTGTCAGACACCGCTGAAGAACAACATGGTGAAGAGGAAAGGGAAGCGTTTGTTCCCAGTCGAACCGGCTCCTTCCCCGGTGTCGATACAACAGACGCTGGAGAGCTTTCTCTTACCAGTCAAGCCTGAAAGTCCACGGGGAGAAGGCGAGCAGCAGACAGGAGATTTCGCCTGCAGTGTGGCAGAAACCACACTGAGCCCTGAGGACCGCGAGACTCCACTTCAACCCGGAAGTGAAGCTGAGAAGTTGATGGGAAGCCCCGTGGATACTGGAGAGGTTGCCGACGGAAGCTTTGTTCCTGGGACATTGTTTCCTTCTTCTCCTTCCAAAGAGGTGTTACAACCAGCTGGGGAAATCTGTGAAGGAGAAGTAAGAGGATGGTCAGGGAGATTGCCCCTGAGGTCTGACTACATAGCAACCAACACTGTAGATGCTGGGATTAAGACCTCCACTAAGTTGAAGAAAAGACCGGAGAAAATAACTTTGGAAGAGGTATGGGAGGCTGTTACGGTTATGGAGGAAAAATTGACTGAAAGTTTAGATAAGATTTTCCAACTCCCAGAGGTGGTACAAACTTATACTAAACAAATTGGGGACTTTACTGTAAAGGTGGACTCCCAAGTAAAGGAATTTGGTGAAACTATAGAAGGGATTAAGAAAGTTCAAACTGCTTTGGTAAAGGATAATTTGGATATTCACCAGAGAATGGAAAGACTGGAAAACTATAAGAGACGTTTGAATTTGAGGTTTTTGAATTTTCCACAATCCTCTATTTTTCAACCAATTGAGATGTTAAAGAAATATTTCAAAGAGGTCTTGAAAATCCCTGCTGAATCTATGCCACCAATAACAAAAGCATATTATATTTCCTTGGGTAGTCCATTGAAAAAACTACCTTTATTGCAAAACCAGCAGGCCAGTTTAGATATTATTGGCTTACTGGAGAGCTCTGAAATAATTTCAAATACAGCAACCCTAATTGCTACGTTTGCGTTAGAATATGATAGGAATTGGATATTTCAAATGTATTTCAGATTTAAAGATGAAAAATTTATGAATAATTCAGTTTTGACATTTCCTGACCTTTGTAGGTCTACTCAACAGAGGAGAAAGGACTTTATGGCTCTTAAACCCCTGGAATTGGATCTCAAAGGGACTTTTTTCCTGCAGTTCCCATGCAAATGCATTGTTAAAATGGAGGAGAAATCCTTTGCATTCTTTAATTATGAACATCAGAAAAATTTTGTGGAAGCAAGAAAACCTCCAGCCCCAATAACTATATCAAATGTGAAATAAGTTGGAATTTAAGAGGCTTAACAGTTCCGCTTATTGTAATCTAGCCTTTCTTGATAGTATTTTTGAATTATTTCCTGTCTTTTCAACATCTTGCCCTAGTCTTTCTAATTCCCTATATAATGAGGTTTAGTAGAGTTATCAAATGTTAATTTTGGTGGATATTGACTCTTATTATAATTTCTTTTAATTTGTAATTCTATTTTCGTTGTCAAGATATATGCTTGTAAAAATTGAAAATTTGATAAATAAATTAATAAAAAAGAATGATGCTTATCTGGGTGGTTGTACCCTTATGCCATTTGTTTCCAAGGACCAATTACATCAAAGAATGTTTGTCTGGATGGTTGTATCCTTACGCATACAGACACTCATAACATTGACAGATTGTTGTGTACATGACATGCATGACCTATTCTAGTGAAGAGAATTTTAAAATAAAGTAAAATTCTGGAATCTCTCATGGCACACCTGGAATCTCTTTGGAGCACACCACTGTGCCTTGGCACACAGTTTGAGAGACACTGATCTAAAACCAGTCACCCTATAGGGATCAATTTTGCATTTGTGATGGCATATATTTTACTGATGAAAAGCAAAACCAAAAACTGGGTTGTCATCAGCTCTATACCACTTTGTTATAGCTTTAAGATATGTCAACAATTATGTACAGAAGTCACAACATCGGATCTCTAAGGAATCCTTTTTACTAAGAAATGATAAAATAGACCTTAGCCCACCCTTATGTGGGTTTTACCTGCTTGCTAATGTCATTTTTACCTTAGCTAGAAAATGGCAGATTTTTCATTTTTCCAATATTCCGCCTGGGTCAAGAAATATACAATAAATGCTGATATAACTTGAAATAGGATATATTGCAGATGGGTTACAATTTGAAGAAAATATTTATTCAGGGAAAAATGTGATTCTGATATTCTTACTTCTCATCAAGGTCCCTCAGTTGTAGATTCTATTTTAACAGCTGGATACACCAGCTTATGAAAGTCCTCGGGAATGCTTGAATATATTTTATATTATTTATATACCACACTATTACATCATTGTTATTTAATTGTTTTATTTCCAGTGTATCAAATGTTGGAAAGATTAAGTGAAAGAGATTCATGTTTGTCTGTCTGTAAGCAAAATAATGGTCCAAAAAAGAGATGAAATCACTAGTCTTGGCATGCAAGAAGGAAATGAGAATATCTTGTTCAAAAACAAGAAAAATATCATTTTTCTTGGAGAACCAAGCCCCCTTTCCTCCCCACCCCTCCTCCCTCAAAAATATCTAGTTTCCAGGTTTATTTAAACTTGCTAACCAACTATTGATGTTGCCTTCTCAGTAGTTTACAAATTAAAATTAATTTAAAAAGCATATAGTAAAGGCAGAAATTGGGGTTTACAATATTAGGAGAGGGAAATAGGATATGTGTGTCTTTCTATAGAGAGACAGCAACAGACTTGTTTCACCCAGGGAACAGGTGCTATCAAGGTAGTGTGTTCAGAATGATGATAAGTGCTCTATTCCAAAAGCCTTACCTTCAATTTTGCAGTAGCATGACACAAAACAACAAAGGCAGATAGAAAAATATTAACTGAAGTAGCAGGCCAAATATGGCCATGATAGGTGCCGTCCAATCAGTGTTACTCTCTAAGCTGAGCAGGAGTCCTCCAGCTGCAGTTCTGCCAGTGGGTGGTGCAGTTTCACTATCACATTTTTTAATAGTGAGAGACAGGCACACTCTGCAGAACTCCAAGAAACCTACCTGTCCCTAGCAATTGAAAACACAATATTGAAGCACCATCACACATTAGCAGTAATGTATTTGGAGGACTCCCCACCAGCTTAAAGTAAAGTTACCAGATTTTGCCCCCAACCATGACCCCCCGTAAACCTTGTCTCTACGGGGCCGCATCTGGAGGGCATCTGTGCATGTGACGCGATGATGACACATGCATGTGTTCATGCATGTGACATCACTTTGCATCCACATATGTACAGATGCCCTCCAGATACAGCCCCGAACTCAATGGTTTGCCAAACTCAGACAAACTGCAGGGTTTTGGAAACTCCTCTGGACGCCTGGACAGTCCTCTAAAAAGAGGAATTGTCCGGGTAAATCCGGACATCTGGTAACCCTAGCTTAAAAGGGAACAGTGCTTCTAATCCCTCCCTCCCCCGAATATTTTTCAATTTAACTCCTCTCACACAAACCTAAAATAGACAGATATCCATGTCCCCAACTACATACAGCTCTCACCCACAACCCAACCACATCCACATCTCTCCTTATACACTGTAGCAACACTTTTCTGCTCACAGCCAGTGGCGTAGTAATGGGGGGATAAGGGGGGCAGTCTGCCCTGGGCGTCATGTTGGTGGGAGCACCGGCATCCCTTCTCCTCACCCCCCCGTCTCTTCCCATTCCTCCCCCTCCACATGCACGCCCCCTTCCCCCATACCTCTAGTTGAAATTGTTGTTCGTGGCAGTCAACAACGTGCGCTCTTCGTGACCCCATTGGCTCTCCTGCTGATGTCACTTCTGGGTGCCACATATAAGATGTGATGTCAGAGGGAGAGCCAATGGGGTCATGAGGAGCACGTTATTGACCGCTGCGAGACACAACTTCAACTAGAGGTACAAGGTAAGGGAAGAGAAGGGGGGCACGCTCAGCAGGCAGGATCATGGAAAGAGCAGTGGGCGGAGACAAGGGCAGGGGAGGGGGGTCCACTGCCCCAGGTGCCTCTCACTCTTGCTATGCCACTGCTCACAGCACATCCATATACCCCAACAACTACAGTATATGCCCCCTCAGGGACCCCATCTCTTCATCCAACAGAGTTTATAGTTTAGGGTCCAATCGTGCCCCTTTATAGAATATTAGCCCAACCAGCCATATACATGCCTTTATAAGATATTAGCACATACACCAGAGCTGGTGTGAGTGTTCACACATTAATGCCAAAGATACACATGTAACTTATAGTAATTGACAAGTTATACTCATTACTGCAAGTCCTGTGCCCATCTGTCAAATATTGCCATATAAAAAATATCCATTTTTACAGAATAGCATTTAGACAAGTTTCTGACATATTCTCACGTGTGTGCACATATATGTGTGTTTATACCATTATTCTACACATTTATGCACATAATGCATAAATCTAAGCATCCATTTTATACAATTACCCTCAGAATTCAGCTCAATGTTCCCTTCTATTGAATGATTACTACATCTCCTATCTCTAGTAACTACCCATACAGTAGTATTTTATATTTCATTATTCTAATTCGAGAATGACACAGGGACAAATTTTCCCCATCCCCGCAACTTCTTTTCCTGTCCCTGCCCCATCCATGCAAGCTTTGCTCTCATCTGCACAAGCCTCAAACACTTTAAAATTATAAGTGTTCGAGGCTTGTACAGTTAAGGCAGAGCTTACGGGAATGGGGCAGGGACAGCGACAAAACTCATGGGGACGGAACAGGGAAATTGAGTTCCCTTGTCATTCTATAGTTGTAACTCCTACACAAAATGTAAACTTCTTCATTTGTAAGTTGCCCTGAACCTAGATAGGCAGAGAGGGCCAAATTTTCCAGTGTCTCAAAGTTAGGTGGCGGTAGGGGTCATGCCACCATCTAAGGAACCAATCGGGATGCACATTTTATAATGTAGTCACCATCCTTTGGTGCCTGTCTTGTCCCTATCGAGACACACAGGGACACCTACAGACACCACCAGCTTGGGCGTGGTTTGCACAGAAAGTGGCCCCCTTCCTCCCTCTCTTCCCCCTAAGCCTGCTTGCCCCACCACCACCACCACAACTCCAGGCTAGGCACATGCAGCGATTGCACGCCACAGCCCCACAAGCCAACCCCAACCCCCTGATGCCATTTCTGACATCGGAGAGAAGGTTCTGGGCCAGCCAAGCAGCAATTGGATGGCCCGGAACCTTCTCGCCGATGTCAGAATCGCTGCATGTGCCTGGCCCTTCGTTGCCCTGAGTTGCAGTAGTGGTGGGTATGATTGAATGGAGCTGTCATGTGGCAGCAGTGGGGAGAGGTCCCGGGCGGCAGTGTTTTTACATTGCGTGCTCTCTCTGCGATTGACTTGCATTGCCTTTGTGATCGACCGGTAGATCGAGATCAACGTGTAGGGCACCCCTGATGTAAAGGTTAAAACAAAAAAATTGATATGGGACAGGTTAATAGGAGATAAAAGCAGCCTCAAAAAGTTGGGCTTATAGCCTAGATTTGAATAGGGTCAGAGACAGAGCCTATGCACTTCTGTAGGTGTGAGACCTACACCTTAAATGTAGGCCTTTAAAATGCTGGCCTACGTAACAAAAAAGGACGCGATTCTGGACATGGGGGCCTGCCGTTGATTGACATGCAGCAGGTGCCCGTTTTGTAGATGCCTGTTGTGGCAGGCGCCGCTTCCAGAATAAGGCCCAGAGTGACCCAGAAATTGAAGATTAGATTAATGCACTTAATTACTAGCGCCTAAGGCTAGCAAATTTGAGGCAAGTAATGCTTCACCCACAGACATGGCTTTGAAAATAATTGTCTGAATGTTCTTGCAGTCAGCCCCATATTAAAGGACATAACTTGGCAAGCTAAAGAGCTTTTCCTATTTTGCAAGCACAGAAACAATCCTTGGTAACAGAAGTCTATTTGCAAACAAAAAGCATATGGTTCTAACTATGAGTCAGCATCAGGTTGTGCTCTGTGCCAGCTAATCATGCCTGAGATGCCTGTTTTGAAAAAATAAAGTGGGTGTGAGGTTGATAAACAAATTTCTTTTCATTATACAACCCTTTGCATGCTCTTAATTATCCCCCTCCTTTTACAAAGCCGCGCTAGCGTTTTAAGCGCCAGCCACAATGGCAATAGCTTGAATGCTCATAGGAATTCTATGAGTGTCAGAGCTGTTACCGCGGCAGTCAGCGCTAAAAATGCTAGTGCAGCTTTGTAAAGGAGGGGGGTATATACATAAAAATAAAATATATTATTTTCTAAACTTCTATGACAACTTCCATGACTAATAATTTGGTTGCTGAAAAATGAATCCCCATATATTTTTTTATTTGCTCAGTTACTTGAAATGTTAATATTTTCATTTCCTTAACAGAAAATCTTTGATCACCATAGGTTGGGTAAGATTTTCTTCCTAGCCTTCACCTGGAATTATTAATGTCCTTCATAAAACAGGCAGATCTGTTTCAGCCAGTTTTGCGGGGGTTCATTTCATAGATTTCAATAAACATTTTTAATGTGCAAATTGACTGTGTATATTTTAAATTCATAGGTTAACATGTTAAATCAATTTTGCACATTTTGAGGCATACTAAGGAACCCAACAAACACACATCTTTCGTTTCTGCATTCCTTGAAAATCCTTGAAGATGACAATGGGAAAAATTTTTTACCCGTTCCCACAGGAACTCATTTTCCCATCCCGTCCCAGAGAGTTCTTTTCCTGTCCCTGCCCTCATCTGCACAAGCCTCAAACACTTTAAAATCATAAGTGTTCAAGGCTTGTGTGGTTAAGGCAGAGCTTACAGGAATGGGATAGGGACAAGAAAATAACTCTCTGGGATGGGACAGAAAAATGAGTTCCTGCGGGGATGCGGTAAAATGTGTCCTCGTGTCATTCTAAACTAAACTAAACCTTAAGTTTATATACCGTATCATCTCCACGGATGTGGAGCTCGGCACAGTTTACAAGAACTTAAAATATAGGAAGAGAAGGAAAAAAAGGTTTACATGAACTTATATATAGGAGAGAAGAGTAAGGGGAGATAGAATTACATTTTAGTGAAAAGCCAGGTTTTCAGTTACTTGCAGAATTCTCTACCCAATAGCATGCAAGTTCAATAAGCTACAGAGAGACCTTTTATTTAACTGTGGGAATTTCTTCAGTACTACAGAGTCCTTTGGTAAGCTTAGACCAGACTGCTCTTGCTAATCTCAATTCAAAATTACTTACTATAGCCGATTGATTATCTTCTGCAAAACTAAAGCTCAGTCCTGGAAAAACCTGTGCTCTATTACTTATCTCTCTACTCTTCTTCCTTCAGTCATTATTGCAGGCTCTCTGGTTTCATTTCAGTTGTGTCTTAAAATCCCTAGAGTCACTTTTGACTCAATTTTTTCTATCATTCACAAATTTCCAATGTGGTACAACTTTGTCCCTACAAACTTAAATTAAACTCTTCTACCTGCCAACTTTTTACAAAACAGGCTCTCCAAGTATTCATCCATTCCGTAGTTATTTCCAATCTAGATTACTGTAATAGTCTCTATCATGGAATTAAACACACAGAACTAAGATGACTCCAATGGGTACAAAATACATCAGTAAAATAATTAATTAGGCACAAAAATGTCAAGAATACCACTGGCTTATAACAGCCCACCATATTACTATGTTCACCCTGAATAAGACTTAATACCATGAATACCGTCCTTCTTACCATCCTCTCTCTAACCCCTGATCCTACCTAACCCACTCTTGGAATTGATCTCTGATCTAACTTTGTAACTCTCCTTCCATAACTCTTTTTGTAATCCGCTTTGAACTGAAAGGTAATAGCGGAATAGAAATCTGTAATGTAATGTAATATTACCTTTAAAACTCTCACTTTAATTCACAAAATCCACAATTCAGGTATACAACTAAATCCTTCTTGTTATTTAGGGGGAAATTCATGAAAGGGCGCTAAGTGAATTAACGCATGCAATCGCAATCATATTAGTGCACACTAACCACATAAGATGCCCCTAAGAATATATTAAGCATTTTTAGAAATCTTTTGGTGTTACCACTAGGGAGGAGTTAGGGTGCCAAATAAAGTCATGTGTTTTGGTGGTGAAGGGATCAGATGTGTTGAGGGGTAGGGGAGATCAGATGACTTGGAGATTGGGATGACTGAATGTCTAGCAGGGGTGGGGGCAGCAAACCTTGGCACTACACCTGTCCCTTGAAGAAGGCACTTATTCATGCCCTGGGACAGGTATAAATGCTGACATCTAGATTATTTGTTATTGAGATAGGAAATCCACATAATCTAAACAGCCCTTTCCAAAATGGCTTTTACCAATTTATACATACAAGCTTATATTTACACTTGGGCTCCTTCTATAATGCCACAACAATAAATATCCAAAATTAACATATGCTTTATTTATTTTTTTTACAAATAATTCTGACTGTATTGTCTCTGAAATGTCATGCAATATTAGGATGGTTAGCAAAAGCTTTGGTTTCCAGAGTCCTAACTACACGAGCACACCAGCACCAACTAGAAAAGAGGGTGTTGAAAAGAGTAAGACCAACAACCTAACTCCAAAATGGACTAAAATTACACAAAATCCATGAATGTGTGTTATTGTTTCATTGATGAGACTAATCATTGCATCCACCCATACATCAAAGGGGTGAAACCAATACTACTTAGAATACTGCAGATTTTGTAAGCAAACACCTGCATTCTTGTCTTGTGACTCCAAAACTGCCATTTTTCTGATCTTAACTGCATAAAGAGCAGAGAGTAATACAAAGAAAAGAAAAAAGGGGCAGGCACCCTTATTTGACAGCTTGAATCCTTATGGTAGCAGCATTAAACTACCACTAGGGGCAGAAGTCTACAATAGAGAAGTGACAGGGGATGGCTCCTGTTCCCCCTGCCAGACTAAGGATAGCCCTGGTAGGTCCTGCAACAAATCCCTACACCCAACCACCAACAATCAGATCCTCATGAAACTTGTGTTAATGTAGACATGTACAACACAATACTCACAAACGTGCATATTATAAAGAATTAATGTAAACTGTGTTTTGCCTATGCTTCATTCCACATATATCTACATCCAAACCACATACAAGTATGCATATTCATATCATGTGTACATGTATGCAGAGGTAATTTTATAAGCAATATTTTACATACATATACTGCCATGTATGTGTGAAAATGCCTTTATAAAATAACCCCCTTAGACAAAGTTTATGTATCGGCACAAATAAATTGATCCTTTTCCCTGATGCAGCATGCAGTGAAACGCTGGCTGGCCACCGTCGTCGGTTAGATCTCAATGACATGAACAGCAGCTGAGGAGTAACAGAAGCGGCCAATTTTTGAGTGCAGCTGAATGAAAGATAAGTACCTTCTATGTGGACTTATTCATTATAAGATATTTGGGTGAAATTAAGTTTCTTCGGTGTTTTTGAAATCAAATAACCAAATTGAACATTTACAGTCTTAGAATGACATTTTTAAGTGAGCCTAGTAAACATTTTGGAAGGAAGGAGGTTTTTTAGCCAATGAGGTATTTTCCTTTTTAAGTCTGGGCTGCATGAGAGTATTGGGAAGCAGAAGGGAATCTAAGGCTTTTATGATGTTGTCCATTGCTGAAATATCATATTGGAACAATGATTTGTTTTGTATTTGCTTTATGTATGTTTACTTGGAAACCGCTGTGACTTCAGGCGGTATATTAAGTTTTTAAATTAATAAATGATGTTTTTTTAGAGTTGTTTTATTTTTTGATTGATTCTCATCTCTCTACCTGCTCAATTTAGTGTGCTTTGATAAGTCACATGGTCCCTAATTGCCCCAGGTATATTAGATAAGATTGTGAGCCCGTCAAGACAGGGAAAAATGCTTGAGTACCTGAATAAATCCATGTAAACCATTCTGAACTCCCCAGGGAGAACAGTATAGAAAATTGAATAAATAAATAAACATTAAGGTGCTAAGGATGAATATAAATATTCAGAATGCCAGTATACACTGTATGTGCATATATGAAAACATATGCATGTACATTAGGGTGGACCAAAGAAAATCAAGTTCATGGGAAATGACCTCCACAAGTCTATTTTAGTTCTCTGTCTGGCCCTTGTTAATTGTGCCAAATTAAGCCTTTTGGTGAACATTAAATGCACGTACAGAATTTATATTAGTTTTCCATCTAAATCTGAATTGTGAGCAAATGCATATGGAAAAATACATAAGGTACTACTTACAGCTGAAAATAGTCTTGTTGGCTTAATGACTTATTTTGCATTGTTCCATGTTCAGTGATGACTGGTAACTAATGTCATTATTCCACAGTAAATACAAAATGTTTGTTATGTGTGAACACTGAACGGCAGTCCTACATTCAGTCAGTATTCATTAGTGTGGCTTTGGAGCAAGTTGGATAGGTCTTCTGTGCTGAGCAACAAGGTGAAGGAGGAGCTACTTCTTCGCCTTATTCTTTGTGAGACTTGAATTATATTGCTGCATTAAAGCAATTGCTCTTTCAGCTGAGTCATTGACTACTTTCACTGATAATGCTGACTGCTTCAAATACTGGTAGTTTGGATCATCTCTCCAGTTTGCAGGATCTTTAACCAGAAATTGCTGGGCCTTTTCTTGTCCATTTGTGTCAAGAACACCAAAGAAAACATAAGTTCTCTTTGTTATACGTTATGCCAGGCTGACAGGACTTAGGGCTCCTTTTACTAAGCTGGGCTAGTGGTTTTAGTGCACGCTACACACTAATGCCTCCATAGAGCTGGCATTAGTATTTTCTGCATAGCGCGGAGTTAGTGTGTGATAATCTTCAGCGTGTGCTAAAAACGCTAGCGTACCTTAGTAGAAGGAGCCCTTAGTGACTTGGGAGGGCAATGCCATTTTCAGCCTGTACTTTGGCTGCAAACTTACTAAATCTTCTTGCGTGCTCTTTCTATTCTCCTTTGCAAGTGTTAATGCTGGCCATTCTACATGATGAGACATCTGCATGATTAGAAATTGTCTGTCTTCAGTTTTCATTGTGACTAATGCATCACTGGTAGTAACATCAAAAAGATGGACAAGACGTTCTTTGAAGGCTTCTTGATTCACCAGATCATGTTCGTTGCCATCTGTGCTGGTTTTTTTCTAGCTTCTCATATTCATCCTAAAGTTTCATCAATAAGCAAATCCCCAAGTATATTCACTGATTTGATATTCTTGCATGCTGCCAAATTTCCAAGACCTTGAACATGGCTAGATGAGCTGCCTCATTCAAAGCAGCCTCTGTCGGTGTGTAAGTACATCACCAATTGAAGAACATCCCCATTGGTTGGAAGATGTGAACTGGACAGTTCATCAGTGCCCTTCCCTAGCAGCCATACCTCAACACTGCTTCTAGTCTTGGACATTTTTACTTCTTAGTTTTTATCCTAAAATGTGATATCAACTCGGTTTTCAACTGCTTATTTATTACTAAACTAACTTTCTGCTTTGCAGCAGTATTAGTTGTTATTATTCAAATAACAATAAAACTGTTGTTGCCAATAACATTCCCAGGCGCCACCACTACAATAATCCTCCAGCTTGCAGGTCACTTATAGTTATCTGGAGGTTTCTTGGTTTTAAACTTAATCTTTTTGAGTACAAGTTCACTTATAGTTTCTAATCACATTACCACATTGTTATGAATAGACAGCCGCATTATGAGGATATTGTAGAGCCAATGAATGACCTCTAAATTTGGCCCCAACGACTTCAAATTTGAACCATATCTTATCTACATGAGGTAGAACATATTCAGACTTGTGGAGGCATGTTCTGATAAGGCTGAGTGTTTACCATAGTCCTATGGACCACCTTAATATACATGCCTATATTCCAACTATGTTTCATTCAATAACATACTACATAATTAAATTACTCCTTCATATAACATCATTGCAGGAGACATAAACTTACATTTAGACGAAGAGGACAATCCAGAAGCGAAAGATTTTAAAAACTTTTATCTTTGCTTAATTATAATCTCCCTCAAACCATACAAACACATGAAAAAGGCCATCATCTAGATGTGGTAGCCATGTCCACAAAAGAGATTCTAGAACCTTCCATCTCTATATCTGATGGTACTTGGTGTCATGATATATGGTCTGATCACTTTACTTATTATTTCACTTTAATCTGGACTCGTTTAAAATCCAAAACACACCCAAGCAGAAAAAAAGAACATCTTACAAGGAAGGGGCCATATCAATCCAGAGGAATATTGGTCACAATATGAATTATGAGAGGAGATAGAAGAAGGGGTTGACTTCTGGGATCACTGGATGAAAGCAGGCGAATCCATTTTAGACGAAATTGCCCCTAAACAAAATAGCAAAAGCTGCTCAAATAAATGCAACAAATGGTTTGACACTGAACTTCTAAAAATGAAATAAGCAGTAAGACGATTGGAAAGGATCTGGAAAAAAACGGGAAAATTGGCAGACCGGAACAACTGGCGATCCAACATAAAAATCTACAAACAATTGATAAAAGAAAAACGCAAAGCTTTTTACTCATCCAAAATTGACTCATCCAACACTAACTCGAAAGTAATCAATAAAAAAGAACTGTTCAACCTAGTTACAAACTTATTCGACACCACACGCTACACTCAATCCATGCATAACAGTAAGCTACCTTCAACAAACGATCTAGCACAGCATTTTGATTCAAAAATTAAAAACCGGAGAAATAACTGCTCGACAAATAATATACATGAACATCAAACAGTTAACGTACAAATAAATGAAATACCAGTGGATATGATTTGGAACTCCTTTCAAAATTTAGAATGGAACAATTATATCAAATTATATAACAAGTACACCACATCATACTGTGTCTTGGACTCCTGTCCCCCAGAAATTATGAAAGCAGCCCCATCAAGCTTTAAACTAACTTTGTTGAATTATTTGACTGATAATTTTAAAAATGGAAATTTCCTTACTAATAATGGTCACATCATAATAACCCCAATTCCATAAAATCATAAAGAATCACTAGCAGTCGCAACCAACTATAGACCAGTAGCATCCAATCTACTTTTTGTAAAAATCATGGTAGGATTGGTACACACCCAATTGATGGAATATCTTGATCAATTCTCTCTTTTACATGAAACTCAATCTGGTTTCAGACCTTTATTCAGCATTGAGACAGTAATTGCAGCTCCTATCTACCTGTTACCTCACTTCATACTATACAACCCTACAAGACAAACCAGAAACTGTAATCTATTTGCATACCCAAGCATTACTGGCTGTAAATACAAAACCTTTCTGGATAGAACTTTTATGTACCAAGCAAACAAACAACACTGGTTAGACAACTACATTAATGGAGCAAGACTGACCTATGATGCCTTTAGAAAAGCCATAAAAACTGCCTTATTCGACAGAAATATCACCTAAAAAGTATCTACACCAAAGACTAAATATGTCCACTCCTGCATATAAATCTGAAACTTCTAACATTTGCTAACAATCTATATATTGTATTTTGCTGCTTTTTAAGCTTCTGTATGCTGTATATATTGTATTTCAACTGCCTTTTTAAGATTCTGTATGCTGTAATTCTCTGACTTCTGCATATTGTAACTCGCTGACTGTCCAGCTCTCTTCAATGTGAACCGCCTAGAAGTCTCAGGCGGTATAGAAGAATATAGTTATTATTATTATTATTATCTTGGATAATTTACGCTTCTTGTTCAGTAGGGGCCTTAATGCACTGATTATGCAATTTGACATGAGCTCTGCCTTTGACCTAGTGGACCATGGGAAATTGTTACAATGCTTAGACGCAATTGGTATCAGAGGCGAGGTGCTAGACTGTTTCTGAGGTTTCCTTACATCCCGCACTTATCAAGTATGCTTTAATTACAATCTATCTGAAACCTGGAGTAATCCATCCGGTGTTCTGCAGGGGTCTCCACTGTCCCCACTGCTTTTCAATGTTTACATGTCATTACTAGGTGCGTAATTGTCCCAACTGGGGATAAAATTACCGGACTCAGAGGAGCTCATGAGTGGGGAACAGGCTGAAAAATTAGAGCACATGGAGGTAAGTAGGGAGGATGTCCTCAAACAGATAGACAGGTTAAAATGCGGCAAATCACCGGGCCCGGACGGGATCCACCCAAGGGTGCTGAAAGAACTAAGACAGGAAATAGCGGGCACAATCCAACATGTTTGCAACCTATCCTTGAAAACTGGTGAGGTGCCAGAGGACAGGAAATTGGCAAATGTCACACCGATCTTCAAGAAGGGATCGAGGGGTGACCCCGGGAACTACAGGCCGGTGAGCCTGACTTCAATAATAGGGAAGATGGTGGAAGCTATGATCAAGGACGGCATTTGCGAGCACATCGAGAGGAATGGCCTACTGAGAACAAGCCAGCACGGATTCTGTAAGGGAAGGTCGTGCCTAACGAACCTTCTGTACTTCTTTGAGGGAATAAGCAGTCGGATGGACAATGGGGAGCCCATAGACATCATTTACCTCGACTTTCAAAAGGCTTTCGACAAGGTGCCACATGAAAGGCTACTTAAGAAACTGTGGAGCCACGGGGTGGGAGGGGATGTGCACAGATGGATCAAGCACTGGCTGTCGGGTAGACTGCAGAGGGTTGGAGTAAAGGGCCAATATTCTGACTGGCGGGGAGTCACGAGCGGTGTGCCACAGGGATCGGTGCTGGGGCCTTTACTCTTTAACATATTCATCAATGACCTGGAAAAGGAGGCAAAGTGTGAGGTTATAAAATTCGCAGACGATACCAAACTGTGCGGCAGAGTTAGGACCAGGGAGGAGTGTGAGGACCTACAAAGGGACCTGGACAAGCTGGAAGACTGGGCAAACAAATGGCAAATGCGCTTCAACGTGGACAAATGCAAGGTCATGCATATAGGGAAAAAGAACCCGTTGTTCAACTACAAATTGGGGGGGGTATTGTTGGGAGACAGCAGACTCGAGAGAGACTTGGGTGTGCTGGTGGATGCATCACTGAAGCCATCTGCACAGTGCGCAGCAGCCTCGAAAAAAGCCAACAGGATGCTGGGCATCATAAAGAAGGGCATAACAACCAGAACACGGGAAGTCATCATGCCATTGTATCGAGCGATGGTGCGTCCGCATCTGGAATACTGCGTTCAGTATTGGTCGCCGCACCTCAAGAAGGACATGGCGGTACTTGAGAGAGTCCAAAGGAGAGCAACGAAAATGGTAAAAGGGCTGGAACACTGCTCATACGCCGAGAGGCTGGATAGGCTGGGGCTCTTCTCTCTGGAGAAAAGGAGACTCAGGGGAGATATGATAGAGACCTTCAAGATCATGAGGGGCATAGAGAGGGTGGATAGGGACAGATTCTTCAGACTGAAGGGGACAGCAAATACGAGGGGGCATTCTGAGAAACTGAAGGGAGACAGGTTCAAAACAAATGCAAGGAAGTTTTTTTTCACCCAAAGGGTCGTGGACACTTGGAATGCGCTACCGGAGGAAGTGATCAGGCAGAGTACGGTACAGGGATTCAAGCAGGGATTGGATGGATTCCTGAGGGATAGAGGGATCGTGGGGTACTGAGTAAACCAACCTGGTCGTGCATGTGCAAGACCAGAGGGCTAGGACTTCGATAGGAGGGCAGAACTTAAATGGGAAACCAAGGTGGCAAGGGAGCCCCTTCTGATGATTCAGACAGGCCTTGACCTGTTTTTGGCCGCCGCGGGAGCGGACTGCTGGGCAGGATGGACCTGTGGTCTGACCCGGCAGAGGCACTGCAAAAAAAAAAAAAAAAAAAGGTCTTTGACCTGGAGGGCCACCGCGGGAGCGGGCTGCTGGGCACGATGGACCTATGGTCTGTCTCAGCAGAGGCGATGCTTATGTTCTTTATGTTCTAGTTACGCAGATGACTTCACGATTATTATCCCATTCAAGACCTCTCTCTCCGAAGTCACTCCTATGGCAACAGAAGTACTAAATGTGATGGAACAATGGATGACTGAATTTAGATTGAAACTAAATTCCAAAAAAACAAAATTCTTCGTAGCTTTTCCACACTCACCAGACACCAAAACATCGCTGTGCACCAACAACCTCAGTTACCCTATCCAATCTACTATGAAGGTACTGGGTGTAATACTAGACCAGGGCTTAACCATGAAAGACTAGGTGGACTCTTTGGTCAGAAAAGGTTTTTTTACTCTCTGGAAGCTTCGATCCATTAGAGCATATTTCGATGCTTCATCATTCAGAATTCTGGTACAGTCGCTTATACTGAGCCAACTTGACTATTGTAATATAGCCTACTTGGCAATTTCTCAGAAGAACCTCCAACGATTACAACTGGTGCAAAATGCGGCGATCAGGCTGATTCTGGGTCTGAAGAAGTTCAACCATATAACTCCTTCCTACCGACTCCTGCATTGGCTGCTGATGGAGGCACATGTTAAGTTCAAATTCGGATGTTTCTGCTTCAAGATACTTTTCAGCCTAGCCCCCAGATATATAACTGACCTTTTCTCTTTCTCAATCAATCAACTTAAGAGAAGCTCAAACTTGAATTTTGTTTCTCCACCAGTTAAAGGATGTAAATTTTAAAAACACCATCAACATCTCTTCTCTTATCAGACAGCACTATGGGGTAAAGACCTGAAACAATTACTCATGCTTGTGAATACTTGTGGGGAATTTAGGAAACACCTAAAAACATATTTGTTCCTAAAGTACTTAGGCAGCTACACTGAACAATCCCTCCCCACAATAACTGACCGCTAAATCTTAACTCTGTTAGTACTACTCAATCTGTAACTTTTAATCATTGTAAACCGCATAGAACTTCACGGTCCTGCGGTATATAAACTGTTATTATTATTATTATAATATGGCACCTTAATATAAGCATATCCATGGGAGAAGTCTGAGCAGTGTGTACAGTTATGCATGCAAATTATACAATATTATAATTTATGCACATTTTTTTACAAATGAGATGCGAGCATTTATACTGGCTGTGTGACTAGCATAAGTACTTACACCTAAAATTCACAAGCATATTTGCTTTATAGAATAGGTTCTAAACATGTTCCCTCTTGCAGTTAAAAATAGGAATCCCTTTAAAGAATTATCATCATGGGTGTGAGTGTGAACATTTATGCATCAGTTATGCACATAAATGATTAGAATTATGGAATATTCATGCTTGTGTTTGCACAAATGTATATAAAAGCCAAAATGTTTTCTATTCCATCTTTACTTATTCAGTTCAAGGTCAGATTACATAACAAAAGGTTGGGTCACTTGCCAGGGAAGTTACAAAGGACAATTTGACATCTAAGCACTATTACTATAAGTATATATACAACTCATATATCATATGTGGAGGGGCATTTTTGATATGATGTTAAGTTCAAATTGAGATGTTTTGCTGAAAACATCTCAAAGAAGCATCTAGCACATAGCCATAACTTGGATCAGAAAAATGTCTATAAATTTCTTGTTCGATTATGAGTTTGAGTTGGATGTTTTCATGCTCAACACATCCAAATACCAATTTTTTGGAAAAACAAAACATTCTAGGGAAAAATGTAGAAAACCAAACTATAGGGACGTCTGGCAGCTTTCCTTGTGAACTGGCCACACAGACATCCCAGAAATGCAGAGGGACAGCCTAGTGGTTGGTGCAGTGGGCGTCACTTAATGAGAACCAGGTATAAATTCTACCTAAACCCCTTCATATTGTAAGGTAAATCCCTACAGGAACAGAGAAAACCTACTGTACCTAAAGGCAGTGATGTAGTAAGTGGTGGGGAGAACCACTCTTGGTGCTGTCTTTGCAGGAGGCATCAGCGCCTCTCTGCCCCCCTGCATATCTCTTTAAATGTTCGCTGACACAAGCAACATCTTCCACTTGCAGATCATGCTGGTGTCAGCTCCCTTCTGACATCACTTTCTGGACGTGGGACTAGGACGTGACATCAGAAGGGAGCCGATGCTGGCACAAGCAGTGGGTGGAAGATGCTGCTTGCGAGGGCAAACATTTCTAGAGGAAGTTCTGCAATGTTCTGGTTCAGCAGGAACTTGTCTAACTTTGTCTAACTTTGGCACAAAATCTGTATATCCCCAAATTCAGAAAAGGGTGCAACAAGAGTCGAACAAGAGACCCGGCGTGGATAACTAAAATAGTGAAGGAAGCGATAGGCAATAAGAAAAACTCATTCAGAAAATGGAAGAAGGACAAATCTGAGGGAAACTGGAAAGATCACAGAAAGTATCAAAAAGAATGTCATCGTGTGGTTCGAAAAGCCAAAAAAGAGTATGAAGAGAGGCTAGCCAGGGAAGCACGAAATTTCAAGCCGTTCTTTAGATATATTAAAGGGAAACAGCCGGCTAGGGAAGAGGTGGGACCACTGGACGACGGAGACCGGAAGGGAGCGTTGAAGGAAGAGAAAGAGGTCGCAGAAAGACTTAACATGTTCTTTTCATCGGTATTTACAAGCGAAGACACAACCAACATACCGGAACCTGAACAAATCTTCAAGGGAAATCAAGCACAAAAGTTAACATCCATGGAAGTGAGCCTTGATGAGGTGCGCAGGCAGATAGAAAAACTAAAAACTGACAAATCGCCGGGTCCGGATTGAATCCATCCAAGGGTTCTGAAGGAACTAAAGGAGAAAATAGCAGAACTACTGCAGCAAATTTGCAACCTATCTCTGAAAACAGGTGTGATTCCGGAGGATTGGAAGATAGCCAACGTAACGCCCATCTTTAAAAAGGGATCAAGAGGGGACCCGGGAAACTACAGACCGGTGAGTCTGACCTCGGTTCCGGGGAAAATGGCGGAAGCACTGATAAAAGAAAACATCGATAAACATTTTGAAAGAAACAAACTTCTGAAAACCAGCCAACATGGTTTCTGCAGGGGAAGATCGTGCCTGACTAACTTACTGCACTTCTTCGAAGGAATTAACAAACAAATGGACAGAGGAGACCCCATAGACATCATATACCTAGATTTCCAGAAAGCCTTTGACAAGGTGCCTCATGAACGTCTACTCCGGAAACTGAAGAACCATGGGGTGGACGGAGACGTGCATAGATGGATCAGAAACTGGTTAGAAGGTAGGAAACAGAGGGTAGGGGTGAAGGGCCACTACTCAGACTGGAGAAAGGTCACGAGTGGTGTTCCGCAGGGCTCGGTGCTCGGGCCACTGCTTTTTAACATATTCATAAATGATCTAGAAACAGGGACGAAGTGTGAGATAATAAAATTTGCGGACGACACCAAACTATTTAGTAGAGCTCGGACAAAGGAGGACTGCGAAGAATTGCAAAGAGACTTGGACAAACTAGGGGAATGGGCAGAGAGATGGCAGATGAAATTCAATGTTGGGAAGTGTAAAGTATTGCATGTGGGAAGCAAAAACTCGAGGTATAATTATGTGATGGGAGGGAAGTTTTTGAATGAGAGTGCACAAGAAAGGGACTTGGGGGTGATGGTGGACATGACAATGAAGCCGACAGCACAGTGCGCAGCTGCCGCTAAGAGAGCGAATAGAATGCTAGGTATAATCAAGAAAGGTATTACAACCAGAACGAAAGAAGTTATCCTGCCGCTGTATCGGGCAATGGTGCGTCCACATCTTGAGTACTGCGTCCAGTATTGGTCACCGTACCTTAAAAAGGATATGGCATTGCTCGAGAGAGTTCAGAGGAGAGCAACACAACTGATTAAGGGGATGGAAAGCCTTTCATATGCTGAGAGATTGGAAAAACTGGGACTCTTTTCCCTAGAAAAGAGAAGATTAAGAGGGGATATGATAGAGACTTACAAGATCATGAAGGGCATAGAGAGAGTAGAGAGGGACAGATTCTTCAAACTTTCAGAAAATAAAAAAACAAGAGGGCATTTGGAAAAGTTGAAAGGAGGCAAATTCAAAACTAATGCTAGGAAGTTCTTCTTTACACAACGTGTGGTGGACACCTGGAATACAATTCCAGAGGAAGTTATAGGGCAGAGTACAGTACTGGGGTTTAAGAAAGGTTTGGACAAATTCCTGCTGGAAAAGGGGATAGAGGGGTATAGATAGAAATTTACTGCACAGGTCCTGGACCTGTTGGGCCGCCGCGTGAGCGGACTGCTGGGCGCGATGGACCTCGGGTCTGACCCAGCGGAGGCATTTCTTATGTTCTTATGTTCTTATGTCTTGAATCCCTGGAGGGTGTTTTCCCCTATAACAGCCTCTGGAAGAGCATTCCAGTTTTCTACCACTCTCTGTATGAAGAAGAATTCCCTTACGTTTGTACGGAATCTATCCCCTTTTAACTTTAGAGAGTGCCCTCTCGTTCTCTCTACTCTGGAGAGGGTGAACAACCTGTCTTTATCTACTAAGTCTATTCCCTTCATTATCTTGAAAGGGTGGTAGATACGTGGAACAGTCTCCCGGAAGAGGTGGTGGAGACAGAGACTGTGTTTGAATTCAAAAAAGCCTGGGATAGGAATGTGGGATCTCTTGGAGAGAGGAAGAGATAATGGTTACTATGAATGGGCTTTTTGACCTTTATCTGCCATCATGTTTCTATGTTACCTGGGGGGGTGCTCAGGCAGTGGGGAAGAGGGGAGCAGCCAAGCGGCAGGGAAGGGGTGGCACATGGCATGGTGATGCCGGGTGCCACCACCCCAGGAACCAACCTCCCTCATTATGCTACTGCCTAAATGTTCACCACTAGAATGGTCCTCCCACTTATATACTTAGGGACGAGAAGAGTTTCTATGTTGCACATATTTATATTGAAATGAGAGAGTTAAAATGGGATTTGAACCTGGGTCCTGTCATTCATTGTCCACTACACTGATCACTAGGCTACTCCAAGTTTATTAGGTTTTTATATACTGCCTATCAAGATTATCTAAACAGTTTTACAATCAGGTACTCAAGCATTTTTTCCCTATCTGTCCTGGTGGGACCCACTTGATTTCTGCTTTCTTAGGAATGGCCATATCTGGAACTGTCAAAGTTCTGGTATCTACTGTCACATCTTTGGGGGTGGAGGGGTGTGTGTGTGACAGGGGGGTCAATGTCTGTGGGGGATTAAGGGGGGGGGGGGATCATGCCTTAATCCTCTAGTGGTCAGCCAGTCAGTTAGGGCACCTTTTTCATAGCTGTGACTGAAACAGGTCTAGATAAAAATGGATTTCTTCCCTGCCCTGGACCTTTTCTTGAGTTCCATTAACTCAGAATAATGTCCAGATTTAAATCCTGTCCAAGTCCTGCCCAAAACATGTCTCCAACATTCCCCCTTGCTATTTAGATGAATTTAGGAAAAAAAAAAAAAAAAAAAGTTTCATTCTGCCTTTTTGAAAATTGTGATTTAGATGTTTTGGCAAGAAAAACATCCATCTGCTGCTTTCTGCCACTGTTGAGACTTTTTTTTTTCTCTTTTGAAAAAGAGTGTCATAGCATATATTTGACAGATGGACGTACACATAGGCAGAGTTTGGGCAGAGCTTAATAGAGGATCACACTTATGCATATGACTTATAGAATAATATAAATTACAGGTGTATCTTCAGCATTTAGGTATCATAAATGTTAGCACTCACTTTACAGAATTACCCTATTAGCATTTACTAAAGCTTTTAGGGTGTTAATATTCAGCCCATGGCGGTCAGAGGTCTTTAAAGCTGTTGACAGTCACAAACGGAATGCAGCCCAGATATTCAATGCCAGGCCATATTTGGATACGTGCACTCATCCAGACGTTAACCAGGCACTGGCCGATATTCAGACTGGTACCCAGTTAATAGCAGATAAAGTTAGGACAGCAAAAAAGGCAGTCCACTTACTTAGCCATTTATCAGACTGAATAACATTGCTAACCTGCTAAGTACTGGTTCCGCCCATGGAGTGCCCTGGCATTAGGGCAGTGCAGGTGTGGATACCCCTGCAAATATCAACTTCTTAGTAACGTAGCCCACTTCTCCGTCCCCCACGGCTTCTTCCCAACCCCCTCCCCCGCCGCACACATGCCCCCTTCCCTTCCCCCGTACCTTTTTAATTTTCCAGGCGGGAGCAAGATCACAAACTTGCTGTCCACGTTGTGTCAGCTATCCCTCTGATGTCACTTCCTAGGAATGGGGCCAGGAAATGATGTCAGAGAGAGGTGATACCAACGTGGAAAACAATTTTGTAATGCTGCTTACACAGGGGAAATTAGAGAGGTACAAGGAAAGGGGCGGGGTGGGGCAGGTAGGTGCGGGGAGAGGTGAAGAGGAGGGTGGGTACTGGTGCACCTACCAAGACCACACCCAGGGCTCCCCTACCCCTTTACTATGCCACTGTTCTTACTTCTTACTAAGTAATGAAACAAAACAAAAGCACAACCTTGATACACAAAGATAGCTCATTGGCAGATTTCACTGTTTGCCCTTGGAAGTTCAACATGCATCTGCAAGCAAATGGGAGCTATTTACTAAGTGCATTTTAGTAAAGTTATCCCTTAATACTTGTCCCAGAATGTGCTGTAGAAAATGACTAAAATTATGAAAAAACAATGCAAGTTTACATGAATTTGTTACATTACATGTTATTCTGTCCACTCTGCCTTGCAGCATTCATGGAGAAAAACAAGCAATGCCCCAAGGAGCTGCACAGAGCAAAGCTGCATCCTGACAACCTACAAAAAAAGCAGGCACCTGCTGTTTACAGACAGCAAAGATTAAATAGCTATCACACTATCTGTGTCCCTGTCCATAGCTTTAGAGAGGGCTTAGTGCTCTACTGCAGAATCCAAATTCCATGGATGCGGTACGGCATCATATTGTTGCCTTATTTGCATTCTGCACAATAATCATTTATGCTAAGGTTCTTTGTGTAAGCTCTTGTGGGTTCTTCTCTTTCAGTCAATATAGTGACTGAAATATGACCGTTAAGGAATTGCTGAATCAGGTCTTGCAACAGAACTTCAGTATGAATGATAGAAGTGTTTTCATTGTATGAGTCAGCTACATGTCTTGAATGAGTGCCAAATTGAATCTGCGTCAGTGAGTGAAACACGCTGCCATATATTCGGGTGACGGCTGCTGTGAAACAAATTGCATAGGCAGTGCCAAAAAGGCCAAAAGAAAAATAGATTAGGCACTTAGAAAGAAGTGGACAGTTAACAACCTAGAATAGAAATGGTGTTTTATCCAGTTCTATGAAAGATGGTGATCAGTTCCAACCTGAGCTTCCTTGAAAGATGAGGGTTGGGCTCCAGACCTGGCAATAGTATTGTAGTTGGCTCTTGCAGTAATCCGAATTTTGGAGTCAGTGACTGCAGAGCACTGCAGAGTAGATGCATGGAGATGTGGACTCTGTGGCCCGGAATCTCATTAGGATGATGAAAGTTAGGTGGCAGAAGGTGTTCTATCACCGCCTAACTTCATTGTTTTAATTGTTGCTAAATGACATGGTACTCTGATCGTATCCTTTAAAACCAATTGACACATGGCAGGCACCACTATACAGAATCAGTCTCTATGGGTATGGATTACTGTTCCCTCTAAACTGAGTGGGAGTCCTCCAACTGCATTCCTACCAGTGGGAAGTGGAGCTTTAATACTATGTTTTCAAACATTAAAGACAGGCAGGTTTCATGAAGTCTTATCCCTCACTATTGAAAAGATGATAGTGAAACAGCACCCCAATTGGCAGGAATGTAGGTGAAGGACTCCTGCTCAGCTCAGAGTAGGGTTACCATTTTTTGGGCCACAAAAATTTTGACATATGGCTCCGCCCCATTCTGCCTCTGGCCCCACCCAGTCCTGCCCCAACCCCTCCCAGTTCAGCCTCCAGACTCGCCCCACAAACCTCCTCTCTACTTCCCCGACAAGCTCCAGCTGCATCTGGAGGGCCTGGAGCCTGCTCAGATGCCCTCCAGATGCGATAGGAGCTCGCCGGAACTTTCCAAAACCAGGACAAATTGCCGGGTTTTACAAAGCCTGTCTAGGATCCAGGACAGTCCTGTAAAAAAGGACATGTCCAGCTTTTCCCGGACGTCTGGTAACCCTACTGAGCTCAGAGCAAACAGTGAAATGGGTGTATCTTTAGGCCTTGTGTACTGGTGTAACAAAGGCAGAGCAGCAGGATTCACAGAAGCAAGAACTCTCGGTTTTCCAAGGGCTCTGGCAGTTTACAGTATATATGGGAAACTGCCAGTGTGAGAACTAGGCAGCATTTAGGTTGCTGGGAACACTTCCCATTCACCTAGGGCTCCTTTTACTAAGGTGTGCTAGCGTTTTTAGTGCATGCAGGAAATTACCGTATGCTACACTTCTAGAACTAATGCCAGCTCAATGCTTGTGTTAAGGTCTAGCTTGCGTGCTATTTTGCGCGTTAAAGCCCTAGCACATATTAGTAAAAGGAGCCACTAGGATTGATAATAATCATGCCACATATTAAAAGTCAACCCTTAAATAGTGCATTTAAAAAAAAAATCTTTATTGAGTTTTAAACTTTGAGAGTGCAATACAAATGATAAGTCATACAAACTACATGAAAACACACTATTAACTATACAATTGATACACTAAACAATCATTTTCTCCCCTTCTTATCTTAATTAATAAAGCACTAATACATATGATATGATAGTGCATCTGTTGAAGATACTTCTTAAAAAGCCAGGCTTTCAGTTGTGAAAAAAAATTACTTAAAATTTTATGAACATCTAATAGCAGAATGTAAAAAATTCCAAAGGCTTAGAATAGATGTTCTAAAATGCTTCTTACAAATCAGGCCAAATATGTAAGAGATGCCACTGGAACGTATTTGCATGGATTAAAATTCTGACCTTTAGTAAGCATCTCATGTAAGATGGAATTACTATACATTAGCTTAAAGTAGGGTTACAAAAACAAAAACCATGGACACATGACCATGCCCTGTTCCACCCCAGCCCCGCCCAATTCAGCCCTACAGCCCCATCCCCAGAAAGCCTCAGCTCTCTGCAAGTAGCTCCGGCTGCGTCTGGAGGGCCTGGAGTATGCGCAGAGGTCCTCCAGATGGGCCCTGAGATGCCAGTAGGGAGTGCCAGCAGGGAAGAGTGCTGGAGAGGAGAGGCACTGGCGCCGGCTGATTGCCTGCAACAGTGTTTCTCAACTTCTTCAAGCTAAGTACCCCCTAAGTCTAACAAATATCAACTGAATACCCCCAACCACAGACCTCCCAAGCTCCATTCTAGACCCACCCAAGGTCTAACCCAGATCCCACCCCCTTTACTAATTGAATTGCAGTTTTTTTCCATTCATTTTTCATATACACACAAAATAGACAGCAGATATAAATTCTCAAAACTGACACATTTCAATCACTATATTGAAAAAAGGTCATTTTCCTTATCTTTGTTGTCTGGTGACTTTATTTTTCAGTGCTTTTAACTATGTTTCCAGGGTCTTCTTTTCCACTGACTGTTTTTCTCTCCTTCTTCACTTTCTGCCCTGCATCCATCTTTGAATACAAAATAGACCGACTCCAACAAAATTATAGTCCCTAGAGAGTGATCAAATTTTTATATATTGCGCTCCAATGGAGAGTGTCCCCGCGGCAAGAGTTCACCGTCCAGTCATTGCGTTTGTTGTCATATGATCACTCTCTGAGACAGTTTTCAACTGTTACATAATAATTATTAGATTTCTTAGTCCATAATTCATTCAAAAAATATACTGTATATGCAGATAGCAAAAGATCACTAAGTTAATTAAATCTTCACTTAACTCTGAATATGGTCTGGGGGGTCTCTGTTGGAGTCAGTCTATTTTGTATTCAATTTGCACTCTTTACTGATCATTTCAAGTGACTGCATCCATCTTTGGCATTAACTTAACATTCAATTTTTCTGCTTTCTTCTCAAAATCTACTTTTCCATGTCTTACCTTCCCATCTCTCTCTCCTTCCCTCCACGTTTCCATGGTCTGACATCCCTCTCCTTCCCTTCTCCACCCCAGTGTAACATTTATCTCTCCCTTCCTCCTTTCTGCCCCCTGTAGTCCATCTCCCTTCCTCATTCTAGCCCCCCTCCCAGTCCAACATTTCTCCTTCCTTTTCACCAGTCCAATATTTATTTCTCTCTTCCTCCAGTATGCTCCTCCTCCGGTTCTCCTTCCCTCCACCAAATATATCTCTCTGTCTCTCTCTCCACGAGTCCAACTTTTCACTCTCTGCCCTCTCCCCCTTCCCCAGAGTGCAACATTTATCCTCACCTCTTTTCTGTCCTCCCCATCCATCATACCCTCTCCATGAGTCCAAGTTATCCAAGTTTATTAAATGATTTGATTAATCGCCTACTCTACATTCAAGGCGATGTAAACACTTTCTGCCTCCTGCATGCTTTCTCTGTCTCTCCTTAACTCTTCCCTCAAGTGGCATCCCCCCTTCCCACCCCCAACCCAACATGCTCTCTCTCCATGCACCATTTATCCCTCTCCTCCATCCCATGTCCATTTCTCCCTCTCTCATCACTCTCACTCCTCCTGCAACAATTTTATTTCCTTCCCACCCCCAACCCCTCTCACGCTAATATGATCTCTCCCCATGCACCATCTCACCCTCCCCTCTAGTGTTCAGTATCTTTCCTTTCCCTCCCCTTCTGCCAGGTCCAGCAGTACCTCTTCTCCCATCACTTTCTTCCCTCCTCCCCTGTCCAGCTGTACCTCTCCTCTCAGTGGCAGCTCAGTGTGTGTTTAACTTCGCCACACAGCTGCAGCCAGTATTAGTTTAGACGTGATTCCATCAGGCAGCTTTGGGGCCTTTACTAGGCTGGTTTGCTTCGATGATGCAACTTCCTCTTTCATCAGAGGTGGGTCGGCCTAGCAAAGGCCCTGAGGCTGCCTGATGGAACCGCAACTAAACTAATGCTAGCGGCCACTGCATAGCGAAGTTAAATGCATACTGAGCTGCCACTGCTGATCCGGGGGTGGGGAGAGAAGACGAGGAAGGCAGGAATCCTGGGAGATACGCGACAGCAGCATACAGTTCAAATTCCTCTTATTGACCTACAAATGAATTCATTCTGCAACTCCTCAGTATGTCTCCTCTACTGTCTCTATGTTCATTGGGTAAGTCTCTCTTGTCTGTACTCTTCTCTTCTACTGCCAACTCATGACTCTGTTCCTTCTATTTTGCTGCACCGTATGCCTGCAACAAACTACCTGACTCAATACATCAGGCTCCATCTCTGGCAGTATTCAAATCCATGCTAAAAGCCCACTCTTTTGAAGCTGCTTTTAAGTCCTAACTCCAACCCACTTGTAAAGCACTCATATCTATCATTCCCTCTATAATTTCCCACCTTATCTGCCTTATCATTTCCTCCTCCCTATGCAATAGTTCAGTGTTGCACTGAATTGACTGGAGAAGGCAGTACAGTGGAACCTTGGTTTACAAGCATAATTCGTTCCAGAAGCAAGCTCGTAAATCAAATTACTCACTGGGAAAGAAGTTGAAGTAGATAGGAGCACAGGTAGTCTTCTCATCAATTCTTCCAGTAAGAAACAAAGGCAGAGCTAGAGAAGAGCGTATCCAACAGACTAACGAATGGCTCCGCGAATGGTGCACAGAAATGAACTTTGGATTCCAAGACCACGGCGAGACGCTCCAGGGACTACAAGGACCAGACGGACTCCACCTAACCAGGAGAGGTAGGAACGTATTTGGACATCGACTGGCCCACCTACTCCATTGGGCTTTAAACTAGGTAAGTTGGGGGAGGATACATACTTATATCCCAGAGCAGTATGAAACCACCCTGAGGAGGCAAGTCACAACCACACTACTGAGTCTAAGGTAGGTACCAATGATATCCACGATAATTCAGGGAGAATTATCAATGATAATTTAGGAGCCACACTAACTCATAAGGGAATCTCTTCACAGATATGGAAGGCTATGTATGTTAATGCACACAGCTTGGGCAATAAAAATCTAGAATTGGAGACTGAAATAACAAACGCCGATCTAGACGTGATAGCAATATCCGAAACCTGGTTCACGGACTCGCATGGGTGGGATATGGTTATACCAGGCTACAACCTACTTCGTTGCGACAGAGAGGGCAAATTGGGAGGTGGTGTAGCGCTGTACATTAAGGAAAGCATCAAATCTACCAGAATCACAGATGTTAGATACACCGGGGAATCCCTCTGGGTGAACCTGGCCAGAGGGAATGAAAAATGCCTATACCCAGGCAACAGGAAGACAAAGACACAGAATTAATCGAGGACATAGAGAGCATCAAACTGCGCGGGGACACAGTAATGCTAGGAGACTTCAACATGCCCGATGCAGATTGGATCACACTTTCCGCGACTACATGTAGCAGCAAAAGAATATTAACCTCCATAAAGGGTGCACAACTCAAGCAAATGGTATTGGAGCCCACCAGGGACTAGGCAATACTAGACCTAGTACTCACCAACGGAGATAGTGTCTCGAAAGTCTCAGTAGGTGATACACTGGCCTCCAGCAACCATAATATGGTATGGCTCAAACTCAAGAAAGGTTTCTCTAAGTCAAACACAGCAACGAGGGTTCTCAACTTTAGAGGTACAGACTTCAACCGCATGGGAGATTTTGTCAGGAGCTACATAACCAAGCTAATTCTGACAATGTGGAGGATTTGTGGTCGTCTCTGAAGTCCATCCTACATGAAGCAACAAACCGATACATAAGAACAGTAAGTAAATGCAGGAGAAACAAAAGACCCCAATGGTTCAGTAAAGAAATTTCAGACCTAGTTAAAAAGAAAAAAGAAGCATTTATCACCTACAAACATCTAGGAAAACAGGAGGCAAAAGAGGACTATCTAGACAGATCTAAAGCTGTCAAAAATGTAGTCACACAGGCCAAAGCCCGAATGGAGGAAGAGCTAGCACAGAAAATTAAGAAAGGGGATAAATCTTTCTTTAGCTATATTAGTGACAGGAAAAGGAACAAAGATGGGATAGAACGCCTGAGGCGATCGGACGGTAACTTTGCAGAATCAGATTCTGCCAAGGCAGAACTACTAAACGAATACTTCTGCTCAGTCTTCACCTGTGAAGCGCCGGGAGCTGGTCCACAGCTTCAGACGGGAGATAACCAGAAAGACCCGTTTCAAGACTTCGAATTTACACCCAATAGCGTCTACAACGAACTATCAAGACTCAAAGTAAACAAAGCCATGGGACCGGACAACCTACACCCCAGGGTGCTCAGGGAGTTAAGTGAAGTCCTGGCAGAACCATTATCTGTGCTTTTCAATCTTTCCCTACGCACAGGAAGAGTGCCCTTGGACTGGAAAACCGCCAACGTAATCCCACTCCACAAAAAGGGCTGCAGGACAGAGACAGCAAACTACAGACCAGTGAGTCTCACGTCTATAGTGTGTAAGCTCAAGGAAACACTGATCAAACTGAATCTTGACACAATCCTAGATGAAGAAAACCTACATGATCCCCACCAACACGGGTTCACCCGGGGTAGATCCTGTCAATCTAATCTAATTAGCTTTTTTGATTGGGTTACTAGACAACTGGATGCCGGAGAGTCACTGGACGTGGTATATTTAGACTTCAGTAAAGCATTTGATAGCGTCCCACACCGAAGGTTATTGAACAAGCTGAAATCGATAGGTTTAGGAGACAATCTAACTATATGGGTTGGGGACTGGCTGAGCGGTAGAATTCAGAGGGTGATGGTGAACGGTACCCCATCCGAAGCGTCGGACGTGATCAGTGGAGTGCTGCAGGGCTCAGTCCTGGGCCCGATTCTATTCAACTTATTCATAAGAGATATGACGCAAGGACTTAAAGGAAGGATATCACTGTTCGCCGATGACGCCAAACTTTGCAACATAGTAGGCAAAAGCTTATTACCTGATAATCTGACACATGACCTACTGCTGCTGGAACGATGGTCAACTACTTGGCAGCTAGGCTTCAATGCTAAAAAATGCAAGATAATGCACCTGGGTAAGAGAAACCTGCGCAGAACTTATGTACTAAATGGTGAGACCTTGGTTAGGACAAAGGCAGAACGCGATCTAGGGATGATCATTAGTGAGGACATGAAGGCTGTCAATCAAGTGGATAAGGCTTCCTCCAGGGCAAGACAAATGATGGGTTGTATCCATAGAGGTTTTATCAGCAGGAGACCTGAAGACATGATGCCGTTATACAGATCCATGGTGAGGCCTCACTTGGAGTACTGTGTTCAGTTCTGGAGACCACACTACTGTAAGGACCTGCAGAGGATCGAGTCGGCTCAGCGAATGGCCACCAAGATGGTCTTGGGGCTCAAAGATCTCACGTATGAAGAAAGACTAAAAAAATTGCGGCTGTACTAACTTGAGGAGAGAAGAGAACGGGGAGACATGATTGAAACGTATAAGTACATCACGGGACGTATCGAGTTGGAAGATTATATCTTCAGTCTCATGGGACCCTCGACCACCAGAGGGCATCTGCTGAAAATCAGGGGAGGGAAGTTTCGTGGCGACTCCAGAAAGTACTTCTTCACCGAAAGAGTGGTGGATCATTGGAACAGACTCCCACTTCAGGTGATTGAGGCTAGCAGCGTGACGGATTTTAAGAGAAAATGGGATACTCACGTGGGATCTTTAAGGGAGTGATTTCAGGGGGGCGGATACTTGGAATGGGCAGACTTGGTGGGCTATAGCCCTTTTCTGCCGCCATTTTCTATGTTTCTATATCAAAGCGAGTTTCCCCATAGGAATGAATGGAAACTCGCTTTGATTCGTTCCACCAACCCCCCCACCCGAGGCTACCGGCGCTGCTCCATCACCCCTTTCCCCCCCCCACTTTAACCGGCATCGCACCCCCCGAACTGGCATCGCAACACCCCCCCCCCCCCGCGAACACCCCCCTCCGCGAGAACCGCATCGCACCCCCGTGCTGAAAGCGGCATCCGCCCGCCCTTCCTCTCAAACATGCTCCTTACCCCTTCTGCTGGTTGTGAGAGTGAAAACAAGCTCCCGCCTCTTGCCTGGGCCGGGCCTTGAGCATCTGCGCATGCTCAAGGCCTTCTGGCTCTCGAGACTTTTTTTTCCACTGAGCAAGACTTGTTTGACTTCATTTGATTGTTTATTGGCTTGTGTTTGTTACTTTTTATGCAGTTTGCTTAATACCTTAACCACCATGGACCCCTGAGGAAGGCGTGTCATCCAAAACAAGGACCGTGTCGGGTCCCTTGGTTGGCTATAAGGTTGTATATATTACTGCATTTATTAATAAACTACGCCTGCATCTTGTACATTATTTGCAGTTTGTTTATTTTTTGCTTGCCGTTCGTCACTGCAGACCATGTTGGATTTTCTTTTTTCCTCAATAGACACCTGGAAACATGACAGCAGATAAAGGCCAAATGGCCCATCCATTCTGCCCATCCGCAATATCCACTATCTCCTCCTCTCAGCTGGACAATTTATAAAATATATTTTCCTCATATAAAACAGGCCTTATACATGTTATTTATAAATGGCCTCGCTTCCATGAAATCACTCTTAAACTTGCTTTCTGAATAAATTTCTCATATGTACGTTCAAACAAATTTATGGCCCCTTTTACAAAGCCATGGAAGCAATTCCTGGCAGCAAATGCAACACAGCCCATTCAGTTTCTATATTATTTATTTAACACCACTGTTGGAAATGAGCAAAGTGCTAAGAAGTGCCAGATGTTTATTCAAGTTGTTAATTAACAACATATATTCATACGTCACTCATTTTTCAAATGTCAGAAAACAGGCCCTATACAGCTGTGGCATCTATTTCTCTAATATAATTAGGCTATTCCTAGCCTTTTTTTTTTTTAAGTCCAGCATCTTTCATGAATATTAAACTGCCTTAGGGTTGTTGTTTTGTGTTTTTTTTAGTTCAATCATTTTATTGAATTTTTACCACAGAACAAATAAAAAATGACAACCCCACCCATAACAAAATTGGTTCCTAGAAAATTACTCACATCAACTTTTGGCTTACATTTTGCTCTACAACAAGAAAAGACAAACACTATACACTAAAGGCCTCCTTTTACTAAGCTGCGCTAGTGGTTTTAGCGCACGCTTAGCGTGCGCTGCATTGCCGCATGTGCTAGACGCTAACACCTTCATTGAGCTGGCGTTAGTTTTTGGCGCGTAGCGCGGGGTTAGCGCTCACGGCAATGTAGCGTGCGCTAAAAACACTAGCGCACCTTAGTAAAAGGAGCCCTAAGTCGTTGAGGCGACTTGTATGTTATATGTAATTTTATATTCTGGATGTAAGTGTGTAATTTGTTTTATAGTGATGTTTGCTGTTGATGTGTCTTGTATGTTAAATATAATGTTATATTTTGTATGTGAGTGTGTAACTCGCCCTGGATAAGGGCAGGGGATAAATACACAAACAAACTATACATGTTGAGGAATATGTTGGAAAAATGTTTAAGATCTAAGTTTCTCTGCTACTATGAGTGACCTCATATTTAGCAGTGACCAGTGGGGTATTAAGGGGAGGGGGCGGAAGGGATGGACCACCCCAAGCACCATATTCGCTCTGGCACCAACGCCTCTCCTCCTCTATGCCCCCCGCGTACCTCTTGAAATGTTCACCGGCCCGAGCAGCATCTTCCACCTGTAGCTCGCGCCGGTCTCTGCTCACTTCTGACATCACTTTGTGGGACCAGGACATTACATCAGAAGGGAGCAAAGGCCACGCGAGCTGCAGGTGGAAGATGCTGCTTGTGCCGGTGAACATTTCAAGAGGTACGTGGGGGCCACCCAACAAGGAAGAGTAAGGAACACACGACGGAGCAATGCCAGGCACCACCACCCTGGTTGTCAACCGCCCTCGCTAAGCCACTGGCAGTGACACATACTGAACACCACCAAAAATGACAGTTAATCATGCCATGATTCCTCAGATTACTCAGCATAAGTTTCAGTGCCAGCGCTATTAATATATCAATCAAAACTTTGGTTTCTTTCACATAGTTCTTTAAAATTTGTAGTGTTATTCGTGACCCCCTCTGGAAAATCCACCAGAAACAAACAAACAAACAAAAAAAAAAAACCCGAGGTTGTAATGAACCCTATTAGAGCAAACAATTTGTGCAAAAATAAAAAAGTTACAGAAGTTCAAACGTAATTTTTACAGACCGCTTATGGACTCCTAACATGAAAAGTAAGTCATTCTCATAATTTTGGATCCGCTACTTTAGTCATTTTTTCCCAGAGATAGTCACATCTTATATGAAGAACCTCAGCCACTCTGGCCCAAATTGACTGCCAAAAGGGGGAAAGAATCATAAAAATAGGCATATGCTGAAAGTACCTGAGAAGTACTCTGAATTACTAGACTATAAGGGGCAAATCAAAATTCTGAATTACTAGACTATAAAGGGCAATTTCTATAAAATGGTATCTAGAGGTAGGCTCTGTTTTTGGCATGTTAAAAGTATCATTAATTGACTGGTAGGCATCTATGTGTACTAGGCACTATTCCATAAGGTACCACTTAAGTGCCAAAGTGCAATAGGGGATGTTCACATAGGCAGAGCATGGTATATACATAATGTACAGAATACTTTATGTACGCCTGTCAATTGTCACATCTAGGCACACCCACTATCAAGGATGCACTGAAATATGGGTTTGCCAATGCTGATTTACACCAGTACTCTATAAAGGAAAGGTGCACTGGGGCATCTAGGCTCAGTCACCACTTTAAAGAATTCTGCCTTAATCTTCGGCATTCTGACAATTGTCCAAATGACATTACATATGAGAAAACAGAGTGACTAAAAAAATGAAAGTTGATAAAAGAACTCTTTGTTTTGGCCTAAAGCAGTATGTTTGCGCTAATGTTTAAGTGAGGGCTGTGTTGGGTCCAACAGGGCAGAAAGAGAGCCAACAAATATCTTCCTACTAGGGGCCATAAGACCAATAACGCTTCACAAGATTCATTCCTACCAGAACACCTGGTCTTGATCACACATGCAGAACATAGATAAACCCTGTGCAAATACAAGACCACAAAGTCCTAATATACACAAACGAAATCCTAAGATACCAGACTCTTTATGCAGTACAACACCAGAGAAATAGAAAGAAATATATTTCTTCCTGGGGAGTGCGTGGTGCAGTGGTTAGAGCTACAGCCCCAGCACCCTGGGGTTGTGGGTTCAAATCCTGCACTGCTCCTTGTGACCCTGGACAAATCACTTAATGCCCCAGGTACATTAGAAGTGTGAGCTCGCCGGGACAGATATGGAAAAATGCTTGAGTACCTGAATAACTTGTAATCCACATAGAATTGTAGGATATGCAGAATATAAAATAATTAAATTTTTTTAAAAAATTAAACAGTGCAAAATATAGACACCAGATGTAAATTCTCAAAACTGACATATTTCAATCACTAAACTGAAAATAAAATCATTTTTCCTACCTTTGTTGTCTGGTGATTTTATTTTTTCTAGTCATTTTTCCCAGTCTCTGGCTGCACTTCCTTCAGTCTTAACTCTGTTTCTAGGGCCTTCTTATCCATTTGATGTTTTTCTCTCCTTCACTTTCTGCCCTACATCCATCTTTCAAAAATATGAACTGACCTCACTTCACTATGGGAACCTGTCTATGGAGTGTGATCAAAAATTGTTTAAAGTCATTCAGAGACATGAAACTCTACAAGGAAGGAATACACCCTCCTAGAATTGATACAAAGTTTACCTTCCATTCATTGCAACTGTTTCAATTAGGATCACACTTCAAGTCAGGATACAAAAAAATGTATCTTTCACTCTTTAGACTGTGGGCAGCGTGAAGTAAATAAACTATCTTCTGCTGCCTCAGAAGCTTTTCCTCTGCTACAGCTTATCGCCTATGCAGGGACATGAAGCTCAAACAGACAGGGCCGGATTAACCAATAGGCCCAGTAGGCACATGCCTAGGGCCCGAAATGGTCAGGGGGCCCGATGAAGGAGGGCATCAACATTGTTTTTTCCAAACGGTGATGGGCCCCTCCAGCATCAATCGACAATGCGCCCCCTCCCCCAATTGGCAACATGGGCCCCACCTCGATTGGCAATGCGCCCCCCCCCCCCCCATCGACAGAAAGTAAGACAAGCAAGCAACACGGGTAAGAAAGGCAACGGGAACTGTAATTTTGCAAGCTTTGCTGCTTGCCCAAAGCTTCCCTCTGACGCAGCTTCCTGTTTCTGCCTGGGCGTGTCAGAGGGAAGCTAAAAACCTCTTCCATGCTTTTGTAAAAGTTTGTGGGTGGGGCAGGGGCGGAGCTAGGGGGCTCAGTGTACTTGCGTGCCTAGGGGCCCTCGAAGAATTAATCCTGCCCTGTAAACAGAGGGAAAGCTTCTGGACTGCTGAAGGCACCACATTTACTTCACTCACACTGCCCATGGCCCGAAGAGTGAAAGAGTGCAGTGCTGAGAACAAAAAGTGTAATAAAGTACTAGATCCTGTGGATTGGGGGAAATTATGGATAGGCTGCATAGGCCACCCAAGTAGTCATGGGCCACCATTGGCTGACTTGCAGGTCTTGCACTGAAGACCACTGGCCTAAAACATAGCACAGGGCTATTCAATTCCAGTCTTTGAGGTTCACAGGTAGATCAGGTTTTCAGGATATCCACAATGAATATACATGAGAGAGATGTGCATGCTCTGCCTCCTTGCTTTGCAAATCTCATATATATATATATGCATATGTGTTGTTTAGAGTCCACCCTTCAAAATGGCTTTTCCCATATTGTCCCTTCTTTTTGGAATCTTCTCCCACTTTCCTTATGCTCAGAACATGCTTGGTCCAATTTAGGGGAGCACTTAAGACCGTGTTGGTAATCGGACAACTAGCAGCTGAACTGTTGTCATGGCCCAGCAATGTCTGAAACAACTTGAAATATTTCTGAAATATTCTCATATTTCATTGGCGCTCAATTTTTATTTTCATTTTATATTTATTGTAAAATGCTTTGGTAGCTTGTTCAATAAGATGGTATTCCCAGTTTAATAAACAAATGCAATCTTAGTGCACTAAAAGGCCATCTTAATGCCTTTACTTTTTTCTGGACTATTCTATGAGCAAACTGCTCTCTGGCACGCAAGAATTTGTTTTTCTCTTTCTTTGCTTCACTTGGCCAGTTTGCTTTCCACATGCTTCTCATACATCTGCTCCCTTTTAACAGCTCAAGTTTTACATAGATCTAAGTACTATTTCAACTGTCATGATCTTAGATAATTTGTCGGGAAGGTGCCTTGGATAAGAAGCGACATAAAAACTGGCGCCAGATAATGATTCTTGGTATCTCATAAGTCAACACTGAAAAAATATTATCTTAATAATCTATAATATACTATTGTAGGGCATGATATGATGACAGAGGGATATTAATGAGGTAAAACATGGTTAATGTGAGACACAGAAGGGCAAAGTGAAATGAAAGATTTGACATACTCTAAAGTGAAGTTATAGAGCAAGTGGACTTTATATGGCTGGTTTACTTAAGGTTCCTAACAGCATTCTATTCACTAAAGCCACTATGGCACTTGCTAAAAATTTATCAAGAGGACAGCAAACCATATCTAGGTGAAGGGTGATAACATGCACAGAAACACACAATGATCATGTACAAAATGTCATCCTGCTCACTAAAACAACTTCCCAAATAGCATGGCAGCATTCAGGTATAGGTCAACTAGGAAAATTCCTAGGGCCCAAATATTGTCAATTGTCTAACCTTTTTTCAAGATGGTACAGATTTTGCTCTACATTACATTATCCAGTATTTCTATTCTGCCCATACCAAAATTAGTGCAGCGTGGATTCAATAATAAAAACTAGAAAGAAACATTCTGGGAATTACAAAGTCAAGTTAAAATATTAATGGCCAAAAGCTGGGAGAACGGTTAAGCAATATGGACATTTTTTCACAGTTTAGACGTCTATAGTATTCACATTTCTCCAATGCACCCATATATCAGTTAGCCTGCTCTGCCTGCTTCCAGTGTGTAAACATGATGGCAGATAAAGGCCAAGTGGCTCATCTACTGAGAGATCCCACATGCTTGTTCCACGCTTTCTTGAATTCAATTACAATCGTCATCACCACATATCCTCTGCCCTTTCTGTAAAAAGCTTTTCCTTGGTTTATTCCTGAGCCTAAAACCTTTCAACTTCATCCTATTCCTCTCATTCTAGAGTTTTCTTTAAATTGAAAGAGGCTTGCCTCCTGTGCATTAATGCCATGGAGATATTTACAAATGTCTCTATCATATCCCCTCTTTCTTGCATTTCTTCAAGAGTACATATTGAGGTCTATAAATCTCTCCTCATGTGCTTTATGATGGAGAATACTGACAAATTACGTATGTAGCTGCCCTCTGGACTGACTCCATCCTGGAAGGTGTGGTCTTCAGAATTGTACTCAGTACTCTAAATAAGGTCTCTTAGGGCTCCTTTTACTAAGGTGCGCTACCGTTTTTAGCGCGCGCTAAATGAAAAATACTAACGCAAGCTCTATGGAGGCGTTAGGGTTTAGCGCATGCAGCATTGTAGCGTGAGCTAAGCGTGTGCTAAACCGCTAGCGCACCTTAGTAAAAGGAGCCCTCAATGATATCACTTAATTTGAATAATGGAATGGGGACCACAATCTGCCTTTATTTGTACTGATTCGTGTTGATTTGGGTTTATTTATTTCATATAACAGTTTTAGTGGATATGTTTTAGAAATGTTCATTTCTTTGATGCTCTCAAGCTCTGCCAGTGATGAATCTGTGAAGTGTGATATGCCGGGAGTTGTATTAAGGCCGGCACTAAAATATGACTGTTTGCTATCAGGCTGCTTCAGAGACTTTTCTATCTCTTAAATTTGTTTTATTTTATTTTAAATTTTTTATCTTCTTTCATTCTTTCTATTTTCTATCTCTTTGATTTTTGATCTTGAAAATGTATCATATGTTGTTATTATATATTTTTAGCTAGATTGTGAGCCTTCGGGACAGATAGGGTAGTTTTTTTCAAGTACCTAATTTCATTTTAGTTTGATACATTGTAAACCGCTTAGGTCAGTAAAATGCAGGAGCGGTAGATCAAATCTTAAATAAACATAAACTTAAACATAATTTAATCTAATCTAGAGTTCTTCTATTCTGCATCTAGTCAAATAATAAGACACAATAAGACAAACCTTAAATTAAGGGGAATTGCAGATTATACTGTAAATCAGGGCTGCCCAAGTCCGGTCCTCGAGATCTACTGGCAGGCCAGGTTTTTAGGATATCCATAATGAATATGTATGAGAGAGATTTGCCTGCACTGCTTTCTTGGTATGCAAATCTCTTTCATGCATGTCATTGTGGATAACCTGAAAACCTGGTCTGCCAGTAGATTTCGTGGACTGGTCTTGGGCAGCCCTGCTGTAAATCATAACAATCATTTTTATTAAAATCTAACTTCTGTTGGTTTTAATAAAGTACCATATGTTAAAATAATACATTTTTAGAACCTTAGGAAAAAGTATATATGAACTGAGCTGTCTCAAATAAAGAGAAAGGTCATTCCATACTTTAGCAGCCTGATGAGAACGTGCACTCCAGATGTTTTAGCAGTTGGAAAATTTAATATAAAGGTATGAGTACTTCTGAACATTACAAATTTACTTGGAATACATAATGAATATGTTCTGTAGAGTATCCATAAACTGTTTTAAAAACTAAACAGGCAATTTTGAATTTCAACCAAAATGGTGTCACTCTGTCATAACATTTTGTTGAAAAATAAAATCAACCCTGCTAATGTATTTTAGAATAATTGTATTCTTGACAATATGCTTTCATAAGCTCCATAAAAAACAGAATTATAATAGTCAAAATATGGTAGTAATGTAGACTGAGCTATAATTCTGAAACTACATTGCTTAAAAGGTAGGCCTAATGGTCCTCAGTTGCTTTAAATGAAAAAATAAAAATAGATATGGCCTTTAAATGATAATTAAATTCCAATGTAGAATCCACACCACCACTGAAAATTCTTCAGAAAATTTCAATCTTGAGAACCTCGTCTGTCAATAACTTGATTTCTTTCCTTACTAATTAATCATAATCACCCAAACCAGATAAATTATGGTCTCCTTTTGCGAAGCTGCATTAGCGGTTTAACGCACGTAATAGCGCACGCTAAACTGCCAGCCGCGCTAGCTGCTACCACCTCCTCTTAAGCAGGCGGTAGTTTTTCGGCTAGCGCAGAGGTTAGCGCGTGATAAAAAGTTGTGTGTGATAAGGCTGCTAACGCGGCTTCGTAAAAGGAGCCCTATGTTTTTGCCTTATTCAGCATCAAAAAGTTATTAGCTGACTAATTGTCTAATCTTTCTGTAATTTGTTTCAAATCAGATAAATTGACAATTCTATCTATAACAGGACATAATAAAAAGGGATATCCCATAACCCTAAAAAGTAGTACCCAGAGCACTCATATAAATATTAAACAATGTAGGTGACAATGGAAATCTTTGGGGCACACCACATTTAGAATCCACATGTAAGACATACTTGATATGTTCTGTACTAGAGAATGACACGGGGACAAATTTTTCACCATCCCTGTGGGAACTCATTTTCCTGTCCCTGTCCCTGTCCCACTCTTACACACTCTGTCCTCATCTGCACAAGACTCAAACACTTTAAATCATAAGTGTTCAAAGCTTGTGCGGTTAAAGCAGAGCTTACAGGGATGGGACAGGGACAGTGACAAAGCTGGTGGGGATGGAGAAAAATTTGTCCCCCGTGTCATTCTCTATTCTGTACCTCAAGAAACCTTCAAGCCAGTTTAAAACTTGGCCACAAATTCCCAATTCACTCAGTTTGTTTAAGAACAGGGTATGATCTACTGTATCAAATATATGAAACTGCAATACCACTACAGACCATCCCAAACATTCTCTAACTTTGGAGACCATTTCTAATATGAGGGTTTCTATGCTATCATAAAACTATACTGGGTAAAATGCAAAAGCACCTAGTACTGACAAAAAGTTATTGATACATTAACAATTCCAGGAGTTTTACAAGTCACTTAGATAATAAAGAGAAAAGATTGAAGAGAAAATATCCTATTGTTTTCTGCTGCCCATAAGAGAAGCAACTGTATCTCAGGCCTTGTGAAGGTCTTGGAGAGGGCATGAGAGTGCCCAATCAGTATTTGCCTTGTTTCTGCCAAACTGGCTTACAAGTTTCAAGTTTCAAGTTTATTAGCATTTTATGAATCGCCTATCGAAATATCTAGGCGATGTACACTCTAAAAGCCACAGATAGTGGTTTCACACATAATTTTGACAGGTTAGACATAATACAGACAATTTAAAACAATAAAAAAAATATTTTTTAGGGAACGACCAGTACAATACATTTGAGGTTAAGGAATAACATGAGTAGGCAGGAAAGAAGGGGAAAGTTACATCATTTTTATCTATTGAAATTTACATAGAAGGGAAAACACAGTGCGGAGCAAGGGGATTTGGAAGGTGTAACATTTGTAGTAAAATGTATAAAAAATTATGTGTGTTATATCATGTGTTCAAATGCATCTTGAAATAAAAAAAGTTTTTAAAAATCTTTTAAACGTATGTAAGTCTTTTTCTATTCTTATGTAGTTACTATTCTTATGTAGTTTCTATTCTTATGTAGTTCTTATGTACTTACTCCCTGAACTAAGGAAAAGTTGAGGAGTTGTGGTCTTTTGCCTCCTTTTCACCTAAGGAAAAATTGAGGGGCTGTTTTGAAATTCCATAACTATTCCTTCATCCAAGGCAGGGTGTGCCTCGAGTAAGAAGTCCATTGAATTGGGAGAGTGAAAAAGTCCCACTTCTGAAAAGCCTGCAATGCTATGATAAGCACTCAAGGGTTGGAATGATTGGATTACTTAGCCAGGGCCTTGATCTCACAGGAAGAACTGGGAACACCTAATCAGATGTCTCCCTTGGATTGAAGGGATGCAGAGATACTCTGAAATGGAATACAAAATAAAAAAGAAGGTTGTTTGTCAACTAAACTATGCTGCTAGTACAGACATGGGCAACTCCGGTCCTCGAGGGCCGGAATCCAATTGGGTTTTCAGGATTTCCTCAATGAATATGCAAATAGATCTCATGCATATTCATTGGAGAAATCCTGAAAAACCGACTGGATTCTGGCCCTCAAGGACCGGAGTTGCCCACCCTTATGCTAGTATCACTCTCTGCACTCTGACTTGGCCTTTTCAATACTTCCTCTTTCCTCTGTTATTTTAGCCCCCTCTCTATGGATCTTCAGATATATTTACTATATCTTAATAACTTCCCTCCCTTAATTTATATGAATAGCAGGATATCTATGTTCTGTGGCATTTATTCCGTTAATAATTTGTTAAATGAGGCATCGCACAATTATCAATATACTGAAGACCCATTCTGTTTAGCATTTAAAATCGTCCAACATTAACAAAGGAAAAGTACATTGTGTATGTATTTTCTTCTGTTCCTAACCTATTATTTTTCATTAATATGTCTCCATTTCATCTAGTGGCACTTGAAAAATAAGGGATATTCTTAAATCCAGCATCAAATATTGCACATCGAGGCAGCATTACATATTCAAGCAAGGAAAATGCCAGGATAATACATTTCGAGTTCATTGGAATGCAATCTGCATGGCAAGAAAAGATAAGTTGTAGTTGTCCTGCCCACTGGCACAGTGACAGCAAACTGCAGTAGGCTGCAGCTTGTAAGGCTTAAGAGCCTTGCTTTCTACTGCATGCTGGTAAACCAATTATTGAAATGCAGCTTATTCAGAAATTTCATAATGGTGAAAGAACCAGATTTAGATTCTACAACCCTCCCTATACTGAAGATAGTCTGCTATTACTGTATACATTTTTGTATATGGTGTTCAATGTTGCTTACAGGAATACTCTCAGTCATAAGTAACTTTAATGCTAATTTTATTGTCTCTCTTGGCGTTTTTGTAGTGATTACATCATGATGTGGAATCTGACAAACTGAAAAATACCTAATTACTAGGGGGGCTTTTTATTAACATATGTTAAGCACCAAAGTTGGCATCTAATCGGCATTAAAAATGCATTAACAGTAACATCTGCTTAACCATCAATGATAATGGGAAAAAACTCTATTGTGCAAAAAATGAATGAGTTGCCCACTAATTTTGCTCTTAGTGCTCCCCTTTCAGCCAGGATTTCTAAGGGAGAAGCTTGTCTCAAGATATTACAATGCATCATAGAATCTAGTTAACCTCTTACCCGTGTGCACCTCCCTAAAAGGATCACTTTTCCCATCCTCCTTCCTATAGTCCTCAATAGATTCCCTTTATTCCTTAATAGAAATTCCCCAGAACGCCATTCTCACAGGTCCAGACATTATCCCAGGACAAGCAGGCCGATATTCTCACGAATGGGAGACATCACCATGGAGCCCTCGGTACGGACCACTCTAAGAACTTATAAAGTTCTTGATGCCCGCACCGCGTATGCGCGAGTGCCTTCCCGCCTGACGGAGGCGCGCAATCCGTCAGTTATTTTGTTTCTGCGGAGCTAGTCAGTTGCTCTTTTTTGACTTGCGTCTTTTTCACTGCCTTCTCGCTCGCGTGGTACTTCTTTTTTCTTAATTTTTCTTAGGATTTAATCCTTATTTCTTTTTCTTTTATTTAAAGTAAAAAAAAAAAAAAAATACTTTTTCACTTTTATGCACGCGGCCCGGCGGGGCCTCTTTTCAGCCTTTGACTTAGCTGAGGCCGTTTTCCCTTCGATGCCACGACCATCTACGGGGTTTAAGAAGTGTGGAGGGTGTAATCATCCGATTTCCTTCACGGACCCGCATCGCTGGTGCCTTCAGTGCCTCGAGCCGGACCATAAGGCTGAATTCTATTCTCGCTGTTCTTCTCTTCAGAAAAGGACACTTCGAAACCAACAAACCCAGCAGCGATTATTATTTGGGCCCGCTATGGAAGGAGACTTGGCATTGGTACCGGCGTCGGAGTCTACGCCGAAGTCAACTTCGCACCATTCGACATCGCAGGATTCTCCCTTGGTGTCCGTGAGTAAGCCGGCTAAGAAGCCTTCTTCCCTTTCAGATCCTCAGGTCATTACTGCAGTGAGTCAAGTCCTGCCGACCTTGATTCATACTAAAAAACACTCGGCTCCAATAGAGGTGAGTGCCTCATCATCGGCCTCCTCATCTCCAGAGCGCAGAGCGGCACCTGGGGTACCGAGGAAAAAGCAAGTGGTACTGGTGCAGTCTCTCGAGGACACAATTGCTGAGATGGTTAAAGAGCAATTGCGAGAGCAGTTATGAGAGCAATTACAACTATTGCTCCCGATCATGGCGACATCGGCTCCTCCGGTGTCGGCTCGGTCTGAGCACATGGTCTCGGCATCGACTTTGGCGGCATCGACCACGTCTGAGCCATCGATGTGGATATGCATCTTGACACCGACACCCACTACGAAAGTGTCATCGGTGCCGACAGTTTTGTCTTCCGGTGCGATGTTGGATTCGGCTTGACATCGTTCTTCATTGACATCGCCTGAGATGATGTCGGTCAAATCAGGCAAGTCTCTTCAGAAGACTAAGCATGTTGAGTCCTTGACACCCATTTCCCAGGATCCACAGACGAAAGACTCGGATCTTTGGGAAGACTCCAAGGAACCTATTCTTACAGCCGAAGAGGCTTCCTCAGATGAGAATGGTTCTTCTAAGGAGCCTGTTTCAAAGCCTGAACAAACCTCATTTTCTAAGTTCTTGAGGGAAATGTCAGAGACGCTTTCCATCCCTCTTGAATCTGATTCTAAAAAATCTAAGGCATTTTTGGATGCATTAGATTTTGATCAACCTCC
This sequence comes from Geotrypetes seraphini, assembly GCF_902459505.1. Classification (NCBI taxonomy): domain Eukaryota; kingdom Metazoa; phylum Chordata; class Amphibia; order Gymnophiona; family Dermophiidae; genus Geotrypetes; species Geotrypetes seraphini. The sequence goes on along the minus strand of NC_047084.1, from coordinate 46,224,350 downwards.
TAAGGAGTTTCTTAAGCTCCCTCTTCATGACATTCTTAGGGAGACTTATTATAAAAATTTAGAAACTCCGTTAATTATTCCAGGAGCTCCCCGGAAGCTGGACTCTCTTTACAGGGTGGTGGCTCTTCCTGGTTTTGATAAGCCACAACTGCCTCATGAGTCTCTCCTTGTTGAGTCTACTCTTAAGAAATCTGCAGGTGCCAGTGTTTATGCTTCTGTTCCGCCTGGCAGAGAGGGTAAAACTATGGATCGTTTTGGCAAACGTTTATTTCAAAATTCTACGCTTGCCAATCGATCTGGAAATTATGCTTTCCATTTCTCATTTTACCTTAAACATTTAATTTAACAAGTGTCTGTTTTCCCGAAATATTTACCTGACCGAAAGCTTTCTCGTTTTCAGCAGCATATTGCTTCCTTGTTATAATTATGAAAGTTCTTGGTTCACTCTGTTTATGATACCTTTGAGCTTACCTCCAGAGCTACTGCCATGTCTGTTGCCATGAGAAGGTTAGCTTGGCTTTGAGTTTCTGAATTGGATGTTAATCATCAGGATCGTCTGGCCAATGCTCCTTGTTTGGGCGAAGAGCTTTTTGGTGAGTCTTTAGATGCTATGACCCAGAAGCTCCCAGCTCATGAAACCAGGTGGGATACATTAATCAAGAACAAGAAAAAGCCTTCTCGTCCTTTCAGGCCACAATCTACATATCAACGTAGGTTTGCTGCTAGACCCCTACAACAACTTCAGTCTCAACCTCGGAGACCACGCCAACCTCAACAACAGCAGCCTCATCAACATCTGCAAAAACAACTGGTTGCACAACCTAAATCTTTTGCCCTTTTGACCTGTTTCTTCGGAGCAAAGCCAATCTTTACATTTCTCATCCATTGCCTCAGCCCATAGGGGGTCATCTTCAGTGGTTCATCAACCGTTGGGAACTCATTACTTCGGACCATTGGGTTCTCACCATCGTTCGTCAGGGTTACACTCTTCATTTCCAGACTCTTCCTCCAGACTGCCCTCCAAAAGAGTCTGCTTTGGACCCTGCACAGTCCTTCATTCTTCTTCAAGAAGTACAATCTCTTCTTCAGCTAAATGCCATCGAAGAAGTTCCTCTCGATCAGCAGGGGAAGGGGTTTTATTTCTGTTACTTCTTGGTTCCCAAGAAGACAGGAGGACTCAGACCCATTTTGGATCTCAGAGCTCTCAACAACTTCTTGGTCAGAGAAAAATTCAGGATGTTGTCACTAGCTCTCCTGTAACCTCATCTCAATCTCAACGATTAGCTATGCTCCCTAGACCTCAAAGAAGCCAGATTCAAAACAAATGCTAGGAAGTTCTTCTTTACTCAACGTGTGGTAGACACCTGGAATGCACTTCCAGAGGACGTAATAGGGCAGAGTACGGTATTGGGGTTTAAGAAAGGATTGGACAATTTCCTACTAGAAAAGGGGATAGAAGGGTATAGATAGAAGAGTACTATGCAGGTCCTGGACCTGTTGGGCCGCCGCGTGAGCGGACTGCTGGGCGCGATGGACCTTGGGTCTGACCCAGCGGAGGCAATGCTTATGTTCTTATGTTCTTATGCATCCGGCCTCTCGGAAGTATCTTCGGTTTCAAATTACCAGTACAAGGTTCTTCCCTTCAGGTTGGCATCTTCTCCCCGAGTATTCACAAAATGCCTCATTGTGGTGGCGGCTTGTCTACGGTTACACGATCTCCAGGTCTTTCCCTACCTGGACGACTGGTTAATCAAGGAGATTTCCTCTCAGAGAGTGGCTCATGCGACATCTCAAACCATCTCTCTTCTTCAGCTTCTAGGATTCGAAGTCAATTTTCCCAAATCAAATCTCATTCCAACACAGTCTCCATTTCATTGGAGCAATTCTGGACACTACTCTGATGAGGGCGTTTCTTCCACCAGATTGACTTCAGACTCTCATCTGTCTCTGTCAGCAATTGCTTCCTCTTCAGACCATCTCTGCCAGACACATGATGGTTCTTCTGGGTCATATGGCTTCCACGGTCCAGGTCATACCTCTGGCAAGACTTCATCTGCGTATTCCTCAATGGACTCTAGCGTCCCAGTGGTCTCAAGCCAAGGATCTTCTCTCGAAGCACATATCCGTCACATCGTCTCTTCTGCAGTCTCTGCGTTGGTGGATGACCTCCTCCAATCTTTCCAGAGGTCTCCTTTTTCATTTGCTGCCTCATCACAAGATCATCACTACAGACGCATCCCCTTATGCTTGGGGGGCACATATGGACAATCTACAAACTCAGGGTTTTTGGACTATCAACGAGCAAAAATTTTACATCAATTTTCTGGAACTCAGGGCGATGTTTTATGCCCTCAAGGCATTTTAACATCTTCTTTCTCCTCAAGTCCTCCTTTTTTGCACAGACAATCAAGTAGCAATGTATTACATCAAGAAACAGGAAGGCACGGGTTCTTTCCTGTTGTGTCAGGAGGCTCAAAAGATTTGTTCCTGGGCGACAGCTCGTCATCTGTTCCTGAAAACAGTAAACATTCAAGGCGAGAAGAATTCTCTAGCAGACAACCTCAGCAGAATTTCTTCAACCTCACGAATGGACTCTCAAAGTTCTCACTCTCCAATCAGTATTTGCCTAATGGGGCACACCGCAGGTGGACTTGTTTGCAGCTCCTCACAATCATCAGCTGCCCCAGTTTAGCTCCAGACTTTACTTTCCTCTCCATCTGGCAACGGATGCATTTCTACTGGATTGGACGGGTTGGTTTCTATATGCCTTCCCTCCACTTCCTCTCATATTGAGAACTCTGTTCAAACTCAAAAGGGAGTCAGCCACCATGATTCCCATTGCTCCACGGTGGCCCAGACAAAATTGGTTTTCCTTCCTCCTACAACTCAGTTCCAGGGAAACCATATTACTTCCAGTGTTTCCTACTCTACTTACTCAGAATCAGCAATCCCTTCTACATCCCAACCTTCAATCTCTACACCTGACAGCTTGGTTTCTCTTGGGCTGACTTCTACTCGATTACTCTTGTCTCAGCCTGTTCGTCAATTTATTGATGCTTCCAGGAAACCGGCCACTCAGCAATGTTATCAACAAAAGTGTACTCGGTTTTCTTCCTGGTGTTTACTTCATCATCATGATCCAACTTCCTTGGCAGTGGAATCAGTGCTGGATTATCTCCTTTCTCTTTCGGACTCTGGTCTTAAGTCTACATCTATTAGAGTCCATCTCAGTGCTATTACTGCTTTTCATGAGCCAGTGCAGGGCAAACCTCTTACCGTTCATCCTCTGGTATCTAGATTCATGAAGGGCCTTTTCAATGTGAAACCACCTCTCAGGCCTCCACCTGTAATCTGGGACCTTAATGTGGTTCTTTCCAGTTTGATGGATACGGCTCCTCTCAAATTTCTTACCCAGAAAGTGGTTTTTCTTATTGCTCTCACCTCTGCCAGGAGGGTCAGTGAGTTGCATATACTAGTTGCGGATCCACCTTTTACAGTTTTTCATCATGATAAGGTGGTTCTCCGTACTCATCCAAAGTTTCTACCTAAAGTTGTCTCTGATTTTCACCTCAATCAATCCATTGTTCTTCCTGTGTTTTTTTCCAAAACCTCATTCTCACCCTGGGGAACAAGCTTTACATACTTTAGACTGTAAACATGCTTTGGCTTATTACCTGGATCGTACAAATCCACACAGAACCTCTCCCCAACTTTTTCTCTCATTTGATCCAAATAAGTTGGGACAGCCTATTTCCAAGAGAATGATTTCCAATTGGCTTGCTGCCTACATTTCGTTCTGCTATGCTTAGACCGGACTGACACTGGAGAGCCGTGTCACAGCCCATAAAATCCGAGCTATGGCAGCCTCTGTTGCTTTCCTCAGGTCTACTATTGAGGAGATCTGCAAGGCTGCCATCTGATTCTCAGTTCATACCTTCACTTCTCACTACTGTCTGCAAGCTTTCTCCAGGCGGGATGGGCACTTCGGCCAATCTGTGTTACAAAATTTATTTTCTTAATGGCCAACTTTCCCACCATCACATTCTGTTAGCTTGGAGGTCACCCATTCATGAGAATATCAGCCTGCTTGTCCTGGGATAAAACACAGTTACTTACCGTAACAGGTGTTATCCAGGGACAGCAGGCAGATATTCTCACAACCCTCCCACCTCTCCAGGTTGGCTTCTTAGCTGACTTATCTTAACTGATGGAGCGCGCCTCCGTCGGGCAGGAAGGCACTTGCGCATGCGCGGTGCAGGCATCAAGAACTTTATAAGTTCTTAGAGTGGTCCGTACCGAGGGCTCCGTGGTGACATCACCCATTCGTGAGAATATCTGCCTACTGTCCCTGGATAACACCTGTTACGGTAAGTAACTGTGCTTTTCTACCACTTGCCATGTGGCCCTCCTCCAACCCTTCAGATCTCTTCTTACCTCATGAAACCTCTGGCTCCCTCCTGCAATCTGGCAGAAGGATTAATTGCTCCAATGCTACCACCAGCAATAATTCAACCTGGCTCAGGTTGATCCCAGGCTACCCTTTGCCTCAAGTTTGGAGACCAAAGGAGAGCCTCAAGTAGGTTAATGCCATATAAACTCTGGTACTGGCGGGCAAAAGCAGCTGGAGATCTCTTCTCCCCAGAGATGCCAGAGGGTCCATGAGGAAAGAATTGGGGCGTCAGAATCAGTATGGGGGATGATGTGTTCTGGGTAGTGTGAAGGGTTTAAAGCAGGGAGGAGAGTATTACCAGGGAGGTCTGGGGAACTCCATACAAGACTCTCTTTGACTAGGTTATGCTGGTGTATGTGTGTGTGGTGGAGGAGTTGTTTAAAACCTGAGGAGATAGGGTTTGCAACTGTGGGATGGGGTAGCTATCTGTGGGTTAGCAGCCCTTTAAAAGCTTGTAGCTTAGAGAACTTAACATGTTGGTATTACTGCTACTGGTAAAACTACCCCAGATATGTTAGTCAGATTGTGAGCCCACTTGGACAGATAGGGAAAAATACTTGAGTACCTAAATATAAACTGCTTAGGCTAAAAGCGGTATATAAATACTAAAATAAATAAATGTTCTTGGTCATAAGAATGTGGTATTAACCACCCACTCATCACCATTTCTAAATCCAGAGATAAGTAAAGTATGGTAAAACCACAAATTAGCCCATTTGCTTTCAAAGACTTCCTAGATTCATATTCAGTTCTCAAAAGGCATGACCCCATCCCAAAACAAAACAAAAAAACAACAACAACATTTATTAACAAATTCAACAAATGCAAAATAGAGAATTTCATCAGATAGAAATTACTCCCCCCACCCTTAAAAAAAAAAAAAGCACAGCATGTTTTTTATTGCAAGCCACAGTATTAACAGCTCCTACCCTTATAGGAAATCTATGAGTGTCAAAGCTGCTACCGCCACGGCCGGCGCTAAAAACTGTGCTACACTTTTGTAAAAGGGGGGGGTTAATTTGTTACTCCATAGATTATCATCCAATTACCCTAATTCTTCCTTATATGGAAATCCACTTAATGGAATTTCACTCTGAAAACAAAAGTCCTTTCTGATGCATGGAAATTTGTGTTATGCATTAGGCAATTGAAAAACTTGTCCCAGTATATTTAGTTTCCTTTGTTATAGATAGGATTTTTAAAATTTTTGTTTTATTTTACTGCTCAAATATGCATACTATTCTTTACTGGTGCCCCTAATAATAAACACTATTTACTACTGAGCAATAGAGTAAACTGACGACACAATAATCCCCCTCCCCCCTTAAAAAAATCATGTCAAAATGAAGTGAACCAACAAGAGAAATATCACTGATATTACCCATGTCATTTCAAAAGAATTCACATCCCTAGTATGCTTCCTATACTGCCAACCTTTGTGTGAACTATTTTCAGTGTTCTCAGAATAGAAAGGATGCTACAGCTTGCTTTTGGAATGAGGAAAGTTGCACAGCAGGTCTGCCAGTTAAATTCTCCACACTTGGCCTCATTGCGTATAACAGATGCAAATCAAAAGTAAACAGAAACGTCAGCAAAGCATCCATTTTTGGAGGGCAGAACAAGAGAAAGGATTCAGCACCTTAAGAACATAAGAACATAAGCAGTGCCTCCGCCGGGTCAGACCATAGGTCCATCACGCCCAGCAGTCCGCTCCCGCGGCGGCCCAAACAGGTCATGACCTGTCTAAATCACCAGAAGGGGCCCCCATGCCACCTTGGTTTCCTGAAGAGTCCTATCTTCCCATCGAAGTCCTAGCCCTCCGGTCTTGCACATGCACAACCTGGTTGGGTTTCTATATTTTCTCAGTATCCCAGTATCCCACTATACTTTCTCAGTATCCCACGATCCCTTTATCCCCCAGGAATCTGTCCAGTCTCTGTTTGAATCCCTGTACCGTACTCTGCCCGATCACTTCCTCCGGTAGCGCATTCCAAGTGTCCACGACCCTTTGGGTGAAGAAAAACTTCCTTGCATTTGTTTTGAACCTATCTCCCTTCAGTTTCTCCGAATGCCCCCTCGTACCTGTTGTCCCCTTCAGCCTGAAGAATCTGTCCCTATCCACCCTCTCTATGCCCCTCATGATCTTGAAGGTCTCTATCATATCACCCCTGAGCCTCCTTTTTTCCAGAGAGAAGAGCCCCAGCCTATCCAACCTCTCGGTGTATGGGCAATGTTCCAGCCCTCTTACCAGTTTCGTTGCTCTCCTTTGGACTCTCTCAAGTACCGCCATGTCTTTCTTGAGGTACGGCGACCAATATTGAACGCAGTATTCCAGATGAGGACGCACCATCGATCGATACAATGGCATGATGACTTCCCGCGTCCTGGTTGTTATGCCCCTCTTTATGATGCCCAGCATCCTGTTGGCTTTTTTCGAGGCTGCTGCGCACTGTGCAGATGGCTTCAGTGATGCATCCACCAGCACACCCAAGTCTCTCTCAAGACTGCTTTCTCCCAACAATGCCCCCCCCCCCATTTTGTAGTTGAACAACGGGTTCTTTTTCCTTATATGCATTTATGAAATTAGAAGCTTTAAGACACTGTGCGAGCAATTTTCTAAAAAAGACTCATAAAATTAGGTCAGATCTAAACGTAAACAGGATATTTGTTTAATACCATTCTCCCAGGGGAGCTCAGAACGGTTTACATGAATTTATTCAGGTACTCAAGCATTTTCCCTGTCAGTCCCAGTGGGTTTACAAGCTATCTAATGCACCTGGGGCAATGGGGGGATTAAGTGACTTGCCCAGGGTCACAAGGAAAAGATGGTTTGAACTCACCACCTCAGGCTGTAGCTTTAACTACTGCGCCACAATAGGTATGCTTGGCAGAGGATTTTGGAATGTGAGTCATAATTTATATTTTATGAAATATATGCAGCTAAAAAGCATAATTGTCCATACTCACAACCTATTAATTTATTCATGAAGTTTGATAATCACCCTTCAAAAAAAGAACTAGAGCAGTTTACAGTGCTGCTTCGATATTACTACAAACTAAATCGCTAATTCCAAAAAATATATAATCATTGTAAAAGGAACATAATGATAAAAATAGGAACAAAAAAACAACCAGTGCTGACCCTTAACTTTGATTAGTCACCTTGGAAGGGTAAATTCAAGAAATATGTCTTTAGCCAGAATTTGTGCTCATATGTTATAAAAACACATAGGAGCCTCTGGGGTCGTCTACTAAGGGGTGTTAAGTTCTAATGAACATTAAAGCATTTGCAGTAAGTAATATTTTTGAGCACAATGTTAGCTATATTTTTGTATTTATTTTTGGAGGGGGTGTTGGGGTGGAGAATGGGCATGGTCATGTGCTAGTGCATTGACATTTGGGCATGCTAAACTGTTATCCCATCCATAACTCAGGAGCCTTTATTGCCTCCTAAACAGCAGGTAACATGTGCACCCTTGTCAATTTTTTTTCAGGGTACATGTACTAATGTGATCATAAGTGCACAACCTGACGAAAGAAATTCCTGAAAACGCCCTATTTCTTGGGCATGCTCAAAATGGGCCTACCATAAGGGAAAGTCTTAGCATGTGCTAAGAGAACATTAACAGTCACAATTCCAAATTCTACCCATGATCCAGATATGAACAATTAAGTATGATCTGATTTTATCAGGTCTTAATTATAGGTCTCAGAAAATGGGAGAAATAGACAAGATTAAATTTCAAGTATGGTAGGTTGAAAGCCTTTAACTGAATTATTTCATTTCATTCATTATTGCAGTTGATAAATGCCCTAGGGGCCAACTAAATATATATGTACATAGAGGGATCCGGTACAAAGAGGCATCTATTTTGAAGCATCAAGAAAGTACCTATTTGGAACCTTTAGGTGTCCTTTTCTTTATAGAATAGTGTTGCTAAGTATAAACATGTATATCTTTATATGCAGTCACTTATGGCAGCTATAAAACTGGGGTAATTTTTCAGGTTTAGATTGGGGAGATATGTATATTACTTATAGCAGTTAGCATATCTGGGTTTAAAAAAGGATTGGATAAGTTCCTGGAGGAAAGTTAATAATTTGCTATTGAGACAGACAGGGATGAAGCCACTGCTTGCTCTGAGACTGGTAAAATGGAATGTTCTTGTTGCAAGTTTCCGGGTCTCGCTGCGTCTTGTTCGGTAGAAAATGACGTTTCAGTCATCATGCTGAGGCTTTGTTCAAGGTATGCTCTGAGGTCTACAGTTTATCTTTGTAAACAGTGAGTCCACTGACCTGATTGGGAACAGTACAGTCCATTGGTCACCAAATTGAATTTTGGTGGGAAAGTCAGTCAGTCTCTTTTTTTTTCTTCACAGAATAAAAAGTCTCTGGTGGAATGTTGCTGCTATTTGGGTTTCTGTGAGGTACTTTTGACCTGGATTGGCCACTGTGGAAACAGGGTTTTGGATAGTGGGTTACATAGACCATTATTCTGACCCAGTATGGCTGTTCTTATGTTCATTTTATTATTTATATATGTATGTGTGTGCTTCCTCTATACTCTGACTAAGTCTATGCCTGCCCATGTCCTGCCCAAATCCTACCCTCGACACTCCTGAAATGCCCCGTTTAGCTATGGTCGTTCAGCGGCACTATGTAGGCCTAGGTCGTTTGTAAACACATCGAAAACCCGTTTTGATTATTGGCACTTGGATGTCTTTCATTTATGATCGTCCAAGTGCCGACTTAGGCCGGCTTTTGGACGTTTTTCTCTTTCGATTATGAGCCCCATAGCTCCTTCCTTCACAGCTCCAGGGTAGTACTTTTCCCCGTGGCTTCTGAGGCCTTTTTCCTCCTATTAGATTAAGTGTTGTATTTAGGCAGGAAATAATAAAGCATTATACTCAGCAAAGACAACTGGGGTTTGTATTATATGTTTGTGTCCTCTATTCTCTGCCTATATGCATAACCAGCTGTAAAGAATGCACCCTTGAAGATAGATGAATTCTAATAAAATAGCTAGATTATTGCTATTTGTATCTAGATTGTATCTAGAATAAAGACATGTGTGCTTCTCTCCTAAATCTACACAGCTCCTCCTAAAACTACCCCTATAATTTCCACATTGGACATTTGTACTTTGGTTTTAAAGAGTTGGACCTCTCCCCTTATGAGTGTAGTTATGAGCAGTTTTATGGCTTATGCTTTTCAGGGAGGTCGTTGGTTTGTCTTGCTTTTAAATACATCATTATGCTCTTTTAACTATTCAGAAATGTTGACTAAATAGTGAAAATGCAATTGACTTGCATCTGAAATACAACGTGTTAGAGTTCATTTTGTTTTGTTCTGGCTAAGTATGTGCATGTCCACTGAATGTTAACACATCTATAAATCACATATCAGTTTCAAAATAACTATGGAAAAATAATTTACTATCTCAAAAACAAGACAAACTAATAAAAATGAGATATGCTAGGAATCTGTACTTTATTGTCAGAAGGAACATTCTGTACTGTGATTATTAGTTACCTTTTGTGACTTTATAACAGTGGTTTCCAACCCTTTCCTGAAGGACCACCAGCCAGTCAGATTCCTATATATATATATATATATATATATATATATATATATATATATATATATATAATATATATAGAGAAAGATTTTTTTTCTTCCCTTTTTACAAAATAGGATCACAGCTGGTATCTTTCAACAAATTCACTCAGAACAAAATCTGAGTATTTCTTATATTTCATACCATAAGGAAACAGGAAAGTCATAGTTAGAGCTAGAGCCTCCACACCCTGTGGGTGTGGGTTCAAATCCCATGCTGCTCCTTGTGACCCTGGGCAAGTCACTTAATCCCACATTGACCCAAGTACATTAGATAGAGTGTGAGTCCACCGGGACAGATAGGGAAAAATATTTGAGTACCTGAATGTAAACCACTTAAGACTATAAGTGGTATATAAATACTAAAATAAATAAATGCACAAGTAGAAAAAAACAGTGAGGAAGAAAGGATAATCCTTCCTTAGGAACACAATCTTTATTAGAAAATCACATGACATGGATTACAGTTCAGATAGACATGGCCAGTATTTCGACACATAAATAATGTGTTTTCATCAGGAGTCTACACTGATCACACCATACCATATTGTTACTTATACCTCGCACCCCACAATTGTCTACTGGGAATATTTCTTACATTTCATGATAAAATTTTGTGAAGAAAATAAATACGTGGGATCCAGTCTTTAGCCAGCAGCGATCAGTGTTTTGCTGGCTACTGCCAGCATTTAAACCCAGAAATTCAATGCAGAACCATGTCCTGACACTGACATTGAATTTTTGTGCTTCTGGAGCAAAGACTCAGCCAGTGTCAGTATGTAGCTGAAAAGTGCTTCCCTGCCTGTTCTCTGTCACTAATACTCCCCCTCCCCCCAAAAAAAAGATCCCAAAATAAATGCTACACCGTTAGCATACACAAATGGCAAATCTAATGCAAAATGTTTTAATGTTCTGCATCAGACAACTTAACAAGCTGGGTAAGATCCTTTGCAGTGAAGAGTCGCTGTTTCCGGTTGTTATCCATAAGGTACTCTAATATGTGATATTTTTTGGACCCCTTAGGAAGAAGTGGTTCTTCATAACACAGACAGTGTCGGGTCCCGGTTAATCAATTTTCTTTGATACAAACTGTTTTATGTTTATATTTATGCTTGTTTATTAAAAGTCTTGGCGTCTTGTACATCACTCCTGCAGTTTTTTCTTTGTTCGCAGAGAATTAGGGGCTATGTGTCACTGTTTCTATGGTGTTTCACCGTATGCAGAGTCTGGCTTCTTGGTGGTTCAGTTTAACTTTTGTCTACATATTTCTATTTTTACTTTGTGTTTACTTATTCCATACTGGGCGAGGGTATCTGTGTTCTGTATGTATGAAAAATATATGGTTTTCTATTAGCATTGACTGTGTAGGATTGATCTGTATTAATCTGGCTTGTTTAGTTTGACAATGGGTGTATTGATGTTCTAGTGCTCACTGCAGTGCTCACTGCAGTGTTTAAGATGCTGTCTTTTCCTTTTTCTTGTAGTATGATTCATGGATTATTACTAAAAAAATATATATATATATATTTTTAATATAGAGGAGCGGGTGTTAAAAAATGATTGGCTCCGGGTGTCAAACACTGCCTTGAAGCTTTCTGTCCACCATGATCAGCCTCCTTCTGATACAACTTCCTGTTTCTGCCTGGGCAGATTGCGGCAGAGGGATAGCTTCGGCCAACAGCCTGTGAGAATGGCTACCATACCAGGGTCAGAAGGTTTTGACTTTGAAAGGAGACTGGGAAGGTGAGGGTAAGGGATGGGGGAGACATGGACAAAAGGAACAAATACCTGGACTGTGCTACCCTCTGGAGCTGTTTTAAGTTGGCCCAGGTGTGGGGTGAGGAGGAATGAGAGCAGGGGCAAAAGCAGACCAGAGGGAGGGGAGATGTACTGCAAGGGGCAGAAAGGAAAAAGAGAGGAAGAAATGTTACACTGGGTGGGAGGAGAGATGACTCAAGGAGGGGAGAGAGATGCCAGATCAGGGAGTGGAAGGAGGGGAAAAAGAGATGGCAGACCACAGGAAGGAGAGATGCTAGACGACAAGAAGTGGGGAAAGGATGGAGAGAGATATTGGACCACAGGAAGGGTAGGGGAGAGATGCCAGACCATGGGAGAGGAGAGAGATACCAGGTTGTGGGAAGGAGAGGAGAAAATGCCAGACCATAGGAGGGGGGTAGGGGGAAGACCACAGGAGAGGGAGAGAGAGACGGTGCACAGAAATGGGTATGGAAGGGAAGAGAGATAGAAGAAATGCTTCTTATAGATAAATGGGAATAGGGGAGAAGAAGGTACACATGGATAGATGGGAAGGGAAGAAATGGAAAATTAGATACATTTTGAGAAGAAAGCAGAAAAATTAAGAAAGTTGAATGTTAAAAATTAATGCCAAAGATTATGTATTGTTAATAAAAGATTATATTGTGTGTATGCTGTATATGAAATATGAATGGAAAAAATAGCATTATAATTAGTACTGCTATTATGGGGGCAGGGTCTGGGGTGCAGCTTTTGAGTAGCCCCAGTCATTTAAAAAAGTTGGCTCCTATGCCTGGGGCAATGGATGCATTGATTTTTACATATCCCACAGTACTAGTACATGAATGCAAGTCATTTTTTGGCATGCAAAAGTCAAGTAATTAGTGCTGTGGGTAAACTACTAGTTAATTAATCTGCCTTCTTCCACATGAGCTATGTAGACTATCACTCCTTCATTGTAACCTCTAGAAAAAATATAGAATACAAATCAGACTATATAGTAGAAGTTGGGAGATAAAGATCATATAGCCACTTTTTCTAGTTTTCCTGCTTTGATGGGACACAGAAAAGAGAGTTAAAACCTCCAGGTCATGAAAAATTATCACTGTATGTCAAATGCAGAGCCTCTTGTAAAATATGGGCAAGTTTCTGCATGATTACACATTAATGTCTCTCTATATTTCACAGCGGCAATAATTTGAAAATGTTGTAGATGGAGAAAAAAGTGTGCAGCATTACCTTTTGATGTGAACCGGAGTAACTTTTTATAATCACTGCTCCCTACACATGCCTCTCATCCTTCAACAACTCCCCAGTAACATCTACCTTGTTGCCCTTACCCCTCAACCTCTGAGCACCATTCCACTATCATTTGCCCCTCAAAATAAAGCCTCCCACCCAACCCCTTCCTTAGCATCAACCCTCTTGAGTGCTCCTCAGCAGACTCCCCACCCTGATCCCATCCAACCTGTTGCACTCATCCCCTAGCATTAAACTCACCACTGAATGCGTGGCATAATTTCACTACTATTTGCCCCCTGATATCAAGCTGTTCCTGGCATCAGAGCTCCTGATGCCCCCCAACACACACACGCTAGCAGACTCCTTCTCCTCGATCCTATTGAAAAGTCTTATAGAAGACCCTGGTAGTCTTGTGAGAGCAGGAGTTACTCCTGCTCTTAGTTGCTCCAAATTCCAAAATGGCACCTATGACCTCTAGTAGGGCTGCTAACATAAGATTCTTGCAGTAACATTACAGTTGTAGTGCTATGCAGCTGCCTGCCAAACATCCTTATATAGCAGCCTTGTCCCTAGTGGTATTTCAAGTTTCAAGTTTATTAGGATTTTATATACCGCCTATCAAGGTTATCTAAGCGGTTTTACAATCAGGTACTCATGCATTTTCCCTCTCTGTCCCGGTGGGCTCACAATCTAGCTAACGTAGAATTGTTATATTACTGCTAGGTGTCACAAATGCCATTTTTGAAACCAGGGCCTGGGGATTGCTTTTGCTTTCATTAAGACACTGCTTTTAACATATTTATCAATGATCAAGAAATGGGAATAACTAGTGAGAAAATTAAATTTGTTGATGACATAAAGTTGTTCAAAATTGTTAAATTGCAAGAGGATTGTGAAAAAATTGCAAGAGGACCTTGGGAGACTGGGCATCAAAATGGCAGATGACGTTTAATGTGAGCAAGTGCAAAGTGATGCATGTGGGAAAGAGGAACCCGAACTATAGCTGCCCAGGAAAAAGAATCTAGGTGTCATTGTTGAGGACATGTTGAAGCCCTCAGCTCAATGTGCGGTGGCAGCTAAGAAAGCAAATAGAATGCTAGGAATTATTAGGAAAAAATGGAAAACAAAGAAGAAAGTATTATGCACTTGTAATGCTCTATGATAAGGCTGCATCTCGAATACTGTATGCAATTCTGGTCGTCGAATCCCAAAAAAGATATAGCGGAATTAGAAAAGGTGCAGAGAAGGGCGACAAAAATGATAAAAGGAATGGGACAACTTCCCTATGAGGAAAGACTACAGTGACTAGGGCTCTTCAGCTCGGAGAAGAGATGACTCGGGGATGATATGATAGAGGTCTATAAAATACTAAATGGAGTAGAAAGGGTAGATGTGAACCGCTTATTTACACTTTACAAAAATACTAAGACTAGGGGTCATGTGATAAAGTTGCTAAGTAGTAGATTTAAAACAAACCAGAGAAAATATTTCTTCACACGTGTAATTAAAAACTCTAGAATTTGTTGCCAGAGAATGTGGTGAAATCAGTTAGATTAGCAGTGTTTAAAAAAGGTTTGGATAAAGTTCATTGGCCATTATTGATATGGCTAGGGAAATCCACTGCTTATTCTTAGGATAAGCAGCATAAAATCTGTTTTATTATTTGGGAACTAGCTAGGTAATTGGGACCTGGGTTGGTCACTGTTCAAAAGGCTTTGATGGACCTTTGGTCTGTTTCAGTATGACAGTTCTTATGTTCTTATCTCATTTCATGGCTTGGCAAGAAAAGAAACATGGTAATATACGATTGGGAATACAACAGATGTAATATGGATCATGCAATTCTATGTTTCCAATGTTCAACTGTTAGGTTTTGCCTACATTATGGCTTGAAGGAGAAAAAACCCCCAAAACTATTGTTCAATATGACTTACAGAATAATAAATGACCTTAGAGTGAATATGAGAAAGTAATTCACATGAAGGCCTCTGATGACATCATACAAGGTTTATGAACAGCAGCAAAGTTCCAGAGCAAATTCCACTTTTTTCAAAAATAATGCCAGCTTTTATTAGGAAAACAGTGCTCTTAGATTTTCCAGCAGTGAAAGGTTTAGAAGCAAAGCCTAAGTTCCTAGCCAAGGAAGACAACAAATTAGAAACAGAAAATGAAAGAATGATGAGAAAATGAGACACCATGACAAACACAGTTCAACAGAGACAGTCTAAGAAAGAAGATAAAGAGTGATAATCACAGAAAGGATGATAGATAACAGAACAGCCTCCCAGAGGCTGCAAAAACAGTATCTAAATGAAAGAACATATGAAACATGCAGTGAGCATCCTTAGTTGTGGGGAACTGAACATAAAATTAAAGAACTACTACTACCACTTCTATAGTGCTACTAGACATACACAGTGCTGTACACATATTAGATCTAAGCACTTTTCTCTGACCCTAGTGGGCTCACAATCTAAGTTTTTGCACTTGGGGCAATAAAGGGTTAAGTATCTTGCCCAGGGTCAGGAGTTGCTGCAATGGGAATTGAACCTAGTTCCCAAAGATATCAACCCACTGCACTAACCATTAAGTTACTTTGCAATATCACAGAGGGATAGATAAATGGGTAGACTGGGCTTTACAGTCTATCAGATGTCATGTTCTATGTGTCTGTGTGTCTCAAAGACCCTAATGGGCAATGAAATGGATAATGTGTGTGAGGGGAACAATATCAGAATATGAGAACTTCTGTATAGGCTGTTTTTGTTTCTCCTCTTTCTAGACTTTCCAATCTATGCATGCTCATTAATAGGCTATAATCACATCGCACATATAATCTTTTCTAGCCTCTTATCTCTCTAGTTCAGCAATCACAGTCTATTCTCCTTACAGGCTATAAAATGCATCACCCTGATGATACGTCTGAGCCCTGTGAAAAAAACAAACAAAACTAAAGCACAAATATTCTGTACTACAGCCAGAAAACCAAACTTCACCCATATGTTTTAAATCACTAAAGTCCTCTTACAACTGCATTTTTATTCTAATCTCCCATTCTATTTAATGCCTCCATTTTCTACCTTCTCATCACCTGATACCATTCAGCCTCCCTCTCTTTCCCCACAGATTCATGATAAGTAGCTCATTTTCATTCATTAATTCACTCTTCGGGTTATAATCTTGCCAAGAAATAACAGTAAGAAATTCATCATGGAAAATATTTTGACAACATAGTTCTGTATAACTCTCAAATGATGTAAAATGGAAGCAGAAATTTAAAGAGAGACATCTGCTGTACATAGACGGCAAGAAAAAGGCAAGTATAGTCTAGACTAGAGAATGACACAGGGACAAAGTTTCTCCCATCCCCACAGGAACTCATTTTCCCGTCCTATCCCCATGACTTCTTTTCCTGTCCCTGGCCCATTCCTGCAAGCTCCACCCTCACTTGCACAAGCCTCAAACACTTTAAAATCATAAGTGTTTGTGGCTTGTGTGGTTAAGGCAGAGCCTACCGGAGCGGGACAGGGACAGCAACAAAACTCATGGGGACGGGACGGGGAAAAATTTCTCCCCGTGTCATTCTCTAGTCTAGATCAGTCACTTGCAACCAAGTTTTTCCAGCCAGTAAGGTTTTCAGGATATTTACAATAAATATTGTGATCTGTCTCCCTCAGGCAAGCCAGATCACCACCAATTCTGTCACAGTGTCTGGGGTAGTTTGAAAAAAATATGTTGTTGTTACTACTACTACTACTACTACTACTATTTAGCACTTCTATAGCACTAAAATACCTATACAGAGCTATACAGACCTATACAGAGCTATACATTTTGACATTTAATAGATGGTCCCTTCTCAGTAGAGCTTACAGTCTAACTTGGACAGGCACACATGGCACATAGAGTTGGGGATGCAGAACCCAAGGTGAGAGGAGTTAGGAGTTGAAAGCAGTCTCGAAGAGGTGGGCTTTTAACTTGGACTTGAACACTGCCAGAGATGGAGACCACTATAGAGATTCGGGCAGTTTGTTTCAGGCATATGGTACTGCAAAACAGAAGGAGATGGCTGTATTGTTATATGTTTGTTTGTTGTACTGTAAGATGTCTATTGCATTACATTGTTCTGTTCTTTTATTGAAATTTGTGTTGTATAAGAAGGCTGTGAATTTTTATTTGGATGTTTTATTGTACTCCTCATAGAATTGCAGGATATACGGAATATAAATTTTTAAAATAAAATAAAGAGAAGAGAAGAGAAGGGCATATATGGGAGGGACTTACTACCTGAGTGGAGCTCAAGGAGGGGGACATAGGGGGGGATAAGTGAAGAAAGATAATGAGGGGATGCTAAGTGAATGCATTTGTAGGTCAGTAAGAAGTCTGAATTGTATTCGGAAATGGATGGGAAGCCAATGAAGTGACTTCAGGAGATGAGTAACATGAGTATAGCGGCTCTTGCTAAATATGAGTCATGAAAGTTTCAAGTTCAATTTCAAGTTGTATTGTTTTTAATATACCGACCATCAACATGTATCTAGCCGGTTTACAATGCTAAAAAAAAATAAAATAAAAGGTTAAAATAATAATTATAGGTGAGGGGAGGAACGAACATTAAAAAGACAATTTACAAAAACAAACATGAACTTGAGGGTAAAAAGGGGAAGGGGAGTCAATAGTTACATCATTAAAAAACAAAGTTAAAAAAAGGGGAGGGGGATATAACATTAGGAATGGGGGTTGCTTCTTAAAAGCGGTTGATGATAAATTTTGCTAGCTGTTGGAGAGGAAGTATTTAAAGGCTGTGGTATGCGTCTTGAAATAAGAACATTTTTAGTTTAGTCTTGAATTTGTCGAGAAGATTTTCATAGCGAAGTTGAGGTGGCATGGCGTTCCATAAAGTTGGAGCAACTACGGAGAAGGGACGGTCAATAAGTTCTGATCTGCTGATCTAAAGGCCCGAGAAGGGCAGAGAGGGATGACGATTTTATCAGAAAAAGGTGGAAGACACTAGAGTTTGATTTTAAAGACCAGCATTAAGGTTTTATAAGTGATACGGTGTGTAATGGGTAGCCAGTGGGCTTCTTTCAGAAGAGGAGTAACATGATCATATTTCCCTATCTTATGAATAAGTTTAATTGCCGACATAATTGAAACTGAATTTTGAACAGATTGAAGGGGAAAAAGATGGCTGAGCGGAAGACCTGAGAGCAGCAATCTAAGCGCAAGATGATAAGGGGCTGATAAGGGTTTTGGTAATGTGCTCAGAGAGGAGGGGTCAAATTTTGGTATTATTACTGTAATAATATTGTTATAGACTTTCTCACCTAACATGTAAACATAAGAACAGCCTTAGTGGGTCAGGTTCATCAAGCCCAGTAGCCCATTCTCACTGTTGCCAAAAGGAATCTAGGGCAATCCATAATGGTTCTGAATACAATGTAGTAAGGCAAGAGTCTGTGATGAAAACAAAACAAATTTATAATGTATTCAAAGAACATAAAATGGAACTGCTTTCAAGAATTAGAATTTAGGAATCACCGTTGAAAGTTACAGTGACAGTGTTTTCACTTATTATTGTAGTAGTTTAACACAGGAAATATAGATTTAAAATCCCCTGAAATACTTTTGAATCAAATAAACAATTTGATTTAAATGAAGACTATAGGGGCAATTCTACAAAGTGGCATCCAGAGATAGGTGCCACTTAGGTGTCTTTAATTGACAAGTAGGTACCTATGTGCATTAGGTGTTATTCTATCTAAGTTTCCAAGTTTATTTACAGTTGGATAGACCGGCCATCAACAGGTATCGGGTCGGTTTACAATGCTAAAATAAGAGTTTACAATAGTTAAAATAAAAATAGGGTAGTAAATGGACAGGACAAAGAAAACGAGGAGAACAGGAATTGATACAGGAGGTGCTTGGGATAGGGAACATTCAAAAATACATCGAAGTTAAAATAAAAATTAAGGGGTGGTAAGAAGGGGAGGGTAAGAACAAGCGGGTAGGGACAGCTGAGGCTGGCTGGAGAAGAGATCTAATTTGTATTTTGGTAGGTGTCTTGAAATAAAAAGGTTTTAAGTTTGATTTTGAATTTGTCAAGAGAGTTTTTAAGACAGATGTGTGACGGCATGGCATTCCAGAGGGTAGACACCGTGACGGAGAAGATGGTGTTTCGAGTGTAGAAAAAGTTCTTTGATTGAGCGGACAATCAAAAGATTCTGATCAGCAGATCTCAGAGCCCGAGAGGATGCGTAGGGGATGAGTTGTTTGTCTAGGAAAGATGGTGCGTGGGTCAGTTTGATTTTGAATACGAGTTGGAAAATTTTGTATGTGATGCGATGGGAAACTGGCAACTAGTGATCTTCACGAAGTAGCACCTAACTCCCGGATTCTCTAACCAGTGCCCATATCAGCTGCTGCCTTAAAAGAGGCTGCTGATCGCTTGTCAATCACATGACAGTGCTGGGTTGGGGAATCGCACCTCAAGTGCCTACGTAGGCGCAATTCATGCAAAGACAGGCACCAGAAATATAGGCCCAAAAAACTCCGGCCTACATTTCTGGAACCTATTTTTGCCAGGGGATCCTGATAATAGTCCACAGCTTGCCATCAGCTGATTGCAGCAGGGAATCCCAAATCAGCTGAGCTGGTAGGACTCCCCAAAGCAACGGTTTGCTGAACTGGCAGGGAGATCCCTGATTCCTCTCTCTCTCTTCCTCACCCACTGACTGATCTCCTGCCACTACCTCTCCAAAGAGAGACCTCTTCCCTGAGCCCAACATCTCTCCCCCGTACCTTTTATGGAACATCAGCAGGAGGAATGCCCACTCCCTCCTGCCGGCAGACCTGGCTCTTCATAATGGCGGGCCTTCCCCTTCTTGGTGCATCCTGGGATGCACTAGGAGGGGACTAAGGCCCTGATTGGCTCTGGTGCCTAAGGCCTCTCCTGCTGTCCTTCTACTTTAAGGTAAGGGATAGGGACAGGGGCTGTCAGGGGGTCTGGGTGGGTCTGGGCAGTGGTGAACAAGACAGATGGGAGTGGGCATCCCCTCCTGCCGATGTTCTATAAAAGGTACAGGGAAGCCATTATCTTCAGGATTCCTTCTCAAAATTGACTCTCTCTTCTGGGTTTTCTTGTACAGTATCCCTTCCGAAACAAGACCAGCCTTATGGTATAAGTGCACTGTTACCCTTACACCTAGAATTCTGGAACTTTCATTGGTTGCCAGTTTTTGAACATGTGAAGTTTAAAGTGTTTTGTTTAGTTTTTAAGATTTTGGTTTTGTACAACCTTTGTGACTTCGCAATCCAGTTTGACAATTGTGTTTTCGGACTGATAGGCTATTGTGATTGCCTGCCTCAAGGGGCTATTGATTGGCTGAAACACATCACATTGCAGCTCATTTTGAATGGAAATAGCTTATTAGTACAATATATACTGAGGTGAATTACTGTACTTTTCGCAAGCAGGCAAAGAAAGTGTTTTCTTTCAGACAGCATTTGAACAATTGCCATAAGGTAAATTAAATTGTTTTTACTAATTGTTTTTTTTTTTCCTTTTTGTTTTTAATTTGGCCTAGATTCTCTAACCGGCACCCAAGCTCAATTAAAAAAAACAAAAACAAAAAAAAAAACCGTCGTTCAAACAACGTTTTTAACTGAGTTTCAAGGTGCCTACTTGTGCCTAAAAAATCAGCAACAGAATTGTGCTTGTATAGGTGTTTTAGGCCGCCTAATGCCACTGTGGGCATGTCTAACACCAGAAGTGGCTTTAGGTGGCCTAAAGCGCCTAGGTAGGTACGATTCATGACAAAGATAGGCACCAGAAATGTAGGCCTGGAAAACCCTGGCTTACATTTCCAGCACCTATCTTTCCTGGAGATGTGATTCTCTATATGGTGCCATCACACGATTGACATGCGATTGGCAGTCACCAATATCGGCACTGTATAGAGAATCCGGACCCTTAAGGCTGGGTTTTTTTTTATTTTATTTTTTTTAATAACTACTGAGAACAGGGGATGATGCAGGCTAAAAGTATTTAAATAAATAAATGACACCTGATAGATGGAATAAGCTGGGTACCCCAATGCCCCACTTAAGTATGACTCATACTTAAGAACGCAATTGCAGCTTCATTTTATTTCACTGTAGCAGATTCAGGCATGATGCATGACCACATTAAAAACAGTGCATGGTCTTGCATGCTGTACCTTAGAGGAAACACTTGTAAGGACATTTGACCATTTTGTCAGCTGAGAGCAGAGGTAAACAGCAAGAATCTTAAAATCTAAATGTTCTGAGTTAAATACAAATCCGACTTAAGAACGGCTTAAAAAATATAACTTGTTCTTAATAGAAAATGACACGCGGACAAATTGTTCCCCGTCCCACAGGAACTCAATTTCCCAGTCCCCGCAAGTTTTGTTGCTGTCCCATTCCTGTAAGCTCTGCCTTAACCTCAAAAGCCTCGAACACTTATGATTTTAAAGTGTTTGAGGCTTGTGCAGATGAGGACAGAGATTGAAAGAATGGGGCAGGGACAGAAAAATAACTCTCTGGGACGGGACGGGAAACTGAGTTCCCACAGGGATGGGAAAAAATTTGTCCCATGTCATTCTCTAGTTCTTAACTCAGGGACTGCCTGTATGCATGTCAACAGTGAGCTCATGTATTGTTAGGACCCTTCTGCTGAGGTGCAGGTGGATACTTTGTCTCTCAAAAGCAGGTATGGCTCCCTCGCTATAGCTCTTCTCAAGCATCATTACTCTCAAAGGTTCTGGTCGCTATGGCTTAATAAACTCAAAGGGAGGAAAACCTTGACTACTGTCAACAGTGCTCCGTCATTCAAACTGGAGCTTTGGTGTACTGCACAACACTCACTTCAAGAACAATTAATGATTAGTGTTCTTATCTAAATACGAGAAGGAAAAAAAAACCTTGGCACTCAGGAGACTCAAGGGTTTTGTGCTGGCTTTCTTCAGCTCCTAGGTCTCTGCACAGTTTCTCTCAAATACTTTCATCTAGAGATGTGAATTAGAGTGCATTTGGTTCTTAAAAATTTTAGTGCATTGTCATAAACCTGCATATTAACATACCTTAAACTCAATTTGCATGAAATAGAAAGTTCTAATGTGCTAAAATGCTTACTCTTGAAAATGTCTCTAAGTGCTATTCTACAAATGCCCTCTTAACTTACATAAGCCCATATTTGTGAAGGAGTCGTATACAAAAATGATGCATAGATGGAATTGAGGCAGAGTTTCCAGTTACTGTACAGTATATGCATTTAGGTGACTGCATTTATGCCATATCTATGGACAAGGATTGGCAACTCCAGTGACCCAGAAGAAAGATCCTGCTGCATTCATCTTAGTAACACAGTAACATAGTAAATGACAGGAGATAAAGACTTGAACAGTCCATCCTGCCCAGTAGTTACACTCATTATAAATTCATGATTAAATTGAATCATCTTCTTTGATACAAGGGGGTACTGAAAAATTCCCAGCCCAACCAACCAACTTCCTAAATTCTGAGTGTTATTTTGCCACTGTAGCTGAAAAGAGTGTTATCTTATTTCATTACGTGCCAATTTGCAGAAATGAAATTCTATGTTTTGACATTGTTTCAGATCATTGATTGAACCATATCCACGTCATTCTTTTCTTAGTTGAGTTGAGAGCTTTTCAGCACCCCCTCATATTTCTGGGTCATAGACCATAGAAGTTCACCAGGTACTGTCCTCAGGTTCCAACTATTGGAGTTGCTGTCAAAACTTAGTACCTTAGGCTCCAAGTTGGAGCTGCCATTGAAGTTCGCTCCAGCCCATTCGAACCGTCTCATCCTTTGTAAAATACAGACCGTAATAGTCTGCCTAGCACCATCCTTATGTTCCAAATTACTGGCGCTCATGTTGAAGCCATCCCCAGCCCATCTTCAACCAAATTGCCATACGGAGCTCAGACCATGCAAGTCTGCCCAGTACTGGCCCTAGTTCTTCAATTTATACTATTTATTTTCTATTTAGAAATCCACCTACCAGAGGAGAGGCATGACATTCTAAGGGGCTGCAACCTCTGCACATAGAAAGGGAATACCAGTGTTCCTAACAGAGGAGCCAACTTTTGAAAATAATTGGGGTGCTGATCTCATGAACTTCACACACTTTCTTCCTATAGCCAAAAAGAGAAAGAAGAAAACCAGAAACAAAGTACAGCTGATTTTGAGTGTGAGTGACTAACCTGTATCTAAAAGTCAAGAACAGAGCAGGTAATGTGGACTTGGAAAATATTTATGGACAAATCAAAAGTTAGGGAAGTAATCTAATGAGTTTCTTCTTTCCACATCCCAAAGCTTGGATTATTTCCTTGTTCTGCTTTCTCTGGCCCCAAGGACTTCCTGTTTCCCCATTCTTTGTAGAACATCTGGTACTCATAGATTCCAGGACAGTGGCAACCCATGCCTGCAAAATCCACATGAGATTCTCTGCCACATGCCTGCCCTAAACCCTGGAAGCACAGCAAGAGTCATGACCTCAGAGACTACATGTTGGATGAGAGAGCATATTCCAGTAGCCCCGGGAAAGGGAAGGTGCACTCAAAATATGACCTATGTATCTGATACTGCTCCAGTGGCTGAAGAACAAGCATCCAGTTCAGTGTGCTGAGCTAAGAACCAGGAAATAGCTGCACAGCTTATCAAGAACATAAAGGGGAGCAAAGATTCAGCCGCTAAGCAGGAGAGAAGGTAAGGAACTAAATCAGGAAACACAGAGTTTTAAGGCGCCTTGCTTCCTCCCCCAAACTTTACCCTTGGTCTTCTGTAATCTCTTCCTACTGTTCCTGTTGTGCTACTTCCTTCTTATAGAATATCAACCAGCAGAAAAATATTTGGCTTAAAATTGGCAGAGGCCAAGAAAAACTACTATGCCAGCAAATTAGGAACCAAAACACTAGACAACAAAAACTATTCCTCCTGGTACAACAGCTAATAACCCCCCAAACCAAGAATCTGCAGACCACCGCAATAAAATATCAGCACAACACCTAGTGGA
This sequence comes from Geotrypetes seraphini, assembly GCF_902459505.1. NCBI lineage: Eukaryota > Metazoa > Chordata > Amphibia > Gymnophiona > Dermophiidae > Geotrypetes > Geotrypetes seraphini. Next base: position 46,200,225 of record NC_047084.1, on the reverse strand, counting down.
TTTCTTCCTCAATAAAATCAAAACAGTTCAAGTGGAAGTTGTCAAAATATCCATCACAAATACACCCCCGCTAGATACTAGTGAGCACCATACTGACCCAAGAAATGGGTAAAATGGCACTCACCCCTATACCAAAAACATCACATGTAGACCTCTCCATGGCCTCAAACTACAGGCCCATAGCCAGCTTTCCCATTCTTACCAAACTCCTTGAAGCCCACCTAAGCAAGCTACTTACAACATACATTGAGCAACATTCTTGCCTTCACCCATCCCAGTATGGATTCAGACAACAACACAGCACGGAACTCCTCATCTTCACCCTAATCATTAAAATCAACTATTAAGTACGGGCCGAGAGGCAATACTCCTCCAATTTGACATTTTCACGGCCTTCGACTCTGTGGATCATCACTTACAAGAAACTCTGAGTAAGATGGTAGACATAATGTCTTTTGGGGATCCTTGATAAAGCAAATTGTTGCGAAACATGTCGGATCATGTAACCCAGTAGCATACTAAGCTAAGTATACAATTTATTTGAATATGTTTAAATAGAATAATCTCAAGGAAACTTCTAAAACTTCTAAAAAGATTATGGTGGATAAAAAAGTTAAAAAGTTTACCTAAATAACTGCAATAAAAGAATGTGGGCCAATGAGGAATAAAAATACTGGTATCCCTACCGCTATTGAACATTACTAAGGGTGCAGGAGGTGTACCTGAGGCCACATTTTGCCAGATTTGAAATATATGAGAGCATGTGGAACAACTTGTAATTTTGTGGAGAGGGATGTTAGATACTGTGGGGGTTGGGTGAAGTATTGGACACTTATGATGGAACTACAAATCTCTCACATCTGGAAGATGCGACAATTAAGATTCACCAGACCATACTTTCATCAGCACCATTTTTCCCTGATCGTACAGATGATGATTTTACCACAACTGGATTACTGTAACTCCACCTACATGGGAATCAACACCACTCTAGTCCATACATTGCAGCTTATTCAGAACACAGCTTTAAGACTAATTTTCAACCTAAAAAAAAAATACAACTTGATCTCAGCCTTCTTCAAACAATTACACTGGCTACCCATCCCATCGTGGATAAACTTCAAAATATCACGCATAATACATCACATACTCCATGGAAATTCAGCAGTCCCCCTTTTCCAACTCTTCTTTATGGCATAGCCTACCTCTAGAAGAACCCTTAACAGAATACAATTTAATCTCCCAACTACAAAAAATCTCCAAAACAGGCATATTTTTAATTCTATGCTAACCTTTCTGGGCATAAAAACTTGGAACGACCTCCCAGAAACAATCAGAATAGAAACTAGCTAAACCCTATTCCAGAAGAAACTGAAAACTCTTCTCTTTGATACCTGAATCTAAATGAATCTCTCAAACACTCTCCCTACAAGTCAGTTACCGTCTTTAAGTCTTCTCTTTTTCCCCTATTTCCCTGACACTGCCCTACTCTTTATTCTACCTTCTCTCTATATGTCGCCTTGAGCCTGCATAGGGTGGTATGGAATCATGGTGTAGGGTGACAAAGGGGGGTCAGGGTGGAATGGAAGGGTGTGGAGGGTGACAAAGGGGGGTCAGGGTGGTATGGAATCATGGTGAAGGGTGAGAAAGGGGGTCAGGGTGGTATGGAATCATGGTGAAGGGTGAGAAAGGGGGTCAGGGTGATATGGAAGGGTGTGGAGGGTGAGAAAGGGGGTCAGGGTGGTATGGAATCATGGTGAAGGGTGAGAAAGGAAGGTCAGGGTGGTATGGAATCATGGTGAAGGGTGAGAAAGGAGGGTCAGGGTGGTATGGAATCATGGTGAAGGGTGAGAAAGGGGGTCAGGGTGGTATGGAAACATGGTGAAGGGTGAGAAAGGGGGTCAGAGTAGTATGGAAGGGTGTGGAGGGTGACAAAGGGGGGGTCAGGGTGGTATGGAATCATGATGAAGGGTGAGAAAGGGGGTCAGGGTGGTATGGAATCATGGTGAAGGGTGAGAAAGGGGTCAGGGTGGTATGGAATCATGGTGAAGGGTGAGAAAGGGGGTCAGGGTGGTATGGAATCATGGTGAAGGGTGAGAAAGGGGGTCAGGGTGGTATGGAATCATGGTGAAGGGTGAGAAAGGGGTCAGGGTGGTATGGAATCATGGTGAAGGGTGAGAAAGGGGGTCAGGGTGGTATGGAAGCGTGGTGGAGGGAGAGAAAGGGGCACATGCTGATGGAATTGCAGGGAAAGAGACATAAGGGGGAAGGATACTGCATGGAATTGGGTTGGAGGGAGAGAAAGGGGGCAGATGCTGATAGAAGTGGGGGGAAGGGAGAGGGGAGAGTGAAATGCCAGACCATGTGGGTGTGGGAGAGAGAAGGGAAGAAGAGGAGAGGAGGGACTATTGGAGGAGGGAAGGGAGATGCCAGACTATTGGAGGAGGGAAGGGAGGAAGATGGATGCAAGACTAATGGGGATGATGAGAGAAATGGAAGGGGGATGCATAAAGTTTCTAGAACGGGAATAGAAAGAGAGAAGATGCCATATAGAAGGGGCAGAGAGAGGGTAGACAGTGGATGAAAGGAATAGAGTGACAAAAAGATGAGGAAAGCAGAAACAAGAGAAGACAAGTTAGAAAAAAAATATATATTTATTTATTTATTTTTTGCTTTAGGTGAGATGCATCGCTCTTTCTGTGATATTGCATTGTATGCAGAGTCCAGCTTTTTGGAGCTTCAGTTTAACCTTTGTCTATGTATTTTTATTCTATCTCCCCATTTACAAAACTATAGAGTGTTTTTTAGCATTGACATCTGAGCTGTTACCACCATGGCTAAAAACCACACTACAGTTTTGTAAAAGGGGGAGGGGTTAGTTTGTGATTACATACTAGGCGAAGGTGTTTTCTGTGTTCTGTGTGTTCGAAAATACATGGTTTTCTGTTAGGGTTGACTGTGTAGGATTGATCTGTACTAGTCTAGCTTGTTTAGTTTTACAATGGGTTTATTGATGTACTGCTCACTGCAGTATGTAACATGCTGCCTTTTCCTAGATATTCATGTGTGACATGTAGATTGTTACTAAAAATAATGTTTTTCATACAGATGGGGGGGGGGGGGGTCAAAAAATGATGGGCCCCGGGTGTCACATATTCTAGGTACTTCTGGACTTTTGAAGCGTTATGCACGCTCTTGATTAGGTACGTTTGAGCTCTGTCATGTTAAAATGTTAAAAAGTCAATTCATTGTGAAACTGCTTAGTTCCTGTGTTTTTTCTTTTTATTTTTTGCAGACTGATCGGTCGGGTCACACCCTGATGTAGCCTGTCGGTGAAACGCTGGCCTTCGTCGGTGTGCCGATCAGCTCTAAGATAAGTGGTATTTCTGCCTCTATCTATTTCAGCATTTATTTGAAGCACAGTTTATGATTCAGTTGCTCAATTTATTAAGAAGGTTTTGCCTATGAGGTTATCGCTTAACCACCTTGAAGATCCACCAATGTGGAGGTGGGAGGGCCCTGTCTGAGGCTTTTTCCTTCTTTAAGAGCAACATAGTGTGATACTGTCTTCTTTTCTGCCTCTGCAACAACTGTATTTAGAACATCTTATGACCATATTTGTCTCCCTTTGGAAGAGTTTCTTATACATATTCTAGGTACGCCACTGCAAGGGTCATCTTCAAGTTTGCCTACCTGTGCTTCAAAACCATAATAGGTTCATCCCCAATCTAACTATCACACCATTTTGTAATTCCAGGCATCTCCCGCACACGTAATACCTACCTATTTGCTTTCCCCTCCATGAAGTGCTGTATCTACAAGAGATTCCTTGATAGAATACTGTCATTCCAAGCCGGCAAATGGAACAAATGTCTAACCACCCTCATTTCTAACACACCCTCCTACCAAGCCTTCAAGAAATCAATCAAAACCTATTTCTTTGACAAATTTTTCTGACTCCTCCTTGCCTTGTTGTTCTCTGATATGCTTATTGCATATCTGACTACTCTACCAATGTAATTGACAATATTCTCTGTAACATCGCTGTCTGTGTACAGTCTCTTCCTTGTAAACCGCTCTGAACTGCTTCTGGTATTGCAGTATAAAAAAATAAAGTTATTATTATTAGTAGTTGTAGTAGTTTCATGGTATTATGTTCTACAACCACATCATATAAAGGCACATATGAAGGTGGAAGCCACTTTCTGATTGCCCTGTTTCTGATGCCCATGTTAAATCATGATGAAACAGAACATGCATAGAGTGCCAGGCACAACCACATCCCATCTTTATCTGCCAACATTTACTACGTATGTTATATACATAATCATTTCATTTAAGAAGCTTCTAATCTTCTTAGCCATACATTCCTAAGTGGCTCACAATTACACATTCACAGCTAACTTACAGACATTATTGTGCATTCATAAACATCATTAATCAGCATACACCTGCCTAAATAGATGGGTCTTCAAATTCTTTTCTTAAAGTCAGATCATTTGGCGCTATGTGAATATCTGTACTGAAGGAATTCCAGCTTTGCGGTCTTATAATCTGGAATGTTCGCTTTTGTGAAACTGCCTTCTGGGTAGTTCAAAGATCTTCAAGTGTTCCTACTCACTTTGCATAATGCAATTAAAGAAATACTGCTTTTAAATATCTTCTAATCTAATCAGACTTAGATATATATATACACTGTATCTTCTCCTAATAGGATACTTTTTGATCCAGACCTATTTCAGCTAATAAGCAAATTAAAATATTGTGATGTACCAGATCAAACACTTCTGAAAGATCAAACTGCAGTAAAACTGCACATCTATTTTGAGACCATTAACTTTGAGTTTTTGATATTAAAGACAATAATAATGTTTCAGAACTGAAATTAGGTCGAAAATCATGTTGAAATGGCAAAAGGATAGAAAACTTATCTAAATAATTAAAAAGCTGAACAGACAATTGTTTCCAGCATTTTTGTTAATAGAGGAATATTGGCAATTGGTTGATAATGAGATGAAACTGCTGGATCCAAATCTACACCCTTCAGTAATGGGGTTAAAGCAATATGCCCCATACTGCATGAAAAATATCCATTACCCAGAGAATAGCTTATCAGTGAAATAAGCCAAGAGATTGCTTATAATGGAATATCACGGAAAATGTAAGAAGGGAAAGGATCTACAGCACACCATACTTCTTTCTCCTGTATGCCTTTGGAAGTCTATATACATAATGACATAAATAGTTCCTCTTTGCAATTCTGCCATTCTCAATAGTAGTTCTGTATACAACAAACAACGTTTAATTATAAAGTACTTTTGTAGCAGAAGCTGGTATGATTGAAGATATACTGTATCCAACACTCCCATCATTCTGTAGTAATAAAAACAATTAAGCTCTTAGGGTCTGATTCTGTAAAAGGCATCTAAGCGCACCTACGTTGTAGGCACTGCTTAGGACGGTTGTCAATCAACCACTAGGTGCTGCTTATAGAGCCTAGGAGCGGCAAGGTGTCCTAGAGGTAGGCGCCAGTATATTAGGCTGCTGGACCTAGGCTCATTCCAATTATTCCGAAAGCATCTGAAAATCTGGCTTTTCTCCAAAACATAAAGCTATCTATTAAAAATGTAAAGCTAGCTATCCTCTTCATAACCTCTTACTTCTTATTATGTCCTTCCCTCATTTATTGAATTTATATGTAAACCGTGCCGAGCTCTATCTTTAAGGAGATGATGCGGTATACAAACTTAAGGTTTAGTTTAGTTTAGTTTTACTTGCACTAATTCGGATGCCCAGTGACGCCTGTCAACCACGCCTATTCTCCACCTATTTTTCAGGTAGGACATCATTAAGCATCCAAGGGCACCTCCACTTGGGTGTCGGTGTCCTAAGAGTTCAGCACCAAACTCATTTTAATTTTAATTTTTAATTGTCTAAAAACTGTTGCGGTCAATTACTACCCTTAATTTAATTAAAAATAAAAGTGTGAATTCTGAAGTTAAGCATTATAAGGTGTCCTCGATTAGGGTGCCTAGCAGCGCTTAATGTGGGCACTCTATATAGCATTTGTTCCTTATTTTTTTGTTATGATATAATGCTTATCAGAAAGAACATGTGACATGCTTTCAGATTTTATCAATAATATGTAAAAATAAAAATAAATACAACAAAATGAATCAAGATGATACCTTTTATATTGGAATAACTAAAGCATGGTTACATTAGCTTTCATAGGTAATCCAAGATCAGAGATAAGCAAATGAAGACAGCTATAAGTATATAAGAGTAAAACATCAAAGTATTCAAATGAAAGTCTTACATGAAGGAGAGTGGGAGGTAGAGAGATAAGGAAGGGTGATATGAAGGTGTTAGAGCAATAAAAATGGTGTTAAGTCCTATCTGGTGGGTTTCAAAATGGTTTATCATTTTGATCTCAAAGGTCTTACTTTCCTGGATTGTTCTAAAATTTCCTTTTAATATTTTCAGCATGAAATCATTGATGCAGTGTTCTGGTTTTCTGAAATGTTGTTCCACAGAGGTCCTATCAAGTTTCAAGTTTATTATGGTTTGATATACTGCTTTAATACCAAAGCGGTTTACAATATTAAACAATTATAGCACAAACAAAAATAATTGAAAACAAGGGAAAAGACATATATACATGTGAATTTGAATTGTCACAAGGCACAAGAGGAAAAAAAGGAGAGGGTTTACAATTTATATAATAAAAAATTGAAAAGATAATGGGAAGAACAACACGGAGAAGGGGAAGACTTAGGTGATCCATTTATCTAAATCACAAAAACTCTCAAATCCTTAAAAAGAAAGGTTTTAAGGTTAGTTTTAAAGTTTCCAGTCTTAACACTAAGGAGAGGGCATTCCACAGAGTGGGAGCACTACAGAATAAATGGTTTTGTGAGTTGTGTCATAAAATAACTGACGAACAGATGGAACCATAAGAAGATGTTGCTGAGATGATCATAAAGTATGTGAGGTTTTGTACGGGATCAGAAGTCTGTTGATAAATGAAGGAGAGTGAGTGGCCTGAACAATGAATGTAAGAAAGAGAATTTTAAATGAGATTCTGTGGGTGATGAGCAACCAGTGGGCCTTTTTCAAAAGAGGTGTGACATGGTCAAACTTCTTTACATTGAAGATAATTTTTATGGCAGTATTTTGAATAGTTTGTAATCTCCTAGTCACTTTTTGGGGGATTCCATAGTAAAGGAAATTACAGTAGTCTAGGGTGGAGATGACCAAGGAATGAATGAGGATATTAAAAAATTTTGCTTCTAGAATTGACACAAGGGACCGTATCATCTTGAGTTTAAAAAAACATTTTCGGATTATGGAACTAATTTGTGTTTTGAAAGAAAGTACATTATCAAGAATCACACCTAAGAGTTTAATATCTGATAGTAGCTGATTTGGGGTAGAAGAAATGCATAATGGGGAAGAAAGGTTTTTCTTCTCTTTGGTCGGAAAAAGCATGGCCTTTGATTTACTGATATTGAGGGAGAGTAGATCAGGGATGTCAAAGTCCCTCCTCGAGGGCCGCAATCCAGTCGGATTTTCAGGATTTCCCCAATGAATATGCATAAGATCTATTTGCATGCACTACTTTCATTGTATGCTAATAGATCTCATGCATATTCATTGGGGAAATCCTGAAAACCTGACTGGATTGTGGCACTCGAGGAGGGACTTTGACACCCCTGGAGTAGATTGCTGCAAAGCCAATTACTGAAAAAAGTTAGTTTTTGGTTGATTTCATGAATTTCAGATGGATTGGTTGAAAGAACTGGATGAATAAGCTGAATATCATCTGCATATTCGAACACTGTAAATCCAATAGATTGTGCAACAGTCAGAAAAGGGGCAAGAAAAAGATTGAACAGCAAAGGTGAGAGTGTGGAACCTTGGGAAACACCTGAACCCTGCGTGTAAGGTTCATATGAGATATTTGGCATTACAATTTTTTTTTATTGAGATATTAATGCAATTAAAACACATCTGATTTATGTTACAATTTTTAATATATCTGTGCAAATTAATCCTAGCATCTGGCTTGTTTCTTTAATTTAGCATCCTTCTCTACACACCTTTTGCATTGAATGATATAAAACTCAGTGGCGTACCAAGGGAGGGGGGGGCGGTCCGCCCCGGGTGCAGCCTTAGGGGGGATGCACAGCCAGCTGATCCCTATCGCGCTCTCTCCCTCCTTACTGCCGCCCTCCTTTGTGGCGCTTACACCCCCCCTTACCTTTGTGGCGCTTTCACACACACCCCCAGGCCTGGTCCAGTCTGACAAACCTCCCTGCCCTGTGGCCGGCGGTCTAAACTGTCTTCTTATGGCAGCCGCAGTGTTGTAGTTGCATAATGGCTGCTGTAAAGGTCGTCTCTGACGCAATCGGAAGTTGCATCAGAAACGGGCCTGGGCCTGTTGGGGGGGGGGGTGCGAGCGCCACAAAGGTAAGGGGCAGAGACGGAGAAAGGGAGGAAAGGTGAGGTGGAGAGGAAAAGATGCTGAAAGGAAATGGGTAAAACAGAGGGGGGAGAAGGACGCTGAAAGAACATGGGGAAGACAGAGGGGGAGAAGGATGCTGAAAGCACATGGGGAAGACAGAGGGGGAGAAGGACGCTGAAGGGAAATGGGGAAGACAGAGGGGGAGAATGATGAGAAAAGCACATGGGTAAGACAGAGGGGGAGAAGGACGCTGAAAGCACATGGGGAAGACAGAGGGGGAGAAGGACGCTGAAGGGAAATGGGGAAGACAGAGGGGGAGAAGGACGCTGAAAGCAAATGGGGAAGACAGAGGGAGAGAAGACACTGAAGGGAAATGAGGATGACAGAGGGGGAGAAGATGCTGAAGAGAAATGGGGAACAGAGAGTGGGGAGAAGATGCTGGAAGGGAAGAAGACAGAGATGCAAGACTATGGGGGGAGAGAGGAGGGAAGAAGATGGGTGCCAGACCAATTTGGAAGGGGGGAGAAAGGGAGAGGCACAGTAACAGAGCAAATGGAAGATGCAGAGAGAAGAGAGACAGTGGATGGAAGGAATTGAATGAGAAGATGAGGAAAGCAGAAACCAGACAACAAAGGTAGAAAAAAAATTCTATTTCTTTTTCTTTTTTGCTTCAGGATAAAGTAGTATATTAGTTGTGTTAATAAAAATTTATAAACAAAGCCCTGCCAGCTGAATATCTCTTTCTCCAGTTCAGCAGCCAGAACTTTGATTTATAAGGAAGGAATAAGCTAAATATTGCAGAACAGAGGCTTGTATGGATGCTGCGGGGACAGTGACATGGCGGTGAAGGGAATGGCAGTGACAGAGCGGTGAAGGGGACAGAGTTTTTCCTCATGTCATTCTCTAGTGCTCACGTCAAAAGCTTTCCTCTGACTCAGCTTCCTGTTTCCCCTTTTGAATGAGCACTACGTTGCCGATCTGAAGTTCTGTTGAAGGGGTAGGAGGCGGCCCGTTGCCAATCTTAAGTGTCATCGCAGGAGGGGGGGGGGCGTTGCCGATCTTGTTGCCAAAATCGGAAAGGTGAGGAAGGGAGAAAGATGGGCCTGTGGTGGATGGAGAGATTGAGAGAAGGGGCAGATGATGGAAGTGGGGAGAAAGGGGAGAGAGAAGAAGGCAGATGATGGAAGTGGGAGAAGGGAGAGCAAATGCTGAATGGAAGTGGAGAAAGAGAACATTTACTGGATGGAAGGAGGGATAAAGAAAAAGGACATATGCTGGATGGGGAAAGAAGATAGAGTTTGTGAGATAGTGGAGGGGTGAAGGAAAGGGGTGGCATGCTGTGGGTAGACATAATGAAAAGAGGGAAATTGAGGACTGCATAGTAAGAAAGAATTTAATTTAGATGGAGGCAGAAAATAAAGAAGGAAGACCAGAGAAGGGAAGAGAGAGAGATGCCAGAGAACGGTGAAGATATATCAGATCTGAGCGGATGAAATGAGAAGAGAGAGATGCTAAAAACCACAGGGGGGAGGGAAAAGAGATGCAAGGAGAAAGATGCCAGACCATGAGGGAACAGAGGAAAGATGATGGATGATGGATGCCAGACCAAAGGGGTGGGGGGGTCTAGAGGAGAGATGGCAGGGGTAGACAGAAAGTTTCTGGAAGGGGCAGACAGTGGATGGAACAGGCAGATGCTGGACTGAAGAGACAGGGCAGACACTGAAAGGAAAAGAGTGAAAAGGAGATAAAAGCAGAAACCAGAGACAACAAAAGGTAGAAAAAAAATCATTTTATTTCTATTTTGTCATTAGAATATATCATATTTTAAATATATATCCTGCTAGAGACATAACTGGGGACTGAAAAGCCCAGGCAGTGCTTCTTTAGCTTCTAGCTGGCTTAGGGCTCTCTCGGACCAGGGGGCAGTTGCCCTAGTTGCACTCCCCTAACACTATTCCTGTCATGCGTGACTGCAGTATTCTGTTAGCATGATATTTCTGTGTAGCATTCTATAATAATTTGGCTTGTTCAGTTTTCTTGATAGTAGAGGGGATATATGTGAAGGGGAGGGGAGACCGGGGTTTTGTTGGTACTTGCTCTGTATAATTATATTTATAAAATGACAATTGTACAGAATATTGTTTCTTTTTATATTTTAACAAAATATGTTCAATATAAAATCATAACTGAGACTTGTGTGGATGGGATCAGATGGTTTGCGGGGACTGAGCTTGTGGAGACGGGGCGGAAATGTGTTTTTTAAATTTCAGTCTTAGTAGTTTGCCGGTCCACAAAATAATTCTTTTATTTCTGCCGATCCACGGGAGCAGAGTCAGCAGCTGTGCTGAGGTGCAGGAAGGTCCCCCTATGACTCATCTGCTGGCTTTGCTCCGGAAGAAGTAAGTTATGTCGGAGAGGGTGGACCCGGCAGACACAGTCATCATGGGTCCTTGCCGCAACTCCCTGTATCTGCCGGGTCAACCCCCTTCGACGTAACTTACTTCTTCCGGAGCAAAGCCTGGAGTCATTGCGTGACCTTCCAGCATGTGGCTGTCGACTCTGCTCCAGAGCTAGTACGTCGGAGTGGGGTGGACCGACAGCCGGCAGCTACAGTCATCGCAAGAAAGGAGCAGGACTGCTGGAATGAAAGAGTGGTGCAGGGAGAGAAAGGGGTAGGGTGGTATGGAAGGGTAGTGCTGATGGAATTGATGTACAGGGAAAGGGGAGACAGAAATAAGGGGGAAGAATACTGGATGGAATTGGATCGTAGGGAAAGAAAGGGGGCAGATGCTGATTGAAGAGGGGTGGATGAAGAGAGAAAGAGCAGACATTGGATGGTAGTGTGGCGGGTAGAGGGGGAGCCTATGCTGGATGGAAGTGCAGATGGGAGAGATAAGGAAGCAAATGCAGAAAGGAAATGGGAGGAGAGAAAGAGGACAAGGTACTAGATGGAAGGGGTAGAGAAAGAGGGCACACGATGGAAGGAGGGGATAAATAAAAGGAAGGCACATGATAGGGGAAAAGGACTGAGTTAGGGAAATACTGGAGGGGGTGAGGGAAAGAGGTGGCGAGCTGTAGGTAGACAGTAAAAAAGGAAATTGATGAGAGGGTAGTAAGAACGTAATCTAGATGGATGCAGAAAATAAATTGAAAAGGAAAATGAGGGAAGAAAGGGATTGCAGAAGAGAGGTGTGGGAGAGGGAAGGAGAGGAGAGAGATGCCAGACCAATGGGGGTGAAAGGAGAGAATGAAGGGGGAGGCATACAGTTTCTGGAAGGGGCATAGAAGGAGAGAAGATGCCATATAGGGGCAGAGAGATGACAGACAGTGGATGGAAAGAAGAGAGTAACAAGAAGATGAGGAAAGCAGAAACCAGAGAAGACAAAGGTAGAACAAAAATTTTCTATTTATTTATTTATTGCTTTAGGAGACATGTGTCACTGTTTCTGTGGTGTTGCATTGTATGCAGAGTCCAACTTCTTGCTGGTTCAATTTAACCTTTGTCAATGTAGTTCTATTTTATCCCCCCTTTTACAAAACTGTGCAGCGTTTTTTAGCGCCAGCCATGGTGGTAGCAGCTCTGATGCTCAGAATTCTGAGCGTCAGAGCTGTTACCACCGTAGCTAAAATCCACACTACAGTTTTGTAAAAGGGGGACGGGTTAGTTTGTGATGACATATTCCATGCTAGGTGAAGGTGTTTTCTGTGTTCTGTGTGTTTGAAAGACATGGTTTTCTGTTAGGATTGACGGTGTAGGATTGATCTGTACTAGTCTGGCTTGTTTAGTTTTACAATGGGTGTAGTGCTGTTGTACTGCTCACTGAAGTATGTAAGATGCTGCCTTTTCCTAGGTACTCATGTGTGACATGTGGCTTGTTACTAAAAATCATGTTTTTTGTACAGATGGGGGGGGGGGTCAAAAAATGATGGGCCCCGGTTGTCACATATGCTAGGTATGCCACTGATAAAACTACATTTGAAGATGAGCATGTAAAGGATCCCCTTATGTTGAATGTTTTCCATGTGGGTAACAGTGGGGTCTTGTGAAATATGTTGGCATAGTTTGCAGTTTTGTTGCAGGGAAGTGTGCCATTCTCTTCCTTGTGTGTAGGGAGTGTGTTCACCAGTTTCTGTTTCAGACTGGGTGGCTGTCTTAAGGCCAGCATGGGTGGAGCTGGGAATATTTATTTCACTAATTCACCCCCTGGAGTAGCGGCTGTAGATCTTTTATGATTTTCCTCAGTTTTTCCTGCTCCGATTTGTATGTCACTATCAGGGGTATTCTCTCTTGTGGTTTTCTTGCCTTTGTACTGTACCAATAAATTGTAATTGCTAATACCACTAAAGGAAGAGGCAACATCATGAACGTAATCCCATATTAACAGCTAATCAACACCAAAAGCACATTAAGATGACCTTAAGCCAAAAGAAGCAAGTTACAGTTTCTGTTTTATCAAAAATAATGACGTGTTCTATTAGTCAATAAAAAGAATTAAAAGAACAAGACTTTTCATACAGAATTAACATAGCTGGGTACTTATTATGCAATGAACAAATCTAATGCTGAATAGTCAGAAAAGGCAAAGCTTACCCTGTCATTCAGTGCTTATTCCAGTATAGCTTTTCAATTTTATTTAAACTGGTTTGGGGCCTGCTGACATCTTTTATTACCTCATTATAGTTGTTTGTAAGTCTTAATTTTTGTTATTTCCTCATGCACATCCAGGGAAAGGGGAGGGTAGGGGGGGCTTATTTTTATCTTAGTTTTACACCTTTGAATACATACATACAGAGTGGGTGGCAGATGGGTGGGATTGCATTCTTATTCTATATAAGGAAATGTTAGTGAATGATTATTTGTATTATATGTATTTGTGCTTTTATTGAGTGGGCTAAAATGCTTGCTTATAGATGTTTGAAAGATGAATGTGCTTTTATTGTTTTATTAGATGTTCAATTGATTATTTGCACTGTTCATATTTGGAAAATCAATAAAGTTTAATAAAATAAAAAAAGGAACTTTGGGAGCAATATTCAGAAGCTCAGTCTCCATATAAGCATAAAAGGATGTTATCTCCTTATCTTTATGACTGATCTTAACAGTGTTGACTGGTCCCTCTAATCAGATAACTTCATTCCAATAGCAGCTAAATATTTCTGCAAACCGGATGAGTTCGTGTCCTACTCTCTCCTCATCTTACATGGAAAAATGTTGGCTGGACACTGAGTTGTCTGGCCAAATTTTAAGCATTAACAGGAAAAGAATTTTAGAACAAAAGTTCTCATGCACTCAAAGCTATCCACTTAAGTGCTTCTGAATATCAAGCTGTTTATTTTAACTTTTAGAGTCCTTCCCCATAACACTGCCACTTGCTCCCTTCTTCCAGATGCTTGTGCTCCTATAAAAGTGCTACATTTTAAAAAAAGTCAAATTTTAAAGAACCAAGATAGCCTAGGATTGCTACTCTAACCTCAACCGTCTTCTAAGAACAAGATAGCTCCACTGGCATTTTGAATTGCAAGAATGTAGCCTTGACCCCTTCATTCTCATAGATATATACAAATGTAGAAACCCCATGATTATTCAAATATGAGTGAATTATGGATAGGCAGCCAGAACAATTTTATTTTGTGTCATTTTCAATGCCATTTATGAGAACTTTCATTTCAGTCGTTTTTCTGACCATTTTGTTAGTGCAGGCTAATATCAGAAACTATGTGGATATAGGGCCTGATTCTCAAAAATGCACGTCCCAATGGCAAGCGGTGGTAGGCATTTTACCATCTGGCAGCCAATCGGGATGTATGTTAAAAAACCCTCTGTGAGGCAGGACACCCACATTATATACCGCCGTGTCTATGGAGACGTGCAGTGCATCTACATAAACATGTAGTGATGCTCAAGCATGCCCAAGTTGGGGCATGGGTGTGGCTTCACAAAGAAGTGGCCTTGAGCGGGCTTAAGCGGGCTTAAGTGTTGCTATGTTTCTACGTAGACATGAGACAGATGCCAAATGTATGGCCTGCGAAACGCTGGCCTACTTTTCGGGCATCTGACTGGGACTGTAAATGCGATTTTCTTTTGGATGCCAACGCCTGACTGAAATATGATTGGCGGCTGCTGCATAGGCGGCTGCCAATGTCGATGAACATAAGAACATAAGAATTGTCGCTGCTGGGTCAGACCAGTGGTCCAACGTGCCCAGCAGTCCACTCCCGCGGTGGCCCTTAGATCAAAGACCAGTGCCCTAACCAAGTCTAGCCTTACCTGCGTACATTCTGGTTTATCATGAACTTGTCTAACTTTGTCTTGAATCCCTGGAGGGTGTTTTCCCCTATAACAACTTCCGGAAGAGTGTTCCAATTTTCCACCACTCTCTGGGTGAAGAAGAATTTCCTTATGTCTGTACAGAATCTATCGTCTTTTAAGAAGGACACAGTACTACTCAAAAGGGTCTAGAGAAGAGTGACTAAAATGGTTAAAGGGCTAGAGGAGTTACCGTACAGTGAGAGATTAGAGAAACTGGGCCTCTTCTGGGACATGATCGAAACATTCAAGATAATGAAGAGAATAGACTTAGTAGATAAGACAGGTTGTTTACCCTCTCCAAGGTAGAGAGAATGAGAGGGCACTCTCTAAAGTTAAAAGGGAATAGATTCTGTACAAACGTAAGGAAGTTCTTCTTCACCCAGAGAGTGGTGGAAATCTGGAACGCTCTTACGGAGGCTGTTATAGGAGAAAACACCCTCCATGGATTCAAGACAAATTTAGACAAGATCCTGCTGAACCAGAACATACGCAGGTGAGGCTTGACTCAATTAGGGCACTGGTCTTTGACCTAAGGGCCGCCGCGGGAGCAGACTGCTGGGCACGATGGACCACTGGTCTGACCCAGAAGCGGCAATTCTTATGTTCTTATGCTCCCTGGGGATATCATCAGTTAAATCCTTTCTGCACTGCAATCTCAGAACATTAACTAGCTGGGCTCTCAATTCTTTAAGCAAATCTTTAATGCAGCATCAGAATAAAAGAGAATAAAAATAATTTGCTGCTATACAAAATTGTGGCTCATGCCGATGTCCACCCTCTTCTAGTGTAATTCCCTTCCTCGGGGACTGGGAGGGGTACTTCAGCTTCTTGCTGATGATACTGCTGTGATTTTAAAATTTAACAGTACCAAGGATGAGATGATTTTTAATGAGACAGTGTTCTCTGCAAACCATGCAGTTGCTGGAACATAGAAAGCTTGCTACAGTTCAGACAAAGAGCAATAGAGAACACAAAGGCTGCCAACCCAGTGTGCTAGAGTGTCAGCAACCACTAGGAAACATCCCAAAATACATAGGGGGATATAGAGGAGCTCATTATTGAAGGCACGGTTACAATAACTGGGGTTACCAGACATCCAGGAAAACCCACACATGTCCTCTTTTTTGAGGACTGTTCGGGTGTCCAGATTTTTTTTTTTTTAAATGGGTGTCTGTCCAGGTTTAGCCGACTCTCCTGACTCCCCCACCTACCTCCTTCCCTGGGCTCGGCTGCAGTAATTGAATCCTCAGGCTGCTGGCAGCCACATCTCTACAGCAACTTCCTAGTCCCCTGTAGATGGGACTTGCAGAGAAGCAGATTTTGGGGCAGGTCAGTGGCAGCAGGCTTATGTTATTGATGCTGCTGGCTGCCCAAAGATTCATTCATAGTAACCGGGCCCAGGGAGAAGGTATGTGGGGAAATCGGAAGCTAGGGAGGTCGTAAAGGGAAGCAGAGTCGGAGAAAGGGAAGAGAGGGGGCTGGAGAAACAGCATGGAGGGAGGGAGGGAGCTGGAGAAACATTATAGAAAGGAGAGAATGCAGGAGAAAAGAGCATGGAGTAGGGTTTTGCTGGATGGGAGAGGAGAGACAGAAACAGCAGGAGAGGAAATTGGAAGGAGAAAGAGGTGCACCTATGGTGGGGGGTTGGAAGGAGAGGGAGGGGGGAGAAAAAGAAGCACACATAGGAGAGGGGGTTGGAAGGAGGGGGGAGGAGAGAGAAAGAGAGGCACCTATGGAGGAGGAGTGTTGGAGGAAGGGAAGGAGAGAGAGAAGCACTAAAAGGGTATAGAGGATGTTAGCGGGGCAAAGGAAATGGGTGGAGTATGGGCTGTTGGTGGAGTATGGGCAGGGTCATGTGTCTTCTTTTTTTGTCTTCACAAATATGGTAACCCTAACAATAACCTGCTAATGACTAAGCATATTTGCTAAAAGCAATATTAAACACACACTTCAACACAAATAACCTGCTCCCATGAATGTGGGGGCAGAATATTCAATGTGCCAATGTCTGTGGCTGGGAGTGCAGCTGCTGGCTGTCACAGTGTTCTGATGACCCCGGAGTTCAGTGGACTTGGGTAGGGGGGGGATTGAGAATCCTCATCAGCTATGATATTTAATTTTTAAGTTTGGTTGGAAGGTGGGGCGGTGAGGAGGCAGGAGGAAGAAAGGAAGTGTGTGCGCCAAACCATTTTACTTTTTGGCCCTCCCAAAAATTGTCTTCTGGCTATGCCTCTGACTCATATTGATCTCCTCTTATAAAATCAGGCCCAGCAGGGGTGAGTTTATGTTTATAGCTTTCCTCTCCTACCCCCACACATACAAGAAAACAGCAATTCATGTTAGCAGACTGTTAACCAATATGCTACTGTCATTATATGTTATTTAAAAGTGTAGAAACAGAACAAATTGATCATAAGAAAAATACAAATTTTAGAGATTTCTTAAAATCTATTGTCTTATTTTCCTTTGTTAGCTTAGACTGTTCACTCTGATTAACAGTCAGTACAAAGGAGGAAGGCAAAGGTAATACATGCATCGTCCATATAATCCATTTTCCTTGTTCTATATTTAGTTCAAAGTGTATAAAGGAACATGGCAATGTGATATGCTAGAAAGAAAAACATCTTTCAAATTGAAAAAAAAAAAGTATCAGCAATCCCAGACTGCAGATTAACAAGACAACACAATAGTCTAACGCACCAGAAACTGAATTTGGGCACCATCACTGTAGATCCACAGAGAGATGTCAAGTTTTCCCTATGGGGCAGTAGCTAGAGTTAATGTATGGTGGGGGTATTATACCTCTAGAAGTTGCATTCTGTGCTAATTCAATCCCTTCTCTGGGTATCCTACCAACACTAATTTGAAGCTATTGGTATTACTTACCAGGTTCTTGCATGGTTTTGCTCCTGTTTGAAAACTGATCTGCTACTGTTTCATTCAATAACATGACTTCAGAAAAAAATCACCCAAAATTATGGAATTCCTCAAGGGTCCATCCTCTTGCCACTCCTGTTCAATATATTCCTTGCACCTTTAATAACTCTTTGCCAATCTATTGGATTTAATATGTTTACCTATATGGACAACATTTAACTTTTACATCCGCTAGAACACCAAGAACCCTTTAGAAGCTTTTTCTATCCCCAAGAAACTCGAGCAAATCCATAAATATACTTGCTCTTAATGTTACCAAGTCAAGTGTAATGCATTTCCAATGGAAAAGAGGACTTAAATTTGACTCCCCCATCACTCTTACAGGTATTACCCTTCAGGCAGTTGCTACTATTAGAATTTTAGGGGTTATATTTGATCAGAGACTGTCTTATCATGATCATATCAGCAGCATAGTTAAAGCTAAGTACTAATTTATTTAAAGCATATTAGATGAAAAAGTAAAAAACGATTCTATTTATTTATCGAACTATTTAAAATGTTTAAAATGAATTAAATCTACTTAAGTAAATACCCCTATGATTTGATGACAATCTAACATGTAAAACTTAGAGCAGGGGTAGGGAACTCCGGTCCTCGAGAGCCGTATTCCAGTCAGGGTTTCAGGATTTCCCCAATTAATATGCATTGAAAGCAGTGCATGCAAATAGATCTCATGCATATTCATTGGGGAAATCCTGAAAACCCGACTGGAATATGGCTCATGAGGACTGGAGTTCCCTACCCCTGGCTTAGAGTAATGAAATAAATTGAACTCTAAGGGCTCCTTTTACAAAGGTGCGCTAGCGTTTTTAGCACACGCACCAGATTAGTGCACGCTATAGTATGCGTTAGCCAAAAAACTACCACCTGCTCAAGAGGAGGCGGTAGCGGCTAGCGCGTGCGCTATTCCACACGTTAAGGCCCTAATGCATCTTTGTAAAAGGAGCCCTAAATGTTGTTGCTGAGGATCATTCAAACTTTACAAGGGTGTTATTTTATAGGGGTCTATGAAGTTCATGCTCCCTATTTTCACATTATTTTTAGGCACATCCAGCTAAAACCAGGTCTAAATGCCTGTGCCTGAGTTGTCTGCAGATCAGGTATACTCTATAACAGTGTCTCTCAAACTTTGCCATGGTACAGTGGTGTGCCCCGAAGAGATTCCCTGTGTGCCATGAGAGATTCCAGAATTATACTTTATTTTTTAAAATTCTGTTTATAAGTATACACTAGAATAGATGACATGTATGTTACGTACACAAGAGTCTATCTTGAGCATCCGTGTGCGTAAGGATACAACTACCCAGACAAGCATCATTCTTTACGTGATTGGTTCTTGAAAACTAACGGCAAATAATTTTATTTTTTATGAGGAAGTTATCCTAACATGTGCCACAAAGCAATCAAGGCTTTATTACCGTTTGGATCCTTCTTATCTTTGCGAACTTGGGTTTTCAGCTCTGACAGATAATAAATTTGGAAAAAAAAGAGAATGTCTGCAGATGGATGATGAAATGTGTGTTTGCTTGTCAACTATCGAACCACATTTTGAGTTAATTTGCACCTAGATCAAGCACATCCATCGCATTGATTAACAATTCTATCTACTTTAGTTTCACTGTTGCTACAATTACCTACACATAGCTTAATAACTCACAAATTTAATTCTTTGTTGGTTTTTCAATTTTATAATTTCAATTATGATGTGCCTGAGCTAAAAAAGTTTGAGATACTGCTCTATAACCATGCACATAATTTTTAGGAATGCCCATGATCTACCCACAATCTGGCCCTGGCCATGTCTTTCTGTGCACTGCAACTGGCATATATTTTTTATAGAATTGGATTTCCTAGTTATTTATTTATTCAGTTTTCTATACCATTCCACCAGGAAAGCTCACAATGGTTTATATGAATTTATTCAGGTACTCAAGCATTTTTCCCTGTCTGCCCTGGTGGGCTTACAATCTATCTAATGTACCTGGGGCAATGGGGGGATTAAGTGACTTGTCCATGGTCACAAGTAGCAGCGTGGGTTTGAACCCACAACCCAAGGGTACTGAGGCTGTAGCTTTAACCACTGCACCACACTATTCATAGCCGCCATAGCACCAAGATGGCGGGTGTTTATGTATAGTCTTGCAGACTGCTTTGTCACCTCAACCTTGATAAAGAAACCTGAAATGTGTCGGCAAGGGAATTTAACCAAGAAAAGCTAAGCAAAGTAATATTTATACATGAAAAGAATATAAGAAACTCATAAAAATAATCAAAAGTAAATTAAATGAATGCCAGTTAAACAATATGTTAAGATAGATGTCGACGGGATTAATGAAGATTTATACCATTACGAGTTAGATTACTCAAGCAGTGGTCTGAGGATCCCTATAGACATCTGTACCTTTTTGAAAATTGTCCTCACGGAAAAAAAATTGGGAACGAGGTTATGTAATATATCAAGTTAATGATATCAAGATTTGTGAAATTCTATTTCAAGGAAGTAGGCACATAAAAGACTTCAAAATGTTTAGAACATATGAACATAAGAATTGCTGCTGCTGGGTCAGACCAGAGGTCCATCTTGCCCAGCAATCCGCTCACGCGGCAGCCTTTAGGTCAAAAACCAGTGCCCTAACTGAGACTAGCCATACCTGCGTACATTCCGGTTCAGCAGGAACTTGTCTAACTTTGTCTTGAATCCCTGGAGGGTGTTTTCCCCTATAACAGCCTCCGGAAGAGCGTTCCAGATTTCTACCACTCTCTGTGTGAAGAAGAACTTCCTTAGATTTGTACAGAATCTATCCCCTTTTAACTTTAGAGAATGCCCTCTCGTTCTCTCTACCTTGGAGAAGGTGAACAACCTGTCTTTATCAACTAAGTCTATTCCCTTCATTATCTTGAATGTTTCGATCATGTCCCCTCTAAGTCTTCTCCACAAAAAAAGGAAACTATTCTTTGATCCACAGTTGTTCTTCGTGAGAAGTGTTCCTCCCGCAACTATTTCTGTGTGATTACTTGGCAGCAGGTGTATACACTCTTATGAAAGAAAGATTCATCTGCTCCTAACTTGGTGCTAAGCTGTGAAAGTACAGTATTCCTGCATCCTAACAAAATAAGTGCAACTTATATGGGGATGCCTGTCTGCATCGACTTTGTCAAATTACAAGTGCATAAGTGCCTACTCTAATTGTAAGACGGTGGTTATGAAATATGTTTTACATGAGTTCACATACTTATTCAATCTTACAAATGTCTGATAGCAATAACTTATCTTGTGCCATCTAAGTGATGAACAATATTTACTTTTTCAGGCACAGAGGCAGAACATAATATACAGTTCTTATCTTTGTTACAGTACTTAAAAGAGGTTAGAAAGCACAATGGGAAAAGCATGTAATATTCTAATGTACAGTATTAATGAACTCAGCACACATTTAACCTATAAACCACTTTACTGTACCTTTCCTTTCATATAGGTCTCTATACAAGTTGTGATAAACATAAGACTTTTCCCAATGTGATGATGCACGTAAGCTTTCAAGACCATATGGCCCCTTCAAAATGAAAGAAAATGACTTGTATAGGCTTGAAGCCTCATGTCCCTCACTGCATTTGAATAAGCTTTACAGTGGTCTAAAGAGATGGGATATCAAAATCCATGAATCCATTTGTCTCCCAAATCATTATGAATACCAGAGCTCTGTACTAACTCCATACAAGGGCTACAGAGATGTGCACTCATTCTACAGGATACTGCATAGGTCAGATCCTTAAAAGGGGAAGAAAGATTACAGCCATTGATCAGGAGGAACATGACATTATAGTAATGTGGAAGATGATGGCATAAGGAATGGCAAGCTAAATGCAAGGTGCTGATAAGAAAAACAAAGAGAGACTTTGAAAAGAAGATTGTGGTGGAGGCAAACACACATAGTATCAATGTTTTAAGGTATATTATATTAGAAGCAATACTCTGGTAAAAGAATCAGTTGGACTGCTAGATGACCGACGGGTAAAAGGGGCACTCAGGGAAGACAAGGCTATAGCAGAGAAATTAAATGAATTATTTGTTTTAGTTTTCACTGAGGAAGATGTAGGGGAAATATCCCACAAGACTCTAAGCATTATTAATACTTAAAAGCCCCGAAGAAATGATCAGCAGATCGTGAAACGCTGGCCACTGTTGGCTTTGATTGATTCAGAGAGAAAGTAGCAGCCACCTTAATACAAAGATAAGTGCTGCTTTTTTTGGCATTATTGTATAAAGCTCAACGTCGGATTTTTCGCCGATCATAGAAAGCTATAGGGGAGTCAAAAACAATTTAAGCTACCTTGCATAGCTTCAGAGCAACGCTTGCTCTGCAGCATCTGAGGCGTTTTCCCCTATTTTGCTACATTTGGTTGTAATCTGATGTTGATTAGGGGGTAAAGTTTTGAGCATTTTTGCCACCAGTGCATATTAAAACTGGAGTTATTATTTGATTTAGTTGGGGAAATACCAGTGCCAGAAATGGATTCAGTGCTGAATAGCCAGAGAACCAAAACAAACCTCTATAACACTGGAAGATGTAATAGGGAAATTAACAAATTGAAGCAAATCACCTGGGCCAGGGACAAACTTACAACAGATTGGCTTGTGAGGATTTTAGGATTCTGGATGGTGAGGGTGCTAAGGCCATTTTTACCACAGCAATAAAATGACCAATTTTCCATTATTTGATATCAACCATGTGCTAATGTTGCATTAAAAAAATAGTGTGAGCACTCAGTTTTGACATGCCATTTCTTGTGTGTAATGGTTTACTGCAGCATTAGGAATAGATCATCTGAATAAAAGTTATACAATCTTGGGGACCCTTTTAATAAGATATAATGGTAAATGTTGTTACCTACCTAGAATCTAATTTGAGATTAGGGCGGGTTATAAATGCTGTAGTATATGACGGTGGTTTAAAAAGTTTGGTATAAAACCATTTATAATCCACTCTAATCTCAGTTTAGATTCTAGTTGAATAACAACACTTAACATAGCCAACTGTAAATTTGGTGTTTGTAAGTAACATAGTAACATAGTTACTTACAAACACCTAATTTACAGTTGGTTATGTTAAGTGTTGTTATTCAACTAGAATCTAAACTGAGATTAGAGTGGATTATAAATGGTTTTATACCAAACTTTTTAAACTACCGTCATATACTACAGCATTTATAACCCGCCCTAATCTCAAATTAGATTCTAGGTAGGTAACAACATTTACCATTATATCTTATTAAAAGGGTCCCCAAGATTGTACAACTTTTATTCAGATGATCTATTCCTAATGCTGCAGTAAACCACTACACACAAGAAATGGCATGTCAAAACTGAGTAAATAAACATAGATGAAGATTTTTGTACTTTTTTTTTTTTGCCTACTCAAAACATTAATGTGGTTCTATGACTGTAAAAATCATAGGTGATTTGGAACCAGTTAAGATACATTGGAGGAGAAGCAGCAAATCTCTTACCTTAAAACAAAGAGCTCTTTTTTAATCACATTTGTCCGTCACAAAAAACATCCTGGTTTTATCAGATTGCATCCTTGAAAATGTTCACATGACATGTTTTGTATGCTGCTTTTTGCATAATGCCCGTCATGTATTTTTTTGGTGCAAAGAAAACTGAGACTGGCTAGAAAACCATCCATTTGCCTAGCTCGGAACCAAGTGCAACACTAACTGAGAAGCTTGAAAAGAACACCTCTCACTTTTTTCATCGATTTACTAATGGAAGCACGGAGATGGGATAAACATAGATAAACATCACACTTTATCTACATCAGCTTAGTTTTACAACTGAAAGCACTGGTACAGTATGTTAGAGAAATTGAGCAGCTTTGAATAAGACAATGCAAAGGGATAGAAAGTGGGATTTGATATACTTCCTTTCTGTGATTACAATCAAAATGGTTTTACATATTATACAGGTGCTTACTTTATAGCTGGAGCAATGACTTGCCCAGAGTCCCTAGGAGCTGCAGTGGGAATTGAACCCAGTTCCCTAGGTTCTCAGACTGCTGGCACTAACCATTAGGTTACTCCTCTGCATCTGACAAAACAAAGAAACTGACAAGTCTTGAACTCGAATCAAAAACAAAGTAATGATCTGAGGGATTGTTTTGGGTGTCATTTAAAGGCTTTTATACCATACTGATTCTTATATCCTGCAAATGTCGGCTAGGAATCATTGTGGCTTACATAATATTAGAAACTAGTGTTTAAGCCCATTAGATTAACGGGTGCTAGTAAAGCCTCCTTCCCTATTTTCAGCCTCAGCTCCAAACCCATTTTTACCCCCTCCAGCCTCCTTCTCCCATCTTTTCCCTTTCAGCTTCCAGGCCCAGCCCCCTTTTCTCACATGTCCCTGGTGCCTATCCATCACTGAAAAGCCCCACCCTTTCCTACCGCAAACGGAAGTGTTCCTTTCCCCCTCTGCGGCAGCAGTTGTTTTTATTTTTGGTCTCGGCTGGGGTTTCTCCCACTCTTCCTCCCCTTCCCCTTTTGCCCCCTCTCACTGGTTTGCTCTCCTGTTCTCACCCATTTTCTGCCTCGCTTTCCCTTTCTCTTCCAGTACCTGTCTTGCTGCCTTTTCCCGGTCCCCTCTCCTGTATTCCCTTGCTCTCCCTTTCTCAGTCCGGTATTAGTGTTTCAAACCTGCCTTTGTTATTCTCTGCTCCTGGTAAACAACCTCTTTCTGACTCTGTAGCCTTCTCACTCCTGCCCACTGCGCATGCGGAGGCAAGGATGCACGGAGTTTCAAGTGTGCATGCGCACTAAGGGTTTTATTATTATGGATGATACAGAGGTGTAGACGTCACACAAATGACTGCATTGGAGTAGGTCAGTGCAGTGAAAAGAATACATGCGTTTCAGCGCCTTCCTGTATTGGAAGTAAGTGGGAAGTTGACGTAAGCTGCTTGGGAGTCTGTTCCACATTTTGGGGCCTTGGAATTGAAAGGTGGTCTCGGAAAGAGCTTTCCTCCAGACTAGGCGTGGAGAGGGAAGTGGTAGTTTCCAGTGTTGGATTGTCCTCGAGTCATTGAAGAACGGTGTGACCTGGATGGCGGAAGTTGAGTCCAGCTGAGTTTTCTTCGTATAACATAACAGCTTATATACCGCAAGGCTGTGAAGCTCTATGCGGTTTACAGAAGGTTAGAATATACAATTAGGAAGAAGTTAGATGACCAAATAGTTAGAAATAAAGCTATAAGGTCGGAACGGTTTACTAAATTTGCCGTTTCAGTGTAAATTCAAATTAATTAACCAAATATTTAGTAAGTGTCTCCTTAAGGAGTGGACTTGCCCTCTTAAACTTGGTCTTGCACTGGAACAGCCTTGCTGCTATATTTTGGAGTAATTGCAGTTTCTTAAGGTCTTTCTTTGTGATGTGGCAGTAGAGGGAGTTAAAGTGGCCTAAGTAGGGGAGGAGGACTGCCTTGGCCACTGCCCTGAAGTTGGTTAGGTTTAGGGCTGGTCTGATTGCTGCCTTAATCGAAAGACCTTCTTGACCAGCGAGTTGACTTGGTCTCTCACGGTCAGTTCCAAGTCGAGAATTACTCCAAGTACCCTCGATAATCTATTTATGGTTATCTTCTCACTTGTGGTCAAGATGATTTCTCGGTGAGATAGAGGGTTCTGTTTGTTCAGTATGAGGAAGTGCTGACAAGACCATGAACTTAAATCCTCTATTAGTGTAGCAATGTACTGAATTGCGTCCATCACTGAGTCTTTGGCTACGCATAGGAGGTAGAGGTCATCTGCATAGGAGAAGGTGTGGATGTGGGGGTCGGTGATATGTTTGCCCAAGGCATTTATATAGACATTGAATAACGATGGTGAGAGAAGGGAGACTTGAGGGACGCCACAGAACGCCCTGTGATTTCCTTTGGCCCCTCCTTACTTCGTAAGATCTTTTGGTAAGGAATTCCGTGGACCATTTTTTCACATTACTGTGTACTCCTAACTCTTTCAGATATAGAAGCAGTAGCTAGTGAGTGGTCCACTGCAGAGATGCCGAATTATAAAAGGACTGTTTGCTTGCCTTTGCTCAAGTAGTATTTTGCATTAGAGGTCAGTTCAAGAAGAAGTTAATGTTTTGGGTGTCATTTAAAGTCTTTTATAGAATTTAGGGGCTCTTTTACTAAGTTCTGCCTGGAACAGACTTCCAGAGTCAATACATTAAGCTGTGTCTCTAGCAGTATTCAAATCCAAGCTAAAAACCCATTTTTTCAAGGCTGCTTTCAATACCTAACTCCCACTCACTGCAAGATACCTATGTCCATTTTATCATTCTCTCTGCAAGAAACTCCCCAACCCTATATGGCCTGTCTGTCCAAATTAGATTGTAAGCTCTTCTGAGCAGGAACCGCCAATTGTATGTTAAATGTGCAATGCTGCATATGCCTTTCAGAGCTATAGAAATGATAAATAGTAGTAGTAAATGAGTTAACACACCCTTATTTGGGCCTTTCTGGCATGCTAATGTGCCTGTCAAAAAGGACATTTTTCTATTTGTTTTATTTCTGACCATATGCTAATAGTATTGTTAGCTCACAACCATTTTAAAAATTACTGCAGGAGCACTTACCATTTCTTGATTAGGATGCTCCCTGTTATGGATGCACTACCTGATTAGTGCATCTATGCCCTGATATACACTTAGCTTTGGACAAGAGGACTTACACCAGCTGATATGTAGGTTCCTTCTCTATCTCTAGTGGGCTCACAATCTAAGGTTTTTGTACCTAGGGCAATAAAGGGTTAAATGACCTGCCCAGGGTCACAAGGAATCACAGCGGGAATTGAACCCATCTCACCAGGTTCAGGCACAGGCTATTAAATTACCAACAGGAAGAAATGGAGACAGGAAGGGCAATAAAGATGGAATAAAACCTTAGAACATAAGAACAGCCACACTGGGTCAGACCAATGGTCCATTGGGATCAAGATTCTGTTCCAACAATGACCAATCCAGGTCACAAGTGCCTGGCAGAAACCCACACTCGTAGCAGCAACATTCCATGCTACCAATTCCAGGGTAAGCAGAGGCTTCTCACATATCTATTCAAACCTTCACATATCTATTCAAACAATAATTTTATATTTCAGCTTTTCTTGTTGAACTCTTGTCTCTTGGTTAATTAGATATGTATGTTTTTTGCTATTTAATTTATTTAGGTTGAGTCTGTATCCTAGATGTTATTTCCTATCTTTTTCCTACTTGCTGTTTCCTTTTTGTCAGACTCCACTTTCAACGACTTCTTCAATGAAAATAAAATGAAGAAAACTAAAAAGGAGATTGTAAGAATTAATTGGGAGAACTGGTTTTGTGAACTAGAGGTTGAGAAGAGTGATGAATCCAAGACAAAAAGCATGGCTATAAGGGCCTGTGAAATACAGACTTTATCTGGGAAACTGAATGCAAACAAAGCTATAGAAACTGAAAGGATATATCCAGAATAGGAGATAGCATCTGTATCCTCCACAGCTCTATTCAATTTAATGTTCAGAACAGAAGTTTGAAAGAGTAAGCAGAAAAGCAGAAGTCTGTGAGCAGAATAATGGAATACCACTGAAGGATAAAATAACATAAGAATTGCCATACTGTATAGATCAAAGGCCCATCAAGCCCAGAAACCTGATTCTAACAGTGGCCAGGTCCCAAGTATCTAGCTAGATCCCAAGTAGTAAATCAGATTTTATGCTGCTTATCCTAGGAATAAGCATTGGATTTCCCCAGGCCATCTCAATAATGACCTATATTAAAAGGCAGCAAATAACACCATGAAGCAGAAAACAGATCTCAGGGTTCATTATCTCTGATGACCTCCAAGTAGCCAGTCAGTGTGACAGGTAGTCAGAAAAGCACACTAGTTTATAGTGGAAAGAAAATATATACTTATTGCTGTTCAGGGCTCTGAAGATCACATCTGTAATTGAGCAAAGGATCAACATCAATCAACTAGGGAAAAGGAGGGATGTAGGTCTTGCACAGTTCAATGATCAAACCTCACTGTACCGATAATGTTTTGGTTTTGGAGGCTACAGAATGGTGAGGAGATTGAAAGGATTGAAGTTAAGTACTACCAAGGTATACATGAAAGCAAATCCTACATACACAAGTCCAAGCACTCTAAATTTTTGGAGGATAGAAGAGATGGGAGATATGATACACTAACCTATGCTGTTGACAGTTTTAAGTGAAGAAAACTCAGGAATGCATGGTTCAGATTGCTTACTCTTTCCAAATACTAGGACCAGGGGGCATGAACCAAAATATTTAGTGTGGATGGAAAAAGCAGTGAATGAATTGACCTGACCATGCGGAGCTTAAAAAAGGAGTGTTTTACAACTAAGTAGTAGATTTAAAACAAACTGGAGAAATATGTCCTCACTCAATGCGTAATTAAACTTTGGAATTTGTTGCTGGAGAATTTGATAATTTCCTAAAAGAAATGTCAATAAGCCATTATTAAGATGAACTTGAGGAAATCCATTGCTTGGTCCTAAGATAAGCAGTATAACATCTGTTTTACTCCTTGGGATCTTGCCAGGTACTTGTGACCTGGGTTGGCCACTGTTGGCAACAAGATACTGGGCTTAATGGATATTCGATCTGTTCCAGTATGGCAATTCTTATGTTCACTCTGATAAGGTATTCTATTGTATCATATTGTAAACTTACTTTTTTATACCACGCTTCAGGTGGTATATTAGAGCGTTTTACAATATAATAAATTCATACAGGAAGGACAGTCTCATAGTATGGAGACTTCACCAATAGGTATCACTACTTAAATTTATAAAGCCTTCAACCAATCAAAAATGTCCTAATGATATCTCTAGCTCTGCCTTCATAGATCACTCTTTTCTGATTAACTGTGTACAACAGATAGGACTCACTGATGCTACCCTACAATGGTTCACCTCATATCTTTCCAGGACATCATACACAGTTGAAACTTCTAACTCATCTTTGGTGCCTTTTGACTCTGGCTCAGGCATACCTCAGGGCTCAATGCTCTCTCCCCTTCGTTTCAATCCTTTTCTATCACCATTAATGATTACACAATCACTTAGTTTTGGTATATTCGTCTATGGAAACTATCCAGATTTTATACACCTTTGAATCTTTTAACACTAGTGAAATAACTACACTCAATAAAAACATGAACCATATTAGAGACTGGCTCACCCAACATAAATTAAAGATGAACCCAGATAAATCCAAATCTATTGTTTTCTAAGTGCTGGGTGAGACTGTCCTTCTGTCACCACACATGCTTAAAGTAATCCCATTCATGCAGTAACATATGTTCATATTCTCGATGTAATCTAAAACTCCCAGTTGAACTTTAGCCTACAAATTAGTCAAATTGTGAAAAGTGCCTTCTTTAAACTCTTCATGATCAGGTCAATTTGTTCACTGCTTTTTCCATCTACATTAAATATTCTGATTCATTCACTGATTATCCAAGAAATCAATTACTGTAATTCATTGTATGTAGGGAGAAGACAAAAAGATCCACACAGACTGCAATTGATTCAAGATATTGCCATTTCTCTAATCCAGAATGCACACAAATTTGACCACATCACTTCCTTTTTGAAAAAAAAGTACATTAGCTTCCATTACCTCACCGGATTATATACAAGACACTTCTACTTAAGTTCAAGGTAATTCTACTCTCTATCCTCACTTTCGCATCCAGAGATATTGTGATACTCCCTCCCCTTTTACTAGACTGTAAGCCACTAAGCAGGTTTTTACCAAAATATGGAATAGTAAGATGTAAAGATTGAAACTTGAACTGCATTAAAATGGGGATTGGCCAATACTCTTAAGTGTTACTTAGGGAGATGTAGGGGTCATTTTACTACAGATCAGTGCACACCAATAGACATTAGAATAAGCTAAATGTTTCACATTCTATGTTAACCTATGGGCCACATATGTTTAGTATGCGCTATGTCCATTAGTGCATGATACACTTTAGTAAAAGGGTCTCTTAAGTAGATAAAGTCATACTCTCTACAATACAGGAGATATGGGTTGCAAATGTTCACAAGGTAGCACATATAATAGAAAGAAAAATTCAAAGATGAGGAGTCATTTCATGACACTGAGGAAGGCTGAGTAGAAATGTAAAGAAACACTTTTTCAGTCAGAGGGTGGTATACACTTGAAACACACTTCTAGTGAAGGCAGTGAAAGCCAAAAGTGAAAATTCAAGTGTTAAACAAATGGGTTCGCCCTAGTATCTGAGAACCTGGGCTCCATTCCCAGATTAACCGTGCCTTGGGTCAACCAGTGGTGGGATGCTGAGGTCACAGTGTACAACAACGAGACCTGCTGGCTGGATTTAGAGTCTATGATTAAAGGGTCACATAAAGAGCTCTGGTACATAATCTCTCAACCAAGACCCCGCTCACAATGACTGGACTAATGTTAATTTGTTAATTTACCAATGCATCTCCGTGGGCAAAAATTACACCCAATGTTTAGGGGGGAAGAAAGAAGCTCATGGCACCCAGATCCCTGCCCAGATTCAAGCTGAGCTCAAAACCCAAAGAAGCAGGAAAAAAACTACCAGGGCCAAAAAACCATATATGGGGCAGAAAAAAGGGATCTTAGTTGTGGAGAAAGGAAAGAAGATCATCACAGATGATGCAGGCAGGCACAATAGGCGGAGCAAATGACTCTTACTTACCAATGTTTTCTATGTTCTTAAATAATTAAAAATGTGTAGAAAAGGGACTCTGTGCTGTTTTCTGACTGATTTTCAGGTGCCCCCCTTAAAAACAAGAGAAATCAGGATTCTACCTGATGGAGACACTGTGATTTTATATTCTATATCATTTTTTGCAGAAGGAAATCAATATCCATTCCCATCCTCTACACCAACAACATGCCTTCTGTTCATCTGCTGAGGTTGAGATGGCATGGGGCCAAAAGACTGAGCAGGGGTTAAAATATCTGAACGATTTCCTGAGCTAAAGTACATTTCAAGGGAAATTAGGTAGCCATACAGATGTACCATCAGAATATTGTAGGCATGAGCTTCTCTTAAGTTTTTCAATATTTCTAAGAACAACACAACAAAATATTCAGAGGTAATAAATAAACTCTAAATTTAATTATAGAGGGCCCTTGTGTTATTCTAGAGGATTCTATAAGAGATACATTCACTTACACTGGAAAACAAAGCAAATTCCATTTGCCATTCTCTCTCATATTCAAAACAATATTTTTCAAAATGGCAAACCTTTCAACTGAGAGTAAAATGTGTACACATTCATGAAGTTCCTGGTTTTATATCCTTGAAGAGATTGAAACACACCCTTAAGGTATAATAAAAAATGCATTCCTTCATAATACTGGGCTTAGCTTTGACACTCAGGAATTACAGTGCTTAATCATTCAGCCATAAATTCCACTGCAGTATGTATGTAGCCTACAACTTGATGGCATGGGTTATGGAAAAAAAAAAATCATACACATATTTGCCTAGGTGATAAAAAAAAAAAAAAATAAGTGATAAGCAATATTTTTCACAGTGAACAAGTGCAGAGAAATATGCCTGGCTATAGGCCAATTCAAGTGTTTTGACATCATGAAAGTGCTGCTTTATTGCAGTGACTATGTCCTCAAATTTGGATATGTGCTACAGAAATATTAACAAACCACTCAATGGGAAACTTCACTTAATTCTGGTGATATCAATTATATTAATCACTAATCACCTAATTTAAAATAAAAATTAAAAAACTATAACACTACAGAAAAGTGATTTTGTTTAGTGCTCAGACCCTTAACCAGAAATATTAACCTGGTTATTGTAGGAAAAAAAGCTAAACAGTCATGCCATGATGAGGTAATACTCATTTTTCATTCTTCAGGCTGTTGAGGCCTAACAGGATAGCTGCTGGTGAAATGAGTACAACTGGCCTGTCAATGTCCTTTACCTAATAGCTGGGGGACAAAGGAGGAGGCAGGGGAGAAACCCTCCTGTTGATTCCGCAGCTAAAATGATTTGATTCCTTAAAGGTGCTTAATAATAAAGGTTCCACAGAACAGGCATCAATTATTATATTCTTCTGCTAAACTTTACTGCTAAATATTGACTCATGAAGTACCAGGACAGCAAAATGGATCCTTTGTGATCCACTGGTGTTATGCATAGGTCAATATCAGCTAAATGTCATACTGCATTGCCAAAACTCGATATTCTCAGTTTGAAAAGGAAACAGTGGATCAGTTTACTCACCATATCCATGAATGCCTCCTAAAGGGGAAATTATTGACATGCATCATTATGACAGAGCATCCAGCATCAGTGGTTTCTGTCTCTTATACTATATCCTTCACCAGGGTTACAGCTGTATGCCAAAAACTACGGCTAACCCAGATAGAATGAAGGGGAATTTTCAATAGTGCATGCCACAAACATAGCAATATCCAGAATGGAAGGAAAGAATGTGTGCAAACTCTCTCAGG
Source organism: Geotrypetes seraphini (assembly GCF_902459505.1). NCBI lineage: Eukaryota > Metazoa > Chordata > Amphibia > Gymnophiona > Dermophiidae > Geotrypetes > Geotrypetes seraphini. Next base: position 46,167,975 of record NC_047084.1, on the reverse strand, counting down.
TATATGTCCATCCATTTATGCCACACAGCCTACTGCACCCAGCACAGTCTGTGAATGGCATCTGCTCACCCATAGGGATGGGAGAAGTTTCCTCTGATGAATTCAGTTCTGGTTTTCTGTAATACTAGATCGTACCCATATTCCTCATTTTGACCTGTAGGGAAGAGTTAGTCAAAGGAATATGTCTTGCCACTCCTGCTGAAGATGAGTTCTTAAGGAAATGTTTAACTTCAGACTGAGTTGTCATGTTGCACTTTGGACGTATACTATGCTTTCGCTTTTTCCTTACACACATATTCATCTGTAGTTGCTGTGAAGAACTTTTTCTTTTTAAAGGAAGGCAGCTGATCGTGAACACGTACAACAAAAAATTATTATTATTATTTTTTGGAATAACAGGAAAATCTTTCTTGCTTAATGCTTCTTCAGTTGCAGAAATTAGGAAGCTAAGAAAATAAACTGTCGCTGTGGCACACCCCCAGATTATAATCCGCTAGTATGTTTACATTCATCGTTTGCCCACTAATTCCACAACCAGGGTGATTTTAGGCTTTAAATGACAGAGCTTCTGATCCCCTGTATCCAAGAAGCATGTTCTAACATAGCAGCTGTACATCAGAATCAGATAAGTGCTTTCATAATTTGTTACTTCAAAAAAACAAAAATTAAACAAACAAAAAAATGCAGCTTGAAGTAAGACGTCATCTAAGAATTCCTTCCCTGCTGTCTGTCCTTTTTTCCTCTCAAATCAGCTCACTAATAGTTGTCATTACTCAAGAGGCTCTGACATCTGAGAAGCGCTTGGAGCTCAATTTTATACAGACCTTGCATGGCTTTAAAGCAGATCTGCTAGCAGGACCCTTGCTTTCTTTCCCCATTGCTGATTTCCAAGCACACATCTCTAGGGTCCTTGCATCCGCTGCACTGTGGCTTTGCTCTATCCAGCTCAGAAGCAGCTCAGGACACTGGCAGTCTCTGTGGCACTGTACTATAACTCTGCAGCAGAATGGGCTCCAAGCTGCAGTGAATGCAGCCTGACTGAGGATGTGTTAGCGTCAAGGGGGCCCTCTAGGGGGGTTCTTCCACCACATCACAGCACATTATCATCTGCTATTTCCAAGGAGGAATAAAGCTGAGCAGAAACCTTCTTTCTAGGAGACCACGAGGCTAGAGAACAACATGGCAAACAGTGTTTCGTCATGCAAAAATCAGGCAGGAAAAGAAATAACATACAAATGAACCTTTGCTCAAAAGAGAGACACACAAATACACATGCAGATAAATACTTCATTTAACAATGTATTTGCCATGTTATATAGCATTTCATTTTACACAGTTACCCTGTAAATGCTCACTTTACATTATATATATATATATATTTTAACATCCCCACACACACAACTCAGCTACTAAGAAAGCAAACTGCACCTTCACCTTCAACGATAATGACACAAGCTATAAAGTCGTTTGTTTGAGCAGGGAGTGTCAAAATTAAGCAGCCTAGTTTACCTATATGCATTTTCTCTCTCTCTCTCTTTTCTTTTCTCCAGGTGTGGTAACTGGTTTTATTCTTTTTTCCACAATACCCTAAAAGAGCCCCAGTACGGCTGATGCCATTTTGGAACAGGAATCAAATAGTAAACTATTTAGAGCTAACAGTACTTTGGCACTGAAATAGTAGTTGTTTGAAAAGCGAGTGAAGCTTCCAGTGGTGCAGAATGTGCAATTTGTATATCTGTTATTCAAGCAAACAGCTGTGATTTCTTTTTCTTCTTTTGCTTCTCAATTTAAAGTCATTCAATGGGGTTATGTTAATTTTAAATGTATGTATAAAACTGATTCCTGAAATAACTGATTCTGAAAACTGAAGTGTTGTATACTGTTGACGCTAATGACATGAAAAGCAATTAAAAAAAAAAAAACAACCCAGCAACAAACAAATCTATGATGGCATCAGCTCTGCAAGAGATTGTTCCATTAAAACAAATTGTTCTCTTTTAAAACCTGTCTGAAGATATGACACGTGACAAAACAACAGGGCATGATTACTAAAGTGTAGTACATTTTTGTACTTACCGCACTTTGAGCCAGATTCTATGAACGGTGCCTCAACTGGCAGCCACCCACACAAACGGCTATCGATCAGGCTTTTAAAGAATCGCGGCTAATGGCGCCTACCAGAAAACCTCGGCGTCTGAAATGTAGGCTAGGGTTTTATTGGCCTACACTACAGACACCTAAGTTCTTTAGTGAATTGTGCCTAATGGCGCCTAAGACCTACTCTGCCCCTAACCTCGCCCACTTAGGCATGGTATTAGCTTCGGTTTATAGATGGGATCTCCTCTCTTTTGTACATCCCTTAAATGACTCTCTTTCTGATTTTTGAAATGTACTTTGTACCTCCATCCTTTTTTTTTTATAAATCTTTATTAAGTTTTCAAACTATCAACAAGTGCAGCATTATACATATATACATAATATTCGCAATAAGCACTTATAATCCATTAGTAACAAAACAGAAAGAATAACCTCCCCTTTAAATATTTCAAACAGGGAATTTAAAAAAAACAAACCCTCTCCTTCATCCTACCTTCCCTTGGATGTGTACTAAATAACAGAAAATAAAGATAACTATAGACAACTATAACAACTCTAGAAATGGACCCCCAAACTGATTTGAATATCTTAATATTTCCCAACATGTCAGCGATCATTTTTTCAAACTTATAACATAAGCATATATTTGCCCACCAAAAAGTAAAATTAAGGCGATCCCAATTCGTCCAATTATGAGTATCCATCTGCATGGCTATCCTGGTTATAATTAGGAAAAGCCGGCATTTATAGCGGTCCATGGGGGGCTTAATATGCAATAATGTTCCACATATGACTACCTCCCAATATTGACGACTCCAATATGGTATTAATCTGTCCCCAAATTGATTTCCAAAAGTTGAGTATCAAAGGACAATAGAACAACAGATGATCCAATGTCCCTATGTCCAGATGACAGTGCCAGTATCTATTAGATTTAGAACTATCTAATTTTTGTAAACGAAAAGGGGTCCAGAAGCTTTCTATGTAACAAGAAAAAACATGTTTGTCTCATAGATGCTGACGCTGTACAGTCCATATTCGTGGCCATTGAGACGCAGAAATATGCTGCTTTATTTCAATGCTCCACGTCTCTAATACTAGTTTTTGGTTTTTTTATTCATATAACCAGATATTAATTTATACCACTGAGCGGCCTGATGCCCAAGGAAATCCATCTGGAAGCACAGGACCTGCAAGCTATAATGATTTTTTAAATTTCGCCAATCAGGGAACCCCTTCAACTGTAACCCCTTATAATTTTGAGACTTTGAAATACCAAATGATTGTTGCAGTCATGAAAAATCAAGCATTTTCCAATTTGATATAACATCATCTAGTGCTCCTTTTACAAAGGTGCGCTAGCGGTTTAACGCATATAATAGCGCACGCTAAACTGCCAGACACGCTAGCCGCTACTGCCTCCTCTTGAGCAGGCGGTAGTTTTTGGCCAGTGCGGGGGTTAGCGTGTAATGAAAAGTCACGTACATTAACCCCACTAGCTCGCCTTTGTAAAAGGAGCCCCTAGTGTACATATGTCTGTCTGCATCCAGTGTTTCCAGAAAATCCCAGACTTGCCAATTTGAATCTTGGAGTTTAACCATAAGGATTGATAAGTAGATTTCTCTATTGGAATATCTGTTAAGCTGTTAATAAATTCCAATGTTTTCCAGGTGTCAAATAAAATACTATTGTCCTTAACATATCTAGGTAATTTGATACTCAACACATGAAACAACCTTAATGGGGACATAAGTTGCCACTCTAAGTACAACCAATCAGGAAGATGTTCCATGAGCTCAGGAAAGACCCAATACATACCCTGACGCAGTATATAGACCTAATGGTACCTATAAAAGTTCTGGAAATTTACCCCACCCACCACAATTGGTTTTTGTAAAGATACTAAAGCAATATGAGCAGTTTTAACCAGTCAAATAAATTTGATGAGAATACTATTCAATTTCTTATAAAAGGACCCCTGAAAATAAACAAATACCCATTTGGTAGCAAACCACAGGCAAAATCATCATTTTAACCGTTTGGACTCTCCCTCACCAAGACAGATGTAATGGGTTCCACTGCTCACACATTTCTGAGGCCTTTTGCAATAAAGATTTTTCATTTACTTTAATCGTTTTTTGAATCTAGATGCCTAAATATTTTATCCCCTCTTCCTTCTAAAGAAAAGGGAATGTATCAAATAATCCTTTTGGACAATGTACATTTAGCGGAAGAACCTTCAATTTACTCCAATTTATTTTATAGACAGAAAATTTACCAAATCTGTCAATCAATTCTAGTAAATGTGAAATGGTAGACACAGGATTCCTCAAATGAAGCAAAATATCATCTGCATAAGCAGAGACTTTATATTCCCGACCTGCAAAAGGAATACCCTGAATCTCCTTTGCCTGTTGAATAGCCAATAGCAAGGGTTCCAGAACAATGTCAAAAAGAAAAGGGGATAATGGACACCCTTGCCTAACTCCCCTCTCCAGACGAAAACACTCTGAAAAAGTATTATTAATATAAAATCTGGCAAAAGGGGAACTATACAAGTTTGAATCATTTATATAAATCTGGAACCAATACCAAACCAATCCATTGCTTAATACATAAAGGTCCATTCTACACGATCAAAGGCCTTCTCTTCATCCAAAGATACCGAGAAGGCCAGCTCTTCCATGGCTTTTTGTTAAATTTAACATATGAAAAGCCAGTCTGTGATATAGGTGCTTCAAGATTTCCTTTTATATGCTCGGGAATTTTTGGCCCCTTGATTAACTTTAATAAACTATCGTCATAGTATGTCTTTTTTGTCACAATGTTCGTTACCCCAGTTTTATAATTTTAAATATGTATAACTGCCTAGAAGTTTGATAGGCAATATATCAAATTTTATTAAAAGTTGAAACTTGAAGGTGTCATTAGGCATCTTACGGTAGATGCAATTTCAGCTACTATTATTTACGAGTTTGTAATCAGTTTTGAATGACGTGGTCAAGTACCACACCAATTAAAGCCAATTAAAATAGGCAGTGGTAGGGTTAGATACTCAACCTAAGGAAAAGGGCATAAACATTCAACAAACTACTCAAAATATACCCCAACGGGAACAACCCGGGGCCTTTTGAGACACTGCAAGGCCACACTCAAACCCCACCAAACTCTGAAAAATTCCAAATAAACTCAACAGCCAAGACACACATAAAAAGTGGAGAAAAAGACTCAGTTAAGCTTCATATGGCAAAAAAAACTCCACTTATGTGTCTTAGATCTAGCAAAATAGCTGTGGTGAAAAAAATGAGGCACAGTAGCAGGCCCCCCCCCAACCAAAAACACCCTGCAAATGCATGGCAAAAGAATTAATAAATCATTGTGTGGAAAAATTCTTGCATAGCAGAAACAGTCATAAGCATTGCAACTTCAGCTAGGAAGGCAGAAAAATCCACTTAGCCGCCATTATACCATTGAATGTGGAGGATGTGAAGTGGTCTTGCTTGGAGGGTCGTGTTGCCTTGGAGGTTGGAAGTTTACACCCCTGACGCAGCGAGAGCAAAATGGAGATTTCCCCGTTGGGTGGGATGACTGGCCCTGCAAGGGTGCAGGCTTGTGAACAAGCGTGATTGGACGCAGTTGGGACTTCAGTTGTAGCTGTCGTTTTTTCTACCTTCCTAGCTCAAGTTGCAATGCTTATGACTGCTTCTGCTATGCAATGATTTTTCCACACAATGATTTATTAATTCTTTTGGCGTGCGTTTGCAGGGTGTTTTTGGGGGGAGGGGGGCTGCTACTGTGCCTCATTTTTTCACCACAGCTATTTTGCTAGATGTAAGACACATAAGTGGAGTATTTTGCCATATGAAGCTTAACTGAGGCTCTTTCCACACTTTTTTTGTGTGTCTTGGCTGTTGAGTTTATTTGGAATTTTTCAGAGTAGGGTGTGAGTGTGGCCTTGCAGTGTCTCGAAAGACCCCGGGTTGTTCCATTTGGGGTATATTAGTAGTTTGTTGATAGATACATACCATCCAGATCTACATTACATGTCCTCATGGATAGCATGTTGTGCTTGCGTTATCTGCCAGGTCATATAATGCAGGTCCTAGTGTATACCTGCACTTAATAGCATCTCTCCCAATTAGAACTCCCAACTAGTTCTACCCATCAGTACTCCCCAAACACAAAGTTCCTCCAGAAAGTAGCCCTCTCACTAAATCCCCAATTAAGCCTCCTAAATTAAAAGCCTCCCAAAGATCAATATCCCTCACATGTATCCCCTAAAGTCCATGTTCCCCTTGAGCCAAAGATCTTCAATATTCTAGCCCTCCCCCCCACTTCCTGGGGCTCACCTGGTGCTTTCTCTATTAATCTAGTCAGCTGAGATGGGAGCTGTTCCCCTCCAGTTCTATTCTGGCACTGCTCTAGGTTCAAAATAGCACCTGTGACCATTAGGGATAGTCTTGTGCAACTACCACTAGGAGTGAATCTGAGATATAAGAACAATGTCTCCTTAGATGGCAAATTGATTCCTAGCAGTAGTACCACAAGAGAACTACTAGGGTAATAGGTGCCAATTTGAACCTAGATCAGCCCCTGGGCATGAACAGAGGGGAATCATTCCCATGATGGCCCACTAGACTACCAAAGAAGCCCATGGGTGAGTTCCAGGGGTATGAAGAAGAGCTTTAGCTTGGGGTAAGGTGTTCTTTTAATGAGGTAACATGTATGGAGGTATTGATCTAGGAGGTAATTCAATGCAGGGAGAATGGAGGTTTGAATGGGGAGGGGGGTGAGTGCTTGTAGGCCTACTTTCTGAAGGGTAGGTTTGTGTTGTGGAGGGTGCTGATGAGGAGATAAGAGGAGTTTACCCACCATGATATGGCCATATTATGGGACTGCTAGTAGTACAACTGCACTTAATATCACCTGTTGAGGAATCATTAAATGCAATGATGCTATCAACAATCATGACAGCCACATGCTTGCTCTCAATGCTGGTCATTTATGTTGCTGTCCTTTTCCTGTCTAGATCCTGCCCTTACTGTGCTGACTGGTTTCAGTGTACATTAGCCATTAGCATGGATCTGCGTAATTGCTACTGCACATTAAGGCGCTGGTATTGGCGGCTGCCTAAAAACAGCCATCTATCACATATCAATCATGCATTGGCACCGTTTATAGACTCACAGCTATTTTTAAAACAGGCGCCTTAAATGTGGGCCAGCCTTTTACAGGCCTACCTTTAAGGCATCTTTCTTGCACCCATGGAAGTACTTAGGGTCGACTAAGGATGCCTAAGGCCACTTCTGGGATAAACTATGCCCACGCTGGCCTCAGGCATCCTTGGGCATGAATAGATGTTTCCGTAGGCGTTGTTCACTGCATTGACTTTTTTAAAAATGTGTCCCAATTGGTTAGATGTGGTAGGATACCTACCGCCATCTAACTTCGGAACACCATTACTAGTATACTAGCAACTTAGTGTGATTTAATAAACATCAGAAAATCAAACTACCAAAAAATTTGTCTCAGGAAAATATCGCCACTGAGTCCCTACTACTGATGAAAATTGATCATCTGAGTAAATTTGTGGAAAAAAAGACCTCAAAACTGGAGCTTCAATTGTTCTACCTTTGAACTCAAAATGTGCTCATTTAATCACTAGCCCAAAATTTCAACAATTTTCTAATGATATTCTCCTGCATATGGAGACTCTAAGGAGTAAATTCTCTATTAGTACGTTTAACTTAGGCGTGCTTTGGACGTCCGGTAAACGTAAATAACAATTAACTATATTTAGGCGTGAGATAGACGTCCCGCAAAATAGACGTGCGCAAAATAGACGTCCCTCGTCGCGCAAAATAGACGTCCCTCAAAATAGACGTCCCTCGTCGCACAAAATAGACGTCCTTCATGGACCCGTGATAGACGTGAGTACGGGTTTGTTTTTTGTTATTTGTTTTTTTTTTAAAAATTATACTTTATATATACTCTTTATTATCACACATTCAGCATTGATAAGTATAGGATGATGAAAAACATAACTAAAACACTGTATCAGAATTGTACAATTTACCATTAATACAAGGAAAAGAAATATGTTATGTTTCAAAGGAAAACTAGAAAATGAAACGTACCGAGTGGGTGTTGAACTTACATTATCAGTAATGGAAGGTGGGAACCAGTAGATGTGTGCTATACAGAAAGCTATACAGAAAGCTATACAGGAATGTCATACTCACCTCCTATTAGAAGTGGAAAGGATAGGACTTTGAACACCATATAGACTTTTTATAAACTTCGTATAACTTCCACAAAGACTGGCAGGAAAGGCACCCTAACTCATCCAATAAGCTTTCTCTCGATTTGCCAGAGACATTATTTCAGAGAGGATAGTTTAGAAGTGATATCTTGCTCCAAAGAACACTCTCCTGGTCTTAAAACATTCCTACTATCAGCTCATTCTTCACAACAAGAAACACAATCAAAACACAGATTCAACCTGAATGTGGCTTCCAGTTCACAGGAAGAGGAAATAGCAAGCAGCACAATGCTGATCTCATTGTGACATCATCAAGGTGCACCTGGAAGGTAGATATGCCACAAGTAAAAGACAAGCCGGGACTTGAACTCACAACCTACAGATGATCGAGATAGTGCTTTTACTCACTGACCTACACCTGTGTCTCTAATTCCTCTGTCATAGCATACCTTAGTAATGTGCTAAAGTATACTCTACTTAGCTATCATATCACAGTCAGTTGAGGCTCAATGGTGTAAAGCACTGTTGTCACGGATGCAACACCCATATTCTTAAGTATGGTTCAATAAATGTAATACAGAGTCAAAATTATGCTGTTTATTTTATCAAACCCAAGCTCAACTTTTTAATGTATTGTGTATAGTCTCGCTAATGTGTTTGTGATGAAAATTAGATGTGATACGTGTATATATATAAACCCTAGCCACGCATGCGCACATACCTGCGTGCTTCTGTGATCTCTGCTCTGTGATCAGTAGGTCTGTGGCCAGCAGGAGTGCAGATGCAGCAGCCAGGTGACTCCCCCCCTCCCTCCCTCCCTCCCTCCCTCACCACCAAAATCACCACCGCCAAAGCTTCCTCCTTCTGGCCAGGCGGGAGGAGGGCTCCGAGTCGCTGAAGACTGTCCCAGATCGCTCATAAATTAACCTTTTCATCTGAGGTGTGAGGCTGCGGTGACCTTGCTCCCCGGCTCACTAAGGTTTCATCTTAAGAAATTCAAATGCATTGTAGAAAATGCAAGTGACTATTCTGTGTCATCCTAGACACCCCTGCAACACCCTCCTGCAGCATAAACCCCTCATGTTATAATCAAGTAAAAGACAAGCTGCGAGTTGAACTCATAACCTATGGATAACTGGTACAGCTTGTTTACTAACTGAGCTACCAAGCTACTTAACTGTAGCCCTAACCCTAACCATAAAGTAGCATCTGACATTATAGAAGCCGTTAGAATTTTGAAATAGTTTTGGACGTTCCTTGGGTGTTCTTAGATCAAATATACCTGTAGATACTTGCAATGATTACCCCTTGTCAAAGCTTGTACCTAAAGCCATTTCTGGAGACTCCCATTCCCAAGTCCCCAACATAGCTCAGTGCTTAAAAGCACTGCTTGTATCTTCCCCAAAGGTCAGGGGTTCAAGTCCTGACTAAGGTTACCAAAGACAGAATATTTTTTTTTTCCACCCACCCACCCAAACATGCATAGCTAAGCATGTGAACCTCTTCATTTATTTAATTTATAACGTCACTGTGTTTGGGGGGGAGGTGAAGTTTCATTAGGTTTACATGGTAAGCTTCTAAGCTTGTACCTAAAGCCATTTCTGGAGACTCCCATTCCCAAGTCCCCAACATAGCTCAGTGCTTAAAAGCACTGCTTGTATCTTCCCCAAAGGTCAGGGGTTCAAGTCCTGACTAAGGTTACCAAAGACAGAATATTTTTTTTTTTCCACCCACCCACCCAAACATGCATAGCTAAGCATGTGAACCTCTTCATTTATTTAATTTATAACGTCACTGTGTTTGGGGGGGAGGTGAAGTTTCATTAGGTTTACATGGTAAGCTTCTAAGCTTGTACCTAAAGCCATTTCTGGAGACTCCCATTCCCAAGTCCCCAACATAGCTCAGTGCTTAAAAGCACTGCTTGTATCTTCCCCAAAGGTCAGGGGTTCAAGTCCTGACTAAGGTTACCAAAAACAGAATATGATTTTGTTTTTCCACCCACCCATGCATAGCTAAGCATGTGAACCTCTTCATTTATTTAATTTATAACGTCACTGTGTTTGGGGGGGAGGTGAAGTTTCATTAGGTTTACATGGTAAGCTTCTAAGCGTTCTGCTGTACATTTTTGTATAACAGCGATATCGGCGTCGTTGCGCATGTAATGAACTGTATTGATGTAGAGTATAGTAGCTGCTTCAAGTACGCTCATGAGGCATATATACGTCATCGATGTTTTTTTCTATACTTGTTCTTCACATGCAGTTATTTCCTATAAAATGGCAGCCAGGACACAGCCAAACCAGGCTCTTCCTACCAAACGAGCATCACTACTTTGTAGTGCCTGGCCATCACAGGTCATATCTGCAATTGAGAAACTCCTGGATTTGCCTGACCTGGTGGTATAACAGAAGAGCCTCATGTCCCAGGGAAGTGGAAAGGATAGGACTTTGAACACCATATAGACCTCATATAAACTTCGTTTAGGTTCCACAAAGACTGGTAGAAAAGGCACCTAAGTCATGCAATAAGCTTTCTTTCGATTTGCCAGAGACATTATTTCAGAGAGGTTGCTTAAAAGAAGACTCTCCTGGTCTTAAAACATTGCAACAATCAGCTCATTCGTCACAACAAGAAACAGAATCAAAACACTGATTCAACCTGAATGTGGCTTCCAGTTCACAGGAAGAGGAAGTAGCAAGCAGCACAATGCTGATCTCATTGTGACATCATCAAGGTGCACCTGGAAGGTAGATATGCCACAAGTAAAAGACAAGCCGGGACTTGAACTCACAACCTACAGATGATCGATATAGTGCTTTTACTCACTGACCTACACCTGTGTCTCTGGTTCCCCTGTCATAGCATACCTTAGTGATGTGCCAAGGTATAATCAGCTTAGCTATCATATCACAATTAGCTGACACAAAAAAGTGGTAGGTCAATGGTTTAAAGCACTGCTTTCACTGACTCGAAATCCATATTCTCAAGTATGGTTGAATACATAGTTCAAAAGTGCTGTCTTGATCACACACAAATTCAACTTTTCAAATGTTTTGTATCTGGTATTGCTAATGTGCTGTTTCAGATGAAAATGAGATGTGATTGGTGTGTATCTTGTAATTTTATTCAAATGAGTATTGTGTCAGCTGAAGGAGTTGAGGGTGTTAAAACCGAACTGTACTACTGAATGAATCTATTCCGTTTAGGCGCTTAACATTCGCCGTCCTATATGCTACAATAATGGCATTCCTTTGGTAAGTAATCACAACATCCTTAAGTGGTTTAAGATTTTTATTGTAGAATATTATGTCATTTCATTGACACTCAAAAGTCCAGAAAAGCGGTGTGAAATTGTAACACATGCAACTGCAGTTTGCTGAGATGGATCACAGCTACACCGGTATACAGAGTAAGCCCCTCCTAGGTCCAAATCAACTCCCAGCCTACAGGAGGAAAGGGTACAATGTCAGTGCATGTGAAATATTAAGATTTGCTCATGGTAGGGTAAGGCAGGATGTAGGAAAAAGACAGGAAAGTAAGGAGGTCAGAGAATAAAGGCCAGAGGTTTATGCCAGAGAAGCAAGGGAAATAAAAGCCATCCTCCTTGTTACAGAGTCCATATGTGAGCTAATAACCTACACACACTGGTTGGAATGTTGAAGGTTAGTAGAAGTGAGCACAAATGTCTCATACCTACCTATGCACAAGTATCAGGAATACGTCACAGGATCCGCCCGTATCACAGGAACAGCTTCACGATGAGATGCTAGCCACATGAGGAGGAGGAGGAGATCAGCTGGGCCCGAACACCTGCAAAGAGGGGAAGCATGTTAATACATTGGAAAAGTCCCCCACCTCAAACTGTTACAATACCTACAGTTATCCTATAGCTTCAGTTGAACTTGAAGTACCAGCATGGAGAAGGGAGGGGGGGGGTGCTAGTCTTATTCTACACAGAAACTTGTAGACCCATACCATCATTAACTCCTACAAGGTGTGGAAAGCTGAGCAGCATATAGGCTTCTGATAGCCATAGTTTTAACATTTTAGCAGTATAACTCATCCAATCTGCTTTCTCTGAGCTCCCAATATAGATGTCATTTATACCTAAAACTAAGGGGGTGTTCAATCAACACACATGCTAACCTAACACCAGCATGTGTCGATATACAATTTGTTGTTGGTAAAACAACAAAAAACCAAGAGGTCCTAAACTGCTAGCTCATACCAGGCCATCGAGAAGCACATTACGATGCCCTTGTATGGTGACGATGAAAGTCTTGGACATCCAACCTGCAACAAGAGTATGAAAGCTGTTAGCTATTTGACATGTGGGCAATTCATCATAAAGCCTGCTAATGGAATGATATACAGGAGCAACATAGTGAATGAGGCCAAAAACAAAGATAGCTTACCTATTATTCTACCTTTAATACTTGAGCTGCTACCAATAACTTCTTGCTTTGCTGGTCAGGGACATCTGAACTTTAACTTCAGCCTAGAGAAAGAGGCATCATCACATTCACTCACATGAGACAGAGACAGACAGAGAGAGAGAAGCTGTTTGGGGTTCACATAAATATACTCACCATTATCCCAAGAAATGGGCTCTTATTAGGTTGTCCCTGACCACCTGCCCTCTCCTACGCTCTTCTTGCTCAGGTAGAGGCCTGCGTCTAGCTTGGATGTCCTCATCATCGTCACTGTCTTGGACCGGCTCAGGAGGGTCTGGCATCCGTCTTCTCAGCGCTAGGTTATGTAGCATGCAGCAGGCAACAAACATCCTGGACACCTTGTCGGGCCTGTACAGCAGTTGCCCTCCTGAGCGGTGTAGACATCTAAAGCGGGACTTGAGCAACCCAAACGCACGTTCCACGATGGTCCTTGTGGTGTTCAGGGCCCGGTTATATCGCTCCTCCTCTGGCTGTTGGGGACGCACAATTGGGGTCATCAACCATGTCCTCAGGGGATAGGCACGATCACCTGCAAGGAGAAACAATATTAGAAAAGGGGCACATATCTGTTGTCCATTGTTCTGCATCACCTCCAAAGTTAGCCATGACCCTGTGGTAAAATGAGAGAAAGGCGGTTAATGTAGCAAAGCTTTATCTGCAGTAGTACGTTAACTCACCAACCAGCCATCCACCTTGGATTTCACCCCTCTGGAACCTGCCACCTAGGCCAGAGTGGGCCAGGATATAAGCGTCGTGGCAGGACCCTGGAAAGCTGGCACACACATCTGTCACCTCCATGGTAGCACTACAGACCACCTGCATGTTCATGGAATGATATGCCCTCCGGTTCCTAAATTGCCTTTCAGTTTCAGCAGGTGGTCTGAGTGCTACGTGTGTGCAGTCTATAGCTCCCAGGACAGAGGGGAAACGTGCCAGTTGAGCAAAACCCCTCATTGTGCGTTGCCGCTCTGCCTCACTCATTGGAAACTGGATATACATAGCAATACGCCTTAAAAAGACTTCCAAAAACTTATTGATTATCCTGGATACAGACGGTTGACTGATGCCAGCCCCAGCTCCCAGGGGCCTTTGGAAGGTTCCTGTAGCCAAAAACCCCAGGGCTGTAGTTACTTGTACATAAACTGGAAGGGAATGTCCCCTAAGAGTGGTGCGCTCCAAATCCACCTGCAGTTGCTCACAGAGATGAACTATGGTCTCCCGATTAAATCTAAAGAGACCAATACACCGCTCATCTGTCATATCAAGGAAGTTTGCCCTGGGCCTATATACCCTGGGGGCCTGGCGTCGGCGTCGGCCTGGGCCTCTGCCTCCAACCTGGCCACGCCCCAGGGCCACAGCCGGACCTCTTCCTCTACCTCTAACCTGCCCACGCCCCGGGGCCGGGGCCAGGGCCAGGGCTGGGGCCGGGGCCGCCACCAGACCCCTTCCTCTGCGCAGCAATCTATCATGGGCCACCACATGTAAGACAAACTCAAACTCATCAATCATCTCTCAAACCAATACCAGACCAAAGACACAACTGACAAGTACACAACAAAAGGGAGAAGATGGGGGAAAGGAGAAACAATACAATCACAGTACAAAGTCACACTATCACAAATCAACCACCAGAAGCACGAACGCACGGGAGTCTAAAGGAGACAAAATAATGATTTTTTAAAGATCCTTATATACTCTCGACGCCGATGTAGCGTCTGACGTCATAACCGTTACAATTTTGAAATCTATTTGCACAGTCATTGGGTGTGCATAGATCAAATACACCTGTAAATACTTGCAATGATTACCCTTTCTCAAAGCTTGTACCTATAGCCATTTCTGGAGACACCCATTCCCAAGTCCCCAACATAGCTCAGTGCTTAAAAGCACTGCTTGTATCTTCCCCAAAGGTCAGGGGTTCAAGTCCTGACTAAGGTTACCAAAAACAGAATATGATTTTGTTTTTCCACCCACCCATGCATAGCTAAGCTAAAATATGTGAACCTCACTTCCCAATCTTCATTTATTTAATTTACAAATTGTCATTGTGTTTGGGGGAGGTGAAGTTTCATTAGGTTTACATGGTAAGCTTCTAAGCGTTCTGCTGTACTTTTTTGTATAACAGCTATATCGGCGTGGTTTAGGATATAATCTATAGTGTTGATGTAACGCGGAGCGGCTGCTGCAAGCACGCCCAAGCGGCACAAACACGTCATCGCGTTTTTATGCGTTGTGACGTCATAGAATCGCCCGTTCTTCATACGCAGTTATTTCTCCTAAAATGGCTGCCAGGAGACAGCCAAATTTCTCAACAGAGGACTCCAGGCTGCTGGCCAGGCTCTTTTTGGTACATGAGCACCACTATTTTAGAGTGGCAGGCCATCGCAGGTCATACCTGCAGTTCAGGGACTCCTGGAGCCGCCTGACCCGGCGCTACAATCGTAGAGCCTCCTGTCCCAGGGAAGTAAGTATTCCAAGTCAGGCCCTCACAAATAATCATGTAAAATGTAATGATGGAAACCTGTCTCAATCAAATTGTTCATGTTTTTGTGGGTAAATTTTGATTCCTTTTAAAAACTACAATTGTGCATAATAAATCTTTTACATTGAATACTGAAATTAAAGCACATCCCAAAGGAGCAGTAGTAGGATTTCAAATGACAAATTCAGCTCCTAGAAGGCATCTATTCCATTCACAACATGCACACAACTAATTTTTGGGTCACAA
Organism: Geotrypetes seraphini; assembly: GCF_902459505.1. Classification (NCBI taxonomy): domain Eukaryota; kingdom Metazoa; phylum Chordata; class Amphibia; order Gymnophiona; family Dermophiidae; genus Geotrypetes; species Geotrypetes seraphini. The sequence continues at coordinate 46,152,434 of NC_047084.1, read as the reverse complement.
GCTTCACATTTGTAATCGAAACATCTTGACATCAACTTTCCCAAAGTGCTGCTATGTCATTTCAAATACCTTAAACACTCCTGTATCAATCTGCTGGTCTAGGGAGATAGTGGCATGACGTTTAAAGTGACAGCGTCAGTACCCTGACGTCAGGGGTTTCAAGCCACGCTGCTCCTTCTGACCAAACTATTTTATTGCCCCTGCTGCATGATTGTAAGCTCACCAGGACATGCTGTAATGTGGGGCAGTGCTGATAGGCTACAGCCTCAGCACCCTGGGGTTGTGAGTTCAATCCCACCTCCTCCTTGTGATGCTGTCCATGTCACCTCACACACCCCCTCCCCCCCCCCCCCCCACTGTCCCAGGTACAGTAGAGAGATAGCGATGCCTCCAGCACAGAAAGGGGAAATGCTGGTGTACGTGAATAAATTCATGTAAAACATGTGGCAGAAGGGGGTGGAGGCAGACACCAAAGCGGATAGGGGCTCTTGGAGGGCAGTGTACTCCATTTTTTGTGCTTATAGAGGTCAATACTTAAGTAAACATGTTATGCCATAGTGCTAGATGGCACTCATCATATCCCTCCCTCTCTGTTCTTTCTTTCTCTCTATTATCCAGGTTGAGGATCTCAGGAAAAGGGGGCGACTGCTGAGGCGCCAGGAGCGGGCCTTCCTTGAGGGGGTGAGGGAGGAAATGCGTGCACAAGCCGGTGAGTAATGAGTCCAGTGTGTGTTTCTTTGTGATCACCAGAATAAATAGATGAAAATGCTTGAGTAGCTGTAAACCATTCTTAATCATAAAATCTGCAGTAAAGCTGCTATTGTGATATCATGTCACAATGGCTTTATGGTGTTCTACTTGCCTCACTTACTTACGCTACATTTTGATGTTTACAGTGGAGTAGGTGCTTTGCATCCTGTTATTAGCATTTGAAGAAAATAACGTAGTAAATAATGTCATGTTCAAAAGTGTTGTGGACATATCTGACTGTATCCTATTTCTCTCTTGTCAAGCAGCAGCGCAGGCACCCCCTCAGGAGGCCCCGCAGGTGATGGAGGGAGCCCCACCCTGGTCCTCGGCAGAGGAGGAAGAGGAGATGGAGGAGGAAGAGGAGGAAGAGGAGATGGAGGAGGAAGAGGAGGAGATAGAGGAGGAGATAGAGGAGGAGATAGAGGAGGAGGAGGAGGAGGCCTGGCAGCCCTCAGGACCGCCCACACCACCACTGCCCCCTGGACCTCCACCACTGCCCCCACCACTGCCCCCTGGACCTCCACCACTGCCCCCACCACTGCCCCCTGGACTGCCTGCCCCACCACTGCCCCCTGGACCCCCACCGCCTGCCCCACCACTACCTCCAGGACCACCACCACCATCCCCTGTTGGACCTTCCCCTTCCCCCACCCATAGCCCTTCCCCTCACTCTCCTGCCCTTCCTGTTCCCATCCCACCCCCTTTCCTTGCTGTTCCCCCCCAGGAGCAGCCCGACCAGCCTCAGGAGGGGGTGGCCAGGGAGATGGCAGCCTACTCTGCCATCTTGGAGGAGGTGCAGGTATTGAGAGGGTGTGTGGAGAGGATGGAACATGCCCTCTTGCGGCTGATAGCCGAAAGAGGGCATGGTGCCAGCAGCCATACACCCTCTCAATGACTGCACCTCTTCTGCCCCCCTCGCCTGAGGTAGCTCAAGCTGCTCTTGGGGGGCACCCACCCTCTTTCCCTGTGTTATGTGTATGTAAATAGTTATTTAAAAAAAAAAGTTTTCCAAGTTTTAAAAAGTTTATATTTTAATTAAAAAGTTGGTTATGGTTTAAACTTTCCTGTGTGGTTTTAACCTTGTAGCATCAGAAGTTTAGTGGACAGAGTCCAAGGTAGATAGGGGTTCAGGAGGGACTGCTGAATGGGCCCTTTTCAATATAACAACAAGGTGACATATAGAAAGTTTGACAATCTTTATTGGGGTCTGTCATTCATTCTATTACCTGCTAGCCACTTTGATGTCAAATCATTGCAGAATCTAGGAAAAAAGTAAGTGAATGCAAGGGTATATGCAACTGTAGGTAGATGACAACATCTCAGCTATGATGTGCAAAGTAAGCCAGTCCCTGTTCCAAAGTAAATGGCTACATAAGGAAGAGAATATAAGTCACTCTGGTAGATTTGTTGTTAAGGAATAGGGTTATTTCTAGTAAGAGTTGGCTCCACACCAGGAGAATCCAAATGAGACATGTGGGTTTTTCTTCATTTCACGGAAGGTGATGGAAGTAAAGGCCAGATACCTCAATCTATCCTCCTGGTTCAGGTGTGGAAACCACAAAGATGCTCACAGCTGCACTGCTCTCAGTACTATAAAAACTCCATCTGACAATACTGCACTTGCCTGTCTAAGACACCTGAAAACAGAAAAGAGGAGAAGCTGGTTTACACAACGTTCACAAACAGGGGGGTTCAACCCCCAAGGTCCTCCCTTCCCTGAAGCAATGTGTTAACCTCATATATGTTGAGCTGTTTAGATGTCACTGTGGTATAGGTGTTAAGGCAATAACCTTAACTTGCTGATGGTGTGGGTTAGTATCACCTGTAATCCTCCACTGCTACTGTTTAGAACTCATGTGAGGGAATAGACTAACTGAAAACAAAAAGTTTGTGTGCATATAACAGCAGGAATGCGTGCCATGGTGTTCTATGAGGCCAACATTATCAATTTACTATTGTTCCTGAAAGTCATTAAGGATACCTGTGTGAAGAGTGACTCAAGAGTAAGCAAATAAAGGTTACCATATATCATTCTCACCTACAACTGTTTGGCTAGGTGCAAACTGGTGTGCTGAGCTGCTGCTCTGGTCTGAAATGAAGAATACAGAGAAACTGTTAACAAAGACCTATGTCTCCTAAATTAAACACTGAAGTTGTGGCAGAACACACACCTAGAAGTAACAGAGCTGCTAACATACCTTTAGAATCCTTATTAAATATGGCAGCCATTAGGCACTCATTAGGAGTTTTCCACCTGAACCATGTTGATTGGATATCCATTGAATGGCAGTGTTCCCCCCCCCCCCCCAACATACCCGACCTATTCTTATCAATGAGTTAGTACACAGAACCATTCCTCACCTGATTTTAATTTGCCTGTAATTAGATTCTACAAAGAATTAACTTTAACTCTGAGTAAACCCTCTCAGATGTATGAACACATCCATTTTACTTACATATCCATTTGTGTACCAGCAAAATATATACCAGTATGGTCTTTATCAGTCTTCTCAGTCATTTTTATCAGCCCTGTGGAATGGAGAGTAGGAGATATCAGAAATAAAATAACTAGTATAAACAATAGCACACAATGAAAGGCCATAAAGAGAAGTCACTTTTGGTTGGTTAGTTTCTTTAGTTCTATGATAGTTCAAAGTAGCTTACAAAATATCATTCTCACCTGGACTTACTATCTGAGCTGCTTCTAGAAAAGATAAAACCACATATTAGAATGGCCAGTATTAATGGCTCTGTGGAATAGAGGGAAATGGGAGGCAGAGATAGGGAAAGAAATGTAAAAGACTAAGACAGAGTAAAGTCTGAAACATCTGCATAAGCGATAGGATAGTATAGAAAGGAAACGCTGCTCACCTGGACCTTCTTATACTCATGCACGCCTATGTAGCGTGAGACGTCATCATGGTGGGAAAACTTTCTCTATGCCCATTGGGCGCCGTTCGGGTGCGGTTCCTTAGCCCGCTTCCTAACCACGCCCATCACACCTCATTGGGTGTTGTACAGGGGGTGTTTTTGAACGTGTTCTATAAGTAGCCTGAAAAGATGGCTACACCTTGCAACATGGCTTCAAAGCGAAAATCGAATTTCTTGCATGGAGAGTTGCAGATCCTTGTGGCCCAAGTTGGGGCCAACTATGATTCCCTCTTTGGGAGGGAAGCTGATAGGATTGGGATAGAAGGCCAGCATGCTATCTGGAGAAGAATCTGCAGTGACATAGATGCTGTATACCATCAGGGCCGTGATATAGAGGCTCTGAAAAAACGGTGGCGTGCCCTGCGGAGAGAGGTCCGGCGGAAGCAGGAACGAATTAATGCGCAGGGTCCTTGCGGCAACCTCCAGCTGACTGTCCTGGAGAGTGAGGTGATGGACATAGTGGGTCCTGGAATAGGTCCTGTTGTGGGAGCCATTGATACTTCCCTGGGGCACCAAGGTAACATCACTTTACATAGAAGCCATTGACTTGTTGGTGTTTTTACTCATATTTTATATCTTTCTAAACTACAACAGTACTATACAACCAATGCAATTCATAGTAATATAATAAAAGCCATTGCCTGTTTTGATACTCTTGGAAGCCTAACATGTGGAATACGTTGCTAATGTTCCATATGTTAGCCTGCATAATACCTTGTAAATGACCAGATGTACAGTATTGTGACCTGTGATGCAATTCAAATGATGTTCTCAGATGTTACCGCTTTCAACTAATACCAATGTGTATTTTCTTGTCTTTTTGCAGAGGCGTCCCATCCTCCTTCTGCTGCTGCTAGGGATGAAGGGGATGAGGAGGAGGAGGAGGAGGAAGCAGTGGCTGGAACATCATACGCCACCCCTCCTCCTCAGAACACTGCTACACAAGCTGCACCGGCGCCCCCCCTTCATCCCCACGATGACAACAGGGCAGTAGAGGAGGGGGAAGAGTTGGAGGGGGAAGAAGAGGTGGATGAGGTTGGAGCCCTGGGGGAGGAAGACTTCCATCAGGGTGATGAGCTGGAGGCCCCCCCTGATGAGCTCCACCGTCAATTGGTGGAGGTGGGTAACCACCTCCACCAAAGACAAACTTTGCTCATCAGGGAGGTGGCTGAGATAAAAGAAGCCACACATGTAATGAACCAGCACCTGGCCTCCCTGGTGGCCGAGCAGTCTGCAACACGTGCTGTGCAGACTGCAATCCTGGAAGAACAGGCAGGGACTCGCCGGGCGCTGGAGAACATGTGTGGCATTCTTTCACAACTTCTCCCCCAGCTCATCACCCAGACTGCCTCCCATGGGGATCCTGGACCTCAATCCACCTCCCAGACCTCCTCCAGCCAGGCTCCCACCAGGCAAGGTTCCCCCCCGGCCACCCGTGGCCGGAGTCGAGGCCGTGGCCGGGGAAAGGGAAAAGGAAAGGACCGCCATTAGGACCCACTATGTCCTCTGAACACTCCCAGGCCAGTCATGCCGCATGGACCCTGGGGCTCCGCTGGACCTCCTCTGCATGTACACGCCACAGCCTCTATATCACGGTTCAGTCACTGCAGATCTTTCATCCAGATAGCATCCTGGCCTGAGTGCCAATCTTCATCAGCTTCAACTCCCATCGAGGGCATCATAGTTGGATAATAACTATTACACCCTTCCAAGGATCTGTAGCTCTCCAGGAGCCATGTTGCCGACTTCATCTTAAGGTGCAACCCGTTGCCATCTGTTGGCAGCCTGGACATTTGCCTGACTTCATCTTAAGGTGCAACCCGTTGCCATCTGTTGGCAGCCTGGACATTTGCCTGACTTCATCTTAAGGTGCAACCCGTTGCCATCTGTTGGCAGCCTGGACATTTGCCTGACTTCATCTTAAGGTGCAACCCGTTGCCATCTGTTGGCAGCCTGGACATTTGCCTGACTTCATCTTAAGGTGCAACCCGTTGCCATCTGTTGGCAGCCTGGACATTTGCCTGACTTCATCCTTGTCACAGGAAATGAAAAACTTTTTTCTTTGAACCAGGAAGCATTTAATAATTAATTGCACACAGCACAGCGGGTTCTCTGAAGAAGCCTCCTTGGCAAAACGCGTCTGAACCCTGCCGGACCATCGCTGTATGGACTTTTAAGTTAAGTTTGCTTGCACGTTTTGAAAGTATATTTTTTGGAATCATTGAATACTCACCTATGTTATGGACATGCTAAACAGAATGAAGCACTTTCAATGACCAATCTCTTTAGGGGTTTGTTCCCCATCCTGAGTTTTTTGTATTCCATCCGTGGATTCTGAGCACCATCTGAGTTAAATAAGGTATTAAATACTTCTTCAGGCTTGTTCCCTTTTGTTTTTTGTGGTTGCATCCTATATTATGCATATTTCCATCTATTATGTACAACAGCAAGTCAATGGATTTATGTTTTACAATAAAATCCATCAAATAAATGAAACATATATAGCTGACAGTGTGTTTGTGTTTCAGCTTATATTGTATTCGTTAGGTGCTTCCCAGAGCTACATTGCTGTATCATGTGGTTTACAGAGGTATGTCCCAACAGTGTCATGAACGACCACTAGGCCAGTTAAGGGTTTGAGGATACCCCTAATGGATATGCATCGTGGTAGATTTGATGGCTGACACCTCCATTAGATGCAGGTCTCTCATGCATGCTCATTAGCGCTATCCCTTACAATCCTCTTATCCCACCTTTCACAACCTAGCTCCCTATGCATCAACATCTGTCCCTCTCTTTTGTTATTTTCCTTGATGCATACCAGGGGAGGGGAGGAGAGGGCTGGAACCTACATGCCATCTCTCCATTCCACCTCAAAACCTAGTGTTACTCCCTAATCTCCTTCCATCCCCAGTGGCAACCTTTCACCCTTTCTGTTAGCAAATACCCTTGCATCCCTAATCTCTCCTTGCCTCCATGACATCCTCCACCTCTTGCTTTTATCTTTTCTCATTCAAGACTACTATCCAGCATATCTCTGCTCCCCCCTCCTCCAAGTCTGGCCATATCTAGACACCTCTCCTGCATTCAACTTAAGAATCTCATTAATATGTATCCCATCTGGTGCAGTAGCTGCCTTGGTTGATGACATATTTCCCATATTTAAACAAAGGTTCCCATCCATTCCACATGGAGTTAATTGAATGTTGTAGGCCCCCTCTGCTCTTTCTTTTTGGTGTACTCTGCTACTATGGAAAATGGAGGTGGGGCAGACAATGACATTATGAAAGCAGGGAGAGTGGTGGGTGTGGGCATCTGTGTGTAACCTGACCTGGCCCCTTCTTTTCCCTAACAATTTATTCCCCTCCACACTTAACACAAAATTTAAGTCCCCAACAATCCCTCACACCAACACCCAGAAAAATCCATAAACTAAGGAAATACAGATAATGGGGGAGGGGAGGAGTGTCAAAGGCAGAAGGGAGTATAAAGGAGAACAGGCAAGTCATAGCACAAAGTTTCATCATTGAGGAAACAGAACACCACAAACACCAACTCACATGAGGGGGTCTTACATAGGCAAAATGGCTGTGCCAAAGCTTTCTATATACTAAGCACGCCTCATTAGCGGCGGACGTCATAGAAACCGTTAGGATTCAAATCTAATTGGATGTGCATTGGATGTGGTTTTGCAATATACAGCTGTAGTGACGTTGTAGTCATTTCCTTCACATCTCTAAGCTCTATGTTCTAAACAAAGTTACCTCTATAGCTCTATGCCTTAAGGCATTGCTTTTTTTCATCGTCCATACATCAGGGGGTTCAAGTCTTGAGTAAGGTTAGCAAATAGGTTATATTCATTTCTCAGCCAGGACACCTGGTAACTCTTTAGCCTTGCCTTTACATATCAATATTTTGCTTCAGCTTTTATTATGTGCAGCCCATTGTCTAATAGTTAATGCAACCTGTTCTCTCTCATGCTGAACACCCTCCCCCCACCAAAAACATCCCCCCCTAACTGGATCATTCTTCAACACCTGTCCAAGCCCTCTGAAGTTTGATTTAACTCATAGAAAACAAATATGAAATATGTATTAAAGAATTGCAGCACAAATAACGCCTAAACGGAACCGATTATTTACAGTCCTATATGCATTAGTACAGTGCTCAGAATGAAGATTAGCGTGTAAGAAAAACAGAGCTCCACCTCACATGCATTCAAGCACACTTGGGAATATGGGTTTGGGGCTCAGTGAAAGCAGCGCTTTTAGCCATTGAGCTAACACTCTTTTGTCTCAGCCTACTATGACATTATAGCTAAACTCCTTTTCCCTTAGCACTTCACTAAGATATGATATGACAAGGGAACGAGAGGAATTGGAGGTGTGGGTCAGTGAGGAAAGGCACTCTCTACCAATCGTGCGGCCTTTAAGGGTTCAAATCCCAGCCTGTATTTTACTTGTGGCGTATCAGCTTTCCAGGTGCACTTTGATGATGGTTTCCACTTCTTATAGGAGTTGAATATAACATTTCTCCATTTAAACATGGCATACGTTGTTAGTTTTGATCGTGGTAAAGTATACATTTCTGAAATGGTGAAGAAACAATAAGCGGTATAAGCAAATCCAAACTGCTATAAGCGCAAGAAAGCATTTGTAGCTCAACACGCTAATGCTCCTTTTCTGAGCTTTGCCATCTAAAACTCCCCGGTTTGACTCCCACCTTTGCTCATTTTAATAAGGTCCTCGTTTTTTCCTATTAGATCTTATAACATTTCCCTTTGCAGGCAAACCTATTTTCAACTTACCATGGCTCGGACATCCTACGCAGTGATGAGAGCACATTAACCAGGCGATCCACAAATGTCATCTTGCTGCTTATCACTGCTTAGGATGTCCGAGCCATGGTAAGTTGAAAATAGGTTTGCCTGCAAAGGGAAATGTTATAAGATCTAATAGGAAAAAACGAGGACCTTATTAAAATGAGCAAAGGTGGGAGTCAAACCGGGGAGTTTTAGATGGCAAAGCTCAGAAAAGGAGCATTAGCGTGTTGAGCTACAAATGCTTTCTTGCGCTTATAGCAGTTTGGATTTGCTTATACCGCTTATTGTTTCTTCACCATTTCAGAAATGTATACTTTACCACGATCAAAACTAACAACGTATGCCATGTTTAAATGGAGAAATGTTATATTCAACTCCTATAAGAAGTGGAAACCATCATCAAAGTGCACCTGGAAAGCTGATACGCCACAAGTAAAATACAGGCTGGGATTTGAACCCTTAAAGGCCGCACGATTGGTAGAGAGTGCCTTTCCTCACTGACCCACACCTCCAATTCCTCTCATTCCCTTGTCATATCATATCTTAGTGAAGTGCTAAGGGAAAAGGAGTTTAGCTATAATGTCATAGTAGGCTGAGACAAAAGAGTGTTAGCTCAATGGCTAAAAGCGCTGCTTTCACTGAGCCCCAAACCCATATTCCCAAGTGTGCTTGAATGCATGTGAGGTGGAGCTCTGTTTTTCTTACACGCTAATCTTCATTCTGAGCACTGTACTAATGCATATAGGACTGTAAATAATCTGTTCCGTTTAGGCGTTATTTGTGCTGCAATTCTTTAATACATATTTCATATTTGTTTTCTACTTGAAAACGTTCCAAATCTTTAGGCATTCCTTTGCTTAAACTTATTTGAGTTCATCCTGATATGATACCTAATGAAGCACAGACAGCTCAGTCAAACAGCTGTAGCTCTATCAGTTAGGAGCCCAGCCTATGCTGCTAACATCCAGAGGTTGTGGGTTCAACACCCACCACGTCTTTTAATTGTGGCATATTACTTTGGAAGATGCAGATTGATGAGGTCACAATGAGGTCAGTTTTGTGCAACTGAACACCTCCATTTTGCAATGAGGGAAGCTGGAATGTTAAGGTGTGTATCTGTTTATTCTCTTTTTAAGTGCTGATAATGTGTGCTGGTTTTTCTTTGCTTTCAAAAGAGAGCCGATTGCAGTGCTGTTTGTTGAGACAAAAAAGGGGGTTGTAAAAGCCATGGGAATATTATATTATGGTTTGGGCTGAAATGTGGTTTGTTATCCATGCAATATAATGTGTTCCATTGTTATGGTGTCATTCTATTTATTAGGACAGAGAAAAGATGAAACATACCTATTGAAATTTACTATTGGAATTATTGATACAAAATACAGCAGACGTCTGCCTCGCGTGTAACAAAGAGCCGCAATTACGATAGTTGAAACGGCATTGAAATCCAAGTTAGACCAGGGTTTTTTACGTCTACATAATTCACGAGAGTTAGACGCACGCGTTCGCCCAAGTAGCGCCTATCCAGCGTCCCCACTTGGCACGCCCATAGACCGCCCACGGAACGCCCACGTCCAGAGCTGCAGACGGGACTATGCTTTCGATAGACGTTAGTTCCTTATGTACTACCTAGGGACGTCTATGTGTCGTCTATTACCCAATTAACATTAATTAAGACCCTTAACTCCATGATTATTCACTTATATCCGACGTCCAAAGCACGCCTAAGTTAAACGCAGTAATAGAGAATTTAGGCCTAAATACATAAAATCCCATCCAAGTGCAATTTCTTATTAATAAAACATGCAGTTTCAATTATCTATAGAAAAAGTTCATTTCCAGCCTATTTCAGTGGTTCCACTGCAAAAACTCAAGGCTCCTTTTATGAAGGTGTGCTAGCGTTTTTTACGCACACACCGGATTAGCGTGTGCTATAATGCGTGCTAGCCAAAAATCTACTGCCTGCTCAAAAGGAGGCGGTAGTGGCTAGCGCACACGGAAATTTAGAGTGTGCTATTCTGCGCATTAAGGCCCTAGCGCGCCTTTGTAAAAGGAGCCCTCAGTAAATCCAAATCCTGGACAGGGGCCTCCTATTTTGCTCACAGCTACATCAGGGGAAAAAAATTGCCATTTTCATCCATATTTTTCCCATATGTTTCTTATCATTAGTGTATCCCTTTAGGGTGCACCATCAGGTGACACTTATTAAATGGTGCACAAATAATATTTAATATCTCCAGTTTTATCATCACTCAGCAAATGTCTCTGGGGGGTATGTAATGTGGGAAGGGGCAAGGAAAGGTTTTAGCTTTAATGCCCAAGGTGATCTCTTATGTGGTGCTCCAATTAAATTTTACTGTTGGTTTGAGGAAAACAAATTCTTTCTTTCCAAAGATGTACAACATTATAGCACAATAGTAGTACAAAATATTGCTTCTTCATCTGTGTCTGTAAGCCCTTTATACTTCATTTTTTTAGGTTAGTATTTCCTTGAGTGCTGGATAATTCTTTTCCTTTTTCCCTGAACTGTGTTGTAGAGAGTTACACAGGGACATAATCAATACTGTCCCTGCTAAGATCCATTCTGTCCCTGCCCATACCACAAATAATCTCTTCCATCCCCACCTGTACCCATAACTGTTAGAAGTAGTTATTTCATTTAATTGTGCTACTGAAGTATGTTAGAGGCTGTGGCAGAGACCCATTTACAGTGCTTTAAGATTATTAGTTCAATCATTGGTACAGAGCATTTTGGACTACTGTAACATTGTTCATCTAGGAGGTTTACGCAAAAATCTTGATCGTCTATGCTTAGTGGAAAATACAGCTGTTCACTCAATCTTTAATCTGAATAAATCAGAACATATCATGCCTTTTTATAGAATTCTTCATTGGCTCCCCATGGAGGCCAAAGTGCTTTTTAAACCAGGCTGTTTATGTTTTAAAGTCTTGCACGGCATGGCCCCAATCATTTGGTAGAACATTTTTATTTTTCTTGTCTCAAGACACTCCTCACGGATTTCAACCAAGTTTGACTTTCTCTCTGTAAGAGGTTGCCACTATAAAAGACAACACAATCAACTTCTTGCTTATCAATCAGTGCTCTGGGATCCAATTTTTGGCAATCTTCAGCATCTTTCATGAATTTTAGGAAATCATTAAAGTCTATTTTTAATCAGCAAGTTTTTATGAAACCTTGCATGAAAGATATTTTGTAAAGATCAATATGTTAGATCGTTGGTAGTTCGCTGTTAATGTTCTTTAATTGTTAGCTGCATGGATCTGCAAGGTTTTGTGGAACAAAAATACTATATAATGTTATGTATTTATTCTCCCCAATTAACATTTCCAAATAAGCAAAGGTACTTTATTAATTTGGAAATATTAATTGGGTAGAAACATACTGGGCCTGATTCTATAAATGGTGCCTGATCATGCCTAACTTGTAGGCACTGGTCGGTTAGGTTGTCAATCAACTGTTAGGCGCGACTTATATAATCACGCTTAGCGGTGCCTAGATATGCTTAGGCTTCGCTAGGTATCCTTGCGGTATGCGCCAGTATACAGTATAAGGCCAAGGTTTTACTGGCCTAATTTACCAGCACTCAACACAGATGCTTAAGTCATCCATGCCTATTCTTTGCCCCTAATCACAGATAGACATCACTAGGCACATCAGCTTAGGAGCTTCACCCTTCCTGCCTACCATCTGCACCCTCTTTCTCCCCCTACACCCTCAAAACCTGAAATCTCACTGCCTCTTGCACGTAACACCCCACTCACAAGTATCCTCCTGTTCCGTCTTTCTTCATTCCTGTTCCTCCTATCATTGTCCAGCATTTCTCTCTTCTGCCCCTGGATTCAACATTTCCTTTTCTCCCCCACCCCTCCAAAGTATTTCTTCCTCTCTCCTCCCTCCTCCCTCCCCATGTCCAATATTTTTCCCTCTCTCATCCCTTCCCTCCTCGCTTGCAGCATCTCTTGCCCCTCCCCACCAGCCTCATGCCCAACACTTTTTCCTTCTATCACCCATCTCCAGCCCCATGTTACTTCTCTCCCTCCCTCCCCTCCACCACCATGTCCAACATTTCTCCTTCTCATCACTCTCTCCCCATTCATTTCTACCTCTATGCACTACCATGTCCAACAAATTTCCCTCACTCCTACTATTCAGTATCTGTTTTTCTATCCCCTCCCACCCACCTCCCATGCCCAACAATTCTCCCTCTTTCTTCCTTTCCCCGTGTGCACCATCTCTTCCTCCCTTCCACCCTATGACCCAATAGTTTGCCTCTCTCCACTTCCCACTCTCCAACCAAGTAGCATTTCTCACTCCCTCTCTCTCCTTCCCTTAAAAGGCAGATGTCATCAAGGCCACAGGCAATGGTTCTAACATGCTGCCCACAAAATGCATCAGAGGGAAACTTCTAGGTCAGCCACCAAAAGCGTGACACAACCTGTCTGTGGCTTTGAAGACATCTGCCTTTTATGGACAGAAAGCACTGTCATTGGAAGGAGGAGAAAGCAGTACTTGGAAGACTCTGGGCAGGTACACTCCTGCAGGAACACTGTAGGAACTACTTCCATTTCCATAGGAATTTACATGGCCATGAAGGGGATCCCCCACGGATTCCTGCCAACCCCATTCCCTTGCAGCTCTCTACTGTGTAGATCTTCACTCATCCACTGCAGGATTCTATTCTACATACAGATTCTTTCCCCAGGGAAATCTCCCACTTTGTACCTTTGTTCCTTTACTCAAGTTCCTAATTTGATTTTTTTTTTCTCCTTCATTCTTCATATGCTTCTAGTTCAAGCTCTTCAGTTAACTTCTTAGAACATAAGAACATAAAAATAGCCTTCTTGGATCAGACCAATGGTCCATCGAGCCCAGTATCCCATCTTCACAGTAGCCAACCCAGATCACAAGTACCGGGCAAAAACCCAAATAGTAGCAACATTCCATGCAAGCAATGGCTTCGTCCATATCTGTCTCAACAGCAGACTATGGACTTTTCCTCTAGGAACTTGTCCAAACCTTTTAAAAAACTAGCTACATTAACCACTCTTACCACATCCTCTGGCAATGCTTTCCAGAGCTTAACTATCCTTGTTGTGTACTCGGGCAAAAGTGATGGGTAAAATCTGTATTCTCACATGAACTTCACAGAAAACCTAAACTTGTTCACAAGGAATAAACAGGCCAAAGAGCTGCACAACAAAAGACATGCACCATGATTCATAGTCAATCCAAAGAACATTCTTAAGGATCTCTGCCTTGTATGTATTTAGGCAGAACTTCTGATGCCATCCCAGAAGAAGTTGCTGCAGCAAAATGGTTTACTAACATATTGTTTTGCTAGTAAGAACAAGTAAGTTATTAAATGGGATCCTTATATTAGAAAGGGGGGGGGGGAGTGGGGGAGGGGTATATCTTTTGTTTTGGTATTATTCCTGATGGTAATGATGGATGGGGAGGAAATTTTTATCTTTTGTATAGATTTTGATTGTTTATAAGTGCTTATTTGATTATTATTTGTATATAAATTGTATTGCACTTTTTGTTGACATTAAAAACTAAATAAAGTTAAAAAAAAAAAAAGAGCTCAAGATTATTTGCCCAATGGTCCAGTGGCCGCAGGAGATCTTAGTTCAGTTTTTAGATTCAGTGCCTACTCATTGTCTGGAAGATTCCAAGGATGCTGAAGAGGCAGCATTTACATTCCCTGTAGGGATGAGCAGGAAGGAGAATGGAGGATAATAGGAGGGAGGGTTGGAAAAAAAAATCTTAGGCATTACATCACACCTAGTTAGTGAAATTTGGAGTGCATACATACCAGGTTACAAAATGAACCATGGCCTGTGATTTGATTATAGGGGGGAGAGAGATAATTTTTTTTTTTTTTAAACCCTGGTTGCTTTGAATAAAGGCTTGTGCTGCTTCAGATTTGCAGCTCCCATCATATCTAGGTATGGAGAAGGTGAGTCAGTTGGTTTTCCTGAAATCCACAATCCAAAGACAATAGCTATGAAAGGAAGCTGTGAGTGGCCAAATGAGAGCACAGGCAGGAAACAAACAGAATCATGGGTTTAAAAAAACAAAAACAAACAAACAAAAAACCCCAAAAAAACAGGCCCAGAGGAGCAGAGAAAGGGAATGTGCAAGAAATCGTAGTGGAAAGTAAAGGAGGAAGGTTAGTGACAACAGCAAAAGGAGTCGGTTGGCAGGATTAAGATTCCCTAGATCAGTGTTTTTCAACCTTTTTACACCCGTGGACCGGCAGAAATAAAAGAATTATTTTGTGGACCGGCAAACTACTAGGACTAAAATTTAAAACCCCCGTGAGCTCGGTAACGGCAAACCATCTGATCCCATCCGCACAAGCCTTAGTTATGATTTTATATTGAATGTATTTTATTAAAGTATAAAAAGAAACAATATTCTGTACAATTGTCATTTTATAAATACAAATAATACAGAGCAAGGATCAACAAAACCTCATCTCCCCTCCCCTTCACATATATCCCCTCTACTATCAAGAAAACGGAACAAGCCAAATTATTACAGAATGCTACATAGAAATATCATGCTAACAGAATACTGCAGTCACACATGACAGAAATAGTTTTAGGGGAGTGCAACTAGGGCAACTGCCCCCTTGTCAGAGAGCACCCTAAGCCAGCTGGAAGCTAAAGAAGCACTGCCTGGGCTTTGCAGTCCCCAGTTATATCTAACACCAGCTCTAGCAGGATATATATTTCAAATCAGATATATTCTAATCACAAAATAGAAATAAAATTATTTTTTTTCTACCTTTTGTCGTCTCTGGTTTCTGCTTTCATCTTCTTTTCACTCTCTTCCTTCCAGCGTCTCCCTCTTCCATCCAGCCTGTGCTCCCTCTCTCCTTTTTACATGATTCATTCCAGCTTCAGTGCTCTCTTCATTTTTATCTCTCCTACACCAGATCTACCATCGTTGTCCCTCTCTGCTTATTTTTTTGCTGAACCCTTCCTATAATCAATTTCTCTACTTTCTCATGCCTGTCTCTCCCCTTCCCCTCCTCTAATCTCCCTGCCAGCTGTTTCCTTCCTTTTTTCATTCTCCCTTCCCTCCTCCTCCTGTCCAGCAGTAACTCTCTTCCCTTCCTCCCCTCCCAGCAGCATCTCTCCTTCTCCTTCCCTCCAGGTCCAGTAGCAGCTGTCCCTTTTTTCCCTTGCCCAGCAGCTTCCCTCCAGGTCCAGTAGCAGCTGTCCCTTTTTTTTCCCTTGCCCAGCAGCTTCCCCAACTCCTTTCCCTCCTCCCCTCCCAGCAGCATCTCTTCTTCTCCCTCTCCAGTAGCAGCTGTCCCTTTTTCCCCTTGCCCAGCAGCTTCCCAGACTCCTATAACGGCTTTCTCCCCTCTGCAGCTCTCCTTTACTTCCCAGCGCAGTGATTCAGGAAGGCACTCGGGTCCTTTGTTGGGTCGCACCGCCTCTGAGGAAAGAGGAAGCTGCTTCATCAGAGGCAGCCGCGACTCAGCAAAAGCCCTGCCGAGGCTGGGAAGTAAAGGAGAGCTGCAGAGAGGGGAGAAAGCCAGTGTCGGAGGCTCCCCAAGATCTCTCTGGCCCAGCGCGGACTTCAGCTGTTGATCTTGCCGGCCCTGCGTGGACCGGCAGGAAATTGAATTGAGTCAATCTCGCCGGCTCTCCACAGACCGGCAAAAATTTCCTGTGGACCGACACCAGTCCACGGACCGGCGATTGAAGAACAATGCCCTAGGTGGTTTTATATGATACCAGCCCTGACTGCAAATTCTATTCAACTTCCAATTATCTTCAGTGTTTTGCTTCTACCTTTTTACTTGTTACATTCTGCTACAATGTTGCCATTCTTCATCCTTTCAGTAAAACAGTGTTTTCATAAATCCCCTATAACAGTGTTTCTCAACCTTTTCAAGTCAAGTATCCCTTAAGCCTAACAAATACCAACTGAGTACCCCTGCCCAAGTTCCGCCCCAGACTCACCCAAACTCCAACCCCACCCCACCCCCATAATAATAGTACTAATTGTAATGCAATATCTTCCATCCATTTCTTATGCACACACAATATAATCTTATTAATACATAATGGCAACTAAAACATTTAAAAAACACAAAGCCCACTGTACACAGAGAAAATGTTAATTATCATTTATATTTGGCTTTTTTTCAAAGAGGTCAAGGCAGATGACTTTAAAATATGCAATGTCACCTCAGTAACAACTATAGAAAAATAGACAAATATAGTGCAAAATATAGACAGCAGACATAAATTCTCAAAACAGACACATTTTGATCACTAAACTGAAAACAAAATAATTTTCCCTTCCTTTGTTGTCTGGTGATTTCATGAGTCTCTGGTTGCAGTTCCTTCTGACTGTGCATACAATATTTCATTCTGCCTCCTGCCTTCCTCTCCTCCAGACCTCATTCTATTCCCCAACCAACATCTCTCTCTGACCCTCCATGAGTCCAACTTTTTCTTCCTCACTCCCTCTCTCTCTGCCTCTCTAACTCAATCCCCTCCCAAAGCTGACCATGTCACCCAACACACTCCATTCCCCCCACACAACTTTTTCTTCCTCTTTCCCTGCCTCCCCCCCATTGAAGTCACCACTGCTGATTTCTCCCTGCCCCAACCTCTATCCCAACTTTTTCTTCCTCTCCCTACCTGCCTCCCCACTGAAGCCACCACCACCGATTCCTCCTTGCCCTACTCCCACAGCCGGCTCTGCCACCCAACATGCTTCATTTTCACCCCGACACTGCTGCCGCTGCAACAACAGGGACGGGCCAGGCGCATGCAACGACTACACATAGCCAGCCCACAAGCCTTCCCCCGACGTCAATTCTGATGTTGGAGAGAAGGTTCCAGGCCAGCCATGCAGCGATTGGCTGGCCTGGAACCTTCTCTCCGATATCAGAATTGACGTCGGGGAAAAACTTGTGAGCTGGCCGCATGCAGTTGCTGCACGTGCATGGCCCAACTCTGCGGTGGCAGCTAGGTGAGTGGGAATGGAGTGTGTTGTGTGGCAGGGCGGCATTAGGAGTGGGGCAGGGAGGAATCAGTGGTGGCTTCAGCAGCAGTGTGGTCGGGGGGGGGGGGCAGGCAGAGATCCCAGGAGGCAGCCAGCCCACGTACCCCCAACAGGCGGCCCACATACCCCCCTCAGGAAAGTGTACCGCAGGTTGAGAAACACTGCCCTATAACACTCCTTGTTTGCAAATTTATACTACGTTCTCTTGTCCTTGATCTTCTGTTTCTAATAAAGTCTTTTGGGTATATGTTTCCATCATCTTGCCCTTCCTTCTTACATTCTAAATTCAGTGAGCACTTCTGTGCAGGACTTGCACTGTAGATCTTGCACCATTTTTCTAGTCCTTTTTCTATTTAGGAATCCATTTTGAACTCGGTCGCTATTTTTGCCTCAACCACCAGCACTGACCTCTCTGTAGAGATGGTGAAGGCAAAAACAGTGAATGAGTTAAAAAAAAAAAATGATTGGGATAGGCACAAAGGATCCCTAAATAGAAAAAGGATAATGTCAACACAAAACTGATCAGATCAACAACTATAACTTCATTTATGATGCACAGGAGTGACGTTTAAATGCAGCCCTAGCAGTGAGGAAGTGAAGCTGATGCCAGACAGACTTCTACAGTCTTTCTCCCATCTATGGCAAGACAGATCTGGAAGGGCTGGAGTTTGCTTTGATGGTGACTCCAGCATTGGGGCAATGTGGCCGATGTTAGAAGGACTTCTACGGTCTGTGTCTCGTATATGGCAAGATGAATCAGGAGCAAGCATACATATTTTATACCATATTCATATCATTCAAGTACAGGTTTTGCCTATCATGTGGGGGGAGGAGAGGAGGGGAGGACATCTTACAGAGGAACTTAGCAAATAAAATATATAAATCTTAAAAGTCATCCGAAGTAAAACAATATTACTTTGTTATTCATCCTCACATAAAATATTACTCCATGATTTGGCTAAGACAAGCAACATTTATTATTTATTTATTTGACACATTCATCATCCATTCTACCTTTTGAAAAATTCATAAAAATACAAAACAAAAAAAACCAACCCCAAATTGACCATATAAAATATTATTTCTTAAAAAAATTTATATACCATCTACAACTAGGCGGTTTACAGAGTGCAAACTTTGGAACAAACATCACAAAGTAAAATCTTAAAAACAATTACTCTTAAAATAACCCACTGTGCTACTGAAAACCTTGGACATTCTATATCTATTCAAAAGACCTTCACTATGGCCTAATTCAGTCCCTGTATTTACTGAAATTAAAAAATATTTGACAAATAACCATGCTTTACACAGCTTTCAAAGCATCAAATAATTCATTTATTTTATACCCTTTGACTAGGAGTTTCAAAATTGTGGCATCAAAAAAGAAAAAAAAAGCAAGACTCCATATATTCATATACTTTACACTGGCTGCCTTAGAAAGAACTAACAATGGATCTACTGTATGCAGACATCAGAGCCTTTCTTGGTTTATATTGCTTTAATCTGATTCACAAATAATTGTGATATTTGAAAGACTCATGAAAGAAGTGTAGAGGATATTATATGAGTACTAGCTGATGCCCCGGCGTTGCACGGGTATTTAATTATAGAAATAACACAGTAAATGGATTGAAATAAAGATACTTTATAGTGGTGAATGAAATTATTTTTTTACAGCTTTATAAAAAGTACAATATTCAAATTATAATGTGAAATATTTGACAAAATGAATACAATACAACTAACACAAAACTTGATTATAAACAACATTTTTAGTTTCACCTGCAGGAGCAAGAACATATAAATTCTTGGGTGAACCCACCCTTGATCAAGCAACATAGAGTTGTCCATGGGAAAAACAGGGGGATCTTAAATCCACTCCACAGTATGTAATAGTCTGTCCCTGTGATTTGTTGATTGTGATAGAGAATGCAAGTCTCACTGGAATTTGCAATCTCTTATACTGAAAAGGAAGATCTGTTGGAATAAGTGGCATCCAAAAGTTTCAGTATTGATTTAAACAACTCAATATGTGGAAACTCAGGTTGAAAAGAAACTCCATGCAGTTTTTTCCCGGTTCAGAATGGAACCTGTGTTCCTAGTTCAGCATATGTGAGTACTCATGTAATGTAATAACATTATGAACTGGGGTGCATGAAGGAAACAGTTACAAACACAGTTAGAACATACAAACTCTATATGTATGGTGTCCGTAGTAGAATAGAAACGATGTCCCTAGTGGTTATACTGTCATAGAAAGTGTTTTATAGTTGGAATTACTGTGAGAATGGCAGCTTGTAACATTTTTTCCATTGACATGAATGGGTGAAATCTGATTTTCTGTTTGTAGCTCCGCCCACATGTGCAGGTGGGCCGCGAGACCCCCAGAACATATCACCCCAGGTAGTGAGGGATCTGCATACCAAGTTTCGTTCAAATCGGTCAAGCCGTTTTTGAATTACTGTGACAATGGCAGGTTTTTTACATTTTTTCCATTGACATGAATGGGTGAAATCTGATTTTCTGTTTGTAGCTCCGCCCACATGTGCAGGTGGGCCGCAAGACCCCCAGAACATATCACCCCAGGTAGTGAGGGATCTGCATACCAAGTTTCGTTCAAATCGGTCAAGCCGTTTTTGAATTACTGTGAGAATGGCAGCTTTTTACATTTTTTCCATTGACATGAATGGGTGAAATCTGATTTTCTGTTTGTAGCTCCGCCCACGTGTGCAGGTGGGCCGCGAGACCCCCAGAACATATCACCCCAGGTAGTGAGGGATCTGCATACCAAGTTTCGTTCAAATCGGTCAAGCCGTTTTTGCGTGATCGCACATACACACATACATACCTCCGATTTTATATATATAGATAAGTAATAAATTATGTTAATGTTAATTCCCTTATAACAGATTTAAGCCCTTATTTTTAGAAGCAGCCTTAGTGTAAATGAAAGCATTTAAAAAGTCTAGAGAGGCCAAACTACAAATACCATTTCAAAGCAGGGGGCCATTCTCACCTCAGGAAGCTAACTATATATAAATGTCCAGAAGGTATCCAAGATTCCAAGTTTCTTATTAATTTTATATACCACCTTAACATTTATTTCAAGGTTATTGTACAATAAAAATTAGGGTAATACAAATAATACATAATAAAAATACAAATAATGCATCATAAAAGGACAAAACAAGACACATGACTTGACAAACAGACACAAATGGAAAAAGGGAAGAACTACAATAATATTTAAAGAAAAGATACCAGGAAAAGAACAAGAGGGTGGGGTTGTGACAAGCGTCTTTAAAGAGAAATGTCTTAAGAGATGACTTGAATTTCTCAAGGGTTGTTATTTCTCTTAACATGTTCGGTGCTGAGTTCCAAAGGGTTGGGGGAGACTACAGAAAAGATAGTATTTCTTCTAGTATTTATAAAGTTCAACATAAGAACATAACAACATAACCCATGCCTCTGCTGGGTCAGACTTGAGGTCCATCTTGCCCAGCAGTCCGCACACGTGGTGGCCCCCCAGGTCCATGACCTGTAAGTACTCTTATACCTAAATCTTTTATTCCCTAATCATTTAATTTCCTGTATTGTAGCCCTCTAGCTATACCCTGCAATCCCCTTTTCCTTCAGGAAGTCATCCAATCCCTTCTTGAAACCCAATATTGTACGCTGTCCTATCACTTCCCCCGGAAGCGCATTCCAGGTGTCCACCACCCTCTGAGTGAAAAAGAACTTCCTAGCATTCGTTTTGAATCTGTCTCCTTTCAATTTTTCTGAATGACCTCTTGTTTTTGATGTCCCTACTAGTCTGAAGAATCTGTCCCTCTCCACCTTCTCTAAGCCTCTCATGATGTTATAAGGCTCTATCATATCCCCTGTAAGTCTCCGCTTTTCCAGGATGAAAAGCCCCAGCCTCTCCAGCCATTCAGCATATGAAAGGTTTTCCATGCCCTTTATCATCCTCGTTGCTCTCCTCTGGACCCTCTCGAGTATCGCGATATCCTTCTTAAGGTACAGCAACCAGTACTGGACGCAGTAATCCAGATGTACCATCACTCGATACAGTGGCAGGATAACTTCCTTCATTCTGGTAGTGATACCTTTTTTGATAATGCCCAACATTCTGTTCGTTTTCTTTGAGGCTGCTGCACATTGTGCCGCCGGCTTCATCGTTTTATCCACCAATACCCCCAAGTCTTTTTCTAGGTTGCCTTCCCCCAGTACTCTCCCTCCCATCGTGTAGCTGTACATCGGGTTCCCTTTCCCTATATGCAAGACTTTACATTTCTCTACACTGAAGCTCATCTGCCATTTATTTGCCCACTCCCTCAGTTTGTCCAGGTCTCCTTGTAGTTCTTTGCTTTCCTCAACAGTTCTGACCCTACTGGAGAGTTTTGTGTCATCCGCAAATTTTATGATTTCGCACTTCATCCCTGTTTCCAGATCATTAATGAATATATTGAACAGCAGCAGTCCCAGCACTGACCCCTGCGGGACATCACTTGTGACCCCTTTCCAGTCAGAGTAGAGTCCCTTTACTCCTACCCTCTGCTTCCTGTTCGCCAACCAGTTCTTGATCCATCTGTGCACGTCTCCTTCCACCCTGTGGCTCCACAGTTTCTTAAGTAGTCGCTTATGGAGTATCTTGTCGAAGGCTTTTTGGAAATCCAGATAAATGATGTCTATGGGGTCACCTTTGTCCAATTTTTCACTTATCCCCTCAAAGAAATACAGTAGGTTCGTTTGGCATGATCTTCCTTTGCAGAAACCATGCTGGCTTGTTCTTATCAGATTGGTTTTTTCTAAATACTCATTGATACTTTCCTTGATCAATGATTCGGTCATCTTCCCCGGAACTAAGGTTAAGCTCACCGGCCTGTAGTTCCCCGGGTCGTCTTTCGATCCTTTTTTGAAGACAGGTGTAACATTTGCTATCCTCAAGTCCTCCCTCTGGAAGCGCGTTCCAGGTGTCCACCACCCATTGGGTGAAGAAGAACTTCCTAGCATTGGTTCTGAATCTGTCCCCTTTCAATTTTTCTGAATGCCCTCTCGTTCTTGTAGTTGTCGAAAGTTTGAAGAATCTGTCCCTCTCCACTTTCTCTATGCCCTTCGTGATCTTGTAAGTCTCTATCATATCCCCTCTAAATCTCCGCTTCTCCAGAGAAAAATGCCCCAGTCTCTCTAATCTTTCAGCGTATGAAAGGTTTTTCATACCTTTTATCAAATGTGTCGCTCTCTTCTGAACCCTCTCGAGTATCGCCATATCCTTGTTTAGGTACGGCGAACAATATTGGATGCAGTACTCCAGATGCGGGCGCACCATCGCCTGATACAATAGCAGGATAACTTCTTTTGTTCTGCTTGTAATACCCTTTTGATTATTCCTAGCATTCTATTCGCTTTCTTAGCAGCCGCTGCGCATTGTGCTACACTATTGCTGCACAGCACCTGAGCACTTTGACTCCACTCTTCACAATAGTGATAGAGAGATTTTAGACTGTATTTTATTATTTTTAATTTGGTTTACCTTTTAATTGAATATTTCTGCCACTGTTACTTTGTATTTTTTTAGATTCAGGTTTTCCCCTGCTTAGATCGCGGCAGCGAGCCGACACCGCTATCAACCGACTTCCGGTACATGTCTTACAAATTGATCTCCTTTGTGGCACACGCCAAAGGAGCGCGAACAAGGAGCAGGACCTGCTCCTTAATGCGCTCCTTTGTGCGCGACTTTGGTGCGCCTCTACAATTAGACCTTTACTCTATAAACTTTTCTATATCTTTACTATTAGTACTCTTCTTCATTTACATCCAAACCAAGATTCGATGGACGACTCAGTGTACCCGATACCAACTTTTTGGGGACACAGACCAAATAAAAGGGGTGAGTCTTTATTGCCTCGGTTTCCAGAGTCTTTACTGCCTCGGCTTCCTCAATATCTTGATATCCAATTAGCTAATTCAGTTTCTACCTATTCTAACAATATAAATATAGGTTTAATTAATATAAGATCAATTAAAAGTAAATTCCATATTATTAAAGATATAATACAGCAATACAATCTGGATATTCTTTGTTTAACAGAAACATGGCTAACAACAGGAGAGGAAGCTTATCTCTCTTATACTTGTCCATTAGGATTTTCTTATATTTACAACCATCGTATAGGAAAGAAAGGAGGAGGCCTAGCAGTATTATTTAACCATTCTTCTTTATTTAAAGTAGACCAATCATTAGCCAGTATACCGTTAGAATATATACATTTTAAAATAAATACCTCCACACAAACTGATTTTCTATTGTTATATGCTCCCCCTCCAATGGGAAGAGATACATTTGATTCATTACAATCGTTATTATTTGATTTTAATTCTTTAGCTACCAATACAATAATATTAGGAGACTTTAATATTCACCTAGATAATTTAGACAACTCTTTCACAATTGAATTTTCCGAACTAATTTCTAATCTTAATCTTTCTACTCTATTCAATAATCCAACACACACTGCGGGACATACCTTAGATATGATTCTTACTCCCACCTATCATAAAGATAATTTTACAAAACCTACTCTAACTCCAGTTCCTTGGTCAGACCATTATTTAATAACTACTAATTACAACTTTCAAATTAATAAGAACATTATCACACCAAAAACAATTTCATATCGAGACTACACTAAAATAGAAACCCCAATGATAGCCACATCCTTTAACATTAAAATTGAAGAATTCAATCTCTTACCAATAAAGGAACAAATAAAAGCTTGGCATAAAGGAACAGAACAACTGATAGAAAATATAGCTCCAATACGCACAAAAACCATCAGTAATAAAAAAATGGAAAATCTCTGGTTTACAAACGAACTACTATTAATTAAAAAACAACTCAGATCCGAAGAAAGGAAATGGAGACATACTAAATCTAGACAACATCAAATCAAATACAAACAACAAATGCAGTATTATAAAAATAAAATAAATGAAGCAAAAACTACATATTATTCAAATAAAATAACGAATGCAAAAAATTCATCTGCTCTCTATAGTATCCTAAAACAGCTTACAATACCCAAAATTATCGAAGATCCATCCTTACAAGCTAGACCTACTGCACAAAACCTTGCTGATCACTTTATAGATAAAATAAATAAAATAAGAAGCAACATCAAACCAAATATACATTTTTGCCAAGAAGAAACACAAATACAAACAATACCTACGTCCAAATGCAACAATTTCATTATACCCTCTATTGAAGATCTTAAATCTCTTCTAGGAAAAATTAACGCAAAAGGAACAGATATTCATACTATTTCCCCTTTTATATTAAAACGACATTTTTCTTTTTTTGGCCCTTTTATCCGATGCATGATAGAATCTAGTTTAACTACAGGGTACATTCCTAAAGAATGGAAAGAAGCTATTATTCGACCAAAGATAAAAAATCCCAAAGAAACAATCTCAGAAATATCAAATTATCGCCCAATAGCCAATTTGCCATTCCTTACTAAACTAATAGAAAAAGTCGTTTTTAATCAGATAACTAACTTCATAGATAAAACTCATATACTACACCCAAATCAAACTGGATTTAGAGCAAATCACTCAACCGAACACACAATGATATGACTCACAACTAACATACAATACCATTTAGATCACCATAAATTAATAATTCTGATTTCACTTGATTTATCTGCAGCTTTTGATACTATAGATCATCATTTACTCATTAATAGACTTTCTTCAATTGACATTTCAGGACAGGTGCTAAATTGGCTTAAATCATATTTCCAAGATCGCTCAGCAAAAGTAGTGTTCAATAATTCAACATCTAATAATTTCACCAATTCATTCGGAATTCCACAAGGCTCAATTCTTTCACCGCTTCTATTCAATATTTTTTTGGCACCACTACTGACGCTCAGTCAATCTATTGGATTTTCTACATTTGCATATGCAGATGATATTCAATTGCTTCATCCTTTAAATCCATTAGATTCAAATGAGATAATATCCATAAATAATAAGTTAATACAAATAAGCCAATGGCTTAAAGACAATATGTTAGCACTGAATCCAACAAAATCCTCAGTGATGTTCTTCCCTTGGAAAAAAGAGCTAAAGGAACAATTTTCATCTCAGATACTATTAAACAATATTCCCCTTCAGCAAGTAAATACAACAAAAATATTGGGAGTAACCTTAGATCAAGAATTTAGCTATCATAATCAAATCAGTACAGTTGTCAAAAACTGTTTCAATAAATTGCGACTTGTCAGATCATTAGCAAAGGTTCTTAAACCAGAAGCACTTAATATTCTTATTCACTCCCTAATCATTTCTAGGTTGGATTATTGCAACTCTTTATACTGTGGCATAACTCATAAAGAAATAAGAAGACTACAAATAATACAAAATACAGCAATAAAAATTATAACAAATTCAAAAAAGTATGAGCATGTTACACCTCTCCTACAAGATGCACACTGGTTATCTATTATATACAGAATAACATTTAAAATCATATTGCTAACATTTAAAATCCAACAATCACATGAGCCGTTATTTCTGGACAGACTACTAATACCTTACTCTTCACTTAGGACGCTGAGATCAACGCAACAAAATTTATTAACCATTCCTTCCTTAAAAATAATTGGGACAAGAAGAGCAACCATATTTTAAATACAAGCACCCCAACTGTGGAACAATTTACCAATTTATCTACGTAACGAACCATCATTAGTCAAATTCAAACACGGTCTGAAAA
The DNA here is from genome assembly GCF_902459505.1 of Geotrypetes seraphini. Taxonomy (NCBI): domain Eukaryota; kingdom Metazoa; phylum Chordata; class Amphibia; order Gymnophiona; family Dermophiidae; genus Geotrypetes; species Geotrypetes seraphini. The sequence continues at coordinate 46,126,085 of NC_047084.1, read as the reverse complement.
GCATTCTTTATAAAGATGCATTCAATACATAGATAGATAATTCCAATAAACACAGTACCTATTCACCAAAGAATCAAATGAGTAGGACATCAATATGGAAATTATAAGTGCTTTTATAATCTTAATCCTCTTATTTTTCTCTTCTTTCAAAAGATCATTAATATTAATCTGGGTCTTCTTACATTCTTCATGTTAAAACCATTTACTTTTAAACTGATTAATCATTCTTAACATTACCTCTTTCCTTGAATCATTTTAAAATAATTAAAGCTTTTTCTATCAATTAATTTTCTTTATATTCTTTCTTAATTGACCCTATCCTTGTGTACAAACCTTAAATGTTCCTTTCACTTTTTTTTAATTTTATTTTATAAATTGTATTTCTCCCCTTTACAGTTCCAGTTTGTATTAATAGAACATAATGATTAGTCTGTATAATTTTGTTTCATTTGTATTTGTCATCCCTGGCTTTTATTGTACATTACAATTATGTAATATGCATTGAAATATTGGATATTGCGTAAAATCAAAATTTAATAAACTTGATGTCCACTATTATCCCCAAGTCCCTTTCTTGGGAACTCTCACTCAATAACAGCCCTCCCATCGTGTAGCTGTACCTCGGGTTTCTGTTTCCTACGTGTATGACTTTACATTTCTCTACATTGAACTTCATCTGCCATCTTGTCGAACACTCCCCTAGTTTGCTCAGGTCCCTTTGTAAATCTTCGCAGTCCTCTTTAGTCCTAGCCCCATTAAATAGCTTGGTGTCATCTGCAATTTTTATTACTTTGCTCTTCATCTCCATTTCTAGATCATTTATACATACATTGAATAGCATCGGTCCAAGCACCGACCCCTGCGGAACACCACTCATTACCTTCCTCCAGTCTGAGTAGTGACCCTTCACTCCTACCCTCTACTCCTGCCAACCAACCAATTCCTGATCCATCTGTGTACGTCTCCTTCCACCCCATGGTTCTTTAGTTTCCGAAGTAGGTGTTCATGGGGTACCTTGTCAAAGGCTTTTTGGAAGTCTAAGTAAACAATGTCTATGGGGTCCCCTTTGTCCATCCGTTTGTTAATTCCTTCGAAGAAGTGCAATAAGTTTGTCAGGCACGATCTTCCCTTGCAGCCATGTTGGCTTGTTTTCATAAGTTTATGCCTCTCTAGATGCTCCTCAATGCTATCTTTTATCAGCGGTTCCGCCATTTTCCCCGGAATCGAGGTCAGACTTACTGGAATGTAGTTCCCCGGGTCACCTCTCAATCCCTTTTTAAAGATGGGCGTAACATTGGCTATCTTCCAATCCTCCGGGATCACGCCTGTTTTCAGGGATAGATTACAAACCTTCTGTAGTAGTTCCGCTATTTCCTCCTTTAGTTCTTTCAATACCCTAGGGTGGATTCCGTCCAGGCCCGATGATTTGTCAGTTTTTAATTTTTCTATATGCCTATGTATGTCCTCAAGGCTTACTTCAATGGATGTTAATTTTTGGTCTCCTTTGAAGATTTGTTCAGGTTCTGGTATGTTGGATGTGTCTTCTTTTGTAAATACTGACAAAAAGAATATGTTTAGTCTTTCCGACACTTCTTTCTCCTCCTTCACCACTCCCTTCCTATCTCTGTCCCACTTCCTCCCTAGCCAGCTGCTTCCCTTTAATATATCTGAAGAACGGTTTGAAATTTCGTGCTTCCCTGGCTAGCCTCTCTTCATATTCTCTTTTTGCTTTTCTAACCACCGAAGTGACATTCTTTTTGATACTTCCTCTGTTCTTTCCAGTTCTCCTCGGTTTTGCCCTTTTTACATTTCTTGAATGAATTCTTCTTATCCCCTATTGCTTTCTTCACTTTTTTAGTTATCCATGCCGGGTCTTTTGTTCGGCTCTTTTTGCACCCTTTTCTGAATCTGGGGATATACCGATTTTGCGCTTCGCTCACCGTGTCCTTGAATAAAGACCAGGCTTTCTCTACAGTCTGCCATTTCTTTGTGCCATTCCTTCGAAGAAGTGCAATAAGTTTGTCAGGCACGATTTCCCCTTGCAGCCATGTTGGCTTGTTTTCATAAGTTTATGCCTCTCTAGATGCTCCTCAATGCTATCTTTTATCAGCGCTTCCGCCATTTTCCCCGGAATCGAGGTCAGACTTACCGGACTGTAGTTCCCCGGGTCACCTCTCAATCCCTTTTTAAAGATGGGCGTAACATTGGCTATCTTCCTGAGTTCCTGAGTTTCTTCCTTACCATTACCCTCATCGCTTCATAGATTCCTTTCTTGAAGTTAAAAGTTGTCGCTGTGGTTCTCTTTCCCTTCAGTATTCCTACTTTAACTTTGAACTTGATCATGTTATGATCGCTGTTTCTCAACGGTCCCACTACTTCCACGTCCTTTGCAGGTCCTCTTAACCCATTAAGGATTAGATCCAGAGTGGCATTTCCTCTCGTCGGTTCTCTGACAAGCTGATCCATGAAGCAGTCCTGTATAGCCACCAGGAATCCGGTCTCCCTAGCGCATTTTGAGTTTCCAAGACTCCAGTCTATTCCGGGATAGTTGAAGTATCCCATAATGATCGTGTTACCGTTTTTGCATTCCCGTTTCATCTTGGCTTCCATTTCTTCATTGGTAGTTTCGTTTTGCCCAGGTGGACGATACTACAGGCCCATCTTTATCTCGGACCTTTTCCTTCCAAGTATTTTAACCCATAGCGATTCCAATTTGTTGGTCGTTGCTGCTGTGTCCATTCTGGTCGGGTGTATGCTTTCTTTTATGTATAGAGCTATTCCTCCTCCTTTCTGCCCTGATCTGTCGTTGCGATAGTTTGTACCCCGGCAGTGCTATGTCCCATTTGTTTTATTCATTCCACCATGTTTTGGAGACCCCAATGATGTCTAGGTTCTCAGTTTTGGCCATGACTTCTAGTTCCCCCATTTTGTTCCTTAGGCTCCTTGCATTAGTATATATGCAATTTAAGTCCTGGTAGTTTTTTGTCTTCGTTTCCTTTCTCTATGCTTCAATCTTTATTTTCTTCTCCTGTGCTACAATCCTCTTATCCTCCTCCTATGGCTCAATCCACTCCTGTGTTTTGCCATTGTTTCTTTCCAGCATTTTCCCCTCATAATATCTTCATGGGATACCTTTTTCCGAATAGTCGACAGTTGGTCGACTGTCGGCTTTCCCCTTCTTCTTAGTTTAAAGCCTGTTCTATTCCTCTCTTGACGTTGTTTGCCAGAAGTTTAGTTCCCATCGCGCTCAGGTGCAGTCCATCTCTCCTGAAGAGCTTGCTCTTGCCCCAAAACGTTGCACAAAGTGGAACCCCTCTTCCTCACACCATCTGTTCCTAAAGTACATAGGAAACTGATTTGCACAATCTCTCTCTCAATACCAGATCTCTAGAACTGCTAAAGAATAGACATTAACTATGTCAATGTCAATGTCATTAACTATGTCAATGTCAATGTCAATAATCATTGTAAACTGCATAAAACTTCATGGTCCTGCGGTATATAAACCGTTATTATTATTATCTCCTCATACATGCATTTATGGATAGTAGTTCTGTCTGCCTCTTCACATCTGCCCTCGGTACTGGTAGGATCTCTGAAAACACTATCTTCTGAGTCCTCATCTTCATCTTCAACAGGGATGAAGCAGGAAACTACAGGCCGGTGAGCCTCACTTCAGTTGTTGGAAAAATAATGGAAGTGTTGCAGAAAGAAAGGATAGTGTATTTCCTTGAATCTAATGGGTTACAGGATCCGAGGCAACATGGCTTTACAAAAGGTAAATCGTGCCAAACGAACCTGATTGAATTTTTTGATTGGGTGACCAGAGAGCTGGATCGAGGACATATGCTAGATGTAATTTACTTGGATTTCAGCAAAGCCTTTGATACAGTTCCTCATAAGAGGCTGTTGAACAAACTTGAAGGGCTGAAGTTAGGACCCAAAGTGGTGAACTGGGTCAGAAACTGGCTGTCGGACAGACGCCAGAGGGTGGTGGTTAATGGAAGTCGCTCGAAGGAAGGAAAGGTGACTAGTGGAGTCCCTCAGGGTTCGGTGCTGGGGCCAATCCTGTTCAATATGTATGTAAGTGACATTGCTGAAGGGTTAGAAGGAAAAGTGTGCCTTTTTGCAGATGATACCAAGATTTGTAACAGAGTAGACACCGAAGAGGGAGTGGAAAATATGAAAAAGGATCTGCAAAAGTTAGAGGAATGGTCTAATGCCTGGCAACTAAAATTCAATGCAAAGAAATGCAGAGTAATGCATTTGGGGATTAATAATAGGAAGGAACCGTATATGCTGGGAGGAGAGAAGCTGATATGCACGGATGGGGAGAGGGACCTTGGGATGATAGTGTCCGAAGATCTAAAGGCGAAAAAACAGTGTGACAAGGCAGTGGCTGCTGCCAGAAGGATTCTGGGCTGTATAAAGAGAGGCGTAGTCAGTAGAAGGAAGAAGGTGTTGATGCCCCTGTACAGGTCATTGGTGAGGCCCCACTTGGAGTATTGTGTTCAGTTTTGGAGACCGTATCTGGCGAAAGACGTAAGAAGACTTGAGGCGGTCCAGAGGAGGGCGACGAAAATGATAGGAGGCTTGCGCCAGAAGACGTATGAGGAGAGACTGGAAGCCCTGAATATGTATACCCTAGAGGAAAGGAGAGACAGGAGAGATATGATTCAGACGTTCAAATACTTAAAGGGTATTAACGTAGAACAAAATCTTTTCCAGAGAAAGGAAAATGGTAAAACCAGAGGACATAATTTGAGGTTGAGGGGTGGTAGATTCAGGGGCAATGTTAGGAAATTCTACTTTACGGAGAGGGTGGTGGATGCCTGGAATGCGCTCCCGAGAGAGGTGGTGGAGAGTAAAACTGTGAATGAGTTCAAAGAAGCGTGGGATGAACACAGAAGATTTAGAATCAGAAAATAATATTAAAGATTGAACTAGGCCAGTTACTGGGCAGACTTGTACGGTCTGTGTATGGCCGTTTGGAGGAGGATGGGCAGGGGAGGGCTTCAATGGCTGGGAGGGTGTAGATGGGCTGGAGTAAGTCTTAACAGAGATTTCGGCAGTTGGAACCCAAGCACAGTACCGGGTAAAGCTTTGGATTCTCGCCCAGAAATAGCTAAGAAGAAAAAAAAAATAATAATAATTTAAATTGAATCAGATTGGGCAGACTGGATGGACCATTCGGGTCTTTATCTGCCGTCATCTACTATGTTACGTTACTATGTTATGTAACTTCCTTCCCAGAATCTTGAACTGTTCTATCAGTGCACTTCTGCTGTAGTCCCTCCTGCTGACATCATTTGTCCTGATGTGGCTCATTACTGCAGTCTTTTCCGTCTCTGCTCCTTCTAGGATCTTTCCAATTTTGTCCACGATGTCCTTTGTTCTCGCTCCTGGGAGGCAGGTCACCAGTCGATCCTCTCTCCCACTTGCTATGTGGCTGTCCACTTACCTGAGGATTGATTCTCCTACTAGGATCGTGGACTTCCCCTTCTTCAGTTTTTGCTCCGGTCTCAAGTCTATGTCCTCGGAGTGCCTTGCTGCTTCTTCTATGTCTTCGGTATGCTTAGCTGCTTCTTTTTCTGGGCATCGACTAGACCATTCCTCCCCTTCCTGCGGGATTCCTCTGTGGGTATCTTCCTTGGAGTCATCTTCCACTTGTTCTCTCTTCCATGTTGGCATGTCTTCATCTTTCCTCTGATGTTCGTGTTCTTCAACCCTCCTCCTGTAGGCCTCCTCAATGAATTCCTCAAGTTCTCTGACTTCTTCCTCAATTTGTCTCCCTCTTATGAAGTCCTCCGCTGTCCTAAGTGGGTCTTCTGTGATGTAGAGTCCTTCCAGTTCATGAATCCTGTCCTTCAGTTACCTGACTTCCCTCTTCAAGCTTTTCAGCTCCTGACACCGACCGCATACATTTGATTACCTCCCCGAGGGGGAAGTAGTCATACATATGACAGTCTGTGCAGAACACTGAAAGCTCATCAAGGGATGGGATTGCTAATAGATTGGGATCGAAGAAGACGTGATGAGGTATATGGATTCAAAAGTCTATTGATAAATTCCGGCTGACCAGTGTTTCTTGTTTTAAAAATCAGTAATAGTATTTTATAGATAACTCGGGTGATGGATAGGGAGCCAATGGGCTTTTATTAAAAGTGGAGTTACATGGTTAAACCTTTTGATCTTATAGATAACTTTTATAGCAGTGTTCTAGACTATCTGTAGACATCCTAACTCTTTTTTGGTAATTCCATGGTATAAAGCATTACCGTAGTCCAGACAGGAAATAACCAATGAATGAATTAAAGTATTTAAAGCAGAATGGTCAAGAAGTTTAGCTACAGTACAAATCATTTTTAGGTGGTAGAAGCACTTTCGTACAACTGTGCCTATATGTTCGTGGAAGGTGAGATTATCATCAAAAGTTATACCTAAAAGCTTAATAATATGAATTGTCTGTATTGGTATAGATTTGAGTTTGATGGGGGAGAGAAGAGGACAACCTTTCTTAATCGGGAAGACCATTGGTTTAGTTTTATTGATGTTAAGTGACAACTTGCTGCGCGGGGAGTGGGTGTATCTTGGGTAGGTCTACAATACGTCATGGATTGCTATTTCACATAGAGGAATCCATGTCCTTACTGAAAGAGATAGATGCCTGTATTTACAGCTGGCCTGAAGTACTTCTAAGGGGCAGCTGTAAATCCTACTTCTGGACCTCCCCAATCATACCCGACATCACCTCTCCATCACCACCTCACATATAATGTCCCCTGCCTTCCAAGGCATCTGTTCCCTTCATGAAAATAAACCCCATTTAGCCACAACCACCCTAATGGCAGTCCTCACCCCACATGTGGATAACCATCCAACAAGTGATACCTGGCACCAAGGCCCAAACCCCATTCTGATGGCCTAATGTGGCAAATGCAAACCTCCCCCCAGCACACTCCTCACACCACTTCTTGGGTTTACAGAAGTCTAGAAAGACAGAAGTAATGCCCACTCACTCTCACTTTCATGATCAGGGCTTCCAAAATGGCTGCTGTGACTTAGAATAGTAACACCAAGATATTGCTACCAGAGGTCTCAGCATATTTTTTTTGTATATATAGCCTTGTATGATTGCTGTCTTCTTTCCTATTTGAAATTGGCAGTCCTTTCTATTTTTGTGTTTTATTTAGAAATATAAACCACCCAGATACTTCAGTCAGTATTGGTGATATAACAAGTTCAATAAGGATAAATATAAACATAAATATTTTGGAAGAAAAAGCAACATTGTTGGTTATATTTAGATCTGAATTGGAAAAACAAGCTATCCTTAAACTTTATTTTTTTAAATAAATCGGCTCTGTTTTGTGGTCCACAATTAAGGGCTCCTTTTACTATGCTGCGCTAATGTTTTTAGCGCGCGCTAAAGATTAGCTTGCACTAACCCCACGCTACACAAAAAATACTAACGCCAGCTCTATGTGTAGTGTGTAGCGTGCACTAAGCGCGTGCTAAAACTGCTAGCGCAGCTTAGTAAAAGGAGCCCTAAATGTTTGTCCAGACGTCTCCAAGCAAACACAATGTAGAAGACAGTTCCTGCAGCTTAAGACATGTGTCTTGGCTGTCGGAGCTTTATTTTTCCTTAAATTTCCATGTAAATGTTTGGTGACATATGAGAGTAATAAGTATATTTTTGTTGATCCATCTCAGTTGGAAATTTATCTTCAGGATAAGCAAAATGTCAAACTAATACAAAGGTTGATAAGACGTGATAATGAAAGATTTTGATTAGATGATACCTGCTTGTTGATAGTTTATTTTATTTCTATTTCTACATATGTGATCATGAGATAACATAGCCCTAATAATGTGGGCTTAATATAGTATTAATTCCTGTTTTGTAATATTTTCTTTGATATTTTTGTGAAATTGCCTGAAGTTTTTATTTGTTGTAATAAATGAACAAATCTATAAATAAAATAAATAAATAAATATTTTGGAAGCACTGGTCATCAAGACAAAGTAAATGCCAAGTGGACATAGCTTCCACCCACTAGACTTCAGGATGTCTCAGTAAGCATGGGGAGTGTGTCATGGAGAAGTGTCTATCTGCCCTCAAGTTGTTTGAGCTTCAGTGAGAAGGTTCCATGTGTTGAAATCAGATTAAAATAAATATTTATCAAGAAAAGCTCTGAGTGGAGTAGAACGGGTACAAGTGGATCGATTTTTCACTCCATCAAAAATTACAAAGACTAGGGGACACTCAATGAAGTTACAAGGAAATACTTTTAAAACCAATAGAAGGAAATATTTTTTCACTCAGAGAATAGTTAAGCTCTTGGGTGACAGAGTAAGATGTGCTGAAAGAGGCTCCTGCACTATGGGCACTTTTTCTGTTCAGCTAAAATTTTACATACCTGCCATTTGAGTGGATCTTCTTTGAAATGCCAAAACGCAGGGGAAAACAGAGGAGTGATCTTCCTGCCTCCTCTGCTTCTTTGATGACATGCCAGAAAGCCATTACCACCTTTGCTATCCCTTTTGGACCAGGTGGATCTACGATCCGAGGTGGGTTGACCTTGGATATAGACAGCGATCTTTCGCTGAGCCCAATTGGGCCTGGTGCACCTCCTCATTCTGGGACGATGTCGGGGACGTCAACTACTCAACAGGAAGTGCCGGAGTTTGCTTCTCTGTTGGACCCTGGAGGTGATCTGATCTTTATAATTGTAAACCACTTTGCATTTAAAAGTAGTATATCAAGATCAAATAAACTAGAAACTTGAAGGAGGAGATGTTCGTGGAGTGACGAGTGAGGAAAATGGAGCACAATTATCCTCGGTGCAAAATCAGACAGGATTCTCCCTCTGAGACCTCTGATTAAACTGGTGGTGGTGGATATGGAGGCGTTGTGGAGAGCTATGGAAAGCCTTCACCAGCTATGCACCCACTTTATTGCCACAACACAAAATACAGCATTATATCTTAAAACTTGTGATGAAAAAATTCAACACCAGTCTGGTAGACTAGATCAAGTAGAGAAGTTGATCTCAGACTTAAAAGTTTCCTCTAATTTTCAATTAAATGACAAAAACCTATTAATCAGGAAAATTGAAAATCTGGAAAAAGCCAATAGAAATTTGAATTTGAGATTGCTTAATTTTCCATTTTCCAGACTGCAATCTCCTAAAGAACCTTTTCAGCTTTTTCTGACATTGGTTCTAAAATATCCTGAGACTAATATGCCTCTGTTACAGAAACTGGGCCACTTTGTTAGTGGCTTTTGTCTTTATGTAAGACAAAGAAAGAAGCTGTTATTCATCTTTTCTACAGGACTGAGAATGTTGAATTCTATGGTCACAAGATTGCTATTTTTCCTGATGTTTGGAAATGGACGCGGTTCAGGCAGAAGAAATTCTTGACTTATCGTCAGTCAGTTTTAAGTTTGGAAGCTACCTTCCAACTTTGCTTTCTTTGTAAATATTGCATTAACTATCAGGCAAATAGATATACAGTATCTTTTATGATCCAGATCAATTGCAATATTTTTGGAAGGCAAGGCTGCCACAAGAGCTTTAGACACATCAATGACATCTGCTATCCAGGCTATAATTAATTAATCCAAAAGAACTCTGTATTCCTATTATATAATTCTTAATGTCAACTTGCCTTGATTGGGTATGGTTTTGCTCCTCTCCGTGTGTGGACTATGTTCATAGTATTAGTAGGTGAGAATGGGATTGTTTTTCCCTTTTCCCGTCTTCTTTCTTTTTCAATATATTCTTCAATTATGTAAATTTTATTACCTTTGTCAAAGTATTTTGTTTTTTGATGTGGAAAAAAAAAAAAGAACGGATAACGTAGCTGGTTTTAAGAAAGGTTTGGACAATTTCCTGGAGGAAAAGTCCATAGTCTGTTATTGAGTCAAACATGAAGAAAACCACTGCTTGCCCTGGATCAATAGCATGGAATTTTGCTACTCTTTGGGTTTTGGCTAAGTACTAGTGACCTGGATTGGTTATTGTGAAGATGGGCTACTGGGCTAGATGGACCATTGGTCTGACTCAGTAAGGTTATTCTTATGTTCTTCAATGGCAGATTATAGATACATGGAGTCTTCCCACAGGGGTCCTACCAACAGGTGGGGCAGCTATTGGTAGTACTGCCTTTAGGAGGTTGTTACTATGGGGGGAAGGGGTGGATAGATGCCTTGCAGCCTGCTGATACTAGGATCAGGGCCCCTTTAAATAGAGAGCAGCAATTTTAGAAAGCCTCTGCCATGTATGAGGGGAAGGGCATGGGATTTCTACATTTATTTTCTCCATGTGCAAGTTTCTAAAGTTACTACTCTCTGTGTAAATGGAGGAATTTTGATGTCTGGTCCTGCACAAGAGGCTCTTGGTTTGAAATGAATTTGTGAGTGTCTCTTTCCTTGTACTATAAAAAATGTGCCTGCATATGTGGCCTGTAAATCTAACACTTTTTAATGGCTGGATCACTGTATTCTACCCTAATTATATCCTACAATGCTGGCTTTTTTGGACTACTTTAAGGTGAGAATTACAGTAGTCCATGAGACTAAGGATCACTGGTTGAACTACTGAAGTGAAGTCATTCTTAAGGTATTTTTAATTTTATATGGATACAAAGGTAAGATGGTGAAGAAGCAAGACAGGAAGAAAATCAATGCCTTCAAAATTATGGTGCTGGAAAAGAAAACTACGTATACCATGGATTACTCGAACAATAATATAATCAGTATTAAAGAAAATCAAACCTATGCTTTACTTGGAAGCTCAAATGACAAGATTTCAACTTTAATTCTTTGGACATATTATGAAATGAGAAAGATCATTACAGAAAGACATCATGCTTGGCAAATTTGAAGGACCATGCGAAAGAGAAAGACCAGCAATGAAATGGATTGATACAATAATAGCTATGGATGCCTATCTCTCAGCAATTAGTTGACAGACTGAAGGCCTAACATAGCTCAGGATAACTGTCCATAGGATTGCCAGGAAGCAATACCAACTCTATATAAAAATAATAGAGCCATTCTTCTTAGTCAGATGGGATGTAGATTCCGGAAGAGTGTCAACTGCCAAAACAAGATCTCTATTAGGTTACTAATCTAATAATGCATTGTCAACTCAGGATATAGTATAAAATCAAACAGCCCATTCAGTACCAAAGCTGGAAGCTAGAGCACAACACATTTCAGTATTTACTTTACACAGCATTTTAGATTTATTCTAGTTAAAATATAGCCTATTCAAGGTTAGCCAGATCTATACTTAAAGACAGCAATGCAACATTACCACTGATTCTTCTATATGCTGAGCAGCTAAATCACTGCATATCAGTGTCATTTGCACAGAAAATATATATTTGGCCTAGGCTGGTAATCAAATCAGCCAGCAGTATCCTCTCAAAATTTTCCCCTATTCTTTTCCCCTCAAAATGAAAGTTGATCATTGTCTGACTTAGCCACTGATATTACATGCCCTCAGTCAATCGATCAGGAGTGCATGATCTTAATGTCCAAAAACAAGGAATACTGCAGTCATCCCCCCTATCCAGAATTCTATGTAAGGGATTGAAGCCAGCCTGATGTAGATGAAAGCCATTGTTCTTCAATCACTAATTAAACTGGGAAACCTCAGCTCTTTCATTTAGCATACTAAAAAAAAAAAAAAAAAGATAGTTTAGAAATCAGGCCCAGATACACTAAAGTCAGCAATCATCACTAAACCAGTTTTGACTGTTTTAGCGATGATTGCATTTGCCAACCCAATGCTCACCATGTGTTTTTCCTCTCGATCGCCCATTTTCTGATCTAGCCATGCAAATTAGCTAAAACCCCATTCAAACTAGTAAAGTGATTTATGCACTAACATTGATTGGTTATGTACAACCTCCCCAACCCCCCCAAAAAAAACCCCAGCAGTTTTAGCGATCCCAAAAAGCGACTAATCAAGACCAGTCGCTTGCCTGTCACTGATAGTTCAACCCTTTTTTTTTTAATGGGCAAAGATGCTGTGTGCATGTTACACACACACAATATCTGTCTCATAAAAAAAGAAGAAAAAAGCCCCCCCCCCGATGGCCCCCTACAACCAGGCACCTGAATCCCCCCCCCCCCCCCACAGCAGCAAAAATGTCAGGATGGATGCCCACTCCCTCCTGCCATGCCAACCCTACCCCCTGCATGAGAAAATGTAAGGAGCGATGCCCACTCCTTCCTACCAATAGAGCCCCCCCGGTGCCAGGCAGCTCACTACTAAATCATCCCCTACCCTACCCTCTTCCCCCCTTTCCACACACACAAAAAAGCAGGAGAGATGCCCACTCCCTCCTGCTACCGGATGCTCCCCTGAACTCCCACCATTCCCTGAACCCACCCAGTATCTTTTTCACAAGTTGGGAGCAGGAGAGGTGCGTTTCCACCTGCTCCAAGGCCCACCAGTTCAAAATGGTGGGCCTTCCCCTCCCCACTGCATCATGGAGAGGGGCCTAAGGCCATGATTGGCTCAGATGCCTAAGGCCCTATCCCCTACCCAGGACACAGAGGTAGGAGCCTAAGGCCATGATTGGCTTAATCAGGGCCCTAGGCCCCTTCCAGTGCATCACATTGTACACCAGGAAGGGGAAGACCCAGCATTTTGGACTAGCCAGCCTTGGAGCAGGTGGGAACGCATCCCTCCTACTCCCAACTTGTGAAAAAGGTATTGGATGGGTTTGGGGGGGTTGGTTCAGGGGAGTATCCAGTGGCAGGAGGAAGTGGGCATCCCTCCTGCCTTATTTTTTTTGTGGGGAGGGAAGAGTAAGGGATGGTTCTGGGGGTGCCTATCATGGGGGGGGCTTCATTGGCAGGAGGGAGTGGGCATCCCTCCTGCCAATTTTTCTCACTTGAGGGGGTCAGTAAGGCAGGAGGGAATGGACATCCCTTTTTTTTCTCAAACAAGGGGGTTGGGGTTCAGAAGGCAGGAGGGACTGGGCATCCATCCTGCTGATTTTTGCTGGCATGGGGGGGTCAGCAAGGCAGAAGGGAGTAGGCATCCTTCTTATCGATTTTAACTGGCGCGGAGGGAATCAGTCCCCGGTGCTGGTTTGTTGGGGAGGGCTTTTATTTTTAATGGGGCAAATATTGTGCATATGTAACACACACACAGCATCTGTGCCCAAAAAAAGGTTTCCTGCCCCAAACAGCTGAGTGGCAGCAGGCTGCTTTTGGGCTTTCCTTGCCAGCTCTGTGCATGTGTGAGTCTTACAGCGATCAATCAGATGGGAGAGACGGTGATTATGATGAACCTCTGTGTGAATCATTTGCATGCAAAACTTTTAGTGCATCAATAGCTCTTTTAGAATCAGCCAAAAATCAGATTTGAGCAGACCCACGCAGTCTTATTGATCCTATTTAGTGCATATGGAGGATGACTTGATACTAGACCACACTGGTACAGAAGTCAGTGAATTATTCAAGAGATTTATTTAAGGTATAATTGGCTGACCTTGTGTTTTGGTATGTACGTATAATTATAATAAGTTCTATTAAACTGTATTAATGAATATTATTCAAGTTCATGAAGGAAAGAAAAGTCCATAAAAATTATCAGCTTTAGGATGGCAATTGTTCATCCCTGTAAAGGAGCTAAAGGACTGGATTTTTTTTTTTTTAATCTGCTGGGTACTTGCGTCCCTGACTAGTTTTTATACTTTATGGTCCTTGGTCTGACTTAGAATGCTTTTTCTTTTTATGTTCTTATATTCCACATCTTATTTCTGTTTTTAAACTATATTTGTGCAATATAAGTTTATTTGATCAGATCCCTCCCTGTAAACCAATCTTATTTGATTTAAAGGGCTCCTTTTACGAAGGTGCGCTAGGGTTTTTAGCGCAAGCACAAAATTACCGTGCGCTATAGCACATGGTAGCCGAAAATCTACCACCTCCTAAAAAGGAAGCGGTAGTGGCTAGCACGCTATTGCGCGCATTAAGGCCCTAGCGCACCTTTGTAAAAGGAGCCCAAAGTGCTATACTATCCTTTCATTCACTAGTGCTTCCATAATTTTGCTTGCTTTATATTTGTTGCATCTTGCGATGCAGCTCTTACATTCAGCTTCCTTCAGTCCCTTAGAATCTATCCTGTTTTCAATAAGTTAAACAGAGCTACTTGGAGTCTGCAATATACAGTACAATACCGCATAATACAATAGGCATGAAAATATTTTACGTACATTTATACTGCTTATGCCATGTACAGCCCTGAATAAATATTAGTATAACCTTTTGTTGGAAATTGTCAGAGGAAGCATTGGCACAGCTTGAACCAAGGCAGTGTTGAGAATACAAAGCCAGCGCCCTAACCAAGCCACCTAGTGAGATGAATTCAAATGGGGTTGAGGAGAGTAAAGTGCCAAAGAGGAAGTCTTGTGGTCAATCCCCTAACAATCCATATTGACAGATGGCCAGTAAAAAACAACAAGCTACTGAGTATTGGGGAGTGTTAAATGACCAAGGTAAAGGTTATTTGACTTATTAGAATATTAGTCTCATATTTGCAATAGCTCTGTAGCCAACCCCTGGGCTCAGCTAAGCTCTTCAGGTAAGTGGAACCACTCAAAGTCAGGGTATGTCTCTTCTGTCTTCACACTACACACACACTCTCTCTCCGTATTCGAGTCTTTCAGCATCAGTAGGGTTAACAGACGTCCGGATTTTCCTGGACATGTCTTCTTTTAGAGGACATGTCCGGGCATCCGGACGACTTTTCAAAACCCAGCACTTTGTCCGGGTTTTGAAAAGCTGGTGACATCGGGGCCGGGGCTGGAGTGCATCTGCTCATGCGCAGGTGTGATGTGATTACGTCACACACATGCATATGACAACATAGTAAGGGTCACTGAATCTGAAGGTAAATTCCACCCAACCAGTCCTTGTAGTACAGGGAGGGCCAGAGAAAGTGGGACTCACCTATAGCCACTCCCTAATCTTCTCAGGTGGGTCTCTCTGCTATGGGAATTCTTTTTTATATTTGCTGGGGAGGAAGCTTAATTTATGCAGCTTCCACTGGCTGGAAACTATCATTATGGTGAAAATAAAATAGGTCACTATAGAAAAATGGCATTCCTGTGACCTATGTCTTTAAAATACCTTAACTGATAGGGTATTGTATGCCTCCGGTATTAATTCAATGGCTACTGACATGGGGCCGATATTCAGCGCTATTTAGATGGCCGGAATGGCTCCCGGCCATCTAAATAGCAAATGGCCTGCTATCTGTGGACCGCTGAATAGCCTGAAAAGTGGATAGTGGATAGTCCAGTGACTCGCTGTGCCACACAACATAGGCGGTCACTGCCAATATTCAGTATCTCGCTGGCTAAGTTCAGCAGCCAAAGACAACCACCTAAAAGGGTGGCACATCTTTGACCATTGAGACTTAGTCAGCTAGGCACTGAATACTAGCAGCGCCGGCTATGTCTTGGTCAGCCAAAAATAGACTGGGAATTCAATTCCAGTGGCTGGATATGGCATCGGCACTGAATTTCCAGTAACACTGTGGACCGCAGGAGATCGCCGTCGAACTTCCAAAGGCAGAATATGAGCCTGAATGTATTTTTTGTGTTGCAGAACTACCTGGCAGCTGTAGAATGTGGAAATGTGCATATACTCGAGCACCCATAGCACCCACAGAGCTGGCACCTGTGATATCCATACAAATGCAAATCAGTGCCAATTACCACCAAATTATTGGCACTATTTACTTTGTTAGCCAATTTAGTTGGGTGCATACCTTGGATCACCCCCCCATATATAGAATTCAAGTGTTAGTGTATAGCTACAGTACACTTGGGAAGAGTATGGACAGGATATGCATATATCTCCCACTTAAAGCATGCAACTTACAGAATACTGTATGTTATATGTGTTGCATGCTGCACTTAGTGCATTAGTCCTACAACTAGATCTAAGCAGTGCCTTTGACTCAGTCGATCACGACATTCTAATTGACTGTCTAGAGTCAATTGGACTTTCTGGTAAAGTGTTAAATTGGTTCCAGGGTTTCTTGAGCAAACGATCTTACCAAGTCTACAGTGATAATAAACAATCCTGCAGATGGACAAACACTTGCGGTGTTCCGCAGGGTTCCCCTCTATCCCCTACCCTGTTTAACATTTACCTTGCCCCATTAGGGAATCTATTGCAAAGCTTAAAAGTCAAATTCTATATCTACGCAGATGACATCACCATAGTTCTCCCCCACACAAACCTAACTTCAGAGACAAAGAATCACCTGGCATTTGTCCTAAAACAAATCGAATTATAGATGACTGAATTCAAACTGAAACTCAACTCAGATAAAACCAAATTTTTTCTCGCAAGCCCTAATGATAAAATCAAAGATTCAAAAATTTCCTTGAATGGACAGGACTTCCCTATTGTCGATTCCATAAAAATTCTGGGAGTGACTCTCGACCGACACCTTACTTTAGACACTCACACGGATTTATTGACTAGAAAATGCTTCTCGACATTATGGAAACTAAGAACCATCAGAAAATACTTTGATGCAGCATCATTCCGTTTACTGGTGCAATCTTCTATTCTAAGCATGCTGGACTATTGCAACATCATCTACTTGGGAACTTTCAAGAAAACCCTTCAAAGACTTCGAATTATTCAAAATTTGGCAGTACGCCTGATTTTCGGTTTAAAAAAATGGGAACGCATAAGTCCCTATTATCAAAAACTCCATTGGCTGCCCCTGTCTCTGCTTCAAATCAATCTTTGGTTTGGCCCCTATGTACCTGGTTTCCCACTTTAATCTGGGTTATACTACCAAGCCCACACGCAGAATCCACACATTTACCCACCCAACAATAAAGGCCTGCTGTTACAAAAGATTCTTGGACAGAACTCTAGCTTTCCAGGCAGGCAAACTGAACAATTGGCTGGGAAACATTATCACCCACTCCTCATCCTATTTTAGTTTTAGAAAATTAGTAAAAACGAAACTGTTCAACCGATTTGTTACCTAAGACTTTTGTCCATTCATTACCCCTCTCCTATTCCGTTCATCATCTCTCCTATTCTGTATACTGATATTCATTGCTTCTACATTGTAACCTTGTCGCCGATTGTCCAGCTTTTCTTATTGTATTTGCATTCTTTGTACTTGTATTCATCGATTCTACATTGTAACTATGTTGCTGATTGTCCAGCTCTTCTTACTGTAAACCGCCTAGAACTTCCATGGCTTTGGCAGTATATAAGAATTAAAATTATTATTATTATTAGGCAGGCATACTGCTAGTATTCTATTATAGAATCTGGTTGCCCAGACACCATTGTAGAGTAGGAGCTTCCCAATCAGCATCAGGACACCTAAAATGAGGTGTTCACTGAGTACTGCAGAAAGCAATGCTGATGGCTTAGTAGACTGTGCTGTTCACACTAGATCAATACTGAACCAATGACTCAGCACTAATGACAGCATGATCTTGCTGAGGTGCTACCCTTCCTGCCACCTGCATAGATGTTAAATATCTTATGACAATTATCTTTCATGTCAATACCACTGATCTCAGCATCCTGACCAAAATCTAACACATGCATTACAATCTGGTCTGCTATAACTCTGTCTGCAGAAAGAATTATTTTAGGATTAGAAAAATCTCTTAACAATGTCACACTGCATAGTCCTTGCTAATTTAAAGGAGAAAATACCAAAGCATTCTTCACAAATCATGTTCATTTAAAGCCCGATTTGCATACAACATCTAGATGGGAAATGGAATGTCAAAGTCAGTCCCCCCCCCCTTTCTTACAAAACCATGCAAGAGGTTTTTAGTGACAGGCGGCATGCTGAATGCTCTGTGCTGCTCCGACACTCATAGGAACTCTATGACCATCGGAGCACCGCAGACCATTTAGCACACCGGCTGGTGCTAAAAATCTCTTGTGTGGTTTTATAAAAGGGGGAAGGATTGTCCACATTTCTGGTGTATTTTACAAAAGGCTTTTCTGAATGTGAAGCCTTATAAATAAAATATATACATAAATGAACAAGTAACAACCATTTACTATGAAGCACATTTTTAAAGCAAGGGCAGCATTGCTTGGGAGTTTTTCCTGTCTAAGTGTCAGTTCAGAAACCTAAATATGTAAATGTCACCACATATGTGCCTTGGTGGAGCAGAGAAATGGCCTAGTGTAGGGGTTCGCAACCCAGTCCTTGAGGCACACTCAGTCAGGTTTTCATGATATCCACAATGAATATTCATGAGATAGATTTGCATGTAAATTTATCTCATGCATATTCATTGATGAATTCTGAAAACTTGACTGGTTGGGTGTGTTCAAGGACTAGGTTGAAATCAGTGGTGTAATAAGGGGGGGAGCAGTCACCCCCAGGTGCTGTTTGGGTGAGGGCCACTGCTTACATTGGCTCTCCCTCTGATGTCACTTCCAGGTCCCACGTCTAGGAAATTACATCAAAGGGAGAGCCGATGTAGGCAAGTTGGTGATGCTGCTCGCACATGGAAGGCATGGTCATACACTGTATTAAAATGTATAGTAATGAGCTTGTTTAATTATTCCATGCAATGCAGAAGTTATTCTGGGCAGTGCAGAGAGCTTTTGTCATTGGGATAATATACAGGATGGATTAGGGTAGATATCTTTCTTAATACCCCCAATGTTTTTCCTTTTCAAAATGAACTGTGCAAGAAAGAAAATGATCTCTTCACTAAATTAGAATCATTTACACCTGTAGGTTTCCAAAATGGCAGATATACATATCTGTGTGTTGACACTTAAATGAAAATTGCTCGAGTACCTGAATAAACTCATGTAAACCATTCTGAGCTCTCCTGGGAGAACGGTATTGAAAATTGAATGAATGAATGAATAAATAAACACATAAGTTCTGAATTACCTGTTTATTCAAGTATAATGTTGCCTGCATTGATGTTTTCCATATTGACAGTTATAAAATGGTTGTTCCTATCGTAACTGACACATAAACATGTATTTCTGTATGTATTTTAGAAAAAGCTCAATAATGGCAGATCCTTTTCTAAAATACTACAGGAACTCAACATGTCCCGACCTGGACATATCCATTCTAATTTCTGCATTCTATCTAAAATTTGCCTTAAGGAATTCTCAAAAGCTGGTCCAAAATTAGACACAAATTCAATGAAGACAGTTCCATGCGGTATTGCTGTTATAGAATACTAGCGTAAATCTGCAGTTAACATATGTAACCACAGGCACATCATTGCAAGTATTCTAGTACACGCATGCATCAATTATAGGCATGCCCCTGACCTGACCATGCCCCTACACAGTCCATGCCCTCTTTGCTGTTGCATACTGTGGATTTGGGGAACTCAACTTATAGAATAAAAACAAAGGTTATTTCCAAGTTTAAAATTGTCAATGTGTGCCAGTTAGTGTCAGTTAATACTAGTAAAGGCTAATTATTGCAAGTTAACATCAATCATTACATTACATTAGTGATTTCTATTCCACCATTACCTTGCGGTTCAAGGCGGATTACATCCAAACTAAAACAAAAATTACATTGCAATGAGAGCAAAAAGTCAGATATCTACAAATAATAACAAATTATTACTTATAATGACTGGGGTTGCCATTTAACAAATTACATATAATTGGAAAAATTGGAATAGATTAAATTATAATTTTTGGTGGAACTCTTTATGTCATATTTATAAAATGGAGAGACTTATTGCAATACAACAGGGTTGTTTCAGGAAATTTCAAGATATTTGGGAGCCATTAACAAAGTATTATAATGATTAGAAAAATCTTGTTTCCCTTAAATTTACAAGTTCAATTATGGGGTGGGAGGGAGGGTATTTTTGTTGTTACATGCTGTATAAGTATTGATTATATGATAGATAAGGGTGGGGGGGGAGATAAGAGAATATTATATGTATCATTATTGATTATTAAGTGATATATTTATGGTTATTTGTATGGATATTTTATCACACTTATTATAAGTTTAAAAATGAATAAAGATTTATTTTAAAAAAAGGTAATATATGTTGGGTAAAGAGTTACCAAAGGGAAGTGGAGGTTTTTAGGAGATAAGAATAGGGTGAAATTATGGGTTTTAGATAACATTTGGTAGATAAGAGAGTATTAGAGAGATCTAAGGGTAAATAGAGTGTTAGATATTGGGTTGGGATTGGTTGTGCTGGATAGATTTTATGTGCTTTTTGAAGAGTATGGTTTTAATATCTCTCCTGAAGGCTTTGTAGTCTGTAGTCGAAGATAACAGAGTGGTGATTTGTCTGTCCAGTTTAGCTGCTTTGGAGGCTATTAGGTTATCATAAAGTTTTTTTCGTTTGACATCTTTGGATGATGGGTGAGTGAATAGTGAGTGGGATTTTCTGTGTCTGGTTGAGGAGGATTGATTTAGTCGGTTATTCCAGTAGGTTGGGCTTTCTCCGTTGAGAGCCTTGTAAAGTAAGCAGTAGAATTTGAAGTGCACTCTCGCTTCTATTGGAAGCCAGTGCGAGTCATGGTATGCCTCTGTGATATGGTCATATTTTTTTAGGAAATAGACAAGTCTCAGGGCTGTATTCTGTATAGTCTGCAATTGCTTCATCATGGTCGCAGGACAAGGTAGGTATAGTATGTTGCAGTAGTCTATCATCCCAAGGATAAGAGATTGTACCAATAGTAGAAATTGCTTCTTTTCGAAGAATGTTCGGATTTTTCTTAGATTTCTCATGAACGATGCCTTTATTATTTGTTAATTTGGGGTTGTATGGTGCAGCAATTTTAGTGTAGGTTGTATTGGGTATGAGATCGAGTTTATTACAAGATTAGTTAATGTTGGAGTTTTGTTGTTTTCTAGTAGGATGAAATTTGTTTTGTCAGGGTTAAGTTTTAATTTGTGCTCTGTCATCCAAATTGCAACTCAATCGAGAGTTTTATGTATTGTGCTTGTCATGACGGGTTCTTGTTGGTTGAAGGGTAGGAGAATAGTGATGTCATCTGCGTACCTGTATGAAATTATGCCATGATTATCTAGGTAGTAGCTGAAGGAGGCTATGTATATATTGAATAATGTAGGTGATAGGGGTGATACTTGGGGAACTCCGCAGGGGTTGGACCATGGTTCTGATTTTTCTTGCATTGTTTTAACTCTGTAAATTCTTGATTGTAGGAATCCTTTGAACCATGCAAGTACTTTGCCTAAGATTCCTATTGAATCGAGAGTTTGTAGAAGCATGTCATGGTCTACCAAGTCGAAGGCTGCAGAAAGGTCTAGTTGTATCAGCAGGATTTTCTTGCCTGTACAGAGGTGTTGTCTTGCAGTGTCCATTATGTTCCTAGTAGTGTCTCCGTGCTGTATTTGGCTCTGAATCCCGATTATGTGGGGTGGAGTATGTTGTGATTCTTTAGGTATGAGGCTAAATTTTTTGCTATGAGACCTTCCATCAGTTTGATGTACAATGGGATTGAGGCAATGGGTCAATGGTCTTTTGCTCCTTTAGGGTCCTTTAATATCAGAGTTATTATGATTTCACTGAGTTCTTGTGGGAAATAACCCTCTAGTAGTGATGAGTATATCCATTGTAGAAGTAGGGAGTGGAATAATATGCATCTGTTAATGATCATATTAAGTTACACATGCAAATGATCCTGTTCTTTAACTTATGCACAACTATGTTTAAGCCTGCTATCCGACCAATTTGAAATCCTGCCTTCACTCTGCCCCAAACCGGCCCCTTACTTTATTGATAGTAGTTGGCAATTTGGGTGGATTTTCAGTCTGATATTACGAGGGGGTCCTGAAAAGTTCTCAGTCCAACCAACTTCCTAAATTCTGAGCGTTATTTTGCCATTGTAACTGAAAAAGGTGATATTTTATTTTGCAAAGTGCTAATTTGCAGAATCATAACCCTGTTTTGACATTGTTTTAAATCATTAATTAAACCATGCAAAGTGTGGAATTTTCAAGTGTGGAACTCCAAGCCGTCATGAAGTTCCTATTCCTGAAGATGAAAACTCCAAAGGAGATCCATGAATGTATGATGCAAACATTGAGTGACAAATGTCCATCATACTCTGCAGTGAAAAAGTAGTGTGCACACTTTCACCATTGAGATTTCAAGACCAAAGATGCAGCAAAGTCTGGGAGGCCTCAGTGTTAGCTCCTGAAATTGTTGACCATGTCCATGATCTGATTTTGGCAGATTGGCAAATATCAGCTAAAACAATTGCTGAGATACTACAGATGTCCAGAAAATGTACTGAGTGTATAATCTACGAGCAGCTGGGTAAGCAGAAGCTGTTAGCCAAGTGGGTGCCTGAAAATATGAATGCTGATGAGAAACAACATTGAGTGGATATTTCCAAGTTGATTCTGCAGCATTTTCAGCAAGCTGGTGCCAATTTTTCGGAACAACTAGTTACTATTGATGAAACATGGTTAAACCACTATGATTCTGAGACAAAACAACAGTTCATGCAATGACGACATTCAGGTTCTCCAAGGACAAGGGAATTCTAGAGCCAAAAGTCAGCAGGAAAGATTTTTATTTTATTTATTTATTTAGATTTTTATCCCGTCCTCCCAATAGCTCAGAACGGTTTACAAATGAACACACACAGTGCGGAGTAACTAGACATATAAGTGGTACAACAGGTTTAGTGATTGGATTTATAGTTTTTGAAGAGAATTAAATACAGGGAGATTAAGCAGAGAGAGAGAAGGGGGAAATACAGTAGTTTAATTAAGGAAAGTTATAAGCGTATAGGTGCAATTTGTTAGTGGGTAGAGTAAGGGAGGGTCATACTGGAATTTCGGGAAGGAGATAGGAGAGTGGAGGGTGGGGCCTAAGGGGGGAGAGACAGAGGAGATCTTTAATTGAAGAGGAGGGTCTTTACCGATTTACGGAATGTTAATAATGAGTTCTGTTGTCTAAGTTGGGGGGGAAGTTGGTTCCAGAGGTGTGGAATGAAGTGGCTGTAGGATCGTTTGTGGGCAGTTTCTGTGAGCAGGGATCTTCCGGGGGGGACGCATAGGCGTATCTCTGACTTTGAGCGGAGGGTGCGAGTGGGGTTGTAGATGGGAAGTTTGGATTTTATGTAGGAGGGGGTGGTGGAGTAGATTCTCTTGTGGGCAATTGTCAGGGCTTTGAAAGTACTGCGTTGGCTAATTGGGAGCCAGTGTTCAGCATGGAGTGCCGGGGAGATGGAATCGCGGTAGTTGAGGTTGTGTAGGAGGTGGATGGCTGCATTTTGGACCCGTTGGAGGCGTTTGATATTATTTTTGGTTAGTCCGTTAAATAGCGAGTTACAATAATCCATTCTGGAGAGGACATATGCGTATAGGAGTTGGGCGAGGTCTGGTGTGGAGATGTAGGGTTTGATCCTTTTCAGTTGGCGAAGGTAGTAGAAGGAGGTGGAGACTACTTGGGATATGTGGTTGGATAAGGATAGGTGTCCGTCTAGGGTTACTCCCAGGCTGCGAACTTGATCTGCTGCCGTTAGTCGAGTGGAATCCCATGTTAGTGTAGGTCATAGGTATTTGGTGTTTTTGTTTCTGATCCATAGGAGTTCGGTTTTGGAGGCGTTAAGTTGAAGCTTGTTGTTTGACATCCAAGTTTTCATGTCAGTGTTTTGGGATCAGGAAGATGTTGTAATGGCTATCTTACAAAGGGCCAAACAGTTAATGGAGAATACTACTGTAACTTGCTGTGCCGATTAAAGGAGGCACTGAAAGAAAAAAGGTGAGGGAAGCTGCAGTAAGAGGTTCTTTTTTTGTAAGACAACACACCTGCTCACAAGGCTGGCAAAACAATGGATGTTTTGACACAGCTGGGGTTTCAGTGCATAGACCATCCACCCTACTCACCAGATCTTGCTCCATCTGACTATTTTCTGTTTCCAAACCTTAAAAAGAGTTTGAAAGGACAACATTTTTGAGTGATTCGGAGGCGATTGCAGCAGCGAAGCAGAATTTCAGTGACCAGACATCAGAGTATTTTTTGGAAGGGTTACATAATGTGCCAAGTGTGTTGAACTTAGGAGTAAATATGTGGAATAAATTGTAAGTTTCATGGCTCCACATCATTCCCTTCTTGATTGGGCTGAAAAAATTTCAGCACTTCCTCGTAATCATACAGGAGTAAAAAAATAAGCAACTTATACGAGGGCCGTTCAAAAAGTATCAGACCTTTATTCATAAAAAATACTCATACTCAGATACATCAATCTTATACTAATCTCCTTCAAAGTAGTCTGCCCCTTGGGCTGTCACACACTCCTTCCAATGGTTTTGCCACTGTCAGAAGCAGCGCTAGAATGCCTCTTTTGAGATTGCTCGCAACTGGTCCATCGCATTCTGCATGATGTCTTTACTTGATTGAAATCTAACTCCTTTCAGGATTATTTTCAGCTTGGGGAAAAGCCAGAAGTCACACGGAACCATGTTAGGAGAGTAGGGAGCCTGAGGAATCACAGGTGTGTTGTGTTTGGCCAGGAGACTCCGTATCAAATGTGAAGAATGGGCAGGTGCGTTATTGTGATGGAGCTCCAAATTACCCGCTGCCGTTTGCATCTCACAGTATTACGAAGGCGACACAGAACCTCTTGGTAGTACCCCTTGGTGATGGCTGTGCCGTGTGGTGCGTACTCATGATGTACCATGTCACTGGAGTCAAAGAAGACAGTCGGCATGACTTTGACATTGCTGCGGACTTGCCTTGCTTTTTTGGCCTCGGGGATGTTGAATGCTTCCATTGTGATGGCATCAACTTGGTTTCTGGGTCACACCCATAAATCCAGGATTCATCACCAGTGATCACTGTGCTGAGGAAGTTGGGATCACTGTTCACAGTCTCCAGCACGTCCTGTTCGATCTCCAAACGGAGTTTCTTCTGCTCTATCATTAGCAGCTTTGGCACAAACTTCGCTGAAATTCTCCTGAAGCCCAAATCCTCAGTCGAAATGGAATGAATGGATCCAAAGCTGATGCTCCCATCGTCTGCAAGTTCTCTGATCGTGATTCGACAATCCTGCATCACCAGGGTCCTCACTTAGTCAATGACAATCTCATTTCTGGATGTTGAAGGCCTACCAGAACATGCTTCACTCTCCACTGATGTACAGCCATCTCTGAATCGGTTGTACCACTCCTTTATCTGTGTGGTGCCCATTGCTTTGTCCCCGAAGGCTTGTGAATCTTGAAGATCGTTTCCACTTGGAAATTGCCAAGCTGTACACAAAATTTAATGCAGTAGCATTGTTCAACTTTTTCTATCATTTTGTCAAAAATAAAAATCCGACAGCGTTCACTTACACTTCCTCACTCATCAGCGGTCTGCCAGCGACTGACAGCTTCTGTAGGTGGTAAAAAAATTCAAGCATGTACATTAGGGTCGCCTACATATGTGCACCAAACCACGCCTCCCTAGCTTTATTTGTTTATGTAAGAAAAATTAAGGTCTGATACTTTTTGACATTCATTGGATGCTGGTGAACACATACCTAGCTCATATAAAAAAACAAATATTGTATAGTTATTAAATAATTGTTTCTCTGCCCTGCATTCGTGATAAAATGTTAGCTCTGATATGGTCAGCTGTAAGGAGATTGTGGCTTACTGGCCCACCCTATTGCTTTCAGAATTATAATGCTGCTGTTTCACTCAAGGCAACTCATTTAGTCTAGGAAACAAGTCCATAATGCTATATGACAATTCCTGCCTTCTTATCTGTCAGCACAGCTCTCCCAGCTCTAATCCAACTTTTTTAGTGCAGAAAGATAAGAAATGCATTCAGGCAGAGTACATCTCAGCAGTGGTAGAATGATTGTCGTCATGCCTTCATTCGGCACTACTGACGAACTCCACAATAGGCATGTGCATTTCTCTTGTGCTTCATTTCATGTCAGCATATGCTATTTTATTTTGCATGCACTAAAAACAAAGTAGCATACAATAAAATATGGAGCATATTAACCTGCAGTAAAACAAAACAAAGCTCAACTAAGATATGCAAAGCAGCTAGGGGGTAATTCTGTAACATTGTGCCACAAAGCAAGAATCCAGAGGTCACCTATGTGATGTTTATTCTATAAAACAAAGTAGCTGCTTACTTTCCTTTATAGAATATAGGGATATGCAGGCAAAAAAATTTCATCTTGTTTGCAGGGCTTTTTTTTCCCTATTATATTTTGATAAGTTTTTGGTTCAGGACAATTTTGTTAATTAAGAGGTAGTTGCAGTGGCTGCCAAAAACACCTCAAAATCCTGCTCATGGCAAACCATCCAGACTCTCCTTCCATTCATAACTTGAGCTCCCAATTACAACCCCAAACTCAAACAGCAGCATCTGATACACTTTGACCCCCTCCGATCCCCCATGGTGTCAGCATTAGGCAACATATTCCCACACTCCCACTGAAGAGGCAGCTGATACCCCCTGGCACTTACCAGTGGTATAGTGTTGGAGCAAGTGACACCTTCCTCTGCTCACAGCCCCACTGCAATGAAATAAAGTAGAAAGGCCATAGCTACATTGAGCAGGCCTAGCAAAATGCCCAGGGCCATACAATGGTAGGGAATATCTACAATTGCACCCTCCCTTCCTTTCCTCTTCTGCCCTCTTCCTGGTCTTCCAAATGCTGAGGCAGCTTAAGGCACATACACAGCACTGAAAGCTAAACTAAACTAAACTAAACTAAACCTTAGGTTTGTATACCGCGCCATCTCCGCAAGCGCAGAGCTCGGCACGGTTTACAGAGTTAAGAGGAAAGGAACTACAATAAGCTGCCTATTTCTCTCTCACACACTCTCTGGCTGGTGAAGCTTTACTTTTGCCATGTACCGTCCACAGGAAGTTCCATCAGAGAAGTGAGATGTGATGAGGAAAGGCAGACCACTTTCAGTGATGTGTCTGCTAAGGTCTGCCTCAGCGTTGGATGAATGTCAGGGGATCTGTAGAGATGCCAAATTTGGGTGTGGGGAGAAGGGGAGGGAAAAAGAAAAGAGAAAGAAAAAAATCTGCAACAAAGTACAGGGAGAGATGCAGGACCTGGGGGGTTGGGTAAAAGGAGGGAAAACAGATGGAGCATAAAAAGAGAGAGACCTGGACTGTTATTTCTGCATTCAGACTTACACTATCCAGATAGCAACTATTGCTACTAAACATAGAAACATAGAAACATAGAAATAGACGGCAGATAAGGGCCACGGCCCATCTAGTCTGCCCACCCTAATGACCCTCCCCTATCTTTCTCTGTGAATAGATCCCACGTGTCTATCCCATTTGGCCTTAAAATCGGGCACGCTGCTGGCCTCAATCACCTGTAGTGGAAGACTGTTCCAGCGATCAACCACTCTTTCAGTGAAAAAGAACTTCCTGGTGTCTCCTCGCAGTTTCCCTCCCCTGAGTTTCCACGGATGCCCTCTTGTTGTCGTGGGACCCTTGAAAAAGAAGATATCTTCCTCCGCCTCGATGCGGCCCGTAAGATACTTGAACGTCTCGATCATGTCTCCCCTCTCTCTGCAATTTGTCAAGCCGTTCTTCATATGGAAGATCCTTGAGTCCCGAGACCATCCGGGTGGCCATTCTCTGCACCGACTCCAGTCTCAGCACATCCTTGCGATAATGTGGCCTCCAAAATTGCACACAGTATTCCAGGTGGGGCCTCACCATGGATCTATACAATGGCATAATGACTTCCTCCTTAAGGCTGACGAAACCCCTTCGTATGCAACCCATTATTTGTCTTGCCTTGGATGAAGCCTGCTCCACTTGATTGGCAGACTTCATGTCCTCACTGACGATTACCCCCAAGTCTCGTTCTGCTACCGTTTTTGCTAGGATCTCGCCATTAAGGGTATAAGACTTGCATGGATTTTGGCTGCCCAGGTGCATAATTTTGCATTTTTTGGCATTGAAGTTGAGTTGCCATGTCTTAGACCAGCGCTCCAGCAGGAGTAGGTCGTGCATCATGTTGTCGGGCATTGAATCTTCGTCTGTTGTGCATTTGCCCACTACACTACTACTTATATAATTTTTGGCCCTACCTTCAACATGCCTCGAACCCCACCCCACTTTAACTGCATAACTTTGCCATATATTGAAATATAAGAGGTTTTCTACCCAGTCCTCTTAGGGTACCTCCATCCAGTCAGGTTTTCAGGATTTAAACAATGAATATGCATGAGAGAGATTTGTATACCAAGGACACAGTGCATGAAAATCTATCTCATGCATTCATTGTGTATATCCTAAAAGCCAAACTGACTTGATGTTCCTCAAGAATATAAGAACCACTGACATATGATCGAAAGGCTTCTATTCAGAGGGGTAAGAATTTGTGCAACTTCTTAACATACATAGAAAAGTCTTTCTGAATGTTGACCTACTAATAATTTAAGGATTCTATAAAGTTTGCAAGAGACTCTGGCATCTTCTTCTGAAGATTCTGCAATGGTTGTCTCTGAATGGAATAATTTGAGAAGGGTCACTATTCCTTAGTTTCAAGTTTAATTATAAGTTTGATTAAGGGGTCCTTTTACTAAGGCGCGCTAGTCTTTTTAGCGCACGCTAAACACTAACACATGCTAACCCGTCCATTATATCCTATGGATGCATTAGCACACGTTAGCATTTAGTGTACGCTAATTTTTAGTGCGTGCTAAATCGGCTACCACACCTTAGTAAAAGGACTACTAAATCGTAGTTTCATACTTCATAGGGATGTACAGCATAAAAAATAGGGAAAACGGACTGCATTTATTACAATAAGATGTGGACCAAACAGACAAGTACAAAAGGGAAAAAAGGATGGAACTATAAATTAAATTAAAGGAAAGAGAGACAAAAAAAGTAAAAAAAATAAAAAAGGGAAGGGGTAACTTTATCCATTAAAACTAAGCGAAGCTAGCCTTGTGAAAGATTCAAGTTTCAATGCATCTTTACAGAGCCAATATTTTAGTGCTCCCTTGAATATGTGAAGGATCCTTTCTTCCATAATACAAGCCAGCAACGAGTTCCATATTTGTGGAGCTGTGACCAAGAAAATAGTATCCCGTCATGTATAAATGATTCTCAAAGATGGAATAGAAATAAAATTTTTGTCCTCTGATCTTAAAGTTCTTATGGGAGTATATGGAATTCAATATTTTTTTTAGAAATATTGGTACTTTATCTGTTAATATTTTTAAGATTAATAAAGCTATCTTGTATGTAATTCTATGCATTATAGGTAGCCAATGTGCTTTCTGGAGGAGAGGTGTTATATGATCATATTTTTTCTTATAAGTGATGAATTTTATTGCAGTGTCTTAGATTATTTGTAAACTTCATAATTCTTTTAGAGTAATTCCTTTATATAAAGAATTGCAGTAATTTAGCTTGGATATTATCAGAAAATGAATTAAGGGAATTATCCTGCTCATCAAAATGAACATTGAAGTACCAAAGAATTAGCGGACTTATTTGCTGCCAAAGGTAGATAACATTCTTGGGTATCATAGTAACATAGTAAATGACAGCAGATAAAGACCTGAACGGCCCATCCAGTCTGCCCATAAGTTATACTCATTAAAAAATACTTGTCTCTTCTTTGATATTTCTGGGCCGTAGACTGTAAAGTCTGGTATTGTCCTAGGTTCCAAATGCTGAAGTTGCCGTCCAAGCTCACTCCAGCCTATCCAACCCTCCCATTGTTTGCAGGACATCTACCGTAAAGTCTGCTACAAGATGCTGTATTAGTAGAAAATATTAATTAAGAATTTTAGTAGTTAATTTTAGTAGCGCCGTGGAGTTCATGGGGAATGGTCCTGGTAATGGCTCTGGACCCCGCGGCCTGCCCACGACTCCAGTGGCGGCTTAGAGGCGAAAGGCTACTTGAGCTTTTTCTCTTGTTTTTTTCCTCACCCCCCCCCCCCCCCCGAGAGCGAGTAGCTTGATGGCTGAAGCCTGTCAGCCTGAGACGCGCCTGAGGCCTGCATATTGAGTGAATGGTGCTGGTCTCTTCCACCTGCAGATCGCGTTTGTTTGTTTTATTTTTGTATTTTTTCATTTTGGGTTTCGTCTGGCACTATGTCGGATCAGAGTGCCACATCGGCCCAGCAGGTGCAAGACAGGAGTTGCTGGGTATGTTTTGCTACCGATGAAGATGATCGGACAGCAGAATGGGTGAGGCCTTGCAGATGCAGAGGTTCTACGAAATGGGTTCACCAGGCTTGTCTACAGCGTTGGGTGGACGAGAAGCAGAGGGGAAACAGTACAGCTAGAGTTGCATGTCCCCAGTGCAATGCAGAATATTTAATAGTGTTTCCAAAACTGGGTCCGGTAGTTTATGTCTTTGATCTTGCAGACAGGCTAATTTCCAAAGCCTGTCCATTTGCAGCAGCAGGGATTATGGTGGGCTCAATCTATTGACTGCTGTTACGTATGGAGCTGTAACTGTGATGCAGGTTGTTGGTCATAAAGAAGGTCTTGATGTTATGGAAAGAGCTGATCCCTTATTCCTCTTGATCGGATTGCCTACCATCCCAGTTATGCTGATTCTAGGCAAAATGATTCGCTGGGAGGATTATGTGCTCAGGTTGTGGCGCAAATATTCAAACAAGTTACAGATTTTGAATAGTATATTTCCAAGCATTGGATGCCCTGTTCCACGTATTCCAGCAGAAGCCAATCCTCTAGCAGATCATGTATCTGCTACCCGCATATTATGTGGAGCTCTTGTCTTTCCCACTATTGCCACCATAGTTGGTAAACTTATGTTCAGCAGTGGTAATTCAAACTTTCAGAGGACCATTTTGGGTGGAATTGCTTTTGTGGCCATAAAAGGGGCTTTCAAGGTATACTTCAAACAACAGCAATAATTGCGCCAAGCTCACCGCAAAATTCTGAATTACCCAGAGCAAGAAGAAGCATAAAGCTGTGCTTTTCAACCATTGTGCCATCTAAGCTACAAGATTTTATTATGTTGCATTGATTCTATCATTGTTATTGCATAGTAGGTTAGGAATTTGTGTGAAGCTGATCCTGTAAGTTTTTCAGCCATATTACAGCACTGTCTTACAGCAGGATTAAAGCCTCTTAGTAATCACTGAACCTACTAATGCAATTTGTTTTTCATGCCTTCTACTACATCTTCCTCTTCAGGAGTTACTCATCTGAACCCTTTTTTCCCCACATAATAGATGCAGGGTGGATTTTCCCCACCAAAGTAGTGAGTGTGACAAACAAAACACTTTTTTCAGTTAAAGTATGTCTGAGCTATAATTGTTTTTCTACATTTAATACATGTACAATTTTTTCATACACAACTTCAACACTAATGCTGGAAAGTAGGAATTATTATTTTAAGCAGCTTTTTGTTGAACATGTTCTTGCCAAATGGAAATGTATGAAATTAGTGTTTTTGATAGTTTGCACTTAGACCATAGCAGTGCAGAGCCACAGAAAGAAAACCTGGATGTCATTTGTTTGATCATTATGACTAGAAACAAATTGTGTCCATCAAATCACATTTATTGATTCATGTAAAATGTTTCTTAGTGTTGGTTATTTCAGTTTCTGTTAAATAAAACATTTGTGTAACTTAACAGAAACATGAAAGTATCCTAAAATGTAGAATTATTTGGAGGGGGTGGTTCTTGTCGAAAATGTGTTTAGTGCATAAGGACTGTGAAGATTTTCCTTGCTGGAACACTGGTAAGTGTTGCATTTTAGCAGAAACAAGTAACCATAGTGTGGACTTAATTTCTAATTGCAATAATGTGTCTTACTTTTAGTGACACATTAAAATATATGGTATAGGACCTTTTTGTAAAGTAAATTTTACATACTGAGATGTAATATTTTAGAAATTTGTGAATATACAGTGTATATATTGGGCCAAGTAGTATTCAAATTAAACATTTATTTAATGACACTGAAATTCTGGACATGTTTGAAATTTGCTAACAAAGAGCTGATTATGTGGTATTTCTTCAGTTGACAACTAATTAAAGTATATACATCTTTCAAACTATTTTTTTTTCTTAAATGTTTATCTTTTTGCATAATTTTAGTCACTTAACTAATGACTTTACAGAGCAAAATTATATTTGTTCTGAATTGTTTCCTTTGACACAGTGCATTGTTTATAGAAAATCACTGAAAAGCTTGTATGTGACTGTAGCCTGATTTTTAAAGTACTAATACATTGCTGTGCTGTAAAAAGAAACTTGTTTGCAATAGTGTGCATTAGTGAGATTGCATTTGATGAGGTTTATTTAAATAAATTACTTTTTAAAAATTAAAAAAAAAAAAAAGAATTTTAGTAGTTTTATCAGATAAAGTCTTTGTGAATTAAAGAAAATTCCCTGTCTATCAAGTAACAATTGTCTGCATGTGTATTAAATAAATTTGGCAAGTAATGATTGTGACTTTAATTTATCTTGCTATTTGCTTTGAACACAAAATGTTTAGTCATGATTAATATCTGGTGTATGAGGCTACTGTTGTAGAATCTCAATAACAAGATTGTCAGGCAAATGTTTTAACAATTAGTCAACTGGAGCTCAGAGACCTGAGCTACTGTGGTAAATCGCTCATAGTAAAATAATTTGAGAAGACGAGACCCTAGTTAATTCTTACTATTTGGAAAAGGAAGCAAAGTGGACCTTGGAAATTTGGAGGGAAGATCTACAGCAGCCAACACCTCAGCTGAATCTTCAGTGTCTGAAAATAAATATTGCATTAAGGATATTCACTGGTCAAGATGAATTAATTGAAAAAATTATATTCTGTTCTATTCTTGCTAACTGGTCTAGTCCACAACGGTTCAAGGAGATTTAATAGAAAGAAGTCAACACAAACGGCCTCTTTTACAAAGCCGCGCTAGTGGCTGTCAAGTGGCAACAGCCCCGAAGCCCTTTAAATCTCTATGGGCTTTGTAAAAGAGGCCGACAGAGTTGAGATTTCAACTAACAATAACAATCTAAAGCAGGGGTGTGTCAAACTCAGACCCACAGGCCAAATTTGGCTCGCAGGGTAATTGAATTTTGCCTGAGATTTGGCCCACCGTTCCTTCCTTCCCTCCATCCCGGCTTCCCAGTCAAGAAGCCTGTAGAGGATCGCTGGTCAGCTGGAGCGATACTAGCAGGCTGCCGTAGCCTCAGCAGCACATTCCCTCTGCCATAGTCCAGTATGTCAGAGGAGGGGCGGGACCGCGGCAGAGGGAACATTCTGCAGAGGCCGACAGCCTGTTAGGATCGCTACAGCTGACCAGCGATCCTTAGCAGGCTGCTTTAATGTGAGACCGGGATTCCAGGATGGATGGAGAGAAGGAATAGAGGGCCAAATCTCAGATCAAAATGAAAGATGCCAGACCTTTGGGGGAGGGAAGGGAAATGGAAGGAAAGAAAGAAGAAAGAAGGAGACCTTGGCAAGCGAGTTATCAGAGGACAAACCAGAGCCTGGGACCACAACATGATTTGAATAATGACCAGACAACAAAAGATAGAAATAATAATTTTATTTTCTGTTGTATGATTTCAATATGTCAGATCTGAAATGTGTATCCTGCCAGTGCAGGTGTTAAACAGCAGGTGTGAACTAGGACCTAAAAGAGAGAGGAAAAGTCTTTTTTATTTATTTCATTTACATCACAGAGCTGGCGTGGGGTTGGAGAGGTTGTAACCCTATACTTCTACTAAAACTAAGGGGTCCTTTTATTAAGGTGCACATTTTGTGCTCGCTAAATCAGTTAGCGTACCTTAATAAAAGAATCTTAATAAAAAAATTTGGTCCACGACTTAGCCTATGTTTTAGATTTCGGCCTCGTATGTGATTGAGTTTGACACCCCAGATCTAAAGGGTGAGACAAAATCTAATCTAGTTTTGTCAACAACTGCCTTGAATTTCAATGAGAAATTTGACATACTTATTTAGGACTAAATGCACTAAAGCCAGCGATCGTCGCTAAACCTGTTTTGACAGCTTTAGCAATGATCACATTTGCTGACCCGATGTAGAAAACAGCTCAAAGCCTGGTTTTCTGCACGATTGCTCATTCCCCAATTCGACCATGCAAGTAAGCTCATTAATATTAAAAATGCCATGTAAACTAGTAGAGCGACTGATACTCTAACACAGCATCCTGATGCACTAAAAAAAAAAGTGATCACTTTTAGCAATCCAATCAAAGCGACTGGTCAGGATCAGTCACCTATCTATCCTTTTTTTAAAAAAATGGGCACAGATGCTATGCATGCACAATAACTGAACTATTGGAAAAAAAGAAAAAAAGCACCCCCCCCTACGCCAATGATGGCCCTCCCTGACGAACCGGCACTGGGAACCGAACCCCCAGCGAAATGGCAAGAGGGATGCCCATTTCCTCCTTCCATGCCAATCCCACCTCCCCCACATGAGAAAAAATGGCAGAAGAGATGCCCATTCCCTTCTGAGGTGCGTTAGGTGTCTAAGCCAATCAGGGCCTTTGGCTCCTCCGTCTGTATTCCCGGGATATAAGGACTTAGCCAATCAGGACCTTTGGCTCCTCCCTGAGTGGGACAGACTGAGCTTCCCTCCTGCTCCAACTTCTCTGAAAAGGTGCAGGGCAGTTCGGAAGATGAAGTTGGGTTTTTTGGGGGACCTTCAGTGGCAGGAGGGAGTGGGTATCCCTCCTGCCTTTTTTGGGGGGCAGGGAAGGGGGATGGTAGGGGATGTTTAGGGGTGTCTGGCTTGAGGGTAGGCCTTTGGTGACAGGAGGGAGTGGACATCCTGCCTGCCATTTTTTTCAGGGGAAAGGGAGAAGGTAGGGAATGATTGGAAGGGCACCTGGCACGGGGGTGGGCCTTTGGAGGCAGGAGGGAGTGCACCTTTCTCTTGCCATTTTACTGCCACGGAAGGGGGGGGGGGTTTCAGCATGGCAGGAGGAAGTGGGCATCCTTCCTGCCATTTTTGTCTCATGTGGGGGGAATGGCCATTTCTCCTGCCGATTTTCGCTAGTGCGAGGGGAGATTCCCGGTGCCACATATGTCGGGGGTCGTTGGGGAGGGCCATCATTGGCTGGGGGGGCTTTTTTTTTAATGGGGCAGATATTGTATGTGTATAACACACACAGCATCTGTGCCCATTAAAAAAGAAAGGGAAAAAAATGTATCCTGCCCTGAACAGTTGAGTGGCAGGAGGCTTTCCCTTGCCTCTAAGCTGTTTGGGCTTTCCCTGTCGGCTCTGTGTATGTGTGAGAGTTGCTCTCACTACGATCAATCAGACGGCAGAGGTGGATATTTTGAAGAAAGCTGTGTGAATCATTTGCATGCAAACTTTTTAATGCATCAATAGCTCTTTCTGAATCGGCCACGGTCTTACCGATCCTCTCAATGCATCTAGACCTTCGTATTTACATATTACTATTACACAACATTTAATTATCTTAAGCTCTGTTGATGTTTCTGATATTTTAGCATCATTACCTAGTTATTTTTGGTGTTAAAATGTTTGAGCACAGTAAAATAATGTCATTAAAACAATGTAATTAACAATGTGTCATAGGTTTACAGTCACTCTGAATATTCAAGGTGCCATTTGCAGCTTTAACATAGGCATTCAGTTACTTTTGGAGCTGCTTCTTAACAAACTTGTCAATTGATCCCTGTGGCAGGATCTCTCAGATCATCTACAGCGCTTACTTGAGGCTTTGGGTGGAGCTTTTCATAGGCCTCCAACATTGCTCCCCAGGTATGGCAATCCATACCTGGGCCATTAGTGTGGGCAGACTAGATGGGCTGTGGCCCTTTTCTGCCGTCATGTTCTAAGTTTCTATCCAAGGAGTTTAGGTCCAGCAAATTTGTTTACAGAAGTCTACATCATGTGACATCATGATGACATCATGATGTAGACATCGTACCCCATTTTTCCCAAAGTAATAGCATTTTTACAATGCAAAACATTTTTAAATGTGGAAAAATCACTAGGTGGTCAAGCTAAAAAGTCTGTAACTTCACCACATTAAAGATAATATCATTCTACTTGGTACATAAATGTAAATAGCAATAGGGTTATTGGACATCCAGACTTCTCCGGGGATCTGGATGGCTTTTCAAAACCCAGCACTTTGTCCGGGTTTTGAAAAGCCTCTTCAAAACATGTTGGTCGAGAAGAAATCTGCACATGCATGGATTTCCTCCTGCCTGATGAGCAGGCAGTGGGGGGCAGGATTGGGGGCGAGATTAGGGCATTATAGGGCGGGGATGGATGGAACTGTGTGGGCCTGGAGGCAGGTCTAGGAGTCCAGATTTTCTGATTGGAAAATCTGGCAACTCTAGATAGTAACAATAAATGAAGTTGTAAAATTTCATGTTGAAATTCCAAGCGGTTGCTGAGAAAACAGCAAAACACTCTATGGTTTATTTTTTGTCTCACCCTGTATTTATATAAATATTTATAGAATAAAATTATTCTTAAACATTAAAAAAAAAGAATATAAGAAGGTTGAAATCTAATCTTTAATGGAAGTAAACTGAATATTTTTCGTTGAAGATTAGTTAAAATAAAAGATGCCAAAAACATGACCACCACCTAGTCACAGGATACATAATGAGATGGGAAATGTATTTAGAACCTAAAACAATCACAATTTAAAAACTAGACAGGCTGATTTGAACTTAACAAAATTTACACCTGCTCTCAGTAGGCCTAGGTCCAGTGTCCAAATCTTGCCTTTATCTGCAATCATGTTTATATGTTTCTAAAACCACTAAAGAAGCCATGAGGTGAAAAGCTGACCCAATCAAAGTGATTTATATATTTGAAAGAGGTACTTATTTTGTACCTTTGGTAATGAAGTGTTAAGTGACTTGCCCAGAGTTACAAAGAACTGCAGTGGGAATTGAACTCACAACCTGAGGGTGCTGAGGCAGCTGCCCTAACCACTGGGCCATTCCTCCACTCCACTATAAAATGGAAGAAATGATTGTCCTTCAGATTTTACCCTAAGCAGTTTAATTCTGCTGCCACATTGTGCGTTTTTAACTAACCTCCATTACCACTGGGGAACTACTGAATCACCTCAAATTTCAAGGACTTCATGAAAGCAATTGAGTCTGTTAGCAAGGTAATCAATATCTGTGGAAGCAAGTTACAGACTCCTGCAACCAATCTTCCAAGTGCACAGCTGAAAAAAAGAGATCATGTGGAAGTGGACTAATTGGATAAAAAGAAACTTGAGGTCCAGGTATTTCATTAATTGTTTAGTAAAGAATGAGAACAAAGGTTGCATTAAATAATGTGCCTAGAAGGCAAATATATTCTCAGTTGTCTTACTAGAAATTAGCTGGATATTGCACTAAATCTAACACCTCAATAATAAGCAATATCTTAAAAATACAATTTTTTTTCTCTGAGCTTTATTGTAAACACAGCACAGATATCTCTATGGGAGCAATTCTACAACAAGGATGCGCAGTAGGGCACAGATTCTATAAATGGTGCCTGAAGTTAGGCACTTTAGATTAATGTGCCTAGCTGATCTAGGCATGTAACTTAATTTTTAAATGACCTGAATCTAGAGTTACCAGATGTCCAGGCTTCCCCAG
This sequence comes from Geotrypetes seraphini, assembly GCF_902459505.1. Classification (NCBI taxonomy): domain Eukaryota; kingdom Metazoa; phylum Chordata; class Amphibia; order Gymnophiona; family Dermophiidae; genus Geotrypetes; species Geotrypetes seraphini. The sequence continues at coordinate 46,088,469 of NC_047084.1, read as the reverse complement.
ACATGCCCTCTTTTTGAGGACTGTGTCGGGAGTCTGGGTGGATTTTTTATTTTACTACATTGGCCAGGGAAACCGGACATCTAATAACGCTACAGAAGCTCGCTAGAGACACTGCATTAAAAGGATAAGTAATACATGAATTATTGGCTGTTTTGAGTCTTGATTTTTGCTTTTTGAAAAAGAAAAGCCTAAGGTTCAACAGCAGTAAGCATACTAGCTACATTTAACCAGAAGGCTAGGTTATGAGCCCAAGAAGAATAACTATAATGAGTTGATGTATTGAGGGCTCCTGTGCCATTCTGAAATTGAATCCTAACCAGTGAGGTCTATACTCGTTGTGGGATTTTCCAATTTGCCTCATGTTTTCATCTTCACTATCTTGTAGTGTCTAATAAATAGGGCCTCCTAAGATTTTGACACCTACCCACGACCGAGTCCAATTTAGGTGCCACTAGGCATGATTCTATAAACAGTGCCTAACTGAAAATTGATAGTCACTATATGCCGTGTTCCTCGGTGCCTATTTCTTAGGCACTGTTTATAGAAACAGGTACTAGAAGCCCATTCTATAACAGAAAAAAGGAGACTGAGAGGGGACATGATCAAAACATTCAAAATATTGAAGGGAATAGACTTAACAGATAAAGACAGATTGTTCACACTCTTCAAGGTAGGGAGAACGAGAGGGCACTCTCTAAAGTTAAAAGGGGATAGATTCCGTACAAACGTAAGGAAGTTCTTCTTCACCCAGAGAGTGGTAGAAAACTGGAACGCTCTTCCGGAGTCTGTTATAGGGGAAAACACTCTCCAGGGATTTAAGACAAAGTTGGACAAGTTCCTGCTAAACTGGAACGTACGCAGGTGAGGCTGGACTCATTTAGAGCACTGGTCTATGACCTGGGGGCCGCCGTGTGAGTGGACTGCTGGTCACGATGAACCACTGACCCAGCAGTGGTAATTCTTATGTTCTTATGAGTCTAGGCACTCAGATTCTGTAATAGAATGCTAGCTAATCCAGTGACGGCACACCTAACATTTATGCACACGCAGTTACACCAGTCATAGAACATGTGAGCACCTAAATTCGACAGGGACACACAAAATTCACACTATTTTGTAAATTACCAGATCAATAATCAATAAGACTTAACCAGTCAGAAACAGCTCCTGGCCAATTAAATGTCCTGTTTGGGATTAACCACTAATTTTCAGCGGCACTTAACTGGTTAATGTTGCTGAAAATAACCAGTTAGTGTCAAATTGAGAACTGGATATTTTGGTAGCGTTCCGAGGGTGGAATCGGCATTTGGCCAGTTATGTGTTGATATTAGCTGGGCAGGTTACCTGCATAAATAAAACTGCATAAAAGTCAGCCTTATCTTTATGTGGTAACCTATAGCCAGTTAAGTGTTCAATATTGTACTTAACTGGCTTTGCATTAGCCGGCTGGAAACCCAGAAATTCTATTCCAGTGCCTGGACAGGCCTGGCACTGAATTTCTGGGACTAACACTGATCACCATGGTTTAATATTGGGGCCCTACATGCATAACTGAGAGCTCTACTTAAGGTGACAGTGGAAGCTAGAAGGATGCTAGGGTGCATAGGAAGCGGTATGGCCAGTAGGAAAAAGGAGGTATTGATGCCCCTGCATAAGCCTCTGGTGAGACCTCATTTAGAATATTGTGTATAATTCTGGAGATTGCACCTTCAAAAAGATATAAACAGGATGGAGTCGGTCCAGAGGGGATGACTATTAAAATGGTTGATGGTCTTAGACTAACGTGACCATTTATTTTTTTCATCAAAACGGGACATCTATTGATTGTCAGTCCCACCCCCAATCCCACCCTAGCCCGGCCCACAATCCCACCCCCAATTTCTTCCATTCATTTTTCATGTATACATAATGTTATTAATTCATAATGGTAACCATAACATTTTTAAAAACCATACTATATGCAGAGAAAATGTTAATTATCATTTATATTGGAGGGGTTTCAAAGATGTCAAGGCAGATGACTTTAAAATATGCAATGTCACCTCAGTAACTATAGAAAAATTGACAAATATAGTGCAAAATATAGACAGCAGATATAAATTCTCAAAACTGACACATTTTGATCACTAAATTGAAAATAAAATCATTTTTCCTACTTTTGCTGTCTGGTGATTTCATGAGTCTCTGGTTGTGTTTCCTTCTGACTATGCTTCCTTCCTTTCTTTCTTTCTGCACTCAGGCCCAACAATTGTCCCTTTCTATTCCCCCCCTCCTTCCTTCCTATGTCCTTAGTGCCCCTTCATATATCCTTAGTGCCCTCATTGCCTCCTTCCTATGTCCCCCTCACTGCCTTCCAGCCTTTGTCCCACCCCCTCCCCTGAAGCCAGCCTGCCTGCCTCCCTCCCTCCTCCTCTGCCATGCCAAAGCCTGCCTGCCTACCTCCTTCCATCCCTGCCACACTGATCAACCCCCCCATCCACCGCTGCTGCACCTTCTTCTTGCCACCCAGAAGCCTTCTTCTCGACATCAATTCTGATGTCGAACAGGAAGTTCCAGGCCAGCCAATCGCTGCCTGGCTGCCCGGAACTTCCTCTCCAATGTCAGAATTGATGTTGGGAAGAAGGCTTCTGGGTGGCAAGAAAAAGGTGTAGCGGCAGCGGACCGGTAGTTTGAATTGGCACGGCAGGGAGGGGAAGCGATTGCTGGTCCCGTTGACCCTGCGCACTGCTTCGGGATGCTATCCCTGAAAATGAAACTAACTCCACTAAGCAAAAAGCTGCACACGATACTAAATAGAAACCACAAACAGCAGCAAAAAAAGGTCTGATGGACATTCAAAGTAACTAACTTCTGTCTCGAGCACTGGACTACCAATCATATGCCATATAAATAATATAATTGAAAAAAGGAGGGAGTCTCAGTGTGAAGGACCAGCGAAAGGAGAAAAACATCTCCAGCACTCACATGCTAAGGTGAAGGTCCAATAACCTCCACCTGCACACCATCATCAAATCCCTCCTGTGTGCATCCACCAACCAAATCAAAAATAGGGTGAAATAAGGTGAAATTCGATAGTGATAATAATAAATCACATATTCACAGTGCTGAAACAGATAAAAATATTTTGAAGATTCCCCCCAGCTGACTCCCAGAATCAAAAAGGAGAACTTAGCTTGCAGGCATGGTCCGTAGATGAAAAACAAAGGCAAGGAGACACTGTAAACTGCCAAGTCAGATGAAATTCAGGAGTAGGTTCAACCAGCCCGGTTTCGAGGTCTCTAGGTCCCTTCCTTAGTCCTCAAGCAAGGTCCTTGGCATCATTATTGATTCTTCTCTCTTCCTCAACGACCACCTCAACTCCTTGGCAAAATCATGCTATTTCAGCCTCCACATGCTGAGGAAAGTAAGATCCTACTTTCGCCAAAAACATTTCGCTGTCCTCGTCCAATCCATCATCCTCTCCAAACTTGACTACTGCAATGCCATTTATTTATTATTTATTTATTCCTAACAAAAAAAAGTCTTCAAAGACTCCATCTTATCCAGAATACTGCAGCCAAGTTGATCTTTGCAAAACGCAAATCTGACCATGTCTCCCCACTCCTGTCCAATCTTCATTGGCTCCCAGTGATTTCCAGAATCCATTTCAAATGCTCCTGCCTGTCTTTTAAGATCATTCACGGCATTCTTCCTTCCCTAATCCCACTATCCTTTAACTCCTCGAATCCTGACTCCACCAGACCCGCCCGAAGATATAAACTATCCTTCCCCTCTCTACACGGTATTCTCTATGCAGGTAAACTGGAAAAATCTCTTCTCTTCAAAATCACAGGTCTCTGGAACGACCTTACTATCCCGCTGCGGAACCTGGGCTCTCTCCAACTATTCCACAAGCAACTGAAAACTTGGCTCTTCTCTAACATGTAATTCTATTTTCCCCCTTACTCTTCCTTTCTATATATAAGCTCATGTAAACCTTTTCCTTTCTCTTCTTATATTTAAGTTCTTGTAAACCGTGCCGAGCTCCACTTCCGTGGAGATGATGCGGTATATAAACTTAAGGTTTAGATTAGATTAGATTAGAACCTGTAACTTTAGACGGACAGCATTTATTCAGCCATGAATGGCAAATAAAGCAAACAAGCCAGCCTGGAGAGAGGGACCATGCCTGCAAGCTAAGTTCTCCTTTTTGATTCTGGGAGTCAGCTGGGGGGATCTTCAAAGTATTTTTCTCTGTTTCAGCACTGTGAATATGTGATTTATTATTATCACTATTGAATTTCACCTTATTTCACCCTATTTTTGATTTGGTTGGTGGGTACACACAGGAGGGATTTGATGATGGTGTCATTGGACCTTCACCTTAGCATGTGAGTGCTAGAGATGTTTTTCTCCTTTCGCTGGTCCTTCACACTGAGACTCCCTCCTTTTTTCAATTATATTATTTATATGGCATACGATTGGTAGTCCAGTGCTCGAGACAGAAGTTAGTTACTTTGAAGGTCCATCAGACCTTTTTTTGCTGCTGTTTGTGGTCCCTGAAAACAAGACATTTCAGCGTCCTGAAGCGGTGGGTTGGGACAACGGGACAGTCGGTTGAAAATGGGACGTATGGTCACCTTATCTTAGACATAAAGTATACAGGGACAGACTTAAGATCTCAATATGTATATTTTAGAGGAAAGGTGGGAAAGGGGAGATATGACAGAGACATTTAAATTAAAAAAAACAAAAAACTATATTACTCACCAGGGATGGGCTCAATACTCCTGACATTTACATCTACAGCGTTTTTCAGACCATGGATCCCAAGATAAGTAAAACTTTTTTATTTTTCTTTTCCTGTGCACAGTGATGGGTTTTATACCCCTTTGATAATTACATTTTGTGGTGGTGTTTTTTTGCTAATGATAGGAAATTAAACAGATTGAAACTTATATCAGTTTGAGTGTTTACTGCTGAAGCATTTGAAAGTTTTGAGGCTTTTTCTCCATCATTTTACATGTAATGTTTGTCGGGGGTATTGAGCCCATCCCTGGTGAGTAATATAAGTTTTGGGTTTTTTTTAGTTATTTTGTTACTCTTGTTTTTTCTTGAGAGACATTTAAATACCTATGTGGCATAAATATGCATGAGGTGAGTCTCTTTCAATTGAAAGGATACTCCAGAGTGATAGGGCATGCAATGAAGTTAAGAGGTAATCTAAGGAAATTTTTTTTTTTTTTAACAGAAAGGGTGATAGGTGCATGGTCTAGTCTCCCGGTAGAGGTGGTGGAGACAAAAACTGTCTGAATTCAAGAAAGTGTTAGACAGACATGTGGCATCTCATAGGGCAAGGAGGAGATAGTGAATGCTGTGGATGGGAAAACTGGATTTTATTTATTTAAAAATGTCTTATATAACACAGATCTACAAATCTAAGCAGTTTACAACAAACATACATAGAATAAATATACCGGTAACATTAAAACATGCTACTCTTCAAGACATACAGTAATCAAAAACCTGAACAATGTCTACAATTTCAGTTTTAATTCATAAAAATGCCTGAGAAAACAGATGTGCTTTTAAAAGTTTACTAAATGAACTCAAGGACTCAATCTTTCTCAATTCCTTGGGAAGGGAGTTCCATAACTGAGGTCCCACGACCATATAGATTGAGTCCCTACACATCTTCATCTAATTTGCTTAAAATCTGGAACCTCAAGCAATGCCTGATTACTTGAACGAAAGGGACATCCTGGCATGTGAACCTTTAGGGTTGCAGCCAAAGTGGCTGTTGCTTATAAAGAATTTTAAAATTTTGCATTAAAATTTTTAAAATGAATAGACCATTTGGCTAATGACGGCTAATGCTATAGACCTAATATACTGTAACCATAATATAAAAAGATACTTTCAAACTTCAGAAATGCTGTCACAAGGATGTTATTATTTTCTTATCAAGCATTTTAAAAATGTTGATACTGTAAACTACTGTCATCCTCTGAGCTTCATTTGCTCTAAACTATGGCATATATGTGTTTTAACAGAATACACTGGAAGCTGGACTTTTATTTTCAATTACTTTGAATCTATCTAGAAGTCTCTGTTGGGTTTGGTAGCAGTGGCAATACATGGTTTGGGAGAGTTTTGGTTCTGTGCACTTTTCCCTCCAACTACAATTGCTGCCAGTGAGAAGTAGTGCTTTAATACTGTGTTTTTAATCACTAGAGACAGACAGGTTTTGGAGTCCAGCCCAGCTTACCTTTCCCTCATTATTGATAATGTGATAGTGAAACAGCACCCCCCACTGGATGGACTGTAGATGGCAGACTCCAGCTCTGCTTAGAGTGAATAGTGGTTCTATAGTCTCCAAATGCAGATATATTATAATAAATAATAATAATAATTTTATTTCTTATATACTGCTATACCAGAAGTTCAAAGCGGTTTACAACAGAGATACATAGTCAGTGATTGAGATACAAGGTAAAAACATTCAATCTGAAATACAATTACAGTTGAAAGAGTACATCAGTTAAATCTAAAATCTAAAAGTTGGAACAGTGGCGTAATTAAGATGTCGACGGCTGTTGGGAATTGATAATGAGATAGGAGGAACATGATTAGAGATTTAGAACTTGTCAAACAGACGTGTCTTCATTAATTTTCTAAAGTCAACGTAAGAAGTGGCCTCAAGGTATCACAGATACCAGCTGATGTTGCCTTCTGCAGGAAGCCCATGTTGGGATTATATAAAAAAAAAATTCTGCAAAATAAAATTTACTGGAAACCATAGGCAGACATAAAAAGAGACTCCAGAATATGCACGTCTGAAATAACCATCCCCCTTCACTCATTGTACTGTACAACCTTCAGCAAATTGGTTTATCGTCTTACCACATGTTTGCTTTTTAACAAATGTCTAATGGCTACAAAGCTTATCATAGCTTGTAGAACACTTTGTGATACAACTTATTTATAGGCAACAAGGACTAAACTCCTTTCTGTTTTATCTATATACTTTAGATTTTTTTTTATTAACTTTATAAAAGGAAAATTTAGAAATCAGATTTGGCAGCAATCTACTACTGCCTAAGTTCTTGGGAAAGTAAAATAATTATGGGTTATTTGAAACTTAATGTACCACTCTGAATAAACAGTATAAAATAGTGGCATACAAGAAATAAAATTATAAAATAAATAGGCCATAAAATAGAGATTGCATTGTCACCTAGCAGTTTCTTACTTAATTCACATGAGGACTCTCCTGACATCCTGTGTCTTGGAATGTTAGACTTGCACTGAGCTGCAACTGTGCATGAATAACCTTGAGACAAGCAACACCATGCACAAATTTACATAGTAACATAGTAGATGACGGCAGATAAAAACCCGAATGGACCATCCAGTCTGCCCATCCAGTCTGTTTCAATACTCTTGCTACTTTTTCATATTCAGGTATATACATTATTGAATGCCCCTCCTAATGTACAGTACATTACCATTTGTTCATGGCAGATCACAATGAATTCAACTACGGGAAACAGACTCTGTTAAAACATAGTATACAGTGGTGCCTCGCATAACGGACGCCTCGCACAGCGAACGCTGCGCACAACGAACTTTATGTCTTGATTCGTACAACGAACTTCGTTTCACACAACGAAGTCGCCCGAGCTGCATCCTTCCGCGCAGGCACTGCGCTTAACTGCCCTCTCTCCGCCTGGCTCCCTCTTGCCCCCCCCCCCGACTCCCCGACACGATCGGGGCAAGAGGGAGCCCAAGCCCTCTTGCCCCCCCCGACTCCCCGACACGATCGGGGCAAGAGGGAGCCCAAGCCCTCTTGCCCCCCCGACTCCCCGACACGATCGGGGCAAGAGGGAGCCCAAGCCCTCTTGCCCCCCCGACTCCCCGACACGATCGGGGCAAGAGGGAGCTCAAGCCCTCTTGCCCCCCCGACCCCCCGACACGATCGGGGCAAGAGGGAGCCCAAGCCCTCTTGCCCCCCCCGACTCCCCGACACGATCGGGCCAGGAGGGAGCCCAAGTCCTCCTGGCCACGGCGACCCCCTAACCCCACCCTGCACTACATTACGGGCAGGAGGGATCCCAGGCCCTCCTGCCCTCGACGCAAACCCCCCCTCCCCCCAACGACCGCCCCCCCCAAGAACCTCCGACCGCCCCCCAGCCGACCCGCGACCCCCCTGGCCGACCCCCACGACACCCCCAACCCCCTTCCCCGTACCTTTCTGTAGTTGGCCGGACAGACGGGAGCCAAACCCGCCTGTCCGGCAGGCAGCCAACGACGGAATGAGGCCGGATTGGCCCATCCGTCCCAAAGCTCCGCCTACTGGTGGGGCCTAAGGCGCCTGGGCCAATCAGAATAGGCCCGGGAGCCTTAGGTCCCTCCTGGGGGCGGGGCCTGAGGCACATGGGCCCAACCCGACCATGTGCCTCAGGCCCTGCCCCCAGGAGGGACCTAAGGCTCCCGGGCCTATTCTGATTGGCCCAGGCGCCTTAGGCCCCACCAGTAGGCGGAGCTTTGGGACGGATGGGCCAATCCGGCCTCATTCCGTCGTTGGCTGCCTGCCGGACAGGCGGGTTTGGCTCCCGTCTGTCCGGCCAACTACAGAAAGGTACGGGGAAGGGGGTTGGGGGTGTCGTGGGGGTCGGCCAGGGGGGTCGCGGGTCAGCTGGGGGGGCGGTCGGAGGTTCTTGGGGGGGGCGGTCGTTGGGGGGAGGGGGGTTTGCGTCGAGGGCAGGAGGGCCTGGGATCCCTCCTGCCCGTAATGTAGTGCAGGGTGGGGTTAGGGGGTCGCCGTGGCCAGGAGGACTTGGGCTCCCTCCTGGCCCGATATTGTCGGGGAGTTGGGGAATCGGCGGGGCAAGAGGGCTTGGGCTCCCTCTTGCCCCGATCGTGTCGGGGAGTCGGGGGGGCAAGAGGGCTTGGGCTCCCTCTTGCCCCGATCGTGTCGGGGAGTCGGGGGGCAAGAGGGCTTGGGCTCCCTCTTGCCCCGATCGTGTCGGGGAGTCGGGGGGGGGCAAGAGGGCTTGGGCTCCCTCTTGCCCCGATCGTGTCGGGGAGTCGGGGGGGCAAGAGGGCTTGGGCTCCCTCTTGCCCCGATCGTGTCGGGGAGTCGGGGGGCAAGAGGGCTTGGGCTCCCTCTTGCCCCGATCGTGTCGGGGGTGCCAGGGACCACACGGAGTCACCCACCGTACCACCCGATTCGGGTAAGCGCAGGTATCGGTGGGTGGCTTATTTGCGGGGGGGTGCCTTATTTTACATTTTTTTCTAAAAAGGGGGGGCTGTCTTATTTGATGGCCCTGCCTTATCATCGGGGAAACACGGTAGAAAAAAAAAAAAAATGAACAGTTAAGTCCCAGTTTTTGCCGCTGAGACTCTGCCCTCTCTCACTGTAAAATTAGACTCTACTTAGTCTGTCTTTAAATTTAAAAAATGTGTGTTGTTTTAAAAAACAATTATGTTTTTAGATGTATCTAAATAAAAATAATAACCAAAAATTTATCTTTTTTTATGTCATCTTAGCATATTTTATGCTGCAGAACGAATTATTTTTTTTTACATGTATTCTTATGGGAAAACGCGTTTCACATAACGAACGTTTCGCATAACAAACTTGCTCCTGGAACCAATTAAGTTCGTTGTGTGAGGCACCACTGTACTACCAAATTCCTTAAAATACAATAAATACAAACTCTTCTTTTTTGTACATTGGTTACCAGTTTGTTTTAGAATTCAATTTGAACTATTAGTAACATAACATAAATCTTTATTTATATACCAAGAAAATCTTTTGGTTCGAGGCAGTTTACAGGAAAAATGGCTGAGGAGAATCAGCAAGCTACAACAATGGAAAGAGGACTGAAAATTGTATAGACTGCATAGAGGGAGGTTAAGCAGGGTTTTATAAGGAGGAAGAAAAGTAAATAGGTAGAAATGTTCATAGTCTTAGAGCAAAAAACCTCCCAAACCCCAAGAAAAGGAACTAGACAAGGGAGAGAGACAAAAGCAGAGACGGCTCAACTACATTCACCAACCTATCAATAATGTTTAAGATATAAGTAGATTAAACGGAAGAGCCCTCAGTAACACAGCCACCCACCGGAGAACCAGTGGAAAAGGCTGTCACATGGCTTACACCCAAACGAGTGTTAACTGTGAAACATCCCCGGGCTCTAATCCGTATTTTTTATATAATAAAGTGCACCCAACAGTGCTAAGTGTGAAAAAAGATATACATAAATCAAAAAAACACACTTTACCATTCACTACGATTGTCTCTGCCCCTTGTCCAGGGGGCCAAAAACGTCCAAGTCCAGCCAAGCAAAAAACAACAGGAAGTACTTAGCTTCTCCATGAAGACAAACAGCCAGCAAAGATATTCTTCGTCCAACAGGACTCCGTTTCGGGGGTGCACACCCCCTTCTTCAGGAACAGCTGGACTGCGCTGTGACCATCCAAATCATCCGGCACAGCAAGGATTGACAAAGCACAAGGGGAAAAGAAAAGCTTCATATTTATCAATCAGGAGGCCTGCTGCAGACAGTGGGATCTTACAATCAAAAAGTAACTCCACATATCGTATCACTAGCCTCCAAAAACGCCAAACATTGGGGCACAACCAAAAGGCATGAAAAACCAAATATATGTGACGAGTGCATTTCTGGCAATCTGGAGACTGCACAAAGCCTGAGTGATGGAGCTGGTTCTGTGTGTAATATGCTCTATGAAGGACCCTATTTTGACACTCCCACAAATCTGCATTATCCGAGATGCTCGGAATCTGTTTAATCAAGACTTCTAAATCTAAGGAAGCAACAGGTATACCCAAATCAGTACACCACCGCTCCCGTAAGACAGCTCGACTATGAGGTGGATTAAGACATTGAAGATCTTTATGTAACCCGGAGAACATGAAACCATCCTCCAAGTAGGAATCTAACAAATCTTGAAAATGGGCTTCGATGGGGAAGGTGAGGCTGACACGGTCCACTGATGTAATGATGCAATTGTTTATAAGCCAAGGAAAAAAAAAAGCCAAGAAATCTCCCATGGATAACTGGCAACAAGCCTGTAGTTCTGCCAATGGCGCAAAGATCCATCATCACATAGGACATGATTTAAAAGGGTCAAACCCTGAGATCCATACTTCCAAAAACTGGCATTGTCAGAACCTGAAGAGAACTGCACAATACTTTGAATAGGCAGACACCCAGTCACCTGGGGAATTCCACCCCAAGCTCCCAAAAGAAAGCACCAAATCCCCCAAAGTTAAGCAAGCTAAGATTGAGGCAATCTGGAAGCTGCTGCTATGGCACATGAAGAAGAGATAAAACACTCCAGGGAACAAACAATGCCACCTCCAACATCTTGGGGGTGTAGTCCTGATGGTCTGAAAACCAGTCCCCCAGATAACACATCAACCATGCCAAATTATATGCCCCAAAATCTGGGAGGCCCAGGCCTCCACGTTGCCAGGATCCCACCATGTATTTGAGTGCCATCTTCGGTTTCTTCCCAGTCCAACAAAATTGGGATATCATTGAGTAGACCCACTGAATATTCTTTTTCAAAAGCCACAACAGCAGCTGTAACACATACAGCCATTTAGGGAAAAGTGACATGCTGAACAGCTGCACTCTCCCATATAATGATATAGGTAAGGAAGCCCAACGAGTCAAATGCTCTTCTGTAAGACAAAACAAAGGCTCAACATTGCTACGGTATAATGTTGACGTCTTGGAGGTTAAAATGATACCCATATAGCGGAAGGAAGAGGAGGATCATTGCAAAGGGAATGGACCTGGCCAAGAGTCCTGTAGATGTGGGGAAGTGGACATGGCCAAGGACTTGTCAAGATTCAGCTTAAATCTAAGTAATCCCCACATTCTTCAAAGGTTGTCATCAAATTAGTCAAGGAGGGGACAGGATCCGATAGATGGTCAAGAAGGTTGTCTGCAAAGGCTGAAATTTAAAATTCCGCAACTCCCTCTTATAGACCTATTAGATAGGATATTCCTAAGTAAAGGGTCAAGGGACAAAGCAAAAAATAAAGGTGAAAGAGGACAACCCTGGCATGTCCTGCGACAGATCGGAAATGTCACAGAGCAGTGTCTATTTGCCTACACGAAAGCTTGAGGGGAATGGTATAACACTCGTATGGCTTCCTGGAAAAAAACCACCAGGCCATAACGGTCTAAGACTGCATTTAGTATATCTGGATAGCTTTTCTGTACAAGTTTTAATCATGTCTGTTTTATTTTCCTAATCCTTTATTTGCCCTGTTTGTCTCAAATAGACTGTATGCTCCAACAAGCAAGGACTATGTCATACTTGTTTAGTTTACAGTGCTACATATGTCTAGTAGTGCTAAGAAATATTAAGTGATAGTATTAGTACGTTTTTATGTTCCTTGAGTATTAATTGAAATGCTTTGGAAAAATAAGAAAAGAAAATAGAATCTGAGCTAGAACAGCCATGGCCTAGATGAAGTAGTCACATTTTAACATCACTCTCATACCTATGGTTTAGTAGTCTATCAAGCTGTTCACTGCAATAGATGCTGATAGGAAAAAAGATCACATTGACTAACCATGGCAATGGAAGAGAAGGGCAATAAGCAGAAAGCTTAGTGTAGCATGACCTGACCATAAGAAAGCCTTTGACAGCATCCCACATTCCTGGATAACAAATTGCCTTCAAGTTTATTTAGCTTTCATATACCACTTTAATTACCACAGCAGCTCACATTGTATAAAATGTAAAATATAAGTAAAAATGGGATACTAAAAAGACAGACTACATGGTATTATAGACAAAACATGCTACAAAAGGGAAATGGGTGGGATACATTGCACAAAAATAAAAAGAAAGGGGACTGGGGAAAACGAGAGGGAGAAAGGGAATGTCTGACATGTGGCCTTTGTCTGATTCTCATGAGCAATTAATCCTAGATATAGATCTCATAGGCATCTTTTAAAGAGGAAGGTTTTGAGGCTAGATTTGAAGTTGTACAAAATAACTCCTAGACTGATTGCATACATCAAGTTTACAATGAAAATGTGGCTAACCACGCTCCACTTGGACTATTCAGGACAGTTTATCATTATCAAGATCCAGCGAAGCACATTTCAGCATCATCAGATCCAAAATGTGCAAAAGGTGTTGAAATATGAAAATGAAACATCCAGAACCATCTTCATCACCAAACCTCTTTTGCTGAGTAGAAGGAATTAGTGAGAAACCATGGGTACTCGAAGGAAGGAAGGAACAGAATTTATGAAAGAAGAGAAAAAAAAAATCAATTGTATCCACAAATGGGGGAAAGAAAGTAGGACATAGGAGTATTGATGAAAATCAAGAACATGAACAGTTATGGAGAGGTGAACTGAAATCTAAAAATGACTGATTGATAGTTGCAGCCCAGGAGAACAGATTACCGATAAGTTGGTTCACAGCAAACTTAGGGCTCCTTTTACAAAGCCGCACTAGCGGTTTAATGCACGCTAAACTATCGGCCGTGCTAGCCGCTATCGCCTCCTCTTGAGCAGGCAGTAGTTTTTTGGCCAGCGCGGGGGTTAGCGCGTGATGAAAAGTCACCCGCATTAAACCCGCTAATGCGCCTTCATAAAAGGAGCCCTTAGAGAATCTGTAGATCTATGTTGTACCAATTTTTTCTAAGAAAGAGTTGGAAATAGTCACTCATCTTGGAGCTGGCTGCTAAGTTCTGATGGCAGAACATTTCTGTACCAAAAGCCACACCAAGGTAGAAGGTCTCATTCATTGGAAACTTTGTAAATATTATATCATCACTGAACTGGAAAAACATTAGAATCACAACCCAAAGAGAAGTTATGATCACCTGGGATATCTCCATTCTAACCAATAAAAACTATATGCATGTAAACCAGACATAGTAATAAAAGAGAACCCACCACCACCACAATACAAATTCATTGATCACAGAGGTTTCATTTCCAATCAATTCAGTGAATTCTGCAGAGAGAGAAAAGATCCTCAGTACCATGAAATGCAGACCAAGATCATGAAAGTGTAGCTTAAGGATACAGAAATAGTTTCTATCATTTTGAGTGTCACAGGCCTGATTAAAAAGTTGCATCTTGTGATTTCCAGAAGGAAGCTCTTTTTGCCACATTACAACAAGCATTAGCAGTAAATTTGAGAGACTGAGATCATAATGCACTTAACCTGGCTTAGGAATTATGTTCATTACTGTCACAGTGCATGCAAAATTAACTCATATGGAAACATGTGCCTCCTCCTCTGGGGGATTTTGTTTTTCAGGCCACCTTATCCTCACCTCATATTGATCATCTAGAAGGATCAGGGCATCCTAGCCTGCAGCAATGGAAAAAGTAAGAAGTCTGTGCCAAAGAGGGGTGGGAATGCAGCACTACCTTGAGCTGTGAAGTGGTTCAGAGGCCACATGCTTATTTTATTATGGTAAGCCCAATATTCAGCAGCTACAAATCAGCATTTTGCTGACTGCAGCTGGCAATAAACCTAGAAATTCAATGCCAGGCTATGCCTGAGCACCGGGCTTGAATGCCCATATTTCTGGAACTAGCTATCACATAGACAATAACACGAGATATTCAGCACTTATGTTGGCTTTTACTAAACCGCAGAAGAACTTTTTACCGTGGACTGGCAAGATAAATGCTCTGATGCTCCTAGGCTGACATTTATGCAGTTCTATTTATGTAGTTAACTTGGCCAATTGAGTGCTGAATATATCGGCACTTAACCGTTCAAGTGCTGAATCCGCTCCCCCAGAATGCCCCCAAAATAGTTGGTTTTCAGTTTGGCTCTAACCAGTTACTTTCAGCAGCACTCTCCAGTTAAGTACATTTGAAATTTAGCGGTTAGCTTTGAACAGGCAATTTAACCAGCTAGGAGCCATTTCTGGCCAGTTAAATTGCTTTGAATATTGACCCATAGTCTTTTCTGCTTTAGCCATAGGGCAGCGGTAGACTTCATATGCATGCCACTGGTGCTTCCCAGTCCTGACCACTGACAGTATTCAGCACACCAGGACATGCCTGAATGCTCAATTGAGCAAATCACATCTGAGAATAACAAACATTTCCAATTTTGTGGAAGTAGAATTAATGTTTTCCTTGATCTTTCACCTGGTCCTCAATTCTTCTGAAAAAGATTTTTCTTGTCTACAGTAATATAGGGGGGAGGGTGTACTTTTTACTTAAAATTCCTCTATATGTGTATCCTTAAATATGAATCCTGATCATTTGAACATTCTCCTTCAGGGTAGTTTCTCAGTTCCTCTGATGTTATGAATTTAATTTAATTTAATTTAATTCTTATATACCGCTAATAACCGTGAGGTTTCTAAGCGGTTTACAAAAATGAATGCATTAAAAGATACAATAAATAAAAATAAATAAGATAGGTACTTGGAAATTCCCTAACTGTCCCAAAGGCTCACAATCTAACTAAAGTACCTGAAGAGACAATTTATGAAAAATAAAGATAAAATATAAAGACAGAGATAGAGATAGAAATGAATATTCCACCAAGTAATGAATAAATAAATTTAAAGATAGAATTAAAAATAAATAAGTAAAATAAATAAAAAATAGAGATAAAAAATAAGTATCAACAGAAAAAAATATATATATATTTAAAGTGTTCTCTCCTGCTGGACCGGGGGAGGGGTGTAACTGTGATCAGGTGCCCTGCTGGAGAGGGGCTCCTGATACTGCTGCTGGTCTTGGTGAGCCGTTAGCACCGCTTCTTTCAAAGTGTTCTCCCCTGCTGGATCGGGGGAAGGGTGTAACTGATCAGGTGCCCTGCTGGAGAGGGGCTCCCGATACTGCTGCTGGTCTCGGTGAGCCATTAGCCCCACTTCTTTCAAAGTGTTCTCCCCTGCTGGATCGGGGGAGGGGTGTAACTGTGATCAGGTGCCCTGCTGGAGAGGGGCTCCCGATACTGCTGCTGGTCTCGGTGAGCCATTAGCCCCACTTCTTTCAAAGTGTTCTCCCCTGCTGGATCGGGGGAGGGGTGTAACTGTGATCAGGTGCCCTGCTGGAGAGGGGCTCCCGATACTGCTGCTGGATTAGGAGAGTTAATTGCTGGATTTGATTATTTCTACTGACAAAAATTATTTTTTTTCCTCATTGAGGTTTTTTCTCTATTATCTTTTTTCTGTCATGAATATTAGCCTCTCATTTTGTTGGATTAAGTTCTCACCCTCCGCGATATGCTAAATTATCTTTATGTGTTTGCACTGCATAGCTCTTTATCCTGTTTGAGAACTTGAATAATTTCCTTTTGATTTTCTTTTTTAATATGGAAATGAAAATATTGAATTTAAAAAAATGACCAGTATTCAAAAAAATTATGTGTTTGCTGATAACCGTTGAACAAATAATTGACCTAGCTCAACATCGAGACCTAGCTCAACATCCAGACCTTGAATATCTCCATATGTGAAATTATCCTGTTCCTAGGGAAGCTAAAGAAATGGAGATTTCTGTGTCATGAAGAGTTTTTTTCACTATGTCCAGCTTGGTACTGAAAAAACAATTAGCTCTTCAGCAAAGGTAAGTTATCTTCCTCCATAATATTCAGGCTCCCTTTATATTTGGATATTTTACATTCTTGGACTATACAATCCTGTTCCTAAAGCTTATGAGCTACATGAGAAACCTATAGCTGAAAGATACATATAGAAAGAGTCCCCTCTATTTCAGTTACTAAGTTCAACAAATCCAAACTGGTGACCCCCTGAAGCAAGGTACAGGCACAACCCCTACTAACTTGGAAAATGGCTTCAAGGTACCAATTCACATGGTCCCTGAGATAATACAAATACTTTCTTGTCCCCCCTGAGCTATCCTTTTTTCCTTTACCAGTCTAGGGTAATTAGTTAAAAAGATGAAGTTCCAGCCTCCTCCTCCTCATGTGTTGACAGGGGTGGTGGAAACCACATGTCTTGATTCAGGACACCGCTGGAGCAACCTTCTTCATGGGCTCTCCCTCTATTTGCAAACAATGGAAGCAGTATATGCACATCAATCTTATGCATATGCATTGTGGAAATCTTGAAAACCCAACTGGGTTTTGGTCCTTCAGGACTGTGATTGCCCACTCCTGTCCTATGGAATTTGGGCTTGGACTGAGGTTCCTAAATATGGTTATCTGCCCCTTTAACACTGCTGCTCATTTTAGCATTCATTAAATTATTTTAATGTGTGCTAAAACATTATTATATACAGAAAACTGTCTTAAAACTAAACAAAATCAAAGTCAAACATTTTATTTTACAAGCACAATCATAGAATCCAACTGTATCACATGATATTTATTTATTTTTTTTACAATTCTATTCCACATTATCCAAAATTCTAGGTGGATTACAACAGACACACACAGCATTAATTTGAGACAAAAGATAATGGACAGCCAGTGAAATTTACAGTGCAGGAATTAGTCCAAGAGGATACCCTTGGGGAGACCTCACAGGCACGCAAGAATAGAATGGTTTTAAGCTCCTTTATATAAGATCCAAAGCTGGAGATTGCACGAAGAGTTGTGGGTAAAGCATTCCAGAGTTTTGGTCCAAAAATACTGAATAGAGATCTATAAGTTTCCAGTCGAACTAGTCATAAGGATGGGACTTCCAGAAGATTGAGGAATGCAGCATCCTGGTAGGCTGGTATCATTATAACAATGTGGAGATAAGTGGGGGTGCTAAGTTGTGGAGAGCTTTGTAGATCATGCACAGAAGCTTAAAGATCTGGAAGCCAGTGGAGTGAGATAAGAGCTGTGATTATATGGGCATGTTTCACTATTTTGGTGATCTTACATGCAGTGACATTTTGGGCAACTTGCAGGGCTCTCAGATGCTGCTTTGAGATTCCTATTAAAAGGCTGTTATAGTAGTCAAAGCAGGGAAAAATGAGGGCCTGAACTACTGAGCAAAAGTTGGGAAGGATGTAAACATCTGACAAATTTTAGTAAGTTGAAAACCATAGAAAATACCCTGGAGATTTAGCAACTATTGCAATAAGAAAACTGTCTATCCTAAAGGATCTTGGTATATCAGGAGAAGGGTGATCAGATAAAAGTATGATGCAAGTTTTGGTAACATTGAACTTCATGAAATTGTCATGTAGCCAATTGGATATTGTTAGCATAGAGATGGTAGACAATATTGAGGCTCTTAAGGAGGCTATAACGTGACAGGAGAAAGATATTGAATAGAAAAAGTAAGAGGACAGAACCTTGCAGAACACCACTGGCAATAAGAGTTTCCATAGATCTATTTTGGGAGAGAAAAACAGAGTAGGATATGTTAGAAAGGAAGGATTGAAACCATTTCTACACCATGCCTGATAAGCCAATGGAAATAAGTCTATTTAGCAGCACTTCTTGGTGGATAGTATCAAAAGAGGCAGAGATGACTAGGCTGACCAAGCGAAAACGTTCACCTTGATTAAAATGGATAAAGTCCATGAACAACAGGAAAAGGGTCTTGGTGTCATGACCAGAACAGAAACCAAATTGATAGGGGTCAAGGATAGAATTATTATGCACAAATTCAATTAATGGATCAAAGACTACTTTCTCAAGAAGTTTAGCTTAGAATGGCAGAGAGGATATAGGTCTATAACTGTCAACAGAACTGGGATCCAGAGAAGGCTTCTTAAGAAGAGGCCTCACAGCTGCTCATTTTAGGCCATCGGGGACATTCCGATCTTAAAGTGATTTGATGATTATATCAGCAAAGAAAGGGGCACATAGGTCTTTCAGAGATTTTATTATTATGGGATAGCAGGTATTAAGGACACATTATGGGATAGCAGGTATTAAGGACACATTGGGAGTTGTGAGAAAATATAGACAAATATCTTGAGATGACACCGTGTGGTGGTGGTGGAGGTTCCAAAGGCAGGGTTTTGGAATAGAAAAGCATGGTGATAGAAGAGTTTGGCAGAGAAACCATTGGCATAATCTTGACTATTCAGTAATTCACTGGGATGGGGGGGGGGGGGGGACTCCATATGCATGGTGAAATTAGATACTACGAAAAACAGCCCTTTGGATTGGCTCAGGGAGGATGTAGTGGTTCTGTTGACTATTTTTTTTTTTTAAACAAAAAAAGACGAGAGCTCTACAATTTTGAAGACGTATTTTGAAGCTCTCTAGTATATCACTGGAGGGGTATTTTCTCCAGGTACATTCATGTCATCTAACTGTAACTTTTAAAAAGATAATATCAGTATTGAACCAGGGAACTTTATGTCATCTCTTAACAGTAAAGTTCTGCATGGGGGCAATCTGGTCCACGGCTTGAAGTAAAGTTTTGTTCCATGTTTCAACAATCTGACTAGAGTCCTGGGGAGTGAAAGAAGTTTATTTGTCAGAGAGTGCTTTGCTCAGGTCAGAAAATGTAAAATGATTTAAAATGACTACGTTTAGAAACAGTGGGGGGAAACGATGAAGTAACAATAATATCCATCAATATAGAAAAGCTTATGAGGTGATAGTCTGACCAAGCACTGGGAGGATCTGGTTACTTTACATTCTTGAAGTGTTATGAGGGGGTGCTGAAAAGTTCTCAGCCCAACCAACTTCCTAAATTGTGAGAATTATATTGCTACTGTAGCCAGTGGTGTACCTAGGGTAAGTGACACCCGGGGCCGATAATTTTTAACACCCCTCCTCCCCTCCAATATTAAAAAATATTTTTAGTAATCTTATTAATTAATTAATTTTTATAGCCCATCCTCCCCAGAGAGCTCAAAACAGGTTACAGTTTAACATTCACAGTGTTACAATATAACATTACATAGGATTATAACCTCTCCAACCCCACGCCGGCACTGTGGTGTAAACAAAATTTTTTAAAAAGACGCTTTCTTTCCTTATAGGTCCTAGTTTACACTTGCTGTCTAACACCAGCACTGGCAGGGGCAGGCTACACATTTCAAATCTGACATACTGTTATCACAAAATAGAAAATAAAATTATTTTTTCTACCTTTTGTTGTCTAGTCATTTTATTATTCAAATCATTTTAGTCCCAGGCTCTGGGGTTTGTTTGTTTTTTGTTAACTCGCTCATTGACTTTTTATTCTTTCTCTATGCTCACCTTCCATCTTCCAATAGCACTGCCGGAAGGGGAAGTTCCTGGACCATGACTCCAACCCGGGAGCACTCCCTCATGTTCTGCACCCGGGGTGGACCACCCCTTCCACTCCCCCTTGGTATGCCACTGACTGAAGCTCAAAAGAGTGTTATTTTATTTTGCAAAGTGCCAATTTGCAGAATCCTAATGCTATATGTTTTGACATTATTTCAGATCATTGATTGGACCAGGTCAACAAAAAGTGTGGAATTTTCAAGTGTGTAACTTTGAGCCGTCATGAAGTTCCTATTCCTGCAGACAAAAACTCCAAAGAAAATCCATGAATGTATGATGCAAACATTGAGTAACAAATGCTCATCATTCTCCACAATGAAGACATGGTGTGCAAACTTTCAGCATGGAGATTTTGTGACCGAAAATGCAGCAAGGTCTGAGATGCCTCAAACGGTGTCAACTCCTTAATTTGTTGACAATGCCCATGACCTGATTTTGGCAGATTGGTAAATATTGGCTAAATCAATTGCTGAGACACTACAGGTATCCAGGAAACATTTTGGGTGTATAATCCACAAGTAGCTGGGTATGCAGAAGCTGTCAGCTAAATGGGTGCCCGACTATTTGAATGCTGATGAGAAAAGACATTGCGTGGACACTTCCAAGTTGATTCTGCAGCATTTTCAGTGAGCTAGTACCAGCTTTTTGGAATTAATTACTGTTGAAGAGACATGGTTGTATCAATATGATCCTGAGATAAAACAGTCCATGCAATGGTAGCACTCAGGTTTTTCAAGGCCAATGAAATTCAAGACCCAAAAGTCAGCAGGAAAGGTAATGGCCACAGTTTTTGGATCAGGAAGGTGTCGTAATGACTATCTTCCAAGAGGCCAAACAGTTAATGCAGAATACTACTGTAACATGCTGTTCTACCCCTATATCATACAATTTTTGCACTGGATGGTCAGCTGAGGAGTATCTGTGTACTGTGTGCCGCAGTGGACGCAAAGGAGGGAGCCTTAGTCTTAGCCTCCTCTAAAAGTCTTCTAGGGCTGTTATATGGTGAAGTTTGTGTTGATGCAACTTGCATGTTAAATGTAATGCATTATTTTGTATGGAAGTGTGTAACTCGCCCTGGATAAGGGCAGGGAATAAATAAATAAACAAACCAGAGGGGGGGCAAGTGGTAGGGAAAAGTCCCTTCCAGAGTTCTCAAATAGCAAAGGCTCAAAATGCAAGTGGATGGACACTGCAGAGCCCAAGAGAAACCGTCTGTGGTCCTGCAGGGATCCTTGAGGACTCCTGTTCAAGGATTTATTCCAGAATTTGTGAATCTTCTGTAGAAAGCTTATTTGACAGCTTATTAGTCAACAAATTCAAGAGGCATTGAAAGAAAAAAGGAGAGGGAAGCTGCAGAAAAGAGTTATCTCTTGGCTAGAAGCCCCCTGGCTGTGCCTTACAACTGGAAACTGCCAAATGACATACCGACTCTCACTTCATACCAGCCACTGGAATCGACTGCTCCCCGCAGATCTGATTCCTTGAAGGTATCCTCAACTTTAGGAAAACAATTAAAACATATCTCTTCACCTAACTCCACTGACCATGACTGATGGATTACAAAGAAATGCATATGGGTACTAGATCCCGGTACGTGTCAAGTTAGGGTAAAAACTTGAATTGAAAATCTTCCATAGAAGCTACGGAAATTTAACCTTTAAATTGTATATTATGTATATTGGTATTATATCCTAGTGTGTGTCAAGCTAGAATAATAACTGTATTGAAAATCTTGCATTGTAAAGATAACTTTGACAAACTGTAACCTATAAACAGTATATCAAGTATATTGGTATTAGACCTGTGGAGGGGCATAATCAAAAAAAGCGTCTAAGTCCCCTTTTGGCCTAAGTCCCTAAACGTTCAACCCAAAAGCAGGGAAAGTGCAGGGACACCATCAGGGCAGTACCACCAGTCCTGCATTCAGGGGCCTGAAGCTGACAGGGGGCCCGGGCTCCCCCAGGGTCCTAGGCCACAGTCTAGGGGGAGGGGTGGTCCGCCCCACGTGGACAGGAGAGAGCTGGACGGGGGACTCGCAGAGTTCAATACATCTCGAGTCGCGAGGCTCGTCTTCTGTTCCTGCCTGCCCTGCCGCTCACATATAGCCGATCGCAAGTGTTCCCCGATGTCAGCGCTGACATCGGAGGGAGGGCTTAAGCAAAGCCTGCCCTCCGACGTCAGCGCTGATGTCGGAGAATACTTCCGGTCGGCTATTTGTGCGCGGCAGGGCAGGCAGGAACAGAAGACGAGCCTCGCGGCTCAAGATGTATTGAACTTCGCGGGTCCCCCTTCCAGCTCTATCCTGTCCAAGTGGGGCGGACTGCCCCTCCCCCTAGACTGTGGCCTAGGACCCTGGGGGAGCCCGGGCCCCCTGTCAGCTCCGGGCAGGAAACAGAAGACAAGCCTCGTGGCTTGAGCTTCGTTTTGCTGATAAAGTTGCAAAGATGGGCTGGGAGGCAAACGCGGAACACAAAAGGGGGGAGGGAGTGCGTTTTGGACACAAGGCATGAACTTGGGAGAGAGGAAGGGAGGGAAAGATGCTGAGGTGGGGGAGAGAATGGGTTTTTGGACACAGAAGGCAAGGACTTGGGAGAGAGAAAGGGAGGGAAAGAGATGCTGAGGTGGGGAAGGGAATGGGTTTTTGGACACAGAAGGCATGGACTTGGGAGAGAGGAAGGGAGGGAAAGAGATACTGAGGTGGGGGAGGGAATGAGTTTTTGGACACAGAAGGCATGGACTTGGGAGAGAGGAAGGGAGGGAAAGAGATGGTTGTGTACACGGGGAATAGAAGAAAGGAGAATTTTTGGTCATAGGGAGGGAGTGAGGTACAGAAAGTGGCATACCAGGGTGGGGGGGGTGGTCCGCCCCGCCCCGGGTTTACGTCCCAAGGGGGTGCACAGCTGGCCACCCTCCAGTGTTCTCCCTAGGCCAGCAAACTGCAGCTCTTTAGTAACTTGAGTGCCACCGCTGCCATCGGGAACAGGCCGGCGCTAAGTTCTCCCTGCTTTTCCCTGTGGGGCCGGCCAACTCTCGCCACTCGCGTCAATTCTGACGTCGGAGAGGACATTCTTGCCAGCCAATCGCTGCCTGGCTGGCCTAGAATGTCCTCTCCGACGTTAGAATTGACGTCGGGTGGCGAGAGTTGGTCGGCCCCGCGGGGAAGAGAAGCAGGGCAAATTCGGTGCTGGCCTGTTCCCGATGGCGGCAGTGGCAGCCTATTCCCCAGTGGCAGTGGCAGCATTTTCCCAATGGTGGTGGCATAGGGGAGGGCAGGGAGAAAGAAAGGGGGGACAGGAAGCCAGAAAGAAAGAAAGGGGGCAGGGTGAAACAAAGAAAAATGGGGCACGGAAAGAGAGAGAGAGAAAGACAGACATACAGAACGAAAGAGGGTGTGGAGAGAGAAAGAAGGGTACAGGGTGAGAGAGAGAAAAACAGACATACAGAAAGAAAGGGGGTATGGAGAGAGAGAAAAAGAAAGAAGGGGCAGGGTGAAACAAAGAAAAAGTTTGGGAAGGGAATGAGGTCTGGAGGAGAGGAAGCATACAGGAGGCTGAAAGAAGGGAAGAAATATTGGATGCACAGTCAGAAGAATAAAGTGCAACCAGAGGCTGATGAAATTACCAAAGGTAGGAAAAATGGTTTTATTTTCAATTTAGTGATCAAAATGTGTCTGCTTTGAGAATTTATATATGCTGTCTATATTTTGCACTATGGCCCCCTTTTACTAAACCGCAATAGCGTTTTTTAGCGCAGGGAGCCTATGAGCGTTGAGAGCAGCGTGGGGCATTCAATGCAGCTCCCTGCGCTAAAAACCGCTATCACGTTTTAGTAAAAAGGGAGGGGGAATATTTGTCTATTTTTGTATAGTTGTTACTGAGGTGACATTGCATAAAGTCATCTGCCTTGACCTCTTTGAAAACCCACGGAATATAAATGATAATTAACATTTTCTCTGCGTACAGCGTGCTTTGTGTTTTTAAAATTTTATTGTTGGTAGATCATTTTGACTTTGCCACAAAGGTAAGGGGGAGGGAGGGAGGGGAACTGCTGAAATCCTTGAAGGCTTGACTGTGCAGGGAATTTAATCATGTTTTGTTATGTGACTGGCATTATTTAGACTTTAATTTCTATGAATGAATAGAATGAAAATGATATAAATTACTTGCTTGTTTTTATGTGCGTGTGCTGAAGGAAAGTGGAGAGAGAGTGGGCTGAGGACGCTGAAGGGAAATGGGGAAGAGAGAATGGGGAGAAGACGCTGATTTATAAATGACAATTGTACAGAATATTGTTTCTTTTTTATATTCATCCATAGCTGCATGTTAATGATGTGCTCATATGCACTTATTTATCATCATAACATATACATCATCATTAACATGCAGCTGTGGATGTGTAAGGACAGGCTGAGGAGGATGGATGGGAAGGAAGGAAGGTGCACATATCAACATATCGTACATTTTTAACATGCATGATGCAGCTATAAGCAAGCAGAGGAGGATGGGATCATACAGATGTGTATGTTCAGATATGCGCTCAGATGTGTAGTTTTTTCTGATATATTTAGTAAGCTTACAGTATTTATAAAAACACATTTAATACTTGTTACAAAAAATATTGTGCAATTGTGATCTACTTCTGGCCTACAAAGGTCAAAAGAAATCCTTAACTGAGATTTTACATTCAAAAGTGAATTATAGCTACTAGCACTATTATTTATTAGTTATTTATTATGCAGATGTTTGTTAGTTTGTTATTAGTTCAGTATTAGACATATGTTAGTTTAGAATAGATAGGTATAGATTAGTTTAGTTTAGGTTAGGTTAGGGCCCTGCTGAAAGAGTCTACCTTGACATGGTTGCAGGCTTACAAATCTTTTGGTCAAAGAGTGTGGCGACAGAGAAAAGTATGTGTGTATTCGGCCCATGGAAGAAAGGGGGGTCGGGGGGGAATGGGTGCGTGGGGGGCCCAATAGGATTGCTCAGTAAGGGGCCCAGAAATTTCTGATGGCGGCCCTGGGAAAGTGTCCATAACCAAAACAAACGCCCATGTTTTGATTATGGCCTTCTTCTGCCTAAACGCCCAATCTCCACTATGTCTACAAGTACCCCCACAGCACATCTACACTTTTTAGCCATAATGAAACAAAAACACGCCTAGGCCACAAACGTCCAACAGAAAGGCTTTTAGGTGAAGGAGGAGCCAGTCCTTTGCCTAAAAGATGGATTCTGTAACCGGTGTCTGTCAAAAACAACACTGGTTACAGAATCCCCCCCCCACAACGATCCAGGCAGGAAGGTGTCCAAGCCCTCCTGCCATGTCAAACCGCGACCCCCCCTCCTGACAACATCGGGGCAAGAGGGAGCCCAAGCCCTCTTGCCCCGCCGACTCCCCAACTCCCCAACAATATTGGGCCAGGAGGGAGCCCAAGCCCTCCTGGCCCTGGCAACCCCCCCACCCCCGCTAGTTGTTCGAGCCAGGAGGGAGCCCAAACCCTCCTGGCCACGGCGACCCCCTACCCCCACCCCGCACTACATTACGGGCAGGAGGGATCCCAGGCCCTCCTGCCCTCGATGCAAACCCCCCTCCCCCCAACGACCGCCCCCCCCCAAGAACCTCTGACCGCCCCCCCAGCTGACCCGCAACCCCCCTGGCCTAGCCAGACAGACGGGTGCCAAACCCGCCTGTCCTGCAGGCAGCCAACGACGGAATGAGGCCGGATTGGCACATCCGTCCCAAAGCACCGCCCCCAGGAGGGGCCTAAGGCTCCCGTGCCTATTCTGATTGGCAGGTCTTTGGGACGGATGGGCCAATCCGGCCTCATTCCGTCGTTGGCTGTCTGCCGGACAGGCGGGTTTGGCTCCCGTCTGTCCGGCCAACTAAACAAAGGTACGGGGAAGGGGGGTGGGGGTGTCGTGGGGGTCGGCCAGGGGGGTCGCAGGTCGACTGGGGGGGAGGTCGGAGGTTCTTGGGGGGGGCGCTCCTTTTGGGGAGGGGGGTTTGCATCGAGGGCAGGAGGGACTGGGATTCCTCCTTCCCGTAATGTAGTGTGGGGTGGGGGTAGGGGGTCGCCGTGGCCAGGAGGGTTTGGGCTCCCTCCTGGCCCGATGTTCTTGGGGAGGGGGCAGGATCGGCTGGGCCAGGAGGGTTTGGGCTCCCTCCTGGCCCGAACAACTAGTGGGGGGGGCCCCAGGGCCAGGAGAACTTGGGCTCCCTAATGGCCCAATATTGTCGGGGAGTTGGGGAGTCGGCGGGGCAAGAGGGCT
Organism: Geotrypetes seraphini; assembly: GCF_902459505.1. Lineage (NCBI taxonomy): Eukaryota > Metazoa > Chordata > Amphibia > Gymnophiona > Dermophiidae > Geotrypetes > Geotrypetes seraphini. The sequence continues at coordinate 46,062,010 of NC_047084.1, read as the reverse complement.
TGGGCTCCCTCTTGCCCCGATCATGTCAAGGGTGCCGCGGTTGGCTGGGGCAAGAGGGCTTGAGCTCCCTCTTGCCCCGATGTTGTGTGTGTGTGTGTGGGGGGGGAGTGATGCATCATGGCAGGAGAGATGCCTCATCTCCCCTACCGTGATGCCATCACTCCTCTACCCGAACTGCCGTGGTTTGCGGCAGTTCAGGTAGAAGAGTGATGGCATTGCGGTAGGGGAGATGAGGCATCTCTTCTGCCACGATGGTTAGGTTGCCGGGCTGCTGAACTGATGGCGCCAGCGGCCATCAGCTCTGCGGCTCCTTTTTCGGCACTTAGACCTGTTTTTATTTCGTCTAAGTGAAAAAGGTCTAAGTGCCGACTAAACTGTATTGGTTATACCTGTTGTACGGCTAGGTGTAGGTCGGCCCACCTCCCGCCCACTGCCCGCCCTTTCCCCTCTTCTAAATACACCTTTTTTCTCTCTGTGCGTTTATAGGCAGGGGAAAGGCCTAAGCTGTTTTAAGATACGTCTAAAAACCAGCTTTAGTTATGGGTACTTGGACGAACAGGCTTTTTGATCGTCCAAGTAGCCATTTAGGACACTTTTTAGATGTTTTTTTTTTATTACCCGCCTAGTATATAACAAATTAGGATAAAAACTGTATCATAAATGGTACTGTAATTATGGCAAATCATAATCTGTTAACTGTCTTATGTATGTTCAACCTGTAACCTGATCTGAGCTCTTTGGGGACTGTGGGATAGAAACCAACAAACAAAATAAATAAATAAATAAACAAACAGACAATGTATTAGGCAGCCGAGAGCTCGTCTCGACGGGCGTACCTAACGCGGAGCTGGGAGGCCCGCGTGGTAGCCCGTCGGAGACGCGGGACCGTAAGGGGGGAATAGGAGGCAGGGGATTGGTCGGCAGGTCTGCCCGCCGCTGGGAAGACCTGCCATTGGTAGCCGCGGCCGCGGAGGGCGTCGGGAGGGTTTATAAGTTGAGCCTCGGAGGACTAAGGGCGTTTCTGGTCCTCCGAGGCGGCTTTCCCGCCCGCCCACCCTTGGGTTTTGGGTAGAGAGGGGTGCGTTGGGATAGTTTGGGCGGTATCTCGAGCTACTGGCTGGGCTCATCAGGTGATGAGCGGTGGGCCGGCTGGGAGCCGTGCCTGGTGGGTCAGGTGACCCGGGTTACTGGGGCATGTGGGGGACATGCCACCCCCCCAGATTCTTGCTTCATGGCGGGGTCGGGGGGCATAACCTGTTTTATTACAGTAGCTCGAAATAATTGTTTTATGATGTTTATACTGTTTATACATTGTTATGTTATTTAATAACCTGTTATGACCAATAAACTGGGCTGCGGCTAATTTTTACCATAATTAGTGTTGAGTATTTTGTGGGATAATGTAGGGGAGGGGGTAAGGGTGTGATATATACATAGGTAGCGGGCCTATCCAGATTCCGCTGTTATTGCTCACATGAGTATTTTTTGTAAGGGTTACAGAAACTTCAGACACAATGTGCCAAGTGTGTTGAACTTAGGGGTAAATGTGTGGAATAACTTGTAAGTTTATTGGCTCCCCACTTGGTTGGGCTGAGAATTTTTCAGCAACCTCTCGTAAGTGAGTAGGTGGAGTCAGTGAAAATAAGGGCAAGTATGTGTCCTTTGCTATGAGTATTAGAGTTTGCTATTTGTTTCCACTCAAGTGACTCAAGCAACTCACCTACGAAAGGATTTCAGCAGCCACCCTATGAGATCAGAGTAGACACGGGGAATGGCACCCGAAGCACAATAGCAGCGGAGGATATTAAGGGAATGGGAGGACAAAATAAGGAAAACAATGCCATCTAAGGGCTCCTTTTACGAAGGTGCGCTAGTGTTTTTAGCACACGCTATAAGGCTATATATATGGAAAATACTAACGCCAGCTCTATGGAAGTGTTAGCGTGTAGCACGCATGGCAATGTAGCACCACCTGCTAATGCCTCCATTAAGCTGGCATTAGTATTTTCCACGAAGCACAGGGTTAGCACGCGCGGCTAAAGCTTATTTCCCTGACGAAGCTAATTAGTGCGAAACAGGGGCCCTGTCGGGAGTTGGCTGAGAGGGGTCCGAAGGAGATTGGTCAAGTAGTGGCTTCCCTCATGTCAGACAAGTAGTGGCTTCCCTCATGTCTTTCTCAATAACAGACTATGGACTTTTCCTCCGGGAACTTGTCCAAACCTTTCTTAAAACCAACTATGCAATCCACTCTTACCATAACCTCTGGCAATACGTTTCAGATCTTGATTATTCTCTGAGTGAAAAAAATTTCCTCCTATCAGTTTTAAAAGTATTTCCCTGTAACTTCATCGAGTGTCCCCTAGTCTTTGTAATTTTTGATGGAGTGAAAAATCGATCCAATTGTACTCATTCTACTCCACTCAGGATTTTGTAGACTTCAACCATATCTCCCTTCAGCCGTTGCTATCTTTTAAGCCGCAAGTCAGATGGTAATTTCCAAGGTCTTTTTTAGGCTTTTTTTTCTAAGAAGGTTAAGAGATTATATTTCAGTTGAGAATTTTTGAACAATTATTGGGGTAATGTTGACACCTATGTTTGATTACTGTAACTCTCTTTTTTTTTGGACTTGCCAAAGTACATGATTCAAGCAGCAGCTCGCTTGATTGTGGGAGCATCCAAGTTTGACGAAATTACACTTATCTCGCATGATCTTCATTGGCTGTCTATTTCTTATCACATAGGGCCTTTTCTAGTAAACCGCGCTAGCGATTTTAGCACCTGGAGCTGCGCTGAATGACCCGCGCTGCTCCCGATGCTCATAAGAACTCTATAAGCGTTGGGAGCAGCGCGGGCCATTCAGCGCAGCTCCCCGCGCTAAAACCACTAGCGCGGTTTACTAGAAGAGGGGGATAGAGTTTAAAATAGTTTGTGTAATGTTTAAGCTGTTGAAAGACAAATGTCCAACTCTATTTAGCTCTCTGCATGCTTTGCAATCCAAAGATAAGATCAATCTTGAGGTTCCATCTTTTAAACAGATAAAGTTGGTTGGCATTCGACATGCTTTATTAACTGTGCAGGGTGTAATGTTGTGGAACACATTACCATTAGATATAAAGAATGCTACCCAGTTTACTTCAATTCAGGAAATTGATTAAAACTGCTTTTCCAGAAATATTTTGGTAAATGATTGAGTAGGAATTATTTAAGAGAATCTTTTTTATTGTGTTATGTAAGGTTTTTTTTGGTAAATGACAGTTATGAAGAATTTTTTGTTTGTTATAGTTTATGTAATGATTTATTTTTATGTCTTTTCATAGTTTGAGACACTGTTTTAATTATGTATGTTGGATTGTAACTCGCTTAGAATTGTTGGATAGTTATGAGTAATAAATTTTTGGTTTTCCTGAAGCAGAGCACAAAACATGGTCCATTTTGGGGCTCAAGCTGTTTATTTTGTATTTTTGAAGGTTTAAAGTGGTTGCATGTACTGAATAAGCTATGGTTGGGTGATGAGATACATTTTGGGAGGTTTCTCCCATTTGTTCCAGGTCTCTGAGCATATTCTAAGAATTGAATACTGTTACATCATTGCTCCATATAACTGAGGAGGGGGTTTAGGGCAATATTTAGATATTAGGTAAAATATCCTGACATGAATTTACTAAATATTGCTAATTATATCTATAAATTGGCAAGGATAAATTCTAAGCTTACGTGCATTCATCATAAATCTAGAAGGCTAGCAAGATGGCTCAGAAACTTGATGCAGTCTGATCAGTTATACATCAGATAGTATCAAATCCTACAAAAGTTATTTCTCTTCTACATGTGCCCTGCCAGCCTTGTGTGGCAACCTTCAACTATAACAAATCATTCTTGACAAAACTCCCTACAGAGAATTCAGTGTGACAACGCTATGATCTATGAATGGAGCACTTTTGGTTCTGAACACAGTTGTCTCACTTTCAGGTTTCATTTAATATCATAAAATAATTCACCTCACTAAAGTTTATGTTTATGGAAAGCTTCTATACCACTACTAATGATTGGGGAGTCAATCAGAGCGGTTTACACGAGCTTCTGTAATGGTGTTACAATACAGAGTTAGTGTTTTCTGAGATGCTTTTCAATACAGACACATTTATACCATAATCAATCATCCTACGTATATCTATGTAAGTACTACATAAAGTACTTGGGACCTGGGTTGGTCATTGCTGGAAACAGGATGCTGGGCTTGATTGTCCTTTGGTCTGTCCCAGTACAGCAATTCTTATGTTCTTATGTAAAGGATCACAACATGAGATTTTATAACACAGATTTCATGAAAATTTAAATTCAGTTTTATACATGTGAAGGACATAATCATAATCTAGAAACCTGTATTTATGCATCTCTTCCATATGTAAATATCTAGATTACCAGTGCTTGCGCATGGAAGTATATGCTTACCCACAAAAGTACCATCTGGGTACCCAAGCACTACTCTGTAATATTCCAAGTTCAAGTTAAGTTTAGTTGATATACTGCCCTTTAATCAGGCCATCAAGGCAGTTTACTGAGTAACAATTAAAATAAGCCTTAATTAGTAAAAGATTATATAAAAACAAAGACAGAAGAAAGTATTGCAATCCTAGGATTACTATATGACTTCAGAAAAAGGAAGATGGATTGAGACATCGGGGTTTTACTTCCATTGATTTCAGTAGAAGTAAAACCTAGAAGTGTCAATCCATCCTATTTATTATTTCTAAAGCGCTACCAGATGCATACCATGCTGTACATTAAACATACAAGAGACAGTCCCTGCCTGATAGAGCTTTCAATCTAATTATGAGAGATTCACAGGACAATGGAGTGAACTGGTGGGGAACTGGTGGGGCCTAAGGCGCGTGGGCCAATCAGAATAGGCCCTGGAGCCTTAGGTCCCACCTGGGGGCGCGGCCTGAGACACATGGTCGGGTTGGGCCCATGTGCCTCAGGCCGCGCCCCCAGGTGGGACCTAAGGCTCCAGGGCCTATTCTGATTGGCCCACGCGCCTTAGGCCCCACCAGTAGGCGGAGCTTTAGGACGGATGGGCCAATCCGGCCTCATTCCTTCGTTGGCTGCCTGCCGGACAGGCGGGTTTGGCTCCCGTCTGTCCGGCCAACTACCAAAGGTACGGGGAAGGGGGGTGGGGGGGTCGTGGGGGTCGGCCAGGGGGGTCAAGGGTCGGCTGGGGGGGCCGTCGGAGGTTCTTGGGGGGGGGCGGTCGTTGGGGGGAGGGGGTTTGCGTCGAGGGCAGGAGGGCCTGGGATCCCTCCTGCCCGTAATGTAGTGCGGGGTGGGGTTAGGGGGTCGCCGTGGCCAGGAGGGTTTGGGCTCCCTCCTGGCCCGATATTGTTGGGGAGTCGGCGGTCCTTCGGGGTGAAGGTGCGAGTGGTCCTGCCGGGGGGGGGGATGTATCGGACATCGGGGGGGGGCATCAGGCTTTCAGGATGGGGACAGACCTTCAAGGGGGGACAGGACTTCAAGGGGGGACAGTGCACGGAAAGTCAGGGGGGGTGAACGGAGAGTCGGGACAGCGCACGGAAAGTCAGGGCAGTGCACGGAAGTCAGGGGGGGGTGAACGGAGAGTCGGGACAGCGCACGGAAAGTCAGGGCGGGCGAAAGGAGCGTCGGGCATCATGCGCGGTATACCCGTGAGCGCGGTATACAAAAGTTTTTGTACATATCATCGTGATTTCTGCGCGCTATACCCGTGTGCGCGTTTTACACGGGTGCGCGTTATATCCGCGAAAATACGGTAATACAGTACCATACTTTTGAAAATTCAAAATTTCCATATATTTTAACCCAGAAAAACTGTATATCCCAAACAGAAGAAATAAATATTTGCACATACTTTTTCCAAAGTGATTTTTAACACACATGTTTTTCTGTTCTGAAAATTATGCACATATTTCTTACAAACCCATCCGCCTACTAGCCAAAACTAGCCTAGAGAATTATTTAATCGAGCCTACTCCTCTTTATTTAAATAAATGTGGTCACATCTCTTTTTTTAATTTTTACTCTAGAACTGTGGTTTATTGTCCTCCACATATGAGGGGCCGCTGTAAAGTTCTCAGCCCAATCAAGAAGAGAATGATGTGGTGCCATGCAACTTACAAGCTATTCCACACTTTTCTTGACACTTTTTGTTTCAATGATATGAAATGAAATGAAAAGGGTCAAAAAAAGTGTGGAATAATTTGTAAGTTGCATGGCTCCACATCATTCTCTTTTTGGTTGGGCTGAGAACTTTTCAGCGGCCCCTAGTATTGTTGAACCTTCCACATTTATACCATGAATATAAATATAACTCATTGAAGTTTCTTTCCTAGGTTTAATTTCATTTATCTGGAATTGTGTCTTACCTCTTTCTCCTTCTTGAGGACTTGAGAGAAATATAACATTATATTTCCTAATAGTATTTCTTTTCTTTTTTCCTAATTCATAAAGTAAATTAGTGATTTTTGTTGTGCTACATCGTGAGGTAATTGATTGTAACAGGCTTTTACATAGAAGCACTGCTGAGCAGCGTAGACTGAGGCCCAGATTCTCTAACCGGTGTTGATATTTTAGGCACTGGAAGGCACCCAAGCTCAGTAAAAAATGCCACTTAAACAATGTTTTTAACTGAGTTTCAAGGCGCCTACCGACAATCACCAGAATCGCGCCTCTGTAGGCACTTTGCTTGTTGAGACTATGAGGCTACTTTGAGTAATTTTTTTGTATATAAATGGTTCCTGCAGCAGACACTGGTACTGGTATTGAAACATTCATGTTTTCACGCTATATCTGTTCATCAATGTGTATAAAGAGTGTGAATCCCTTTTATCATATCATGGATAAAAATATACTGTATACCATCTTACTCTAGGAGAGCTCATACAATTACACACTAAGGCCCTTTTCTATCAAACTGCGATAGCAGTTTTTAGTATGGGGAGCCGCAATGAATGGCCTGCGCTGCTCCTGACGCTCATAGGAACTCAATGAGTGTGGGAACAGCGCAGGCCATTCAGCGCAGGCCATTCAGCGCGGCTCCCCGAGCATAAAACTGCTATCACAGTTTGCTAGAAGAGGACCAAAATTTATTAGTGCACATCCAGCATGCTAATGAACTGAGTATGCACTAACAAATTCACATTACAACTATGAATTTCATACTAATCATTTATACATTCATGTGAACCTTGGAAAGGAATTTCTAGAGCAAAGGTTTGGGAGATCAGGTCTGAAAATGGTAGACTCTACAATGACTCACAGGTGGTGCATACATAGATTGTTTTTCCAGTGGAGGTTCTGAATGCCAAACCAATTTAACAGATTTAGGATAAGAACTGAGGGCCCATGGTAGCTAGCAAGAGAAGGAAAATCCAAAGATTAAGTGGGGTTTATGGCCTACAAAAGGAAGCAAATTGGGCAGACTTAATAAAACCTGTCAAATCCTCTCTGCCATCGAATTCTCTGCTTCTGGATTTGGATAAGGGGCGGAACAGGATCTGGTAAATGGTCATTGTTGATGTTTGTTCATTCTCTGATGGATTACATTACTGGTATCCCATTACTTCTGCAGAGCATCAAGATTTATTGCTGCTTCTGCAGTAAATATTTGACTTAGAATTACTGAACACTGTATTTATTTATCTTAGAGGTCAATAAATCCTGACTGTCAGACCAAGAGGAGTCACTTTCATTGTTTCCAAATTCAAGAGTAATTGGGTCATTATACTATTCTGTGATATTAGCACCCACACTAAACTGCTATTTAAAAAGTAAAAATAGTGAACATTAAAATTACAGAGATCCATTTAAGAAGCAAATAATGCTGGTAACTGAATTAAAGTGCCGTACATTCCAGGCAAAATGCCAGTAGCCTACAGCGGTCCCTAATGAAAACATATATCTTCTGAAAGACAAAAATCTGTTTCACACTCACAGAAACATGCCTCTTATTTTAATAATGCAGTATATGAGCATTAAATAGACATCACAAAATTATCTTCGTCCCACATCACTCATGCTCTGTACCAAGATCCATTGTAATAAGAGTGACATTATTCTTTCTTCTTATTACATAAGTCAAAATACAGTTTTGCCAACTTGAGAATGAGCATTCTGGGGATTGGCTAAGGTTGCCCTGCATTAAAAATGATACGTGGACCAGTCTCCGGTTGCTATAATTCATTTCATTTCTTTTCCAGGCAGATAAATCCATTCCTGGTTTTATCCCTAGTGCAACTATAGCAGGGCTACTCAATTCTAGTCCTTGAGATCCACAGCAAGCCAGGTTTTCAGGATATCCACAATAAATATGCATGGGAGAGAGTTGCATGTATTGCCTTATTGGTATGCAAACTTCTCTGATGCATATTCATTATGGATATCCTGGAAACCTGGCCTGCCTGCAGACCTTGAGGACTAGAATTCATTAGCCATGATTCAGTGGCGTAGTAAAGGTGAGGTGCACTTGGGGTGCACATGCCCCTTTCCCTTTCCCTATACCTTTTAAATTTCTCCAGCCCATATCAGTGTCGCTTGCCCTTTGATGTCACTTCCTAGATGCGGGTTCCAGAAGTGACAGCAGAGATAGCGGCAAAAAGGTATGTTATTGGTATTAATATTTGGGTAAGAGAAGCTGGCTGGCATTTAACTGGATAATTGTTAATATTCAGCTCTTAGCAAGTTAAGTTAAACCAGACAAAGAAATTACTACTATTTATGCTGTTCTATTTAGCTTGGTAACTTATGGGATTATTTACAAAGCATTTAGACACACAAAGTACCATGGAGGAGCATTTTCAATAAGACTTCTAAGTCTGACTTTGGACATTTTGAGAAAAATGTGAAGAAAATGTCCATTTTCGAACCCGCAAGATGTCATCTTTTTTTTTTTTTTTTTTTGACAATGGCCCAGCTAGATGTCAAATTTTTTTTTTTTTTTTTTGCAACTATTGAGAAACAAAAAACAAGCGTCCAAGTTAAAAGCATCCAAAACAAGCTATTTGCATGTAGGAGGCTGCATTTTTAATGGGCTGGTCACATAGACATGCCAGCAGAGCAGTGGGGCTCCTGTGGTGGTGGTGGGGGATACTATTTTGAACTTCACATCAATGGTGCCAGGTACACATCTCACCATAACTCCCATACAATAAATAGTGAGTCCTTCAAAACTCTCCCAAAATCTACTTTATCCGCCTGCCTACCACCTCAATAGCCCTTATGCTTGCAGGTGTCACCTATATGGAGGTACAAGCAGGGCAGAATTAACCAATAGGCCAAGTAGGCACGTGCCTAGGGCCTGAAATGGTCAGGGGGGCCAAATGAAGGAAGGCATCAACATTGTTTTTTCCAAAAAGCGATGGGCCCCTCCAGCATCGAACGGCAACGCGGCCACACTCCCCCTTCCCGATCGGCAACACAGGCTCCCCCCCCGATCGGCAACGCGGGCCCCACCCCGATCGGCAATGCAGCCCCCCCTCATCGACAGAAAGTAAGACAAGCAAGCAACGCGAGTAAGAAAGGCAACGGGAACTGAAATTGTGCAAGCGGTGCTGCTTGCCCAAAGCTTCCCTCTGACGCAGCATCCTGTTTCCGCCTGGGTGCATGGTGAGGTGGGGCGGAGCAGGGGACCCAGTGTACCATATTTTCACGCATATAACGCGTGCGTTATACACAATTTTTACAAACCGTGCATAACCTTGCGCGTTATAGGCGTGAGTGCATTTTACAATGTTTTTTTTTACATAGTTCCCTCCCCCCCTCCCACGGCCGATTCACCCCCCCCACAGGACCGCTCGCACCCCCACAGCCTCCCCCCTTCCTCCCTCCCCATCATGGAGAAGCTCCTACCGATCTCCTGCTGCTTCCTTTGCCGGCGGTCCCGGGCCTTCTGTGAGCCCTGCGTCTGCGCTACTTCCTCTTCCGGCAGTCCCGCCCTTTCTCTGACGTCAGAGAAAGGGCGGGACCGCCGGAAGAGGAAGCAGCGCAGACGCAGGGCTCACAGAAGGGCTGGGATCGCCGGAAGAGGAAGCATTTCAGAGCAGGGCTCACAGAAGCCCCAGGACCGCCGGCAGAGGAAGCAGCAGGAGAACGGTAGGAGCTTCTCCATGATGGGGGGGTGGGGAGGCTGTGGGGGTGCGAGCGGTCCTACAAGGGGGGGTGAATCGGACATCGGGGGGGTGTGATGCGAGCGGTCCTGCGGGGTGAATTGGATGTCGGGGGGGTGCGAGCGGTCCTGCGGGGTGAATCGGACGTCGGGGGGGGCATCAGGCTTTCAGGGTGGGGACAGGACTTCAAGGGGTAGAGGAGAGTCGGGGCGGGCCAGAGGAGAGTTGGGGCGGACGAAAGGAGAGTCGGGGTGGCCACAGGAGAGTCGGGGCGGGCGAAAGGAGAGTTGGGCAGCGACGGGAGAGTCGGGGCGGCATGTGCGGTATACGGGTATGCGCGGTATATAAAAATTTCTTTACATAAATTACAGTTTCCCGTGTGCTATACCCGTGTGCGCATTTTACACAGGTGCGCGGTATATGAGTTAAAATACGGTACTTGTATGCCTAGGGGCCCTCGATGAAGTAATCCTGCTCTGGGTAAAAGTAGAGTTTTAATGGGCTCACACTTTCTACCACACGTGTTCTTGTTAGGGTGGCATATGGGCCTTGGACCCTTTCTCTGTAGTCCACTGCACTGTCCACCAGGCTACTCCAGAGTAGAGAGTTGCGTGGGGACAAAAATCCCACCTATCCCCGTCCGTCCCTGCCAGGATCCTCTCTGTTCCCACCAGGATCCTCTCCGTCCCCACCCATCCCCGCAAGGAATTACCTCCATCCCCGCCCGTCCCCATAAAAAGCAGCAATTACTTCTGACAGGATCATCAATTCCACAGTTTCTTTTGTGTTTGCGTTGCTGTTTTCCTGGTGGAATCTCTTTGGTGGAAACCTTTTTTTGTTTTCTATTCAGGTAATTAACTTATAAACGTCCTCTTTTACTAAGGCTGACGTGTCCATTATATTATATGGGCGAACCCTGCTTACAAAGCCTTCCATCCCCATGGGAGTCCCATTGGCTAGAAGGGGGTCCCCGTGGGAGTCCCGTGGGCCAGAGGGGGGTCCATGTGGGAGTCCTGTGGGTTAGGGGGGTTTCCCATGGGATTCCCGCGATCCCCGTTCCCATGCAGACCTCTACTCCAGAGACCTGCTTGCAGCTCTACTACAACTGGCCATAGTATCTGAAGCTGTCATAGAGAGATATATGTACTATTTCATGCAGATATTTGGGAGGGAGGCATAAGGGGGTCAGTGACCACTAAGGGAGTGTGTGAGGGCCATATTTGTATCCCTTCAGAGGTCATCTGGACAGTTTTTGTACCTTTTTGGCCCTTAAATGTTTTAAAAACAGGTCTAACTCAAAACATCCAAATTGTGCCCTGGACATTTTGTAAAATATTTATCGCTGTGAAACGTCCAAGCCCAGTCTAATCCTGCCCAAAACATGCCTGGACACACTGGAGACAAAACAACCAGAAAAACATCTAAAATTTCAATTTTGAAAATGTCCACGTAGACGTTTTGACTAGTAAGGCGTCCAAGTGCCGGTTTATGCCATCTTTTTTTGAAAATGAGTCCCATAGTAACCTATGGTAATTTGGCTGAATATTTCCTCAGGGCCTGCTCAGTGCCAGTTAACAGGACACGAGGCTCTCTTACCTGACCCCATTAATTTGTAGTATTAAATTTAGTAATAAATACCATATAATAAAAATTAGATTATGCTGTGTAGATATTTCCCATATATTATAAAACCAACTCTTTCTCAAAGAAGTCAATATTGTGTCACACTTTCTATCTCTTTTCTTTCATGACAGATATAGAGAGATAATTATGAGCTTCCATGTGTGCATGGCACTGAAAAGGTTAATCTGTAAGCACCTTGTTGTGCAAAGCCAACAAGGCACCCTTAAGCTCATTTGCTGAAATTTACTTTGTTCAAAGACTGCTGTCACAATCCTGGAAGAAAGCTTCAGGCAGAAGGTAAAGCAGGAGAAGATTCCTTAACTATTCTGTAAAAACTAAAAAAAAAAAAGGACTTCTATGCCTTCAGCATCCCCTGCTGGCCAAAACATGCACAAAACCAGAAGCCAATTAAGAAAGTAGCAGGCTAAGAAAGTCCTGATGTATACTGTACTTGCATTTTATTGCACATCTACACAGACCCGGTATTTTTAGTACATATTATATGGGAAAAAAAATATTGTACTTCTAAGACATTTTGAACATATGGCTAAATAAAGCTATTTGGTGTACACAGTACTGGATTATAGATCTGTATGTAGTAAGTGTAATTCAGGGAAAAGCTATTTCCTCCATAGAATCAAAGCTAGAACTGTTGTATTAAATGACATGATTCTTCCAGAATGGGTTTTTGTGCCCCAAGAGGAAACACTTCTAAATACTCAAAATGCAAAAAATGCTAAATGTTTGGACTTCTGGATATTTTTCATGAGAAACCACTTTGCTAAATAATAAATAAAATAATAAAAAATAATTCAGACTGTTAAAATGATGATTTTGCCTGTAGTTTGCTATCAAATCAATATGTTAACAATTTATTTCAGGGGTCCTTTTATAAGAAATTAAATAGTATTCTAACAAAATTTATTTGGCTTGGAAAATCTGCAGTGTCTGCATCAATGAGACAAACTTGGTTTTTTCTGTTACATAGAACATTTTGGACACGGGTGCGTTTGCAAAAATTAGATAGCTCTAAGTCTAATAGATGTTGGCACTGTCATCTTGAAGCTGGAACATTGGATCATTTATTGTTTTTTTGCCCTCTAATATATAATTTTTGGAAATCTATTTGGAGTCAAATTAATAATTTACTTGAGAATCTGGTGGCACTTTCATATGATACAATATTATTTGGAACTTCAATGAGGAAAGAGAGTCAAACATCGCATAAAAACAATATGGGGCTCATAATCAAAAACAAAAAAACGTCTAAAAAGTGGCCTAAATGGCTACTTGGACGATCAAAAAGCCTGATCTTTCCCGATGATGGTTACTGTGGATGGGCAGACTGGATGGGTCATTTGGCCTTTATCTGCCACCATGTTTCTATGTTTCAAACCATACAGTATCTGGATGAGGCCAGGAAGAAAGTCCAAAAATACACCCAAGTATCTAAAAATCGTTTATTGTAATGAAAAGAAAATTCTAAGTGGCATTGCACAAAATGACGTGCAATGAAAAATTGGACCCAATTGATGTGCAAAGAAATAATGACAAAGATGAGGGATCCAAGATGGCTGCCACTAGTTTACTGCAGTGAGGATGCCTCTGATTGTCAGCTTTACCTTGAACACTATGCCGAAAAGACGGGGAAGAAACATTGGTGGTGCCTCCCAGCGTTCGATAGCCCCTCTCTCTCTCTTTGGTTAATAGTTTTGTAGGAGCTGGTAGAAAATTTCTCTAACCAGCTGGTTACCTCTTTCTGTATATAGCTCTAGGGGATCAGTGTCCCAGAACCCTGAATTTACTGGTAAATGTGAAATTTCTAGTTTTCCAGTTTACCCTCTTTTTACCTGATAGTCACTAAGGAGGCACCTACTTTACCCTTAGGATTGGTAGGCTTGTGTGTAGATGCTGTCTTTTTTTTTTTAAATAAATAGCAAATAACATCAGAAGAGCAATAGAGCAAGCTTTAAACTAAGTAGATGGGGAAAGCGACAGTCGACCTGGTATCGACGGTTCGGGAGACAGTATCCAGTGAAGGTACTGAAGGAAGGAAAAAATGCTGGGTAGGCACATATGGCAAACAACAGGATCTGGAAAAACAAGGGAGACAGATGAAATGAGAGGAAGACAGGATGAACGTACTACAAGAAAGAGTCAAAATGGAACTGGATGATAGGAATGAACAAGAGGAACATAAGAACATAAGAAACGCCTTCGCCAGATCAGACCTTAGGTTCATCTATTCCGGCGACCCGCACACGTGGAGGCCAAGCCAGGTGCTCCCAGATGGAGACCCTGATCACCCGTATCCCTCAATGTGATTTGCAAGGAGGTGTGCATCTAACTTACACTTGAAACCCAGAATGGTAGTCTCCGTCACCACCTCCTCCGGGAGAGCATTCCAAGCGTCCACCACTCATTGTGTGAAACAGAACTTCCTGACATTTGTCTTGAGCCTGCTGCCCTTCAGCTTTAGTTCATGACCTCTTGTCCTTTTCACTTTTGACAATGTGAACAGTGATGATTCTTGCTCTATTTTGTCGAATCCTTTCAGTATTTTAAACGTCTCAATCATATCCCCTCGCAGTCTCCTCCTCTCGAAGGTGAACAGTCCCAGTCTTCTGAGTCGTTCTTTGTAGCTCAAATTTTCCATACATTTTACTAGCTTCGTGGCTCGCCTCTGCACCCTTTCCAGGAGGGTTATATCCTTTTTTAGGTATGGAGACCAGTGTTGGACACAGTACTCCAAGTGTGGTCTGACCATTGCTCTGTAAAGCTGCATTATAACGTCCGCCGATCTACTCGTGATCCCCTTCTTTATCATGCCCAACATTCTGTTTGCTTTCTTTGCCGCTGCTGCGCACTGAGTTGACGGCTTCAGGTTCCTGTCTATCAGTACCCCCAGGTCTCTTTCTTGTTCGGTTTTGGCCAATGTTACACCTAACATTTTATATTCATGTTCCTTATTTTTCTTACCCAGGTGCATCACCATGAGTTTGTCTATGTTAAACTTCATCTGCCACTTTTCCGCCCAATTGGAGCACACCAAGAGAAGACAATAAGAACATACCACATGAGGATGACAAAAGAGACATTAATCGGGAGTTGGCAGGTCAGGAAGGGGACAGCAAAGAGCATGACACGCAAGGGAGCATAACAAGGAAGGGAAAATATCAGGACTTAAACTGCATGTATACGAATGCAAGGAGCCTAAGGAACAAAATGGGGGAATTGGAAGTCTTGGCCAAAAATGAGAGCCTGGACATCATAGGGATCACGGAAACATAGTGGAATGAGGTAAAACAAATGGGATATAGTACTCCCAGGATACAAACTCTACCGAAAAGACAGGACACATCAGAAAGGAGGGGGAATAGCACTATACATTAAGGACACCATTCACTCGACTAGTGTGGACGCAGCAGCGACAAATGACCAACTGGAATCATTGTGGGTTAAAATACCAGGGAGAAACAGATCCAAGATAAAGATGGGACTGTACTACCGTCCACCCGGGCAAACTGAAGCAGATGACACAGAAATGGTAGCTGAGCTGAGGCAGGAATGCAAGAATGCTAACACCATAGTTATGGTAGATTTCAACTATCCCGGGATAGACTGGTGTCTTGGAAATTCAAAATGTACAAAGGAAGCAGAGTTCCTGGAGACCGTTCAGGACTGCTTCATGGAGCAACTTGTCAAGGAACCAACGAGAAAGTCAGCGATTCTGGATCTGATCCTCAACGGGCTGAAGGGACCTGCAAAGGGAGTGAAAGTAACGGGACCGTTAGGGAACAGTGACCACAACATGATTCAGTTCAAAGTGAAAGTAGGATCACCAAAGGGAAAGAGAACCAAGGCAACAACGTTTAACTTCAACAAAGGGAACTATGAGGCCATGAGACAAATGGTGAGGAAGAAGCTCAGAAACAGCTCCAAGAAAGCTCAGACAGTGGAGCAAGAATGTGGAAAAAGGACAAAACCGAAGAAAATTGGAAAGAGCACAGGAAGCATCAGAAAGCATGTCACCAAGTGGTCAGGAAAGCCAAGAAAGAATACGAAGAGAGACTAGCCAAGGAAACAAGAAATTTCAAACCATTCTTCCGATATGTAAAAGGAAAACAACCAGCGAGGGAGGATGTGGGACCTCTGGATGAGGGGGACAGGAAGGGGGTGGTGAAGCAGGAAAAAGAGGTGGCTGATAGACTAAACATGTTCTTCTTGTCGGTCTTTACCAAAGAAGACACATCCAAAGTGCTGGAACCGGAAAGAATCTTCAAAGGGGATCAAGAGGGAAAATTAGCATGCATGGAGGTAAGCCATGATGACATACTCAGATAGATAGATAGATTAAAAACTGACAAATCTCCGGGCCCAGACAGAATACACCCGAGAATACTGAAAGAGCATATTTGTAACCTATCCTTGAGAACAGGGGTAATCCCGGAGGACTGGAGGATAGCGAATGTTACACCTATCTTCAAAAAATGATCGAGAGGCGACCCGGGGAACTACAAACCAGTGAGCTTGACCTCAGTTCCGGGGAAGATTGCTGAATCACTGATCAAGGAAAGTATCAATGAGCATATAGAACTAAATAAACTGATGAGAACAACCCAGCATGGTTTCTGTAAAGGAAGATCATGCCAAACGAACCTACTGCACTTCTTTGAGGGGATAAGTGAACAATTGGACAAAGGTGACCCCATAGACATCATATATCTTGATTTCCAAAAAGCCTTCGACAAGGTACCCCATGAGCGCCTACTGAAGAAATTGTGGAGCCACGGGGTGGAAGGGGATGTACACAGATGGATCAAAAATTGGCTGGCAGATAGGAAGCAGAGAGTGGGTGTAAAGGGACGCTACTCTGACTGGAAAGGGGTCACGAGTCGTGTTCCACAGGGGTCGGTGCTGGGACCGCTACTGTTCAATATATTCATCAATGACCTGGAAACAGGGACCAAGTGTGAAGTTATTAAATTTGCGGACGACACAAAATTCTCCAGCAGGGTCAGAACTGTTGAGGAATGCAATGAACTACAGAGAGACCTGAACAAACTGAGTGAGTGGGCAAATAGATAGCAGATGAGCTTCAATGTAGAGAAATGTAAGGTCTTGTACATAGGGAAAAGGAACCCCATGTATAGCTATACGATGGGAGGGAGGGTACTGGGGTAAGGCAACCTAGAAAAAGATCTGGGGGTATTGGTGGATAAATCAATGAAGCCGGCGGCACAATGTGCAGCAGCCTCGAAGAAAGCGAACAGAATGCTGGGTATTATCAAAAAAGGTATCACTACCAGAACAAAGGAAGTTATCCTGCCGCTGTATCGAGCAATGGTGCACCCGCATCTGGAGTACTGCGTCCAATACTGGTCGCCGTACCTTAAAAAGGATATGGCGATACTCGAGAGGGTCCAAAGGAGAGCAACAAGGATGATTAAGGGCATGGAGAACCTTTCATATGCCGAAAGGTTAGACAAGCTGGGGCTCTTTACCCTGGAAAAGCGGAGGCTTAGAGGGGACATGATAGAGACCTATAAAATCATGAAAGGCATAGAGAAGGTGGAGAGGGACAGATTCTTCAGACTAGCGGGGACAACAAAAACACTAGGTCATTCAGAAAAATTGAGAGGAGACAGATTCAGAACAAATGCTAGGAAGTTCTTCTTCACTCATAGGGTGGTGGACTTCTGGAATGCACTTCCAGGAGAGGTGATAGGACAGAGTACATTATTGAGGTTCAAAAAGGGACTGGATGACTTCCTGAAAGAGAAGAGGATAGCAGGGTACTGATAGAGGGTTACTTACGGGACATTAAGTAAATGGGATATAAACATCCTATGTAAGGAGCACTTACAGGTCATGGACCTGGTGGGCCGCAGCGGGAGCGTACTGCTGGGCGTGATGGACCACTGGTCTGACCCGGCAGGGGCAATGCTTATGTTCTTATGTTCTTATTTAATTGTTTTAAATGATACATTCAACTATTGTGGCAATTAAACCAATTAAATTAGGTGGTGTTAGAGTGGCTATTGCCACCTAACTTTCGGCATCTTTTATAGAACCCGGGCCTTAATTTACAGAATAGGGGCATAAATCAATTATGTGATCATTAGTATTTCCCTTTGATTTCTGCATGAGTGTTATACACATCCAGGAAGGGTGGATGGGAGGGTGCGGGAGGGGGGTGTTATGTGCTTATTATATCATTTGATTGTAATGAGTGCTGTTTATTGTATTAATTGTTTGTTAACCTGTGGTACTTTATGTTGGCTTTTAAAAATGAATAAAGACTTATTATAAAAAAAAAATTATATGCACAGCTACTAATTTATTGTCAATCAGTACTTGTTAATGCCAATTATTAGTATCTATCTCCAAGTGCCAATTTAGCCCCAATTAGCTAATTATGTTGTGTATATAACTGACCCTATTCTATAACTAGGCACACAATTGGGCACCTAAATTTATACGCCATTTAAAATCTTGCATGGCCCTAATCTGCAATTATGTGCATACATGCACACAACTGCTATGCTATAATGTAAGCGGCTAAATTCAATTTCACATATCAGAGAGGGGCATGAGCGTGCTGTCTTTTAGAATACTGTTAGTACATGCATAACTGACACATTTAGACACGTGTACGCATTTAGATATGCGTACGTTTATACCTAGAACTAGTATAAGTGCTCACATCTAAACTTATGTGCATAACTGCAGGCTTATACTAGTATTCTATAACAGTAAATGGGCACTTAGGCCCCCATTCTATAAATAGCACCTAACTCCTAGGTGCCATTTGGCATGGTTGTCAATCAGCCACTAGATGCTGTGTATAGAATTGCACCTAGTGGCACCTAAGCATTCCTAGGTGCTTAGGAGCACTGCAATTTAGAATAGGGTTTTCTTGGCTTAAATGAGTGTGCTTAAGTCATTCCATACCCAAACACTGCCCATAATCTGCCCCAAACCACGCCTAAATGGGCGTCCCTATGTTATGTGACAAACACAGGCGCTAAGCGTGATTCTATAAAAAGCACTTGCACCTTGTAGAATTGTGCTAAGCACCATTCTAGTTGACGCTGATATTTTAGGCATCATATATGGAATCAGGCCCTTAGAGGGTGGCAGCAGTGTTTGTTTAAAACGCCGACTATGGCTGGCAACATTAGACCCAGATATTCAGTGCTGAGCTATGTTTAGTCCTAGCACTAAATATCTGGAGCCAATTGTCCTGGTGCTAGCCACCAAAACCTATGCGAGTCCAGGCCCAGCTAAATTTACTGTTTAATTTTTGAAAGGGCAACTATGATAAAATGAGGAAAATGGTTAAAAAGAAGCTAAAATGATCAGTTGCAAAGGTTAGGACTGTAAACCAGGCGTGGATGTTATTTTAAAAATACCATCGGGGAAGCCCAGACCAGATGTATTCCATGTATCTGCACAGGTGGAAAGAAAGAAGAGGAAAAAAGAGCTGGCATGGTTAAAAGGTGAAGTGAAAGAAGCTATTTGAGCATTTAAAAAAACACATCCTTTAAAGAATGGACAAAGGATCCAAATGAAGAAAATAAGAAGAGACCCGAGCACTGGCAAATTATATGCAAAGCATTGATAAAGAAAGCTAAGAAAGAATATAAAGAGAAACTTGCAAAAAAAAGCGAAAACTCAACAATTTTTTTAGGTGCATCAGAAGTAGAAAACCTGTGAGGCAATCCATGGGACCGCTGAAAGATCAAGGAGCAAAAGGGGTACTCAGTGAGGATAAGGCCATTGCGGAGAGACTAAATTAATTCTTGCTTTGGTCTTTATGGAAGAAGATGTAAGAGATCTACCTGAACCAGAAATGCTTTTCAAGGGCGATGATGATAAGGAACTGAAAGAAATCTCGGTGAATCTGGAAGATGTACTAAGTCAAATCAACAAGTCAAAAAGTGATAAATCGCCTGGACATCCTAGGTACTGAAAGAACTCAAACATTAAATTGCTGACTTGCTATTAGTGATCTGTAATCTATTGCTAAAATCGTCTGTAGTACCTGAAGACTGGAGGGTAGACAATGTTTTGTCGATTTTTAAAAAGGGTTCCAGGGGAGATCTGAGAAATTACAGACTGGTAAGCTTGACTTCAGTGCCTGGCAAAATGGTGGAACCAATTATAAAAAATAAAATTATTGAACACGTAGACAAACATGATTTAATGAGACAGAGTCAGCATGGGTTCAGCCGAGGGAGATCCTGCCTCACCAATTTGCACGATTTCTTTGAAGGTGTAAATAAACATATAGATAAAGGTGAGCCAGTTGATGTAGAGTATCTCAGTTTTCAAAAGCTTTTGACAAAGTTCCTCATGAGAGGCTCCTGAGAAAATTAAAGAAACATAGAAACATGACGGCAGATAAAGGCCTAATGGCCCATCTAGTCTGCCCATCCACAGTAGCCATTATCTTTTTCTCTCTCTGAGAGATCCCACGTGCCTATTCCAGGACCTCTTAAATTCAGACACAGTCTCTGTTTCCACCACCTCTTCTGGGAAACTGTTCTACAATCTACCACCCTTTCTGAAAAAGGAATTTCCTCAGATGACTCTGGAGCCTATCACCTCTTAACTTCATCCTAGGGTCATAGGATAAATGACAAAGTTCAGTTGTGGATTAGGAATTGGTTATTGGATAGAAAACAGAGGGTAGGGTTAAATTGTCATTTTTCTCAATGGAGAATAAACAGTGGGACCGGTGCCAAAGGGGGGAGAATAAAACAAAAATGAAAAATAAGATAATACAATTTTATTGGACTAATTCTTTTTTCAATTAGCTTTCAGAGGCCAGAACCTCTTTTCTCAAGTCAGTAAAGTATACTGGTGTTACAATATCCTGTCCTGACCCGAGGAAGGGAGTTTTGGTCTCTCAATTAGTCAAAAATGTATTACAATTAGTCCAATAAAAGGATCACCTTATTTCCATTTTCTACTTATAAATATTTATCAACACAGCTACAATACTACTTTTATCCTAAAACAAAAAAATATAAATAGAACATTTTTTTTCTACCTTTGTCTTCTCTGGTTTTTGCTTTCCTCATCTTCTTGTCACTCTCTTCCTTCTATCCACTGTCTGCCCTTTCTCTCTGCCCCTTCTGTATGGCATCTTCTCTCCTTCTATGCTCATTTTCAGAAACTTTATGCCTCCCCCTTCCATCTCTCCCTTCACCCCCATTGGTCTGACATCCATCTTCTTCCCTTCCCTCCCCTCCTCCAATGATCTGGAATCTCTCTCCTCTCCTTCCCTTCCCTCTCCTACACCCCCATGTTCTGGCATTTCCCTCTCTCTTCTCCCTTCCCTTTTCTTCCCTTATTTTCCCTTTCATTTTTTTTAATTTTTTTTTTTTTGCATTTGTCTAGATTAAGTTCTTATTACCCTGTAATCAATTTCTTTTTTTTTTTTTTTAGGTAACACTTTTTACTTTATTATTTTTGTAAACATGGGTCAAAATATTTGAAAATATTTCTCAATAGAAGCTAACTTATTTTTTACTATGCCAGTCTTTTAAAAAAAATTGACAATGACCAGTCTCTTGTATATTACCTAATATTTCATTTATCTCATTATATTTTATTTGTTCTCCTTTTTTGATAGTTTTAGAGTTACAACATAGTCATCATCAAAATAATACATATTTTGATATTATATTAAATATAACCCAGGGTTCTGCTGGTCATAGTAGTCAGGAGAAAACTGGAATCTTAGCGAGCTTATTATGTCATTTTTTAAAATCTTTATTATTTTTCTCAAATATTAACAGTGCATTACAAAGAATTTAAACATAAACGAATCAGGAAAAGCACTTTAAATATACAAACATTTTGAAAACAATCATTTTCTCCCCCCACCCCTTTCACCAATAAAAGTAGAAACACCTATATAATTTCAATAAATAATAATGCTTTCCCCCCCTCCCTCCCACCCTGGGTGCGTAAGGAAATCAACTAAAAAGAAAAATTACATGACAGCTAAAGTGACGCAATAAATTATGTCAATGGGCGCCACACCATTTTAAATGCATTACTATATCCCCAAAATTCAGCGTTTATTCTTTCATACTTATAACTGGAACATAAGTTCGCCCACCAGAAAGTAAAATTAAGTCGATCATAACTCTTCCAATTGCATGTTATCATTTGCATGGCTATTCCTGTCATTATTAAGAAAAGCCGGCTTTTATAACAATCCAAAGAAGGTTTAACATGTAGTAGAGTACCTCAAATTATGGCTTCATAAGTCAATGGAATTGATGACCCAAGTACAACATTAATTTGGCCCCATATTGACTTCCAAAAATTAAGCATCAATGGACAATAGGAACAACAGATGATCCAAAGTCCCTTTATCAATATGACAGTGCCAACATCTTTTAGATTTAGAACTGTCTAACTTTTACAAACGCACTGGGGTCCAGAAAATCCTATTCAACAAGAAAAAAAACAAATCTGTCTCCATTTTCATTGTCTATCTACTGCTTGACATCTCTTTCCTTTACTCCCACCAGTATTTCACTAACTCAATCCCTCTTCCCATCATGTGCCCTCTTTTTATTTATCCCCTCCTTCCATCATGTGTCCTCTTTCTCTACCCCTTCCATCCAGCATCTTCTCCTCTCTGTCCACTTCCATCCAGCGTCCCCCTCTCTCCACTTCCTTCTTGCATCTGCTCTCTTCTTTCTCCCATACGTACTTCCATCCAGTATGTGCTCCCCTTCTACCCTCCCCACTAACATCCAGTGTCTGCCCTTTCTCTTTCTCCATCCACCCCTCTTCTATCAGCATCTTCCCCTTGTCTCTCCCTACCCCCTCCCACTTTCATCAGCATCTGCCCCCTTTCTTTCCTTCCAACCCAATTCCATCCAGTATTATTCTCCCTTATGTCTCTCTCTACTTTCCATGCACACCAATTCCATCAGCATTTGCCCCCTTTCTCTCCCTCCACCATCTTTCCATACCAGTATCCTGCTCCCTTCTCTCCCTCAACCACCCTTCCATGCAGCAAGGTCCCGGGATGGCTATGGCTGCCAACTCTTCGCTGGAACAAGTAAGTGACGTCGGAGGGGGTGGAATGGAAGCTACAGCAATATCCCACGATGACTGTGGCTGCTGGTCTATCCCCTCCGACGTCACTTACTTGTTCCAGAGCAGATTCGGCAGCCGTGGGGAGGTGCAGCAAGGTCCTGCAATGACTGCAGCTGCCGGTCCATCCCCTCTGACATCACTTACTTGTTCCAGAGCAGAGCCAGAAGTGGTAGTCATTGCAGGACCTTGCTGCACCTCCCCACGGCTGCCGACTTTGCTCTGGAACAAGTATGTGACATTGGAGGGGGTGAACCGGCAGCCAAAGGGAAGTGCAGGAAGATCCTGTGGCAGCGTAGGGCAGAAAGTTCTGAACCCAGTGTGCCTGCTATACACTCTCTTGGGGCGTTCACTCGGGGCGGACCTCACCTGGGGTGGATCCCCCTGCCCTTGGTACACCACTGATCATGCAGTAACAATGCATCCTAGTTTTTCATTAACTGCTTAATGTAATTAAAAGGTCCCTTTGTGTGCTATTAAAGATAGCACTATGATCCTTTTTATAGTTACTTTGGTAGTTATTTTGCTTTCCATAAAATAGGCCTTCTGCTATGAAATGACCTTCTATGTGTTTCTGTATTGCACTATGTATAACAGAAATCCTGTAGGGATGGGGTTAAAATCTCTGCTTACAGTTATGCTGCTCAGTAAGGTTTTCTGTGTACAAATGTTTTAATATGTTCATTTTTTGAGAAATTGTAATGGTGAAAGCTAGCTTTCTCCACGGAGTAATATATTGTGAATTTATTTGATAGATGGAATGTGTTAAGAGCTATGAAATTGCATAAGATTTCCCCTTAAGTCCATATCATAAAACTGTCATCAATGTCAAGAAACACTTAAGAAATTTGCTATGGTAGGGATCCAGGTATTTCTTCCCAAGTTGTTAGAAAACAGCTGCCTATCTGATGTCTGCTCCAGTTCACAGAATCTGCACTAGGGATGTACACAGTGCTAAATGTTTGGACTTTATTCCACTTATTTCACACACATGTTTTAATAAAAATGTTTTAACCCAAACAATTGACTTAACATGCATTAATTCATAGAAATGGAGAAAATGAAGGCAGATCAATACCATATGACCTATTCAGTATCCCATCCATATTATCCTACACCTCCCTTACAGATCCTATGTGCTTGCCTAATGCTCTCTTGAATTCAGATACTGTCAATCTCCACCATAAGAACATAATATAAGAATAGCCATTTTGGGTCTGACCAAGGATCCATCTAGCCCAGTATCCTGTTTCCAACATTCTACCAATCCCAAGGCAAGCAGTGGCTTCCCCCATGTCTGTCTCAATAACAGACTATGGACTTTTCCTCCAGGAACTTGTTCAAACTTTTTTTTTTTTAAACCCAGCTACACTAACTGCTGTTACCACATTCCCTGGCAATGAGTTCCAGAGTTTAGCTATTGGTTGAGTTAACCAAGTATATCTAGAAAAAGAGAGAGAGAGATCTTTATGTCTCTCCCTTTATGCTTTATAATGAAGACCACTGACCATTTCAGTAGCTGTCCTCTGGACTAACTATTGTCGCATGCTAAGCCCCTGTCTAGGGCAGTAGGCGGCATTAACAGCGATTATCCTGAGTTTGGGTGTGTTTCCCTGGAAATGAGAAACCTCTTCAGGGAGACAGTGACTAGACCTCTGCCTAGTGCAGTGGGCCTTATTGTGAAATCAAAGGTGGATTATGAATAAAATGCAACACTGTGTTCAACAAGAACCAGCTCAGTAGCTTTTATTCTGTCGTCTGACCAGACTCAGTTCAAGATAGCCACCAGTTCATTCCAGCAAACAAACAAAAAAAATTACACCTTTCTTTCCTTGTTTTTGCACAGTGCTTAAACCCCATTGATTACACCTGGGCTTCCAGTCTCTAGTTTGAAAGTCCCATTCATCAGGGCAATTTAGCATTGGCAAATCTTCATAGTAAAGTTTACAAATTTTCCACCAACAAAAAGGTAAAGTTCATCAAAAGTAAAACAAAACCTCCAAACTTTAGGTTTTTGTGGCACATTCTAACTGAAATTATAAAATTGCAAAAGCAACCAAAAATTAAATTTGAGAGTTATTTATTTAAAGTTCTTTAAGCTATGTATGGGTAATTGTAACAACAGTAAAACAATAGATCACTAATCAATGCAATGGATGTGCTTGTTTTTTTAGTGCAAATTAACATATTATAGTGTATACTTATGAAGGGAATTTTTAAAAATAAAATTCTGGAATCTCTCAAGGCACACTCAGAATCTCTTTGGGGGCACGCCACTGTGCCTTGGCACACAGTTTGAGAGACACTTCTCCAGCAGGTTCTCTACGTTGGGACAGTTTACTAAACTTCCCAAAGATAGGCAATTCTCTCACTGGGCAGCAAAAGTCCAAAGTTTCTTTTAGACAAAAATAAAACTTTCAAAAGCAAAACTCCATTCACACATTCCTGGTTGGTTTTAAAGTAATTCCAGGCCAAACTTGTGCTGGAATTTCTTTCTGTGCTGACTACTTGCACGGCCTGGCCAAAATCAAATGTCAAATAAAAATCACATTGCAAAGTCCATATTGGTAATGTACAGTCCCTTTCCTTTTCATCCCAAGCTTTCAATTAAACCAGGTAGCAGTTTTAGTAGTGTTCCAATCTCCAGAAAAACACAAACAAATCAGGTTTAATTTTCTTCATCATTAAGGATCCACCTCCATGCAGTCCTGTGGCTCTGGAAATTCTACAGGCAGCTCAGTAGTGTCCATTGTTTCCAAATCCTCTGGTCTTTCAGTGTTTTGAAACAGGGGCTGTTCACTTTCTTCAGGCATTTCCTCCTCTCTGCCCTATCAGTCTTCAAGTGGCGTATTCCACCTTCCCTGCTTCTGCCTTCCCACTGGGCTCAGGGCTCTCTCCTTAAGTGTCCCAGCACCATGCCCAATCCTCCAGGGAAGAGGGATGAGCTTCAGCTCTCTTGAGTGCAGGGTGTGGCTTTCTCTATACATTCTTCTCTGGGGCTGTCTTAAAGGGATAGACTTCTTTCTGGGAACTGTAGGCTTGCTAAACTTTAAGAGCAAAAACAAAGGAACTGTGGAACTGATGATTTTGATGAAATCTTTATTTCAACGAGGTGTAGATTAAAAGCAAATGAAACACAATATAAAACACAGTAAGAGGTTGTGGTATAGACCCGACATGGGACATGTTTCAGTCGTAAAAGACCATCTTCCGGGGTCCGGTACTGCTATAAGCCACAAATTAGATTTCCTGCATATCACTACTAGCAGAGTCCCTATCCAATTCCACCTCACCTTCTGAAGAGTAGGCAGCTAACTCAGGGTTCTTAACCTGGTCAGCTCTTCTGACAAGGGGAAATGAGTTTTTTCTAAATTTCACTGGGACAAAACCAGAACTGGTGTTGGGTTTGTCACACTATCCTTTATATGTATTTACAAAGGTGTGAACTACAGAATTGTACACTGTACTTTAATGGACCTAACTAGAGTCTTATGTAGACGCACTATCACCTCCTTCCTGTTCATTAGTCTTCTCTCTATGTACCCTAGCATACTTCTGGCTTTTATGGTCACTTTTCTATCTGTTTGAGATCAACTTAAGATAATCAGATATGATGTCCCCAAGTCCCAATCCTCTTTAGTGTATTGAAGTGTTTCACCCCTATACTATATGGCTGTCTTGTGTTTTTATAGCCCAAATACATAACTCTGAATTTTTTTAGCATCAAATTTTAGCAATCAAATTCTACTACTCCAGGGTGCTTCCAACAGATATTTTACCAGAAATGAAGAGCAATGATGACCTACTTGTATTTGTAACTATGAATTTAGAACTACAACCTCCTCCAGGTGGAGCCAGTTCCTGAAATTTGATCTTCAGATATAAGAGAAGAGTCTAAAAGAACACCCAAAACTTTAGACGTTTTATCTACACAAACAACTTACCGTCACAATAAAGCGTTGTGTATACTGAATATTAATTGATGGTCTCTCTAGCCATGCACTACCTTCACAAATATGTGTCCAACAATTTTTATTAAAAGGAGCAAGGCAAAAAATGAATATGCTTGTAGGTTTAGAAATGTAATAACTAGGCATTTAAGTGCAGGATTTTATTATGTGCTGCTTAACCATTGTGAAGGTTCAGAAACACAATAAGCCTTTGTGACATGCTGCCAATTTCATAGCAAAGGGTTCTCAGCAGCTCTGCTCCACTCAGTGAGACACTCTGTTTTCATAAAATTATTCAACAATGAGCTTTCAGGAGCCCTTGGGAGCCTCTTCCAGCACATCACTGCTAACCCTGCCACAGGAGCAGGTGATTATTGTTATAAGCCTTCTGCAAGCACTTTTTAATTAAAGCCGATCATTTCATCAAAAAGTTCCCTTGTTGAAGGGGCTCAAGAGGAACATCTAAAGCAGTATTTTTTTTAATTTTTGTATATATTTTTTTTTAATCAAAGCTTGCTTTTGCTTTTATTTCTATAGTTCTATCTTCACAAGCTGTTTGATTTTTCACATTAGTTCTGCAGGCGGATAGAGCGAAGGGCAAGACAAACTGTTGTACGTCAAGGAGAAAGAATCCAATGACAATTGATTCTGCATGTATCTCTCTTTATTGCATATATCCTTTCAATACCTGTACCGAATAAAGACAAACTAGATGCCAGGTAGCAGAGTCAATTAAAGGAGGGAGGGGGGTTGTTTTTTTATTTATATAATTTTTTTTCATTATATATCTACAAAAGATACAGGATATGAAAAATAATAAGAAATTCTAGGATAATAATAAATCCAACAATTAAGGCACTTTACATCATTTAACTCCTCAAAACAGATCAGTCATTTTTCTCCTGTAATATAAGAAATTGTTCCAATTGCAATGGGTCCCAAAAACCAAATACTGACTTTTACAAAACCATAGCAAAAGTTTCTACCATGGGCAAGTAAGGTAAATGCTCTGACACTCATAGGAATTCCTATGAGCTTCAGAGCATTTACCTCATTGGCTCACGGTAGAAATCTCTATCATGGCTTTGTAAAAGGGGGCCAAAATCCTTTTCTTGGATGCTAATCTCGAAGGTGGACCCTTGCATCTGGTAACTGTGATTCAAGTTATTCTTCCCAATGTGCTGGCAAAAGAGGCCAAGCCCTAAGACATACAGTATGCCAGTCAGTAACAACCCTGCCTGCCACTGGTTGCAATACTAGCATTGCAAACCTTGATCACACAGAGGCAGTTCCTGTTAACTTAGAAAAGGCAGGAACAGAGATTTATTTGCCATTGAATAAGCAAGACAGAGTGCAACCAGCAGGGAAAAGTTTCACACCCTTTTACAAAGCTGCAACAGGCAGTGGGGGAGGAGTGCAAAGTTCTCACAGGGTAACGTTAGATCTCAGAGAACAAAGGACTAGGCAGCCAATCAGGAAGCTGAGTAGCTCAGCTCAGTTGGATAAATGGGGAGTGATTTCACACAGTAGGGGGCCACCTCAAAATCCGTCATGGAGCTCATCTCAGAGACCTACACCAGGGAGAAACAACGGGGAAAGGCACTGGAGACACTTGGAGCCAGACTTGGGACCAGACCTACCTTGGCTGGGGGTAAGACAGGAGGAATCTACCAGGCAAGTGAGAACTCCTATCTGCCTTAAAACTTACCAGGCTGATGGTAGTGCTCAGAAAGCTAGCTCTCAATTAGAAACGGCAGTTAATGAGAACAGCTGTGACTACCCAGCTCAGGAAGAACATAAAAGCTAGGATATAATAATAATAATAACTTTATTTTTATATACTGCAAAACCACAAACAGTTCAGATGAAGAGACTGTATACAGACAGCGATATTACAAAAAACTTTCAAAATTACATTAACATGGTAAGATTAATCAAGTACATCATGGTAGAAATGGTGTCAAAGAAATTTGTCAAAGAGATATGTTTTGATTGACTTCCTAAAACTTTGGTAAGAAGGAGTGTTTGAGATCAAGTTGGTTAAACATGTATTCCATTTGCCTGCTTGGAACAATAGTGTTCTATGGAGGAATATCTAGTAGATACAGCCCTTCAAGGATGGGAAAGCGAACAAGTAGGCACTACTTGTACAAGTTGTGCCTGGAAAGTCGAAATGATGAGATAGATTGGGGATGAACCTGTTATGGTTTTGAAGCAAAGGCAAGCAAACTTAAAAATAACCCTTGCTTCCATGGGCAGCCAGTGTAGTTTTTTGTAATATGGGCTTACATAATCCAATTGAGAATTTATATCTGCTGTCTATATTTATATCTGCTTCAGCATTCTGAATGATTCTCAGTCATTTTATGGTTTTCTTAAAAGATCCCAAGTATATAATATTGCAATAGTTTAAGATACTTAAGATCAAAGATTGAACCAGCAGTCGAAAAGAGAAGTCGTCAAAATAGTGTTTAATGGCGCGAAGTTTTCATAAAATGAAAAAAACATTTTTTTAACTTGAGAGTTAGTGTGATCTTTGAAAGCCAAGCTTCGGTCCAAGATGACATGCAGGATTTTGAAGGTAGAATTAATTGGGTGGTCTGACCCATTTAATCTCAAAGAGGTATTCATGATCTTGCCGAAATCCCAGAGATTGAGAATGTGAATATATATAAGAACATAAGAACATAAGTATTGCCCCTGTGGGGTCAGACCAGAGGTCCATCGTGCCCGGCAGTCCGCACACACAGCGGCCCCTCAGGTCCATGACCTGAAAGTGCTCATACTCTAAAACTCTCATACGCTTTTCGCTTAATGTCCTGTAGAGTAACCCTCTATCTGTACCCTGCAATCCCCTTCGCTTCCAGGAAGTCATCCAGTCCCTTTTTGTACCCCAGTATTGTACTCTGTCCTATTACCTCATTTGGAAGCACATTCCAGGTGTCTACCACCCTCTGAGTGAAGAAGAATTTCCTTGCATTCATTTTGAATCTGTCCGCTCTCAGTTTTTCAGAATGACCTCTTGTTTTTGTTGTCCCCACTAGTCTGAAGAATCTGTCCCTCTCCACCTTCTCTATGCCTTTCATGATTTTATAAGTATGTATCATGTCTCCTCTCAGTCTCCGCTTTTCCAGGGTAAAGAGCCCCAGTTTGTCTAACCTTTCGGCATATGAAAGGTTCTCCATTCCTTTTATCATCCTAGTTGCTCTCCTCTGGACCCTCTCAAGTATCACCATGTCTTTCTTAAGGTACGGTGACCAGTATTGGACGCAGTATTCTAGATGTGGGCGCACCATTGCTCGATACAATGGCAGGATAACTTCCTTCGTTCTGGTAGTGATACCTTTTTTGATAATGCCCAACATTCTGTATATATATATTTTTTTACTGTTGAGTACAATCTCTCAATCTAATATTCACTGCAGTAACAAAGTCACAATCAACTCCTAAAATGTTCAGATGCTAATTTTAGAAGAGATTTTCTGTATATCTTTTGTCAGCTGGCACTGCATTTCTGTTTTGGAAAATATCTTATATTATCCGGATACAGTAATTATCAGCTGGTCCAACATCCATAGAAAGAAGCTTGTTTACCAGGCCACATTTCAGGGCTCAGCTTTTATCAACAGTTTTTAACAGCCATGCTAAATCTCCTTTGAAACTATCACAAAACCTTGTCAATATAGCCTCATTATGGGTTTACCAGGAACAACACAAAAGGACCTGTTAATTCTCTTATTTTATCTTACAGGGGCTTTTATGCCTGCAAAACATATTTGCTCTTGATTTATCAAAATAACACTAGAAAATGAAGCCAGCTGATATGGTACTTTATAATCAGTCATGTTTTACAAAATATGCCATCCTTAATATATGTCAAATAGAATCAGGGAACAAGTAGCAAACTAGAGATCAAAAGGATACACTGTAAGGATTCTTAAGTTAAGTTAATTTGATTATAATTACGTGTATTTCATATATTAAAAACCACAATTTTCAAGGTTTTTTTTTACATTTTTTCACCATGTCACATATGCAATGATTGGGTGGTGGGTCTTGCTATATGGACTTCAATCTTTGGCAGGCCTACACATCTCTGAGCACATGTTACAAATTAGTTAGTTATTCATAATTCATGGTTATAAATTGAGGTCATTATTTTGAGCTTATCCTTAATATTATATGCAGATATTGATGGCTACCAGGTTTTAAAAGGGAAACTCAGTCTGCTGCTGATTCCCTGGAGGAAAAACGTGATACTTCCTATTTTACTTATGCGCAGCTACAGTGAGACATGCAAACTTTGTAAACAAAACTGCAATGACTAGACACCAAAGAGGTAATGTCAGAAGCCTTAGGCACGGTTTGCACTTATAAATTGTGGACTTGTACGTACATGACAGCAAGCACATGCAAATCCAGAAAATCTATTATGTCTACATGTAAATAGCAATATGCAGGGTTTTAAAGACAGAGAGAAGAGGCAGGCTCTGGGTCATCCTTCTAAGTACTACTTATACATATATACAGTAGGGATATGCATTCATCTTTAGCTACGCTTTGGACACTTGTTTTCATTTCGTTTCGATTGATACCCTCACTGTGCGTCCACCTGAGTGCACGTATTCACAGTTCCATCTTCAAGCCAGACTCTTGATAAAGGCACAGACGTCAAAACACTGCCAGTATTGAGTCTATTGAGCCATTGTGGCATATTCATCAATAAAGAGGTTATTTTGAACAATACACCCTTGGCTGATCTATTTACATCCTGCTCTCATGACTCCCTCATCGTGTGCTTTTGTCCCACAATCGAGGCCTGACCTTGGCTTCCGATTCACTGTCTTCATTTTAAATTATACATCCAATGTTGTTTCATGTCATGGGCAAATAAAAACGAGAATACCCCTTCCCTTTTTTTTTTTTTTTTAATGTGAGCCCAGAGTGAACTCTGGGCCCTTTTTAGAAAGTCATAGTTGCATAGAAGCAACAATAATGTCATTGGATCTCAAAGTGATCAGGAAGTATGTAAGAAACAACAATGAAAATAAAGATATGTGGTGTTTTGCATCCACACAAGACTACAATTCATATTGGTCGATGAAATAACACTGAGACAGTGCAGACAAGATACTTTCTCAACTGCCATATGATAAATGGACAACAACAACCCCATGGTTAATATTATTCCTGTTGGCTAGACTGTGGCTATTGAGCTTACTTGAGTTACCTGTGATCACCAAATGTGAGTGGAAAACTCTTGATTAGAACTCAGGAGTTTGGATTTACAACTCTGCTCTTAGCTGAATAGTATTTCCTCCTCAAACATATATAGAAACATAGAAACATGAAGGCAAATAAAGGCCAAATGGCCTATCCAGTTTGCTTACCCACAGCATCCATTATCTCCTCCCCTCCCTAAGAGATTCCACGTGCCTGCCCCACGCTTTCTTGAATTCACAGTCTTTGTCTTCATCGCCTCTAGCAGGAGACTATTCCATGCGTCTATACCCTTTATGTAAAAAAGTATGTCCTTAATTTACTCCTTCATCTTATGCCTTATCATTCCAGAACTTCCTTTCAAATGAAAGAGACTTGCCTCATATGCATTTATGCCACACAGGTATTTACACGTCTATCATATCTCCCCTCTCCTGCCTTTCCTCCAAAGTATACAGATTGAGATCTTTTAGTCTATCCCCAAACATCTTATGATGAAGACCACCAACCATTTTAGTAGCCTTCCTCTGAACTGACTCCAACCTGTTTATATCTTTTAAAAGGTGAAGTCACCAGAACTGTACACAGTATTCTAAATAAGGTCTCACCGGAGTCTTATACAGGGGCATCAATACCTCTTTATTTCTACTGATCATTCCTCTCTATGCACCCTATCATCCTTCTAGCTTTTACTGTCACCTTTATGACATGATGTTTGAAAATAATAGTAATAATAAAAACAATAGAATATGTAAAAAAATATCAAATCATATGTGCTATTGGGTTATCAGGAAATTTTATAAAGTATTTTCTGGAAAAAAATTCACGACTACTTCTAAATATTTGAAAGGTATTAAGATACAAACAAACCTAGGTTGCAGGGGGGGGGGGCACGGGAATAATGTCAGGAAGTACTTTTTCAATGCTGAGCTTTAGACATCTAGGCTCAAGCACTGGAACTTGTTAGATGAAAGTGTACAAGTCACAGATCAGAGAAAGTATCACCAAGCTTTTTCATTCTTCTTTATTCATCAAGATGTACTTTTCTTCTGCCACAATGTGATCAATCTGTTTGAGGCAATTGGAATCACATTTAACCCAAAAGAGAGGTGTCTCTTGATTGACAGCTTATCCAGGAGCATCAAAGCTGTGCTGCTCATAACAGGAACAATTACCCATCTCTTCCACTGACTCATCAGTGCACCACAAAGAGGATTACAACAGCATCAAGACCTTGCTAGGTGTCTTGAAGTATGATGAGTATGGCTAGGAGGTCATTGGAGACTTCAAAATGGTAGCCATTCCTAATGTGTCTCCAGCAGTTTTACCAAGTTTCCCTGCTTTCTCTGCCTTTGGGACAACAGGGACACAAAGGTGCACTACCAAAGTGGGACTAGCCACAGTGGAGAAAAATGACATCAAATGGGAACCACTGGTGGACATCAAATTGGGCCTAATGAAACAATTTGTCAGAGCTCTAGAAAAAGAGTTGGCAGCCTTTAAGTACCTTAAAGAAATCTTCCCTAATCTGTCTTGAGGCAAAGGTCAAAGCTGGTGTCTTCATCAGACCACAGATAAAGAAGATCCTGGAGTACAAGGAATTTCTCAAGAAGCTAACTAGGAAGGAGAAAGTGTCTTGGAGCAGTTTTGTAGCAGTGGCTTTGGGCTTCCTGAGCAATCACAAGGCTGAAAATGATGTGGAGTTGGTTGAGAATCTGGTGAAGAATTACAGTATAATGAGCTATAGGATGTCTGTCAAAGTCCATATCCTTGATGCTCACCTTGATACATTCAAGGAGAACACAGGAGCATATTTAGAGGAGCAAGGTGAGCGCTTCCACCAGGATATACTGGACTTCGAATGCTACTACCAAGGATAATATATTGAGAACATGAAGAAAGCCTACATCTCAGGGCTGATTTGTGAAAGCGACTTACAATATAATTGCAAATCTGAAAAAATTACTCATTTAAAATATTGTGGTCATTTTTGTAAAACTTCAATATAAATACATGTTAATTGTAATTCATATGTTGCTTTTTATGACTTTATAAGAATGAAAAGATGAAAATTTGGCATTTTCATGTTTTAAATAGGTAAATTGCAAAATTTGACTATCCTGGTCACAAAAGCAAAGTTTTATGGAACTAACAGACATTTTCTATACTTTTCTAGGCATGAGCAATAAGGAAATTACACTTATTGCCCACAAACAAAAAATTGTATAGTGAACTCAACAACTATACTCCATGGGATGTTGTTGCCACCGTGAAGTAGTACTGAATTACTGTGGATCCTTTAACTCCCATTTGAATTTCTAAACAATGATTTTGAACCACTTAACACCACTTGCAAGCTGAGTTGGATAGACAAACTACAGGAATTCAAGGTAGCAAAAACACCTTGTTGTAAAACAGAGTTGTAATTTCTAGGTCTAATGCTTTAAAAGATTTTCAAATAACATTTGAGAGATGAACAAAGTGTTCCACATCTATTGACTAGCAAGAGCTTCATACATCAAGGTTGGCAGTTATGTTTTGAAAGCATTGCTACAATTTAAGACTTTTGTCTCCTCAGCTGCAAAAATGTTTTTTCTGTTAAGATTCTGCCGACTTGGTTAACATGTTCACAATCATGAAAAATATCATTTTTCAAATTAAGTTCCGGATTCTACATTGTAGGCGCCACTTGGCACGGTTGTCAATCAACCATTAGGAGCCATTTATAGAATCACACCTAATGTTGTCTAAGCGAACTTAGGTGTCGTTAGGCATCTGAGATATAGGTGCTGCTCCATTAGGCCAGCATTTCACTCGCCTATGTCGGGCCTAATGATGTGTAATTCAACCACACCTGTTCTCTGCCCATAACCAAGGCTACTGTTTGAGAGGGATATCATTAGGTGTGGGAGGGTGCCTCCACTTAGGCAGCACTAGGCGTCCTAAGAGTTTGGTGCTAAACTCTTAAATTGTTTAATTTAAGTGTGTGCTTTTTGTTTTGGGGTTTGTTTGTTTTTTTTGATTGGTTGAAAACCGGTGCAGGCAATTAATTACCATGCTGATTAAGCCAATTATTATTTTTTTTTTTTTTAAATGAGGCATGGATCCAGAACTTAGGCATCACTAGGTGGTTGCAATTAGGGTGCCTAGTGATGCCTAATGTAGGCACCATTTATAGAATATAGACCTAATAGTCTTGGTTCACTGGAATTGTCTCTCTGCCTTTGCCTGCCAAGACCCTATTCAACCTCTAGTTATCTCCTTCCCCTGATCTTATCTCCACTCCCCTTCATCTGTTCCAAACATGCTTGAATTTTTTTCACTGCTCAGAGACTCCCTCAGTCCTAAAAGCTGGAAAGTGACCTTAGGGAAGGGGATTTATACAAGCAAGAGAACTAGCCACAATCAAAATTATTATTCCAGAAAGTGATAAAAGATATAAGAAGCAGTGGCTAAGCAAGGGTGAGTGGCGCTTGAGGCAGTGGTGCCCCTCTCCTGCCCTCTTCTCTGCCTCCTGCTCCTTCCCAACCCCCCCTGCCATGCGCACCCCTTCTCTTCCCCTGTACCTCTCATTTTCCTGGTGTAAACAACATCACAAGCAGCTACCTGCTTTGTGACTGCTCTGCCTCCGACGTCACTTCCTAGGTGTGGAACCCAGAAGTGATTTCAGAAAGAGCTGATACTGATGCGGGCAGCAGGTTCGTGATGCTGCTCATATCAGGAAAATTAAAGAAGTACGAGTGGTGGGAAAGGGCAGACGCACGCAATAGAGGGATGGAGAGGAGGATGGATGCCGGCGCCCCCACCTAGACAGCACCTGGGGTGGATCACCCCCGTCCCCCTTCTATGCCACAGATAAGAAGTTATGTTTAATAGGGGAAAAAATTCAAATGACTGTGGATCTAGCCCAAGAGTTAATGTTGTCAGCATTATAGCTAATGCAACTGTTTTAAATTATTTCTATGACAGGATTAAAGTTATGTGATGTAACAGAAACTTTGGAGCTGCTCAGTGAGATAGCTATCCAGTTACACAGCAATAGACGGTGTATCAGTCTTTTCTTTGTCATACTTAAGCTGATGTAGTAGAACCACTGTATTCAGACCAGCCAAATAGCCAATCACAGATCTGTCACCCTGATGGAACTTAACAAGCATTAGAGATGAGGGTAATTTATTCAACAGCTTGAAAAACTATGTGCAATTCATATTCTGCGATTACTCCCATGTATACACAGTTAAACACTTTCAAACAAAAGGGCAAAAACTTACCAAACTTCTAATATCTTCAAAAAAAATGGTACTTACCTAGAGAAAAAAGAAACAAAAATTAATTACACAGTGCTCTTAGAAAACTGGACCAGTAAGTACTTAAAGTGTTAAATTTAATATTTAATGGTCTTCATTCTACATTTACTAAATATAGAGGGCTAGGCAGGAACGACCCTACAACTGAGTGACTGAGTTTTTCATACATGGCTCCATCTTTCAACCCCTGCTGAGTTATACAAATGAGGCCACACAATGAGTCTCTGTACAAGAGAGACTGGGCTGTACAAGACTCTGGGCTGCCTCTTTTGTTAGGAAAAGCACCATAGGAACCATCTGGGATTCTATATAATTTTGGCCTGAGGGATAAATGCTCAGTATAATTACACTCCAATGTAATTCAGCCAGTCAATACTTTTCTCATCAGCTCCTTCAGTAGCAAGATGAGAGGAGAATCAAGTGGGCAGATTACCTCCAGTTCTTTTATCAGGTTGCTGAACCCACCTACTCTGATATAGCTGAAATTTAAGTGTAGGGATCATGGACATTCAGCCAGGAGCATAAAGAATAGGTACATATCATTCCCAGCACTCCCAGTTGAGAGGCTGCAATGGTTCTACGTAAACTAGTGACCTCTAAGCAACAATGTGAGCTTTTTTATTATTATTGTCTTTGGATTTAGTGTGGAGAAATGTATTCCTTTTGACTTGCGCTTTTGGACCTGTAGTATACATTTTCAAAGATCTCCCTTGAGTTTAAGTTTGTGTCCATCATAAAGTGCATGTGAGAAGATATAAATGATTTTATCCACTTCTCTGCCTGACTGCAGTTTGGATACTTTTGCTTGGGAAATAGCAGGAAAAAGAGAGAAGGAGAGTGAAAAACACATTGGAGCTTAACAAAAGGCCAAAAGGCATGAGGGTTGAAAATTTCCATTTGGAAAGAGTCTATGTGTCAAAGAAGATCATAGAGTGGAGGAAAAGGAATCTTCTCAAGACATTCCCAGGATAGTGAAGAGATCAATAAATGTAGTTTTGCCTTTTTGAATGTATATCTAGAAATGAATGCATAATGATGAGGATTATAAATGATTATAAGTGAAAGGACTGTACATGTGCATGTTGCACAAGCACTTGGTTTTAAAAATTGGTCACTTTTTTCCCCCACAGAAAATCCAATTATATCTGCTCCTCCTGGATTGTAATATTGCATCTTGGAGGTATAAATGTTGTACTATCTGGTGAGAAGGAAGAGCAGTGGGCCTAGTGAACCTTAGCACTAAGGGCTAGTTTCTGTATAGGATGCCTTTATTAGGCACCGTTAGGTGCCCTAATCAAGGATGTCTAGTGATGACGGTCCACCCCGGGTGCAAGGAGCTCGGGATGCTGGAGCAGTCACAGGTCCATGGTCCGCTGGCCCCCCACCCCCTCTAATGTCAACTTCCTGTTCTAGGACAGGGAACCAGTGGAGCCGATGGCCACGTACAGGCAATCTGCAACCCCGTGACCAATCTACATACCCACTGCCTGGAGTAGGAGGCACTTCAGCCAGAGGAAGGGGTGCTCCCAAGTATGCCACTGCCTTATGCTTTCTTATGGATAATAGGTAATTTCTGCACCTTCCACCCAAAGCTCGATGGGAGCCAACAAGATCAAGCGTGTTTTATTTTGTGGTTCCAGCAGTTTGGAACTCTTTTGCTCATCACTTTAGAAATGAAGAATCTTATATTTTATTCAGGGCCTCTCTGAAGGTCAATTTATTTGAACTAGCATTTCAGAATTATTAGCGTGACTGTGACCTGTCATGGGTGTCAGAGCGAGGAGCAGAGAGTGCAGTGTGTGATAATGCTTTCTTCTCTGATTGAAAGGTTATGCTTTCTCATTTAATTTCATGGTGTTCTATTTTTTAATGTTATTTTTGTTGTGAACTTGGAGTTTTGTGCGGCTCCCCTTTAACTGTTATATCAAACCAAACCATTTGATGATCACTATTTCCCAAGTGAGCACTCACTTTCTCCATTTGTGAGCACCAGATTCAGTGTTATTTTTCCCTCGTCTAGGGTTACCAGATGGCTGGATTTACCCAGACGTTGTCCTGCTTTTTTAACCTGGTGGTCCAGGCCTGCGGCGCAGAGATTAGCAGCACAGACGTCAGGAGCAAGCTTTACGCTCTCCTGCTCGGCCCCATGCTGCTTTCTGCATGGCTGCCATAGGTTCTGCTGATCTCTGTGCCACAGGTCGGGAAATAAGGAGGAGCCCCCGAGCACCATCTGCAAGGTACCGATAGGTGCTGTGGCAGGGAGGGAGGGAAGCTGGCTGGAGCTGCTGGGCCCACGAGCAGGAGGCAGAATTAAAAAAGGTACAGGGGGGCTGGCTGGCTGAGTGGCCTGGGGCTGGCTGGCTGGGTGGCCTGGGGCTGGCTGGCTGGGTGGCCTGGGGCTGGCTGGCTGGCTGGCTTGGGGCTGGCTGGCTGGCTGGTTTGGAGCAGGCTGGCTGGCCGGCTTGGAGCAGGCTGGCTTGGGGCTGTCGACCATTAGACGTGCCCTGTACCCTGTCCTGGCCTACCACCAGAGGGGGGATAGGGTACAGGGCACACCATTTGGTTCAGAATTTTTTTTCTTGTTTTTTCCTTCTCTAGAGGTGGGTGCGTCTTATGGTCAGGTGTGTCTTATGGAGTGAAAAATACGATATTTCTCATCTCTAGTAACACTCCATGGCAATTCATAACCTCACATACATACATATATACATGTATTGGCTCATAGAGCAACATTAAAATTAACCCCCAATTCCCCTAAATGGAAAGGCCTTGGTAAACAATATTTCTTCCACTTCTCTCATAAAACCAATAAAAATAGTCGTAGTTCAAATGCAAGTTGGTTCCATAAAGGGATCCATAGGTCCCATAGTATATTATGACAAGGTTCATTTTAAGAAAAATACACAATGCCACCTAATACTAGCATTCTATCTCCAGAAATATGGAGGTAATGGAGCTCTTGCAGGAAAGGGGACTAATTGGGTTGTTGCTTGGAACACACACATCACACATTGTTTCCAAAGGTAAAAGGTACAGTGCAAAGCCAGATGAAATACTGGAAGCTAACATCTCCTGAACAGAGCTTTCCATTACTATATTGTGTAGTATTAAAATAGCCGACATTTCTTTCAGGCTCAAGGCTATAATTTTGCAAAGAGCTTTGCTTCAAAAGCAAATATGTCAAGTTCATACAATATAATAAAGGCTAGCCCTCTTTTCCAAAGATGATTTGTGCTTGCAAATTGCTTCTAAAATATATAGTCGAGTATAACATTCTTTGATAGTTAAATTCTATGCAAAATTATTAAAACTCTGCACTCATTTTTGAATTCTTATAACATGAGGTACTACTTTTAAAATGCAATATTAGTACTTAGCATGGATATTTCTTTTATGCAGGATTCAGCCATTACAAGGCCCAGGCACTTCTCTTCCCCCCCCCCCCCCCCCCCCCACACACACACACTTCTCGATTCCCTCTAACATTCTCCCTCTCCTGCCCTTATGCTACCTCAGATCACTCACTTGTTCTCCACAGTAGGGTCAACCTTTTCTTATCTGTCTCGACTCTCTCTAGGACCAACTCCCTTTATCGTGTCACCAGTTATGGTCAAGATAGTCTCTCCCTCCCTCTTTCTTTCATAATACTGTAACTTCTTGTGATCTCACATAAGTGTCTTCATCCTCTACTGGCTCTGGAACAACTTAGATTTTAAGACCGTTTAAGTTCACAAATTATTTTCTTGTAACTTTACCTTGGACTTGGAAAGATGAGTACTTAAATCTAGAACTAAAGACAAATCCAGATTCAAATTCTAGAGCATCTCACACTCTAGTCTTGTCTCACACCCTATTGCAAATATCCTATACTTTGTTTCACTCCCTGATATCCCTATAATGTATCTCCTTCCCATACCACCAGTGAACTGTCTTTCACATCACCATTCTTCCAGACTTTCATAGCCCCTAGCTTAACCCTATTCTCAGATTTTCCTTCTCCCCAGCCCTCTCTCTTAGGTCATCTCTGACCCCCCAATCCCCCCTTCTCCAGTTCCAAATCCATTTCTATAGCTAGCCCCAATGTGTTTTTCTTCTTTTTTCTCATCCCTTTTTCTATCACCCTAAATGATCTTTCTTTTTCCCTCCTCTTGTACCCATAAAACCCCTGTCTCCCAACCACTTTCTGCAAGATTTTTTTTTAATCTATCCCCTGAAACTGTTGGATTTCTAGTTCTCTATCCCCCTCTCCCCATATCCCAGCAGCACAAGGCCACCACTATCACCAGTACCTCTTCCATCTTCTGTCCTGCACAGCTGCCACTGAGGCCTCCTCCATTTTGGGGCTATGAGAGCAAATGCTGGCACTGAGATCCACATCCTCTTCAGACCTACATGGACAATGCTCCTCATCTAATATAATAAAGAGCTAGCCGCTCATGCGCACTCCTATTTGCGTGTTCTGTGCGCTGTAGGTCTGTGGCCGAAGGAGTGCGCATGCACGCTAATACGTCACCAGCCTATCGCCTCCACAAGCCGGACCGCAGCCAGACGACGATCTCCATTCCTCCTGCCGCTTCCGCCGCCGATCTCCGTTCCTCCTTTGCCGCCCACCCCCTTCTCTTCCCGCGGGCCCGAATGGCGATTCCAGCAGCTTGTGCATCAGTCTTCACACGCTGCTTCGGGCCCTTCTACTGCCCTGATTTGCTCTGCCGTGTCTCCGATGATGTCATCAGGGACGTGCCAGATTAAATCAGGGCAGTAGAAGGACCCGAAGCAGCGTGTGGAGACTGATGCAAGCGCTTCTGGAATCACCACCTTTGTAGTCCGGACCGCAGGAAGGGAAAGGGAGGGGGGTAGAGGAAATGCTAATGCTGTTGCACAGGGAACTAGTGGGGGGGGAGGGAAATGGAGGGGAAGGGAATGCTGCTTTGGAAAGACAGACAGAGAGAGGAAGGGAAACACAAAGAAAATAAGAAAGACACAGGGGCAGGTGCACAGGGAACTGGTGTGGGGGGAGGGAAATGGAGGGGGATGGAATGCTGCTTTGGACAGACAGACAGAGGGAGGAAGGGAGACAGAAAGAAAAGAAGAAAGACACAGGGTCAGGGAGATACACAGAAAGACAGACAGGCAAAGGGGGCCAGGGACAGAGACAGACACAGACAGAAAGGACAGCGGGAGCCACGTCAGGAGGGGTGCGGGATGCGGCAGTGGGAACTTTTCCAATGGGTACAACTGGGCGGCTGTCGGGAACCTCTGATCAGGGGCAGAGCAAGGTAAGAGTATCATAGGGATAAAAAAGGAAGGGATGCCTACTGCTGGACAGGGGGAGAAGGAAAGAGATGCTGATGGACAGGGGAGGTGAAGAAAAAGGAACGGAGGACTAATGTTGGACAGGGAGAGAAGGAAAGAGGTGCTGCTGGACAGGGGGGAGGTAAAACAAAGGGAGAAGGGCTGCTGCTGCATAAGGAGAGCAGTGAAGGGGTGGTGGTGGACACAGTAGAGGTAAAAGGAAGGGAAAATGGACAGGGGGAGCAGCCAAGGGGTGGTGATGGACAGCCAAGGAAAAAGAAAGGCAGAAAGAAAGAAAGCGGCTAAGGAGAGAGAGAGAAAGAAAGAGACACACACACATATGTTCTAGCACCCGTTAATGTAACGGGCTTAAAGACTAGTTGCTTGGATAAGAGGGGAATTTGGTGCACATTCTTGCTCTGTGTATAGTAAGTCCCATTCTTATTATAGTCCTCATAATATGAAATTCCTTCAAATTACCCAAAGTCAATATTTTTGTCTTTTTATGCAGATGATCATCTGCTTAATCTATAAATGTTATTGTAGGATTAAAAATAAAATATTTAAATAATTTTGTGTATTAAAAAGAATCTCTAAAGCCATA
This sequence comes from Geotrypetes seraphini, assembly GCF_902459505.1. Lineage (NCBI taxonomy): Eukaryota > Metazoa > Chordata > Amphibia > Gymnophiona > Dermophiidae > Geotrypetes > Geotrypetes seraphini. Next base: position 46,019,751 of record NC_047084.1, on the reverse strand, counting down.
ATTTTTATATTAAAACTTTCTAAGATACTGAAAAGAAATGAAAAAGACAAAACACCTACATATTCAAAATTCTTCCACTATTATGGGCATTTTCAAAACTGCAAAACATCCAAAAATCCAAATAAGTCAGTAGTTGGACGTTTTTCTTGCTAAAGCATCCAAAACAAAAAAGTTAGATTTTTGTGGGAAGTTTTCCCTCCAGAACATCTAACTAGTAAAGGGGCATGTTAGAGGCATGTTTTAGGTAGGCTTTGGGGCAGCTTACACTTGATTGACTTGCAGCTATAATCAAACTTTTTACAAGACATCCTGGGTGGAACTTAGATGTTTTAGGCTAGACCTGTTTTAGAAGCATCTAAATGTCAAAAAGGTACCCAAACTGACCAAATAACCACTGAAGGGATAAAGTAATTACCCACCCACACTCCCCCAGTGGTTATAGACCCCCTACAACCCCCAAAAAAACATCTAAATTAAACAGTACATATCTGTCTCTAGAATAGCAGCATCTGGTATAAGGAAGCCAAGTAGAGCATCACACAATTGTCTTAAGTAGCCAGATGGGTAGGCTAGTGAGCCATAGAGAAGAGGGGCCAGGCTCATGGGACACATTAACCATATTTATGGTAGAAACTCTGAGCCCATAAAACACTACTATACTGCCATATAGGTGCCACCATCACCTACATTTCTCTCCCACAACACCCTCCCCAACAGATCTGCCAACTCTATCTAACAGGATGAGAGAGTGGGGCAAATTATCCTGCCCACAAGCCTACATACCTTTCCTCCCAGCCTACTGTCCAAGAAATAAAGTCTGCCAAAAGCCTTCCTTCTCTTCACTCACTCCTAGTTCCACCTCATAAGAATTAAGAATTGGGACAGGCTGAAGGTTAATCAAGCCCAGTATCCTGTTTTCAACAGTGGTCAAATGTGGCCCCAAGTACATAGCTAGATCCTTGTCCTCCCATCCCCACTTAATCTGTTGCTATTACCCTTTCCTAACCCTTTCAGTTCCTCCACATCATCACCCTTGGAAACCATTTCCGGTTCAAGTAGATCTCTTACATCTTTTCCCTTAAAGACCAAAGTAAAGAATTCATCGAGTCTCTCTGCTATGGTCTTATCCTCCCTGAGTGCCCTTTTTGCTCCATGATCATCCAACGGTCCCACAGATTCCCTCACTGGTTTTCTGCTTTTGATGTACATAATTTTTTTTAGGCACATCAAAAGCAGGAAAATTTTATGTAAGTCAGTGGGTAATTGGTAACCAGTGAGTGTCAATAAGAAGAGGGGGGGGGGGGGGTTTTGAGGGTGACATGATGAAATTTTTTTTGCCTTTAATAGGAGTTTAACAGGATGTTTTGTATTATTTGTAATTTTTGAAGCTCCTTTTGGCAAGCTCCCTGATACAGAGAGTTACAGTAATCAAGATGTGTAATGACAAGAGAACGTATCAGAATATTGAGTGGTGAAGGTTCTAAAAGAGCTGAAATCGAACGTATCATTTGCAATTTATAGAAACATTTTTGGATAACGGTACTTATTTGTTGGTGAAAAGTTAATTTGTTGTCCAAAGTTACACTTAAAATTTGAGAGTAGAAACCATTTGAATTGGAGTAGACCAAATGCAAATAGGGGCTATTAAATCTTCTTTATCGTTTCATGAGAACATAAGAAAAAGTAGATAGGCAATCGAGAGACAAAACAAAAATAGAAAGAAAAATGAAAAAAAATTTGAGTATGACTGGAAAAGGATTCATAGAAAAAGAAGGAATGTGAAGATGGGGAGGAAGTATAATAGAAGACAAAGAATAGGCAGAGACACAGGATTCAAAACTACACAAAAAAGTTAAAAATTTGAAAGTTTAGTAAAGATTATCAGCACTTTTCGGGCCAACTTCTGACACTATCCCTGAAATGCCCCCAAATTAGCCAGTTTTCAATTCAGCATGAACCAAATCTTTTCATTGGCACCATATGGTTAAGTGCTGCTGAAAATGGTGTACATCAGCATCTATCAAAGAAGGATAAAAGAGTCTTCAGTAGCAGACTGGGACTGGAGAAATTTAAACTAGAACTGCTTCCCTAACTTGTTTTCTGCTTTTGATATATATATATATATATTTTTTTAGGTACATCAAAAGCAGAAAAACAGTTAGGGAATCTATGGAACCGTTGGATGATCAAGGAGCAAAAGGGGTGCTCAGAGAGGATAAGGACATAGCGGAGAGACTGAATGAATTCTTTGCTTTGATCTTAATTGGTTATCTAATTTCTTTTCTTATTTGTATTTTTTTAATTTTTTGTAAACCGCATAGAACTTTATGGCCCTGTGGTATATAAATTTATTATTATTATTATTATGGAAGAAAATGTAAGAGATCTACCTGAACCAGAAATGGTTTTCAAGGATGATGATGCAGAGGAAGTGAAATAAATCTCGGTGAATCTGCAAGATGTACTAAGCCAAATTGACAAGTTAAAAAGTGATAAATCACCTGGACCAGATGGTATACATCCCAAGGTACTAAAAGAACTCACACATGAAATTGCTGACCTGATGTTAGTCATCTGTAACCTGTAGCTAAAATTGTCTTTAGTACCTGAAGACTGGAGGGTGGCCAATGTTATGCTGATATTTAAAAAGGGTTCTAGGGGAGATCCAGGATATTACAGACTGGTAAGCCTGATTTCATACCTGTTCCTGAAGCATTTAGGCAACTAACCTATACAATCCTACTCCACAATAACTGATATCTAGCGCTGTTAATAACTAGCTTCTAACCTTGCTAATTCTAATTAATTTGTAAAATATTTTAACCATTGTAAACCGCATAGAACTTCATGGTCCTGCGGTATATAAAATGTCGTTATTATTATTTCAGTACTAGGCAAAATGGTGGAAACAATTATTTAAAAAAAAAAAAAATTGTGGAACACGTAGACAAACATAATTTAATGAGACAAGAGTCAGCATGGGTTCAGTCGAGGGAGATCTTGCCTCATCAATTTGCTTGACCTCTTTGAAGGTGTGAATAAACATGTAGATAAAGCTGGTTGATGTAGATTTGCAAATCTGTTCCAGGTACCTTAATACATATGATTTTTGAGTGTACCCATGTGCGTAATTTTTGGACTGCTGTATGGTCAGTGATACAAACTATCTTTGGCCTTCATATCCCGATTTCCATCAACATTATTATATTTAAATCTGCTGCCACTCTTATAAAGATTCCACATCCTCAGTAGGCGCTATTCAACACTTTAATAATCAAAGCACTACGACTAATTCTCTCCAACTGGAAATCCTCTGACTCCTTAAATGTTCATTTTTGGTGGCAATCAGTATTACTTCGAGATAAGCGCAAACTATTACTATCTTTGTATACCCCTCTGAACAACACCTTTGAAAAGAAATGGGAAACTTTTGCCACTTACTTACTCCCTGTAATCCAGCCATTTCTCTCCTATTTTCCTGTTAGTACCGTAGCATATGTTCCAAAACTTTTCTCTCATCTACAGTTTTCAGGGTAAATAAGAACCCAAGAAACAGCTTCAGTTTGTCTTTGTAACAGAAATGATAATGAGTCTTAAGTTTCAAGTTTATTAGGATTTTATATACCACCTATCAAGGTTATCTAAGCGGTTTTTACAATCAGATACTCAAGCATTTTTCCCTCTCTGTCCCGGTGGGCTCACAATCTATCTAACGTACCTGGGGCTATGGAGGATTAAGTGACTTACCCAGGGTCACAAGGAGCAGCGTGGGGTTTGAACCCACAACCCCAGGGTGCTGAGGCTGTAGATCCAACCACTGTGCCACACACTCCTCCTCAAGAGTTTATATACTAGTATATTCTTGATACACTATTGAGAAATCGGGTTAATTAGTTTAGTTGGCATTCGTTAAAAGGCCTAGACAGAAGAATAGACTTCAATAGACAGCATAAACCAGTTCAACTTCAGTATTGTGAGAACACATTTCATGAGTACAATAAATAATTATGTAGCATATCAAGTGAGATGAGAGAGATTAGTATAGCAGAGGAAGGAGGCATCAGAAGTATCATAAGTGGCAGATCATTTTGATTCAAACTCACAAAGATAATTCTAGATGCAGATGGTGGAGATCAGAAAAGCATATCATAGAAGACAGAAGAATAGCTGTAGAGATCAAGAAAAAGGAAAAGAAAGCAATGAGGTAACATACCAGCATAAAACAGGTTAGGATTATAGGAAAACAACATGTGACAAAATTACAATAAAACCTCTCCAGTAAAAGAAACATGGGATATTATTCATGTAATGAAAGACAAAGAATACCAACCATGATTGTAAGTGGGAACATGCTGGACTGAAAACCAAAGAAACAAAGGGGTAAACAAAGAGATTTTATACACAGCAGAGTCGGTGAATAACTAGTCTAACATGGGAAATGAACCACACTTCGTATTAGTGAGTAAAAATATACCAAAAGAATAGCAAAAGGAAAAACAAGGAAAAGAAATGCTCATATTAAAGATTGGAAAGGGCGGCTAGAGAAAGATGGAAATGTAATCTAGTGTCGATTATAAAGATACCGAAGTCAGAAATATGAGACCAGAAGAGGAATGGAAATAAGTATTAGCATGAAACAGAGAAAAATTGAGCCTGCAAGAATGAATTGGGAAAGGAAAGATATAGAAGTAAGAATGCTCAGCTAGCTCTGAAAGAAAAATAAGTACTACATGCTGAATATGAGTGGGAATAAAAGATAAGGGAGGTTGCAAAAACAGATCAGGTAGTCAGGAGACTTGAAGTACAGGGTAAGGAGTATGTATGAGGTAGAAAGTGAAGCAAAATAAAAAGAAGGGGAGATCGACGAAGACATGAGAGTGTAGTGAAGAATACATATCAAAAGATAAGAGTCGACGCTGGTCGGCTTTATTTTATTTTTTTAAATTCTTTATTCATTTTCAAAATTACATTAAGTGTATATGTATATTCAATCAAGTGATAAATATATCACTTATATTCTTTTTTTTTTTTTTTTTTTTATAATTTTGAATACTTTACAATATCCAAAGATACAGAGGAAAAAGGAAAATCACATAAAACAATACATAATCAAATCATACATACAAAGCTCCTTTCAAGCCCACATTAATGGGGAGTTATCTTGCTATTTTCTAATAAAGTAAATTCAAGAAATATAAAGGATAATGATTCTTGGTTCATAATTATGAACCCTGAGTCATTCCTTAATCTAGGATACTATTATATTAATTCTCCTCATATTTCTCAGTAAGATGAAACAAATCTCATTCCTATTTCTTTTCTCTTGCAATTAAGAATTGTTGTAATTATATTGGATCCCAAAAAGAATATTCAATATCTTGAAGTTTAATCATACATTTACAGGGAAATTTCAAATAGAAGGATGCATCCAGTGCCAACACTCTATCCTTCAGTTTCAAAAATTATTTCCTCCTCAACTGTGTGGTTCTGGATACATCCGGAAAAATCCTGACCAAATCCCCACAGAATTTTTTTAACCTATTTTTGAAATAAAGTCTCATTATCAACATTTTGTCCATCTCGCTCATGCATGTTATTACCAGGGTGGACTGAGTCTGAATCACATCCTGTGTATCTTCTAGGAATTCAGTCAAATTTACCTATATCACTTATATTCTATCATTTGTATATTACATAAATTCTTATCCCTCCCCCTTCCCATCCCTCCCTACCATAAATTCTATAATCATATAAATACATATTAATAAAATACCCCCCTACCCAATTTAACTGATACATTTAAGGGAAACAGTTTCATCTAATCCGTACAATATTTTGTTAATGGTTTCCACACATCCTGAAATTTCTTGAAATATCCCCTTTGTAATGCAATAAATCTTTCCGTTTTATAGATATGGCATAAAGAGTTAAGAACATAAGAAACTGCCTCCGCTGAGTCAGACCAGAGGTCCATCGCGCCCAGCGGCCCGCTCCCGCGGTGGCCCATCAGGCCCATTGCCTGAGCAGTGGTCCTTGACTATTTTTATAACCTATCTCTACTCCTATCCCTATCCTTAATCCTTATCTGTACCCCTCAATTCCCTTGTTCTCTAGGAACCTATCCAAACCTTCTTTGAAGCCATGTAACTTGTTCTGGCCTATCACAGCTTCTGGAAGTTGTAATTTAATCTTTTCCAATCCTTCCAATTATATGTAATTTGCTGAATGGCAACACCAGTCATTATAAGTAGCAATTTATTGTTGTTCGCAGAAATCTGACTTTTTGCTCTCATTTCCATACCAAATATCACAGTATCATAGGATAATGCCACTGGATTATCTAATAAATTATTAATTTGGTCCCAAATTGATTTCCAAAAATTCATAATAAATGGGCAATGAAACAATAAATGATCTAAAGTTCCTGCTTCTAGATGACAGTGCCAACATCTATTAGACAAAGAACTATCCAATTTTTGTAACCTAACAGGGGTCCACAATGCTCTGTGCAACAGAAAAAAACAAGTTTGTCTCATAGATGCCGACACCGTACATCTCATCCTCCAAGACCAAATTTGTGGCCTTTGAGATGCAATAATTTCATGCTTGATCTCAATACTTCAAATATCTCTTAGACCATTTTTTAATTTCTTTTTAGTAAATCCAGTTAAAATTTTATACCACTGGGTGTCTTGGTGACCCAAGAAGTCTGTCTGGAAACAAAGAAACTCCATACTATAATGATTATTAAGATTTTTCCAATCAGGGAACCCCGCCTGAATGGCATGCTTCAGTTGCAACCATCTAAAATTTTCTGAATTATTAAGACCAAATTTATGTTGCAACTGTGAAAATTCAAGCATGGTACCATTAGAAATAACATCATCCAATATACGTATTCCTGCTATCATCCAATGCTTCCAGACTAACCTTTCTCCGCAAATTTGGATCTTGGAGTTTACCCATATAGACTGTTTGGTAGATTTATAAATTGGAATATTTGTTAAATTGCTTACATACCGCAATGTTTTCCATGTATCAGCTAGTATAATATTATCTTTACTATAGCTAGGCATTTTGATACTGAGCACATGGCACAAACCTAACGGAGACATGAGTTGCCATTCTAACCACAATCAGTCAGGGAGTTTTTCCATGAGTTCTGGGAAGACCCAATACATACCTTGGCGCAAAATATAGGCTTGATGATACCTATACAAATTGGGAAAATTTACCCCTACCTCCGAAATTGATCTTTGTAAGGATACCAAAGCCACTCTAGGAGTTTTACCCAGCCAAATAAATTTTAAAAGAATGCTATTTAATTTTCTATAAAAGGACCCTTGAAAATATACCGGCAACATACCCATCTGATAACAAACCACAGGCAAAATCATCATTTTGATAGTTTGGACTCTCCCCCACCATGAAAGGTGTAAAGGATTCCATTGCTCACACATTTCCGTAACCTTTTGTAATAACGATTTTTCATTTATTTTCATTGTTTCATCCAATGTACTTTTAATCCATCCTCCTTCCAAAGAAAGGGGAAAGAATCAAACAAACCTTTTGTACAATGAACATTGAGAGGAAGAATTTCTGATTTATTCCAATTTATCTTAGAACCTGAAAATTTTCCAAAATTCTCAATTATTTCAAGTAAGCAAGGAATGATTGTCTCAGGATTTCTCAAATAGAGCAATATATCATCCGCATAAGCCGAAATCTTATATTCCCGATCTTTATGAAGAATACCCTGTATCTCCTCCGCTTGAATAGCTAATAACAAGGGTTCCAATACAATGTCAAAAAGCAGAGGAGATAAGGGATAGCCTTGTCTAACTCCCCTCTGCAACTTAAAAACTTCTGAAAAATTATTATTAATATACAATTTAGCAATAGGAGAGCTATACAAAGTTTGAACCATTTGAACAAATCCTGGACCAATACCAAACCACTCCATCGCTTGATACATAAAGGTCCATTCAACACGATCAAAAGCCTTCTCAGCATCTAGAGATAGAGAGAAAACTGGATCTTTTAAGGCTTTAGACAAATTCAGCATATACAATGCAAGCCTAGTGATATTAGAAGAATGTCTTTGAGCAACAAATCCTGTTTGATGCATACCAATAATAAAAAGGAGAGCTTTAGCCAAACGTATAGCCAAAATCTTAGCTAAAATTTTCCCATCAACATTGATTAAAGAAATAGGCCTGTAATTTGAAACCAGTGTGGGATCTTTATTTGGCTTTGGCAAAACTATAGTTAATGATTCAGCCATGGTACCCGTAATACAACCTTTAGTAAGTTGAGTCTGATATAAATTTAATAAATATGGTAACAGGGTAATTTGAAATGATTTATAAAACTCTACAGTAAAACCATCTACACCTGGAGCGGATCCAACTCTAAGGGATTTCAATGCTGCTTGTAATTCAATTATTAATATTGGCTTTTCTAAACTTTCTTTTATATGCTCAGGAATTTTCGGTCCCGTAATTAACTCTAAAAATTTCAAACCATCCCTTTCTTTATCTAAATAAGGCTCAGAAGAATATAAGTTTTTGTAAAAATTTTAAAATTGTTTTAAAATCAATCTAATTTGAGAATAAGTATTCCCCTTTTCATCTTTAATCATCACTATTTTTTTTTCCACTTTTTTGCTTTTAGATAATTTGCCAATAATCTTCCCGCCTTATTTGAATTTCCATAATACAATGCCTGTTGAGAAAATAAATCTTTTCTAATCAACTTAGAAGAAATCTCATTATATTTCCCTTTCGCTTTCATGAGGTCTTGTAATTTAGAATATTCCCACTTTTCAACTAATTTTGATTCTAATATCTTTATATCTTGTTCCAAACTATAAAATTGTTTTTTAATTTGTTTTTTAAGATATGCCGAAAAATAAATAATTTGACCTCTCATGGTTGCCTTAAAAGCATCCCATAATGTTTCCATAGAGATATCCTTCGTATTATTAATTTGAAAATAATCATTCATTTTTACTTGTATTTCCTCAATAAAATTTGGTTCCACCAGCAATGTATTATCAAATCTCCATATAGGTCTACTATCCTCTTTATCAATTATCTTAATTTTAATCCACACCCCACCATGATCAGACAAAATAATTGGATCTATGGAGGCTTGTGTTACTTGTTGAACTAATGAATTTGAAACCAATATATAATCTATTCTCGAAAAAGATTTATGAACATGGGAACAAAATGAAAATTCCCGATCATTAAAATGAAATATTCACCATATATCTTTCAAATCACAATTTAGTACCAAATTATCCAATCCTAATGATTTCATACTTCTACTAGGTTTTTTGACCATATAAGGATCTATAACAGCATTAAAATCCCCAGCCACAACTAAATTTGAAGCAGCCAGTGGTAACAACAATTGTTGTAAAGTTTTAAAAAATTCAATTTGGTTCGTATTAGGTGCGTATACATTGAACAGCGCCATTGTAGTATAACCCAGATTCATGTCTACATGTAACCACCTTCCCAAGGGATCAGCAGAAATAAATTTGAAAGTAGCATTACATCTTTTATTCACCAATATTGCAACACCTGCTTTCTTCTTTATAGCTGGGGCATAAAAGCAATGTTTTATCCAATTATCTTTTAATTTTAGAGATTCTAGAGCTGATAAATGAGTCTCTTGAATATAACAAATATCTATATTTTGTTGCTTCAAAAACAAAAGTGTTTTCTTCCTTTTTATTGGATGGTTTAAACCATTAACATTAAGTGAAAGTATTTTAAGCCCCATTCATATGATTATTACTATCAAATATGAATTTTAACATATTCTGCAATGCATAACTTTCCTGTAGATATTTCATTTCCCTTAAAATACTATAAGATACATCCCTCTCCTCCCTTGATTTCTTAAAGATTATATTAATAAAATCCCAAAATCCCCTCCCTAATCCCTCCCTTACCCCTCCCCTTCTCATAATGCGACAACTTGAAGACAAACAACTAGACCGACCCCTTCCCCCCCAAGCAACTCACTTCACTGTTTCCTCTATATTATAAAAATTGATCCATCCATATATTTAAATTCCTATTTTCCCCTTTACATATATCTCAAATCTAATATATAAAACTCTATCAAAAATCATTCCCATACAGAATTGTATAATTTAATATTTATAATATTAAATATTTAAAACTAAAAGCCCATCAGAATTAGAAAGTTCTTTAAAATTCCTAGAAGGCTTTGAGCATGCGCAGATGCGCAAGCCCCAGGCAAGAGGCAGGAACTTCTTTCACCGGCATCAGCACGTCCTGTGGGCTGCGTGCCGGTGCCAGATTGGGTAAGGTTGAATGCTGTTTGGGTGGGCAGTGCCAGTTCACGCGGGGGTGGGGGGGAGTGTGGTAGCACCGCTGGCCTCGGGGGGTAGGGATATGTGGGAACGTATCAAGCGAGTTTCCCTTACTCTCTATGGGGAAACCCGCTTTGATATACAAGTAATTTGGTTTACGAGCATGATTCTGGAACGAATTATGCTCATAAACCAAGGTTCCACTGTATATATATATATATATATATATATATACACACAAATAGTGGGTTTACGGACCTGGATTTACAATGAACTTTCCCGCCAAAATTCAAATTCATAGCCAACAGACTTCCTTGTTCTCAATCAAGTCAGCCCATCAAACCTTCCGGCCAAAAAGTCAAATTTCTTGACCCACAGACTGCCCTATTCTCAATCAAGTCCGTAAACCAACTATATATATATATATATATATATATATATATAAGACCTCACAGCATACCCCAAAGAAAACCACAGCATTATGTCTAAAACGTTGGATCTTTCTACACAGACGCAGTAGACCCAGAAACCTGCTACAATCATGATACCAGCCGCAGAAGCATAAGAGAACAAATCCATAGGATGAAGTTAAGAGGAAATCTAAGGAAATACTTTTTTACAGAAAGGTTGTTTGATGTGTGAAATAGTCTCTTGCAGTGGCGCAGTAAGGGAAGACAGACAGCCCTGGGTGCCATCTTGCTGGGGGTGCCAGCTCCCATCCTCCTCTCTTCCCCCTGCTCCTTCTTGACCACCTGTCATGCACGTGTATCCCATCCCTTCCCAGTACCTCTTTAATTTTCCCAGATTTGTGAATTATTTTCATGACTACTCAACAGAGAAGATTCCTTGCTGAATAAGTGCCACTATGTAATTATTGGAAACTGTTTTCCTATGCTGCCTGACTATACTCTTAGGCCCCAAAAGCCCTGCAATTATAGAATATACAATATTTACTAGTCAAACCCATATAAACAAAACAGATGCTATGTGCCTGGTACAGAACAGCTAGGATTCTTGTCCTTTGGTTCTGCTAGCTGAAATCAGAGGGAACCATGCATTTACAGTATATGTTCAATTGTGCACTGAGGAAGAAGTGATAGCAGGGAGTCTATCTAGAGTTCACTGCCTCATGCAAGTGAGATTTTACAAGGCTGTATCATAAGAGACTGCAAAATTCAACTTACAGCCAATGTGAAGTAAAAATACAAAACACATTTTCGTCACATGACACTAATAAAGAAGCTTCATTTATTTAACCAGGGTATTGACGGAACCTAATAAAATTAATTTAATTTACATCATTACAGTAGAGTATCTTGTTGTTCTCTTTCTTTTCTTAATCTACATATAACTTAATTGTCTAGGTGAACTTAAAAGGGCTGAAAGGAGCATGAGCTGATCTTTGTATTTGAAATGACCTGCTAGAAAGTCTGTCTGACCTGCACTCAATTTTATTTCATTTATTTCAAATTACTCATTTGCCTCAGATAATAATGCAAGACTTTACATAGCATATAATAGGCATTATATGAAATATAGAAGTCCTCTTTACACTCAGCTAACATAATGCAATCTCTTTTTCCTTATGCACAAAGCTTTATGGACACCACTGAAGTTGTCTAAAAAAGCTAACAGCAAGTCAGAGAATGTTGAATGCAATGTTCTATAATCAGTTTTGGAGACCGTATCTGGCGAAGGACGTAAGAAGACTTGAAGTGGTCCAGAGGAGGGTGACGAAAATGATAGGAGGCTTTCGCCAGAGGACGTATGAGGAGAGACTGGAAGCACTGAATATGTATACCCTAGAGGAAAGGAGGGACAGGGGAGATATGATTCAGACGTTCAAATACTTGAAGGGTATTAATGTAGGACAAAATCTTTTCCAGAGAAAGGAAAATGGTAAAACCAGAGGACATAATTTGAGGTTGAGGGGTGGTAAATTCAAAGGCAATGTTAGAAAATTCTACTCTATGGAGAGGGTGGTGGATGGCTGGGATGCACTCCCGAGAGAGGTGGTGAGTTCAAAGAAGCGTGGGATGAACACAGAGGATCTAGAATCAGAAAATAATATTAAAAATTGAACTAAGGCCAGTACTGGGTAGACTTGCACGGTCTGTGTCTGTATATGGCCATTTGGTGGAGGATGGGCTGGGGAAGGCTTCAAGGGCTGGAAGGGTATAGATGGGCTGGAGTAGGTTTTAACGGAGATTTTAGCAGTTGGAACCCAAGCACAGTTTCAAGTTTAAAGTTTAATGGGTAGAGCTTTGGATTCTTGCCCAGAAATAGCTAAGAAGAAAAAATTAAAAAAATTTAAATTGAATCAGGTTGGGCAGACTGGATGGACCATTCGGGTCTTTATCTGCCGTCATCTACTATGTTACTATGTAAGTTAAAAATAGGTGAATAAAATCAAGACAAATACAGTGGTACCTTGGTTTACGAACATAATTTGTTCCAGAAGCATAATCGTAATCCAAAGTGCTAGTATATCAAAGCAATTCTCCCCATAGGAAGTAATGGAAATTCAGATGATTCGTTCCACAAACCCAAAACAGGCCTATGTTACACGCAACGTGACTTAATACATCTCTCCCCCCCCCCCCCCATATCCCTTCTTCTCTGTCTTCCCTCTCTTTTTTTTCTCACCTCCATGGTTCGCCTTCAAGCCTACCTTTTAACATTCTCGGAGCGGATGGGGGCTGAGAGGGAGCCTGTATGGACGAGCAGGTAGTGGGTCGTCAGTGATGGGATAGGGCTGAAGAAAGCAGGCCAGATGGCGGGGGAGGGGGGGGGCTCGCATTCCAGAGCCGGAAGTGGCAGGTGAGGTTACAGTGCCCTGGCGCGCAGGGCTGGGCTTTGGTAAGTCGCTGGAGCCCATTCTTCTGCCTGTAGCATGCAAATAAAGCGCTCCTAATGGAAGCAGAAAAATCACATTGTAGGGGGTGGCGACTTGATATGGCACCCCCAGTGGTCGGAGAAGAAGTTTCAAGATATTGCCATCAGTAGAGAGAAAGGAGACCTGCCTTTCAGGAAAGTGCTGAGAGCTGTTGCGCTAGCTATCTCATCTGTTATTTGCCAGGGAGCCGATATCGTTAACACCTCAAGGTTGTGTCCAGAGTCCTGGCTTGCCCCCCACCTTGCAGTGGAACAGCGAGTCATTACTATGGTCACTAAGCACACTTTGGGCCCCAGCACCTCCCGACACAGGGATCCCTGTTATTTCCACCTCGCCAGCATCTTGTGTTCAGTGTTGGGGGATGTGAGGATTCAGAAAGCAGCGCCCACAGCAACAGGAATAATCTCCTTCATGCCACATTCTGTTGCTTTGGCAATCAACACCAGCGGGAGGAAGTGACGTCTCGTCACCACAGGAACTGCCCACATGGATTGGTGTGTGCTGGAGGTAAGGGTTTAGGGGTGGGCCGCAAGGGGAGAGAAGCCAATTCCTGGGGTGGGGTGGGGAGACACGCTCGCATACTGAGTCAACACTTGGTTTGCGAGTTAAAGTTTGCTCGAATGTTTGCTCGTCTTGCAAAATACTCGCAAACCACGGTTTCAAGTTTCAAGTTGATTTCATATTTGATAAAATCGCTTTTTTCAAGGAATACAAAGCGACGTACAATAAATAATTTTCAAATGAGGGGAACATATAATGTAGGGATAGACAAACATACACTTCAAAGGGAAATCGGAGAAGACCTACAATTTGATATAGTAAAGAGAACAAATAAGGATAGAACAATCGGGGGTTATAATATATTAAATCAGTGCTTACCTACTTCGATTGGGAATGTCAGCTTAGTTTAAGGGACTCACTAATCAGTTAAAGGCGTCTCTATATAGGAAGCTTTTTAGTTTTGATTTAAATTTCTCAAGGTTCTTTTCTTCTCTTATCTGAGCAGGTAATAAGTTCCACGTTTGGGGGGCGGTGACAGAGAAGAGGGTAGTATGTCTCGTATTTATGGTTCATAAGGATTGAACAGTAAGTAGGTTATTCTCAGATTTATCCTCAGATCATAAGGAGCGGTGAGGAGAATAAGAAATAATTCGAACTAGGAATAGCGATGTGTTAACTTGTAGAACTTTAAATGTAATGAGCATCCGTTTATAGGGTTGATAGGAAGCCAATGTGCGTTCTTTAATAATGGTGTTACATGGTCAAATTTTCTTTTACCTGTAATGATTTTTATTGCAGTATTTTGTATCAGTCTCAATCTTCTTTTCTTTTTGTGTAATTCCTTTATACAGTGAATTACAATAATCCAGTTTTGAAATGATCAATGAATGAATTAAATGTTTAGTGAGGGAGCATCCAAAAAGTTAGCTAAGGATCGAATCATACACAGCCTATAGAAACAACTTTTAATGACAGAATTTATTTACATAGAAACATAGAAATAGACGGCAGATAAGGGCTATGGCCCATCTAGTTTGCCCACCCTAATGTCCCTCCCCTACCTTCCTCTATGAATAGAACCCACGTGACGATCCCATTTGGCCTTAAAATCAGGCATGCTGCTGGCCTCAATCACCTGAAGTGGAAGGCTATTCCAGCGATCAACCACCCTTTCAGTAAAAAAGAATTTCCTGGTGTCACCGTGCAGCTTCCCGCCCCTGAGTTTCCACGGATGCCCTCTTGTTGCCATGGGACCCTTGAAGAAGAAGATATCTTCCTCCACCCTGATGCGGCCCGTGAGGTACTTGAACGTCTCAATCATGTCTCCCCTCTCTCTGCGTTCCTCAAGCGAGTATAGCTGTAATTTATCTAGCCGTTCCTCGTACGGGAGATCCTTGAGTCCCGAGACCATTTGATCGTGATAATTTAATTTATTATCTATAATGACTCCAAGGATTCTTATTTTATTGACGGACTGAATTGGAAAGTTATTGAAGCAAATTTGTGGTGGATTCTTGAGTCCCTCTTTCCATGGGAAAAAACGTTTTTTGTTGGGTTTTTAAAAAATATTTATTTATTGGAAAAAAACGGTTTTAGTTTTTTCTAGATTTAAAGATAACATGTTATCTTGAAACCATTGTTTTATTTTGGACAGTTTTTGGCTGATGTTATGTACCTCCTCATCTGAATCTGAATTTATTGGGTTTAGGATTTGAAAATCGTCGGCATAAGCAAAAACGGAGAATCCTATGAACTGGCATAAGGTTAAAAGAGGGGCTGTAAAGATGTTAAATAAGAGAGGAAATAAAATAGAGCCTTGGGGGATTCTATAATTATTACTGAAAATTTTTGAAATGGAATTATTAAATCTTACCTTAGATGTTCTTTCCAGAAAGTATGATTTAAACTATGCCAAAACTGAGTCGCTTATGCCAATTGACTCAAGCCTTTTTAATAAAAGATGATGATCGATCGTGTCAAATGCAGCCAATAATTCCAAGGAAATAAGATTGGTGATGGTCTAATGCAGGGCTGCCCAAGTCCGGTCCTCGAGATCTACTGGCAGGCCAGGTTTTCAGGATATCCATAATGAATATACATGAGAGAGATTTGCATACCAAGAAGACAGTGCAGACAAATCTCTCTCATGCATATTCATTGTGGATATCCTGAAAACCTGGCCTGCCAGTAGATCTCGAGGACCGGACTTGGGCAGCCCTGGTCTAATGAATAAAGAATTGATGAAGTCATGCCTATCAAAGAGTGTTCAGTAGAATGATTTTAGCAGAAACCTGTCTGGTTAGGATGGAGAACTCTAGTTGTTTCGACAAACTCATTGATTTGTTTGAACACAACTGTTTCTGTTAGTTTGGCCAGGAAAGGAATGTTAGCTATGGGTCTATAATTTGTATAGTCATTATGGTTGCCTTTTGGTTCCTTTGGGATGGGGTGAAGGAGTGATTCCTTCCATGTCTTTGGTGTATGATCCAGATGTAACACTATGTGAGATAATAGTTTGGATAATTGGACCGAAGAAAGCGCTTCAGAATAGAGGGGGGAATTGTCTTGGCACTGTTACCTTTAATGTTAAAACTCTTTAAGAGACGTTCAAGTTAGCTAACAGATGAAATGGAGAAATTGGCACATTTAGCAAGGGGTATGTAGTTATTTGTTTCATGTAGCTCATCATCACACCTGGGTTCTTTAGAAATTTGGTGACAGATTTTGGAGATTTTTTGTGTGAAAAAGTCTGCTAACTCAGGAGTTGATTTTTGTTTGAATTCTGTAAGAGATTTCAAAATTGAAAAAAGAGTGGCTGAATTGCTTGCATTCTTTATTTGCTTTAAATAATAATTTATTTTAGCCATAATGATTTTCTTTTTACAGAACGTTGCCTGCTCTAAGTATTTGGATTGATTAGCTGGTGTTTTGTTTTGACACCATTTTTGTTCCAGTGAACGTAGTAGTTTTTTTTTATTAGGCCTAGTTCAGGGGTGTACCCTGATAATAATCAAAGGAATGTTTGTTGGTCTTGTAATTTGGCAGTTGGTACTTTGGAACACATGTTTTTTACATGTCCTTATGTGTCTGAATAAAGTCTTTCCATCTATTTCTAAGATACTTTCCATATCAATTCCTTTATCTTATAGATTAATTATTTTTGGTACTAATGATACAGATGTTGAGATGGATACTTAAAAAGGCCAGTTACTGCAGAATCTATTTATGAAAACTATTAAATCTATCCTTTTCCACTGGAAGGATTCTTCTAAGTTGGATTACAATTGGTGGAATTTGGTGTGTCTATATGCTAAATATGAAAAAATGTTTGCAGTTAAGTGTGGCAATTGAGGAGATTTGACTGAATATGGGAACCTTTGCTTAATTACTGTAATTAATATATTCATGACAGTTATTATGATAATCTTACAAAATCTCAAGACTAATGTTTTGTAGTTATTACATTAGTATTGTTCACTTGTTTTGTTTTTTGTTGTTCTGTATCTATATATTATGTATAGTATGTATTTATTTAAAATCTAACAACATATACAATACTGTACCATTATTCATACATTTCAGGTTTGTGCTTATATCCTTCCAATAAGTCATTGCACTTGCCAAATGAGACTATTATGCCCATCTAACCTAGCCTCCAATAAAATAATCTTTAAACACTACTGTCTCTTTTCCACAATCAGTTCCCTCCTGAAAACACTCCTATTCCCCCCTGCTGCTCAATTCATAGCTGATTTCTTTCATGACAACAACAAAAATCATACCCCATTAGCCCCATTAATAACACACTGGGAGAAGGCAAATCATACATTATTGGATTAAAAATGGTGAGTTTTGGAAGAAATTATGATTGGGTAGGAGGGTGGAGACAAAGAACCACTGTTAAATTACAAAGAACAAAGATGGATCTTTGAATTATAGACATTAGAACCGAAAGGGTTAAGCACAGAGTTAGACTGGATGTCTTTTACATAAAAAGGGTTTTGGAATATCTGGGCTTCCCTGTAATGTTAACCAATCAAAATGAAACTGGTTCAGCTGTTACCCTTTGTAGCCAATCATTTAGGTTTGCATCAGTTATGACGTTAGAGAAACAAGCTTTTTATTCAGTCTTTTCCACGATGAGCAGCCATATTTCAGATGTCATGAAGATTATGTAAAGAAGTTTGCATGTGAGGTTAGTACCTTCACTTTGGATGAGATTTAAGCAGTCAGATATTAGACAGTTTGTAATGAGTTATATACATTTTTTTTTATTTAGAATACCGCACCCTGAAGCAGATATTTATCGGTGAAACATGCAGGTCAGCGGTGGTTGGCACTAAGAAAAAGCCAGTTGGAGATTGCTGAACAAGTGTTAGATCAGTGAAAATGCTAAAGGGCTCATAATCAAAACTTAAACATGTCTAAAACCCCGCCCAAGTCAGCCCTTGGATGACCTAAAAGACAGGTCATCCAAGTACCGATAATCAAACCGATTTTCTGGACATGGCCAGAGGCTTTTTAGGCCTTTGAAAACATTAAACAGTCCTCCAGCTGTTAACAGATCTGAAGCATCAGGGACAATTGAAAACACCAACCAAACACTAAAATAGCAGGCTCTGTGGGCTTTATTTCAAAGCCTAGCCAGAGAAACTAGCTTTCTTTCCTGACAAAGGCCTAGATTCACTATACTTCCGAACTGTGTGCAATCCGTTTCCGTATGCATGCCGGCCGTCCAATTCAGTAATGGCCTGCATA
The DNA here is from genome assembly GCF_902459505.1 of Geotrypetes seraphini. NCBI lineage: Eukaryota > Metazoa > Chordata > Amphibia > Gymnophiona > Dermophiidae > Geotrypetes > Geotrypetes seraphini. Next base: position 46,001,245 of record NC_047084.1, on the reverse strand, counting down.
CAAATGGGGACGATCGTTAACATGCCCCCTTACCCATGGCCAGAATGATCCCCGCTCATGCGCACACCCTGACAGTAGTGACAGGAGAAGCAGCCTCCTGTCACTGCAGTCAGGGCTCAGCTCAGCCCAGATCTCTCTTGCCTACTCCTGGACTCTCCTGTTCTTTACCGCCATTCCCTGCAGTGCAAGCACGTGGTTTTAAAGTGGGCCTGCATTGCGGAGAACGGCGGCAGAGAACAGGAAAGTCCAGGAGTAGGCAAGAGAGATCTGAACGACACCGCCCTGCTGTGCCCGCCCTCCCTCCCCCAGAGAAAAAAGCAGGAGGGATGCCAACTCCCTCCTGCTATCAGCGTTAAAAAGAAGGAAAAAAAAAAGAAGCAGTGCAGCAAGGCACTCCCCCCCTCCTGGCATGGCCCACCCCCAACACGGCATGTCCCAACCCGACACCAAAGTTGGGAGCAGGAGGGGTGCTCAGTCCCTCCTGCTCCTAGGCCTCCCACTCCCCGGCCCACCCCTGTTAGGCCCAGGCAGTCGGGCCTGGCCCACCCACCCCAGTACCTTTACAATTGTTGGGAGCAGGAGGGGATCTGATGCAAGGGGAGAGACATAAGGCACTGACTGGCTGAGGCGCCTCAGGCTCCTCCTTTTTGAGGGGCCGGGGCACCTCAGCCAATCAGGAACTTCCATAGGGAGGTCTAGGGAAGTCCCTGATTGGCCAAAACAATAGCCAATGGCGCCTCAGCCAATCAGTGCCTTAGGCCTCTCCCCGTGCATCAGATGATGCACTGGGGTGGGGCCTAAGGCTGCTATTGGGGCGGCGGCTGGCCTGAGAGGAAGAGGACTTTCCTCCTGCTCCCGAAGATTTTGAGTGGCGTAGGAGCAGGCCCTCCTGCTTCCTAAGATGATGTTCGGAGCCTCCAAGGAGCAGGAGGGCCCGGGAACCCCTTCTGCTCCCAACAATTGTAAAGTTACCAGGGTGGGTGGGCCGTGCCAGACCGCCTGGGCCGACCAGGTGTGGGCCGAGGGGTGGGAAGCCTAGGAGCAAGAGGGACTTAACACCCCTCCTGCTCCCAACTTTGGTGTCGGGTCGGGCCATTCCATGTCAGGGTGGGCTGTGCCGTGTCGGGGGTGAACCGTGCTGGTCGGGGGATGGGAGGGAGTGCCATGCTGCGTTAGCATCCCTCCTGCTTTTTTCTCCAGGGGACAAAAGCGCGTTTGTTTGGGGGGGGTACAATTTTTTTGACAGGCATGCCTGTCTTTAATCAATTTTTTTATGGGGCAGTTATTTTGCATGTGTAACACATGCAAAATATCTGTGCCATAGAAAAAAATGAATAAAAAAGACATGCAGGCCTGTCAACAAGCCTGCAGACCTGATGGTAACTGACAGGTCTGCAGCAGTTGGGTTTGTCAGTAGTAAAACCCAACTCAAAATAGCCAAGCAATTGTTAGTGAATCAATCGCTTGGTTATTTTACATGGGGTTTTACTAATTTGCATGGGACGATTGGGATCGGATTGCTACAGGCATTAGTGAATACTGCAGGAGGGAAATCTGGTCATAAAGGGCTCGTAAACTGATCGGTACACGATCGGTTTGCTTAGTGAATCTAGCCCAAAGTCAGGTTCAGCACTTCTCCCTCCCAACTTTTTAAAAACATTCAGCAAATGGTCACATATAGCAAACAGCATCAGGGGTCTCAGTAATATGTGCAGAGCACAAGTTACAGATTGTCAAACCCGCCCCCCCCAAAAAAAAAAAAAAAAAAAAATGCTTATCTTAAATCCATCAGTAATTTCAACCGATAGTATAACTTTCCATCAGTTAATTTGCATCCCTTCACTTTCTAACTTATTTCGAACCTCAGCGCCACCACTCAGAGCTCAATTGGATTTCATTGCTCTAAGCTTTATGTGTCAGCTCCTCATCGGTTCCTTAATTTTTAATCTTTAAATATATTAGCTTTTGTATAATTTATTTTATTTATTTAACTTATAAGCATGTACTTAAGCATGTACTTAACTTGCAATTTGTGGTCTCTGGCTAGGGGAAACATCACGCCGACATGTTTCGCTGCTAGAGCTTTATTACATTACATTACATTAGTGATTTTTATTCCGCTTGTACCTTGCGGTTCAAAGCGGATTACATAAGAAGAGAACTGGACATTTCCAGGATGGTATATGACAATAGAGAATACAGTTTGAGGATAGAGACTTAATAACAGAATGATAGTAAAGACTTAATAACATCGGAAGATGTTTTGGACGGCAGTGTTTTGGTTTCTTAGGGGATGGGGTGAGGGAGGTTAGGTAGATTGTATATGCTTTTTGAACAGCAGTGTTTTGATTTCTTTACGGAATGTCTTGAGGTCTGATGTTGTGGTTAACAATCTGGTGATGGAAGGTTCGAGTTTTGCAGCATGTGTTGCCAGGAGGCTATCATAAAGCTTTTTGCGGTGAGTACCCTTGAGTGGTGGGTATGTGAATGATGTCAGTGTTCTTCTTGTTCTGGTTGGAAGGTTACGGTTTAGGCGGTCATTTAAGTAGGTGGGTGCAGTACCGTTAATTACTTTGAAGAGTAGACAGTATAGTTTGAATTGAATTCTGGCTCGAATCGGTAGCCAGTGTGAGTCTAGGTAGGCATTGGTGATGTGGTCAAATTTTCCGAGTGAGTAAATTAGTCTAAGGGCTGTGTTCTGAACAGTTTGAAGTTTTTTGATCATGTTTGTAGGGCATGGTAGATAAAGGATATTGCAGTAGTCCACGAGACCTAGTACCAGGGATTGTACAATTATCCTGTAGTGTTCTTTGTCAAAGAATTTCCTTATTTTTCTTAAGTTGCGCATTGTGAAGAATGCTTTTTGGGTAGTTTTGTTGATTTGGGTCTGCATAGTGCAGCATCTGTCTATCAGCACTCCCAAGATTCTGAGTGAGGTCTGGATTGGGTATTTGGTTGCTTTAATTTCTAGGTCTGTTATGGATGGGTTTTTGTCCGTTTCAAGCATTAGGAATTTGGTTTTGTCCGAGTTTAGTTTCAGTTTGTGGTTTGTCATCCATTTTTCTACTTCTTCCAGAATTATTTCCAGGTGTCCTGTTGAGGTGTGGTCTTGGATTTCAAAGGGGAGGAGAATAGTTATGTCATCTGCGTAGCTGAATGATGTTACATTTAGGTTGTCTAAAGTGGTGCCGAGGGAGGAGATGAAGAGATTGAATAGAATAGGCGATAGTGGTGACCCCTGCGGGACTCCGCATGGATTTGACCATGGGTTAGATTTCGTGTTGTTTGTCTTAACTCTGTACGTTCTTGTTTTAAGGAATCCTTGGAACCAATTGTAAACCACCCCTGAGATCCCGATTGCATCAAGTATCTGGAGTAATATGGTGTGATCGACTAGATCGAAGGCGGCGGAAAGATCTAGTTGGATAATTAGGATCCTGTGTCCTTTACTGAGGTGTTGTCGGGCTATGTCTAGTAGTGTTGCTAGTAGTGTTTCCGTGCTGTGGTGAGATCTAAATCCTGATTGAGAGGAGTGAAGTATATTATGGTCAAATAGGTAGTTGGTGAGGTATTGAGCCACAAGTCCTTCAATCAGTTTGACATATAATGGGATCGAAGCGATAGGTCTGTAGTTGGTAGGAGCTGTCAAACATCTCTCACTCACCTATAAGTTCAGCCGTCAACCTGTGACCACTTTGTCCTCAGATATGGCGGCGGCGTTCTTACCCAAATGTTAAATAGAGCGTAGCCTGCCTTTAACGCGGCTACGTCATCACGTTAATGTCGCGTCAGCAGGTTCTCCACTCATAACTGCATTTATTTCATTAATACCAAAGAAGAGCCTAATTTTTTGGCTACCTCCTCACTCAGACAACATGTTACATTAGGGAGCCCCATTCTAACTCTGCATTTAAACCTAATAAACCTAATAAACCTAATAAATGCAGTTATGAGTGGAGAACCTGCTGACGCGACATTAACGTGATGACGTAGCCGCGTTAAAGGCGGGCTCCGCTCTATTTAACATTTGGGTAAGAACGCCGCCGCCATATCTGAGGACAAAGTGGTCACAGGTTGACGGCTGAACTTATAGGTGAGTGAGAGATGTTTGACAGCATAGCTTAAAATAATTTTAGTTATGTTTGTCCTTTTTCAGGGTAGTGCTGATAGCTTTTGTTCTGTTTTAGGGGCAAAGCCTTGATAAAGCTCTAGCAGCGAAACATGTCGGCGTGATGTTTCCCCTAGCCAGAGACCACAAATTGCAAGTTAAGTACATGCTTAAGTACATGCTTATAAGTTAAATAAATAAAATAAATTATACAAAAGCTAATATATTTAAAGATTAAAAATTAAGGAACCGATGAGGAGCTGACACATAAAGCTTAGAGCAATGAAATCCAATTGAGCTCTGAGTGGTGGCGCTGAGGTTCGAAATAAGTTAGAAAGTGAAGGGATGCAAATTAACTGATGGAAAGTTATACTATCGGTTGAAATTACTGGTTGATAGTTGAAGCTCCCTTTAACTATAGTTAAAGCTGTGCACTAGAGGATATCTTAAATCCATAGCATCCATTCCATTTGTAGTTTATTTGTTGAGGACCTGGCAGCCTTTTCTTTTTCTCTTTCCCAGGGAACAGGCAATTGGGAGGAACATCCTGATACATCCTCCTTTCAGATGCCCCTAATCTTAGGACAGAGTGCATTATTTTATTTTGTCCCAACTTCAGGCTAACTTAGGCAGCAGAACACAGGTACACCTGCACTGTCTGTGCAGTAAGTCCCTCCCGAATCCCAGCTGGCCTCTTCGATCTTTCCTCCTCTACGTGGGCCTTGGCGGCTGCCGGCTATGTGCAATGCAAAAGATTGAAGGAGAAAGAAAGCTCTTTTTGCTTGCTGCACAGCATGCACCAGAAGATAAGGTAGCCAGTGTGACCTGAGCTGACCTCTACTGGTACATGCTGTGCATCTGCAATAACCATCAGCACTGACTGCTGCAGCATCGGGTCTGGAACTCCGAGTCCAGCCGTCAATGGCATACCTAGGTTATTTGACACCCAGGGTAAATCATTTTTAAACACCCTCTCCTCCATATGACAAAAATATTTTTAGTAATAATCCATGAGTCACACCTAGGAAATGGCAGCATCTTTTCTTTTTTCCAAATCTTTATTCATTTTTTCATTTTACATCAAGTACACCATATTATATCAATTGAATCATATACATTACTTGAAATTTTCCATATATCATCATAAATACATAAAAATATCTCCCTCCCCCACCCACCCTTTTCACAATATTATAATCAAAAATAACATACATGTATTGTATTCATAAATAATGATAGAATCGATAATATAACTATAAACCACCACCCTTCCCATAATTATTATTATACTTTTAGTGTAAAAAGGTGTCTAAAATGGCAGCATCTTAACCTTTGCAGTGAGTACTAGAATATCAGTATACCCATTGTAAAACTGAACAAGACAGATTAATACAGATCGATTCTGCACAGTCAATGCTAACAGAAAAGCATGTCTTTTTTTGCATGCACAGAACACAGATACACTCTCACCCAGTACAGAATAAGCAATTGCAAACTAACAATAAAATATGTAGACAACAATCAGACCTTAGACTTAGTGGGCTTCTAGAGCCTGGGCCAATCAGGCCTTAGGCTTCGGCGGGATGGGCCGGGAAGGGCCGGGCCCGCCTCATTTCGACGAGGCTTGCCTGCCGGCTGGACGTGCAAGACCCATATCGCCGTAAGAACAGGTTTGGTGGAGTGGAGGTTTGGGGGTTGTTAGCGCCGGGGGGAGGATGCGTCTTCGGGCAGGAGGGATTGGGCACCCTCCTGCCAGCGATCGATATTGTCGGGGGGGGGAGATCGGTAATGTCGGGGGGGGCGGTCGGTAGTGTCAGGGGGGGGGCGGTCGGTAGTGTCGGGAGGGTGCGTCTTCGGGCAGGAGGGATTGGGCACCCTCCTGCCAGCGATCGGACAGGCCGCGGCCCGCTATACTTATAGAGGCAGAGAGATCCCTTGCCGCGATAAGTATAGCGGCCGCGTCTACTTACAATGTAGACCAGCATTTTGCTGGCCTACATTTTAAGCTTCTCCTCTACTAGGGAGACGCGTAGGGCCGCCTAGGTTCAGCCTAAGGCCCGCCTAAGGCCCGCCTAAGGCCCTTAGATGAGCTTAGGCATCTTGCGGGTCTCCCTAGGCTCCCGGAGGCGCCTTCAGGCCTGCCTGGGGAGCATTTTTTTAAAAAAACGTGCATCCCGATTGGCTGATTAGACAGCTGTAGGACGCCTATAGCTGCCTAAAATCGGGACGCACTTTTGGAGAATCAGGGCCTGAGTGAAGAAATATGTTCTCCTGTTTATTTAAATCTACTACTTAATGGCTTCATTACATGCCCCCTAGTCCTAGTAATTTTGGAAATATTAAACAAACTCATATCTACGCGCTTCGCTCTGCTCAATTCCACTCAGTGTTTTATAGACCTCTATCATATCTCCTCTGAGCTACCTCTTTTCCAGACTGAAGAGCATAGCTACTTTAACTTTTCCTCATAGGGGAGCTGACCCATCCCTTTTACCATTTTCATCACCCTTCTCTGTACCGTTTCTTTTTCTTTTTTTTTTTTTTTTACTTTATTTAGTTTTTAAATAAAAAGTGCAATACAATTTACATACAAATAATAATAATCAAATAAGCACTTATAAACAATCAGAATCTATACAAAAGATAAAAATTCCCTCCCCCATCCATCATTACCATCAGGAATAATACCAAAATAAAAGATATACTCCCCTCCTGCTCCCCCCCATGGATGTGTGGGTGCAATACAATGGAAAATAAAGATAAAGGGCAAATATAACAAATCTATAAAAGATGCAATTCCGCAATGGGGCTCATTTTCAAAGCACTTAGACACAGAAAGTACCATAGGTTGCTACGACTTTGACGTTTTTCTGCCATAATCGAACACATGCAGTATTGGATCCATGCAATTCTAGTATAATCCGGCAGATACCTCTGGTTGTGAATACCTTTGTTGCGTTGATTCTTTATAAATCTTTGGCTGGGGTAAATATCCTTTGGAATGTAAGGAATCCATGATCACCCCAATATTAAAGAAAAAAAGATTTGAAAAACTTTCAGCCTATCTCTGTTCCTTTTTTGGGAAACGTGATTGAAAAAGTAATACTAAAGCAATTGAATGATTACATTACACAAAATAATTGCCTTGATTCATTTCAATTTGGGTTTCGTCATGCACATAGCGTAGAATGGTTATTGCTCTCAGTGATGGAAGTTTTGAGAGAAGGGATTGATAAATGGAAGAAATATCTTATGGTATTGCACAACGTATCAGGTGCATTTGACAGTAAATTTGGATACTTTGTTGTTGAAACTGAAACAGCTAGGATTAGCGGAGGGGGTTTTGTATTGGTTTGCATCTTATTTAAAAGACAGATCACTGCAATTTAGGAGTGGGCAAAATGTTTTTAGGATTGTTGAAGTTAAAAAGGGAGTACCTCAGAGCTCTGCTCTTTCTGCTATTCTTTTCAACATTTATATGTCAACTTTGGGGGCGATGTTCCAGTAGATGGGAGTGCATTACCGGTTATATACCGATGATATTTTCTTTTTCCCGGTATACGACGCTCATAGTGCTGAGCTATGTTTGCAAGGATATATGGAAAGGATTGTGAGGTAGATGAATGAACATGATTTGAAATTAAATATTAACAAAACTGAAGAGATGGTGGTAAAAAGTCAAAAGGATAATTATGAGATAAAAAGTGTTGTTGTGATTGTGGAGCGATCGGAAGTAAAAAAGGAGATGACTGTATTAGGAGTATGCTTGGATAGTTTATGGAAAAACAAATATTGAAAACAATTTCTTTTTTTATTTTAATATTGTTTATTAATTTTATAACCAAACTTTACAAGTGCGATAATTATTATAACAATTACAATTAAACAGCACTTACAACTTATACTGAAATCATATCAGAAATTACCCTCCCCTTATATCTAACCCTCCCACCCACCTCTAGATGTGCATAAAGAACAATGAACTAGGAATTGATACATTTTTATCTCACTGAATGTCTGAAATTAATGGCTTTTAATGAACGTGTCCAAATCCGTTTAAATTTCAGGGAATCACCTTTTTGTTCTGCCAACATTCTTTCATATCTATAATATAAGCAAAGTGTCTCCCACCAAAAAGGGAAATGTAAACAGTCCCAATTCTTCAAATTTCTCATAATCAGTTGTAAGCCCACCCCTGACATTATAAGAAAAAGCCTATCCTTATGATCATGAAGCGGACTTTCAGGCAAGAATGATGTATGAATAAAATAGTCCCATATGATAAAAGTATATTGACTCCAAGAATTAAAGTAATTTTACTCCATATGTTCTTCCAGAAAATCTGAATCAATGGGCAATGAAACAGCATATGATCTAAAGTACCCGACTCCAAATTACAATGCCAACATTTGTTGGACCGTGTACTATCTAATTTTTGTAATCTCACCGAGGTCCAGAAAATTCTATACAATAAAAAATACAAAGTCTGCTTCATAGCAGCAGACCCCATACAATTCATTTGATGAATCCATATTCTAGGCCATAGGGTTATGGAGATCTTATGATGTAGTTCAGTGTTCCAAATATCATAGAGACATATTTTAGGGGTTTTGTGTAAATATTAAGATATTATTTTATAACATTTAGAAGCTTGATGCCCCTGAAAATCTACTTGAAAACACAGGAAGAGAAAGCTGCCTTAGTTTGCCAGGGTGCACTATTATTCAATCCCATTTTGTATAGCTTGTCTCAATTGCAACAATTTAAAAGATTGCGCCTTTGAAAGATTATACGATTGTTGCAACTGAAGCAAGGAGGCTAACTTATCTTGAACAATTGCATCATTTAATGACTGAATTCCCGCCTGCAACCATTGTTTCCATAGAATTTTGGAGTTCCCCACCATTATTCATGAATTTAACCATAGAGATTGAGATTTTGGGCTCCTTTTACTAAGGTACACTAGCGTTTTTAGTGCATGCACAAGATTAGCGCGCGCTAGCCAAAAAATTACTACCTGCTTTAAAGGAGGCGATAGCGGCTAGCGCACCTTTGTAAAAGGAGTCCTTTGTTTTCCTAGTAGGAATAGGTAATAAAGCATCTAAGAATTTCAAAGTTTTCCAAGTTGCCTGAAAAATCTTACTGTTTTTATATATTCTTGGAAGTCGAATACTTAGTAAGTATTTAAGATGAAGTGCCATCAGATGCTTCTCAAGAACAAGCCAATCAGGTGAACTTTCCAGAAGTTCCGGGAGGATCCAATACATCCCTTGATGCAAGATATATGCCTGATGATATCTATAAAAATCTGGAAAATTATTCCCCCCCCCCTCCACGCTCTGAGGCTTTTACAAGGATGCCAAGGATATTCTAGAGGTCTTTCCCAACCAAATGAACCCTGTAAGAATTCTATTTATTTTTTTTTTAAAAGGATACCTTAAAATAAATTGGGATCATGCTCATTTGCTAACAAATTACGGGCATGATCATCATTTTAACAGTTTGAACTCTCCCCCACCAAGATAAATATAATGGGTTCCATCTTTCACACATTTCTTTGACCTTTACTAAAAATGATTTCTCATTAACCAAAATAGTTTCTTCTAAATATTTTTGAATTATTATACCCAAATATTTTATTCCATCTTCCCTCCATAGAAACGGAAATGAATCGAATAAACCCTTTATACAATGAACGTTCAAAGGAAGGACCTCAGACTTACTCCAATTAATTTTATATCCAGAAAATTTACCAAAATTATCAATCAAATCCAACAAAGATGAAATTGTGGATTCTGAGTTAATTAGATGCAGTAAAATATCATCTGCGTAAGCTGAGACCTTATATGTTTGTCCACCATAAGGAATACTCTGTATCTCCTCTGTTTGTTAAATTGCCAAAAATAAAGATTCCAAAACTATATCAAAAAGCAGAGGAGACAGAAGACAACCCTGACAAATTCCATTTTCCATAAGAAACCGTTCTGTGATTATATTATTAATATAAAGTCTAGCAGCAGGATGACTGTAAAGAGTTTTAATCATATGAACAAATCCAGGCCCTATCACAAACCAATCCATTGCCCTATACATGAAGGCCCATTCAACTTGATCAAAGACCTTCTCTACATCAAGTGATACCGAGAAGGCTGGAACATTTAAATATTTTGCCAAATTCAGCATATGAAATGCCACCCTGGTGTTATTACTAGCGTGTCTCCCACAAACACAACGTGTTTGGTTTATTCCAACAATATAAAGGAGAGCCTTTGCTAGTCTCAATGCTAACAGTTTCGCTAGCAATTTACCATCAACATTTATTAATGAGATCGGCCTGTAATTAGTTACCAGCAAAGAATCTTTATTTGGTTTAGGGAGCACAAATGTGAGTGCCTCTGACATAGTTCCAATAATATGCCCTTTTTCCATTTGTTCTCTATACAATTGAAAAAGATGAGGTAGTAATGTATTTTGAAAGGTCTTAAGAAAATCCCCCATAAATCCATCACAACCTGGAGCTGATCCCACTGAGAGACTTCAATGCTGTGTGGAGTTCAGGCAGAGATATGGGTGCATCAAGAGACTCTTTAATGATTTGGAAGCTTCGGTCCAAGACCTGATTGTAAAAATTCTCCTGTTTTGTCTCTATTCCCAGAATCTGTATCAGAGGAGTACAATCTTTTATAATATTTAAGAAATTGGGATATAATCTCTGACTGATTTGTATAAACATTCCCCCATTTCCTCTAATAGCCGTAATCTTTTCCCTACGTTTTTTAGCCTTAAGATAATTTGCAAGAACTCTCCCTGCCTTATTTGAGTTTCCATAATACACTGCTTCCTGAAGGAAGAGATCCTTCCTTGCTAATTGACTACTAATAGCATTATACTTGAATTTGGCTACCATCAGAGCATTCAAAGTTACTTGATTCTATTGAGTGATCAACTTCCTTTCAAGATCCGAAATCACAGCTTCCAATTTAGAAAATTCACCCATCAATGACTTCTGCAAATGAGATGAATAGGCTATAATTTGACCTCATACAGTTGCTTTAAAAGCATTCCATATGATTCCATATGAATTAAGTTGGAAAAATTCTGCTATTTTTATTTCCATTTCTTCCACAAAATTAGTATCAGCAAGTAATGAATTATTGAATCTCTACATAGGAGCCTGAAAATATTCTTTATCAAACTGTAAACTCATCCAAATACCCGCATGATCTGTTATAACAAAAGAATCTATATTAGCTTCCAGAATCTGATTAATTATATGATGTGATACTAAGAAATAATCTATACGCAAAAAAGATTTATGCACTTGGAAATTAAAAGTAAACTCCCTAGCCTTAGGATTAAGAATCCTCCATATATCTTTTAATCCACAAGTGCTCATTAAATCATCTACTCCCAAAAACTTCATATATCTACCTGGTTGTTTGGCTATATATGGATCCACTACAGCACTGAAGTCTCCCACTAGAATTAAGTTTGGAAAAGGCTGAGCGAAAATAATCTGCTGAATTTTTTTGAAGAAATTTAACTGATTCGAATTTGGGACATAAAGATTGAAAAGCATCAAGGATTCCTCAACTAAAGTCATAGTGATATAGCCACATTCCCAATGGATCAGCACGTATATTATCAAAGTTGGCAGAAAACTTTTTATTAACCAAAATTACCACACCAGCCTTCTTCCCTACCGCTGGTGCGAAGAAACAATGCTTGATCCAACCTCCTTCCAATTTAGTTGATTCTCCTGCTGACAAATGTGTCTCTTGCAAAAAATATATATCCGCTTGTTGTTGTTTCAAGAAAGTGAGTATTTTCTTCCTTTTTATAGGTTGATTGAGACCGTTAACATTTAAAGAAAAAAGTTTTATAGCCATTTTATTTTAGCAGAAACTCCCCCCCCCCCCGATAAATTCCAATTCCTATTTTCCACCATAATTGAGAAATAACTGCTTCATGCACATCTAGGTATCCTAACCCCCCTCCCTCCCTTAACCCACCCTTACCCCACCAAATGAAACCACTCATGGAAGACTTGGATGCGTATAGGAAGACCCATGATCCTCCCTGCATAAAACTTATACATTATAAAGCCAAATCTTCCATACTATAGCTTAAAGACCCCTTTCAAGACATAGAGTAACTTAGAGTAACTATACCTGAATTCTATAATTTATATAAACATTATACAGCTGTTTATATAATATTTTATCGAAAGGATCCAAGATGGCGTCAGGCTAGACACACTGAGAATCGCTCTGAGGATTCTCTCCTTCAACTAATTGTTTGCTTTAGATTACTTTTTCTTACCTGATGCTGAAGCAGAGAGGTCGGAGTGCCACTGCTGCCTCATGGCATATCGGTGTCCCTGCCGCAGGCAACATTGAAAAGCTCCTCAGGTGGATGCAGGGAGTTTTGACTTCAGAGAGTAGCCCGCAGAGGACCCAGGGAACGAGTGAGACCGTGGTGGTTCCTCATGGACTTGAAACAACTTTGAGTCCCAAAGTAAGGGCACCCCCCACCCTCCCCGCAGCTTCAGACTAGCAGCTCTCCAAGGGGTAATGAAACTCTGGAGGTAAGGGACCTCCTTTCCCCAGAGGTAAGTAGTCCATCGGAGAGCCTGCTATTAGGAGCTCATGTGAGCCCTATTGAAGTGTCTGGAAGAATTCCAACGTCGGAAGGGAGAGTGAGCCAACATGGACAGCGACAAGATTTGCAACAGACCGGTGAGCTCTGTTCTACTGCATTACCTTTAATTTCACTGGAGAAATCTTCAGAGGTAACCTTGGACTCACAATGGGATCTTATGGCCTGCCTTGTGAAGACCATAAGCCCTAACTTCCAGCAAATTGAAAGAAAATTGCTTCAACACACAAAGGAGTTGAAAGATTTGAAAAATGAAATGACTGCCTCTAACTCCTCTTTTCAGAAACTTGAACAAGAAGTTAAGATATCTAGACAGTTACAGGAAAGTCTTATGAAAGATAACATTAGTCTTAGGAGAAAGATGGAAAACAATGCCAGATACAGTAACTTAAGATTAATTAATTTCCATAGGTTAACGTTGGTAACAGCTAGGGAAATGTTTAAGAGGTATCGTCTTGAAGTTTTGGGGGTTTCTGAAGATTTGTTACCCCCTCTATCACGAGCATATTATTTACCTGAAAAAAGCCAATCTCAAAATAGGTCCCTAGATCAAGGATCACTGAATGTATCTGAGTTACTGGACAGATCGGACAAAGAAGCAGCAGTGTCATGTACTTTGATTATATCTCTAGCTCTTATTGATAAAGTTTGGTTGTTAAAATTATTCTTTATATTCAAATATATTTATTGAGCTCAACAATAGTAAGTAACAAACAAAACAAGCAAGCTCAGTATTTTAAATAACAAAATCTATACCTATGAATAACCCAACACAACCCACTCCCCAAAATAAATAACCCCCCTTTAAATATCGGCAGAGAGAATTTATAGGATTTAAAATACAGATGTTCCCTGATCTTTCACGGGAGACCCAAAAGCATCGCTGTGAATTTTTGTTGATGAAACCAGGTGCTACATTTTATTTGCGACATCCATATAAGTGTATAGTGCATCACTGCACTGTTAAATATGTATTCTTTGAGCCTACTCAGTTGTCTTATTTCTTAGCGTTATCCTGTTTAGAAGTAGAAAATCTTAAACCCTAAAGATTATAGAATTAATCCCTGCACTCTGCTCTATAGCAATTATTATGCATTAGAATATTAGTTCATGTTTCTTTGTTTCTCGCTAATTGGAACACCTTGGATCTTATAATTGAGGATTTGAGCATAATTAACTAAGATTTATTCTTAATGATATCTTATGATTTTCCTGTTATGTATATTGGTTGCTAATCTTACTTTCTGTACAAGTTGTTTCTTGGTTCATGATTTGAAAATAAATAAATATAATTTAAACATGTGGAGGGGCATAATCAAAAAAAGTCTAAGTCCCCTATTGGCCTAAGGCCTTAAACGTTGAAAGTAGAAGCAGAGAAAATGTCCATTATCAAAAAAAACGTTCAGCTGTTTAAATGCCCAGACCACCACTACATCTACACTAACACCATATAATCAACTTAAAAAAGCCCAACTCACAAACGCTCCAAACAAGAGCTTTTAGGCGAAGGAGGAGCCAATCCTTCGCCTAAAAGCTGGATTCTGTAACCGGTGTCTGTCAAAAACAACACCGGTTACAGAATCCCCCCCTACAACGATCCGGGCAGGAGAGAGCCCAAGTCCTCTTGCCCCGCGGCACCCCCGAACCTCCTGACACTATCGGGGCAGGAGGGAGCCCAAGATCTCCTGCCCTCGACACAAGGGCCCCCCCGAACCCCTGATCACCCCCCATCGACCCGTGATACCCCGTTGACCCCATGACCCCCCCTACCCCCATACCTTCAAAATTGTTGGTCAGATGGACGCCAAGCCCGTCCGTCCAACAGGCCAGCCATTGTTGAATGGCTAGCCTTAGGACCTGATTAGCCCAGGCGGCTCAAATCCCGCCCACAGGTGGGGCCTGAGACACCTGGGCCAACTGGAATAGGCCGAGTTGGGCCCATGTGTCTAAGGCCCCACCCACAGGAGGGGCCTAAGCCTACTGGGCCTATTCCGGTTGGCCCAGGCGTCTCAGGCCCCACCTGTGGGCAGGATTTGAGCCACCTGGGCCAATCCGGCCCTAAGGCCAGCCATTCAACGATGGCTGGCCTGTCAGATAGACGGGTTTGGCACCCGTCTATCTGACCAATGATTTTGAAGGTACGGGAAGAGGGGTGGGGGGAGTCGTGGGGGTCAGCGGGGGGGTCATGGGTCGGCGGGTGTGATCGGGGGTTTGGGGGGACCCTTGCGTCGAGGTCAGGAGGGCTTAGGCTCCTTCCTGCCCAATAGTGTCAGGGGGGTTTAGGGGTGCCGGGGCAGGGGGGCTTGGGCTCCCTCCTGCCCGATCGTTGTAGGGAAGAGAGTTGATCGCTTCAGGAGAGATTGTTCATCTCTCCTGCCGTGATGGTGATCGTTCACCCCCCTACGAACTGCGACACATTGGGGTGAGGATCGCAGGTAAGGGAGATGCCCTGCCGTGATGCTCAAACCGAAGTGCCGTGGTTCGGAGGGGGGTGGGCGATCACCATGCAGCAGGAGAGATGAGCCATCTCTCCTGCACCAATAGGCAGGTTGCTGGGGCCGCTGAGCTGCAGCGTATAAGTGCCGACAAGGCAACCTGCCTAAAGTTTTGGTTATACCTGCTGTACGCCTAGGTCTAGGTCAGCACACCTCCCGCCCACCGCCCGCCCTTTCCCCTCCTCTAAAAATGCCTCTTTTCTCTCTATGCATTCAGAGGCAGGGGAAAGGCCTAAGCTGGTTTTAGATGCGTTTTAAACCAGCTTTGATTATGGGCTTTTTGATCATCCAAGTATCCATTTAGGCCACTTTTTAGACGTTTTATTTTATTTTTTTATTATGAGCCCCATAATATTTTATCAGATAAGTCAATAAATAAACATTATACAGGAATGCATAGATAAAATTAACAGAATCCTATAAAACCTCATTTGTTATGATGTTATCCCTTTTTATCCAACCTCATCACCAACAGAATTCAATTTAACTCACTAATATATTGAGAAGGCATCCAATACAAAATCCATAAATAAATAAGATATATATAGATGATATTAATATATATATATATTGTAAAACTTCAATTGATACGATACAATCTTCCCAACCTATTAAATATCTAAATAAATAAATTCATAATATATATATAGACGATACTAATATATATTATAAGACATCAATTGATATGATACAATCTTCCCATCCCATTAACATAACTATAAATGAAAAATATATCTTATTGTTTAATTTTTTCCCCTTTACTTCCCTTTTTATCAATAAGAATGGATATGTTAAAGACATTCACTGTTAAAATATTAAATTCATAAAATCCTTATACATTTATATTGTATAAAGGATAAAATGAAGAAAACATCAATTGGAATAAAACAAAAAACATCAACTGAGATATAACAGTATGAATTTAGCTAAAGATATCAACTGTTACAATATACCCTCAAACCAATAAAAAAATTTCTAAAACAAGCCACATATAAAGGACTAATTCTTTCGAAAAGGCATGTAATACTAAAATAAAGACAAATATTATGAAATCTCCAAATCCTTATAAGTCTAACCCAAAATTTCAACTTAAAAGCCAGACCAGCATGAAGACAAATACTAAAAGATCTTTAAATTATTATAAATTATCAGTTTGAATATAGCTAAAGACATCAAATGATATAGCTTTATCTTCAATCATAGTCTGGCTTCTTTTCCCCATGCAAACCTGAGAATCCAGTTATTATCTCTATACCTAGTTATCCATATAACAGTAAGACTATAACTGAAGACATCAAGGGCTCCTTTTTTAATGATTTATCGGCTTTAGTTTTAATGGTAAAAGATCCAACATAACAGTTGGGGCTCCTTTTACTAGCATTTTTAGTGCACGCACCGGATTACATAGAAACATAGAAATTGACGGCAGAAAAGGGCTACAGCCCATCGAGTCTGCCCATACCAATGACCCACCCCCTGACTCCTACTCTCTCAGAGATCCCACATGAATATCCCATTTTCTCTTGAAATCTAACACGCTGCTGGCCTCAATCACCCTCTGAGGCAGCTCGTTCCAATGATCTACCACCCTTTCAGTGAAGAAGTACTTCCTCGCATCACCCTGAAATTTCCCTCCCCTGATTTTCAGCGGGTGACCTCTGGTTACTGAGGGCCCTATAAGACTGAAGATATCATCTTTCACCTCTATACGCCCAGTAATATACTTAAAGGTCTCAATCATGTCCCCTCTCTCTCTTCGCTCCTCCAGTGAGTACATCCGCAGTTTTTTTAACCTTTCTTCATACGTGAGTTCCCTGAGCCCCAAAACCATCCTGGTAGCCATTCGCTGAACCGACTCAATTCTCAACACACGCACGTTACCCGAAAATCTACCACCCTCTTAAGAGGAGGCGGTAGCGGCTAGCGTGCACTATTCTGTGCGTTAAGGCCCTAACGCACCTTTGTAAAAGGAGCCCCAACTGTTATGTTGGATCTTTTACCATTAAAAACTAAAGCCGATAAACCCTAAAAAAGAACAGATTCAAAAAATACAAATACATGTGAAGATGCATATATCAATATATTCCATTGAAAAAATGCATAAACGTATAAAACCCACACACATTTTCATTTTTCCTATTTTCCTACTTTGTAGTTTTTAATCCCCATCCCCATTCTTTCTTTCCCAGCCTCTCTTCTTTTCACATTTCCCCTTTTATTACTTTCCCCATTTATAAAGAACCAACAAAATCCCCAGAAATGAAAAGAATTTTAACATTATGAACATAGCCAAATACATTCACTTTGTCAATCTTATTTTCATACCCTTTCAGTCATATCCCCAAACAGTCAATTTTCTTTTCATTAAACTAATATAGATATTAACTCAGTCTAATCTTGTGCTTCAATCCTATTACTGGAACCCAGGGCCGCCATCAGGGCAGTACCACCAGTCCTGCATTTAGGGGCCCGGAGCTGACAGGGGGCCCGGGCTCCCCCAGGGTCCTAGGCCACAGTCTAGGGGGAGGGGCGGTCCGCCCCACGTGGACAGGAGAGAGCTGGATGGGGGACCCGCGGAGTTCAATACATCTCGAGCCGCGAGGATCGTCTTCTGTTCCTGCCTGCCCTGCCGCTCACATATAGCCGATCGCAAGTATTCCCCGATGTCAGCGCCGATGTCGGAGGGAGGGCTTAAGCAAAGCCTGCCCTCCGACGTCAGCGCTGACATCGGAGAATACTTCCGGTCGGCTATTTGTGCGCGGCAATGAGGCAGGAAACAGAAGACAAGCCTCGCGGCTTGAGCTTCGTTTTGCTGAGAAAGTTGCAAAGATGAGCTGGGAGGCAAACGTGGAACACAAAAGGGGGGAGGGAGTGCGTTTTGGACACAAGGCATGAACTTGGGAGAGAGGAAGGGAGGGAAAGAGATGCTGAGGTGGGGGAGGGAATGGGTTTTTGGACACAGAAGGCATGGACTTGGGAGAGAGGAAGGGAGGGAAAGAGATGCTGAGGTGGGGGAGGGAATGGGTTTTTGGACACAGAAGGCATGGACTTGGGAGAGAGGAAGGGAGGGAAAGAGATGCTGAGGTGGGGGAGGGAATGAGTTTTTGGACACAGAAGGCATGGACTTGGGAGAGAGGAAGGGAGGGAAAGAGATGGTTGTGTACACGGGGAATAGAAGAAAGGAGAATTTTTGGTCATAGGGAGGGAGTGAGGTACAGATAGTGGCATACCAGGGTGGGGGGGGCAGTCTGCCCCGCCCCAGGTTTACGTCCCAAGGGGATGCACAGTTGGCCACCCTCCAGTGTTCTCCCTAGGCCGGCAAACTGCGGCTCTTTAGCCACTTGAGTGCCACCGCCACCATCGAGAACAGGCCGGCGCCAAGTTCTCCCTGTTTTTCCCTGTGGGGCCGGCCAACTCTCGCCACTTGCGTCAATTCTGACGTCGGAGAGGACGTTCTGGGCCAGCCAATCGCTGCCTGGCTGGCCTAGAACGTCCTCTTCGATGTTAGAATTGACGTCGGGTGGCGAGAGTTGGTCGGCCCTGTGGGGAAGAGAAGCAGGGCGAACTCGGTGCCGGCCTGTTCCCGATGGCGGCAGTGGCAGCCTATTCCCCAATGGTGGTGGCATAGGGGAGGGTAGGGAGAAAGAAAGAAAGGGGGGACAGGAAGCCAGAAAGAAAGAAAGGGGGCAGGGTGAAACAAAGAAAAATGTAGCACGGAAAGAGAGAGAGAGAAAGACAGACATACAGAAAGAAAGAGGGTGTGGAGAGAGAAAGAAGGGGCAGGGTGAAACAAAGAAAAAGTTTGGGGAGGGAATGAGGTCTGGAGGAGAGGATGCATACAGGAGGCTGAAAGAAGGGAAGAAATATTGGATGCACAGTCAGAAGAATAAAGTGCAACCAGAGACTGATGAAATTACCAAAGGTAGGAAAAATGGTTTTATTTTCAATTTAGTGATCAAAATGTGTCTGCTTTGAGAATTTATATACGCTGTCTATATTTTGCACTATGGCCCCCTTTTACTAAACTGCAATAGCGTTTTTTAGCGCAGGGAGCTTATGAGGGTTGAGAGCAGCGTGGGGCATTCAGCGCAGATCCCTGCGCTAAAAACCGCTATCGCGTTTTAGTAAAAAGGGAGGGGGAATATTTGTCTATTTTTGTATAGTTGTTACTGAGGTTTCATTGCATAAAGTCATCTGCCTTGACCTCTTTGAAAACCCGCAGAATATAAATAATAATTAACATTTTCTCTGCGTACAGCGTGCTTTGTGTTTTTAAAATTTTATTGTTGGTAGATCATTTTGACTTGGCCACAAAGGTAAGGGGGGAGGGAGGGAGGGGAACTGCTGAAAGACATCTAGTAATCCTTGAAGGCTTGACTGTGCAGGGAATTATTTTTGTAAAATCATGTTTTGTTATGTGACTGGCATTATTTAGACTTTAATTTCTATGAATGAATAGAATGAAAATGATATAAATTACTTGCTTGTTTTTATGTGCGTGTGCTGAAGGAAAGTGGAGAGAGAGTGGGCTGAGGACGCTGAAGGGAAATGGGGAAGAGAGAATGGGGAGAAGACGCTGATTTATAAATTGACAATTGTACAGAATATTGTTTCTTTTTTATATTCATCCATAGCTGCATGTTAATGATGTGCTCATATGCACTTATTTATCATCATAACATATACATCATCATTAACATGCAACTGTGGATGTGTAAGGACAGGCTGAGGAGGATGGATGGGAAGGAAGGAAGGTGCACATATCAACATATCGTACATTTTTTACATGCATGATGCAGCTATAGGCAAGCAGAGGAGGATGGGATCATACAGATGTGTATGTTCAGATATGCGCTCAGATGTGTAGTTTTTTCTGATATATTTAGTAAGCTTACAGTATTTATAAAAACACATTTAATACTTGTTACAAAAAATATTGTGCAATTGTGATCTACTTCTGGCCTACAAAGGTCAAAAGAAATCCTTAACTGAGATTTTACATTCAAAAGTGAATTATAGCTACTAGCACTATTATTTATTAGTTATTTATTATGCAGATGTTTATTAGTTTGTTATTAGTTCAGTATTAGACATATGTTAGTTTAGAATAGATAGGTATAGATTAGTTTAGTTTAGGTTAGGTTAGGGCCCTGCTGAAAGAGTCTACCTTGACGTGGTTGCAGGCTTACAAATCTTTTGGTCAAAGAGTGCGGCGACAGAGAAAAGTATGTGTGTATTCGGCCCATGGAAGAAGGGGGGGTAGAGGGGGGGAAGGGGTGTGTGGGGGGCCCAATAGGATTGCTCAGTAAGGGGCCCAGAAATTTCTGATGGCGGCCCTGCTGGAACCCCCTCCACCAAGTCTGTAACCATCTTTCCGATCTCGAACAGGGAAACTTATTTGCTGCAAAGACTGTCACACTCAAATATTGTACCGAGCATGGAACAGAGTAGTTTCCTCCAGACAGGATCAGCAGGAGACCGTAAACAGTATACATCACTGATATTATTCAAGATCCACTCCCGCGCAGATCAAACCTGAAGCAGTTAGAAAACCGCAGTCTTCCACGGGTTCTAATAGCAACCGCCACAAATTAATTTATAGGAGAAGTTTTTATCACTCTCTATCATTCAGCCACCACATGTAGACTATATTGTTGTCAGACAAATCGGCAAAAAGAAGACTTTCAAAGTTAATGGCACTCAAAAACAAAATAAACAAAACCAGCTGATATCATTCAGTTCTCATAAAACCAACAAAGACAGGAGTACGCTTCAGAACTAAATTTTTAGATCACACCGTTTGCTCATCCTGCTTAGAAATAAAATCCTGTAGTGCCCTGGGATCTTCATAGTTAGTTGTTTTATTGTTGACTGCCACTCATAATCGCTGGATAGAGCAGACCAAATTTTGCACCCATTTGTCTGAGCTGCAGGCACAAGAGCAGAAACTCCTTTCTCAAAGATGCAGTATGTTTCGCAAAATCTGGAAGAAGCAAAATTTTATTTTCCTGCCATTTATGGGATTTC
Organism: Geotrypetes seraphini; assembly: GCF_902459505.1. Taxonomy (NCBI): domain Eukaryota; kingdom Metazoa; phylum Chordata; class Amphibia; order Gymnophiona; family Dermophiidae; genus Geotrypetes; species Geotrypetes seraphini. The sequence continues at coordinate 45,979,957 of NC_047084.1, read as the reverse complement.
ATTTGTTTAGCTAATATCAAAATTTCTAGTGTTTGTTGATATCGCAGAAGTTTAAATATCAACTATCTAGGACCCACTTGTTTGACTGACCTGTGAACCAGGTCACGATGTGCCCACTCTATCTCTAATGGAAAGGCAAATTTCAATGATAAAGTTTTGGGTAAAAAATCTTCTAAAAACTGAATTATGTTTGTACCCTCAACTCCCTCTCCCAGTGTTGAAGCAATTGCATTGGTTACCCATGCAGCAAAGAGTTCATTTTAAGATTCTTTCAACTATACATCAGATTTTGTGTCATATTTCTCCAGTTGTTTTACAAGGATTTTTTGAAATTTATCAGCCCAGAAGGTATCTGAGATCAGAAAATAGTATGATACTGAGCTTAGAGGTAATGTGTTGCTTGGAGTTTTGTGATACTGTGCTGGGAGGATGAATTTTAAGAAAATGCTGAAAAATCAATTATTTCTTAGTGTTTTCCTGTGTTAGGTTTTTATTTTTAATTTTTTTATGAGAGCTGTTCTGCAATTGTGTCTATATGTGGTGTTTAACATGTTACGATCGTAATCTTTGTAAACCGTATAGTTAATATACGGTATATAAATTTTTAAATAAATAAATTTCAGAATAAGTCCTGGGCACAATTTAGACATCTGGGGCTAGGCCTATTTTAAAAATTAATAAAGGAAAAGAAGGTGCCCAAACTGACCAGATGACCACTGAAAGCATGAAGGCCTCCCACACACATACATTCCCCCAATGGTCACTGATCCCCTCTTACCCTCCAAAGATGTGAAAAAAACAGTACATACCTCTCTCTATGACAGCTGCAGATATTATGGCCAGTCCTAGTAGAGCAGGATTGACCTGGAACAGCCTAGTAATCAGTGCAGTGGATCCCAGAGAAGAGGACTCAGGTCCATATTCCATCCTAACTAGTACACTTGTAGTGAAAAATGTGTACCCACCAAAACCCTTCTATACTGACATATAGGTGACACCTGCAGGCATAAGGGCTATAGGGGTGGTACAATAGGTTTTGGGTGGGTTTTAGAGAACTCTCCATTCAATGTAAGGGGGGTTATGGTAAGATGTGTACTTAAAAACTTTTATATAAAATTCACTGTAGTGCCCCCTTGGGTGTCTCACTGCTCTGCTAAGATGTCTATGTGGCCCGTCTACTAAAAATGCTGGTCCCTCTTACTTTCCAATGACTTGTTTTGTGCATCTGGACATTTTATTTTTTGAAAATGGTCAGAAAAGATAGACACACTACGAGTGAACACATCTAGAAATGGTCATTTAAAAAACAAAACAAGATAGATGTTTTGTAGTTTTGAAAATGAACATTTTTTCTTCCTGATATTTGGATGCACTGCCAAAAATGTCCAGAGTTGGACTTAGCCATCATATCGAAAATGGTCTTTCACGTCTCATTAATTAATGCTTATGTACTGTACTTGCATATGCTCTGTAATGTTTTTCTTTATAATAGTCTCTACCATTTTGCCTGACAACAATGTCAGACTCGCTGATCTATAATTTTCCAGATCACCTCTGAAACCCTTTTTAAAAATTGGCATTACATTGGCCACCCTCCTGTCTTTGGGTACTATGCTGGATTTTAAAGATAAATGCCATATATAAACTATAAACTTGAAATAATGGAGGATATCCAAGCTTAGCAACCCAAATAAGTCCTCTTAATATACAAAAGACGCCAGAGATAGACTATGGTGAAAAACCTTATGAGAAGTAAAACTAATGAGTCAAGACTATTAAATAATTAGTGCAGAAACACCCACTCTCCACACCTCAATATACCCCCTTCTATGCAGATTGGGATCTTACCACGGAACGCTTGAGTGCATCCTTTGGTAAACTATTTTAAGCTGTAGTGACTATGTATTAGTACATATTGAAGCTTAATAAAAGAACCTGTAAATGTGTTATATCAATTATTGTGAATCAAAAGGTTTAACAAAACATATTAAAACCCATATATGAAGAAAAAAAATCCACAAATTAGGGGAAAAAAAGCTCCAAAAGCTAAAAATGATTCCCCTTGTGGACATCCCTAAAATCCACTGCCTCCATTGATTAGAGAATGATCATTAAAGAAAACATTCAGACAAGGGGGAAGGGGACATGAGATTTTTCATTTATTGTGACTCACTGAAGCATGGGAGATTCAAAGAGTGCTGCTAATTATACAAGATCAAAATCATATTGACTACTATTCCAGGGACAATGTGTGTCTTTAAAGAGGACATATGTTCATGACAAAAATAGATTTCACCATTTTCTCTCATCTGCCTATGTTACTGAGGAAACAAAAGACAGTGATAAAAATTAGCATGACAGCTTGCAGGCTCTGCATGTTGTTTAACTTGTTTAGAGGGCCACTATGTGATGCATCAGAGTGGTAGAAAAACAAACCTTTATTAACACTGAAACAGCTGCTACCAATTTAGAGTCATATTCATTAAGTATGCTAACAGCACACGCTGAAGAGAGCTTAAGACAGCAACTCAGTGACTATGCTTTCCATCCATTTCTCTCAAATGAAATGCCCAAGAAACAAATAAAAGAATAGTTCTCAGCTCTGGTTCCCAAGGGGCACAAACAGGTCTAATTTTCAGGATATCACAAATGGTATTCATCAGATTCATCTGCATATGGTCATGGTGGGTCATACCAAGAATTCTTTACAGGCACTGCTTGGAATACAGTTTTTGTGATACATTTGTAGTAATTTGCCATGTTTCAGAGGTATAGGTCAAAATTGGCAGGACAATAGCTTTATAGAACTAACATTTTTCATCAGTGTTGATTGCTGTTGGTAGCAATCAGCACATGTGCAAAATACACCCACATATTTTAAAAAAAAATCAAAAATATGGACACCACCTTGTCAAGCTTATGATTGGCAGCCCTGGGAATTGGGAAGAGATGGGAACTATGGCAACTGACTGAACATGCTGGAGGACTACCACCCAATGTGCTCTTCCGGAGTCTGTCATAGGGGAAATCAACCTCCAGGGATTCAAGACCAAGTTAGACATGTTCCTGCTGAACTGGAATGTACTTAGGTAGGGCTGGTCTTAGTTGGGGCACTGGTCTTTGACCAGAGGGCTTCCACGTGAGCAGACTGCTGGGCACGATGGACCACTGGTCTGACCCAGCAGTGGCAATTCTTATGTTCTTATGTGCACAAGGAGGGATTGGGACTTGTATACTTTTTATAGTTTTATAGTATGCCATTTTTATAGTTATAGAACACTCAAAAGTGGTTTATATACAGGTACTTCAAATATTTTCCCTATCTGTCCCGGTGGGCTCACAATCTTTCTAATGTATCCTATCTAATATACCAGGGGCAGTGGAGGATTAAGTGACTTGCACAGGGAGCAGCACGGGGTTTGAACCCATAACCTAAGGGTGCTAAGGCTGTAGCTCTAACCCTTACACCACAATCTCTATGTCTTTAAATTTAAGTTAGTTCTATATACAGTAAGCTCAGTTCAAGAACTGAGAGGAAGATTCTCAAAACTTCACGGTAAAATCTGACGGGCTACTACCAAATATCGCTATAGTAATGATTTTAAAAAGGTGAGTCATTCTCAAAAAACTCCGCATGCAAATGAGGTTCATGGATGTTCACATTGGCTCGCTAAATTTACTCGAGATGAATCGCTGGTAGTAGCAATTAACACATGCAGATAATACACCTGCATATTTTATTAAAAAAACAAAAAAAAAATTGAAGATTGTGGCAAAAGAGATGCCCACAATCTCTGAACACCCATCTCTGGCAGCGGGAGAGATGCCCACTCTCTCCCACTGCACTCGCACAATCCACCAACTCTACTCCCCCCCACACACACACACACACAGTGGGAAGGATGCCCACTCCTTTCTGCCATCGCCCAACCCCCACGATAATTCCTCTCATGCCCCTGATGATCGCCTCCGCCCTTCCCTACCTTATTCAGGAAGTTCAGCTGGAGGGACACCTACCTCGCTCTGGCTGGCAGGCCCGCCTCTTACATAATTGAAGGCCTTCCCCTTACTGGTGTATCCTGGGATGCACTGGAAAGGGGCCTAAAGCTCTGATTGGCCCAGACACCTAAGGCTCCACCCATAGGAGGGACCTTAAGCAACCTAGGCTAATGAGAGCCTTGGGGCCCTCCACAGTGCATCCCAGGATGCACCAGGAAGGGGAATGCCTGCCATTTTGTAAGAGGTGGGCCTCGCAGCCAGATCGAGATAGGCATCCCTTCAGCCAAACTTCCTGAAAAAGGGAGGGAGGGGCGGGGGTGTCAGGGGCACAGGGACAGTTATTGGGGGAGTTGGGTGATGGCAGAAGGGATTGGGCATCCCTCCAACTGGGGGGGGGGTTAGAATCAGGGGATTGTGCGAGCATGGTAGGAGAGAGTGGGCATCTCTCCTGCTGCCAGGGGTGGGTGTCTAGAGGTTGTGCGAGTACGGCAGGAGAGAGTGGGCATCTCTCCCACTGCCAGAGGTGGGTGTCCAGAGGTTGTGCAAGTGCAACAGAAGTGAATGGGCATCTCTCCTGTCGATCTTCCATTTGGGGTTTGTTTGGGTTTTTTTATTTTATTTTAATTTGTGTGTGTGTGTGGTGGGGGGGAATCTGAGCTGTCAAACCTTACTTTCCTGTCAGAGCCTGAGCCAATCAGCGCTTAGGCACTGATCAGAAAGTACGGCTCTGACAGCTCAGACCTGTTGGCAAATTGTGGCTAGAAATGTGGCACAACGAGATTAGGCAATTATAGAGAATCGCTCGGAGTGCTCATTTTAATATTAATGACCTTGTTGTACTAGATTTTGCATGGCAGTATCGGAGACTGCTAGAAAACTTGGAAAAGACTATGGTAAGCCATTTTGATGATCCGTCGCTAAAATACATGCATGCTAACCTGGTTGGGACCGGTTTAGTGAGCACGTTAAAGGCACATTTTAGTTTTGAGAATCTTCCCCTCAGTCTATGTGCATATTTAGTTACTCTGAAAATGAATCCAGTTGGCTGCCCCCAAAGACTGTAGCCAAGAACTCCAGGACTAAAGTAGAATATTACAAGCATTTTAAAACTACTAACTTTTCTCACACAGCCCCACAAAGAGTGCATACATTTATTTACCCTCCCTCCCTTTTTATTCCTGCCTCCCTAGTAGGTCTAAGAAAAAATATCTACAAAAACATCAGCAAACATTAAATTAGAGGGATTTCCTGGCATCAAATGAGAATGTGCATACAAGGTAAATAAAACATGATACCTGATTTTTGTTGTTGTTAAAGCTTTCTGTGCATGTGTGTGTGGGGAGAGGGGGATCTTCACAGTGATTAACAGAAGTAAAATATGATTTACCTGTATAAATTGCCTGAAAACTGCCCAGCCCTGTATGATCCTAAATTACTGTGCAGTTCTCTAATGAAAGCCACATTTAAGGATGGTGAGGGACTACAACAATGTGCATACCTTTGTGTTTTTAAACATTTATGAGTATTGTTGCTTGATATATCACTTTAACTAACAGGAAAGACAAAGCAGTTTAGAAATAAAGCCAATCACCCTTGTAAGCATGCAACATCAATAATCATAGGAAAGATCCATTTAAATAAAGCGCTAAGAGAGAAGTGATTGCAGAAAGGAGGAAAGTGGAAGGTGATCAAGAGTGATATATACAAGGTGTTTACCGTATATACTCGAATACAGGATGAGATTTTTGAGCCAAAATAATGATCCAAAAATGGGGGTCTTGTCCTATATTCGGTGACCACCCGACACCCTCCCGGATTTGCTATAGGCCTACCGTTAGGCTGGGACAGGAGGGATCCCTTCCGTATCCTGTCCCAGCTGATACTAACAATTTTTTTTTTTTTTAAACCTTCCCCATGTACCTTTTTTCACATCCCTGGTGGTCCAGCAGTGGTCCAGCGGTCCTGCACTGAGCCCCTCCTTTCGATCTCGCAGAGCCAGAAGCCAGCGGTATACCTGGCTCGCAGGAGCAAGATTTTTGAGCTCCTGCTCGGCCATGCTCCTCTCCCTAAATGGCTGCTTCCAGTTCTCGTGAGTCCTGTGAGAACTGGTGGCAGCCATTCAGGAAGCAGTGCAGAGCTGTGCGGGAGCTCGAAAAGCTTGCTCCTGCACGCCAGCCCTGAGTCAAGGACAAGATCATGGTAGAAGGAAAATTCTGCAGAGGCCGAAGGAAGCCTGCTAAGATCGCTACAGCATTGGCAATCCTCTGCAGGCTGCCTTAATTAGCTTTGAAGGTGAGAACGGGAGGCCAGGGGGGAAGCCGGAGGACACTAGAAAGAAGGGGGGGGGGGAACATGCAGGCCTTCGGGGGTCCCTGAATCCTCAGAGCTGAGGGTACTCAGCACTGGTGCCTATGCAGCCATCCCAACTGACCCTCCCCCCTCGCACCTAAAGCAGGAGCGGCAGTGGACAGCCAGCAATAAGCAGTGCTGCCGCTCCTGCTTTAGGAGATCTGCAGGTACGGGGAGGAGGATTGGTCACCGAATTGGCTAGACCATTTTTTTTAGAAAACTAATCGATTCGAATCGATTCACCAAAGTGAATTGATGAATTGATTTGAATCAGCTAATCAGGCAGCACTAATCAGTAGTGCATGGAGTAAAGTATGGAGTGCCTGGAAGTCAAAGAGAGAATTAAGGGAACTAATTTTCCAAAGTATGTAAATCCCGATTTTAAAATATTAGGAATGTGCAAATAGAAAGTTAGATGGGAGTCTAAAATTACTTCCAGATAGTGAAAATAGGAGTCTGGGGTAAAGAATAGGTCAAACAGTTGTAACAGTAGGGGGAGGTCCCCATAAAACCAACAGTCTTGCTTCAGTTAAGTGCTAACTTAAGTAGGGATAACCAATCTGCAACATGGGACAGACAACTATATGCTGTATTAGTTGGGGGAGAGGACACCTGTAAAAGAAGGAGGTACAACTGTGCTTCAGTGCTTTTTTCTTAGACACTCTTTAATGAATAAATGTACATGTAAAATTAATTTTGAAAATTTCTACATAGTCTGTAGGTGGCTGCAAAGTGTTTGGTATTTGTTATGTGGGTAGTAAGAAGTTGCCCCTTTCAAGCACTGTGAATTACCGTATTTTCACGTAGATAGCGCGCACCCGTGTAAAACGCGCACACGGGTATAGCACGCGGAAAACACCAATTTATGTACAGAAATTTTTATATACCGCGCACACCCGTATACCGCGCGTGCTGCCCGACTCTCCTTTTGCCCGCCCTGACTCTCCTCTGGCCACCCCTACTCTCCTTTCGCCCGCCCCGACTCTCCTCTCCCCCTTGAAGTCCTGTCCCCACCCTGAAAGCCTGATGCCCCCCCGACGTCCGATTCACCCCCCGCAAGACCGCTCGCACCCCCACCCCGAAGGACCGCTCGCACGCACTCCCACCCGCACCCCCACCCTGAAGGACCGCTAGCACCCCCACAGCCTCCCGACCCCCCCCATCATGTAGAAGCTCCTACCGGTGTCCTGCTGCTTTCTCTTGGCGGTCCCGGCCCTTCCGTGAGCCCTGCGCCTGCGCTGCTTCCTCTTCCAGCGGTTCGCCCTTCCTCTAACGTCAATCCCTCTTGCCCCGCCGACTCCCCGACACGATCGGGGCAAGAGGGAGCTCAAGCCCTCTTGCCCCAGCCAACCGCGGCACCCCAGAAATGATCGGGGCAAGAGGGAGCTCAAGCCCTCTTGCCCCCCCCGACACGATCGGGGCAAAAGGGAGCCCAAGCCCTCTTGCCCCGCTGACTCCCCAACTCCCCGACAATATCGGGCCAGGATGGAGCCCAAACCCTCCTGGCCACGGCGACCCCCTACCCCCACCCCGCACTACATTACGGCAGGAGGGATCCCAGGCCCTCCTGCCCTCGACGTAAACCCCCCTTCCTCCAACGACCGCCCCCCCAAGAACCTCCGACCGCCCCCCCCCCCAGCCGACCCGTGACCCCCCTGGCCGACCCCCACGACACCCCCACCCCCCTTCCCCGTACCTTTGTGTAGTTGGCCGGACAGACAGGAGCCAAACCCGCCTGTCCGGCAGGCAGCCAACGACGGAATGAGGCCAGATTGGCCCATCTGTCCCAAAGCTCCACCTACTGGTGGGGCCTAAGGCGCCTGGGCCAATCAGAATAGGCCTCCTGGGGTGCCGCGGTTGGCTGGGGCAAGAGAGCTTGAGCTCCCTCTTGCCCTGATCGTGTCGGGGAGTCGGCGGGGCAAGAGGGCTTGACGTTAGAGAAAGGGCGAACCGCCGGCAGAGGAAGCAGCAGGCGCAGGGCTCACAGAACGGCCGGGACCGCCAAGAGGAAGCAGCAGGACACCGGTAGGAGCTTCTACATGATAGGGGGGGATCGGGAGGCTATGGGGGTGCGAGCGGTCCTTCAGGGTGGGGGTGCGGGTGGGAGTGCGTGTGAGCGGTCCTTCGGAGTGGGGGTGCGGGTGCGTGCGAGCGGTCCTTCGGGGTGGGGGTGCGAGCAGTCCAGCGGAGGGGGGGTGAATCGGACATCGGGGGGAACTATGTTAAAAAAATTTTATATAGCGCGCTCAAGCGTATATCGCGCAAGGTTATGCACGGTTTGTAAAAACACATATAACGCGCGCGTTATATGCGTGAAAATACGGTAATTCATTGTCTCTGGGGCAAGGTCTTCAAACAGTCTAGTTTTATGCACAGCAATCCTCACTCCTAAACCAGGGCCTATTGAGTATTATCTCAATCTCTCAAATTCACTGTTATCTCCTTGCTACTTGAATTGTGCCAAGGACAGCTTCTATCTGGAGGTATGAAGATCAATATGTATGAACACCTTGCCAAAATGTATGCAAAAATTATATTGTGCTTGTCAAAGAGTTCGCTTAGTAACACAGCTTCCAAATGTAAATTATAGAGTATGTTTCATTAATCAAATCATTACAAATTGAATCATAAAATGATAATAAAAATACTAATACAAACTAACTAATTAAGAAAACAATTATATAAATATATATAAATATGTTTTCCTTTTCAGCGTGAATTCCACTGGCCTGCAAAGACTTCTCCATAATTGGCAAGATTAGGCTAGTTGGAAAGCAAAATGCTATGATTTCTCCTCTGTTTAGCTTGGCTCAGCAGCCCAATTGCATCATCCTCCATTTGTATCAATGGTTAGAGATGAGAGATAAGAGATCAGATCTCACATTCTGAATGAGACAGATTGGAATGTTTTGGATTTTCAGTGTAGTTTAAAAAGTTACTTTAAGACGGAGGAAGGCATGATCAATCATCCATGATAATAGGAGCAGGGCAAACAAATGTCAGCTTTACCTACTCTATAGTGAATGTGATGGGTAAGGAGATCACTGCAATTATGGGAAAAAAAATGAAAGCAAAGCTTTGTGATATAAAGGCACAAATGCTTGGAAAATTTATTTGTTGTTTTTGTGGAAGTGTTTTGCCTACATATGTGGAGGTCAGTTTTATAAGGGGCACATATTAGGAACCTACTTTATAAAGGAAATAGGAACCCACTTTATTTGTAGAATACTAGCTAGAGAATGACATGGGGACAAATTTGTCCCTGTCCCCACAGAAACTCAATTTCTCCGCCCCATCCCTGCAAGTTTTGTCGCTGTCCCTGAACCATTCCTGTAAGCTCTGCCTTAACTGCACAAGTCTCAAACAGTTATGATTTGAAAGTGTTTGAGGCTTGTGCAGATGAGGATGGAGCTTGCAGAAATGTTGCAGGGCCAGTAAAAGAACTCGCGGGGATGAGATGGGGAAACATTTGTCCCTGTGTCATTATCAAATTTTAGCATACCCATAGGTGGTGAGCCATGAGCAGATATGCTCATAGAGCTGGGCAAATGCTGACACCTAGAGGCTGGAGGTATGCACATACCCCCCAATTCTGTAAACAACACCTACATTAGGCATTGCTATGTACCCTAATTGCAGCTGCCTATCAATGCCTAAAGTTGGGATATGCACCTAACTTTTAATTGGCTTAATCAGTGTGGTAATTGACCACGCCAGTTTTCACCCAATCAAAAAAAAATTTAATTAAGCAATTTAAGAGTTTAGCACCAAACTCTTAAAGCACTTAACACCACCTAGGTGGAGGTACCCTTGCTTGCCTAATGATGCCTATGCTAAAGGCATGGTTATGGGCGGAGAAGAGGCGCCACCAAATTAGGTGAGTGAAAAGATGGCCTAATAGAGTGGCATCTAAGTCTAGGACAGCTAGTGATGCCTAAGTCATTAGGTGTAACTCTATAAACGGTGCCAAGTGGCTGATTGACAACTGTGCCATGCTTACAATATAGGCATGTTTAGGCACTATTTATGGAATCTGGCCTATAACTTATAATAGTCTTTAAGTTACACATCTAAGTGTATGTCCCAATCAGCTCCACCCATGTGAATGCTCATCTGTGAAATGCACACTATGGGCTAGATTCAGTAAACAGTGTTCAAAATTCAGAAGTGAAAAAAAAAATTTGCGCTGAATTGTATTCTCTAAGGGGCGTTCTGGGATGCTGCCTTTTATAGAACAGCCCATAGTGCCGGGATCCATGCCCAACTTTGGGCACAAGGAATTATACCAGCTGAAACCAGAAGTAAATTTCAGTGTGCTAGTAGTTGCACAGATCTGCAGTATTCTACAACACTGCACATGTTATAAGGGAACACACCTAATCCGCCCATGCCTCTTCCATGACCACGCCCCCTTTCCAAATCTGCATAGAAACACTTAGGTGCTATTTGATAAATCGGCATGTGTGTTTCCATGCAGACCTGCTATTTCTGCCCCATTTTGGAAACTTGCATTCATTAGAATGCCCTTTGTGACAGGGACCCTGTGCTGCGTAGACTGGACTCAGAGTCCCACACTGATTATTGGCCCAGTGCTACCCCTGAACTCAGCTTTAAACCGCAGACTGTCCAGAAGAAAAGAAAGAAATAGCCTAGAGTAGGAATTTTTAATACTGGCCCTTTAAGAAACCCCAGAGCAGAGTCCTGGGGAGAAAGAACAATTACCCAAAAAAATCTCAGGAAGGACATACAAAACTCCTAAAACTAATGAATTATGCCCTATTGGAAACCATAGGAGGGACCTACCTAGACACTACCAGGTCTACCCACTGCACTCATCCAAAGACCCGCTCATTCACTTAACACACAAACAACAAGAAAAAAGAAAAAAGTAGAGAAAAAGCCTCAGTTCATCTTCATATGGCAAAAAACTCCACTTATAAACAACCATTTAGCAAGGTCCAAAATGTATCAGTTCACTCAGCAGTGAGAAACACTATAGTAGCCCTCGTAGGAACCACCTCAAAAAAATAATTTAGCACGCCAAATAACAAAACTTCAAAAAATATGAGTAAAGCAAGCAGCACATGAGTCTCAAACACAGTCAATGGTAAGCAGGAAAAAATAAACACTTAGCTGAAGACGGTGTCCAGGCTGTCTTCCATGCATCCAAAAAGTGCAAGCCTGCCTGGCCCCGCAGCCACTCTTTCCCGACGGGGAAACCTCCATTTCGCTGAGCTGCATCAGGGGAATGATTATAGCCTACTCCACCAGCAACTATAGAGGCTCTCCAAGTGCTCCAGCTGCTCACATCCACACACATAGAAGCTGAGAAAGAACAATTCCCTTTAAGGATCCAGATGAGGTAATCATAGGGGGAGGAACAAAGCTCAACAGAGCTCTTTTTCCCAGGAAGCTGTTTGAGAAGAGGGAGGTGACGCCAAGTGCAAGCAAGTGCTAATTTGGCCAGAAACCAGCCATGCTCTGAGGGACTGGAAGATGAGTGGAGATGGTTCCAGAGAAAAGAATCCTGGAAGAAAACTTTGAGAGAGACCAGGGAATGGAATGGGAAAATGCTTTCAGTTTTGAGTTGCCAGTGGAGGAAAACATGGACTTCAGCTAATCACCGCAAGTCAGAATGTTTTGAACCTTAAAGTGACTGCAATATTGTTTTTGCCTAGAGACTGCATGTTTAATGTGACTATACATCCCATTTTGAATGGGACCGTTCCATTTTTAGACCACCTGTCCCGTTGTCCCCACTCTGAAATGTCCCGTTTTTAGAAAGAGCGTCCCAAAACATTGATCAAGGAGCCAGGGATTTCTCCCTCCTTCCCCAACGCCGACGCAGCAACAGATCAGGTGTGTGCAGCTACTGCACAAGCCCCAGAACTTCCTCTCCAACATCAGAATTGACGTAGGGGAGAGAGGGGGGAGAAGGCTTGTTCAGTCATTGCACGCACCTGATCTATTGCTGCATCAGTGTTGTGGGGGCGGGGGCAGGAAGACAAAGAAAGGTGGGCAGGGAGAGAGAAAGACAGAAACAAAGAGAAACAAATGAAAGAAGTGAAAGAAAGGATGCACAATCAGAAGGAAGTGCAACCAGCGACTCACCAGACAACAAAGGTAGGAAAAATGATTTTATTTTCAATTTAGTGATCAAAATGTGTCAGTTTTGAGAATTTATATCTGATGTCTATATTTTGAACTATATTTAACGGGTTCGGGGTGAGGGAGGATCCGAGGGGGTGGTCCTATCATGTTTTGAGGGAAAAAAATACATGGCCACGTTGTGCATGTTACAAGCTGAATGTGTGGCTGTCCAATGGAATTGTGTAGGGTGTGGCTCTAAGGACAGAGTTCTACAGTTTGTTTGCTACAGTGGAAAGTTTTGAAAAACATTTTTTTTTTGCCTTTATTAATGCTACTGGTCTGTGAAAGGCTTATGCAAAAAAATGCTAAAATACCTGGACACTATGGGTTAGTAGCTGCACTGTTTCGAACAGCAAAGGCAATGCTGTTTGGGGAGAGACTGATAACAGCTGTGGGCTCTTACCTCCAGGCTGTCTGGTAAATTTGGGCTCAATACCAGTCCAGCTAATGCAGTGGTCTCAAACTCGTGGCATGGGGGCCATATGCGACCCACCAGATACTATTATGAGGCCCTCGGTATTTTACCATTGTTCTGGAATGTTGCCCACCTCACTGCTGTAACCTCATGCAAGCACTTTCCTGCGTCTGTACACAATTGTGAGGTGGAGTGGAGAGGACAATCATGTACAGACGCAGGAATGAGGTTACAGTGAGGCGGGCAACGTTCCAGAACATAAGGTAACCATTGGAGGCAATGCAGCTTGTGTGTGTGTACGTAATCTCGTGAACTCATGCAAAATTCAGCACCTCTCCTGGCGGTGACTGTTTGATATAAGATGGCAGTTGTGTCTACTGCTGGAGGAGGTGTGAGCTGAAGACGGTTGCGGACGCGACCACTGGAAACTTAAGGCACAAGTCGGATATCGATTCTCCCCCTCTACAAAAAAGCCTAGAGGACTACACCAAAATCTTGTGTTTTACAGTTGATACTTTAGATTAGAATCTAAATCACAATTTTGCATGAGGTAAAACTCTTTATAGTTTATAAATCTTTCCTTAATTGCTTCTGATAATTTCAGCTATACACAGCTGAAGCAGTGCAACATGCAGAAAGTAAAAAATTATCTAAACTTCAATTTCTGAATGTTGCATTGCTTTCAGCTGTGTACTGAAATTATCAGAAGCAATCAAGGAAAGATTTATAAACTATAACGAGTTTTACCTCATGCAAAGTTGTCATTTCTTTAATAAGACATTAACTATTTTTTCTGTGGCCCTCCAAGTACCTACAAATCCAAAATGTGGCTCTGCAAAGGGTTTGAGTTTGAGACTGCTGAGCTAATGCAAGAGCTTAGCGAGCACTGAAAGGAGTAAAGAAGAAAATGTTTGGGTTTTTTTTTCCCCTTTTGGATCTAGAAGAGGATACTCCAGATGGGCTAGGACTTTACCTAATACTGGTGGACTATAAATAGGACTCCCTTCTGCTTGAGGAGGTTTTTTTTAAATGTGCTTAATTGACTGTTTTGAGGGCAAGTGCATAGGGCTACCTGACAGAGAAGCCTTTTTTAATTTTTTTTTAATGAAATCTTTATTGATTTTCAAACTTCAGTAATGTAATACAATTGATATATCAGGAAAACTGCACAAAAATACATTATTAACTATATAATTATTACATTAACAGTCATTTCCTCCCCTCCTAAACTTACTATTTGAATATTAATACATATAAAATAATTTCAATATTATAATGAATTAAATAAACTTTTCCAAAATAATTGTTTTCCACGTGTCCAAGAAAATTATGTTGTCCTTAGCATTTCTAGGCAATTTGATACTTAGTACATGAGATAGTCGCATAGGGGACAAAATTTTCCATTCAAGATATAGCCAATCCGGCTGATGTTCCATGAGCTCAGGGAGGATCCAACACATACCTTGACACATTACTAAAGCAATTCTTGCATTTTTCCCAAGCCAAATAAATTTTGTCAGAATAATATTCAGCTTTTGTAAAAGGACCCTTGAAAATAAACTGACAACATACCCATTTGGTAGCAAACTACAGGCAAAATCATCATCTTGATCGTTTGAACTCTCCCCCTCCCCCACCCAAGACAAATGTAGAGGGTTCCAATGCTCACATATTTCAGTGACCTTTTACAGTAAGGATTTTTCATTTACTTTCATCGTTTCTTCCAATGTACTTTTTATCAAAATACCTAAATATTTTATACCATCTTCCTTCCAAATAAAAGGAAACTCATCAAATAATCCTTTTGCACAATGTACTTTTAATGGAAGAACTTCTCATTTACTCCAGTTTATTTTGTAACCAGAAAATTTTCCAAAACTATCTATCAAATCCAGTAAATGTGGAATGGTAGACTCAGGATTCCTTAAATGAATCAAAATATCATCTGCATACGCAGAAGGAAAAGTGTGCCTTTTTGCAGATGATACCAAGATTTGTAACAGAGTAGACACCGAAGAGGGAGTGGAAAATATGAAAAAGGATCTGCAAAAGTTAGAGGAATGGTCTAATGCCTGGCAACTAAAATTCAATGCAAAGAAATGCAGAGTAATGCATTTGGGGATTAATAATAGGAAGGAACCGTATATGCTAGGAGGAGAGAAGCTGATATGCACGGACGGGGAGAGGGACCTTGGGGTGATAGTGTCCGAAGATCTAAAGGCGAAAAAACAGTGTGACAAGGCAGTGGCTGCTGCCAGAAGGATTCTGGGCTGTATAAAGAGAGGCGTAGTCAGTAGAAGGAAGAAGGTGTTGATGCCCCTGTACAGGTCATTGGTGAGGCCCCACTTGGAGTATTGTGTTCAGTTTTGGAGACCGTATCTGGCGAAAGACGTAAGAAGACTTGAGGCGGTCCAGAGGAGGGCGACGAAAATGATAGGAGGCTTGCGCCAGAAGACGTATGAGGAGAGACTGGAAGCCCTGAATATGTATACCCTAGAGGAAAGGAGAGACAGGGGAGATATGATTCAGACGTTCAAATACTTAAAGGGTATTAATGTAGAACAAAATCTTTTCCAGAGAAAGGAAAATGGTAAAACCAGAGGACATAATCTGAGGTTGAGGGGTGGTAGATTCAGGGGCAATGTTAGGAAATTCTACTTTACGGAGAGGGTGGTGGATGCCTGGAATGCGCTCCCGAGAGAGGTGGTGGAGAGTAAAACTGTGACTGAGTTCAAAGAAGCATGGGATGAACACAGAAGATTTAGAATCAGAAAATAATATTAAATATTGAACTAGGCCAGTTACTGGGCAGACTTGTACGGTCTGTGTCTGTGTATGGCTGTTTGGTGGAGGATGGGCAGGGGAGGGCTTCAATGGCTGGGAGGGTGTAGATGGGCTGGAGTAAGTCTTAACAGAGATTTCGGCAGTTGGAACCCAAGCATAGTACCGGGTAAAGCTTTGGATTCTCGCCCAGAAATAGCTAAGAAGAAAAAAAAATAAAATAAAATAAAATAAAAATAAAAAAATTTAAATTGAATCAGGTTGGGCAGACTGGATGGACCATTCGGGTCTTTATCTGCCATCATCTACTATGTTACTATGTTACTATGTATATTCCCGACCTGCATAAGGAATACCTTGTATCTCCTCTGCTTGTTGAATAGCCAAAAGTAAAGGTTCCAGACCAATATCAAACAGCAGAGGAGATAATGGACACCCTTGTCTAACTCCCCTCTCCATGAAAAACCGTTCTGAAAAAGTATTATTTATATATAATCTGGCAGAAGGGAAACTATACAAGGTTTGAACCATTTGAATGAATCCAGAACCAATACCAAACCAATCCATTGCCTGATACATAAAGGTCCATTCTACTCAATCAAAGGCCTTCTCTGCATCCAAGGTTACAGAGAAAGCCGGATCATCCATTTCCTTTGTCAAGTTTAACATATGAAAGGCCAATCTGGTATTATTTGAGCAGGGTTCTTTGAGCAACAAACTCTGTTTGGTATATACCAATAATATAAGGGAGAGCCTTGGCCAAATGGAAAGCCATTAACTTTGCTAATAATTTTCCATCTACATTAATCAAAGAAATAGGCCTGTAATTTGAAACCAACGTATGATCTCTATTTGGCTTTGGCAAAACTATTTAATAGATGAGGTAATAGGGTAATTTGAAATGATTTGTAAAACTCTACAGTGAACCCATCACCACCTGGAATGGATCCAACTCTAAGGGACTTCAACGCTACTTGTAGTTCTTTCATTGATATAGGCGCGTCAAGAGTTCCTTTTATATGCTCAGGAATTTTAGGCCCCTTAATTAACTTCAAGAACTCTAAACCTTCAAGTTCTTTATTTGAATAAAGCTCAGGAGAATATAAAGCTTTATAATACTTCAAAAATTGTTTTTAAGGTTTTTCCAATTTGAGAGCGAGTGGTTTTTTTTTTTTTAAGTTCAATCTTCTTTATTAAAGTTTGAAACATACAAATAGTCAGGTACAATTATACCGTGCAATGCAGTTTACTAACAAAGTAATAATAATGAAATTAGAAAGAATCTTGTAAACAAACAAACTTAGCAGACATGTGTAAAAAGGAAGCCTTAAAGAAATGAAATATTTTTTTCCACAAGAATATAGTGTGCCGAATATGATGTGCTATCTGGTTTACTGAAGATAGCAGTGCTCAGGCTGTGGCCTAGCTAATCCCAAAAGCCTCAAGATTGCACCGCAGTGGGCCTGGGAGACACTGCAGAAGTGGTGTTAAAGGTCACGTTTTCAGCTTTTGACCTTGTGGTAAGGTACCCTAGGTGAGTCCCTATAGGCCAGGGGTGTAAAAGTCCCTCCTCGAGGGCCACAATCCAGTCGGGCTTTCAGGATTTGCATGAGATCTATTAGCATACAATGAAAGCAGTGCATGCAAATAGATCTTATGCATTTTCATTGGGGAAATCCTGAAAACCCGATTGGATTGCGGCCCTTGAGGAAGGACTTTGACACCCCTGTTATAGGCCATCTAGCAGTTCCTGACACACTTTCCACACTGAAAATTCAGCATGAAAGTAGCAGCTAACATTTGGCATCACATATAGAATTCCCTTGTATGTAAGATATGTATATATTTAGACAACAAGACATTTTTTGGGACCTCCTGAGGGTGGATAATCAAAAGCTCAAAATCTGCTCTAATTTCAACACTTGCAGTTTGTCATTAGTCCAGTTTTATAAAGTTTAACCAATACAGTCCATTGTACTTATAAAACATCTAATAGTGAATGCAAAATACTACAATTAAGTTGTTAGGACTAGAGAATGACATGGTGACAAAATTAATCACTGTTTCCATCCCTATGGATAACCGTGAGAAATAATCCCGTGTCATTCTTTAATGTCTATCTCAACCTCAGTCCTTCTATACCAGCATTCTTCAATGCAAGGCTTGAGGGTCAGTGGTTGTGCCCATTCATATGCCGATTCCTCCCTCTCTCCTTAAAGAATGACATGGAGATGGTTTCCCACTGTTATCCGCGGAAACGGAAACAGTGATGAATTTTTTCACCGTGTCATTCTCCAGTTAGGACATAAAAGTAAATTTGATCATGTCATACCACTCTTCTTGCAATATGGTTACTGATTTCATATCATATTCAATTTAAAATTTTTATGTTAACACATAAAGCCTTTCATATTCTTGAACCCAGTTATCTAAACTCCTTAACTATTCCATATGTTCCATCACAAGTGCTTAGGTCCTTTCAAGACAATAGATTCATTCTGCCATCACCCAAAAGAACAAACTGGGAATGTACCAGACAAAGCTGCTTTTTTTTTTTTTTTTAATCTTGCACAGAGTTCTTGAAATCAACTTCCTAATAATATTTGTCTTGAACAAAAATTCAAAGCTTTCAAGACAGTATTAAAGACATACTTTTTCCATTGTACTTTTGGGTTTGATATTCCTCAAAATGAGCATATTTATTAAGAAGATATAAATGTATTTTTTATGGAGTTTTTTTTTTTTCTTTTGTACGATTGCATAGGTCTTTCCTATATATCATGGAGTTCCTTTCTTACCACTATTGAATATATGTTTTAATTATTAGCTGCAGAAAACTGTTGTAAGCTTCTATGGAATATCACACTTTAATAAACAATCATTTCTATGCAGCTCTGTACATCAAAACACAAAAGAGAAAGTCCCTGCTCAAAAGAGCTTACAATCTAGTCAAGACAGACAAACTGGACAAGAAGGTGCATCAATACAATGTGCTGAGGTGGGGGAATTACAGAGGTAATATTAAGACAGATATTGGTGCTTAGAAGGTAGGTTACATTGAAAACAATGAATTACCAAGTTTCAGGAGCCAGCTAATGCATAGGCGGTTAACTGAGTTATTCAGCACTTAAAACTGGATATGGTTACCACATAAAGATAGGAGTGACTTTTATGTGGTCCTATTTATGCAAATAACCTGTCCAGTTTAAGTGCTGAATATCAGCACTCAATTAGTCAAGTGCTGACTCTGCCCCCCCAGATAGCTGGTTTCCAGTTTGGCATTAATTGGTTATTTTTAGCAGCATGAAATTAGCAATTAGCTCCAAACAGGTGATTTAACTGGCCAGGAGCAACTGTACACATTGCTTCAAATCAGTTCTGAAAATGAAAATATACGGTAACTTCAGACTTCTACCTGCTTTTGCTGCACACGTGCTCTAATTAGAGATCCTCTGTGTTTATCCATGCTTTTTTGAATTCTGTCACCGTTTTCCTCTCCACCATCTCCCTCAGGAGGACAGTCCAGGTATCAATCTGTGAAAAAGAATCTCCTAATATTACTCCTAAGTCAACCACTCCACAACCACAATTTATGCCCTCTAGTTTTACCATTTTCCCTTCTCTGGAAAAGATTTGGTTCTCTAATACCTTTCAAGTATTTAAACATCTGTATCATATCGCTCCTGTCCCTTCTCTCCTCCAGAGTATACATATTCATGTCTTCCAGTCTCTTCTCGTACATCTTTTGGCATAATCCCCTTACCATTTTTTTCTACCTTCCTCTGGACCGCTTCAAGTCTTCTTATATCCTTCGCTAGATACCGCCTCAAAACTAAACACAATACTCCAAATGTGGCTTCACCGATGACCTATACAGGGGCATCAGCACCTCCCTTCTTTTGCTGGTTACTCTTCTTTCTATACAGCCTATTATCCTTTTGGCTATAGCCACCATCTTATCACACTGTTTCATTGCCTTCAGATCCTCAGACACTATCACCCCAAGGTCCCTCTCCCTGTCCCTTGGATTCCTACTCCCCAAATATATCACTCTGCCCTTCCTTGCACTGAATTTTAGTTACCAGGCATTAGGCCATTCTTAACGTATGCAGATCCTTTTTCATGTTTTCCACTTCTTCCGGGGTGTCTACTCTGTTACCAATTATGGTATCATCTACAAAAAGGCAAACTTTATCTTCTAACCCTTCAGCAATGTCACTCACAAACATATTGAACAGAATCAGCCCAGCACCAATCCTTGAGGCACTCCCCATTCACCTTTCCTTCCTCCAAGTGAATTCCATTAACTACAACCCTCTGGCAACTGTCTGTCAAGCAGTTTCTAATCCAGTTCACCACCTTGGGCCCTAACTTCAGCCCGTCAAGTTTATTCAAGTGCCTCATATGAGGAACTGTGTCAAAGCCTTTGCTGATATCTAAGCAAATTATATCTAGCACATCTCCTCGATCCAATTTTTGGTTGCTAAGTCAAAGAATTCAGTCAGATTTGTTTGGCGCGATTTACCTTTATTAAAGCCATGTTGCCTCAGATCTTGTAATCCATTAGATTCTAAGACATTCACTATCCTTTCCTTCAGCAACTCTTCCATTATTTTTCCAGTAACTGAAGTGAGGCTTAATGGCCTATAGTTTCCCACTTCATCTCTGTGACCATTTTTGTGAAGAGGGACCACATCCTCTCTTCTCCAGTCCTGTGGAATCTCTCCTGTCTCTAAGGATTTATTGAACACATATTTTAAGAAGCCTTGCCAGAACCTCCCTGAGCTCCCTCAATATCCTGGGATGGATCTCATCTGGTCCCATGGCTTTGTCCACCTTCAAGTCATTCATAAACATTTTCTTCTGTGAACAGCGTGGTATCCACTCCATTCTCAGCAGTTGGAACCTAAGGATAGTGCTGGGTAAACTTATATGGTCTATGTCCCAGAAATGCCAAAGAAAGGCAATTTAATCATGAATTAATGAGTGTTTGACTGATTGGATGAATTGTTCAGATCTTTATCTGCCATCATTTACTATGTTACTATGTACAGTATGTAAAATGGGTGTTCATATTGTCACAAGCCCGAGTCCAATGCCGGCCTTGTGCCAGGGAAGAATGATAAAAAACACCCCCTGAAACTAGTCCGGGCTAACCATGTTATCCCTGTTAGGCAAGAACAAGAACAGGAAGCACAGGCTGTGTTTAAACCTAATGCAGAACACAGCCTGATGAAATCTGGTAAGGCCCCTTTAAATCCTCCATTTTGTGGAAAGCTGGCTAAGCAGGGGAAAAGGCAACCACAGCTGAAAGAAGTTCAGCCCCGGAGTAGGGCTGGGCGTGGTACAGCAGCTTGGCAGCATTTAGAGAGCTGGCTGACAAAGAGGAAAGGAGACAGAGGAGAAGCTCTCAGGTGGAAGGAGCCTCCAGGTCCCCCTGAGACAAGGGACATTGAAATGTTGGACATAGAACCAGATGATACAACCCTGGTAAATCCTGAAGGTGAAGCTATGGATTGTAACACTTTACCAGAGGTGGGACTATTTGAAGAAATGGAAATCAATTATTTTAGAATTGTTTGTTTTTTTTGTGCTGAGTTTTGTTGAATGTTTCCATTTCTGTTGAACATGAGGATTTTCCTGAAGTCTGCTACCTAATGAAATGTATGCTAGCCAAGGGTTTTCTTGTATGAGAAGTTTTTTTTTTGCCTTGCTTACCAAGAGGGCTGCTGTTGGAAAAGAACTTCAGCAAGTTCCTTTCAGAAGGTGTGAATATCCTGGAAGCTTGGTACAGGATTTACACAGTACCATGTTGAATAGTTTGCAGGATACTTTTCTATTGATAACAAGGAGCCCTTTGACAAATCTGTCAGGCTTTTGCTACTGCATTTAATGGGCATCGCTGCCCAGTGCAGTGTACTATACCTAGTTTGCCAATTTATTGAATAAGACTCTGGGAGAGTCAAGGACTATCAAGAGACTCTGATTACACCTGGGACATTGATAAAGAACTTTGGAACAGATATCCAGACCAGGCTGGTTACTATCATATTATGTTGTTCTTCCTAATTTTGCCAAAGACCTTTTGGAATACATTTTTCTTTTGATGCATTTTTCTTGGACTTGTGAGTTGAACAATAAATTTGATTTTTGTTATTCCTTACTTACCTGTGTGAGGCCATTCTGTTATACACATAGGATAAGTTTTGCACAACAGGGACTTCCTCCATCTTGGGAAAGCGTGGGACGGTTACTGCGAGCCTTGAGGGCCGGCCACGCTACACGATCCAATCTGCTGCTTGAGCACACCAGATGCCTTATGTGATTTTTAGCACTGGTTAGAGTACTATATTAGCTTATATATATATGTTTGGCCCTGTCTATATGTTCCATTGCTGTTTAGAAAACACCACAAGCATTATTCAAACTGCAAAGTTTTTTCCCACTTAACTTTGTCATGCCTCACTATGGAAGCATTTTTAAACAACAGCCAATTTGTTCAGCAGGGATGAAATATTTATTTACAATGTTAAATTTATAATCTGATTATCCTGCATTCTTAGCTCGAAACACACTGCTTCCAAAGAATTGAATCTTGATGTTTCCAGATGTGCTGTTCGTTTTATTCAAATTTAGATACAAAGGACAAGAACAAAGACAGCAAGAATGTGCTTGCTCCATTAACCATGGAACAGAAAAAAAAAGCAACACTTATTTATTTATAAATGTATACCCCGCTTAGACCTAAGCGGTTCACAGCATACGTACATAATTAAATAACAATACAACAATAAATAAATTGCATGCAGCTAAAAGTTCTTCTATTTTTTTTTTTCATTTTAAAACCAGCACAAAGTGCAACATATTATCAATCAATTAACACAATAGACAGCACTCAATTCCTTCAAATGATACAATGGCGACTCCAGGAAGTACTTCTTCACCGAAAGAGTAGTGGATCATTGGAACAGACTCCCACTCCAGGTGATAAAGGCCAGCAGCGTGACGGATTTTAAGAGAAAATGGGATACTCACGTGGGATCTTTAAGGGAGTAAATTCAGGGGAGGGGATACTTGGAATGGGCAGACTTGGTGGGCTATAGCCCTTTTCTGCTGCTTTTTACTATGTTTCTATAAATACATAACCCCCTCCCCATCCCCAACCACTCTTCCTAAAAGTGTAAAAACACTTAATATAATGCAAATGATCAAGATAAACAACCTTGCAATCAAATAATAAATTAATTACATACCCCCCTCCCACCTACCCATCCATCCTGGATGTGCAGAATCAAAGGGCAAAACTAATAATCAATTCTTATAAAATTTTGTTAATGGGTCCCAAATTTCCTTGAACTTCTTATAATGTCCCAAATGCATTGAACTCATACGTTCAAACTTATAAGTTTGGCACAATGTTTCCCACCAAAAACTACAGTTTAACCTGTCCCAATTTTTCCAATTCCTCATAATAAGCTGTATGGCAACTCCTATCATGATGAGAAATAATTTGTTATGTGAAGTTATTAGACTCTTGGGCATGAATAACGTACCAAACAGCACTGCATCATATGTCAATGCCAATGGAACTTCCAATATCCTGTTGATTTGACCCCAAATGGATTGCCAAAATTTAAGCATCAGGGGACAAAAGAAGAACAGATGATCCAATGTCCCTATATCCAGATGACAATGCCAGCATCTATTAGACTTAGAACTATCTACCCTTTGCAACTGAACAGGGGTCCAAAAAATTCTGGTTATTTTTGTTATATAGGTTTGTCTCATAGATGCTGATGCTATACATCTCATCCTCCAAGTCCAAATCTGTGGCCATTGAGTAGCAAAAATTTGCTGCTTTGTCTCGGTGCTCCAAATGTCTCTTAAACTAGTTTTTTTATTTTTATTCAGATGCTCAAATATTAATTTATACCACTTGGCTGCCCCTAATGCCCTAGCAAATCTGTCTGGAAACACAGGCCCGGCAAGCTATACTGAATTTTTAAATTGTGCCAATGAGGAAACCCCTTCTGAATGGCCTGCTTCAACTGCAACCACTTAAATGCGTAAGACTTTGAAATACCAAATGATTGTTGCAGTCGTGAAAAGTCAAGCATTTTCCCGTTTGATAACACATCATTCAATGTGTGTATGCCTACCTGCAGCCAGTGCTTCCAGAGGATCTTAGACTCGCCAATTTGAACCTTGGAGTTTAACCATAAGGACTGACATGTGGATTGATGAATTGGAATAGGTATTATGTTATTAATAAATTTTAATGTCTGCCATGTAGATAATAAAATTCTATTGTCCTTATAAATCCTTTGTAACTTGATACTTAAAATGTGACACAATCGCAACGGGGTCAGGAGTTGTCATTCTAAGTAAAGCCAATCAGAGAGATGTTCCATGAGCTCAGGAAGGATCCAATACATACCCTGATGCATTATAAAAGCTTGATGGTATCTATAAAAATTGGGAAATTTACCCCACCCTCTGCAAAAATCTAAATCAAGATCATAAAAACAAAAGAAGGTTTCAAGAAAATGTCTCTATAAATAAAGTTGTCTTCAGCACACTCTTAAATTTCTGAATATTGGACAGTATTCTAAGAGGTCCAGTCAAATTATTCCATAGGAGGACTCCTGTCATTGATATTATTGAGGCTCTTATTTTTGCATGACAAACACTAACAAGCTCTTCCCTAACCAATCTTAACATCCCCTCCGACCTCAAGGGTCTACAAGGTTGATACACTTTCAGCACTTGAGTCAGATACCAAGGTAGCTCATAATTTCAACATTAATGTCTTCTTGAACAATTTTAATATATTAGTAAAGCTCCCATGACACAATGGCAGTTCTAAGAAAAAAAAAGATTAACGAACAGAAAGCAACTGCTACAAATTATTTGGTGTTTTTGAATAAAAGGTGTTTTGTTGTCCATTAGAATTGTAACAACAACAACAAAAAAGCACAAACATGACATATTGAAACCCACCAAAGGCAGTTGAAGAGTGGTCTAGTGGTAGAGCTGCTGCCAAATCACCCTAAGGTTGTGGGATTGAATCCCAGTGCTGCTTCTTGGACCCTGGGCAAGTCACTTAATCCTTCATTGCCCTTGGTACACAATAAGTACCTATGTAAACCACTTTGATTGTATAACCACAAAAAAAGCAACATACAAGTCCACTTCCCTTCCCGTTAATATATAGATAACTCCTATTTAATAGGAAAGTTAAACTTTGAGAGCAATTTCCTGACAGCCTACCTTGACATCTAGTTCTCAATAAACATTTTATGGATGTTGACAACTCAGTTCAATGTTAGTCCTTTAAACATGGGAAAGCAAACAGCATTCAGAGTTCATGGAGTGCACTTAATGAAAAAAAAACCCTTATAGAAACACAAAAGAGTGGGGTAAAGCACTGGTGCCATACAGAATATATCTGACTAACAATGAGGTTCTTATATACAAGTTTGGAGCCACAGACACCCACCCAGAATCAGTACAACATAGCCAGGGCTGGTTTTTGGCTATCCCCAAGGATAACATAGGTAGCCACTATACAGGGCAGAGTGAGAGATTAACTTCCACATACTGTATATATTTCTCCCTTCCCTGATCCCTAACCTCTACCTCCCCTCCCCCTGCATTCTCCTGTCCCTTCCCTAATCCAGGAATTCTTTCCCCTTCCCACCTTAATTCTAAGGTAACCCTACCCATCTACAGCTGCAGTTTCATCCTCTCCTCCAGCTCATGCAGGCTGGCTGAACTTTTCAAAACTGGTCTGATATGATAGAGTTCTATAGCCAAATTAAAAAGATGCAAGAGGACATTCAAGATCAAATATAGCTGCATGAACTACAGAAACTGTAAGTATTTGAGCATTAAATAAGGTAGTCTAGATTAACTGCGGTTGATACAAAATACTCTGCTCTGGCATCTCCTCTCCTTCCTTTACCTCTGGTCTGGCATCTCTCTCCTTAGTTTCCCTTCCCTCCCCCATGCCCTGGCATCTTTCTGCTCTCCTTCCCCCTCCATTATCTGACATTTTAACTCATTGCTTTCTCTCCCTCCCTCCTTCCTTGCCCCTGGTCTGGCATCTGTCTCCTTCCCCCTCCATGGTCTGGTATCTCCTTCCTTTCCCCTCCCTCCCATGGTCTTGGCATCTCTCTTTCTTCTCCTCTCCATTTCCTGGTCTTCCTTCTCCCTCCTTCCCTCTCTTTCCCTACATCATGAGGGGGAGGGAGGAGAAGGGAAGCCGACACGCACAGTGTTAGAGCCCCACAGCCTGAGTTCATTTTACTCTAACAATGCGCATGCCGGCTTCCCTTCTCCTCCCTTCCCATCATGATGTAACTTCATGTTTCGGAGAAGGGAAGCCAGCGTGCGCAGTGTTAGAGCCTCGTGGCCTGAGTTCAGTTTGCTTAAAGGGCAGCAGGCGAGAGGGCAGCGAGGGAGTGGAAAGGAAGGGGGCTGACCTCACCAGGCTGTTGGGGATCCCCTGTCCTGTTTGCTCCCCCCTAATGCCGGCCCTGGGGCCCCCCTGATATTTTTGGGCCTGAGGCACGTGCCTACTGGGCCTACCCTTTATTCCGTCCCTGCCTCTGGCAACAAGTTCCAGAGCTTAACTATTCTTTGAGAAAAAAATTATTTCCTACTATTTATTTTAAAAATATTCCTAAGTAATTTTATTGTCTTCTGGTTTGGTACTTTTGGAAAGGGTGACAAATCAATTTACTCTTACCCATTCTACATGACTTAGGATTTTGTAGACCTCATTCATATCCCTCTCAACAGTCTCTTTTCCAAGCTGAAGAACCCCAACCTCTTTAGTGTTTCATCATACAAGAGGAGTTCCAATCTCCTCATCATTTTGATAAGAACATAAGAATTGCCGCTGCTGGGTCAGACCAGTGGTCCATCGTGCCCAGCAGTCCGCTCATGCAGTGGTCCTCTGGTCAAAGACCAGCGCCCTAACTGAGACTAGCCTACCTGTGTACGTTCTGGTTCAGCAGAATCCCTGGAGGGTGCTTTCCCCTATGACAGACTTTGGAAGAGCGTTCCAGTTTTCTACCACTCTCTGGGTAAAGAAGAACTTCCTTATGTTCGTACGGAATCTATCCCCTTTCACACTTCTTTGAACCTTTTGTAATTCCGCTATATTTTATGAGATATGGCAACCAGAACTGTATGCAATACTGAAGATGAGGACACACTATGGAGCAATACAGAGGCATTATAATATTCTCTGTCTTATTTACCATCCCTTTCCCAATAATTGAGCTGCAAGCAGTCAACGTGTGGATGCAGCGCTGGTGTGAGGAAGAAGGATTCCACTTCCTGCGTAACTGAACGACGTTCTGAGGGAAGAGCAAGCTATACAGGAAGGACAGACTCCACCTCAGCAGAGACGGAACGAGGCTATTTGCAAGCAACATCAAGAGAGAAGTTGAGAAGTTTTTAAACTAGGAAGAAGGAGAAAGCCGACAGTCGACCAAGAGAGAGAGTCGATAGTTCGGGAACCGGTATACCCGGAGGATACCATGCAAGAAGATAGAGGGAAAGACTCACTGGATCACAGGCAAGACTGATCGAAAAGGACACAAGAGGGTAGAAAATACAAGAAAGGAACAGGCTGCAAACTCAAGTGTATGTACATGAACGCAAGAAGCCTTAGAAATAAGATGGGTGAATTAGAAGCTATGGCACAAAGAGATAACGTTGACATCATAGGCATCACAGAAACATGATGGACTGAGGAAAATGTCTGGGACACTGTGCTACCGGGATACAAACTATACTGCAGAGACAGAGTGGCTCAAAAAGGTGGGGGCATTGCCATATACGTCAAAGAGGGAATTGAATCTACTTGAGAGAACATGCCACAACTGATGGTTCAAAATTCCGGGAACAAATGGCCTGGAAATGAATATCAGCATCTACTATCGACCCCCAGGGCAGTCTGAAGAAATTGATAGAGAAATGATGGACGAGACAGAGTACAATTCTGGGGTTCAAAAAGGGACTGGATGACTTCCTGGAAGCGAAGGGGATAACAGGGTACAGATAGAGGTTTACCTTACAGGACATTAAGCGAACAGGATATGGACATTTAGGTTAGGTAGGGAACACTTGCAGGTCATGGACTTGGGGGGGCCGCCGCGGGAGCGGACTGCCAGGCGCGATGGACCCCTGGTCTGACCCGGCAGAGGCAATTCTTATGTTATGTTCTTATGAGATTAAATGCAACTGCAAGGGAGGCAACACAGTTATCATGGGTGTCTTCAACTATCCGGGAATAGACCAGAACCTAGGCCCTCTGGCTGCATTAGAGAGACCAAGTTCTTGGATGCTGTAGGCAATTGCTTCCTGGAACAACTTGTCAAGGAAAACACTAGAGGAAATGCAATTCTGGACTTAATTCTAAATGGTCTACGAGGACCGGCACAAGATGTAGAAGTAGAAGGGACACTGGGAAACAGTGATCACAATATGATCCACTTCGATCAACACAGGTGCCATAAGGCGGTAAAAGGTGCCAAAAGAGACTACGAGGAAAAAATAGCCAAGGAGGTGAAGAACTTCAAGCTGTTCTTTTGATATATTAAGGGGAAACGACCCTTGAAGGAAGTAGTGGGACCGTTGGATGACCATGGAATAAAGGCAGTGCTAAAGGAGGACAAAGCAATCGCCGACAAACTGAACACATTTTTTGCGTCTGTATTTACCGAAGATGTACACAGCATCCATCCGAGGGTCATCAAGGAACTGAAAGGGACCATAGCTGAACTGCTTCAACTAATAGCCAATCTGTCGATCAAATCGGGAAAGATTCCAGAAGACTGGAAGGTGGCAAATGTTATGCCGATCTTCAAGAAAGGTTTGAGGGGAGATCTGGAAAACTACAGACCGGTGAGTCTGACCTCGGTACCGGGAAAGATGGTAGAGTCGCTGATAAAGGACCACATCATTGATCACCTTGATGGACATGCGCTGATGAAGACCAGTCAGCATGGTTTAAGCAAAGGCAGGTCATGTTTGATGAACTTGCTGCACTTTTTTGAGGGAGTAAACAGACAGATAGACAAGGGCGACCTGGTGGGGCCTAAGGCGCCTGGGCCAATCAGAATAGGCCCGGGAATCTTAGGCCCTCCTGTGGGCGGGGCCTGAGGCACATGGGCCCAACCCGACAGGGGAGTGAGGGAAGGAGGGAAAGTTGATACACAAGGGAGGAATGAAAGCCGCTACACAGGAGAATAGGAGAGAAGGATGGAAAGCTGCTGTACAGGGGGATAGGAGGGAAGAAAAGCTGCTGCACATGGGGGGGAGAGATAGGAGAAAGGAAGAATTGTTGGAGATGGGGTAGAGGAGATGAAGGGAGAAATGCAACAGAGGTAGAAAGGGGTAGAGGAAGAAATTCTGCATAGAGTGGAAAGGAGGGAGACATTTATGGAGAGAGTGAGAAATGTTGGACATGGGGTGGAGGGCAGGGAGAGATGGTGCATGGGGAGAGAGAAAGAAATGTTGCACATGATAATGGAGGGGAAGGAACCTCAATTCCCCTCTTTGGTTAAGACTCAATTTCAGGCTCTTTTCATCAAAACGCTTTTCTTAGGCCCCACCAGTAGGCGGGGCTTTGGGACGGAAGGCCAATCCAGCCTCATTCCGTCGTTGGCTGCCTGCCGGACAGGCGGGTTTGGCTCCCGTCTGTCCGGCCAACTAAACAAAGGTACGGGGAAGGGGGGTGGGGGGGTCGTGGGGGTTGGCCAGGGGGGTCGCGGGTCAGCTGGGGGGGTGGTCGGAGGTTCTTGTGGGGGGGCGGTCGTTGGGGGGAGGGGGGTTTGTGTCGAGGGCAGGAGGGCCTGGGATCCCTCCTGCCCGTAATGTAGTGAGGGGTGGGGGTAGGGGGTCGCCGTGGCCAGGAGGGCTTGGGCTCCCTCCTGGCCCGAACAACTAGCGGGGGTACCGCCAGGGCCAGGAGGACTTGGGCTCCCTCCTGGCCCGATATTGTGGGGGAGTTGGGGAGTCGGCGGGGCAAGAGGGCTTGGGCTCCCTCTTGCCCCAATCGTATCGGGGAGTCGGGGGGGGGCAAGAGGGCATGAGCTCCCTATTGCCCCGATCATGTTGGGGAGTCGGTGGGGCAAGAGGGCTTGAGCTCCCTCTTGCCCAGATCGTGTCGGGGAGTCGGCGGGGCAAGAGGGCTTGAGCTCCCTCTTGCCCCGATGTTGTCGGGAGGGGGGTAGTCGTGGTTTGACATGGCAGGAGGGCTTGGGCACCCTCCTGCCTGGATCGTTGTGGGGGGGATTCTGTAACCGGTGTTGTTTTTGACAGACACCGGTTACAGAATCCAGCTTTTAGGCGAAGGACTAGCTCCTCCTTCGCCTAAAAGCCCTTCTGTTGGACGTTTGTGGCCTAGGCGTGTTTTTGTTTCATTATGGCTAAAAAGTTTAGACGTGCTGTGGGGGTACTTGTAGATGTAGTGGAGATTGGGCGTTTAGGCAGAGGAAGGCCATAATCAAAACATGGACGTTTGTTTTGGTTATGGACACTTTCCCTGCTTCTGGGTTGAACGTTTAGGGACTAAGGCCAAAAGGGGACTTAGACGCTTTTTTTGATTATGCCCTTCCACGGATTTTCAAGAAATTGTCCAAACCCTTCTTAAAACCAGCTACGCTATCCACTCTTATCACAACTTCTGGCAACGCGTTCCAGAGCTTGACTATTCTCTGAGTGAAAAAATACTTCCTCCTATTGGTTTTTTTTTTTTTATATATAATATTTCTTTATTGAGCAAACCAACCAACAGAAAATAGAACAGTGTACAGGGCTTACATCAATCCAACATAAAGCGCCCACTCGAGCGTATACAAAGCAATGGGAACAACGCAAGATAGTACAGAGTACTCCAAAAAACAAATGGAGCTCAATACAGTTTTCCAAATAACACCCTCCAAATTCCCCCCAATACACAGTGAAACACCCCAACGCCAAAGCCCAATACAAAATATACCTGTGACATCAGTGTCAGCCTACCCCATCCCCCCAACCCCCCCACCCACCCCTACTCCCGACCTGTGAGAAACATAGATGAAACATACCAGATAATCAACAGACCTGTAAACAGTGACAAAGTATAGGCCAAAGAAAGGAGGAAATAGACCTACCAGAAAAAGGAGAGCTAAGTCCAAAGCGAGGAAGAGGAAAGAAAGAAAGAAAGAAGATATAGAAAAAAAAAAAAAAGAATGAGAGAGGAGTCCCTCAATAGAGTCTACGGAAACAAGACAGACCTATATTGGGAAAACACGTAAGAGGATAGAAAACCCAATAAAGACTAACAATTCAATAGAAGACTCCTCTCCCGATGGGGAAGAGACAGCCAGTATTCCTCCCAGACATCCTGAAATCGAGACCACCTGCGTTCGTCCCTAGTGCCCGCAGTCCGTCTTTCCAAAAGAGCAAGGTCATAAAGAGACCCCTGCCATCGAGAGAAAGAGGGGGCGCGTGGCTCTCGCCAAAAAGTCAAAATGGCTTTTTTAGCCAACA
Source organism: Geotrypetes seraphini (assembly GCF_902459505.1). Taxonomy (NCBI): domain Eukaryota; kingdom Metazoa; phylum Chordata; class Amphibia; order Gymnophiona; family Dermophiidae; genus Geotrypetes; species Geotrypetes seraphini. The sequence goes on along the minus strand of NC_047084.1, from coordinate 45,948,714 downwards.
AAAGGGCCTTAAAAATCAGCTGCCGCTGCCCAACAGTGCAACCAAGAAGGTCCGCCTCCTGGTAGAAAAGAGCTATACACGAGTTACGGCTCGGCAACCCCGGGACCAGGGGGGACAAATAGGACCAGACTCGCTGCCAAAAGGCTCCCACATAGGGGCAATTCCAAAACATATGACCCAGGGAAGCAGGACTGATAGAACATTTGGGACACCCCGCATTATCTGTGATACCAGCTCGTTGTGCTCTGTGAGGGGAGATAAAAGCCCTGTGAATGAATTTATATTCTTGTTCCCTATGTAGCATATTACAGGATATGGTACGCACAAGCACAAAGTAGCGAGAGATCAATTCAGATGAAATCATGCAGCCCAAATCAGCACTCCACGCCCCTGCCAACCAATCAGCCTGTTCGGTCAGTAAAGGGGGACCCAACACATTGACATAGTAACACAGTCGTGGTGCCACATCATCCCCCAATGCCAAACACTTCCCCAGTTTCCGTGCCACAGCGCCGCTCAAGCTATCCCCAGAGATGCTAAGGACATAATGTCGGAGCTGCAGGTAGCCTAAAGTATCCACCCTATCCAGCCCATACAGCGACCCTAATTCAGCCGAGGAAAGAAGATCTCCTCCAGCAGACAGGGCATCCCCCAGTCTCCGAATTCCATGTGCATGCTAAGTCCGAAACACCTTGCTGTGACTACCCGGTGTAAAATGCAAATTACCCACCACTGGGAATAGAGGAGTGATATTAGGGTTTATGCCCAGATTTTTACACAGTAATTTCCAAATGTGTCTCATATAGGCCCAAACAACATGTCCCCTGTAGACAAGGTCTAACTGGGCATCAGGAGCGTGTAACAGAAATAACCCAGAAATAGGGAGTAAGAAATCCCTGTCCACAGAAAACATTAAAAAAGAGGAGCTCTCCATACTCCAGTCCCGAATCAGTCTAGTTCCACATGCCAGATTATAGGCGCGGATGTCTAGCAGTCCAAATCCCCCCTGTGACTCAGGCAACATCAGAATACGTAAGGATAGCCTAGGCCTGTGCCCACGCCATAGGAAAGTCCTTAAGGCACTGTATAACCGAGCTAAGTCCCCGGCCCGTACCCACAGCGGAAGAGTTTGAAGCAGATAGAGCCACCGAGGGACAATCATCATATTGTATAGAAATATACGCCCTGCAAGGGATACCGGCAAATCACCCCACAAACGAAGGAGCTCCACCGTGCCTCGGAGTAGGGGCTTGACATTGATGTCATAGAGTCGGGTGAGTGAGGACGGAATCAAAACCCCCAAGTATTTTACCTGCTGTGGAGCTTCCCGAAGCGGGAAATCAGCCCACAAATGCGGAATACTAAGATGAAGTGGGAGCGCCTCCGATTTAGACACATTGAGCTTTAGACCCGAGATCTCTCCAAACCGACAAAACAGCTCCAACAATCTGGGGAGGCCAGAAACCGGGTCAGTCAACATTACCATAATATCATCGGCAAAAGCCATACAGCGCAAAGAGGAATTTCCCAGCTCAACACCAGCTATCTGAGAATGACATCGAAGGGAAATCAATAAAGGTTCCAGAAACAATATATAAAGTAGAGGGGACAAAGGGCAGCCCTGGCGAGTGCCCCTCTGGAGTACAAAGTCCGAAGAAGCCATTCCATTAACCAATACGGCCGCCACGGGGTGGGAATAAAGGGCCCCAAGAGCTTTCATGAAAAACCCGTCCAGCCCATAGTAACGCAGCAGGGGGAATAAAAAAGCCCACTCCACTCTATCAAAGGCTTTTTCGGAGACAAAACTAATAGCCAGCGCGGGTTGCTTCCCGAGATCACAATGGGCCAGGGCGAGGAGGAGCTTCCTAACATTATGGCATGCCAATCGCCCCCTCACAAATCCTACCTGATCTGCACCCACCAAAGAGGGAACAAACTGTGCCAACCGGTTGGCCATAATCCGAGCTAAGATTTTAAGATCAACATTAATAAGCGAAATAGGTCTGTATGAGCTCACAAATAAGGGGTCTTTTCCCGGTTTAGGCAACACAGTAATTAACGCTCGATTCGCTCCTGGGGGAAACTGTCCAACCTCTGCCGCGCTTGTAAAATAGCCCCGTAATGGATCAGCCACATACCCCTGAAGAAGACGATAGAATTCCCCCCCAAAGCCATCCGGACCTGGAGATTTACAAAGAGGAAGATGCTTGAGAACCCCCAGCACCTCCTCTCTGGTGATAGGAGAAGCCAATACTTCTGAGTCCATCGGCGATAATTTAGGTAATGGCAACGAGTCCAAAAATGCATGAATCTGAGCCTCTCGTCCTACTACTTCCGCGGTATATAAAGATTTATAAAAACCGCTCCATCTGAGACTGCTCTGTGACCAATCGTCCCCCATCATCTTTAAGCGAAGTAATTAATGTGGCACCCCTCCTCGCCTTAGTCATCTGGCCCAACATCCTACCTGGCCTATTACCAAAACGATATAATCGGTACTTATAATAAAAAAGGGATTTGTGGGCTCTCTCATGAAGGAGTCAATGAAGTGCTGACTGGGCCGCCTGAAAAGCATGCTTATGCGACAGGGTAGGAGTCCGAAGAACCAGAAGTCTACTCTCCCGCACCTTGCGTTCCAGAACCAAGATTTTTTCCGCAAGCATTTTCTTACGTCGCGCACAATAAGCAATCACCGCCCCGCGGAGCACTGCCTTGGCCGTCTCCCAAAACAGAGTCCCGTTATCTACATGATCCCCATTAAATTCCACATAGTCCCGCCACTGTTGCTCCAAATAAATTTTAAATTCCGGATCTAAATAAAGTGCAAGCGGGAATCGCCAGTGCTTCCCTCCCCCCCGGCGCCCGCAGAGAATCCGATGTCCATCCACACCAAAGTGTGATCCGAAATAGCCAGTACTCCAATCTCAGCCGCATGAACCGCATAAAAGGAGGAGCGCAAAAGAAAAATATAATCTATTCGAGAGGAGGAACCATGCACTTTTGACGTATGAGTGAAATCCTGCTCCCCTGGGTGTAGAGTCCGCCAAACATCCACTAGATCTAAGGCCTCCAGCCAAGCAGCAAGCCCATTATCGACCTACCGGAGGTGGAAGATGAACCTTTGGAAGAATCTAGAAGCGGATCCAATATAGAATTAAAATCCCCCAGCAAGATTTTCTGAGACTTATGAATTTGTGAAACAGACAGCAGTACCCCCAACAATTTCTTGAAGAAGGACCGCTGTGCACTGTTGGGAGCGTAGACAGACACCAAAATGACAGGGCGCTGACGAAGAGAGCCCTGAACAATAACATAGTGGCCCTCTGGATCAGAGATGACCCTGGATGCAGTAAAAGACACTGAGTTGCGGATCAACAGTGCCACCCCAGCCTTAGTGTTAGATGAGGAGGCTGAGTAACACTGCCCCACCCAGGATCTACATAATTTACCATGTTCTCGTTCAGTGAGCTTAGTCTCCTGCAGGCCAACGATATCAGCCTGATGTCTAGCTAGGCATTGCAAGATCTTAGTTCTCTTGATAGGAGAATTAATACCGGAGACATTTCATGACACACACCTCAACCCCTTCTTAACATGCATAAGGAAGAAAAAAGAACCAGACATACCAAAAGAGAAAAAGAGCACAAAGTAGCTGCCAAGGGTCCCAGCCCAGCCCCCAGCAGCCCCGTCTCCACATCAGCTCTCCATATGAGTCAACAACAGACACACAGGTCAGGAGCCCCTCCCCTCCCCCCCTCCTGATTTCCCCACTCCCTCCTCCCACCCATTCTCCCCAACAGACCAGAACCCACATTCCCAACACCCCCCTCCAAGACCCCCCCAGCCTCACCCTCACCCCTTCCCCCCTCCCGCCACCCCACCCCCCAGCCCAAAAACCCCCTACCCCCTCCCATACCCCCCGACACACACCAATCCACCACTCCAGAGAGGGTATACCAGAGGGCCCAAAGTACCCCCCTCCCCGCCTCCAAAACATCCACCAAGCCGAAGATATTCAGTAGAAACCCACAGAAAAAGCCCAGGGGCTAGACAAATTTCACAAAACCAGAAAGAGAAAAGGCAGGATCATACAGGACCCTGCCAATCAAGAGATCCGCCAGAAGCCATGGTAAAGAACTGGAAACAGTAATCCATGCAATACAGGCAGAGCCCCCAATCGGGGCTCCACAGTCCGCGTACGTGCACAACAGGTGCTGAAGAACAGTGCAAGTGAGAATATCACCCGCTCTCCACAGGTTGTCCCACTCAAATCAAACTAAGAAGTCCCAAAGAAGTGTCAGAAGGCATCAAGTGCCAGGCCCCAGATCAGGATACCATTGAAGGACTTTCGCTCTGGCCGCCGCGCTTGTGTCAAATAGATGAGGTTGGCCATCATATATCACCCGAAGCTTAGCAGGGAACTGCAGCGTGAAGCGAAGCTTTTTCTCAGTGAGTTGCTTGCAGACAGACGAGAAACCTCTTCTCATAGTGGCCACCTGTGCAGAGTAGTCCTGAAATATTAGGATACGTTGATTCTGAAACTGTAAATCCTTGCGCTGGAGATAGTTGCGGAGGATAAGATCCTTAATGGCAAAATTAAATATGCGGAGAATCACCACACGCGGTCTGGTCGCTCCTTCCTGCCTTCTACCCAGTCGGTGCGCTCTTTCGATACGTAAATGACCCAGTCCCCGCGTGCTCATCAGTTCCGCTGCCAGCCATGTCTCCAGCGTAGGAATCAGGTCTCCCTCCTGCACAGATTCAGGAATCCCCACCAGACGCAGATTATTCCTTCGGGAGCGATTCTCCAAGTCCTCCAATTTTTCCTCGCACTGTCCCACCTTGCAGCGCAGCTGTTGAACTTCGGTCTGCAGTGTGACCAGAGAGTCCTCCGCCACTCCCACTCTCTGTTCCACCTCACTGACCCTAGAATTAAATTCTGCCACAGTTGTAGACAATGTAGTCAGCGATTCCTGTACTTTGTCCAGGCGCGTCCCCAGCGCCGAAACAACCACTTCAGTGAGGCGTGCGATTAAATCCTCCCCCTCATCAACCGCAGCAGCGCCCGGATCCGCCATTTTGTCCTCATGGCTAGGACCCTATTTCGCGCGTTCTCGATCTTTTTTCCCTACCTTAGAGGCCATTTCTGCCTTGCCTCTTTGTACAAATTTGTCCATAAAGCCCCCTGGGAGCTGAGGATGGCACTCGGTGGTGAAAATAGTCGCCGAAGTTTGTTCAGGGAGGCCGAAGAAGGGGGAGAACAGCGGAGCTCAGGGAAAACATGTCCTTCCCGCTCTCTGCACGGCCACGCCCCCCCTCCTCCTATTGGTTTTAAAAGTATTTCCATGTAACTTCATTGAGTGTCCCCTGGTCTTGGTAATTTTTGATAGAGTTAATAATCAATCCACTTGTACCCATTCTACTCCACTCCACTTTTTGAAAATCTAGATACACTGTCAGCCGGCTCTCCTTTATCCACACTTTCAAAGAAATACCTTTATATTGGTGAAACAAGATCTCCCTAGGCTGAACCTATGCTGACTCTGTCCAATTAAACCATGTTTGTCTACGTGTTCCATAATGTTATTTTCTATAATGGTTTCCACTATTTTACCCAGTATTAAAGTCAGGTTTACTGGTTTGTAATACCCCTTTTTCAAAATCACATAACCACGACCATCCTCCAATATTCTGGAAATATGGATGATTTTAGTGAGAGATCAGCAATTTCATGTTTGATTCTATCAGTATCCTGGGATGTATATCATCTAGTCCAGGTGATTTATCACTGTTTGACTTCTCCATTTGACTCAGTATGCCACTGAGATTTCTTTCCTCTTGAAAACCATTTCTGATTTAGTTAGATTTCTTATATCTTCTCCTGTAAAGGCCAAAGTAAAGAATTCATTCAGTCTCTCTGCTGTGGCCTTATCCTTCCTGAGTGCCCCTTTTGTTCCTTCAGGATTCAACTGTCCCATGGATTTCCTCACAGGTTTTCTGCTTCTGATGTATCTGAAATGGTTGTTACTATGAGTTTATACCTCTTTGGCAAGTTTTTCTTCATATTCTTTGTTAGCCTTCTTTATCAATGCTTTGCATCTAACTTCCCAGTGCTTATGTTGCTTCTTATTTTCTTCATTTGAATCCTTTTTCAATTTTTTAAAGGATGTTCTTTTGGCTTTAATAGCTTCTTTCACATCATCTTTTAAACATGCCGGCTTTCATTTTCTCTTCTTTCCACCTTTGTTAATACATAGAATACACCTGGTCTGGGCTTCCACGATGGTATTTTACTATGTAACCTTCCAATATTTACTACTATTTTCTGATTCTAGATCCTCTGTGTTTATCCCATGCTTCTTTGAACTCCGTCACCGTTTTCCTCTCCACCACCTTTCTCGGGAGCGCATTCCAGGCATCCACCACCCTCTCCATAAAGTAGATTTTCCTAACATTGGGTTTACCATTTTTCTTTCTCTGGTAAAGATTCTGTTCTATGTTAATACCTTTCAAGTATTTGAACGTCTGAATCATATCTCCTCTGTCCTCCTTTCTTCTAGGGTATACATATTCAGGGCTTCCAGTCTCTCCTCATACGTCTTCTGGTGCAAACCTCCTATCATTTTCATTGCCCTCCTCTGGACCGCTTCAAGTCTTCTTACATCCTTCACCATATATGGTCTCCAAAACTGAACACAATATACCAAGTGGTCCTCACCAACGACCTGTACAGGGGCACAACACCTTCTTCCTTCTATTGGCTAAGCCTCTCTTTATACAGCCCAGCATCCTTCTGGCAGCAGCCACCACCTTCTCACACTGTTTTTTCTCCTTTAGATCTTCAGACACTCTCCCCGTCCGTGCATATCAGCCTCTCACCTCCCAGCATATACGGTTCTTTCCAATTATTAATCCCCAAATGCATTACTCTGCATGTCTTTGCATTGAATTTTAGTTGCCAGATATTAGACCATTCCTCTAACTTTTGCAGATTCTTTTTCATATTTTTCACTCCCTCTTCAGTGTCTACTCTGTTACAAATCTTGGCATCATCCGCAAAAAGGCAAACTTTTACTTCTAACCCTTCAGCAATATCACTCACAAACATATTGAACAGGATCCTAAACTATGCAATATAGTAAGAGAACGTAATTTACAGGATAGTATGGCACAGGACCTGCTTACATTGGAAAGATGGTCCTCGACCTGGCAGCTGGGCTTTAACGCTGGGAAATGTAAGGTTATGCACCTCGGTAGCGGTAATCCATGCAGAAATTACACCTTGAATGGAGAAACTTTAACTAGTACTTCGGCGGAACGAGACCTAAGAGTAATCATCAGTGCAGACATGAAAACTGCCAATCAAGTGGAGAAGGCATCATCTAAAGCAAGGCAGATGAAGGGATGTATCAGTAGAAGCTTTGTCAGCCTGAAGTCATAATGCCATTGTACAGAGCCATGGTGAGACCTCATCTGGAATACTGTGTACCACAGTGGAATGTATGTATACCACATTACCGTAAAGATGTGCTTAGAATCGAGTCGGTTCAACGGATGGCCACCAGGAGGATCTCGGGGCTCAAAGGTCTCTCATATGAGGAGAGACTAAACAAACTACAGCTCTACACTCTAGAAGAACGTAGGGAGAGGGGAGACATGATTGAGACATTTAAATACATCACAGGACGTATTGAGGTGGAAGATGATATCTTCTTTCTCAGGGGACCCTCTGCCACTAGAGGGCATCCGCTCAAACTCAGAAGCGGGAAATTTCATGGCGACATCAGGAAGTATTTCTTCACAGAAAGAGTGGTTGACCGTTGGAATGAGCTTCCAGCGCAGGTGATCAATGCCAGCAGTGTGCTGGACTTTAAGAATAAATGGGATACCTATGTGGGATCCTTACGAGGGTCGAATTGGAATATCGGTTGCTAAGTATAGACTTAAGAGGATGGGTCAGTAGGGTGGGCAGACTTGATGGGCTATAGCCCTTTTCTGCCGTCATCTTCTATGTTTCTATGATCGGCCCTAGCACCGAACCCCGAGGGACTCCGCTACTCACCTTTCCTTCCTTCGAGTGACTTCCATTAACCACCACCCTTTGGCGTTTGTCTGAGAGCCAGTTTCTAATCCAGTTCACCACTTTGGGTCCTACCTTCAGCTCTTCAAGTTTATTCAAGAGCCTCCTATGAGGAACCGTATCAAAGGCTTTGCTGAAATCTAAGTAAATTACATCTAGCATATGTCCTCGATCCAGCACAATGGTCACCCAATCAGAAAAGTCAATCAGGTTCATTTGGCACGATTTACCTTTTGTAAAGCCATGTTGCCTCAGATCCTGTAACCCGATTCTAGGAAGTTCACTATCCTTTCTTTCAGCAACACGTCCATTATTTTGCTAACAATCGAAGTGAGGCTTACCGGCCTGTAGTTTCCCACTTCATCTCTGTGACCATTTTTGTGAATAGGGACCATATCCGCTCTCCTCCTGTCCCCAGGAACCACTCCCGTCTCCAGAGATTTGTTGAATAAGTCTTTAATAGGACCTACCAGAACCTCTCTGAGCTCCCTTAGTATCCTTTAGGAATGCCACAGAGAACATCCCCAGAGATTTTGGAGCGCTGGGAAAGAAGTTGAAGCAGATAGGAGCACAGGTGGTCTTTTCATCAATTCTTCCAGTAAGAAACAAAGGCAGAGCTAGAGAAGAGCGTATTCAACGGACTAACGAATGGCTCCAAGAATGGTGCATAGAAATGAACTTTGGATTCCTAAACCACGGCGAGACGCTCCAGGGACTACAAGGACCAGACGGACTCCACCTAACCAGAAGAGGTAGAAACGTATTTGGACATCGATTGGCCCGCTTACTCCATAGGGCTTTAAACTAGGTAAGTTGGGGGAGGGTAATAGAAACATAGAAACATAGAAAGATGATGGCAGAAAAGGGCTATAGCCCATCAAGTCTGCCCACTTTACTGACCCACCCCATTAAGTCTGAGTACTAATGACCTAGTTCCTTAACTCGACCCTCGTAAGGATCCTACTAGGGCATCCCATTTATTCTTAAAGTCAATAACGCTGGTGGCCTTGATCACCTGCTCTGGAAGCTTGTTCCAGTGATCTACAACCCTTTCTGTGAAGAAATACATCCTTATGTCACTATCGAATTTCCCTCCTCTGAGTTTGAATGGATGCCCCCTTGTGACCGAGGGTCCCTTGAGAAAGAAGATGTCTTCTTCCACCTCGACACGTCCCGTGATGTATTTAAATGTCTCAATCATGTCCCCCCTCTCCCTGCGCTCCTCTAGAGTGTAGAGCTGCAATTTGTTTAGTCTTTCTTCATACGAGAGACCCTTGAGCCCCGAGATCATCCTAGTGGCCATCCGCTGAACCGACTCAACTCTAAGCACGTCTTTACGGTAATGTGGCCTCCAGAATTGCACACAGTACTCCAGATGAGGTCTCACCATGGTTCTGTACAGTGGCATTATGACTTCAGATTTGCGGCTAACGAAGCTTCTATTGATACATCCCATAAGTTGCCTTGCTTTGGATGAGGCCTTCTCTACTTGTTTGGCGGCCTTCATGTCTGCACTGATGATTACTCCCAAGTCTCTTTCTTCTGAAGTCCTAGCTAGTGTTTCTCCATTTAAGGTGTAAGGTTTGCATGGATTTCTGCTACCGAGATGCATAACCTTACATTTCTTAGCGTTGAAGCCCAGCTGCCATGTCGAGGACCAGTTTTCCAACGTAAGCAGATCCTGCGTCATACTATCCTGCAGATTGCTTTCACTTACTATATTACATAGTTTGGCGTCATCAGCGAATAGAGTTACTTTACCCTGAAGCCCTTGGGTCAAGTCCCTTATGAATATGTTAAAAAGGAGGTACATACTTATATCCCAGAGCAGTAAGAAACCACCCTGAGGAGGCAAGTCGCACTCACACTACCAAGTCTAAGGTAAGTACCAATGATATCCACAATAATTCAGGGAGAAATATCACTGATAATTTAGGAGCCACACTAGCTCGTAAAGGAATCTCTTCACAGATATGGAGGGCTATGTATGTTAATGCACACAGCTTGGGCAATAAAATTCTAGCATTAGAGACTGAGATAACAAACGCTGATCTTGACGTGATAGCGATATCCGAAACCTGGTTCACAGAATCGCATGGGTGGGATATGGTTTGTCACAAACCCGGCACTGAAGGGAGGTTTGTGCCAGGTAAAACACAAAAACCCCTAAAATGTAGGAGGGCTGATCAAAGTGGCAGTAATCCCAGCAGTAGAGAGCCAGGCTCTATCCATTATGAGAATGCCCAAGAGCAGGAGCCCTGGGGGGAGGGGAAGCAGGATGAGTTTCATAACTTCCCTATGCCTAAAGCAGCTCTTAGTAAAATGCACTCTAATGGTCAGGCTCTTAATCAGGCTAGCCCTCAGCTGCTGAAGCTAATTGAGCAGCAACAGAAGTCTCAGCAAAAGCCAGCCCATTCCCCATTCAGGTTAGGGCGTGGCTTTCTCAGGTCAGGTCAAAAGCAGCAGACCAGGCTGGGAAGATTCAGTCTGGATCCAACCTTGGAAGGAGACTCGTGGCCAGGTGCTGTTCCTGTGGCTCAACAAGGGAATGAAATAGAAATGAAAGACCTGAATGATTTCCACCAGCCTAACCTGCCTGATTGCCTACAACCTGAAGAAGCTATGGATGTTACCTGGGAGCCTGAGGACATCTGCATGGAGGAAAGTTAAGTTTTTCCTTGTTGTTTTTTTTTTTCTTTCTTTCAAAACTGCATAGTGTTTTGAGGCACCTGGGACTTGTGCTAACTGTGTCTGTATGTGTGAACATTTTGTAAGGCTCACTGCAAAGGAATCTTCCTGTATGCTGAAAGATTGTGGACTATGTTTTTTGGGACTTTCTTTTTCCTTTTATGATAAGGAGAAGTTTATCTAAGATGTGTTCTTAGTGGGAGTTGTGGGGTCTGAATCCACAAAGATCCTGGGTTGGGATTGAGGGGCCATTTTCTGGCAAGTTTGTTTAAGTGGATTCAACAACTCCCCACCCCCGCCAGCTTGCCTGGTTTGAAAGGGGAAGCCTGTTGTTATCTCAGGCTAACACAGTGTGCTTGTTAAAACAAATTGACTTTTATTACCAGTAACAAGGACTACCAATTATTGCTCTGCTCTGAGTGTTGAAAACTTGGTATACTTTATAAAGACTTACCCTGAAGAAAGGGCTGCTCAGTTTCAGGCTAATTTATTAGCTGAACCTTCTGAGCCGTGTTTTGTTTATTTTACCTGTTGGATTTGGACTTTATCACAGTGACTATATGGTTGACTACAACGCTGTGGTTAAATAAAGCACTGTTATTTTTTAAGAACTTATGTATCCTGATTTTTGTGTTTACTGACTTTGTGACCACCAGCAGGGCCTTTCAATTCGTGAAGGCACGTCCAGGACTATGTTTGTGCGCAGCACCCGGTAGTCATTCTGACCAGCCAGTACCGGGTGTGCGACAGGTTATACCAGGGTACAACCTACTTCGTTGCGACCGAGAGGGTAAATTGGGAGGAGGAGTAGCGCTATACACTAAGGAAAGCATCAAAACCACCAGAATCACAGATGTTAGATACACCAGGGAATCCCTGGCCAGAGGGAATGAAAAATGCCTATACCTTGGGGTGATATATAGACCTCCCAGGCAACAGGAGGACAAAGACATGGAATTAATCGAGGACATGGAGAACATCACACTGCGCGGGGACACAGTAATGCTAGGAGACTTCAACATGCCAGATGCAGATTGGAACACACTCTCCGCCACTACGGGTAGCAGCAAAAGAATATTAACCTCCATAAAGGAGGTTTTGGAGCCCACCAGGGACTAGGCGTTACTAGACCTAGTTCTCACCAACGGAGATAGCGTCACGGAAGTCTCAGTAGGAGACACACTGGCCTCCAGCGACCATAATATGGTATGGCTCAACCTCAAGAAAGGTTTCTCTAAGACAAACACAGCAACAAGGGTTCTCAACTTTAGAGGCACAGACTTCAACCGCATGGGAGATTTTGTCCATCAGGAGCTACATAAACAAGCAATATCTGACAATGTGGAGGATATGTGGTCGTCTCTGAAGTCCATCCTACATGAAGCAACAGACCGATACATAAAGACAGTAAGTAAACGCAGGAGAAACAAAAGACCCCAATGGTTCAGTAAAGAAATTTCAGACCTAGTTAAACAGAAAAAAGACTCATTTATCACCTACAAACATTTAGGCAGAGAGGGGGCGAAAGAGGACTATCTAGACAGATCTAAAGCTGTCAAAACAGCAGTCAGAGAAGCCAAACTCCGAATGGAGGAAGAGCTAGCACGGAAAATTAAGAAAGGGGATAAATCTTTCTTCAGCTATATTAGTGACAGGAAAAGAAACAAAGATGGGATGGTACGCCTGAAGCAATCGGACGGTAACTTTGCGGAATCAGATTCTGAGAAGGCAGAACTACTAAACAAATACTTCTGTTCAGTGTTCACCCGCGAAGTGCCGGGAGCTGGTCCACAGCTGCAGACGGGAGATAACCAGAAAGACCCGTTTCAAGATTTCGAATTTACGCCCAGTAGCGTCTATGACGAACTATCAAGACTAAAAGTAAACAAAGCCATGGGACCGGATAACCTACACCCCAGAATGCTCAGGAAGTTAAGGGAAGTCCTGGCAGAACTATTATCTGTTCTTTTCAATCTTTCCCTAAGCACAGGAAGGGTCCCCTTGGACTGGAAAACCGCCAACGTAATCCCATTCCACAAAAAGGGCTGCAGGACAGAGACAGCAAACTACAGACCAGTGAATCTCACGTCTATAGTGTGTAAACTCATGGAAACACTGATCAAACAGAATCTTGACACAATCCTAGACGAAGAAAAACTGCGAGATCCACACCAACACGGGTTCACCCAGGGTAGATCCTGACAATCTGATCTGATTAGCTTTTTTGACTGGGTTACTAGACAACTGGACGCTGGAGAGTCACTGGACGTGGTATATTTGGACTTCAGTAAAGCATTTGATAGCGTCCCTCACCGAAGATTACTGAACAAGCTGAAATCGATAGAATTAGGAGACACTCTAACTACATGGGTTGGGGATTGGCTGAGCGGTAGACTTCAGAAGGTGGTGGTGAATGGTACCCCATCCGAAGCATCGGACGTGATCAGTGGAGTGCTGCAGGGCTCGGTCCTGGGTCCGATTCTATTTAACTTATTCAAAAGAGATATGACACAAGGACTTAGAGGAAGGGTATCACTATTCGCTGACGATGCCAAACTTTGCAACATAGTAGGCAAAAAGCTTATTACCTAATAATATGACACACGACCTACTGTTGCTGGAACAATGGTCAACTACTTGGCAGCTAGGCTTCAATGTTAAAAAATGCAAGATAATGCACCTGGGTAAGAGAAACCCGTGTAGAACTTATGTACTAAATGGTGAGACCTTGGTTAGGACCACGGCAGAACGCGACCTAGGGGTGATCATTAGTGAGGACATGAAGGTTGCCAATCAAGTGGAGAAGACTTCCTCCAGGGCAAGACAAATGATGGGGTGTATCCGCAGATGTTTCGCCAGCAGAAGATCTGAAGTTATGATGCCATTGTACAGAGCCATGGTGAAGCCTCACTTGGAGCATTGTGTTCAGTTTTGGAGACCACACTACCAAAAGAACGTGCTGAGGATTGAGTCGGTTCAGCGAACGGCCACCAGGATGGTCTTGGGGCTCAAGGATCTCACATATGAAGAAAGATTAAAAAAATTGCAGCTGTACTCACTTGAGGAAAGAAGAGAACGGGAAGATATGATTGAAACATATAAGTACATCACGGGACGCATCGAGTCAGAAGATGATATCTTCTGGCTCATGGGACCCTCGACCACCAGAGGGCATCCGCTGAAAATCAGGGGAGGGAAGTTTCATGGCAACTCCAGGAAGTACTTCTTCACCGAAAGAGTAGTGGATCATTGGAACAGATTCCCACTCCAGGTGATAAAGGCCAGCAGCGTGACGGATTTTAAGAGAAAATGGGATACTCACATGGGATCTTTAAGGGAGTAAATTCAGGGGAGGGGATACTTGGAATGGGCAGACTTGGTGGGCTATAGCCCTTTTCTGCTGCTTTTTTCTATGTTTCTATGTTTCTATCCTGGGATGGATCCCGACCGGTCCCATGGGTTTGTCCACCTTCAGTTATTAAAGTTGTTCATAAACACTTTCCTCTGTGAACAATGCAAAATCTACTCCATTTTCTCATGTTATTTTGCCAGACAGTCTTTGTCCTTCTCCAGGATTCTCTTCTGTGAACATAGAACAGAAGTATTTGTTTAGCACATTTGCTTTTTCCTCATCACTCTGCACATATTGGTTCCCAGCATCTTTTAGTTTAGCAATTCCATTTTTTGTCTTATTTTGTATGTTAATATGTAACTCGCTCTGTATAAGGGCGGGAGAGAAATAAACAAATGTCCATGCCTGATTAAAAGTCCTAACCTTTGCCGCTGGTCCTTTTAGCTTCTTTTTAACCACTTCCTCATTTTATTGTAGCCTCATTTTATTGTAGTCACCTTTTCAAACATTAAATGTTGCTGCAGTAGATTTCTTTTGTGAAATCACTCCAGATGTCAGCTCAGACTTGATCATGCTTTAATCACTGTTTCCCTATGGACCCAATACTGTTAGCTCTCATACTATGCCCTGCATTCCACTAAGGACTGAATCTAACAAATTTCCCCCTTTTGGCAGTTCCTGGACCAGTTGCTCCAAGAAGCAGTTATTTATTATGTTTAGGGATTTTACCTCACTAGCTGATGTAACATTTATCTAGTGAATGTTGGGGTAATTCAAATTTGCCGAGAACCAGATACTTGGAAAAATTACAGTCTTCCCTTGAAGCAGCAGCACTCCTGTCAGGAATGGATTTCAGTACCCATGAAGATAAGTGTTGGATTCAATTATGTTTGACGTACTGTTGGGGGTGTAAATGTGAACTATGTATGAAAGAACAAGGGGTAAGTCATAGAAAAGACCAGACTTGGTTCATATTATTTTGAATAAGAGCAATAGCACTTCCATGTACAGTACATTTGCTTTCATAATTATTAATTAACTAGTCTTAAAGCCCGTTACTTTAACGGGTGCTAGAATATGTGTGTGTGTGTGTGTGTGTGTATTTCTTTCTCTCTCTCTCTCTCCTTAGCCTGTTTCTGTATTTCTTTCTTTCTGTCTTTCTTTTTCCTCGGCTGTCCACCACGCAGTACCTGTTTCCTGCTCCCCCTGTCTAGCATTAGTCCTCCATTCCTCTTCCCCCCCCCCCGTCCATCAGCACCTCTTCCCCTGTCCAGCAGTATCTCTTTTCTGTTTCCCCTGTCCAGCAGTAGGCCTCCCTTCCTTTTTTGCCTCCCTTCCTTTTTTTTGCCCCCCCCCACCCATCCATGAGCACCTCTTCCCCTGTCCAGCAGTATCTATTTTCTTTTTCCCCTGTCCAGCAGTAGGCCTTCCTTCCTTTTTTTGCCCCCCTCCATCAGCACCTCTTCCCCTGTCCAGCAGTACCTGTTTTCTGTTTCCCCTGTCCAGCAGTAGACCTCCCTTCCTTTTTTTTCTCCCCCTTCATCAGCACCTCTTCCCCTGTCCAGCAGTACCTGTTTTCTGTTTCCCCTGTCCAGCAGTAGACCTCCCTTCCTTTTTTTGCCCCCCCTCCATCAGCACCTCTTCCCCTGTCCAGCAGTATCTGTTTTCTGTTTCCCCTGTCCAGCAGTAGGCTTCCCTTCCTTTTTTTGCCCCCCCCCCATGCCGACATCAGTACTTCTTCCCATGCCGACATCTGGCTAAAGCTGCCGCGGCCTGCAGGCACCGACAGCCTCTGCGGCCTGCTCCCACACCCTCCTCGCCATCGCTTGCCGTGCCGTCCTCCCCATCTCCCCCCTGGGAAGCTTCGTTTCAGCTTCGGCAGCCTTCTGTCTGCGGGCCGCCCGCCCGTGTTTAAATGGAAATCCGTCGACTTACCTTAAATCAAGAGGGAGCTGCTTAAAGGCTAACGGCTCCCTTTTTTTTTTTTTCAAACCCGTCGTCGCGGCTCCGTGCAGTGAGAGTCGGGGGTGAGGAAGGCCGGCACAACCTCACGGCTACCCCCAGCTGAGTAACTTTTTTTTTTAGTTGAAAGCCGACGCTGCAGCTCCTCTCTCGATCCTACTGCGGTTCAATAGAGAAGCCATGGCGGCAGCTTGAGCATAAGCGCGAGAGAGCCGTGGGTGCGCATGCGCAGTCGTGTTTCCGCGACGGGATCAGAGAACACAATTTTTTTAGTGCGCATGCGCGTCCTACCATTTTATTATATTAGATAAGTTGCAGATTTTGACAACTGTGGAGTTTTTTTGCCGATGAATTAATTTGAGCCAGTTCTTTGGATGAACGGGATTTTGTGCTCTTTTGAAACTAAGGCTTTTTTTCTCCACAGTTTATCTGGTCATGGTTAGTGCTTTGAGTCTGTGTGTTGAACATTGATTGAATTATTGTTTGAGTTGAATATCCAAGTTTCTTTTGCTCTGTAGTAATTCAAACTATTATTATGCTGTTGTCCAATTTGCTATTTTTCCGGGTCTCTGTAAACATTTCTTCATCTATCTGCTCATTCTGTCCTGAAGAACCATAGTACAGCTCTTCCTAAATATTCTTTCCCTTCACAAATAGATTTCTATGCTTATAGATTCCATCCTGATATGTCATGCAAAATGTTTATTTTGCCTTATTCCATTTCTTCTTTAACATATAGCACAGTTCCCTCCAATTTGATTTATTTTATCGTTGCAATATAATTTGTCCCTTTGATTGTCCTCCTTCCATAGGTTTCTGAGATGCCTATTATATTTAACCCTTCATTTAGTGCTTTATAATCTAACTCTCCTATCTTATTTTTTAGTAGTAGGTAAAAGGAGATTTTTAATTACAGAGGAGTGAGGAAGCGAAGAGGAGATGTTGAATGTGAGTAGGGTGGAAAAGTGCCCTGAGCTACCCTGTGTTTTGAGTGGAAAGACATGCGGCTAAAGGTTCACCTAGGGTACCAGATACCCCTGGGCAATCAGTCTCTGTCATTTGGAATGTGAGGTCTGTTTTCTTAGCTCTTATCTCTAGCCAATGATTCAAACAGAAGATGATGCAACTGGCTGCCAAGCCAAGCTAAATAGAAAAGAACTCATAAAAGTCTGCTTTCCAACTAGCCTGATCTTGCCAATTACGTCAAACTCTTTCAGTTTCGCAGGCCAGTGGAATTCACTGCTTGAATGGAATAGTTTAAAGGTTGGAGTTGGAGAGCTGCCAAGTTATCTAGTTCCAGTAAGAAGATTGAAGGTCAGTCCTAGATTTCTGACATCCCTATACTAGGACATTATGGGACCTGCAGTGTTGATTTCAATGGGTATAATCAGGAACTACAAAAATAGCATACTGGATTGGGAAACAAATGCAAAAACAGGACTGGTCAAAAAGTCTCCCCTCCTGAAACTAGGTAACTTGGCAATTCTGGGATGAGAACCAGAGAAGATGGGCAAAAGTCATTTTCACTTCTTCACTATTTCTGCTAGAAATCAGAGGTGCCAAGGGCAGACTCTCCTACAGATGAGATTTATATGTCAAAAAAGTTTCACAAATGGAAGAAGCATAAGAAAATGATATTTAGCGTTCTTTGATGTTTCTGAAAGGTTATAGAAAGAGTAAAGGCACTAATTAGGCCAATATTTGAAGGAATTCACTAGGAACTACTTTTATAATGCTGCAGTAGCGATTACCCCATGGCAAATGCACCAAGGCCCACTCAATTTGTATGGGCTTTGGTGCATTTGCTGTAGGAGAATTGCTATTGTGGCTTTGTAAAAGGACCCTAGGTAAATTAATAGTTAATTGTGCAAATTGCCAAGATTGAAAGCTTACTTTCACTTATCATGTGCATGCTTAATCACAATTTTTCTTCTATTTTTTAAAATTTTTATTTTTTTACAGAATAAACTTCCAGAAAAAGGAAGAAATAGAATCTTATAGAACCATATTAAACCTCAAGAAATTAAGGCCCCCTTTTATCATGCCACGGTAAAGCATTTTATATCAAGGGTCGCCAAGGTAAATGCTCCAACGCTCAAAGAAACTGAATGAGCATCGGAATAGTCACCTCGCCCACCTGTACTAATATGCTCTATAAATGGGGCCCTAAATAATCCTACACTTCACAACTTGGAAACTATGCTAGAACTGCTTACATGAGAAAAGAAAACAAATCTCTACAAAATATTTATCCAAAGTGTCAGGATATGAACTAACACTTCCACAATCTCCTAAAACAAAAGATATTTACCCCCCACCCCCACCTTTTTCTGAAGCCACGTTAGGCTTTCTTATCGCTGGCCGTGGCAGTAAAAGTTGTAATGCTCATAGAATTCCCACGAGTATTGGAGCTAATACTGCCGCGGCCAGCAATAAAAAACCCTAATGTGGCTTCATAAAAGGGGGGCCTTAATTTATTAAATAACATTATCATGGATAAAAGGTTTATCTAATATAAATTTTCTAAATGTGTGGAGTCTGTAAATATATAGTGATTATTTCCATGTGATTAGACACTTATAAGGCATTTCAAGAAAAAAGTAGCTCATACAGCTAGAATCTGTGGTTGTAGCTGCAGGAATAGCTTCTGACAAAGCAATGTGTCTGACCACATCAGGAAAAATAGTTATCTGCTGGCCACAAAAGGAAACATTTTTCTTAGCAAAATACATTTTCAAAACAAGATTTTTCTCAACTTCAGAATGAAACTTCATCAACAATGTAGCTCATTTTTTAACTAAATCTCAAGATGACTCTAAAAATTGAGTAATATCGAAGCTATTTGATCAAACTCACCCTCTTCATTGGTCACTCTTGAACTTCTCATCATACAAAACAAATTTTCAACTGATGGAGTTCCGGTTGACGTTCGAACATGATGGCAGCGTGAACTGTGAGCTCCCACTTCCAACTACAGATTATCGATCTAATAACACATTTCAGTCACTTTTCTGTGCAAAAGCCTGTTATTTTCTCTTGTTTTTTAGTATCCCTACCAAATGGCTTAAAAAAAGGCAAGTTGGATCCACAACCCACAAACAAGAGGCTCAAATCCACACCTCTTTTGCCAGAGAAGTCGAGTGGGAGGGAAGACCATGAGGCTGATGATGATCCCATCCTGTCAGAGCTGTCAAAACAATGATGAAAAATCATATTGATATTTCTAAAGACATGTGAATTGAAGTAGAGTCGATTCACTCACAGATCGCTGCTTCACAATAACATTTTCAGCAGCTTACACTCAGTCTTTCTGAGATGCTGGCTGTTCGCGCCAATTCAATCACCATTCAAAAGCTCATGGCTGACCTAGAAGACATGGCAAATCATAGCAGAAGGAGCAATATATGAATTTTGGGAATGCCCGAAGGCACCGAAGGAGCCAATACTACGGCTTTTATCTCCTCCTGGCTACCGAAATTTCTCGACCTCGATTTCTCATCTGCTCTTGAACTGTAACGTGCTCATTGTTCACCCTCTAAACGGATTCAGGGCAGCAAACACCCAAGACTCATTGTGGTTAAACTTCTCCAGTTCCAGCAAGCCCTCCATATTCTAACTGCTACAAAAAGAAAAGCTTCCATGCTGCATTAGGGTCGCAAAATCCTCATTGTTCCTGATTTGGGGTTGCAGATAATGGTGATTCCTTGGGGATACCAGTATCACATTCCATAAATTCAGACCTCTGAAATTGCTTCTGTCTTTTCTGAATTTCCAGTGATTCATCCAGGAAAAACAAGACTTTTTTTCTTCTGTAAATGTCTTATCTTTAGATCTATAATAATACTTAAGCAACAAATCCCTATCAGAATTCTATAAGAGCCACTAATATTGTTCCCTCTAAGTGGAGTATGAGTCCTCTACCTACAGTCCTGCCGGGGGGGGGGGGGAGGAGTGAGTGCTGTTTCACTATTACATTTTCAATAATGAGGGACATGCAAGCTCTTCAGGACTCCAGGGAACCTGCCTGTCTCTAGCCATTGAAAACACAATATTGAAATACCATCTCCCACTGGTAGCAGTGCAGTTGGAGGATTCCTGCTCAGCTTAGAGCAGTGTTTCTCAACATGCGGTATGCGTACCCTTGGGGGTACATGGCCTGGCCACCACAAGGGATCCCCCTGCCTCCTTCGGGGATCCCTGCCCCCCACTGAAGCTGCTGATGCCAGGGATGCCTTTCTGCCTCCTGCACCACCCCTCCCCCGAAGCCGACCCAGAGCCGACACGCATTTTGTTGGGTATTTTATCACACTTGGATTTATTCTTTAGTTTAAAGAAAGCAAAGACCCCTGAGGCAGGCAAGAGCCACAACACTGGCAGCGTCAGGTCATTCATTGTGTTCAATTTTTATACAATAAAGTACATTTTGTAATCCAGTTCTGGAGGCAGTTTCACCTCTGTGGGTGTCATTGATTTTGGTTGTGCTGTTGGACTCTCTTTCTCTGTTTTCTGACTGTTTTATACTGCTAAATACAACAGTTCCAAAATGCTTCAATATAAAATGCTTTGATTGTAAACAGAGAAAGACAGCATATTTAATCCCACCCCTATTCCCTTCTTAGGAAGCCAAATGAGCAAAGATCTGGGCTTCCTTTCCCACTAGAAAGTCATTTAAAACTGTTCTGCCATCTCTCTGTCTCCTTTCCACCCACCCCTTTTCCTAACCCTGAAATGCCTGCATGTTTTCCATATATATATATATATATATATATATATATATATATATATATATATATATATATATATATATATACATACTGATATTTGTCAACATTTGTTTATTTCTGATCTGAAGAAGGGTTACCTTTGAAAGCTCATCATAAAATGCATTGAGTTAGTCCAATAAAAAAGATATTACCTTATTTCCTTTTGTTTTATTACTATATATTAACTTTCAGTCTAAGCATAATGCACTTTGCCTAATGTTCAACACTTTACAGAAGGAATGAGTCCCCTTTTAACTAATGTCTAGATGACTCAAGCTGTAACTGCAAACTGCACCATTATTAAGCAATTGCTTGACAATGTACAAATTTTACAAGAAACACAAAGCCATCTATAGAGCCTGTGAAGACTATTTTGGAAGAGCTTTACATTGGGCTGGAAGCTTAGCATAATATGCTATGCAGAAGTACCTTGGAAATGTCCTTCTATGGTGTGGCATTTCCTTTTTAAGGGATTTGCTCTTGCAAAAAGTCTGACATAATACGGGAGTAAATATTTTCCTTGGCATACTACGTGAGCAATGAGTTCTTGCAGCATGAGGAAATGACATGGCTAATATATAATTACTCCTGTAATAATAGGAAAAGCAATGCCTGACAAAATAATTAAATTACTTAATCATGCTTATTCCTCTCTGCAGTACAACATGCCTCAAGAGCCTAGAAGGAAATTTAATTACGTGTTTAATACAATAGAGATATATAATATGCATGGATCACTTGGACTTTGCCCTTTTTAATTGACTGTCCAGTTTTGTTTTTTTAAGGTCTTGGCCTCCTAAGAGACCATCCGTATACAGTATATGAAAATTCAAGTACAAAGTGAATCATCTTATGAGAAGCAACCAGAAAGATAATCTACATCAGGGATATTACCTTCCAAACAGTACCCTACCTAGATGTTGACAATATTTACATCTTTAAAAACACAGGCAAGACTTTTATTTCCATTCTCATCCTTGGCTTAACTAATCAATGAAAACAGAAAATGTACCTTCAGCCAAACTTGAATCTCATATCTTCTGCCTATCAAAGCTTAGCTAGACAGCCACTTGCCTAGCTTGTACCATGTTATGCTGATTGTTTGCAACCATGAAGAGATCTCAAGTTAGGGGCCTCATCCAATGTGGTTGCACCCAACAGTGCAGTGTATGGGAGATCTCTTGTGCAAGACTAGTTGGCTGCCTGTTGAGCCACATAGCATCCCATGGAAGTTAATGTCCCAGCACACACTTCCCTTTGTAAGGAGCCACCCCTGCCAGGATTATGAGCAACCCTTTTCTCCACTAAAAGATGCTATGTATGAATATTGTCTCAGCATTTAGATTCCTTGGCTCAGGCACTGCTTCTCAATAGAAATAGGACATACTAAAAACATGCTACTTACGGAAACAAAACATGAGCACAGTAAATGCAAATGATGGGACAAAAGTCACAATATTAACAATATGTTTGTTTTTTTAGAGCTTCTACCACTACTAATGACTGGGGAGTCAATTCAGAGCAGTTTGCATGAGCTTCTGTAAAGGTATTATGCTATATGAGCTTCTGTAACCATACAAAGGGCTAGATTCACAAAGCCCACCGATTGTGTTTGCGATCAATTACCGACCCAATTCACTTACCTCTTGGCCGATCAACCTCCAATCCACGCATGCAAATAAAGGAAATGGCATGTAAATGTAGAAAGGCAACGATTTCACTAAACAATTTAAGGAACACCAACTGGGCTGGCCGATCAATAAAGCAACTGCTGAGGACCAGTCGCTCACATCTTTTCATGCTCTCTGCTGCCCTAAAATAAACCTTGCTCTCTGCCACCCTGCCTGCATCTCTGTCACTCTGCTCTCTACCCCTAAAGGAATCAGTGTCCCGAATCTCCTACTCTGCCCTGAAAGGAATCAGCGCCCCCGACTCTCATGCACTTTGCCGCCTTTTGGGCTTGACTGATTTTCTGTTCTGTGGAGAGCACAGTACTGTTATTCAGAAAATCATGGGTGTGCAAGCCAGCTCTCAGGTGCACCTCTGGCAAATTTTATATTCAGACTATCCATAAGGAGCATGATGCAGGGACTGGGGCTAAAGCTGAAGCAGAGTAGGGGGAGGAGAGCGGTCATGCTGTTGCTGAAACTGAGAAAAGGGAGGACTGCATGTATTTGGAGACCTTGTGTATCGGTGTATGCAAATCTCTCATATGCTTTTTACTATGGGTATCCTGAATACCTGGTTGGCCAGAAGTGCCTCCAGGAGAAGGCTGGGAAATAATGTAACAGATCATGACTAAAGTCCCTAGAATTTTTACACAGACTTACTGTTTCAAGCAGAATTTAGTCAGAAGTTTGCTCACCTTTTAATTTCTTAAAATATCAGTTTTCCAGATAATTTGTCAAATATAAAGACCTCAGCACAATATTATTAGATATGAAACAGAGCATATGATCTGCTTTGGTCCCCAAGGGGGATTTTTTTTTACTCCTCCCCCCCCCAAGCATATATCTAGGATGAACAAAATCTATATTTGCAGTCTTATCCAAAAATTCCTAGAACTCTCATTGAAGAAAATGTAGCCTATGCTTCAAGTTTATTGAAAATTTGATTGATCGCTTATCATAAATTCTAAGCGATGTACATTAAAAAAAGGGCAAGATGTGTAATTTTAAAAAAGCAACAACAACAAACAGACAAATATACATGTTGACAAAGACAGTAACAGACATACTGAAAAATACTGTGGGAAAAGGAGGACTACAATGTCTCAAAAAAAAAAAAAAAAAAAAGATGTAAAAGGCGGGGAGGGATACAAGGCACTTAGAAGTCAAGTAGAAAACTGAAGCAATCTAAAACTTGCATGCAGTTTTAGATGGTATTTTCAGGCTTATGTTCAGAGAGGGGAAAAAAAAAAAAGAACGCTGTTAAAGCTGGATAAGCTTCAGGGGGCACCAGTGAGGTGTCTCAGCAAAACAGCTCTGCTCTGGACACTTGTTTCTCAACTTTCAGACACATATCTTTGCCCTTTTTGACCCTTCCTTTTGGATTAATCTTTCTCTTTATGTTGAAGACTCCCTCTATGTCTACATTTTGTTCCTATTTACAGACACACTTTTTCAAGTAGGTTTTTCTATAACTAGCTCAGATATTTCTTCCCCTCCAGGCCATTTTGGTAATGTTGCTGTATCATTAATAACCTTGTTTGTTCAAATTGTTCTGTTGGTTGTTTTTATTAGGTGTTTTATTAGGTACACAGATTAACTCCCTGCAAACAAGTTATCTAGTCATCAGTGAGTAATAATTGTGAACTATGTGCCATAGCAGTAGGTATAATAGTAATTTTGTGCTAGACTTCAAATGTTAACAGTTTGTTTTGTTGTTTTTTTTATCTGCTTTTCCTGAAATTTCTTGCTTGGACCAGGAGAGGGGGATTGATGATGATACTGAAGCTAGGAGGAAGGGATGATGTTGCTGGAGATTTGAGGAAAGGGGCTGGTACGATTGAATTGTGTTTTGGATCACTGAATAGAATCTATCTAGATTGCACCTAAAAAGTTACTACAATTTTTTTTTTTTGCTTTCTAAATATACCAACAAACCCGTGGAGAGGCATAATAAAAAAAAACGTCTCCAAGTCCCCTTTTGGCCTAGGGCCTAAACGCTGAAAGTAGAAGCAGGGAAAATGTCCATTCTCAGAAAAAAAAACAAAAAACATCCAAAAGGAGAGTTTAAAAAAAAAAATAATGGCCTGCCTCTATGTTCAGCTGTTTAAATGCCCAGACCACCACTACGTCTACACTAACAACATATAATCAACCCCCAAAAAAGCCTAAGTCCCAAACGCCCAACACAAGAGCTTTTAGGCGAAGGAGGGGCCAGCTGGATTCTGTTACCGGTGTCTGTCAAAAAGAACACCGGTTATAGAATTCCCTCCCCCTCCCAGCAATGATTGCGGCTGGAGAGATAGCCAATCTCTCCTGCCATGATCCACCCTCCCCCCTATCAGATCGGTCAGGAAGGAGCCTAGAACCTCCTGCCCCGATTGTGTTTTGGGGGAGGGGGGTCTTGGGTCGCCAGGGCAGGACGGAGCCCAAGCCCTCCTGCCCCGCCAAAAACCCACCCACACTCGCCCGACACGATCCGATTGGAGGGGGGTGGATCATGGCAAGAGACATAGCTCATCTCTCCTGCTGCGATAGCGATCGCCCTCCCCCTCCCTGAACCGCGGCACTTTGGGGTGAGGATCGTGGCAGGGGAGATGCCCTGCCATGATACTCACCCTGAAGTGCCGTGGTTTGGGGGGTGGGCGATCGCCATCGCGGCAGGAGAGATGAGCCATCTTTCCTGCCGCGATCATTGTGGTAGGGGGTTAGGCAGGTAGCTGGGGCCGCTGAACTGATCGCAACAGCTGTGATCAGCTCAGCGGCCCCTTTTTTGGCATTTATACCTGTTTTCACTTGGTCTAAGTCAAAACGTATACGTGCCGACTAGGCAACCTGCCTAAACCTTTGGTCATACCTGCTATATGATTATGTCTAGGCCAGCCCACCTTCCGCCTTTTCCCCTCCTCTAAAAATGCCTCTTTTTGCTCTATGCATTTAGAAGAAGGGGAAAGGCCTAAGCTGGTTTTAGATACGTCTAAAACCAGCTTTGGTTATGGGTATTTGGACTATCAGGCTTTTTGATTGTCCAAGTACCCATTAAGGCCACTTTGTAGACTTTTTTTTTTTATTATGAGCCCCCTATTGTTTTCAACCCACCCCTGAAAAATAAACCCCTAAAATTCCAAACTATAAACATCCAGAATCAAGCCCTAATTACAACACACAATTTCTGAGTCCATTGCTGTAGATAAGTACAAAGATTTGAACATTTTTCTCAGACTTTTAAATCATGATCTAGAGGGGGAGAACACTCACTGACTGATCTAATGAATGACTCAGCATCACCAATGTATTTCAATTCCTCCCCCTCCCTCCCTTGTCACATTTCCTAATTTGTTGAGGGAAACATTTTCCAGAAATCCTCCCATCTCAAAAAAATAAAATAATATATTAAAATATTGGCAATGTGGGAAACAAAATTCTGCAATTTGATCACATCTTTTGATTTTTTTTTTTTAATTCTATGAGGTCTATTTACTAAGCTACAATAAAGGTAAAACAGACAAAGCAATATGCCTTATTAAGAAAATTCCTGTCAGCTCAGTACCTCTGCGTACTCTCCAAACATGAAACCGGCAACTATCCTAGCTTTCTTGCCCATTTGCATGCTTCTCAATCCAGTGGTGAACCTAAAATTGTCTCCTCCCTGCAATTGTACATAATTTTCCTCTTGATATTGTATCTCCCTGTCCCTTGGCCTGCCTGGCCCCTTTAATAGCAAATCTGTCCTACATTCTCTGGACTGCATCTTACAACAATGTAACCTTCCTCTACAATGTAATGCAACTGTTTCCCCATGTCACTTCATGGGCCTATTATCTTGTAAATCCCCCTTGAATATGTACTGAATAAATGCGATTCAGAAATTCTGATTAGATTAGAAAATGTGTCTCATTTGCTTTACTACTTTAGGGTTTCATTTACAAAGCCATGGTAGCAATTCTTATGGGCTTCATTGCATTTGCCGTGCCGGGAATTGCTATCATGGCTTTGTATATGGAGCCCTTAAAGAGGTGTAGTATTGCTCTCAGAAAGATTTTTCAAGCTTTCTTTAAATATTGACAGTTTTAAGAGGTATAGCTAGTAAATGGTAGTATAGGACAGTCTCAATT
Source organism: Geotrypetes seraphini (assembly GCF_902459505.1). Classification (NCBI taxonomy): domain Eukaryota; kingdom Metazoa; phylum Chordata; class Amphibia; order Gymnophiona; family Dermophiidae; genus Geotrypetes; species Geotrypetes seraphini. The sequence goes on along the minus strand of NC_047084.1, from coordinate 45,922,087 downwards.
ATCTGATAGAAATAGGATTGATCCCTTGTTGGATAAGTGAAAAGTTGGATAATATGGAAAACAATGGTAACCCCTTAAAAATCTATGAAAAGCATAAGAACATAAGATTTGCCATACTGAAAGCCAAGTATCCTGTTTTCAACTGTGGCCAGGTCTTAAGTACCTGGCAAGATCCCAAGGAGTAAAACAGATTCTATGCTGCTTATCCTAGGAATGAACAGTGGATTTCCCCAAGCCATCTCAATAATGGCCTATGGATTTCTCTTTTAGGAAATTATAGAGTTGCCACTCTTAAGCCTGAGCACCCACGTTTGCATACACATTACACACGTAAATGTTTAGAAGACTAGCTCTTACGCCTCTGTATGCACATAAAACTGCATAAGCACTAACAGTGTATCTAGGTGTTATTCTCAAAATACTTAACATACACAAGGCTTCTTTTGCCTTCTTTTTTTGTGAGCACTAGCACATGCTTACCACATCTTAAAAGGGCACTAGGACATGCTTACTGCAGCCCAGTGGCATAGTAAGGGGGGGGGGGCAGTTTGCCCTGGGCACGGTCTTCCTAAGTGCATGGCACCCCTCCTCCTCCTGCTGCATGCCTCTTGCCTTCCCCATACCAGATGGCTGCCCATGTCAGCATTGGCACTCTCTCTGATGTCACTTCCAAGACCCGCACCTAAGAAGTAACATCAAAGGGTGAGCTGACACCGACATGGGCATGCTGTTCACTTCGGAGAAGTTAAAAAGATACAGGGAAAAGGAAGGGAGTGGGAAAGGGGGTAGGGGAGGGGTGCCACTTACTCTTACTATGCCACTGCTCAGCCCAATCAACAAAGTTGGGGCAGTCTCCATCGAGGGCTATATACTTAGTCCAGCGATTTTCTACATTTATCATTTTATATTTTTCCAATGGAATGAAAAAAAGAAGAAAAATCACTGGACTAAGTGTACAGCCCTTGATGGAAACTGCTCCAACTTTGTTGGTTGGGCTGAGAACTTTTTGTCGGCCTCTCGTAATGCAGGATGCACTGAGGTATCCCATGGAATGTTCTGAATATGCTCAGGCAAACCACACATTAAGATAATTTTTTAAAATATTTAAGTGAAGGGTGTGTCTGGGGCAGAGAGTAGGTGTTTCTGTCTTAACACATCTACATTGCTGTGTGCTAACTGATTAGCACATGAACCCTAACTGCCTAAAAAAAAGATGGCTGAAAGGGCTCAAATGATAATTTTTGGTAAAAGCCACATACTAATAGGAACATCGGTACATTGTTATTAATTTGGAAAATGGAAAATTGGCCATTTTCCAGCAGTGGTAAAATGGCTTTAGCACTCAGGAAAGACCACTTTTTACCCCAGCTTTGTAAAAGGTCCCCATAGTATGTAGCACAGTACACAAGGGACAAGCATGGGTGGAGCTTAGGTGGGACTCCCACTTATGGAGGTAACTTACAGAATATTGTAATTTAAGAATGTCTCTGCTTCACTAGGCACCTGCATGGCTAGTGTAACTGCAGGTGCCTAAATATTAGACACACTGATACCCTGGTAGTCTTGAAACCAAATGCTTATTTATACAAAAGAGTGTACAGGGAAGGAACTGTCATCATGTGGGAAATCATTTGCATATCAATGTGGTTTTGAAAACCAACACGATAATATATAAAGCTTGTGGAAAAAAGGGTCAAACAAGTTCTAAGTGATATATTAATGTAATATAATAACAAGGTGTCATCTACTGCTTCTTTATTAACCTTTATCCTTCATGCATCCAAGTAGAACAACATGGCAGCCACAATTCTTTGTGCAATATGAAAGGCTAAATCAGGAAACTGTATATATTGCATATTCTATATTTAGTAAACCATGTGAAACCTGGTGCATCACTGAGATGGCAGAATTGATATGTTTTGATCTTTATATTCTATCACCAGTGCTCCTGCTTGGTGCCATAGCTAGGACTCAGTGGGCCCTGGGCAGGAGGACCAACATGGCCCCCCTGGTAATTAATTACTTCATAACAACTGGATGGTCATCGCTGATAGCAAAAAATCACTTATTAGTTTTAGGGATCTTCAGATTGCCGTGAGTGTAGCATAACACCTAACAGCTGCAACCCTCATTAGTACCCAACTACACAGTGATTCAAACTTTAATTCATTTTAACTTTTTTCTTTTTTTTTTTTTTTAACTTTTATAAAACTTTACTTTAAAGTGCAAACTTAGCTTAAACATGCTGCTCCAGCGTTGACTCATCCCCCCTCTTTTTCTCCGACGTGTTTTGATTACCTTTCCAAGGTCGGGGAAGACTATCTGCTAAAGGAGCTTATAGCATCAATGCTATACATAATCCAACATCGCCAGGGCTTTTTTTGTGCAGTGTTTCACCATCAGCAGTTACTATGCAGGCTTATCAGATAAATATTATTTATTCTTTTAAATTCTTTGTTCAGCAATAACCAACTGAAGGGTCTAGGAACGCCTTCTTTAAATAATTTATCTTACAGCCTCCAGCTTCTCAGACTTCTCCTTTTTCCTCGGGTTAGTGTATTGGAAGCTTTCTGTTCTTTCTGTGTAATGTACCATGTTGGTGCTCTGTTGCTAGTAGATCCTCATTTTCTGGAACCCACCTACTACTCTAACTAAAACCAAATCAATAAGAAAACCCCTATCCTAAATCTAGTAACCCCACAGTTGCTTAAAATACTTTCTAAGCTAGGAAAAAAAAAAGACAATTGATGTTCCCTATACTATTTCCCTCCCCAAAATTTCCTATATATAATCACAAAAATCATACTTCCTCTAAATATTTCATGCATATAAATCTTTTCCCAAAATCCCAAACATCTTTACAGAAAATATTCCCAGAAAAAGATTTCCAAGGCAGTTTCACAACTTTGCGTCACCAATATTCTCTCACATTTAAAGAAACAATCAGAATCCTGGAACAACCCTTGCAGAGTCCCCCAAAGCTCCCCACTAGCACCAACACTCTTCAACCTTTACATAGCCACACTTGGCACATGCTTAGACAAACAAAGTATAACGTCATACAGCTACACAGACGATATCACCATCCTCCTGCCTTTCGACCAAACCACCCCCAACACAACGAACAAACTACACATTGTACTAGAAACAGTTTCAAAATGGAGAGACCACAAATTAAAACTGAACCAAGACAAAACCAAATTCTTACTTCTAGAAAGAAACAAAGCCTCAACCATAACAAACCTAGAAATAAACTCCCATCACATATCCCTTACAACCCAACCTAAAACGGCTGGGAATAATGATAGACAAAGGTTGCACAATGCAACATTGTTTCCAACAGGCCGGACTAAACATCTATACCCGAGCTAAGTATCTTAATGTGAACATAATAGTATTACTATAGAAGCACTAGTATAGTAAAATATAGTGAAGAGAGAAAAAGGAAATGTTAAAATAGGAGATTAAAGGACCGGTGATAGTTCGCAAGCCAGTTATATGCCGTGACTTGTTCAAAGTGGCAAGATAACAGTGAACACTTGAGATCCTAATAAAAATCTCTTTATTCAATTTCCTTATATATATATATATATATATATATATATATATATATATGTTTTTCTGGCTCAAACATCAGCCTATTTTTTGATGATTTAAGTGTGTTCCACAAGAATTAAGAAGGGATTAGTATTATTTTATAACCTACACATGCAAATTTATGCTCTATCCATAAAAGATTATAGAATAAGGGGGAAAATGCTATATTAATAATAATAATAATTAATACAAATGTTTGTATATTCTATATGTGAAACTATCCATGAAATGCTTTCATGTTTTCCTTATATAACAACAACAACAATAATAATAATAATGAGGCTGCTTTTAATGTAAGGCCCTAAGCAGAAGCTTGTCTAGCATATATAGTACATAAATCCAGTCCTGCTCTTAAGTATTCCTTTGCAAACAAAAACTGAATATTGTATGGCTTTTCTTTAGCCTTGGCCTTCCTCCTACAAAGGTCATGTCTTTAGTGTAATTTATAAACTGTTGAACCTTCAACAGTTTCCCCAGTCTCAGCAACAGACCTCTGTAGTGCTGTTAAAGTAAGTTAGAATTCACTGTGACCTTACAACATAATAGCCATACTGGATCAGAACGATGGTTCATCTAGCAAAGTATCCAAGTTCCAACAGTGGTCAATCCAGGTCATAAGTACCTGGCAGAATCCCAAATAGAAGCAAGATTCCATGTTACTGATCTCAGGGGAAGCCCCATGTCCATCTGAATAGCAGTTTCCTTAACCTACAGATACTGAAAGGATGGTCTGAGTGAGGCAGTATCTTAATGATGCCTGTTTGAACATTTCAGTGTGTTTTCCTTTAGCTTTCTGCCAGTCTGTACTTTTGAATAACCTTAATCTACCCCCTCCTTTACAAAGCTGCACTATCATTTTTAGCACCAGCCACCGCGGTAACAGCGCCGACGTCCATAGAATTCCTATGAGTGTCCGAGCTGTTACCGCCACTAAAACTGCTAGTACGGCTTTGTAAAGGGGAGGGGGGCTAGTGTTCCTTTTGGGAGCTCCAAGTTTGACTCATTTAGATCTTTGCTTCAAATTCACTTCTTACGTGCAGCTTGTTTCTTCATCCATGAGTATTCTAATCAGCTCAACTACTCTGATTGGAGATAGGTGGGCTCAATTTAACTTATAATGGGCTTTTTAAAGGCAATGTTTAGAAACAGGTAGTTTAGATTTAGGTTTGCTATGACAAAGGGTATGAAGATTTATGCAACAAAGAGTTATTGGACTACGTTGTTTGTGTAGATCAATAAAACAAACTTACTTTAGAGCATTCTGAATGGTATTCTTGGACAGTAAAGTGTGATGCATGTTCACGGGTATACAGACTTTTACAAGGCACTGTGTATATTCAGGACTTCTTTCCTTCAAAAATGTAAAAGTATTGTGTGAGACAGCACAAGTCTTTGTTTTTGCTGCTACAAACTAGCACAGCTGCCTGTCTGGAAGTCGTACACTCATTATGAAATAATTTGTAAATACAATCTGGAAGGAAAGGGCTTTTTCCATAGCAAAACGATCATTTCCTGAAAGGAAAACAGTAAGCATCTAATCTAATCTTTATAGCATTCCTCCCACAGGTTGCAAGGCTTCTTTTTTTTTTTTTTTTAGTTTTAAAGTAGTTTAGGAAATTTGCTAACCACATTACTATAGAATGGAGAATAGAGTCTCCCAAAAGGTTGTGGGGGTTTTTTGCCTCCTTAAAGTGAAATCTTACCCTGCACAGTGTTGGATATTTAGATGGAGATAGTAGCAAATGTAGAAGATAAATTACAAGATAAGTAATATGTTAAAGTTGATTGAGTAATATCAGCATAATAGTTGTAATCAATACCTTGGTGGAAGAGACTGGCAAGTGCAATGATGGTTCCTGTACTAGCCTATGCTCGTTTTTAATTGAGCACATAAGCTGGTGGTCTCAGCTCTGCACTTTATAAATATATATATATTGCATATATATATATGAATTAAATATAAATGATATTTATGTACCCTGTGATATATGGGAAAACATATTTAAGCAGCACAGGTCTATTGACTTTGTAAACTTCCTATTTTTGATACAAGTACAAACTAATATTCAACAGAAAATTAGGGAGGTAGCCTAGTAGTAAGAGCTGCTGCCTCAGCACCATTAAGCTGTGAGTTCGATCCTGGCCTGCTCCCTGTGACTCTGGATAAATCATTTAACCCTCCACTGCTCCAGGTACCTGCTGGGACAGATCTGGAAAATACTTTAAGAGTACCTGATTACTAGTCAATGAATTGTAAACCGCTTTGGGTAAATCTCATCAAAGACGGTTAATAAACCTAAAATAATAAATAAATACTAAGGTGTGCTAAACAAATTTAGCACATGTTAAATCTGTTAGCACACCTTAGTAAAAGGACCTTAACTTTTTCTTAAATTCTTATAATCACTTTCTAACCTAAGTTCCAACAGAAGATAAATTTTATAATTATTATATCAATGAATTTGTTAAAATGTAAATAAGTGGAATGTTGTTGTTAGGTGCCATCGACTCATGCTCGAGTCCTAGTGACTTGATGAATTGTGGATCTAAAAAGAAATCTGTTTTGTACTGGTCCGGAAAATTCCTCTATCATCGTCCCCATGCTTGTTTTCAATGTGTCCAGCCATCTGATTGCAGGTCACCTCTTCGTCTGGTTCCGTCGTTCTTCCCAAACATGATGTGCTTCTCCAGTGATCTCTCTCTTCTGATGGTGTGACCAAAATAAGACAGTTGTAACTTCATCATTTGGGCTTTGAGTGAAATAGCTGGTCTAATCTCTTCTAGAATTGATTTCTTAGTTCTTCTGCTGGTTCACGGCACACCTAAAATCCTTCTCCAGCACCATAGCTCAAATGAGTCAATCTTCTTTCTGTCTTATTTCCATAGTATCCAGTGACCACTGAGAAAATGAGTGCGTGGACAAGTCTGATCTTCGTTTGGAGTATTACCTTCTTGCCTTTGAATACTTTGTCAAGAGCCTTCATTGAAGAGTGACCCAGTGCTATTCTGCGGAGCAGTGGAATAGTATAACTTTAATCATATGACTAATTTGGAATAACATTTCAAAGGAATAATCAATACACACTCCTAGACTTTAAATGGTAGAATTCAAAGAGAGTAATTTATCATCTACCGCAGGATATAATGAAGGTCTACAAATGTTTTTATCTCCAACCCATAACAGAGTAGTTTTCTCAACATTTAGCTTTAATGAATGTAGTGTCATTAATTTTAATCAAACAAAAATTCAATTGATCATAAGTTTTAGCAATTGAATTATATCACAAGGTAAAATAATCTTAATATCATCTGCATAAATATAATAGGAAAGACCTAGTTCCTTAAATTTCCCTAGCCAAGGTACTGAGATACACATTAAAAAGAATAGTATACAGTAAAGAATATTTTGGACTACCACAACCTGGAGACCAACTTTTAAAAAGGTGTCTCAGTCTGATACGATTTAGATTTGAGAAAAGAACCAGTTATGCTCTCCAACGATACCAATAGAACCCAAGATATAGAGTAATTTATCATGATATACAAGAGCAAATATTTATTTAAAAACTTATACTCCACTTAAACCTAAGTGGTTCACAAAATACATACACAGTTTTTAAAAACAATACAATGAATATTAAAAAAAACTCTCCAACGGTATTATTAAAGTGAACAGCTTTCAAGAAAAGGCCTCTATAAATAAAGTCATTTTTAAGACCTTTTTAAATTTCTGAATGTCAGAGAGAATCCTAAGTGATCCTGTCAGATTATTCCATACTAGCACCCCTGCCATTGAGATTACTGAAGCCTTCATTTTTGTGTAATGTACGCTTGTCAGTCCTTCACTAACTACATGTAGTGTCCCCTCTGACCTCAGGGCTCAACCTAGTTGATATACTTCCAGCACCTGAGTCAGATACCAGGGAATATGAAAGTGTATCACATTAAAAATCAATAAAAGAACTTTACAAACAATCTGATATTTCACTGGTAACCAATTAAGTCGTTTCAGTAAAGGTGTGATATGATCAAATCTGCTCCCTCAACAGATCAAACCAGCTGCTGCATTTTCAACAACTTGCAAAGCTTTACATCTGGCAGCTGTAATCTCCAGATACAATGCATTGCATTACATTGGTGTCTTCTATCACGCCAATACCTTTCAGTTCTAGGCGGTTTACAACAAGAGTTGGCATGGGCATTTCCAAAGATATTACATGGTTAATAGATGTAGTATGCATCGGGATCTGTGGAGGGTCGATCAGGTTTAGTTAGATCATTTGATAAATTTCTTGAATAGAAAGGTCTTAAGTTCTTTCCTGAATGTTTTGTAGTTGGGCGTTATAGTCAGCAGATTGGAGAGGTGGCGGTCTAGTTTTGCTGCTCTGGTGGCTAATAGTCCATTGTATATATTTTTTTGCTTTGTATACCTTTGTTTGGTGGGGGTAAAGTGTGCATGAGTTCTCCTTGGTCTGGATGTGTTTTTCCTGTTTAGGCGGTTGCTCAGATAACTTGGTTTTCCATTTAGGGCTTTGAATAGGGTGCAGTGGAATTTGTATTGTATGTGTGCTTGTACTGGGAGCCAGTGTGAATCTCGGAAGGCGGTGGTAATGTGGTCTTATTTTTTCAGCGAGTAAATCAGTCTAAGGGCTGTATTTTGGACTGTTTGTAATTGTTTTAGCATGTTGCTTGGGCATGACAGGTATAGGATGTTACAGTAGTCCAGGAGTCCTAGGATTAGTGTTTGTACCAAGAGTTTGAATTGTTCATTGTTGAAGTATTTTCATATTTGCCTAAGTTGCACATGGTTGCGAATGCCTTCTGGATCATTTTGCTGATTTGAAGTTGCATGGTGCAGGCTTTGTCTATCATTATTCCCAGCAGTTTTAGGTTGGGTTGCATGGGGTATGTGATGGAGTCTATTTCTAGGTTTGTTATGGTTGGGATTTTGTTTTTTCTAGAAGTAAGAAATTGGTTTTGTCTTGATTCAGCTTTAATTTGTGATCTCTTATCCATTTTGACAGTGTTTCTAGTGCACTGTGTAGTTTGTCCATTGTGTTGGGGTTGGTTTGGTCGAAAGGCAGGAGGATGGTGATGTCATCTGCATAGCTGTATGAAGTTATGCCTATTTCATCTAAGCGGGTGCCAAGTGTGGTTATGTAAAGGTTGACGAGTGTTGGAGATAGTGGGGAGCCTTGGGGGATTCTACAGAGGTTGTTCCAGGATTCCGACTGTTCCTTGTTTGCTTTAACTGTATTTTCTTGAGCGTAGGAATCCTTCAAACCAACTGTAGACTTTTGCCTGTGATTCCTATCGCATCCAGTGTTTGCAGTAGGATGTGATCTAATAGGTCAAATGCTGCTGCGAGATCGAGTTGAATGAGTAGCATTTTTTTGCCTTTACTTAGGTGTTGTTTGGCTATGTCTAAGAGGGAGACTAGTAGTGTTTCTGTGCTGTAGTTGCCTCTGAAGCCTGATTGTGAGGGGTGGAGTATGTTGTGGTTTTCTAAGTATTCAGTGAGAAGTTTTGCTATGAGGCCTTCCATTAGCGTGACGTAAAGCAGTATGGAGGCTATAGGTCTATAATTGGATGGCTGATCTGTAGCTCCCTTTGGGTCTTTCAGGATAGGGGTTATGATGATTTCAGATAGGTCTTGTGGAAATTGGTCCTCTGTTAGCATGTAACTGATCCACCACATGAGGTGGGTATGGAATATAGTGCTGGCTGCTTTTAACAGATATGGGGGGCAGTGGTTGAGGTCGCAGGTTGCATGATTGTATTTGTTGTAGAGTCTTTCTAGGTCAGGCCATTGTAAGATTGGGAAGTCTGACCAGTTTCTGTCTGCTGCGTAGGCCTCTTTTTCTATGGGTGGTAGTGAGATTTTGTCGAGATGGCTTGGGGTCCCAGTGAAAGTGTTTCTGGCTGTTGAGATTTTGTTTCTGAAGAATTCAGTCAGTTGGTTTGCTGTGGGGGGAGGGGCAGTATTGGTGGCTAGGTAGGGTTTGGAGTCTGTGAGTTCCTTTAGTTGTTTGAAAAGTTTTTTGGTGTCTTGGATTTCTTTGCCTATTTGACTGGTGTAGTATGATTTTCTTTTGTTTGTATTGTTTGTTCAGTATTCTCCAGGTTGTTTTTGTGTGTTCTTGGTTGTCTTTTCTCCATTCTCTTTCAAGACATCTGCATTGTCATTTGAGTTGTAGTAGTTCATTGTGAGGAGAGTGTGCTGCAGTGGTTAAAAAGCTACAGCCTCAACACACTGAGGTTATGGGTTCAAACCCATGCTGCTCCTTGTGATCCTGGGCAAGTCACTTAATCCTCCCATTGCCCCAGGTACATTAGATAGATTGTGAGCCCACTGGAACAGACAGGGAAAAATGCTCGAGTACCTGAATAAACTCATGTAAACCGTTCTGAGCTCTCCTGGGAGAATGGTATAGAAAAGTGAATAAATATATGAGGGAGTTTCTGAAAATAAATTCTTTAAATTCTGATTTTGCTATGTTCAATTTTCCTGGTGTTATGTAGCAAAGTAGGCATGTTAAGGTTCCTTTGAGTGTGGGGCTCGATAGTTGGCATGCGAGTAGATTCATGTGTGGGATGGAGGCTTTGTCCTGTAGGGCTATATTTAGAGTGTTTTTGGCTAGGATGGTTAGTCCTCCCCTTTGTTTTTTTTGTCTCAGCAAACTACTTGTATTTTGTAGCCTTGTGGACACACTTCTGTTATTCTGGGGTCAGTGTCTCAGGTTAGCCATGTTTCTGTGAGGAAGAGGCATCCTAGTTTTTCTGTTTCTATCCAGTCCCTTATAATCTCAGTTTTTGGGCCTAGGGATCTGATGTTCATGTATGCGCATTTTATTGATATAAATTCTGTTTTAATGTTACTTGAAGTTTTTGGTTAGATGAGGTTGTTTGCTTGGGGGGGTGGGCTTGTTCCTGGGATGGTTTCAGGGGGTGTTTGTAGGTCTTCTCCCCCAGGTCTGGGGGACAATGTGGTGCATGCAGGAGGAGCAGTCAACCATGTTTATATGGTATCTCCCTGCTGGGTGGTGGTTTCTATTACTTGTTACTAAAACTGGAATTGGAGAGTTATAGTTTCCTTTTGCTTTCCGGTTTGTTAGGATCAAGAGTAACAGAACAATGACTGTTTGTTTCTGTTTTGTTATCTTCATTTTGTGAGTTTGCACAACGATCCTAAAATTATAACGTGGCAACATCACTTTTAATCTAGTACGCACTTGCAGCTGGAAGAAAGCAGACCTGATCACAGCCAACACCTTGTGCCTGCATACTCAAGGTAGCATCTACCTATCCAAACCCTCAGTATCTTAAGTTGCTTATGTATATAATATATATAACAAGTTGAATGCATAGTAGCATACTCATATTCAGCTTTAAAAATACAATCCTGAAATAAACATGAAATCAATGATTACCCTTTCTTGAAACTTGTGCAGTAGAGAACTGAGACACCACAAAGAAAGGGATATCAACAAATGCACAATCAACAGCAAACATGGAAAACAGCACAGTTGCCTGATGAACTGGGACTGTTCTTTATTCAAAAAGACCCAACAGACCAGTGTTTTGTTTAAAAGCCTGCATCAGGAGTCAAAATATTAACAAATATAGAAAAAATATAGAAAATACATACAGACGTACAATAAGAGGACTGTTCAAAAAGTATCAGACCTTTATTCATAAAAAATACTCGTAATTAGATACAACAATCTTATACTAATCTCCTTCAATGTAGTCCCCTTGGGCTGCCACACACTTCTTCCAACAGTTCTGCCACTGTCAGACGCAGCATTGGAACGCCTCTTTTGAGATTGCTTGAACTAGTCCGTCGCATTCTGCATGATGTCTTCTCTTGACTGAAATCTGTTCCCTTTCAGGGGCATTTTCAGCTTAGGGAAAAGCCAGAAGTTACACGGAGCCATGTTGGGAGAGTAGGGAGCCTGAGGAATCACAAGAGTGTTGTGTTTGGCCAAGAAACTCCATATCAAATGTGAAGAATGGGCAGGTATGTTAGTGTGATGGAATTGCCAATTGCCCACTGCCCACAGGTCCAGCCATTTGCATCTCATAGCTTTACAAAGGTGACGTAGAACCCCTTGGTGATGGTTGTGCCATGTGGTGCGTACTTGTGATGAACCACGCCACTGGAGTCAAAGAAGACGGTCAGCATGACTTTGACATTGCTGTGGACCTGCCTTGCTTTTTTTTGCCTCAGGGATGTTGAGTGCTTCCATTGTGATGACATCAACTTGGTTTCTGGGTCATACCCATAAACCCAGTGATCACTGTGCTGAGGAAGTTGGGATCACTGTTCACAGTCTCCAGCATATCCTGTGTGATCTCCAAACGGAGTTCCTTCAGCTTTGGCACGAACTTCGCTGAAATTCTCCTGAAGCCCAAATCCTCATGCAAAATGGAATGAACGGATGGAATGCTGATGCTCACCTCATCTGCAAGTTCTCTGATCATGATTCAATGATCCTGCATCACCAGGGTCCTCACTTTGTCAATGACGATCTCATTTCTGGATGTTGAGGGCCTACCATTATGTGCTTCACTCTCCACTGATGTGCGGCCATCTCTAAAGTGGATGTACCACTTCTTTATCTGTGTGGTGCCCATTGCTTCATCCCCGAAGGCCTGTTGAATCTTGCAGATCATTTCCACTTGGGAATCGCCAAGCTTTATACAAAATTTAATGAAGTAGAATTAAATTCGGAAGTCCGGAAATTCTTTGAAAGAAATCAATTCCAGCTTATAGTACAATCCCTAATCCTTGGACTGCTAGACTACTGCAACATCCTTTTCCTCCCATGCCCTGCTACTATGATCAAACAACTTCAAACAATCCAAAATACAGCCTTGAGACTCATCTACTCATTGAAAAATATGACCACATCACAGAAGCTTACATCAACTCACATTGGCTACCAATCCAAGAAAGAATACAATTCAAATTCTACTGCATGCTATTTAAATCCCTAAATGGATACAGTCCTTCTTACCTGAACAACCGCCTCAACCAAGCATCCACACTCAGACACAGAAAAGCGCACTCCCCATTCATACCTCCTCCGATCAAAGAAGTAAAAAGATCAAAACTTCATGACGGCCTCCTAGCCACTCAAGCCGCAAAACTGGATACCCGGATCTCCAACCTGCTGATGACCATATCAGACTACAAGACATTCAGAAAAGAAATAAAAACTATACTTTTTAAGAAATTCCTAAATCAGCCCTAACTTCACGTACTATTAACAATGCCAAAATAGACAATATATATACCCCCACTACACCTCCATTTACACAATTCCTGTAAATTGTATTTATCCTTACCCCGAAATTATCTAATTACCACTCTAATTTATCATCGGTTCCTCCATTGTAACCCCGTTTAGAAATCTTTTGTAAGCCGCCTTGAACCACAAGGTAATGGCGGAATAGAAATCCCTAATGTAATGTAATGTAATGTTCAACTTTTTCTGTCATTTTGTCAAAAATGAAAATCGGATGGCGCTCACTTACACTTCCTCACTCATCAGTGGTCTGACGGCGACTGACAGCTTCTGTAGGTGGGAAAAAATTCAAGCATGTACATTAGGGTCGCCAACATATATGCACCAAACCATGCCTCCCTAGCTTTGTTTGTTTACGCAAGAAAAATTAAAGGTCTGATACTTTTTGAACAGCCCTCGTATATTAAATAAAACAGCACTATATTAAATAATATTAAATATCTACACAAAAATGCATAATAACATTACAGTTCCAGTTCTTCAGGCTATTGTGCTGTTCTCTTTCTTTGTAACAAGAGAGCTGAGTCATGAAATACCAGGACGATAAACTCAGATTATAGAAGGACCTTGTAACGAGTGAGAACAATATAATGAAGAACAATAATAAAGTAGATACTCTGAGCATCCCAAAAATTCCTTTGGATTACTTATCGAAAGAATTTATGAGCCTCAGTCCCACCACTCCACCACATCAAATATCTTTCATAGCAGTGAGCTTTATGTGGTTATTTCCTCATCGGCTCTTTCTAATTTTTTATCCCTTTTTTCTTTGTTTTAAATCTTTTAAAAGTGCATTGTGCTATTGCTACAATTATTTTATTGTTATCTGCAAAGTACTTAGTGCTTAATCAGTTCATTATATTTCAAACTAAATTCATAAAAGTTTTATAAATATATAAATATTTCAAAAACTTAGCTTATGTAGCTGTTGTTAGAGCTTAGTTCATTTTAAGTCTAAATTTTGTTAAGGTGGATTGATTCTGGCGGTTGTGGGAGGACCCTTGAAACAGCAGTGGGCGAAACATGTCGGATCCAACCCTCCCAAACTGAGCAAATTAAACAAAGATCGAAATTAATGAAGATAAATGAACTAAGCTCTAACAACAGCTATATAAGGAATTTTTTGGATGCTCAGAGTATCTACAGTATAAAAACTAGAGTCTAGACTCTGAGCAGAAGACTATTATAAATCATATTCTTTGATGAACAATTAATAAGGTGCATGGACTCATGTACACAAACTAAGAGAGATACAGAAAAGGGCAAAAAAATTATAAAAGGAATGGAGAAGAAATGGCTCAGGGGTGGTATGATAGAGGTCTTTAAAATACTGAGTGGAGTGAAAAGGGTAGATGTGTATCTTTTGTTCACTCTTTCCAGAGGGCATGCTAAGTAGTAGATTTTAAACAAACCAGAGAAAATATTTCTTCACACAATGTGTAAACAAACTCTGGAATTCATTGCCAAATAAAGTGGTGAAATCAGTTAGCTTAGTAGAGTTTTAAAAAAGTTTGGATAATTTCCTAAAAGAGAAGTCCATAGGCCATTATTGAGATGGCTTTGGGAAATCAACTGCTTATTCCTAGGATAAGCAGCATAAAATCTGTTTTACTACATGGGATCTAGCTAGGCACTTGGGGCATGGGTTGGCCACTGTTGGAAACAGGATTTGACAGATCCTCGATCTGTCTCAGTATGGTAATGTTCTTACTAATTAATCTCTCCTCTTCTAACTTTCCCTACACTTCACCCCAAGAACTCTTTCATCAGTTCCTCCTATGGTTTTTCTGTTCTCCCTGATGACAAACTCAAAACTCAGCTTGAGACTTCATCAACCCTTGGCATTTCCAACTTAGGCACCAGTATTTTAAGTCAGGGTTTTCTTAGCCTAAGATACCATCACCTACGGTGGGTGACTACCAGTGCCTAACTCATTCCACACCTAATCTCTGCCCCTAACTATGCCTATTTTTCATGCATGCATACATGGTGGCTACCAAGTCAGGTGCCTACCTGAAAATTAATTTTAAATTGTTTTTTAGCCAATTGAACCACTTACAAAATTAAGTAAGGTGCATGGATTGACTAGGTGTGCTGATCTAGGTACCTAACAGCAAGTGACCTTTTATAAAATCAGGGCCAAAATGTTCATGTGCATCAAATAAAGCTCTGAAAAATTGTTCTTTTGACATTAACAAGAATGCCAAATGATAGAAGGTATTGTTTTGTAACCCCCATTTTCACCCGGCTTGCTGGTAGGGGTACACAAACTATTTTATTTGTTGTGGGACAAGGCCAGGCCCAACAAACATGCTGGCAAGCCACAGCAAGCTTCTCAACGTACAATCCACTCTCACTCCAAATGACAGGAGACCACACCAGAGGCTGAATGGCAACTCCAATCTTACTTCTTGCAAAAGTGAAGCAGCACACATACAAACAGTTTTCTTTTCCTACTACAGTCTAACTATATACACTTCTCCTATGATCCACAGAATTTATTTCTCTTTTTCCCATTCATCGGGTCAATTGGTGAAGTTTACCAACAGATCCCACAGAATACAATTTTAAGATTTTCACTGGTCAGCTGGTATGCTCTGACCAAAAAAGACATATTTACCACCCAAATCCAGATGTAAAATTTTCTCTGGACTGAGATTATTGTTTAAGACCACCCTGCAGGAAGTCCAAGAGCTGGCTTGTCTTCTCAATGCTTTTTTTTCTTAGTTATCTGGAAGCTGCTGGAACACCTGTCCTGAGTCCCTAGCAATGGCGTACCTAGCATATGTGACACCCGGGGCCCATCATTTTTTGACACCCCCCCCCATCGGTACAGAAAACATGATTTTTACTAACAAGCCACACCTAGGCCATGAGTACCTAGGAAAAGGCAGCATCTTACATATGCAGAGAGCAGTACAACATCAATACAGCATTGTAAAACTAAACAAGCCAGACTAGTACAGATCAATTCTGCAATCAAGCCTAACAAAAAACCATGTCTTTCGAACACACAGAACACAGAAAACACCTTCGCCTAGTATGGAATTTGTAATCACAAACTAACCCCTCCCTCTTTTACAAAACTGTAGTATGGATTTTAGCCACAGTGGTAACAACTCTGACGCTCATAGAATTCTGAGCATCAGAGCTGCTACCACCATGGCTGGCGCTAAAAAACGCTCCACAGTTTTGTAAAAGGGGGGATAAAATAGAAATACATAGACAAAGGTTAAATTGAACCAGTAAGAAGCTGGACTCTGCATACAATGCAACACCACAGAAACAGTGACACATGTCTCCTAAAGCAATAAATAAATATAAAAAAATTTTCTACCTTTGTCTTCTATGCTTTCTGCTTTCCTCATCTTCTTGTAACTCTCTTCCTTCCATTCACTGTCTGCCATCTCTCTTCCCCTATATGGCATCTTCTCTCCTTCTATGCCCCTTCCAGAAACTGTATGCCTCCCCCTTCCATCTCTCCTTTCACCCCCATTGGTCTGGCATCTCTCTCCTCTCCTTCCCTCTCCCACACCTCTCCTCTGCAATCCCTTTCCCTTTTTTCCCTCATTTTCCTTTTCAATTTATTTTCTGCATCTGTCTAGATTACGTTCTTACTACCCTCTCATCAATGTCCTTTTTTTACTACCTAAAGCTTGACACCTCTTTCCCTCACCCCTTCCAGTATCTAACTCTATCCTCGTCCCTCAATCCAGCATGTGCCCTTTTTTCTTTCTTCTCCCCATTTCCTTCCAGCGTCTGCTTCCCCTCCCCCTCACACTTCCATTCAGTGGCTGTCCCTCCTCTCCCCCACACTTCCATTCAGTGTCTGTCCCTCTCTCTGTCCCTTCCATCTACTGTTCACCTTCTGTTTCACCCCTTCCAGTCACTATCCTCTTTGCCCTTTCCATCCAATGTCTGCCTTCTCTCTCTTCTATACATCTTCCTTCTTTCTATGCTCCTTTCATAACTATCTATCCTGTGCCCCTTCTCTCCTTTGTACACGATTGATTTCAGCTCTGCCACCTCTCCATTATTTTCTCTCTTTCACCAACCCATCCCCTATGCTCTGGCATCTCTCTCTTATCCTTTCTTTCCTTCGCACCCCACAGTCTGGTATCTGCCCTTCCCTGATTCTCTGGCATTTTTCTCCTTCCATCTTTCTGTCCCCCTCCATGCTCTGAGATCTCCCCCTTCCTTTTCCCTTAGTCTGGCATACCTTCCTCCTTCCCTCCAAGCCCTGGCATCTCCTTTCATTCCCTCCCTCATCTTTCTTCTCCCTCCATCTGGGTACAGCAACACTCTCCCCTGCAGCTCTGGACTTCTCCACACCTGCTCCCCCCCAAATTGCCAATGCTTCGGTTACTCTTCTTTCTTCCTCCCTCCCCCCAACTCGGGACCCTGAAGCACCATCATCTCTTAGTCCCTCTAACGCCGGCCCTGCAGCTCCGGACTTCCCCACACCTGGTCCCCCTCCCCTCCCCCCGATCGCTATTATTTTAAATGTTATGGCAGCCACGGCATGCATGTTATGACATGTTATGGCATGTCCATCGGAGGAGACTTCTAACCTCGGCCTGCCCCAGAACTCTTCCTGCAACAGCAACTTCCTGTTACCGCCTAGGCGGGCGGTGGCTGCAGGAAGAGTTCTGGGGCAGGCCGAGGTTAGAAGTCTCCTCCGGTGGATACAGCGCCACGGCTGCCATAACATTTAAAATAATAGTGATCGGGGGGGGGGAGCAAGTGTGGGGAAGTCCGGAGCTGCAGGGCTGGTTTTAGAGGCAGTGAGAACAGCCAGCTGTGCACCCCTCCAAGGCGTGCACCCGGGGCAGACTTCCCCCCCTTTGGTACGCCACTGGTTCCTAGCAGTTTCCACAGGTGCCTGCCTGTCTGGATGTAGTCTGTGGTTCCCATGAAGACCCAGGTGCATGAGCTTTTTTTTAACTCCCGAGGTCACAAGTTACATAAAAACATGATGGGAGATAAAGGCCAAATGGCCCATTTAGTCTGTCCATCCAAAGTAACCATTATCTCTTTCTCTCTCTGAGAGATCGCATGTGCCTATCCCTGGCCCTCTTGAATTCAGATAAAATTTATACCCTTTAAAACCTATTTTACTCCAGCTTCCAAATAGTGCCGCTCTAACTGGTAGGGCTCCTCTTTATATACCATTCCAAAATTTAACAACACTGATAATTTTAAAACTTTAACATTCCAATCCTGGGAAACAGAGGCACCCCTTAACTCCTCACTTCAGTGCATATTATTTACCCAGGCTACAGTCTTGTATACAACTATGCTGAAATGTTGTGAATTTTGACAACAACTTGAGTCTGTATATCAAATGTTCAAGAACTGCTCCTTCAGCCTATTCTGGTTATAAAGACAACGAACAGCTTATCATTTCTGCTAATGCTTCTATGCTTTCTTTAAAACTGCCTGAGTGTCTGTGTAATTCAAAGTCTATGCTATTTCCTGCAGATCTCTTGAAACAGCATGAACCATTAGGCATAAGGGGTCATAGCTCAGTCTGTTCTTTGTGTCTTTTCTGCTTAATAATTCAGTATTACAGTCTGCTTATGTAATCGCAATTGCATTATGACAGTGCAGAGTAAGTTAAATGAACACGAGAGTTTTCATACTAACAGGATATTCATTACTGTTTAGAAACCACAAAATCACTATCAAGATCCTATGGAACACAGGATATTAAAAAATTCTACATCAACATCTTCCTGTATCTCATTAGGGTGGGTTTATCAAAATATTCCACTCAGAGAAAATTAAAGACACAATGTTCTAGCAATTGTTTTTATGTATAAAACTGAGGCTGAAACTGAGAAAATAACAATATTGTTAAAGAAACAGAATTATGGAGTTAGAACATAAGAACATAAGAATTGCTGCTGCTGGGTCAGACCAGTGGTCCATCGTTCCCAGCAGTCTATTCCCACGGTGGCCCTTAGGTCAAAGACTAGTGCCCTAACTGAGACTAGTCATACCTGCGTACATTCCGGTTCAGCAGGAACTTGTCTAACTTTGTCTTGAATTCCTGGAGGGTGTTTTCCCCTATTAACAGCCTTCAGAAGAGTGTTCCAGTTTTCTACCACTCTCTGGGTGAAGAAGAACTTCCTTACGTTTGTACGGAATCTATCCCCTTTTAACTTTAGAGAATGCCCTCTCGTTCTCTCTACCTTGGAGAGGGTGAACAACCTGTCTCTATCTACTGAGTCTATTCCCTTCATTATTTTTAATGTTTCGATCATGTCCCCTCTCAGCCTCCTCTTTTCAAGGGAGAAGAGGCCCAGTTTCTCTAACCTCTCACACTATATGGCAACTACTCCAGCCCCTTAACTATTTTAGTCGCTCTTCTCTGGACCCTTTCGAGTAGTACCGTGTCCTTCTTCATGTATGGCAACCAGTGCTGGACGCAGTATTCCAGGTGGGGGAGTACCATGGCCCGGTACAGCAGTATGAAAACCTTCTCTGATCTGTTTGTGATCCCTTTCTTAATCATTCCTAGCATTCTGTTTGCCCTTTTCACAGCCGCCGCGCATTGCACGGACGGCTTCATTGACTTGTCGACCAGTACAGCACAGTTACTTACCGTAACAGTTGTTATCCAGGGACAGCAGGCAGATATTCCCACACATGGGTGACGTCACCGACGGAGCCCCGCAGCGGACAGCCTCGAAAGCAAACTTGCTTGAAGATCTCGATCTTTCGAGTGCTGTAGCGCGCATGCGCGCGTGCCTTCCCGCCCGAACTAGGGGGCGCATCTCCTGTGAGGATCCTCAGTTCAGGTACCTAGCTAAGAAGCCAACCAGGGGAGGTGGGAGGGTTGTGGGAATATCTGCCTGCTGTCCCTGGATAACAACTGTTACGGTAAGTAACTGTGCTTTATCCCAGGACAAGCAGGCAGCATATTCCCACACATGGGTGACCTCCAAGCTAAGTAGAAAGGGATGGAGGGAAGTTGGCAAATTACGAAAAAAGATTTTGTAAACCAGATTGGCCAAATTGGCCATCCCTCCTGGATAAAGTATCCAGACAGTAATGAGAAGTGAAAGTATGAACCGAGGACCAAGTGGCAGCCTTACAGATTTCCTCAATAGGTGTTGATCGAAGAAAAGCTACAGATGCCGCCATAGCTCTGACTTTGTGGCCCGTCACTCGACCTTGCAGAGGAAGACCAGCCTGAGTATAGCAGAAAGAAATGCAAGCCGCCATCCAGTTGGAGATGGTGCATTTTGAGATAGGACGACCCAACCTGTTCGGGTCAAATGAGATGAAAAGTTGAGAAGATGTTCTGTGAAGTTGAGTGCGTTGGAGGTAGAAAGCTAATGAACGTTTACAGTCCAAGGTATGAAGAGCCGCTTCTCCAGGATGAGAGTGAGGCTTTGGAAAAAACACAGGCAGAATAATAGACTGGTTGATGTGAAATTCTGAAACAACTTTAGGTAAAAATTTAGGATGAGTACGGAGGACCACCTTGTCATGGTGAAAAACTGTGAAGGGTGGATCTGCAACCAAAGCTTGCAACTCACTGACTCTTCGAGCAGATGTGAGGGCGATGAGGAACACAACCTTCCAAGTGAGATACTTGAGGTGGGCTTTGTCAAGTGGTTCAAAAGGAGGCTTCATCAGTTGAGCTAGAACAACATTGAGATCCCAGACCACTGGAGGTGGTTTAAGTGGTGGATGAAGATGAAGAAGTCCTTTCATGAAGCGAGAAACCATAGGATGTGCAGAAAGAGGTTTCCCATTTAGAGGTTGATGAAAAGCAGTTATAGCGCTAAGATGGACTCGAATAGATGTAGTTTGAAGTCCAGACCGTGACAAATGAAGTAAGTAGTCCAGAATGGATGTCAAGGAGGAAGATCTGGGTGATAAGTGACGTGTAGAACACCAAGCAGAGAATCTAGTCCACTTCTGGCCATAACATTGTCTAGTTGATGGCTTTCTGGAAGGAAGGAAGATATCTTGAACAGATGGAGAAAATTGAGAAAATTCTGTTATACAGAAAGGTACCAAGCTGTTAAGTGTAGAGACTGCAGATTGGGATGAAGCAAGGAACCGTGACTCTGCGTGAGTAGAGAGGGAAACACTGGTAGAAGAAGAGGCTCCCTGGTGCTGAGTTGAAGTAGAAGGGAGAACCAAGGTTGTCTGGGCCACCGAGGAGCTATCAGAATCATGATGGCATGTTCTGACTTCAGTTTGACTAGAGTTTTGAGAATCAGAGGAAACGGAGGAAAAGCATAAAGGAACAGATTCCTCCAGTCCAGTAGAAATGCATCCGCTTCGAGACGTTGAGGAGTATAGATGCGGGAGCAAAATTGAGGCAGTTTGAAGTTGAGAGGTGATGCAAACAGATCTATCTGCGGAGTTCCCCAATGAGCAAAGATTTGGCAAAGAGTTGGAGAATTGAGTGTCCATTCGTGAGGCTGTAGAAGATGACTCAATTTGTCCGCCAAATAATTGTGTTGACCCTGAATATAAACAGCTCTGAGGTAGATGTTGTGAAGAATTGCCCAATTCCACAATTTCAGAGCTTCTTGACAGAGGGAGTGAGATCCCGTCCCTCCCTGTTTGTTGACATAATACATGGCTACTTGGTTGTCTGTACCAGAATTACCATGTCGTGAAGGAGATGTTGAAAGGCTTTGAGAGCATAGAAGATCGCTCTGAGTTCCAACAGATTGATATGACACCGACGGTCTGCTTGAGTCCATAGACCCTGAGTGCGAAGCCCGTCCACATGGGCTCCCCATGCATACGTTGACGAGTCAGTGGTGAGGACTTTCTGATGAGGAAGAGGGTGGAACAGCAAGCCTCTTGAAAGATTCAAAGAGAGCATCCACCAATGGAGAGACTTCCGCAATGAAGGAGTTATGGAAATCAGTCGAGATGGTGGATCCACGGTTTGCTGCCATTGGGATGTGAGTGTCCATTGAGGAATACGAAGGTGAAGTCTGGCAAAAGGAATCACATGAACTGTAGAAGCCATGTGACCTAGTAGAACCATCATCTTTCATGCTGGAACAGATGAAAGGTGGAAGACTTGTCGAGAAATCTGAAGAAGGGCATCCTGACGCGGTTGTGGAAGGTAGGCTCTCATATTGATAGTGTCCAGAGTTGCTCCTATGAACTGGAGAGACTGAGAAGGAGTCAACTGAGATTTGGGAAAGTTGATGTGAAATCCCAAACTTTGTAGAAAAAGAATAGTCTGATGGGTCGCTGCAATAACCCCTGAAAAAGAGGGAGCTTTGATGAGCCAGTCATCGAGGTATGGAAATACTTGGAGACCCTGGTTGCGAAGAGCTGCAGCCACCACCACCGGACATTTTGTGAACACCCTGGGAGAAGAAGCCAACCCGAAGGGGAGAACTCGGTACTGCAGATGAAGGCTTCCTACTTGAAATCTGAGGTACTTGCGAAATGCTGGATGAATAGGGATATGAGTATACGCCTCTTTGAGATCGAGGGAGCACATCCAATCCCCTTGATCCATTAAGGAATATAAAGTTTGCAGAGTGAGCATTCGAAATTTCTCTTTGACTAGACATTTGTTGAGAGCTCTGAGATCTAGGATCGGTCGTAAATCCCCCGTCTTTTTGGGAACTAGAAAATAACGGGAGTAGAATCCCAAGTTCCTTTGTGGAAGAGGAACCTCCTCCACAGCTCGCAGGCGAAGAAGGGCCCGAGCTTCCTGAAGAAGAAGGGGAAAGTGTGACAGATCGGAAGGACACTCTCTTGGATGGCGATCTGGAGGTACCTGAAGGAATCGAAGAGAGTATCCCTCTCGTAGGATGGTAAGCACCCAGAGATCTGATGTAATGAGCTCCCACTAGTGATAAAACTGGGAAATGCGACCCCCTATGGGGAGGGGAGAATTTGGAAACAGAGAAATTTGAATGCTCAGGCTGAGACTGTCAAAAAGACTGAGCTGGTTTGGTGGCAGCGGGAATCTGAGACTTTTGCTGGCGCTGTTGTTGCGGAGGACGAGGAGGAGGAGGCCTGGAAAAAGCAGGAGTCGTTTTCTGAGGATAACAACGTGGAGTCTGTTTAAAACCTCTAGTTGGTGTAGGTTTAGGTTTTGGTCTGATGAGGGAAGCAAAAGAGCGTTCATGTTCTGAAAGACGCTTAGTAGCTGCTTCAATAGAATCATCAAACAATTCGTTCCCCTGACAAGGTAGATTCGCCAATCGATCTTGAAGATTGGGATCCATGTCCACAATGCGTAACCATGCCAAACGGCGCATAGCCACAGCAAAAGCAGAGACACGAGAAGATAGTTCAAAGGCATCATAGGAAGCTTGAAGCATGAAGAGTCTCAATTGAGAAAGAGTCTTAAGAATAAGTTTGAATTCAGACAGACGAGTTGTGGAGATGTCCGGGTAAAAAGATGGTAAAATCTTCAGAAAGTGGTTGAAGTAAGATGTAAATATGTAGCTATAGTTAAGAACTCTATTTGCCATCATAGAGTTCTGGTATAATCGGCGACCAAACTTATCCATGGTACGACCTTCTCTGTCTGGAGGAACTGAAGCGTAGATTTTTGAGGGATGTGCTTTCTTCAAAGATGATTCCACTACCAGGGATTGATGAGAAAGTTAAGATTTTTCATAACCTTTACATGGAACTGTTCGATAACGAGATTCCAATTTAGAAGGAATGGCAGTGATGGAATAAGGAGTCTCCATGTTACGAACAAAGGTTTGTTTGAGAACAGGAGTCATTGGTAACCGTAGTGACTCTTTAGGTGGATGAGGAAGCTCCATATCTGCTAAATATTCAGGAGTGTATTTTGAATCTGAATGGAGATCTAGTTTGAGAGCTTGTCCCATATCGAAAATAAATTTGGCAAATGAAATGGATTTGGAATCAGATGCTTCCTCAGGTGACACACTGCGAGATTTAGGGAGTGCTGAGTATGAAGGAGAAGCTTCTCTAGAGTATGGTGAGAGTGGTTCTGATTCAAGACGTAGAGTCACAGAAGAAGTTGTACTGTGTGGCGGAGTAAGAGAATGTTTTCTCTTAAGACTCCTGGATGGAGAAGTACCAGGTGTACGTGGTACTGAGTGGGTCGAAGTTTGAGGAGAAGTGTCTCGACGAGTGGTCTTCGACGGTGGAGTCCTCGGTCGAGAAGGGCTTCGATTCGATGCTCTGTGGTGTCGAGAGCCCTGCTTCGATTTCGAAGAACGAGGCAATGAAGTCTCGGTGTCAAAAGCAGAAGATTCCCCTCGATGCTTGGAAGCAAGATGTTTCGAATGCTTCGAGCGATGCTTCGGAGGAGGTGATTCTGGAGAAGAATCCGAGGAAGGTGTCCTCTTCGGAGTCCGGGATCGGCCTCGAGACACTGGAAGCTGTGGCTGGGTGACAGGCTGATCAACCCGAGGCAAGGTCGAGGACGGAACCAATTGAGCCACCAATGAGGAAATCTGAGTGGTCAAGATAGACTTTAGCATGTCCTCCAGCATCGGCACTGAGACAGAAGATTCTGGTCTCGTAGGTGCAGCAGTACGCTCCGAAGAGGGCGACCTCGAAGGTGAGTATTCCCTTATCTTGGAGGTACGCTTGGAAGACGGGCGTGAAGAGGACTCTGGTGGCTTCTTAGGTACGGCACCTGAAATAGAACCAGGAGACTTACCCCCTATGGAAGATTTCACCGACGTCACTGTCTTCGAGGAAACCGAAGGAGGCAAGGTCGAGGCTTTCGAGACCGAGGCTCCAGCCGGAACCAGGGTCGAAGCCTTCGAGACCGTGGACATCAATGTGGACGGAGTCGAAGCCTTCGAGACCGGGGCAGCCGCCGCAGTCGAGGCCGGATCCGAAGATTGCTCCATGTCTCCAAAAAGTTGAAAAAATTGGGCACACCGTCGTCGAAAGGCCCGTGGAGTGAGAGTGAAGCAACAGTGACAGTCTTCTGGAGAATGGGAAGGACCCAGGCACTGAAGACAGTGGCAGTGGGGATCAGTGACCGAAATCACACGATTGCACTGACGACAACGTTTAAACCCGGTAAGGGGCCGGAACATAGAAAAAATAAAGTCCGTGTCGCACGGAAGGAGCAATTGGGCCTAGGCCCAAGGCTCACCGGCCG
Source organism: Geotrypetes seraphini (assembly GCF_902459505.1). Taxonomy (NCBI): domain Eukaryota; kingdom Metazoa; phylum Chordata; class Amphibia; order Gymnophiona; family Dermophiidae; genus Geotrypetes; species Geotrypetes seraphini. The sequence goes on along the minus strand of NC_047084.1, from coordinate 45,897,076 downwards.
GACAAGAAAGAAAAGAAACAAAAAAATTTGTTGTTGTTTTTTTTTTTGAAAAAGAAAAAAGAAAAGGAGAAATAGAAGAGCACAGCGACCGAACTAATCCAAAAAAAAGAAACAGCTGCGGTGAAGAGAAGGCAAATTGCTGCAGAGATGAAGAAAAACGTGTCTTCTTGTCTCCGCGGAATTAAACGAACTGAGGATCCTCACAGGAGATGCGCCCCCTAGTTTGGGCGGGAAGGCACGCGCGCATGCGCGCTACAGCACTCGAAAGATCGAGATCTTCAAGCAAGTTTGCTTTCGAGGCTGTCCGCTGCGGGGCTCCGTCGGTGACATCACCCATGTGTGGGAATATGCTGCCTGCTTGTCCTGGGATAATCCCAAGTCTCTTTCCTGGGGGGTCTCTCCGAGTACCGCACCAGACATCCTGTATTCGTGTATAAGATTTTTGTTACTGACATGCATCACCTTACACTTATCCACGTTAAACCTCATTTGCCATGTCGCGGCCCATTTTTCGAGCCTATTTATGTCATGTTGTAGGTATTCGCAATCCTTCTGCATCTTCACTACTCTGAATAGCTTTGTATTGTCCGCAAATTTAATCACCTCGCTTGTCGTACCAATTTCCAGGTCGTTTATAAATATGTTGAAGAGCACAGTTCCAAGCACCAAACACTGTGGCACTCCACTCGTGACACTTTTTCAGTCCGAGTATTGTCCGTTTACCCCCACGCATTAACCACATGAATCCTCCTGCTTTAAAATTCAGTGCTAGTTGAAATTTAATTAGACCATTCAATGTCCAACAGAAAGTCATCCATATATGATTAAGACTAGAGATGTTTCAGAGGAAGAGTCACAAATTTTCTGGATAACAATGCTATTTGGTGTAAGGGAATTAAAACTTTGTAGAATTACAAATAAACAATGTTATAATGCAGGGGTGTCCAATGTCGGTCCTCGAGGGCCGCAATCCAGTCGGGTTTTCAGGATTTCCCCAATGAATATGCATTGAAAGCAGTGCATGCACATAGATCTCATGCATATTCATTGGGGAAATCCTGAAAACCCGACTGGATTGCGGCCTTCGAGGACCGACATTGGACACCCCTGTTATAATGCTACAGAAATGAACTTTATTTTAGGATCCAAATTAATCTGTACCCTGAGCAGCCCAAACAGATTGCTGTTTCCATTCCGATTGTGTGATTTATTTATGCATGCTCACCATGGGACTAAGATGATTTACTGGTTCTCTGGAATTTTAAGTGCTAGCAGTTCCACAGCACACAATCGTATTCACAGGAAGGCAAACAGATAAGATAGTATGGGCAGGTGAAGATCTGATCCTACAAAGATGTTAAACTTGGTTGTAAATTTTATCAGCTAGGATCCAAAAGGGCCAAATGCTTTCCTTCCAAGTGTCCTTTTAGCTAGAACATTGCATTAAATTATGTTTCTTATACTCCAGAGCTTACAATCTAATCAAAACAGATACATGGGACCAAATAAGGGATTATGGGTCTGCTTACAGTAGGAATGAACATTGTGAAGTTCTAACCAGATTGCATAAAAAGAAGCTAGGTAAAAACTAGGAGTTACAATCAATAAGACAATATCTCTATAACAGACCATATTTGTGAAGCAAAAAGGTTTATAGCTTTACCTGTCTAAGTTTTGGCAGCAATGCATAAAAAAAAAGAAGTAAACAATCTCTTAAATTTAATACCTCTGGGGTTCAGAAAATGTAACATTAGACGATAACGAGCAGAACTTCTCTAATGGACAGAAAAAATATGTACACATGATGAGGCACATTTCCATGCACAATACTGAATATCCACAGAGTTCTACTGTATAGAGCAGAGTTTCTCAACTTCTTCAAACCAAGTACCCTCTAAATCTAATGAATATCAACAGAGTACCCCACCCAAGCTCCGCCCCAGGCCCCACCCCTATAATAATAGTACTAATTTTAATGCAATTTCTTCCATCCATTTTTCATATACACACAATATCAAAAAAACTTGAAAGTTTTAAAACTTTAAAATTCCAAAATTTAAAATATAAAGTAAATTGTTAATTTTTACCCTAGACTATCGTATTTTCCTTTCATGTTGCACCTTTTCTATAAAAATTGTAGTTCTTCCCCACTCTCCTATTGTTTGCAGTAGGTCCGTACGTCTTGTGCTTTTAATACTCAGAATATCTTCCAGTATCCTCTGTTTTTATTTGTTTTTATAACGATATATGTTTTTATGTAACACTACATTGTAAACCGCTTAGATATTTGATTAAGCGGTCTAAAAAATTATTTTAATAAACTTGAAACTTGATACATAATGGTAACCATAAAATATAAAAAAACAAAGTACACTGTATGCAGAGAAAATGTTAATTATCATTTGTATTTGGGGGGTTTCAGAGAGGTCAAGGCAGATGACTTTAAAAATGTCACTTCAGTAACAACTATAGAAAAATAGACAAATATAGTGCAAAATATGCACAGCAGATATAAATTCTCAAAGCTGACACATTTTGATCACTGAAGTGAAAATAAAATCATTTTTCCCACCTTTGTTATTTGGTGATTTCATGAGTCTCTGGTTGCACTTCCTTCTGACTGTGCATCCAATATTTTTCATTCTTTCTGCCTCCTGCATGCTTCCTCTTCTCAGGACCTCATTCCCTTCCTGTCCCTCCATGAGTCCAACTTTTCTTCCTCTCTCCTCCACCCCATTGGCAACATGTCTCCTTCTCTCTCACACTGTCTTTCTCTCATTCCCTCCCTTGCTGAAAAGGGAGTGGGGAAACAGAGATCCAGGGTGCATCTCTCCCATTCCCTGTCCTGCCACATCCAACATTTCTCCCTTCTTTCCACCAGTCCAACATTTCATTCAGTCTGTCTCCTGCAGGCTTCCTCTCCTCCAGTCCTCATTCCCTCCCCTAACCAATATATATCTCTCTCTCTCCATGAGTCCAACACTTTCTGCCTCCTGCATACTTTATCTTTCTCGTTGCCCCTTCCCTCAAGTGTAACATCCATCCTTCCAACCCCCCAGGCCATCTCTCCCCAACCCCACTCACATGTTCTATCCCCATGCCTCATTCTCCCTCTCCTCCACACCATGTCCATTTCTCCCTCTCTCATCACTTTCACTCATCCTGCAACAATTTTCTTTCCTTCCTTCCTTCCTCCCAATCCCACTCACAACTAATATGCTCTCTCCCCATGAACCATCTAACTCTCCCCTCCAGTGTGCAGCACCTTTCCTTTCCCTCCCCATCAAGTCCAACAGCACCTCTTCTCCCTTCCCTTTCCCTCCCCCTTGTGCAGCAGCACCTCTCCCTCTCCCCATGTCCAGCAGAACCTCTTCTTGTCCAGCAATACCTTTCCTCTCCCTAGCGGCAGCTCACTGCATGCTTTTAAGTTCCCCACACAGCTGCCACTAGCATTAGTTTAGCTGCAGTTCCTTTGCTAGGCCAGCCTGCCTCCTCCTAACCCCAAACACCCAAAAAACAAAGAAATCTCTGTCCCACAATAATACTCCCCAATACCCTAAAATCAATCAAACAAAACATGACTAAGTTTGGGTGGGTAAAACCACTCCCTGCCACAACTTATGTTAGGCTCAGTAGCTATCCTAACCCTCCCAAACCAATCTCCCATACCCTTCCCACCTCTCACAACCCTTCACAAATACTTCTTCACAGCCAGCTTCCTGCCAACCTTAACCAATCATTTCCTTAATCACATACACACACACACCAGTCTCTAACTCCCCTAACCCAGTAACCATGCCAACAACCAATCCCAAGCACCATTCTACCCTTTACCTAACCTTTCATAAACTAACCCTTTAATGTCCTCACTCCAAAACCACCCCACTATTCCCGCACTCCATTTTAGGCCTGGGGTTTAGCTCAGGTCAATCTACCATTTTCTGTCCTGTGTGTACATATTGGATTTTACAAGCTGTATGTGTGTCAGCCAAGGTCATCGTTGCCAGCTTTGGGCCACTTTTTTTGCTAAAGTAATGTGTAAGAAAAGAGTGAATCAGCAAAACTGTGATATCTAGTGCTTGAGCTTATCTGTTAGATGATTTGTGGTACATCAGACTGCTCAGCATACCTCATGGCTAGAGCTATGTGACCCAAAATTTACCCCTGCATGTTGGGCACTGATTGGCCTCTGAGAATGCCCGGGAAAGGGAGAAGACTACCTTTTAAGTATGACAAAGGAAGGAGACAGTTAGTTATGGAGAGGTGGTGGTTGTTGCTGGGGTAGGAGGGAAGAAAAGAGTTGCAAGATAACAGTTGGAGAGAAGTATCCAAGATTGGACAAGACTTTGTGTGCTGCCCCAGGAACAAGATTGCAGAGAGCAGTCAGTGTGCCTTGCAGTTCTACAGTGAAAGAGTGCCAAAGACTGTCTGCATCCAGAGAATGGGACTTTGCCTCCTGATGACCCAGAAAGTCTGACAACTAGTGTTGAACCTTTAATCATCCCACTATACCAGTTCCCACCACTGTGCAGTGATACATCTGACCAGCAGAGTTGAGTATGCCTTGTGAGATGGATAACCTGGACATACTGGCCTCACTTGTGTATGCTGGACACTACATACATTTTTAACATATATTTTCCCATAGCCTATACCAGCTTTCCTTTCAAGCTAACCAGATGGCCCAGCCTGTACCTTGCTGTCTGTGAACACATGTATCCTTTGAAATGCTAACCCAGCTGGCCTTTGCTGCAAAGTTCCTGTCTCCATTCCCTGCTGGGAGGATACTTCCCCAAGGTTCTGCTGAGCTGTTATCAGTGCTGTATGACTTCACATATGCAAGGCACCCTGAAAAGCCATAAAACATTTATAACAAGCAACAATCCCTGCAGGATGACGGGGAGTAGAGAGATGAGGGAGCTTGGTACCAAGACAGCACTTTTAACCAGACTGGGCATTTGCTGCCTTTCTCTGAAGCGAGTTATGGGAACCAGGCACAGCTGGGTGCTGAAAGGTCACCCTTGCCAACTTTCTCCATAACACTCAGTGATGTAAAAGCACAAATCTACATCTCCAAGGTGATAAGGATCTCAGAGCTGGAGGAAGAAAGTTCATGAAGAATTCTCTGTTTCTGCTCGGGCCTCCCTCCTGGGGGGGGGCGGGGAGAAGTGAGAGAGGCGTGGACTGGGGGGAGGAATAGTTAGGTATACATTTTTGTACCAATAGGGAAGTACATAACAGAGTTTGGGGATGTGCTTTTTGGAACAAAGGAAGAATTTCTCTGTATACAAAAACATGCATCACAGGTAGAGCCAGAGAGATTCACTTGCTTATTTCAGCAGGGTAGTGCTAGCCCCCTGCTAGGCATATCAGTGTAAGTTCTACTCTCCATTGCATATTCTGAACTGAGAATATATTTCTTTCTGCTATGCCTTTGCTGCTGTAATTTTGTAAGTCTTTATACTAACAATATAAATATTGTCCATTTTGGAAAATACATTGTCGTCTCGTAGTCATTCCAATGAGGTAAAATAAGCGGCATTTACTTCACTTGGCTGACTGCGCAGAGGGAGAGAAAATCCTATCCCCCTTGTGTAGACATCCTCTTTCCCAATTTCATGGTAAGTGCAGTATTGGCTCCTATAGTTTAACAGGTTAGGCAGCATTTCAGAGCTTTGGTCTGTCAGGACTAGTGCTGCCCGATTTACGATTCGAATCAATTCACCAATTCATTTCAGGTGAATCGGTTTGAATAGATTCAAAAACAAACAACAACAACAAAAAATCAGCCTCCCGATTTGGCACTGACCCTCCCCCCTCGCCCTCTAAAGCAGGATCAGCAGCGCTGCCTCTTGCTGGCCAGCCGCTGCCGCTCCTGCTTTAGAGGGTGAGTGCTTCTGTCCGGCTTCCCCCAGGCCTCCCGGCATCAATTTACCTCAGTTCATCAGCCTGCATAAGATCGCTAGTATTAGCAATCTTTGCAAGCTGCCATCAGGTCTTCGAGCTGCCTTCTCTGCCTCGGTCCCGCCCCTCCTCTGACGTCAGAGGAGGGGCGGGACCGAGGCAGAGAAGGCAGCTCAAAGACCCGATGGCAGCTTGCAAAGATCGCTAACACTAGCGATCTTATGCAGGCTGATGAACTGAGGTAAATTGAGGACAGGGGGAACATGCAGGCCTTCCGGGGGGGAGGGGGGTGCAGGCCTTTTGGGGGGGTTGTACAAGTCTTCAGTGGGGACAGGCAGGCCTTGGATACAGACCTTCAGGGGGGGACAGGCAGGCCTTGGATGCAGGCCTTCAGGGGGGACAAGCAGGCCTTGGAAGCAGGCCTTCAGTGGGGACAGGCAGGCCTTGGATGCAGGCCTTCAGGGGGGCAGGCAGGCCTTGGATGCAGTCCTTCAGGGCTGGGCAGGCCTTCAGGGGGGATAGGCAAGCCTTGGGTACAGGCCTTTGGTGGGGCAGGCAGGCCTTCAGGGGGGAGACAGACCTTCAGGAGAGGGACAGACCTTCAGGGGAATGGGCCCTGGTGTAGAAGTACATGGAGAGAGAGAAGACATGCATATGCCGGACTTAGAGGGGGAAGAAATAATGAGTCTAAAAATAGAGGAGAGGGAAAAAGATGATGGGCAATGGGATTTAGGGAGGGAAGGAACATAAAGGGAGAGAAGTTGGACACAAGGGATGGTGTGGAGGGGGGATAGAGATACTGGATAGGAGGGAAGTTGGGAAAAGAAAGGGAGAGATGGTGGACCCTGGGGTGGTAGAGAAGGAGGGAGAGATGCTGAATGAAAGGGTAGTTGAGAAAAGGTGGATCTGTGGATGGAGACAAAAAAAAGGAAAGATGCCAGACCTCCAGGGGAGGGAAGGGAAACAGAAGGGGAGGACAGAGATAGAAAATGGATGGTTAGCACGAAGAAAGGAGATCCTGGCAAGCAAGTTATCAGAAGACAACCAGAGCCTGGGACCAACAAGATTTGAATAAGGACCAGACAACAAAAGGTAGAAAAAAAATCATTTTATTTTCTGTTTTGTGATTACAATATGTCAGATTTGAAACGTATATCCTGCCAGAGCTGATGTTAGACCACAAACGTGAGCTAGGATTTAACAGAGAGGAAAAGTCTTTTTTGTTTGTTTACACCAAAGAGTCAGTGTGATTAGGAGAAGGTAAAGGGGATGAAGAGGCTATAAAAAGGGTGAAGAGGTTATAAAATAAACCCACTAGGATGTTTAAAAAAAACCACCCAATTGGGCAGGAAAATCGAATCGAATCAAAAAATTGATTCAATAGGCTGAATCAAATCGAAATCAAATTTTTTTCCCTGAATCAGGCAGCACTAGTCAGGACTAGTTTATGGGACATAAGGTTTATCAGCTGTAAAACATAGCTGTCTGTGTCTTTCTAGTTATCCATAATCTAAATTTCTTGTGTTTATTTTGTAGCCGTCACAGAATCACTAGGTATTTCCAATTGTTTATGTAACTGTATTCATCTATACTCTGTACATTGTCTTATGCTGCTGCTGTTACATATTTGTTTACATTTTCTATATTGGTAATAGACTGTATTTACCAGTTTGTCCACCCTAATCTGTTTGCAACAGCAACCAAAAAGTTTGAGCCTTAGTTTTAGTAATCGGTGCTTTTTCCCCTAGATACGAATGAGTAAGCCAAACCACTCCAAGCTAATTGTTATAGCACTAATTATCCTACACCTCAAAGCTATCCCCCTCCCATAAACAATCTCAGCTCAACAGCGGCTTGGCCATTGTTATTGGCCCACTACTTAATTAGTGGGCTTCCTAATTGGCTGTAATTTGTAACTATGCACTAACCTAACTTGTAATTTGTAACTAAGCCCTATTCTATAACATGTGCACCTAAATTTCATAGTGTACAACTCCAAGGCCATGGGAGGAGCATGGGCAGGCCAGGGACATTCTCAGAAATTAGGTGTAATGTTACAGAATACCTGAAATTACACCATCAATTGGGTGCAAGCATTTACACCTGCTTTTGGCAGAAATGTGCACTAAGCAGAGCACCCTTTACAGAATACTAACTTAGCATATCATTTTGACAACTATCTTTGGATACCATTTATAAAATCTAGCCTTATGTGTGTAAGTTAGATAAATGAACATAAGAACAAACGAGGAAAAAGAGTTTACTAAATCCATAGACCATAAACTACATAAAGTGGGGTAATAGAGGAAGCTGCCAGTCGATATGAGAATAAAACCAGTCTTTTATTAATATAGGTCCCCTTTTATGAAGCTTGGATGGCATTGACTTGTTTTACAACCCATGTGCAATATCATTCAAAAAGATGTTGAACAAAGATGGTCCCAGAATCAATACCTGAAGCACTCAATTAAATCACCTTTCTTCACTCTGAGTGAACTCAATTGGTGTACTCCACCTACCCCTGTGCCTTGGCCCTGTCTCTGCTGTGCTCTTTTCAGTTTATTTTCTATCAAGCTTCTCACTATGGAGTCTCTCTGATCTATAAAAATAGAGCTTGACTTTTCTCTTGACAAATTCAGCCAGCACATACCCCCCCCCCCCTCTGTATCTGAAACTCTGTGTGTGCTCTTTGTGTTCTCTGTCTCTAAACTTGATCATTTTCATCCTTATTCTTTCTAAAGCAGATGCCTTCCTAACTCAAGTTCCTTCCCTATAAAATCCATGGATACTGGCAGTAAAATGGCACTGATCTCAGAATAATGCTAATACCATCAATCATTACACTTGAAAGAACTGAGGCTAGGGCAGATTTATTTGGCTACTTGTCAAAAACCTTCAACTTATATTTCTCCTGTCCCAAGGTATATTCTGGCAGTCAAGGCTTACTGGAATTAAATACATGTGTCTAGGGAGTAGAGAATGACACGGGGACAAATTTGTCCCTGTGTCTGGGGGAATCTATCTCCATCCCCATCCTGTTCCTGTCCCTTCCCTGCAAGCTCTGTCCTCATCTGCACAAGCCTCAAATACTTTAAAATCACAAGTGTTGGAGACTTTTGCAGATCAGGACAGAGGTTATCCCCGTGTCATTCTCTACTAGAGAGCAGGGGTTGGAGATATCACAGCTAAAGAATATTGGGGCAAATTCTATAAATGGCATCCCAATTTTAGGCAGCCCATCGCTGCCAGTCAGGATGCAGGTCTAAAAAAAAAAAAAATCATTCCAAGAAAGGCCACCTAAAATGTAGGCGCCTCTGCGAGCCTAGGGAGGCATGTAGGGCCACCTAAGCTCACCTAAGGCTAGGCCTGGGTGTGGTTTCACCTGGAAGTGGCCTAAGACGAGCTTAGGCAGCCCTAGGCGCCCCTAGGTGCCTCCCTAGGCCCACAGTAGCTGCCTGAAATGTATAAGACTCTGGTGAGACCTCAGTTAAAATATTGTGTACAATTCTGGAGGCCACACCTTCAAAAATATATAAAAAGGATGGAGTCAGTCCAGAAGAAGGCTGCTAAAATGGTATGTGGTCTTCATCATAAGGTGTATGGGGATAGACTTAAAGACCTCAATCTGTATACTTTGGAGGAAAGGCGGGAGAGGGGAGATATGATAGAGACATTTAAATACCTATGTAATGTAAATGCGCATGAGTTCAGTCTCTTTCATTTGAAAAGAAACTGCAATGAGAGGGCATAGGATGAAGTTAAGAGGTGATAGGCTCTGGATTAATCTTAGGAAATACTTTTATACAGAAAGGGTGGCAGATGCATGGAAGTGTCTCCCAGAAGACTGTGTCTGAATTCAGAAGACTGTGTCTGAATTCAAAAGGGCCTAGGTTAGGCATGTGGGTTCTCTCACAGAGAGAAAGAGATAATGGTCACTGCGGATGAGCAGATTAGATGAGCCATTTGACCTTTATCTGCCATTATGTTTCTATGTTTCTAGACATGGCCGCTGAACTGATTGCAGCTGGGACCCCCAAAAGACATCTCCCCATCTGTGAATGTCGGCAGCAGGAGGAGTGCCCAATTCCTCCTGCCACCACCCCCAAAGACATCCCCCAGCACATCTAAGTGAGAAAAGTTAGGACAGACTTTTATGCAACAAATATCACTGGTACCTGCATTTCTCCCTGTTACCTGATTCTGCCTCTGGAACACCTTTCAAATGCACAGTTTCCCTTTCTGTGGCTAGAGCCGATATTCAGTGACACTGGAGGGTTAAGTGTTTCCAAATATCACTGGCTGGCTTGTTGAGCATGATTTAAGTGGCGGGAGCCTCTCCTGTCTGCTTAAATTGCTTTGAATATTGTTCTCTCTAGGTCACTTGCTGAACTGGTACAGGCTAGGTCCAGTTAAAAACAGAAAATGTGGTTATGGCACTGGACTTGCTAGGCAAAAAGAGTTACTCATTAGTTAAATCTTAATACCTGAATCATTCTATCTCATAGTAGACACCAGTGTTTCCTCTAAGCTAAGTGTGTGTGCCTGCGAACACAAAATTTTGCTGGTTTTCTTTATTGTGAACATTGAGCACAAGGGGCAACAGAAATAAGAGAGAACATTTCTAATACAGCATGCCAACCAAAGAAAATGTCAAGTAAGTTCTTAAGGTGAATTTGGTGCAGCATGCACACATCCCAGTCTCAGTCACATTGAAAGCAAGCAGAGGATAATGTGCAACATAGCAGGGAGGAAGCCAAGGTCCCACCTAATGAATTGGAAACAATCAAGCAGGATGCTAGGAATTATTTTTAAAAAAGGGATGTGTAACAATGTTATAATGCCCCTATATTGCTCCATGGTGCGACCTCATCTGGAGTATTAAGTTCAATTCTGGTCTCCTTATCTCAAGAAAGATATAGTGGTGCTAGAAAAGGTTTAAAGAAGAGTGACCAAGATGATAAAGGGGATAGAACTCCTTTCGTATGAGGAAAGACTAAAAAGGTAAGGGCTCTTCAGCTTGGAAAAGAGATGGCTGAGGTGAAATTTGATTGAAGTCTACAAAATCCTGAGTGGAGTAGAATAGGTACAAATGGTACATGTCAATAAGATCCTCATCTCCTCCACTTCTGTTACATACATCTATCCCCTTTTTGTAATGAAATGTTTTCCGAGTCTACTCCCTTTTCACCTGAATCCTATTGTCCCTCTTTCAAGAGCCTCCTTTGCGATGAAAAAGGCCAAGATTGTTTCGTAAAAGGAGCCCAAAGTATATAAATATTTATTTATTTGAATTTGATTTTATTTATTTATATTTCTTATAAACCACTTGTATTTGAAGTGGTTTACATTCAGGTACTCTAAGTATTTCTCCTTATCTGTCCCGGCAGGCTCACAATATAACCATGGTACCTCGGACAATGGAGTATTAAGTAACTTGCCCAGGGTCACAAGGAGCAGTGCGACAATTGAACCCACAACTTCAGGGTTCTGAGAGAGGGGTTCTAACCACTAGGTCACTCCTTTAGTAGGGATCCAGAAGGGACTTAAAAATACAGTACAAAGAGTGAGTAGGATATACAGATCCAAGATGGCCGCATGCAGGGTTGTCTGAGCTACACTCTCCCTGAAGCTCGCTCAAATTTACTTACTTCTGTATTTTTTTTTTTTTACTTGCTCAGAGCAATGCCGAAGAGGAGGGGACGCAGCGCAGCTGGAGCCTTGCAGCGCTCCAGAACAGCCGTTTTCGGCAACATCGAGGAGCTGGTGAGGAGAATGCAGGGCACGCCGATATCATCGGGGAGTCCCCTGCAGGAGACGCACGGTGGAGGCGATCCTGTGCCATTCTCCATAGGGTTGGAGACATCGTTGAGCCCCGATGTGAGAGCACCTCCCCCACGCCCTCAGTCCACCAGTTCCCCGCGAGCGGAGGCACTTCCAGAAGTCAGAGTTCACCTCCTCTCAGAGGCTAAGGAGAACAAGAGGGGGACTGGGTTGCCGGATTCCTCGTTGGAGCAGAGGAACCTGAGCGTTGAGACTGAGGAGGAAGCGGCGGGGGATAAACGAACCAGACAGGACGTTCGACAAGAGATGTTGTCAGAGGGAGGATACCAAAATGGTATGTAGTTTTCGAGATAAGGTGTATAGGGACAGACTTAAAGATCTCAATCTGTATACTTTGGAGGAGAGGCGGGAGAGGGGAGATATGAGAGAGTAATTTAAATACCTACATTATATAAATGTGCATGAGTCGAGACTTTCATTTGAAAGGAAACTCTTCAATGAGAGGGCGTAGGATGAAGTTAAGAGGTGATAGGCTCTGGAATAATCTGAGGAACACTTTTCTATGGAAAGGGTGGTAGATGCGTGTAACAGTCTCCTGGAAGAGGTGGTGGAAACAGAGACTGTGTCTGAATTCAAGAGAGCCTGGGATAGACATGTGGGATCTCTCAGAGAAAGAAAGAGAATGGTTACTGTAGATGGGCAGACTAGATGGGCCATTTGTCCTTTATCTGCCATCATGTTTCTAAGTTAGAATATATTGCACTAAATGAAAAAGATATAATAGTCATCTCTGAAACCTGGTGGAAGGCAGATAACCAATGGGACACTGTCATACCAGGGTACAAGTTATATCGCAGTGATAGGGTGGATCGAATCAGTGGAGGCATAGCATTAAGAGGGCCTTGAATCAAATGGACTGAAAATTCTACAGGAGCAGAAACACACCTTGGAATCCCCGTGTTAGGAGTTACTGCCCAGAAAAAGAATCTAGGTGTCATTGTTGAAGATATGTTGAAACCCTCTTCTCAATGTGCAGTGGCTGCTAAGAAAGCAAATAGAATGTTAGGAATTATCTGGAAAAATAGAAAAAAAAATGAAAGTGTTATAATGCCCTTGTTTCACTCTATGGTACAACAACAACTTGAACTGTGTGTGCAGTTCTGGTCGCTGTATCTAAAAAAAGATATACCAGAATTAGAAAATGTACAGAGAAGGGCGACAAAAACAATAAAAGATTTGGAACGACTTCCCTATGAGGATAGGCTAATGCAGCTAGGGCTCTTCAGTTTGGAGAAGAGACGGCTTGGGGTGATATGATAGAGGGCTATAAAATACTGAGTGGAGTGGAGCAGATAGATGTGAATAACTTGTTCACTCTTTCCAAAAATATTAGGACTAAGGGGGATGCGATAAAGCTACTAAGTAGTAGATTTAAAACAAACTGGAGAAACTATTTCTTCACACAATGTGTAATTAAACTCTGGAATTTGTTGCCGGAGAATGTGGCAAAATCAGTTAATTAGCAGGGTTTAAAAAAAACTTGGATAATTTCCTAACAGAGAAGTCATTAGGCCATTATTGAGATGGCTTGGGGAAATCTGCTGCTTATTCCTTGGATAAGCAAAATAAAATCTGTTTTACTACTTGGGATCTAGCTAGGTACTTGGGGCCTGGGTTGGCCACTGTTGATTCATACCGAGGCAATAACTGGTGGTGAATTTCCACAGGTTTTAATCCCTATGCTCATAGAAAGCCCACTACTACATATTGTTTTTTCATGGTGCAATCTTGCAATGGAGTATCCATGTTTCTGACCTTATGGCTGCCACACGACTAAAGGCCAAGCACTGCACTGTACGTGGATGAACTATCCAACAGGCAATGTACAAGTACATATGTTGCATTTTGCTAGCTCTGTTTTGGTTATCATGTAATTTAACAATTGCCTTTAATTTTAGATTTGTCCTTGTACATAAAGGCACTTCAATATTTGATAGCTTCTCTACCTTTTATTCCTTCCTTATCCATCACAGACATCATTCTTCTAACACAAATTTATCAGTGGTGCCATCTCTCAGGAAATTAACCCTGGTCTCTTCTTGCAATGCTGTATATTGGTGACTATTGGTGACTAGTACCTATCCTTTGACACTAGTTTCCCACAGATCTTCCTATAAAGATGCCCCTTAAGAATTTTAAAACTGCCCTTTTAAAAAAATATATATATATAATATTGATTTTCAAACCTTAAAACAGTGCAATACAACAAATGCAACATATAATGATACAATAAAAGCACATCCAATTTTCACATGTTCATAATCAACCATTGTCCCCCACCCAATAATCATTCAATAAAACACAAAAACATATATTACCATTAAAACCTTACCCTTTTCTAAATAATGATATCTTCCCACCCATCCCATAAACTGCCCTTAAAATGTGTCTGTTTCACCAGGCATTCCCTGACACGCCCTTATAGATTAACATGACTGTTCAGAAGATTTTTAAGCCTGATGCTTGGCTATCCCCTTCCTTGTTACGCTATTGTTGCCCGAAGGTAAATCACTATTGTGCTACACTATTACCCTTTCCCCTTGCTTTTGGTTGTATTTTATGTTCATGTGTGCTTGTGATATAGGTATATCAAACAGGACAGTTTACCCATGTTTTTTTATGCACAATTGCCATCATGGCTTTCAAATGTGCAGTATACCAAATAACCTGATTGAATGAATACATTAATAAATAAATGCACTCAGAATGGATGGAGGAAGAGATCAGCTAGTTATCTGATTCCTTTCTGCTTTTGCAGATCTTTATCACTAATTAGATTTAGTTTTAATTTGCACTAAACATTCTCTTTTAGCTCTGCAGGTGTGCACATCTCATTGAAGTGCATATGATGTTTTGACCTAGCTTCTCTCCAGGATCTAGTCTGGTTTGATTCAGGATTTGTTTTCTTTACTGACCAGCCTTTTTAAAAAAAAAACCAAAAAAACCCAGAAATTGCTACATTTTATGCATATATTCAGCCTTTCTGCTGTGAAATAAAAGCAGGCAGGAAACTAATTATGTGTGTCCTTCATCTCGTTCTCATCTCCCATTTGAACTTATCTCCTCCCATCTTCTGTTTAATAAGCATCTGATGAATGGACTTCTCATGCCATCCCTTTCCAAACATTCCACATATGAAAGCACTGCTTTATAATACAAGATCAAATGTATGCTGGCTATTTATTAAAATAAATCTTTGCAGGAAATTCGGTTTGGGGGATATGGTATTATAAACTACATGGGTTAGACATGGAGCCACAAATACATTTGCTAGAACTGGAAGGACGGTAGTCTGGAACAAAATCAATATAAATGAAGTAGACTGATACATTTGACATAGGGACAAGAAATTCAGGCATCTACCTGACAGTATCTCTGATATATTGCCTTAACACAACTATGATGTAAAGCCTGAGGGTCCAATATTTAACTATGGCAGTCAGCAGTTAAGTAAAATGCTGGCCACCATGGATATTACATTACATTAGTGATTTCTATTCTGCCATTACCTTGCGGTTCAAGGCGGATTACATATGAAATGTCAGGACATTTAGAGGTACATAAGGAGTAGTCTGGACATTTTCTAAGATATTCAGCACTAATACCCAAATATCAGCTGGCATTGAATATCTAGCGACAGCGCTGCCCTGAAAGTGTTATTCTGTCAGTGGCAATAGTCAGACTCCTAATCAAATAGCAAACTGGGATAGCCTTTTTGTTCCAGAAAATATTTTTTTAGTTTAGACTAGGTCTGTCAGCATCCCAGGATACCATTGGCACAACTTGAAAAGAGAATTGCATTGTCTGGAAAGACTGTGTAGTCAGTGTCTAGCCACACAAGCAGCAAAACTAGACTACCAACTCTCCAATTTTCTGATCACGACTACAAAACTTTCAGAAAAGAAATAAAAACCATGCTATTCAAGAAATCCTTAAAGACAAACTAACACCACATGAATCATCTCAATCCCCTGTAGCAACCCGCTCCACTCTGTAATACCTCTGGAAATGTCTAGATAACTTCTTATGTAATCCACTTTGAACCGCAAGATAATGGCAGAATAGAAATCACTAATGTAATGTAATGTAGTATATACCCAAAAGATGAAGGGGACAAGTCTTAGAAAAAAAAAAAGCTAGGTTGTATCGTTAGGTTTTTCTTATATTTTTCCCTCATCTTGCTCTCTGGTTTCCATTCTTACTTGCCTCCATTAACCCCTTCACTATTGCTGTGCCTGGAGTAGCAACAACAGCAAGATTAAGAGCTACCAGGCATGCTGCTGGCTTTCCAGCCTCCCACTGCTGATTGGTTCATTCTGCTCAACTGAACCAATCCTTGGATGGAGGAGTGGCTTAGAGCAGTCTTTTTCAACCTTTTTTGGGCAAAGGCACACTTGTTTCATGAAAAAAATCACGAGGCACACCACCATTAGAAAATGTTAAAAAATTTAACTCTGTGCCTATATTGACTATATATAAAGTAATTCTCTTGAATAGGAATCAAATAAACACAAAGAAAGTATTTTATAATTACTTTATTATGAAATATTAAGTAAACAGAATAGTGAAAAATTATAAAATACTTTATTCAGTGCGAAACCTGGGCCTGTTTGGCTGAACACAAAGCTGATATTCTGGCTGGAATCGAAGAAAGACACACACGTAGCTCTTCATCAACAGCTCTCAGTCTCTCTCTGTATTTGGTTTTTATAGCATACAAAAATAGACAAATATACCCTCCATCCTTTTTATTAAACCACAATAGCAGTTTTTAGCGCAGGGAGCTGCGCTGAATGCCCAGCGCTGCTCTTGACGCTCATAGGCTCCCTGCGCTAAAAACCACTATTGCGGTTTAGTAAAAGGTGACCATATTGTAAAATATAGACAGCAGATATAAATTCAGAACTGTGCATAGTAAATGAAGGGAAGTTTTCATCTCTGGGAATTTACCCAGTTAACTATTAAGTTATTTGGGCAAATTCCTTTGAAAACTGTGGTAATACTGCCTCCACTTTGCTAAATTTAAAATAAAATCATTTTTCCTACCTTGTCTGGTGATTTCTGGTTGCACTTTCTTCTTCTGACTGTGCATCCAATCTTTCTTCCCTTCTATCAGCCTGTATGCTTTCTCTCCTCCACACCTCATTCCCTCCCCCAACTTTTTCTTCCTCTCTCCCTGACCTTTCTTTCTTTTTTTCTGTTTCTCTTCTTTCCTTCTGTTTTCCTGCCTGCCCCCTTTCTTTCTTTCTCCCTGCCGTTCCCCAAGCCACTGCCACTGCCGCTGCCATCGGGGAACAGGACCCACCAATGGATAACAGGCCCCAAAGCCGACGCCGACGCATGCTCTCCCTGACGTCAATTCTGCAATCGGAGAGGAAGTTCCGCCCAGCCAAGCAGCGATTGGCTGGCCCGAACTTCCTCTCCGACTGCAGAATTGATGTCGGGGAGAAGAAGACTTATCGGCTCGATAGATTAGATCGCCAAGACAAAGTGAGTCCTGGGTGATCGACTCACTTTGCCTTGGCGAGCTACTGGTGCCCCTGCCTCGGGCCCCCTGTCAGCTCCGGGCCCCTGAATGCAGGACTGGTAGTACTGCCCTGATGGCGGCCCTGCGGCACACCAGGCAACATCTCGCGGCACACTAGTGTGCCACGGAACAGCGGTTGAAAACACTGGCTTAGAGATTAAAGAGAACAGCAAAAAGAGGCACTGGAGATGTCACAACCAACAGATGAATACAAGTCTTTTATTGGAGTAAAGCTCGAGGGTTTGTTTCTTCTTTTTTGTTCTCCAGTATTTTGGAGATTAAAGAAGCAGGTTGTGAACCAGGAAAGCCAGGGTTCATATCCTGATTCTTCCATTGATATTTTTTGTGAGCAAGTCATTTTAACCTCCATTAATTATCTCAGACACAACTTAGATTGAAAGGTTATATGGACAAGTAAATAACTCATGGATTTGGAAAAAGGCAAATAATAAATACAAAATCTAGATCCAGGTAGGAGGAGAGGAAGTAGCAGCAGCAGCAGATGTCCCAGTTTCTGCCTCTGCAATGATTCCAGTATTTACTGTTATACTAAGCAGTGGTTCCCAACCCTGTCCTGGAAGACCCCCCAGGCCAGTCGGGTTTTCAGGATAGCCCTAATGAATATGCATGAGAGAGATCTGCTTATAATGGAGGTGCCAAGCATGCAAATTTTTTCCATGCATATTCATTAGGACTATCCTGAAAACCCAACTGGCCTGGGGGCTCCTCCAGGACAGGGCTGGGAACCACTGCACTAGAGTAAAGAGAGGCAACCATACTAGGAGAGAAGTAACCTTTTTATTTCTGTTGGGGATGGTCTGGAGGTACTTGTGTCCCCCATTTGGTCATTGAGCCCAGCCATCCCAGGTTCTAGAGATAAGGAGCCAGATCTCTAAGCCCAGAATATTTGCAGGTAGGCAGAAGAGTAGAAAGCTTTTTTGCTATGATTTTGCTCCTGTGTACACACTGCAAGCTGCTGCTGCTGCTTTCTGCCTTCTATTAATATTTTAAGTGTCCTCCCTGAGTACTACTTGTTAATTATTAATCTGTTTTACTCTTGCATGTTAGTCATTGTTTGCATTTCTGATATGGTTTATATGTTTATGTATAGCACCTTGGGGCTAACAAAAGGGGCTTTATGAATGTATTAATTAAAATAATCCTATTACACTAGTAAATCAGAGTGCCCCTGAAGTCTGAGCTTTTGGTCATTCCAGAGCACCAATATTAGATTTCAGTTCCTTTTCTATCTGTGCCTCTTCAATAAAGTGACCCACTATTTCACACCTCTCATATTCAGAACCTATCCTAGCTCTGCTTCAGGTCAAATTTCCAACTGTTTCTATTTGAGTAGACTGAAATAATGGTCTATCTATATTATGCTATAATATAAACTTTTTCAATTACACTTAGACTCCTAACCTCATATAAAGAATGCAGAATTAAGTTGCTGTCTACCATGAAAGTTGCTATTGAATTATCATCTAACGGTGGAGAGTGACTTATTGCTGTATTCTTTATATAAAAAGTCAGGAGTCCAAGTCTAAGGTTCTCTTGGGGCCTTTTACCTGTAAATTAAACTAGACAACAAGCTAAAATTAAACACAATAAAAACTAAGTTACTATGGTTCCACACTGCCACTCAGACTGCTTTGAGAACTCGCAGCTGCCAATCAGCCAGCGGCCTCAAACAGAGCAGGACGCAGGAAGATCGCTCCTGCTCTGTGCACCGACTGGCTACCAGGGACCCAAAAGGTACGTGGGGGAGATGGAGAGGGAGGTGTGATTGTCAATTTCGGCAGGCACAGGAGGCAGAAGGGATTCCCCCTGTCCCATCCACCGCAAGGCTGCCGAGGAGACAGAGGTACGTGGGAGGAGGCGGGTTTTTTTGGATTCAGCTGGGACAGGAGACGGGGGGGATCCCTCATGTCCCAGCCCACTGCTGGACCAACGGGTCTTGTGGCAGGTCCAGTGGAGGCCTGCAATAGATCCGGGAGGGGAATGGGTAGGCAATGGCCCGAATATAAATTTTTTGGCCACAAAATCTCAGCTTATATTCGAGTATATATGGTAATCTCTTCCTCCCTTTGCCCCCATCTACCCGCAATGAACTGCCTTCACCCTTGTTGAGAAGTAAACTTAATTCCCCGTACTACCTTATGGGCCTCTTAACTTGTAAATTGCCTTAAACCTGTACTGGATAAGTGCGATACAGAAATTCAGATTAGATTAGATTTTCATTTTCTCAAAGTAAAACCAAAATGCTATACTAATATTAGTTATTACTCCTACTTGGATTATCCTTTGATCTCGGCTAACAGCTCTCCCTTGTTTTATGGACTTACATTTATAGTACAGAAAAAAATTGCTGAGTGTACAGATATAGGCCCTCTTTTACTAAGCTGATTCATTGAGCATAATATAATAGCAGTTTTCTAGACTGCATAACCGTTGGTTCAATGCGGTTAACAAAAGATTATGCTATGGAAAAATACAGAAATAACATGATGCAAAGAAATTTAGCTAACCAAACATTTGGAGAAAAGAAAAGTCTTCAAAAGCTTTCTGTAATGTTTATAAGATATAGATCTAATCAATAATAGACGGAATCTTTGTCATAAGAAGCAGCCTGATAAGAATGACAATGCCCATGGTGTTTCTTACTTTTGCAGCCCTTTTGCTGAAGGGAATGTAAATAGGGCATGAGATTTTCTACTCTTCTCAAGTGTCATAATAACAAATCTATTAACAAGATATGAAGGAGCAGCACCAAAAGCTACTTTGTAATACAAGCATCCCAACTTGAAAATCACCCAGGCCTCCATTGGGAGCCAATGGAACTCACGATAATAAGGAGTGACATGATCGTACTTCCTTAGGCCATAAATCATTGTTACAGCTGTATCTTGGACCAAGGCCAGTCTAGTAAAATTTTTCTTAGTACTTGTCAAGTATATAATATTAGAGTAATCTAAAATGCTCAAAAGTAATGTCTGAACTAAGAGTGTATAAGCGGTAGCATCAAAGTAAGATCTGATGGTACCGAGTTTCCTCTTCTGAACCACTGCATCTATCTCAGTAATGCTAATCACAACATCTGATAGTTCAAATGATTTTTTTCATTGAATTTTAAGCCTTGGCTATTAATACTTTAAGTACCGTTCTTGATTATTTGTTATTACTTTGTTTTACTTTTGAGTGTCAGCCATTGTTTACACTATGTTTATGCAGAGCACCTTCAGTCTAACATGTTTTATGAATGCATTAAACAAACCTACTGCAGTAGGAAATCAACCACTTTGAATGTGGTTGTATAACTACAAAAAGGCGGGATACAAATTCCTATCCCTTATTCTACCTGTGTTTCCACAGTTACCACTTGATGACAGCAGTTAAATAATTAGAAAGAAAACTGGCCTCAGTGGCATCCTTCACACTAATAAACTACGCTTCAGTGAACAACATCTGGTACACTCTCAATTGATTTGATGGCTGGAGTAATGACCTAGAATGAAAGGATTTTAATTTATTTTATTCACTTTTCTATACCGTTCTCCCAGGTGAGCTCAGAACGGTTTACATGAATTTATTCAGGTACTCAAGCATTTTTCCTGTCTGTCCCAGCAGGCTCACAATCTACCTGGGGCAATGGAAGTGACTTGCCTAGGGTCATAAGGAGCTGCATGAGTTTGAATCCACAACCTCAGGCTGTAGCCTTAACCACTGCACCACACACTCCCTGTGCGCCTAATATTGAAAGGGGAGAGGGTCTAGAACAGTGGTCTCAAACTCAAACCTTTTGCAGGGCCACATTTTGGATTTGTAGGTACTTGGAGGGCCACAGAAAAAAATAGTTAATATCTTATTAAACAAATGACAATTTTGCATGAGGTAAAACTCTTTATACTAAAGGAAAGATTTATAAAATATAAAGAGTTTTACCTCAAGCAAAATTGTCATTTCTTTAATAAGACATTAACTATTTTTTCTGCGGTCCTCACAGTTACATTTTTCCTTTCTCAGATCTGACTCATTTCAGTCACTATATTGAAAATAAAATCATTTTCCCTACCTTTGATGTCTGGTGACTTCATTTTTATGTGCTTTTAACTATGTTTCCACGGCCTTCTTGACCTTTGACTGTTTTTATCTCCGTCTTCACTTTCTGCCTTGCATCCATCTTTGGCATTAACTTAACATTCAATTTTTCAATTTTTCAGCTTTCTTCTCAAAATCTACTTTTCCATGTCTTACCTTCCCTTCCTATCTCTCTCACCTCTCCCTATTTCCACGGTCTAATATCTCTCTCATTTCTTTCTCGCCCTCCCTCCTTCCTTCCTTTCCCCTGGTCTGGCATCTGTCTCCTTTCTTCCCCCCCCCAATGCCCTGGTATCTCTCCCTCCCTCCCCCTCCCTCCCTATCCATCCCCCTACCTCCTCCTGGTATCTCCTTTCCTTCTTTCCTTTCCCTCCCTCAGACTTGGCATCTCTCGTTCCTCTTCTTTCCCTTGTCTTCCTTCTCCCTCCTTCTCTCTGACATCTTGATATCAGAGAGGCTTCCGACGCAGGCGCGGATCATGCGAGGAGCCGCCACCCGCGGCTTTGAATAGAAAAAAGACCGCAGCAAGGGAGCCCCCTCTCGATCATCGCATCCAGACCGTGGGCCGCAGAGTAGTAGTGGGGGAGCCGCGAGTTTGAGACCGCTGGTCTAGAGTAAACCTCAATATCTCTGAAGAATATCCTTTATGTAGGTACACACCTCAAAAATTCTACATTTTCATCACAACAAGCAACTTTAAACAGGTGTTCAAATTATCCAATATAATATACCAAAAATATTTTCTTATTTTTAACAATTTATTATCACTAGTGGTACTTTATTATGCACAAGCAGGTTAAGATGTAATAAATTAAATGAAATTAAATGTATTGCCTTGAAACAATCTTCCTCTTAATTAGGAGTAATGAATCCTTCTAGTCATTAGACATGTACAGCAGAGCTGTAAACACTGCTTTTAACCCTTTCTGCAAAAAGCACAGCACAGGTATTTTCATGCCACAGCTGATATTTCAAGTTATGGAGCTTAACTATATATTCAGTGAAAAAAAACCCCAACAACCAAGTATCTCTTCTACTTGTTTCAGATGTCCCCTTGTCTTTGTGTGTTTTGGAAGAGTAAACAATTGTTTCTCATATACCCATTCTACTCAGGATCTTATAGACTTCTATTATACAGTATCTCCTCTCAGCAGTCTCTTCTACCAGCTGAAGAGCCCTAAATTCTTTGCAGTTTTATTCTATCATTTTGAGCATGCTTCTCTTTACCTTTCATTATTCTGCTGCTTCTTTTCTGAGTTATGGTAACCAAATTGCACACTAACACTCAAGATACAGTCAATAATGGGGCGTTATGAAATTCTTTTACTCTCTAATTACTTTCCAAATCATTTCCAACAATCTGTTTGTTAGTTTTGGTCACTGCTGCACATGTAGGCCCTATAAAGTCCACCAACAGTTACGCTCCAATATCAGCACAGATTCTAAAAAACTTAGGCAGTATTCAGCATCTTAGCATTTAGGTGTCCCCAATTTATGCCAGGGTTTTCTATGCCTAAAGTTCGAAGCCAATATCAGAGCTCAACAGCACCTGATTCACAAAGAAGCACTTACTGTAACTTGAAAACTTGCCCATGACCCACTCCCTAACCATGTTCACTTTTAGTATAGGCACTTTGGGCTAGGCATCTATTTGTTATAGAATCAAGATTTTTGAGTTAGGTGCCTAATTTTCAAATAAGTCTAATTAAAGCTGATTTTGAGATGTTCAGTGCCAATATTGGCACCGATTAAACCTACTGCTCAATTAAATTAGGCACCGATATTGGCACTTAACTTTAGGCAGACTTCATAGAATCAGGGACTTAGAGCCTGATTCTATATATTGACCCAGGTTCTCTAAAAACAAAGGTTAGGTGCCAGCAGAAACCTAGATCGTGCCTGTCAGCACCTAACCAAGTTTTAATTTGTTTTAAGTTGGGCGATAATTGGTTGCACCATTAAAAAAAAACAAAAAACAATTAAAAACTAATTTTAAAAAATTAGGCAGCACTAGGCACTCTCCGGGACTGGCACCTGGATCCATGGCACTTTGTGATGCTGAAGCCTGGAATGGGCGTATTTAGGGGCAGCACCAGACTTAGGTATCATTAGGCACCACTGGCCACTATTCTGCAAAGACCCTAGGCACTGGAAATGTATGCCTGTAACACTCTGACCTGCATTTATGGCGTCTAGGGTCCTTGCTATGTGCTGGTGTCTCCGATTCTGGAAGTGGCACCTGTCCATGATTGACACTTATAGAATCAGTCCCGTTATGCCTAAAAAATCATCAACATCTAGTGTTAACATTAAGTGTGATTCTATAAAAGTTATGTGCCCCTTATAGAATTACGCTTAGTACTGGTATGTATTATAACTTTTAGGCGCATCCATTTAGGCAAAAGAAAACCTGGCCTACATGCCTGCATCTAAGTCGTGCATACATTAGCACATAAGCTATACAATTGTGCATAACTTATAAGAACATCCACGATCTGCCCCTTTTCAGACTTGCACACGTGAATTGATACATAACATTTTGGGCAGTGCACATACCGAGTTGAATGAGTAACTTCCAATTAGTCCCAGTTATGAGGTGTTAATTGCCAATTATCTGTGCCAATTATGCTTGTTAAGCTATTAAGGTATGCATGCAAATTAGTTGTGCGTCCCAATTTGAGCACATAATGTAAGGCACCATATACAGAATTTAGGGGTGAGTAAAAAATTTCAATGCATTGTCCATGATTACACCTAGAACCTTTTCCTTAGTAGTAACTCCTGAAGTGGAACCAAGTTATTATTCCCTATGTACCATCCCTAAGCATATCCACATTGAATTTCATCTGCTCTCTGAATGCCCAGTCTATCAGTCTCACAAGTCCTTTTGTGATTTTTCACAATCCACCTGATTTAATAACAATCTGATCACTTCATTCATTGTTCCCATTTCTAGATCATGTATTAAATGTGTTTTAAAAAAGCACTTTTCCCAGTATAGATCTCTATGGTACTCCACAGTAATATATCTTTAATAGTGACAACACATAGAAAAAAAATTAAATTAAAAAAATTTAAGATGATACCTTTTTGTTGGATTAACTTATAGCTCCTTTTACAAAGCCGCACTAGGACCTTAATGAGCGGAATAGCGCGTGCTAAATTGCTGCATGCACTAGCCGCTACCGCCTCCTTTTGAGCAGGTGGTAGATTTCCGGCTAGTGCACGCTAGTCCAATGCGTGCGATAAAACCGCTAGCGCGGCTTTGTAAAAGGAGCCCTTAATACATTCTGATTAGCTTCTTCAGATCAGAAATGAGCGAATATCAGAATATAAAGTATGTGAAACATCAAAACATTCCAGTCTCACAGGATGAGGTAAGAGGTAAGATGAATGTCCCTTTTGGGGGGATCTATGAGTGGAAGTCATTCGTACTGTGGAGGTCATTCGTACTCAGACTTGGAGTGGTCTTATAAGACTTTGTTGCTTGGTATTATGAGCACCTTGCTTGTCACTGGTGTTGGGGAATCTCATCGCTGATTTTTGTTGGTGGCTTTTGGGCTTACTAGAAAGGTCATTCTGCAGCATTGGATGGGTGATACGCAGCCCACTGTTCAACAGTGGTGGGCGAATATGTCCCAAATGGCAGTCTGGGAGTGTCTCCATAGGAAAGATATGGGGAGTCATCTACAGTCTTATCTGGAGTGCTAGAGCACCTTTTAGGAGGGAGTCAGAGTCCTGGGAGTAGGGGTGTGGTGGGAGGGGCAGTGGGATAGGGTGGGAAGGGAGGGGGCAGTGCTTTTGTGTTTTTCCTTTCTTTTCTCTTTCCTGGTTCTATAAAATTAAAAAACTGGAGCTTGCAGGGGGATTTCCTGTTAGGGGATCCTTGCAGGGGACCCTTTGGCCTCTCAGTGGTGGTGGGGGGGGGGGGGTGGATTCTGTGTTTTTGATACACTGCCATTTTGTGTTTGGTTGGCTTGCTCTTGTTAGTTTTGTTAAAGGATGTTCTGTGATGCAGTTGCTTCTTTGTTGCTCTTGTTCTTTTTCATGTATGCTGGCTTATCCTCTTTGCATTGCTTCTTCAATAAACATATTAAAAAAAAAAGATCAGGGAGAATTGGGGAAGTGGGGAGTGATAAGAGGGTAACAAAGCAGAATAATTTTATGGTTTATAATGTGACAGAAAACCCAGATTTTTGCTACATTGTCTATCACGTGCTGGATTGCCTTAAAATTTCCTTTTAGTATCTTCACCACAAAATCATTGGTTTTGTAAAGTGCTGTCCTGCAGTGACGGTATCCTGGTTGCCACTGTGATGTCTTTGTAAATTGATTCTAGTCTTTAGCATCTGGCTTGTTTCTCCAATATAGCATTCTTCACACTTTTTGCACTGAATGATGCATACCATATTTGAAGATGAACATGTGTAGGATCCGCTTATGCCAAATGTTTTTTCCAATGTGAGTGACTGTAGAATCCTGTGAAATGCACAGTTTGCAGTTTGGTATATTACAGGGATATGTGCTACTTTTCTTTTTGAGCTTTTATCGGAAGCTTGTTTCTCACCAATTTTTGCTTCAAATTAGGTGGTTGTCTTTTTCAGTAATTCATCCTTCTGGAGTAATGGTGCCTGTAAATCTTTTATAATTTATTATTTATTTTTTTTTCAGTTTTTCCAGCTCTGGATTACAGCCTTTGAAAACTAATAAAAATGTATCAATTTAATCCAATAAAAAATGTATCAGCTTATATTTTTAAATGTTTTGTTTTATTTCTATTACCCTTAAAAGTGGACTAACATGGCTACCACACAACTTCAATAGTGACTAAAGCAAGTCTAATCCTGTCTGAACATTTCTCACATTTTGTTGTATCGGTGTGTCTGACTGACATTCATTTAAAGAAAAAGTTTTGCTTATGAACACACATTACTCCACACCTCTCAGGGGGCAAAATGCTTTTGGGGGGTAATGCATATTTCCAAATAGCATTCTTTAAATACAATAGCTGGGTAAGTCTCAATCCCCAGTGAGTCAACTTGGTGGAAGCAACATTGACATTAATTACAAATGAGAGCCTGTTGGGATAACTCACCATCACATTTTTACACTTACGACTTGCTAATTTATAGTCGACCAGTGGTTCTCAAATCAATTCTGGGAAACCACCAATCAGTCAGATTTTCAGGAAAATCCTAATGAATTATACGGATATGCATGCCTGTCACCTCCAGCATATGCAAATCTCTCCCATGCACAGGGAGAGCCTGAAAACCCAATTGGCTAGTTGTCCCCCAGGACTGGTTTGAGGATCACACCAGTAGACCATTGTTCTTTATATAACTGTTCCAGTTCTGGTTAAGTTCTCATGTGGATAGCAATCTTCAAGGCATTCTACAGATTTACTATGGACTGAGGTCAGTGATTGGACTGGGCCAGCCGCTCAAGGACATTTACTATTTTATTCCTTAGCTATACCAATGTAATTTTGAATGTGTACTTCAGGTTATTGTCACAATAAAATCTGAGCTTCTATGCTGTTTTAGTGTTCTTGCAGAGAGCAGCAGATTTTCTTGACAGGCTTTTTAGTATATTTTGAAATGTATTAGCTTCTCTGTCCCGGTAACTATTTGCATTCAGACCAGAAAGTTCTATTTTAGTTTTGTCATAGCATTTTGTCATATAATATTAATTTACATACTTAAAATGAGATTCAAAGTGGATTTTTTGAGTACTATACAGGCTAGATTTGTGTATACTTTGATTAGTCTTGGCCATGTGCACGCTTTGATTCGTCTCAGCCATGAAAGCTAGATCTTTCAAAGTTGTTCTCAGCCTGATCAGATTCCTCTTTGTTCAGCTATTGAAAATATACAGAATTTTTTTATTTTTTTAAATTTCAACTAGTTGATGGCTCATGAATACAAGATTTTATTCCAATGATATTATATGCCCACATGTACGTATCTAGATGATTTATGGATCTGGTTCAGGTCAGTGCTGGAGGGCATGTGCTCAAAAAGGCACCTTTTCTCAAATTTGGTGGGACTGTCCCAAATCACAAGATTACTGGAAAATGTATTGCAACTCATAAGAAATATACTAAGGGCTCCTTTTACTAAGCTGCACTAGCGGTTTTAACGCACGCTAGACGCTAACGCCAGCATTGAGCTAGCATTAGTTCTTGACACGTAGCGCAGGGTTAGCACGCGTGGCAATGCAGCATCTTAGTAAAAGGAGCCCTAAATGTTCATTTGACTTTATGCTAAATGGGCCCTATTAGGGTTGGCTTTAATAACCACTTTGGCTTAAGTGTGTCCAGCTTCATATTACAAGTAAATGGAAATACCCTGTAGGGAGTTATTCACGAAATTGATCACATTTACCTGATGACTAAATTGATGGCACTATGTAAAGATGCTATGGGTACATTTTAAGCATTTGGGCATCTTATCATTCTTGGAGGGGGCCTCCTGCTGTGACATTAAACTGTTGCTCAGCTGAATCTGGATAGACTATCCCAAGTTTCTGTACCCTATTGGTTCCTTTGTTTAGTCAGGTGTTGAGGGGGCTGGAGGGGTGCTGGGGGAATGAGGGTTAATTTTCCTAAATGGGCTATTCTCTTGCATTCTGGGAATGCAAGTTTCTGTTTGCATTGTTTCAAGTTCTGAATGAAATTATAAAGAAGACAATAAAGATGGGGAAAAAATGTCTCTGTAGAACATTGAATCTACTTTCCCTGCAGGTATTATTTTTGGAAAGGTTCATAGTGACCAAGATGATAAGATGGAACTCCAGCTCATATGATGAAAAGGCTAAAGAGGTTAGGGCTCTTCAGCTTGAAAAGAGATAGCGGAGGGGAGATATAGTTGAGGTCTACCAAATCCTGAGTAATGTAGAACAAGTACAAGTGAATCGATTATTTACTCTAACAAAAATTACAAAGACTAGGGAACACTCAAAGTTGCATGGAAATGCTTTAAAAACAAATAGGAGAAAATGTTTTTTTTTGTTGTTGTTGTTTCTAAACAAATAGTTAAGCTCTAGAACTCAGTGGCTAATGTAGCTCGGTTTAAAAAAAGGTTTGGACAAATTCCTAAAGGAAAAGTCCAAGGACTACTTACTATTGTGACAGACATGGGGGAAGTCACTGCTTGCCCTGGGATTGGTAGCATGGAAATGTTCTACTATTTGGGTTTCTGCCGGGTCCTTGTAACCTGGATTGGCCACTATGCAAATAGGATATTGGGCTAGATGGCCATTGGTCTTACCCAGTATGTAGCTTATTCCTCTGCCAAAACCCAGTCTAAAAGCCAGCTTATTCCTATGCCAAAACTTAGTCTAAAAGCCATTACCTATCAGAGAAAACTAACTAAAAATGGACTGAGTGAGTTTTTGAAATGTACTCTTCATTTGTGGACCACTCTGACCTGCTTGTTAGACAGGGCAGTATATCAAAGTTTTAATAGCTAGAATCTAGGCGTCTACTTTCCTTTATAGAATATTAGCTTAACCATGAAAATACATGTCTGTAAGTTAGATGTGTCCATTTATACTAACAAAAATTGGTCCACAGTCAACGTTTATTAACAAAAATCGGTCCACAGTCAACGTTTACGGACAGTATTGGTCACAGAGTCTTTAAGGGTTTTTAGAAGCCTTCCATTTATACTAGCCATACAACTAGCATTAGTGTGTGTCCCTAGTTCTGCAGATGTGTGTGTAATTTATGGCATGTGTGTAAATTGTGCCCACACTCTGCCCAGACTCCACCCTTGTGTACACCCACCTGTGGCATAACTAAGGGGGGGGGGCAATACAGTTCAGCAGTGGCCACCTTTCTCCCCTCTCCCCCACACCTAGATCCAGCCTTTGCCTCCACCATCACCAGCCCACAGCCAGGCAACCACCTCCTTTCTCTAAACTTCTCCCTTCCCGAACCTCATCACATTTGCAGAAGAAACAGAAATGCATATCTGCTTCCTGTATCAGCTCCACAGACTTCTCTCTGCCGTGCCATGCCCTGGTTAATGTCGCTTCTTGTTTTTTCTCTTGCAGAATTCTGCAGAGGAAACACTATGGGGTCGGAACACGTAGCAGATTCCTAGCGCTGCTGCTACCCAGGAACTCAGGTACACTTGGGAGGGCCATGAGCGAGGGCAGGTGGCAACAATTACCAGATCCGGGGCAGAAACCGAGGGGGTAAGATGCAAGATTATTTATGTGGTGAGGGGGTTAGTTTTGGAAGACCCACCCAAAACAACAGGTCTGGCTATGCTACTGACATCTATCTTTAAAATACACACTATTTAAGATACACACACCTATATTTACAGAATAGAGCTCAGGCACCATTTTGGCACCCATACACACATATATGCCACTATGCTAATGAAATACGTGCATAATCAGTGCATACTTTATTGCCCTGTCAGTGGTATAGCAAAGGAAGGATGTGCCTGGGGCGGTGGTGCGCAGCATCACCACGCCATGTGCTCCCACGTACTTTCCCCGTGCATACCTCTTCAGAATCTTCAGTGGCAGTGAATGGCATCTCTTAGCTGCTGCTCGTGCCGGCCTCAGTTTTCCCTCTAGCATCGCTTCCGGTCCCACAACCAGGAAGTGAAATCAGGAGGAAAGAGCTGAGGCCAGTGTTGAGTAGTAGCTGCTCACTGTCATCAAAGGTTTTAAAGAAGTAGGTGGATGAAGAGAAGGAGAGGTACCGGTGCCCCCGCCAAGATTGTGCCTGGGGCGGCCCACCCCCTTCACCCCTCTTGCTATGCTACTGTGCCCTGTTAAAATGCAGTAGGTGTCTTTTCTCTACTTTAACTGCATAGGAAAATGTTGGTCACGTCTCCAGCAGTTAAAATGGAGCCTTTAATCAACTCATATTTCATAGCTACTCTTTTTAATTTATTCATTCAGTTTTCTATACCGTTCTCCCAGGAGAGCTCAGAACGGTTTACATGAATTTATTCAGGCACTCAAGCATTTTCCCCTGTCTATCCCAGCGTGCTCACAATCTATCTAATGTACCTGGGGCAACGGGGGGATTAAGTGACTTTCCCAAGGTCACAAGATGCAGCGTGGGTTTGAACCCACAACCTCAGGGTGCTGAGGCTGTAGCATTAGCCACATCCTTTACTGCAGACCCTGTTGGTTTTCCCCTTTTATTTGTTTTGCATTAACCACAGTGCCATACTCTCCCCTTTTACTGCACCTTAGTAAAAGGTCCCCTAAAAACATGTCAAAGGTTTATTTTTTTATTGTTTAGCTATCATAAATATAAATTGTGGCTTCTGTAACAATTAATTATAACATTTGGATTTATAATCTGCTATACCTTTCAGTTCTTAGCGGAGTACAATGTTAAGAGACTGGAAATTACCAGGAATTGTTAATACTCTGTCTTCACTTTGCACTATAGCCAAAATACTCAAATGATGTGAATAGGAGACATTCTTACATGCTAATATACTCTTCTGTTTGTAGAATTAACATGTACTTGCTCATTGTTCTGTCACAGGAATGTGATGAGAACAGAAACAGTGTTGTCATGATGCATAATATGCCATACCTCATTTCACCGACTTGATGTACTACAGTAGTAATTTATGAAATGTCTCAATTTCCCCCAGAAACTTTCACATTTGTACTGCAAGTGCCTTAAATCACTGCGCCACTTCCGCATTCATCTCAGCTCAAACAGGACTTTGGAATACTGCTAAATGTATTCAGACTTATCAGAGGTACTCACTATAAAAATGGAAAGGGCGTAGCCTCTTCATAGTGCACACAGTTTTTTTTTTTTAAAGTATAATAAAGAGCAACACACCTTAGAACAGGGGTAGGGAACTCCGGTCCTCGAGAGCCGTATTCCAGTAAGGTTTTCAGGATTTCCCCAATGAATACACATTGAAAGCAGTGCATGCAAATAGATCTCATGCATATTCACTGGGAAATCCTGAAAACCTGACTGGAATAAGGCTCTCGAGGACCGGAGTTCCCTACCCCTGCCTTAGAAGAATGCATACATGCAATACCAAAACAACAAGGAAGCACTGTCCTACTTGTAAACAAATGAACTGAAATGACAGTCAGTATTGTCTTTCTCTGATAAATATATACAGTTCAATTTTGCAAAATGCATGACCCACATAAAGGCTCCGGTATCTAGAAATAGTTATTGTATGCCATTTTAGGCCTATTTTAGTCAGAGAAATCAGCCTTCTAAAATTAACTCTCTACATATGTATGTATGTCTCTCTGAACATCTATTTCTCTTCCACCCACTGACTTCTGAACTGCTCATCTAATTGTACTCAAGTTTCAACCACAGATAACAGAACACTTTATGACAGGGGTGCCCACACTTTTTGGGCTTGCGAGCTACTTTTAAAATGACCAAGTCAAAATGATCTATCAACAATAAAATTAAAAAAAAACACAACGCACACTGTACGCATAGAATTGTTAATTATCATTCTTATTCCAGGGTTTTTTCAAAGAGGTCAAAGCAGATGACTCTATGCACTGTCACCTCAGTAACAACCATACAAAAATAGACAAATACCCACCCCCTCCCTTTTTACTAAACCACGATAGCAGTTTTTAGCGCAGGGAGCTGCGCTGAATGCCCAGCGCTGCTCTTGACGCTCATAGGCTCCCTGCGCTAAAAACCTCTATTGTGGTTTAGTAAAAGGGGACCATATTGAAAAATATAGAGAGCAGATATAAATTCAGACACATTTTGATCACTAAATTTAAAATAAAATCATTTTTCCTACCTTGTCTGGTGATTTCATGAGTCTCTGGTTGCACTTTCTTCTTCTGACTGTGCATCCAATCTTTCTTCCCTTCTTTTAGCCTGTATGCTTCCTCTCCTCCTGACCTCATTCTCCCCCCCCCAACGTTTTCTTCTTCTCTCTCTGCCCTCTCTTTCTTTCTCTCTTCATGCCCCCTTTCTTTTTTTCTGTTTCTCTTCTTTCCTTCTGTCTCCCTGCCTGCCCTCTTTCTCCCTCCTTGCCCTCCCCCAAGCCACTGCCACTGCCGATGCCATCGGATAACAGGCCTCCAAAGCCGCCCGCCGCCGGCCAAGCTCTCCTTGCTTCGGACCCACCAGCATTCCTCTCCCCGACGTCAATTTTGCCGTCGGAGAGGAAGTTCCGCTGGCCAGAACTTCCTCTCCGATGGCAGAATTGACGTCGGGGAGAGGAAGGCTGATCGGCCCAAGATCGACCTATTGGGAGAAATGCTGCCGGGTCCTGCCTTTGAGGAAACAGAAAGTAGGCAGCACCTGGCAGCAAGAAGAGCAAATCGCAAGCTTCACTACCTGTCTCCCTCTTTAGTCCGCAAATGGGGCTCTAACATGTGCGTGCCGGCTTCCCTTCTCTCCCCCCACTCCCCCCGGGACATAACTTCCGGTTTCAGAGGGAAGAGAAGGGAAGCCGGTACAAGCACACGTTAGCCCCCGGAGCATAAATTCTCCAAGCCGGTTTTTTGGTTTTTTTTTAAATGTTGAGCAACGGAGGCAGCAGCAGAATTCAGGAGCAGGCCAATCAGGAGGGGAAAAAAGAGAAGGGAAGAATGGAACCCGCTCTGTGATCAACTGGGATCGCCTGAGCGAGCGACCTGTCGATCGCAATCGACGTGTTGGGCACCCCTGCTTTATGACATCCACTTTTCAACTGTCACAAACATATGATGCCCACAGCACCTTGGACTACTGAAAATTCAGTCTGATAAAATTCAGTGTACACCGAGATGCCATTCACTATCTGGAAAGCTAACTTGCCTTTGGTTGATGCTAAGCAATTTGAAAGCTGGCTTGCCATTGGTTAGGTGTTACAAACATAAGCAAATGTACGTATCAAAGAGAAAATGTGTTAGATTTGGTTAGATTTAGATTAATACTGTATAAGCCCATGCGTAAGTTGAGAAATTTAGACTTTAAAATAGCTTCTTTAAAACAGGCTCGTCTTATTCAATGGTGATTTTCCTGGGCAAGCATCTCTCCTACTGTCATGGTTGCTTTACCCTGTCTGTCCTTACTGACTTTTAATCATCACCCTGATTTTTATTATTGTAAACTGCTTTGGGTTAACATTTTTGTTAATAATTGCAGCATATGAAATAAAGTAACTGTAACTGTACTCCCCTCCCCGGTCTACCTTGAAATCTGGGAATCACACTAGACACACATCTAACTATGATTGATCACACGAATATAGTGGTGAAGAAGTGCTTTTGCACACTGTGGAAATTAAGGACCATTAAAAAATACTGGTGCAGTCTTTGGTTCTATCAATACTGGACTACTGCAATATCGTTTATCTGGGTATCCCAAAGAAAACAGTACGAAAATTAAGAATAGTACAGAACACGGCAGTTCGCTTGATATTCGGATTGAAGAAAAGCGACCACATTAGCCTCTACTACAGACTGTTACACTGGTTGCCAATGGAGGCGCAAATAATGTTCAAATTTGCCTGTATTTGTTTCAAGCAGGCCTGGGGACTAGCACCTTCCTATCTTCTATCACATTTCGTACTATACAACCCCACACCGTCAACCAGAAACTGTAACATATTTGCATACCCAAGGATCACCGGCTGTAAATACAAATCCTTTTTGGACAGGTCTTTCATGTTTCAAGCAAGCAAACAGCAGTCCTGGCTGGGTAACTACATCAATGGAGCCAGGCTGACCTACGGCGCCTTTCGGAGAGTAATTAAAACCGTACTATTTGACAGATTCATCTCCTAAACAGAAGCCACACAAAATTTATATTTTCCTTCTGTCTATTTCTTGTGTAATATGTTGTACCTTTACTATTTGCACTCTGTAATTTGTTGATTGTTCAGCCCTCTTCGGAGTGAACCGCCTAGAAGTCATCTGACTATGGCGGTATAGAAGAATAAAGTTATTGTTATTATTATTATTATTTATCTGTCTTTAGAGGTTGCCAGCAACATCAATGATACAAATACACTGCCTGGAGTCTTTCCTCTGATGTGTCCTGCCCATGTAAAAACAGGAAATTTCGTCAGAGAGGCTCTGGGACATTTTAAAGTAAATGGGAGTGGGATGAGGCATGGAGAGAGAGGTGCTGGACCATATGAGGGAGGAAGGTCTCAAGGAGAACCTTAACTTATACATTGATCACAGCAGTTCAGCCATATGTAGCCCCCAAAATGTCCTCAACTTATACATGGGATAGAGGTATACATGAGTATAAACACCACTCACACCTTTCAGACCTGAGCTCAAGGCATGTTCCATCTAGGTAAATGAGTTATTTTGTTGCTCAAATTAGCTCTTATGCCATGTACCTCAGGCAATGAGATAACAGTGGGAAAAGCAACATCTTTACTCTGTCTTCCCTCATTCTGATAAAACCAATAATGTAAGGGTAAAGTCGTATAAGTCAAGCACAGACTCAAAAAGAAAATGTACTGTATATTAGTTTTAGCAGAGAAACTACATACATATCATGTCAACAAAAATATATAAAAAGGACAGAAAAATAATAGTAAATACAAAAAAATAAGAGAAAACAGACCTCATACACATCAGCCGGGACTACACTAAAGATAATTTCCTTCAGGAAACCAAAGTTTTGGAACAAAAACTAGTATCCCAGAATTATCTTTGGTCTATAGTTAAAAAAGCAAAAAAAAACCCAAACAAACAAAAAAACGTGCATTGAACAGTACTATAAACTGAAAAGGAAAATGAGGGAAAAAAGGGAAAGGAATTGCAGAGGAGAGGTGTGGGAGAGGGAAGGAGAAGAGAGAGATGTCCGACCAATGGGGGTGAAAGGAGAGATGGAAGGGGGAGGCATACAGTTTCTGGAAGGGGCATAGAAGGAGAGAAGATGCCATATAGGGGAAGAGAGACGGCAGACAGTGAATGGAAGGAAGAGAGTTACAAGAAGATGAGGAAAGCAGAAAGCACAGAAGACAAAGGTAGAAAAAAATTTTCTATTTATTTATTGCTTTAGGAGACATGTGTCACTGTTTCTGTGGTGTTGCATTGTATGCAGAGTCCAGCTTCTTACTGGTTCAATTTAACCTTTGTCTATGTATTTCTATTTTATCCCCCCTTTTACAAAACTGTGGAGCGTTTTTTAGCGCCAGCCGTGGCGGTAGCAGCTCTGATGCTCAGAATTCTATGAGCGTTAGAGCTGTTACCACACTACAGTTTTGTAAAAGAGGGAGGGGTTAGTTTGCTAAAATCCACACTACAGTTTTGTAAAAGAGGGAGAGGTTAGTTTTTGATTACATATTCCATACTAGGCGAAGGTGTTTTCTGTGTTCTGTATGTTCGAAAGGCATGGTGTTTTGTTAGGCTTGACTGCAGGATTGATCTGTACTAGTCTGGCTTGTTTAGTTTTACAATGGGTGTATTGATGTTGTACTGCTCACTGCATATGTAAGATGCTGCCTTTTCCTAGGTACTCATGTGTGGTCCAGTGGTTGGAGCTACAGGCTCAGCACCCTGGGGAAGTGGGTTCAAACCCTGCGCTGCTCCTAGTGACCCTGGGCAAGTCACTCAGTCCTCCATAGCCCCAGGTACGTTAGATAGATTGTGAGCCCACTGGGACAGATAGGAAAAATGCTTGAGTACCTGATTTTAACACCGCTTATATAACCTTGATAGGTGGTATATAAAAACCTAATAAACTTGAAACTTGTGACGTGTGGCTTGTTACTAAAAATCATGCTTTCTGTACAGATGGGGGGTGTCAAAAAAATGATGGGCCCCGGGTGTCACATATGCTAGGTACACCACTGCACTTAGAGTATATTTGTAAAATTGTCTCGATATCACATAGAAACGTTGCTATGGAATATTACAATTTAACACAGAAGTTAGCATTCCCTGTGAGAGCAATAACTTTCATTTAACTCAATTTAACATGATAAGACACAGCATTATGCAGAATATCATACTACATTATCAATAAACCACACCATCATTGTGTTTGGGAAAAGGTTAACTCAGATTCAGGAAAATATGATGAGTCTTCCACTTCTCCAGTTTTCTGCACTGGAGTACAAGGGTTCATTCTACAGAGAAATATATCAGGTATTTTTTCTGCAGTAAAAGAGCCTGGTGGATATAGAAGAAAGGAGAAGGAAGAAGGCATTTGTTATACTTACAGTAAGAAAATACAGAATAAGGCATAAAATGAAGCAAATCAATAACCTATTTCAATCCTACATATCCCCTCAAAACGTAGTTTTCAGACGTGTACTGGAAGCAAGACTATTCCCCTCTTTTACTAAGGTGCGCTAGCGTTTTTAGCGCACGCTACAGATTAGTGCGCGCTGCCCCCATGCTAAGAACTAACGCCAGCTCAAAAGTGGCGTTAGTGTCTAGCACGCACGCTAAAACCGCTAGCGCAGCTTAGTAATAGGAGCCCTATGTCTAAAGAGCTCAGTTTGCTGCGTAGTCATAATGAATATGCATGAGATAGTTTTGCATACGTCGGAGACGGTCTACACAAATCTGCCTCATGCATATTCACAGTGACTCCTAAAAACCAGACTAATTCTGTCTCCAGAACAGGGCTGATTTGCAAACCATTACCCTACCTCCAATCTCTGGGCAAAAAGACTTCAGTTGCCTGCAGGGTTTGGAGGGGACGGGGGAGAAAATATCAAATACTGAGAACTACTCCCACGTTTTCCCTCAAAAGTCCGTGGGCAGAACAATCCATATAACTTATTTCAACATACTTTTTCTATAGATTCAAAACTGGAGAAACCTGTCTGATGCCTTTTTATAAAACTTTGTGTACTGTTCCTTCCCTATGGCCTGTCTGCCATGAAAAGGCCCACTTTTACTATCAGAACCTAAACAGGGTCAGGCCTGGCTAATACCTGGATGGAGGACCACTGGGGAATACTAGGTGCTGTAGGCTGCGTGGCCCTATATTGGGCAGCAGCAACCTAGTGGAGCCACATACTGCATGGAAGAAGGATATGGCAAACCACTCATACAGAGAATAACACAGGGACAAATTTTTCTCCGTCCTCACGTCCCATTCCGGTAAGTTATTTTCCTGTCCCTGCAAGCTCTGTCCTCATCTGCACAAGCTTCAAACACTTTAAAATCATAAGGACATGGTCATACTTTCCAACAATAGAATGACCAGACCTGAATAGACTCTATAAAAAATGCAGCCAAGCAGTGTGCAAATTAAACAACTGCCCTCCATACCTGTTAAAAACCACCACACCAAATTTCGAACCCACCTCATACAATGGATTCAATGACTGCTCACAGAGGGCCAATTCCCACATGAACTCAGCAAAATTATAATCACACCTATCATGAAAGACTCATAGGGTGCATCAGATCTCCCTTCCAACTATAGACTGTACGTGAAACTAATGGAAGGCCTAGTTGCACAATACCTCACAAATTACCTAGAAGATCACAACCTACTTCATCCCACACAATCTAGGTTCAGGACCAACCACAGCCCAGAGACACTGCTTGCATCTCTCCTGGACACAGCACAACAGCACCTAAGTAAAGACAAGAGGATCCTAGTCATATAACTGGATCTCTCCACAGCATTTGATCTGGTCGATCATACTATCCTATTACAGATACTGGAAGCCACAGGAATCACGGGAAGGGATTCCTGCAAACCAGATCCTATAGAGTCAAGATCAATAGGGAAAAAATCAGAATCCTGGCCAACCCCTGTTGCATACCTCAAGGATCACCACTATCTCCAATGCTTTTCAACCTCTACATTACATCCCTTGGCATCAGTCTGGACCATTTAGGCATTACATCATACAGCTATGCAGATGACATCACTATTCTCCTTCCTTTTGACCAATCGACTCCCATCTCTACAGAGAAACTGCACAAGACATTAGCAACAGTGGAAAAATGGATAATATCTATATCCCTGTAATTAGCACAATTTCTCACAGCACCATATATCCCTCCACTCCTGTACCTTGTTCTTTAGTCTGTACCTCTTCTGGTAATGTCCAGCTAACATCTTTTGCAATCCGCCTAGAACTGCAAGGTTAAGGCAGAATATAAATCATTAATGTGATGTAATGTAACTATACTGCCCTGACAAGCCAAAGCACAGCAATTGTTAAGAATGTAACTGTTAAGAATGTAATGTAAGTTGTGGGGAGTGTGTGATGCAGTGGTTGGTTAAAGCTACAGTCCCAGCACCCTGGGGTTATGGGTTGAAATCCTACACTGCTCCTTGTGACCCTGGGCAAGTCACTTAATCCACCAAAATTATATACAAGATGAGAAATAACATATATTAATTAAAAAAAAAAATACCCTTCTCAAAGGTCATTTCAATTTTCTTAGTCCAAATTATCCTGAGGTGTATATCCACTATGAATAGCTCATAAACTTAATTCCTTTTTAGTTATTATCTAAGGGGCTGAGCCTCAGATCCCCATGTGTTGTATATGTTTCACAAGCACACCAGAAAGGGAATTAACCTCACTGGCTCATGCGCCCCTCCTGCCCTATTGTTAATCAAAAACACTTTTAGTTCTTAAACTTATGTTTTTTAAACAAGGACTAAAAGTTAAGTCCTTGTTTAAAAACCATAAGTATAAGAACTAAAAGTGTTTTTGATTAACAACAGGGCAGGAGGGGAGCATGAGCCAGTGAGGTTAATTCCCTTTCTGGTGTGCTTGTGAAACATATACAACACATGGAGATCTGAGGCTCAGCCCCTTAGATAGTAACTAAAAAGGAATTAAGTTTATGAGCTATTCATAGTGGATTTACACCTCTGGATAACTTGGACTAAGAAAATTGAAATGACATTTGAGAAGGGTATTTTTTGAAACAAGTCACTTAATCCCCCAGTTCCCAAGGTACATTCGATAAGAGTGTAAGCCCGCCGGTACAGATAGGGAAAAATGCGTGAGTACCTGAATAATTTGTAATCCGCATAGAATTGTAGGATATGCAGAATATAAATAAATACAAGAAAAGTAAAAAATTATACATATATATTGAATAAATCCCCATGATGTACGGTAATTCTTGTCCAAAATACCGTGTTGTGGCTTAACATATCTTCCTTTCTCCTTTTTATAAAGAGATACTGTTGTGTTGTACTGTTGCTGCATGCTTGAAAATGCATCCAATGTCAAATGTCAAAAATTTGAGTTATTTTGTTCTGCCTTGTCAGGGTAGTATAAAGGAAAATGTATTTATGGCCTAGTATCTTATAGGCATATCTTTGAAAATTTGATGAGTCCCACGTAAGCAGCAGCAGCAGCATGCACCTACATGGGAAGAAAATATTTAGCGATTCCTCATCACTGCTTGAAAGCAAACTAGAAAGTGTAACAGTACCTCATTAGCCACATGAGCTATTACTAAAATATATCTTGATATCACATGCATGAATTGCATAGCAAAAGACTGAAAGAAAATAAGTAATGTTCTGAACAGTATTTTCCCTGGATGGACCTTGTCAACAAATGTATTCTTTTAATACAAGTAACTTAGCCATGGAGTTTGTTGGCTACCAGTTTCAATCATCATAATTTTTTTTTGTATTTTGGGGTCCTTTTATTAAGGCATGCTAATCGATTTAGCGCGCGCTAAAGATTAGCATGGGCTAAATGTTAAGGCATCCATGGGTGCCTTAGCATTTAGCATGTGTTAAATCGGTTAGTGCACCTTAATAAAATGACCCCTTTATTAGGTATTTATATACTGCTTATCGAGATTATCTAAGCAGTTTACAATTAGGTACTCGAGCATGTCTCTATCTATCCCGGTAGGCTCACAATCTATGATCGAGTGATTTACTTAGGGTCACAAGGAGCAGTGTGGTGTTTGAAACCACAACCTCAGGATGCTGAGGCTGTAGCTTTAACCAGTAGGCCACTCCTTCCTCATAACCACAAAGAATTCAAAATCTTAATATAAAGGTGTGACTAATGGAAGCTAGCTACTGGTAAAGTACAATAACTAAAATAGTTTCATTTCTATTGAGGACAGCGGTATCAGTGCTTACTAGATTTACTGCCAAATTACATCCCGTACCACTCACCACAAAAACATCTCAGCAAGCAGCCATGGACATATTCAGCTAGCCAACTGAAATCACTACTTGATTGATGGGCTGAGGGCATTAAGCGACATAGCAACATCTGACAGCATGGCAACAGAAGTGCTGCATACATGAAAAATCAGAGCCCCCCTCCTCCCCCCACCAATACTGCCAGAACTGCAGGGATACTGGATCTGAAAATAAAGTGGTTAGACCTAACCACCTCTTACATTCTCCATGTTCCCTTATAGATAAATAACGTAGGTAATGTACCTTTGCATAAAATTTACATATATGCAAATTCACCATGCTGTATTTTTCTGTGTATACAATACATGTACCTGAACATACTGTGTTATATAAACTAAACAGAATGGTGATGCACAAGATGTTGGATCTGTACAGAATTTTGCAAATATTTACTGTTCATATAGACATAACTCTTATTTTATCTATATTGTATATTCTATGTTGTTGTATTCTTTAACATATTTATACAGTGTATATTTCTTGTTGATCAGGCCACTCCTTGTATATCCAGGAGATCATTTTTATAATCCCCCCTTCTATCTTTCCTCTATGTATCTATTTACACACACACAAACATTTATTGTAGATATGAAAATTCTTTACAGACCTAACCGCATTGTACCTCATCACTCTGCAGATATTTTAGAGCAGTAGATCCTGTACTTAACCACTTTGCTGACTAACTTCAGAAACATATATGAAACAAAGAGCCATCAGTTTCATGACATTTTCCTGACGTGAAAATGAACTCACTTTCGTGGAAAACACTATTTTCAGCTGTACTACAGTATATCTGATATCCGCTTCAATTTTTAATAAAGTTCCAAACCAACTGCATCACCAGCCCCGGTTGGTTGGATTTTTCTATAACATTGTTACTTTTTTTCCCCCCACAGGAATATAATAGACAGAGACCGGCAGCTCTTCAAGGCTGAAGTGCCAGAGCAGCCCAGCATCACGTCTCTTACCATGTATGAGCCACAGTAAACCGCCGCTGCTTCGGTATGTTACTGT
Organism: Geotrypetes seraphini; assembly: GCF_902459505.1. Classification (NCBI taxonomy): domain Eukaryota; kingdom Metazoa; phylum Chordata; class Amphibia; order Gymnophiona; family Dermophiidae; genus Geotrypetes; species Geotrypetes seraphini. The sequence goes on along the minus strand of NC_047084.1, from coordinate 45,855,587 downwards.
TCAGAAGCATCCTGCGCAGGAGCCGGGGAGAATTTCGGGGAGAAATAATTGGAGACAGCCGAGGAGAAACAATGGGAGACTTCCTGGACGCCTTAGACTTTTCATGCTGCAACAGGTTCTCCCTCAGTGTCTTCACGAGATCCTCGTTCAGCCACGGATTTGGACCGTGCGAATTGTCCACTTCGGGCACGGTCAAGGTATCGGAGCTTGCTGTGGGTTGAGCCATTTTTGTGGAAGAAAAAACTTTGCGAACGACTTTTTAGTAGAGTCACCCCCCCACCCCCACCCCAAAAAAAAAAACCCAACCAAAAACCCCCTCCTAAAGGCAAAATGCGCGAAACAATTTCTTGTCAGTTCAGTTGGCGGGAAAGGCGCAGCGCTCGGGACTCCTTGCCAGGTTTTATTCCGCGTTCAACATGGTGCTGCCTGTCTCAGTGTCTGTGCAGATAAGGATCTGTAAACAAAGCAGGCTAAGTCCTCCACAGAAGCCTATTAAACATTACCACTCCTCTCCCAACACTGGTTTGCAAGAGATCGTTGACTAACTAGCCTGGCCAATGTACGCAGAGGGAAGGAGCGGCGTTAAGCACTGCTTCGGTCAGAGCTACGGTGCTCCCCGTCCAACTCTTGGAACTAAATGCGCTGCAGCTGCCTGAGCGACTTCTGCTTATGTATACAGAAAGTAGGAGGAGGGCTTTAGCAACAGATGCCTGATCATAGTCACTAGGAAAACACTGGAGGACAGGTAAATAAACTGTACACTTGTGTGTCCATAATCTGGTCATTTACTTATAGAATCGGCCAACCGTTTGCAGATTCAGTTCATTAAGAATCAAATCTCTATTCTAAGTACAAATAGGAATAGAATGGAACAATGTTTCGATAGCTTTGGCCTTCTAGCCAAGATCAAGTGTACAGTGTCTGCTTAGTGTAGTAATATTTGATCAAGGCAATCAATCTGATGTCTCATGACTCACATAAAAGCAAATGCGAAATTGATTAACCCTATGCGGAAAAGCAAATATAAATCCTTTGGACAGACACTGTATACTATTTTTCCCCCCTTTAATATTTATTGATTTGTGGTTTTATATTCTGCAAATCCTTTGGTTCTCTGTGGATTCCAATATGGATAACAAATTGGTCATGACAGCACACAAATATCTGCATTGTTTGAAAAAAAAAAAAAAAAAAAACAACACCCCAAAACAAAAGCAATTACACTGTTAACATTCACAACATGTGGCAGGATATTTTAGAAAGGACACAATCAGAATTCAGACATTCATTAAAACAAATTAAATGGTTAAATATCAGTGGTTCAGAATGGAAATAAACATTTACTGTATGTGCCTGAAAATAAACATTTTAACCATTTTGGGGAAAATTCTATAACCAGTGCCTAAATTTAGGCATTGGTAGGTGCCCCGCCAATGCCTAAGTAACTGAAAAATGCAGTAAATAAATGGCAGGGTTCAAGTGCCTACAGCCACCTAAATAAAAAGTGGCTGCAATTGCAGCTAGTTAGCCACTTTTAGGCTGCAGAATGCTAAAGTAGGCATAGCCAATGCCCGAAGTGGCATTAGGCAATCTAAAGTGGTTTCCAGCCACGAACCATACCAAGATAGGCTGCTGAAATAGAGGCCTGGAAAACCCTGGCCTACATTTCAGCCACCTAGCTTTACTTAGACCGCAGCAGCCGATTGTGGCAGGGGAATTCCCTTTCCATCAGCTGAACGTCATGGATGCCACACAGCCGCAATTCTGTAACTGTTACAGAATCGCAGTTTCGGGGAGTCCCTGTCGCTCAGCTGATGGGGAGGGGGAATTCCCCTGCCACGATTGGCTGAAAGTGTCCGTGGCAGGAAACCCCTGAACTCCGCCGCAAGTTAGCTAGCAGGAGAGATTCCCACTCCCTCCTGCTGGCACTCTGCCCCCTCCCCCCCCCCAACATCCCTGGCAGGAGGGATGCCCAATCTCTCCTGCCGCCAAACCCTGCTAACATCCCTGGTAGGAGTAATGCCCAATGCCTCCTGCCAGCACCTCCTCCTGAACATCTCCAGCCCAATCTCTCCTGCCGCCAACCTCCGCTAAAATCCCCGACAGGATGATAAAGGGAGGGGATGGAACTTCTCTCATATGAGGAAAGACCAAAAAGCTTAGGGCTCTTAAGCATGGAAAAGAGACGGCTGAGGAGAAATATGACTGAAGTCTACAAAATCCCGAGTGGTACAGAATGAGTACAAGTGGACTGATTTTTTTACTCTGTCAAAAATTACAAAGACTAGGGGACACTCAATGAAGTTACAGGAAAATACTTTTAAAATATTTTTTTTACTCAGAGAATAGTTAAGCTCTGGAATGCATTGCCAGAGGTTGTGATAAGAGCGATTAATGTATCTGGTTTTAAGAAAGCTTTGGACAAACTCCTGGAGGAAAAGTCCATAGCCTGCTATTGAGACAGACATGGGGGTAGCTACTATTTGGGGTTTTGCCAGATACTAGTTACCTAGATGTGCCACCGTGAGGACAGGCTACTAAAATGGACCATTCGAGTGACCCAGTAAGACTATTCTTATGTTCTTATATGCCCAATGAGTTATGGCGACCAGAATTGCACATAATATTTGAGGTGCGGTTGCACCATGGAGCAATACAAAAGGCATAACAGTTTCATCTTTCTTTTCCATTCCTTTCCTGATAATTCCTAACATTCTATTTGCTTTCTTAGCCACCACTACACACCGAGCTGAAGGTTTCATCATATCTTCAACAATGATACATAGGTCCATTTCCTGGGTGATGACTCCTGACGTGGAACCCTGCATCACGTAGCTATAGTTCAGATTCCTCTTTCCCACATGCATTACGTTGCACTTGTTCACATGAAATGTCATCTACCATTTTGATGACCAGTCTCCTAAGGTCTTCTAGCAATTTTTCACAGTCCTCTTGCAATTTAACAACTTTGTGGTATCAGCAAATTTAATTGTCTCACTAGCTATTCCCATTTCTAGATCACTGATATATATGCTAAAAAAAAACAAAACCCAGCAGTCCCAGCACAGACCTCCGGGATACCCCCATTATTTACTCTTCTCCATTGAAAATATTGACCATTTAACTCTACTCTGTTTGCTATCTTTTACCCAGTTTAATCCATAATAGGACATTACCTCCTATCTCACAAGTGTCTAATTTTTTTAAGTACTTTGTCAAATGCTTTTTGAAAATCTAGATATACAATATCAACTGGCTCACCTTTATCCACATGTTTATTCACCCCTTTGAAGAAATGTAATAGATTGGTGAGGCAAGATTTCTTTAAGTAAATCTATGTTGGCTTTGTCCTATTAACCCATGCTGTCATTTTGTTCTTCATAATAGTCTCTACCATTTTGGATGGCACTGACGTCAGACTCACCTATTATTAGTCTATTATTTCCCAGATCATTTCTAGAAGACATTTTTTTTAAAATCTGTGTTATTTTAGCCACCCTCCAGTCCTCAGGTACCAAGTTGGTTTTAAAGATAAATTATTAATTATTAACATTAGCTCTGAAAGTTCATTTTTTAGTTGTCAGAATTCTGGGATATATACCATCTGGTCTAGGTGATTTGCTACTGTTCAATTTGTCAAATTGCCCTATTACATCTTCCAGTCTATAGAGATTTGTTCCAGTTTCTCTTATTCATCTGCATCAAATACCACTACTTTAATCTCTCTGTTATGGCCTTGTCTTCCCTGAGCACCCCTTTTACCCCTCGGTCATTTAGAGGTCCAACTGATTCTTGTTCCAGCTTCTTGCTTTTAATATATCTAAAAAAGTTTTTTTTTCTTTGTGTTTTTGCCTCCCACGCAATTGTCTTTGCATTTGACTTTCCATTTCTTTTGCTGTTTCCTCCTATTTTCAGTCAGATCTTTTTTCCACTTTCTGAACGATTTTCTTTTAGCTGTAATAGCTTCCTTCATTTAACTTGTTAACCCTGACAGCTGCCGTTTGGTCTTCCTTGCTCCTTTTTTAATAAGTGGAATACATCTTGTCTAGGCTTCCAGGATGATATTTTTGAATAACTCCACACATCATGTAAAGTTTTGACCTTCGCAGCTGCTCACACCTGCTCCTCTAAGATTTGGGTGTTTTGTTTGTTTGTTTTACCATTCCTCTCATGTTATCATAATCATAGAGGTATTTAAATCATATTTCCTCTCTGCCACCTTTCTTCCAAATTATACATATTGATATCTTTAAGAAGTCACAGAGCAAGGTATCCCTTTGCCAGTTTAGCTTTTGTGGATAAAGGGTGTGACCTCCCTTAATCCTTGTAGTGGAGTTCTGCTCAAGAACACTTTTCTGAAACCTAGATGACCAAGGTAGCAAATGTAAATCCTGACATTGATCTGTTAGGGCATACGTATGCACTTCCCTTCTTAAGCACAGAACAAGTGTTTAGTTTTTAGTTTTACATCACCCTAGTCCCTCCCAAAACATGCTTAGATCGCACACTTTTGCCATTGGCATGTTTTTCAGTTTTAGATGTTGTTGTCTTGCCTTTGTAAAATCAGAACATAGAGGTTTATGCAAGATAAACATTTAAGAGCCCGTTTATACTCATCTAAAATAAGAATGTCCCTTCTAAAATAAACTAGACTTTTAGAATAGTGAATGTAATCACATATTCATATTGCACCTCAAAACCTTAATATGTTAAATGTCTGTCTTCACGATCCTCAGCAGGGCCACCAAGCACTCAAATATCTTTCACAGTACTTGGCTTTAAACTCCAAATCATCATCGGATCATCTCCTTTAAATCAGCTGTGTGAAGTACCACTTTAACTTATTTAAATAAATATGTACTAAAGTAAAAAGAAAAATGCTAATTTAAAGGAGAAGATCTGATGACGATTTGGAGCTTAAAGCCAAGCACTGTGAAAGATATTTGAGTGCTTGGTGGCCCTGCTGTGGATCATGAAGACAGACATTTAACATATTAAGGTTATGAGGTGCAATATGAATGTGTGATTACATTCACTATTCTAAAAGTCTAGTTTATAATATAGCATTTTCATAGAGGCTTGAAAGAATTGCCACGGGTGAACAATCCTTCTAAAATAAACATCGTACTTCTTAGAATAAGCACACATTCAAACCTAAGAAAACTACTCATGGCACGTCTATCTGTAGGTAAATTTGTAAGTGAATTCCTGTTGTTTTACTAAAACTTTCTCTAAATTGAAACATTTTAAGCTTATTGCAAACAGTAAAATGTCATTTTCCTGCCAAACATCTGTCAAGAGGAAATTTTATAGTAATGGATCAATTATGGAACAAGCATTTTTATGGGTCTCATTCTCTGTGCCAATCACATTGAGGGTAAAATTAGCCATTTAACAGCAATCAGTTCTATTTTTGATTGACATTTAGTCGGAAGGAAAACAAGAGCTACTGATAACCTAAGTGCTATAATTATTAGGAGTAATATTTTGTATACTTGTCAATCTATCACTGGAAGCCAATATCATCTCATTCAGGCTGGAGATATGCTAACAAATGATAGCACTCATCAGAAGTTGAGCCAGTATGTTTTGCATCAATTGAAAAACATTCAGTTCAAACAATTTATTGAAAGCTTTTTTATGAATAAATACAAAAACAGGACAAAAACTTAAAGAGGAGGATAAATGTCAATACAATATCTAATTTATGAATATGAAAAGAAAAGGCTAGATATATTTAAGATATAATTAACACATTGACACTGTTCTTAGTCCCTGAGGGGCTGATTATGGAAGCAGCATATGACGTGTGTCAATCACAAACAGGTGCTGCTTCCAGAAGTGACCCTAGGCTCCAGAAATATAGGCCAGGGTTTAACAGGCCATCATTTCTGGTGTCTAGAATTCTGTCAGAATTGTGGCCAGAGGTACATAGTGATGCCAAAATCTAGCGCTGCCCCCAAAATGCATCCACTTCTGGGCTTCGGGGTCACTATGCACCACTAGCCCTAGGGATCTAGGCACCGGTCCCAGAGGCCCCACATAGCAGCAGCTATCTTTTTGTAATGAGGGTTTAATTGGGTTTTAATGGCTTAAAGACAGTGATGGAGCCACCCTAAGCATGTTCTGCCCCTCCCCTCCAGGCTACCTAGCATGCTCACGCGCCAACACCAGAGGTGGAGGTGTACCTTCCATCATCAAACCCAATCTCAACCCAAGATTAATAGACACTATCACAATAAACACACTTGAATGCCTCATCTTTTTAGTAGGACACAACATAGATCTTACAATAGCCTTGATATACAGAGCTCCCCATTCACCGATGACTGTCCTAGATGACCTTCAATCATCCTTGGTAAGGTGACAATCTCTTACAACCAGATCGCTATCCTAGAAGACCAACTTCACAAACTACCCAAACAAAACTGGATCCCCAGCAGATTTCCTCCTAGCACTCTGACGTGAGCTTCCACCAAATAGTCTCCTCACCGACCCACTCAGCAGGTCATGCCCTAGATCTAATCTTCATCCAAAATGACTCATCTACCAACACAACCACCAACTGCTCCATTGAACCAGTACCTGGTCTGACCACCATATTATCACATTCAACTACCCATACACGATTAAACAATCACCCCCAAAAAACAACCTCAGCAGAAGAAGGTCTATAACAATGCCTCAATCAACCTATGGGATCTCTCCTCAGGCCTTTCTAACCTAGCAAGAACACTGAACTCAATCACAAATCCATTGATGAAGCTGCCACAACCTGTCACACCCAAGTAAAAACACCTCTAAGGGGGCTTAGCCTCAGTCAAAGAAATTAAATGTTACCCTCCCCACAATCTCTCCTCCCTTTGGTTCACTGACAACCTAAGAACTAAGAAAGGAAAACTAAGAAAAGCAGAGAGGGAATGGTACAAATCCAGGCCAAATGGTACAAATCCAACTGGAGGAAACTGCATAAAGAATACAAACCAGCTATACTAGATGCAAAAAAGGCCTACTACTCCCAACAACTATTAAAAATCCCCAACCAATCAAAGAATCTTTTTACATTATCCAGAAAGATATTCTCAGCACCACAAGGAGACATTCAACACCTGAACACCAGCCTCGACAGCAAATTACTCTCAGACTACTTCGCTGACAAAATAAATATATGTTCCCACCTGGATGCTGTCATATAACCAACACCGATATCCTTCTGCCTAAACGGAACCCCCAAACCCACAACTGAAAAACTAACCTGTCTCCTATGCTAAGATGAGTGGGCTCAGTCAGTGTCATTTATTAATATTCTCAAAGGAGGATGATAAAGAATTTTAACCCATTGCTTAAATTCTGACCCCAGATTAAACCAGTCAATGAAAACCATTCTATTCAGTCAAATGCCTTTTTCAGCATCTAATAAAAAGGTCACCATAAGAGATTTCTGATTCCTAACAATACAATTAATATAAAGAAAGTCTAATACTTTTACCAATGAATCTACTTGCATAAATCCAACTTAATTGACTGCAATTAAATAAGTTAATACTTTATTTAAATGAAAATAGTTTGGTGAGAATCTTATAATCATTATCAGCAATGATATGGGTCTGTAGTTACCAACTTTAGCTAGATGGCTGCCTGGTTTTGGTATAAAAATGAATTAGCATTTACAAATCTTCTTTGTTTTACAGGAGAAAGATATAAAGCTCCATAAACTCTAGTTAGGAGAGGGGTTCTGGTTTTATTAAATTAATTGTAGAATTCAGCAGAAAGCCTATTGGGCCCAGAAGACTTATTAGAAGAGAGTGATTTAGAGGGGAATTCATCAAGGAGTGCTGTGTTAGTGTGCACTAAATACTAAGATGCCCATAGGAATATAATGAGCATCTTAGCAGATTGAATTGGAGGAGGCGTAGCGTTATATAATAAGGAGGGCCTTGAATCAAACGGACTAAATTCCTCAGGAGCAGAAACATACCTTGGAATCCCTATGGGTAGAAATTCCATGTATAAGGGGGAAAAGGATAGTGATAGGAGTGTACTACCATCTGCCTGACCAGGATGAACGCACAGATGTTGAAATGTTATCATAAATTAGGGAGGCTAACAAACTGGTTAACACAGTAATAATGGTTGATTTCAACTACCCGATATTGACTGGGTAAATGTATCATCAGGGCATGCTAGGGAGATAAAATTCCTTGATGAAATCAAGAGCATCATAATGGAGCAGCTGGTTCAGGAACCAACAAGAGGTGAAGCAATTCTAGATCTTGTTTTTAGTGGAGCACGTGAATTGGTGAGGGAGGTAATGGTGCTGGGACCACTTGATAACAGTGATCATAACATGATCAGATTTGACATAAACCCTGGAATAAGTTTACACAGGAAATCCAATACAACAGCACTTAACTTTAAAAAAGGAAACTATGATAACATGAAGAGAATGATTTTAAAAAACCTTAAATGTGTAGCTGCAGAGGTCAAAAATATACATCAGGCATGGAAGTTATTTAAAAATACCATCCTGGAAGCCCAAACTAGATATATTCCATGTATTAAAAAAGGAGGAAGGAAGGAAGACCATACGACAGCCAGTGTGATTAATGAATGAGGTGAAGGAAGCTATTAGAGCTAAAAGAGAATCCTTCAGAGAGTAGAAGAAGGATCCGACTGAAAATAATTGTAAACAACAGAAAGAATGTCTAGTCAAATGCAAGGCGCTAATAAGGAAGGCGAAGAGAGATCTTGAAAAGAAGATAGTGCTGGAAGCAAAAACACACAGTAAAAACTTTTATAGGTATATTAAAAGCATGAAGCCTGGAAGAGAATTTGTTTGACCGCTAGATGACCATGGGATAAAAGGGGCTTTCAGGAAAGACAAGGACATAGCAGAGAGATTAAATACATTTTTTGTCTTGGTCTTCACTGCAAGCTTCCTCTCATTTCACAAAAAAATTCTGTCATATAAATTTAACAGTGTCATACACTGTGCTGAAATTGTACTATCTTGGAAGCTTCTATACCACTACAAATGACTGGGGAGTCAATTCAGAGCAGTTTTCAAAGACATCTGTAATGGATTTTAAATATAGATTCAAATGGATTCCACTGTGATTGTTGCTGGCCTCCTAGCTGTTGGCTAGGGTATCATATTTAGCCTAATCAACTTACCAAATTTCTTTCAAATACATTCCCAGTTATGGTAAGAGAATAGGCTAACTAACTTTAGGTCAGCACTGATGTCTGCAGCTGGTGCACTTAGGATGTAATAAGCAACACCATCACTTAGGTGGGGAACGAAGGCCGCAATGCAGTTGAGTTTTCAGGATTTCTTCAATGAATATGCATGAGATCTGTTTGCATACAATGGAGGCAGTGCATGAAAATATATCTCATGCATATTCATTGGGGAAATCCTGAAAACCCGACTGGGTTGCGGCCTTTGTTCCCCATCCCTGATTTAGGTAATCTACCTTTACTTTTTGTTTCTATTTCTTTTCACAATGTGATACTGGATTACTTCCCTCTTCTCTTGTTTTGTGGATTGATGAACTATAACAAGATAATATATATATATATAAAGAGAGAGAGAGAGCCAATCTAGGTGCCTAAATTAATTTTATTAATTGATGATGATAATTGAAAGCGGCATTAAAAAACAAAAAATGATTACAAAAATTAATTTGCTGGTAGGTGTCTACCTCAGTAGTTGCTTACCACTTCGAGGTAGGTGCCTAAACCAAGATGCCTACCAGCATGTAGGCATGGTTAGGGGTGGATTTGGGGCATGGTTTGACTTAGGCGCTTACTAGAGAATGACACGGTGGCGGTTTACCCACGGCCACCGCATTTTAGCCGCGGGTCACCCGCCGAAAACGGGGAAGAAAACTAGCAGTCGCTGCGGCGACGGGGACAAGGCCATTCACCGCCCGCGGGGCGGTGAATGGTCTTGTCCCCCGCAGTGAGGCATGAAGGATCGCGCGGTCCCCGCAGCTCACACCCGCCCGCCCAATCGATTCCAGTGTCCAGCCAGCTCTCTCCCCTCTCCTCACCCCAGTCCGCAGATCCTCCTCCTCGGCGACCCGCACGCTACCAGAGAGCCGCGCACACCCGCCGCTGCTCAGCCTCGATCTTCTGCTCTGACGCAACCGGAAACAGGAAGTTGCAGCAGAGCAGAAGATCGAACACTGAGCAGCCGCGCGTGTGCGGCTCCCTGGGAAAGCGCGCAGGTTGCCGAAAAAGAAAACCCACAAACCAAGGTGAGGAGAAGGGAGAGAGCCGGCCAAACACCAGGATCGACCGGGCAGGCAGGTAGTGGCCGCGGGGACCGTGCGATCGCTAGTGTTCCCGGCTCAAATTGGAAGGAGGGAGTGAAAGGAAAAAGGCTTATATGGATGCAGCGGGGACGGTGACGGGGCGGTGAATGGGATGGCAGTGGCGGTGACGGGGCGGTGAAAGGGATGGCGGTGACGGTGACGGGGCGGTGAAGGGATCGGCGGTGACGGGGCGGTGCAGAGGATGGTGGGCCGGTGACGGGGTGGTGACGGGGACAGATTTTTTCCCCGTGTCATTCTCTAGCGCTTACCTTAGGAGCCTGGCCTAAATGGCAGTGCACCTAAGGATTAAATGCCTACCAATGGCTAAGAATGCTTTGTCACCGCTAGGCATGATGTTATAAACAGCACCTAGCAGATGATTGACAATTACGTTTGATGACACCTACGAGGCACCATTTGAGGAACCAAGGCTTTCTTCCTAGTGCTAGTACTTCCTCCAGCCATATACAGTAATACAAAATGGACTGTTCAATGCTTTCATCTAGCTTTAGACTGAAGCTGGAGTTCTGCCATCTGATCTAATTGATAGAGCAGCACTCAGTGAATCACACAATTTTCTTTAAAAAAAAAGACAATTATAAAGTTATTAAATAATGTTATCTGTTCAAAGCATAAATAGTAAGAACTGAGTAAGATGCCATCCTACTGATGCTTTCAAGGAAGAAAAACTACATCTGAGTTGCCTTTTACATGAGTAGAATACTGAACAATCTGAACTAAGCTGATTGAGCACACAGCTGAAAGAAAATCTTCTACTAGCAGCTGAGATTCCTCACACTTCACATGCAAATTGAAGTCCCATAAGACTATAAAGTTAGAAATGTAATGCCATAAAGCTCCTAGACATTCTACTAATAGATCAGTGCAGTCATTTCCCACTAATACTAAACATATTCCCCATACACCAAAAGACTAACAAACACTGTTACATTTAATGTAGAATCACCTGTTATTTAATCTTTGAAATAATTTACCTATCCCCACCCAATACTATGTATCTAGATCTTTTGATCTGTACAACCCTTATTATTTTAATATCATCATGATTTGCATAGCACATACAAGATATTCATAAGAACATAAGAAGTGCCATCTCCGGAACAGACCCTAGGTCCATCAAGTCCGGCGATCCGCACACGCGGATGCCCCGCCAGGTGTACCCTGGCATAGTATTAGTCCCCATATCACTCCAAGCTTCTCATAAGAGATACGTATCTAGCTTACCCTTACCTATGTCACCTTAAGCCCCTCATAAGGAGGTGTACATCTAACTTACCCTTAAACCCTAGAACGGTGGATTCTGTATTGGACATGGTGATGGGAGAGGAGTGAGGTAGAGATGCATGGGGAAGAGAGAGATGAGAGAGTAATGTTGGAATTGGTGGTGTAGAGGGAACAGTGGGATGGTTGGAAAGGGATGCACGAGGGGCCTCAAGGAGGTGGGAAGAATACTAGGATCTGAGTTACATACAAACTCAACTTAAGAATGGGTCAAAAAAACAGAACCCGTTCTTAACCCAGGGACTGCCTGTCCTTGACACTAGTTTAAAAATTAAACCAGCAGAAATGAGCATAAAATGGAGTCAGTATTTTTATAAAGGACATTCTTAATAAATGCAAGATCCAAAAGGGGAACTTGAATTTCTGAACAAAGTACTGATTTATGAAAAAATAAAATTCATTATAAAAAAGTTTCTCCTCTCATTTATCATCTGAATTCCTGAGTGTTGGGATCACAGCTTAGGCACAGTCAATAAAGTTTGATAAATTAGTTACAAACTTAATTTCTTATGTTCATATTATCACTGCCTAATATTCTAAGCAAGATATACTTTGGCTGGCAGATGGCGGTATATAAATTCTTAAATAAATAAATAAAAATAAAAATTCATTAATTTTCAGCTTTTATATTGGTGGTGCTTAATGAAATCTATTTGCATGCACTGCCTCCATCTATTTGTATGCAAATAGATCTCATGCACATTCATTGTAGAAATCCTGAAAAGCCAACTGGGTTGCGGACCTTGAGGACCAACATTGAGCACCCCTGTTTTATATGGATAACCACTGGCTAGATGTGTGTGGGGGGGGAGATAGTTATCAATTTGGGCTACTGTTAAGATACTCCAATGCCTCACCACACCCACAAAAATCATCATTCCATGTGCAGAGCATTATATTCTTGTGCAGAATATACATGCAAACATGATAACTTCATGTACATCTGCTAGGACAATTAATAGATCACCTATGCTCAAAGTCCTGCAAGACAATGCTAGTCGATTCGTTTTAAATAATGGACAGTTCTGTATGTCTTGCCTTGGACGCAATTGCAGGCGAATAATCAAACTTTTTGTACGTCCAGCAGAATAGAGAATGACACGGGGAAAAAAATCTGGCCCCGTCCCCGGCGCACCATCCTCTGCACCGCCCCATCACCGCCACTGCCATCCCATTCACCGCCCCGTCACCGTCCCCGCTGCATCCATATAAGCCTTAGTACTGTAATATTTAGCTTATTCCTTTCTTATAAATCAAAGTTCCTGCTGCTGAACTAGAGAAAGAGATGTTCAGCTGGCAGGGCTTTGTTTATAAATTTTTATCAACACAACTAATATACTACTTTATCTTAAAGCAAAAAATAAATAAATATAATTTTTTTTCTACCTTTATTGTCTGGTTTCTGCTTTCCACATCTTCTCATTCAATTCCTTCCATCCACTGTGTGTCTTCTCTCTGCGTCTTCCATTTGCTGTTACTTTGCCTCTCCCTTCACCCCCCCCCCCCCCAATTGGTCTAGCACCCATCTTCTTCCCTCCGCTCCCCCATAGTCTGGCATCTGTCTTCTTCCCATTCTGTCTTCCACATTTCCCTTCAGGGTCTGTTCCTCTCCACCCTCCTTCAATGTCTGTCCTATTCCTTTCCACCACCACCCTTCCCTCCCTCCTTTACCATCTGTTCCTTTCTACCACCCTTCAGCTCCTCTCGCATGGCCTATCTATCTACCTTCCTCCCTCTTATTTTCATGGCACGTTACAATGTAATTTGTGCAAGCCACTGGAGCCTGCGAGCTCGGTCCCTGTCCCATCCCCACAAACCATCTCGCTTCTGTGCTCCTATTTTCCCCATTTCTAATATCTCCCCTATGTATCTGCCATTGCCCCCCCCCCCCCCGTGTCCATATACCATCCCCATGGCATGTCCCCTTTATGTCTCTGTCCCTATGCTCCATGCACATAATTTCCCCTCTTTCTGTTACCTTCCTGTGTCCATATTTCCCCTATCTTCCTCTTCCATACCAGTGTGTCTCATCTTTTCAACCCCATCTAGCTTTTTTCCCTCTTTCTTCCCCCCCCGCCCCCCCGCTTCTAGCATCTGGCTCACCTGCCTGTCCTTCCCTTTCTTTCCTGCTGTGGGTTTTTCTTTCCGTCTTCATCTCCTTGGCCCAGAAACCTTTTCCCTTTCATTCCCTCCTTCCAGTTTGAGCCGGGAACACAGGCGATCGCACGGTCCCCACAGCCCCCACCTGCCTGCCTAATCGATCCTAGTGTTTAGCCAGCTCTCTCCCTTCTCCTCACCTTAGTTTGCATGCTTTCTTTTTCGGCGACCTGCACGCTTTCCCAAAGAGCCGCGCATGCGCGAATGCTCAGTGTTCAATCTTCTGCTCTGCTGCAACTTCCTGTTTCCGGTTGCGTCAGAGCAGAAGATCGAAACTGAGCAGCAGCGGGTGCGCGGCTCTTTGATAGTGAGCGGGTCGCCGAAAAAGAAAACCTACAAACTAAGGTGAGGAGAAGGGAGAGAGCTGGTTAATCACTACGATCGATTGGACAGGCGGGTGTGGGCTGTGGGGACCGTGCGATCCTTCATGCCTCACTGCAGGGACAAGACCATTCACCGCTCCACGGGGCGGTGAATGGCCTTGTCCCCATCCCCGCAGCGACTGCTAGTTTTCGTTCCCCGTTTTGGCGGGTTACCCACAGCTAAACGCGGTGGCCGCGGGTAAACCGCCACCGTGTCATTCTCTACTGCAGAACTCACTTTGGATGTTTGTTTTTTTAGATGTATAACTTGGCAATAACGGAAATGCTCTGTTGCTTCTAGACATCTTTTCGGTTATCGTCCAGATTTTGGACGTCCTCATTCGAATGACCTGATGTGAGACATTCTATTGAAAATTCCCCTCCACATCTGAGAGTGTGGCGCAGTGGTTAGAGCTGTAAACTTGGCAACCTGAGGTTTGGGGTATGAACCCACACTGCTCCTTGCAACCCTGGGTGGGTCGCCTGATCCCCCATTGTCCTAGGTACATTACATAGATTGTGAGCGTGCCAGGACAGACATGTCCTCTGGGAGAATGGCATAGAAAATTGAATAAATCTACTATAATAAAAAACTAAGTGTGCATGCGCACTCTTACCTGCAGGAGTGCGCATGCGCGCATACAACGGTCCCTCTCTTGCAGACCCCAAGGTGATGTGTGGTCTTGCCAGCTCCCTTACACTTCACTTCAGTTTATTTTTAAGTTTAAAAGCCGCCGCGACAGCTCCTCTCACGAGCCGCACCTGCGTCGGAGAAGGCTTCAGACGCAGGCGGTGATTGTGAGAGGAGCCACTACGGCACCTTTAAACTTAAAAATAAACTCTGGCAAGGGACTAAGGGAGCCGGCCAGTTTGTGGGAAGGGAAGGGAAGGGAAGGGGGGGAGCGGCAAGGGACTAAAGGGAGCAGGCCAGACTGTGGGAAGGGAAAGGGGTAGGGGAAAATGCTGATGATGATGCACAGGGATGTGGAGGGGGAGGGAAATACCGCTGCTGCTGTTGCACAGAGAAGTGGCGGTTGAGGGAAATACAGCTGCTGCACAGGGAAGCGGGCGGGGGGAGGGAAATGCTGCATAGGGAAATGGAGGGAGAGGGAATGTTGATTCAGCTTCTGCACAGAGTAGTGGGGGGAGGGAAATGCTGCTGCTGCACAGAGGTGGAAGGGATGGGAAATACTGCTGCTGCTGTTGTACAGGGAAGTGGGGTGGGGGAGGGAAATGCTGCTGCACAGGGAAATGGAGGGGGAGGAAATGCTGCTGCGGCTACTGCACAGGAAAGTGATGGGGGAGGGAAATGTTGTTGCTGCTGCACAGGGAACTGGGGTGGGGGAGTGAAATGCTGCTGCACAGGGAAATGGAGGGGGAGAGAATGCTGCTGCTGCGGATGCTGCTCAGGGAAGTGTGGGGAGGGAAATTCTGCTGATGCACAGAGAAGTGGGGTGGGGGAGGGAAATGCTGCTGTACAGGGAAATGGAGGGGGAGGGAAATACTGCTGCTGCACAGGGAAGTGGGTTGGGGGAAATGCTGTTGCACAGAGAAATGGAGGGGGAGGGAATGCTGCTGTGGCTGCTGCACACGGAAGTGGGGTGAGGGAAATTCTGCTGATGCACAGAGAAATGGGGTGGGGAGGGAAATGCTGCTGTACAGGGAAATGGAGGGGGAGGGAAATACTGCTGCTGCACAGGGAAGTGGGTTGGGGGAAATGCTGCTGCACAGGGAAGTGGGGGGGGGAGAAATGCTGCTGCTACATAGGGGTCAGGGAGAGAGACAGACAGCGGGAGGGAGGGAGAAAGAAAGAAAGATAGACAGACATATATTCTAGCACCCGTTAATGTAACAGGCTAAAAGACTAGTAAATACATAAATATGTTATTTTATTGTAAACCCTGTGCTAAAATAGTGTGAGTTCTTTATTTATTCAATTTTTTAGCCCGTCCTTCCAAAGGAGCCTAGAACGGGTTACAAAGTACATCCATAATAATCGAGATAGGACAGAGATGACATAATTTACATAAATTACAATATAGATATGACAATAATTTACAATATAGACATGACAATAAAACATATGCATCTGGTGAAATTAGCATCTGGTGAAATTAGCTGGCGTAGGTGCGTTAGTGTGAGTTAGTGGTAAAATAACACATATCAATGGTAGCCAATGGTGGATAACAAGCCCCCCCACACTAGCCAGATGTTATCCATATAAAACAGGGGTTAACTCACTAAATCATATAATATAGGGCAATAATTGGGGAGGGGTGAAGGTAGAGTTGGCATATAGACATGTGGAGAGTTACTTTATAAGGGTGCAGCTAGTTTAAGAAGGCTCCTGTCTGTTTTTATAAAATACTAGCAGTATAAGCAGCCAAAATCATGTCTCCAATGCAGGTGTGTATATTTGTGAATTCTACCTGTGCTCTATCCCTTTACATATCTATTGGCAAAGTAGGTGCCATCATGTCAACACACTTTACTTGAACATCACTGGCAATTTTTAATGGAATACATACGTACAAAATGATTTTATAAGTGTATATAGGCATTTTTCCATGTATATCCCTTTATATACACATAAAAGGCTTCTTAGTAAATGATCCTCACATACAAGCATGGACTATGACAATTAAACCTGTAAACATATAGCCATGTTCAGTGGTAGAGTCTGGGTAAAATTTGTCTCTTTGCGGATGATACCAAAATCTGCCATAGTGTAGATACCCTTGATGGTATGAACAACATGAGGAAGGACTTAGTGAAACATGAAGAAATTTGGAAGATAAGATTTAATGCTAAGAAATGGAAGGTCATGCATTTGAGCTGCAAAAACCTAAAAGTACGGTACAGTTTAGGGGGTGAAGAACTTTTGTGCATAAAAGAGAAGCAGGACTTGGATTTGATAGTATGTGATGATCTTAAGCTGGCCAAACAGGTTGAAAAGGTGACAGCAAAAGCTAGAAGGATGCTAGAGTGCATAGGAAGAGGTATGGCCAATAGGAAAAAAGAGGTATTGATGCCCCTGTAAAAGACTCTGGTGAGACCTCATTCAGAATATTGTGTACCATTCTGGAGACTGCACCTTCAAAAAGATATAAACAGGATGGATTCAAATCAGAGGAAGCCTACTAAAATGGTGGTAGTCTTTATCATAAGGCATATGGGAACAGACTTACAGATCTCAATATGTATACTTTGGAGGAAATGCGAGAGGGAGAGGGAAGGTCTGTGCACAGGTCTCTTGTTCTTTTTCCTTTTGCCCTGTGCACAGTGGTGGGATGATTTCCCATTTTGAAAATTACATTTTTGACAATTATGGAGATTTTTGCCTATGATACAGAATTTGAACAGCTAAAAACTCATTGGGTTGCCGTCTGTATATTAAACAAGGTTGAGGCATTCCCACAACTTGGCTAATAACATTTTTTCTATGTTTTGAATTATATTTTGTTATCATTATTTTTCTTGAGAGACATTTAAGTACCTACATGGCATAAATGCACACCATGCAAGTCTCTTTCATTTGAAAGTAAGCTTTAGAATAGGATGAAGTTAAGAGGTAATAGGCTCAGGAGTTATCTAAGGAAATACTTTTTTTACAGAAAAGGTGGTAGATGGTAGAATAGTCTCCTGGCAGAAGTGGTGGAGACAAAGACAGTGTCTGAATTGAAGAAAGTGTGGGATAGGCATGTGGGATCTCTTAGGAAGAATAGGAGATAGTGGATGGACCATATGGCATTTATCTGCTGTCATGTTTCTATGTTTCTAAGTTTCTACCATGGGCATACTCCAGCCATGTACGTTCCACAACTGTTCTTTAGCTACAATTTTGGCTGCTTTAACGGAGCAGTTTTATAAAAGTATATAGATGCCTATATATCTTTGCCTGCTGTTAGCCCACTTTATAATCACAAGTCCTCCCTATCGAGGAGACCTCGTATAAAGCAACCCTCTGTGTGGCAGTGTTCAGCTTTTAAATAGATTGCTTATGCATTTAAATGTAGGCTTGCTGAATAGCAGGCCTAAACATGAACAGGCCCTGATTCTATCAATGGCACCTAACATGGAGGTGCTGAGGAGCACAGGTTAGTCATAGGTTAGGCGCTGTTTACAGAATTGCGCTTAATGGCACCTAAACTGGTCTATTTATGCCAGGGTTTTCTCGGCCTAAATGAGTGTGCTTATGTCACAATATGCCCATAATCTACCCTGTAATCAACCATGTCTGCTTTCTAGTAGGTGCCTTGGAGTAGATGCCAGCCTCAAAGTGGTAGGTGCCTACCATCTAATTGTGATTTAATTGCAATTTAATTGCACATTTTCAATTAAAGGCACCAATTTTAAATAATTAAGTTAGGCACCTAGATCAGCTCTAATCACCAATCTAGGCCCCAAACTTTAGGCATCTTTTATAGAATCTGGGTTATAGTGGCCCAGGCCCTGCTTAAATGGACTGTACCATAGAATATGCATATATAGCTAAGTGTCAGTGGATGTGTGCAGAACATGGGTGGCAGAATACCCTTCCATCTCTCAGAAATTATCAGCATAGGAAAGAGACCCAGCAATTCAGTCCACATAGTCCTCTTCTCCTCAACTCTGCATACTGCTGCTGCTGTCTTCTTAGGTTGCAGTAACAAGCGTTCCATGTTAACTACCTGTAAAAACTCAGTGCATGGCAAAACAGCCTGAACACAGTCATTGGCCCTCCAAAGTTCTATCCCTTGGATGGATTTCCACAGTAAAAGGAATTTTGTGCAGAGGAGGATGAGAAGGAGTGTTGCAGAATAGTTGACCGCACACCCTTTCTTAGGCTGTGTGTTTATGTTTATAAAGCTTGATATACTGCCATAACTTGCTATCAGATCAGGTGGTGTACATTTCTAAACAAACACAAAATGGAAAAGAAGACCAATTTCAGATAGGAAAGAAGTCAACAGTCACCTAAGAGAACATATATACAATACATCACTTAACACATCAAAATAACTCACTTTCAGTAGTAGCTATCCGCTATCCATGCCAGTGCTTCAGCTTACTGAATAGTTAGGGAAAGCAATTGTAAATAAGTGTGTTTAAGCAAGGAAGTGAATTATGGTAGAGAAAGCTCACTGCAAACATGGGAAGGGAGTTCATTCCACAATTTTGGTGAAAGAAAGAAAAGAGCTGAATGACACATGAACTATTTCTAGACCTGGTAATACCAAACGATATGAATCAAATGACCAAAGCGAACATGTAGGAGTATAAGGGATAGCTAAGGAAGCAAGGTATGCTGGTTGTCCAGTGTAAAGAGCGTTATGGGTCCATATCACAATCTTGAACTGAATGGGAGCCAATGAAGTTTTTGAGGATGGGAGTAACATGAGCTTTTCAGGTATCTAAGATGACAGTAACAGTAGCTGGAGGCCTGCATGGTGGCATGACAGGAGTGGCAGTGTTTTGGCACTTTTCTGAATTTGGTACTGGGAGCAGTTGCTTAAGTTGACTATTACTAAATCCAGGCCTGCATGTACTACTCATTTTGAAATGAAATAAGTCTATATAAAGATAATGTGGAATAACAATTTTTCCTTTTGCAAAGAGGAAGACACAACGATTGTTCTTTCCTGACTGAGGAAATTACTTCTGAAATCTTGACTTTTGAACTGCCAGTGCTCATACTGGCCTCCTTGCAAATCCAGAGAATCATGAATGATACCTCAAAGGTTATCTTACAGCATAATGGTAAGGAGAGTGAGATGCACACTTTGATGTGATTATTACTGTCTTTTGACAAAAATGCTTCAGCTGAGTGCCTATTGTTAAATCTTTGAGCTTTGTGCATTAGATTTTCTTCTAAAAACACATTCTGTTCTTTGCATCCATAATCTAGTGACAATAGAAGGGCACATCTACCTAAGTCGGGGAAAAGAGGAAGAAGGGGATGACTGACAGATGGATCACTGCACTGGCAATGTGATCCTGAGTCATGGAAGCTACTTAAAGCAAGGCTCTGCCTGAGTCTGGGAAGATTTCAGTTGTAAAGGCTGGTGTACCTACCATTTGCCCAATCAGCTTAGGCCAGATTGTTCAGTATTCTACCCAAGTAAAAGGCAACTCATTAGATGTAGATTTTCTTCTTTGAAGGCATCATCAGTAGAATGGCACCTTCTTCAGTTCTTGATATTTATACTTTGCCCAGATAACATTATTTAATAACTTTTTAATTGTCTTTCTTTAGGAAAACTGTGTGATTCACCGAGTGCTGCTGTATCGATTAGATCAGATGGCAGGACTTCAACTTCAATCTGGACAGTCCATTTCGTATTAGTGTACTATATGTGGTTGGAGGAAATACTAGCACAAACGGTGCCTAACTCATAGTTAAATGTGGCTAGATGCTGTAAATACCGACAGGAAAAACAATGTGGCATTCTAACATCAGTTTTCATAGCTAACCTCATCAATTATTAATTGAAAGCCAGACCATAAAGAACTGTGAAATTAATATTGAATGAATCAACCTCTAACTGCAATGAAAAAAAAAGGCATAATGAGGGCAATTTTCATAATGACTTATGTGGGTAAGAAGTGTCTTTCCGCTTTCTGAAATTTCCTCCTCTCATATGTTCTTTTCCTAACATGCAACTGTCAGTTGCACTGGGAAGAGTCTTTCCAGGTATGTGCTTAGATTTATGCAAAGTGACATATATGTGTGGAATGCATATTTAACTTATGCAATTTCAGTAGGGGTGTGTGTACCCCAAACATTTTCCTTGTTGTTTAGTTTCTTGTGTTCTTTATGGGAATCTTTGTTTTGCATTTTTCATTTTGAGGCAATCATTTTAAGGAAGGGGTAAAACGCGGACCTGAGGGACCTCGCGGATCTAAAACTGCACGTCCTTACAAATCTGAGGTCCGTCTCCATTAGAGGTCTGCACGGGAACGAGGATTGGGGGGATCCCCCCCTAACCCACGGGACTCCCATGGGGATCCCCCTCTGGCCCATGGGACTCCCACGGGACGGAAGGCTTTGGAAGCAGGGTTTAACCATATAATATAATGGACACATCAGCCTTAGTAAAAGAGAGGGTTTATAAGTTAATTACCTGAACAGAAAACAAAAAAATGGTTCCACCAAAGAGATTCCACAAGGAAAACAGCAGCGCAAACACAAAAGAAACTGTGGAATTGATGATCCTGTCAAAAGTAATTGCTGCTTTTTATGGGGACGGGCGGGGATGGAGGTAATTCCTTGCGGGGATGGGTGGGGACGGAGAGGATCCTGATGGGGATGGGTGGGGACGGAGAGGATCCTGGCGGGGTTGGGTGGGGACAGAGAGGAGCCTGGCGGGGACGAGCAGGGATGGGTGGGATTTCTGTCACCACGCAACTCTCTAGTCTCTGTGCCACTTGTTTCTGTCTTTTACAGACCTCTATGACATTTTAGCTCTGACGGATCCGTCTCAGCATAGGGAGGGAAAAGTATTAGGATCCATCAGCGCTAAAATGTCATAGAGGTCTGTCAGAGCCAGAGACTAAAAGTGGCGCAGACCTCAGATTTTAGGAAACCTGTTTAAAGGATTTGTTTTAGAGCCGCTCCAGCACTAGTCTCTGGCTCTGACAGACCAGAGATTATAAACACAGAAAAGAATTAAAAGGCCAGAAGGAAAAGTCCAGCAAGCTGGTGGGAAAAACAGAGAATCATGAATGAGAAAACCTAAAACAAAGAAAAGGAGGAAAGGGAACCATAAGAGAGAAAAAAGGTGAGAAAGGTGACAAAGAAAGGGTAAGATTAGTATGTGATGAGTTTTTTGTACAATCAGAATCACACAGATGCCAGGTCCAAGATTTATCCTTAGCTCTTCCCCCCTGGGACCTCCTGGACTATGCCAGAGCATTAATTGGGCAGCTCAGTAATAAAATATGATGTCTGGAAAGCAAACTGCAGTACACGGGAATGTTTAACAGCAGTCTCCCCACGAAGATCACAAGTTACCTCTTAACCCCCGAACTCCAGAGGGGCTACAAGATCCAGGGCCTCAATGATGGCAAATTCTATGTCAGGCTTAAAGGATAAGCAGAGCGCAAAACAGTTAAACAGCCCTGTTAAGCGCCGGGTTTTCTGGATCTCCTGAAAGAGACCTCCAATTTGTGATCCAGAAAGCCTGATTCACTATAGTGCACCCCTACTTTTAACTATAATAAGATCCTGGAGACTTAAACCTATATGTAAGAAGGCTTCTGCTCTGCCACTCCAGCACTAGAATCTAGCTCTGACAGAACTCTATGACATTTTAGGGCTGGCAGATCCTAATACTTTTCCCTCCCTATGCTGAGACGGATCCATCAGAGCTAAAATGTCATAGAGGTCTGTAAGAGACAGAAACTACAAGTGGCACAGACAAGGATCTCAGATTTTTAAGGATGTGCGGTTTTAGATCCGTCAGGTCCGCGTTTTACCCCTTCCCGTTTTCGGACCTCAGATTTTTAAGAACGTGCGGTTTTAGATCTGCGAGATCCGTCGGGTCCGCGTTTTACCCCTTCCTATCATTTTAGAAGTTCTGTTTGTGATTTGGATTAGAGAGTTGCGCGGGGACAGAAATCCCACCCGTCCCCACCCGTCCCCGCCAAAGTCCCACCCGTCCCCACCCGTCCCCGTGAGGACTCCCACCCGTCCCCACCCGTCCCCGCGAGGAATCCCTCCGTCCCCACCCGTCCCCGCGAGGAATCCCCTCCGTCCCCACCCGTCCCCGCGAGGAATCCCCTACGTCCCCGCCTGTCCCTATAAACTACAGAAATAGTTATTTCATTTAATTATGCTACTGAATTAAAGGCTCTGGTAGAAACCCATTTAAAAATAAGCAAAAAGACTTTATTAATTTGGAAATATTAATTGGGAAGAATACATACTTTGTAAACGGGTTTCTACCAGAGCCTCTAATGTTTATAAATTTTTATCAACACAACTAATATACTACTTTATCCTTAAGCAAAAAAAAAAAAAATAATAATAATTTTTTTCCTACCTTTATTGCCTGGTTTCTGCTTTCTTCATGTTCTCATTCAATTCCTTCCATCCACTGCCTCTCTTCTCTCTGTGTCTTCCATTTGCTCTGTTACTGTGCCTCTCCCTTTCTCCCCCCTCCCAAATTGGTCTGGCACCCATCTTTTTCCCTCCGCTCCCCCCATAGTCTGGCACCTCTGTCTTCTTCCCTGCCAGCGTCTTCTTCCCATTCCCTCTTCCCCATTTCCTTTCAGTGTCCTTCTCCCCCACCATCTTTCCCATGTCCTGTCAGGCAGCATTCTTCTCCCCTCTCTGCCTTCCCCATGTCCTTTCAGTGGCATTCTCCACCCCTTTGTCTTCCCCAGTGCTTTCAGGGTCCTTCCCCCCCCCCTTTCTCCCGTTTACCCCATGTCCTTTCAGCGTTCTTTTCCACCCCTTTGTCTTCCCCAGTGCTTTCAGCGGCCTTCTCCCCCCTTAAGCGTCTTTTCTTCTCCATTCCACCTTTCCTCCCTCCCTGCCTCCACCTTTGTGGCGCTTTTGCACCCAACCGACAACAGAACAGGCCCGGTCGGACAAATCTCCCTGTCCTGTAGCCGCGAATCTAAATTACCTTCTTACAGCAGCTGGAGTAGTGAAGCTGCTGTAAGAGGTAATTTAGATTCGCGGCTACAGGGCAGGGAGATTTGTCGGCCGGGCCTGTTGTCGGTCGATCGGGGGATCTGACCGGCTGTGCACATTCTCCGGGGCGGTCCGCCCCCTCCCCCCTCTTTCGTACGCCATTGCCTTCTTCCTACCTGCCCTGCCGCACACAGCCGACCGGAAGTCTTCCTGATGTCAGCGCTGACGTCGGAGGAAGGGAGGGCTTTGCTTAAGCCCTCCCTCCGACGTCAGTGCTGACATCGGGAAGATTTCCGTTTGGATGTGTGCTGCGACAGGGCAGGTAAGGAGAAGGAGACTACCCTCGCGGCTCGACCAACCCCGCTGCGATCCAACCCCGCAGGAACCCCGCGACCCTCGGAGGCGTCCCCACGGGATCCCCGTGACCCAAAGGGGGAACCCGCGGGATCCCCGCGGGTCCCGCGGGATTCCCGTCATCCCCGTTCCCGTGCAGCTCTCTAATTTGGATATACATAAACCATCATTTAGATGTGTACATCCCATATGTGTCCAAATTCTGATTTTAGAAAGTTGGCTTTACATATTCAAATCAAAAATACATACTTATTTTGCAAGGGACAAATAGTCTGGATCATAGGAGCCAGCTCTGTGGGTGTATGAACACCCCCAATATTAAGCAAACTCCTTGAATGTGTCCAGGAAGAGGAAATTTCCATTGGGTTTATCACCCCCAATAATTTTAAAAAGTTGGCTCCTATGGTCTAGATCAGTGGTTCCCAAACACTTTCCTGGGGGACCCCCAGCCAGTCGGGTTTTCAAGATATCCCTAATGAATATGCATGAGAGAGATTTGCATACCTGTCGCTTCCATTATATGCAAATCTCTCTCATGCATATTCATTAGGGATATCTTGAAAACCCGACTGGCTGGGGGTCCCCCAGGACAGGGTTTGGGAACCACTGGTCTAGATGTATTTTGGGCAGGACTGGAGCAGAACAAACCAACCAAAAATAAGTACACATGCAATCCCCATTTAAGAAGGGGAATTACACATTTATCAACATTAGAAATTACACCTGCTTCCAATCCTAGTCAGGACAGATTTTAGACAGATATACTGCATCTAGCTTATACAACGTTGCTTGTTTTGTGCAGTGCTCCACTGAAGCAATACAGGGTAGTCACCGCTTAATACACCAGTGTTTTTTGTCTCCCTTCACCAAAATTAAACTGCCAAATATTATTGAGTGCTGTAACAGCTTGGGAAGATATAGATGTGCAGGTTTCTAAATTGGCAGATGTAAACATGTATGTGCTGCCACATACAGGTGTACAGTATGTTCTGAAATTCCAAAATGAACCTATACATACATGTTTCTGTTGCTTTATTGACTCTGTCTTTCAAAATATTCAGCTGGTGACAGGCCACCAGGGTTAAACTTATATATTCAATGTTGGGCCGTTTCCAGTTAGCAGCATTGAATATCCAGGTTTTTTTTTTTTAACTGCTAAAAGATTAATCGGTTATGCCGATATTCAGCAATTAAAGACAGGAGAGCTATTTATGCAGTCCTATTGGATTGCTGAATATTTATTTATTTAGTTCCTTAGCCCATCTTCCCAGAAAGCCCAGAATGGGTTACAGTAAGACATTTACAATAAATCAGGTAATATGCACAACTTTAAACGAAATAAAATATATTAAGTATAACAAATATAAACCTAAATGTAACAATTTTCATCTAAAAACATATACAATCAAAAAACAGTAAATCTCATAATCCAGTAAATTTGAAAAAGAAAAATGTTAAAACAGATAAGTTTTTACTTACAAAATGCTAACATTTGATCTAAAGCTCTAACATCAGAGGGGAGCTTGTTCCATATCTCAGACAAAGACAGAGTAGATTTGCTTACAAGAGATTTCAAACAAAGCAGTCTAGCTGGAGGAACACAAAAATGCCTCTCATTCTGTAAGCGTAAAGAATGCAATGGAATGTAAACTGGCAACTTTCAGAAATATACTGTATTTTCACGCATATAACTCGCGCGTTATACACAATTTTTACAAACCGTGCATAACCATGCGCGTTATACGCGTAAGCGCGTTGTACAATTTTTTTTTTCATTCCGATCCGGCATCCTCCCCCCCGCTCGCGTCACCCCCCCTCCCCCGCGATCCTACATCCTCCCCAGCACCGCAAAACATCTCTTACCCGATTGGGCACCGGCACCAGCACCAATGCACAGGACGTGCCAGTGCCAGTGCCCGAAGATCCTCCCTCGTTGTTGCTGGGCTGTGCTGTGCTGTGCTAGACAAACTTATAAAGCCCACTGATCATTTTCCCATGTTTCTCATCCATGTAGGCACAAATGACACTGCCAGGAGTACCACGGAGAACATTCCCAACGGCTTTGGAGCACTGGGAAAGAAGCTGAAGCAGAAAGGAGCACAGGTGGTGTTCTCATCGATCCTCTCAGTAAGAAACAAAGGCAGAGCTAGAGAAGAGCTGATCCAACGGACTAACGACTGGTTCCGCAAATGGTGCATAGAAATGAACTTTGGATTCCTAGACCACGGTGAGACACTCCAGGGACTACAGGGACCAGACGGACTCCACCTAACCAGGAGAGGTAAGAATGTATTCGGACATCGCCTGGCCCACCTACTCCGCAGGGCTTTAAACTAGGTATGTTGGGGGAGGGTACATACTTATATCCCAGAGCAGTAAGAAACCACCCTGAGGAGGCGAGTCACACCCACACTTCTAAGTCTAAGGTAAGTACCCATGCTATCCATGATAATTTAAAGGGATCAATAAAAATTTAGGAGTCACTCTAACCCAAAAGGGAATCTCTTCACAGATATGGAGGGCTATGTACATCAATGCACACAGCTTGGGCAATAAAATTCTAGAATTAGAGACTGAGATAATAAACGCTGACCTAGACGTGGTAGCAATATCAGAAACCTGGTTCACGGACTCGCATAGGTGGGATATGATTATACCAGGCTACAACCTACTGCGTCGCGACAGAGAGGGCAAGTTAGGGGGAGGGGTAGCACTATACACTAAGGATAACATCAAAACTACCAGAATTACAGATATTAGATACACTGGGGAATCCCTCTGGGTGAATCTGGCCAGAGGAAATGAAAAATGCCTATACCTTGGGGTGATATACAGACCTCCAAGACAACAGGAAGACAAAGACATAGAACTAATCGAAGACATAGAGAACATCACTCTACGGGGAGACACAGTGCTGTTAGGGGACTTCAATATGCCCGATGCAGATTGGAACACACTCTCCGCGACTACGAGTGGCAGCAAAAGAATTTTGAACTCCATAAAGGGTGCAAGATTCAAGCAAATGGTACTAGAGCCCACCAGGGACCAGACAATACTAGACCTGGTACTCACCAATGGAGACAGCATCATGGATGTCTCAGTTGGAGATACACTAGCCTCCAGCGATCATAATATGGTATGGATTAACCTCAAGAAAGGTTTTTCAAGATCAAACACAGCAACGAGGGTTCTCAACTTTAGAGGCACAGACTTCGACCGCATGGGAATTTTTGTCCATCAGGAGTTACAAAAACAAGCACAACCTAACAATGTAGAGGATATGTGGTTGACTCTGAAGTCCACCCTACACGAAGCAACAAACCGCCACATAAGAACAGTAAGTAAGCGCAGGAGGAACAAAAGACCCCAATGGTTCAGCGCAGAAATTTCGGACCTCGTTAAAAAAGAAAAAAGAAGCATTTATCACCTACAAACATTTAGGAAAACAAGAGGTGAAAAAAGACTATCTGGACAGGTCAAAAGCTGTCAAAATAGCAGTAAGGGAGGCCAAACTCAAAATGGAAGAAGATCTAGCACGGAACATTAAGAAAGGGGATAAATCCTTCTTCAGCTATATTAGTCACAGGAAAAGAAACAAAGATGGGACAGAACGCCTGAAGAAATCGGACAGTAACCTTGTAGAATCAGATTCTGCCAAGGCAGAATTACTAAACGAATACTTCTGCTCAGTCTTCACCTGTGAAGCGCTGGGAGCTGGTCCACAGCTTCAGATGGGAGACAGCCAGAAGGACCCGTTTCTAGACTTCGAGTTTACGCCCAGTAGCGTCTACTACGAACTATCAAGACTCAAAGTGAACAAAGCCATGGGACCGGACAACCTACATCCCAGAGTGCTCAGGGAATTGAGAGAAGTCCTGGCAGAACCACTATCTGTTCTTTTCAATCTTTCCCTACGCACAGGAAGAATCCCCTTGGACTGGAAAACTGCAAATGTTATCCCACTCCACAAAAAGGGCTGCAGGACAGAGACGGCAAACTACAGACCGGTGAGTCTCACGTCTATAGTGTGCAAGCTCATGGAAACACTGATCAAACGAAATATTGACACAATCCTAGACGAGCAAAACCTACGTGATCCCCACCAGCACGGATTCACCCAGGGCAGATCCTGCCAATCTAACCTAATCAGCTTTTTTACTAGACAACTAGATGCCGGAGAGTCACTGGATGTAGTATATCTAGACTTCAGTAAAGCTTTTGATAGTGTCCCACACCGAAGATTATTGAACAAGCTGAAGTCGATAGGATTAGGGGACACTCTAACTACATGGGTTGAGGATTGGCTGAGTGATAGACTTCAGAGGGTGGTGGTAAACAGTATCCCATCCAAAACGTCAGGCGTGATCAGTGGAGTGCCGCAGGGGTCGGTCTTGGGCCCGATTCTATTCAATTTATTCATAAGAGATATGACCCAAGGACTTAGAGGAAGGGTATCACTGTTCGCTGACAACGCCAAACTTTGCAACATAGTAGGTAAAAACAACATGCCTGATAATATGACGCAGGATCTACTGCTGCTGGAACGGTGGTCAGCAACATGGCAGCTAGACTTCAATGCTAAAAAGTGTAAGGTAATGCACCTGGGAAAGAGAAACCCGCACAGAACTTACATACTAAATGGTGAGACCTTGGCCAGGACCACGACGGAACGTGATCTAGGGGTGATCATTAGTGATGACATGAAGGTTGCAAATCAAGTGGAGAAGGCTTCCTCCAGGGCAAGGCAAATGATGGGTTGTATCCGTAGAGGTTTTGTCAGCAGGAGACCTGAAGTCATGATGCCGCTATACAGGTCCATGGTGAGGCCTCATTTGGAATACTGTGTTCAATTCTGGAGACCACACTACCAGAAAGATGTGCTGAGAATCGAGTCGGTTCAGCGTATGGCCACTAGGATGGGCTTGGGGCTCAAGGATCTCACGTATGAAGAAAGACTGAATAAACTACGGCTGTACTCACTTGAGGAACGAAGAGAGAGGGGAGACATGATTGAAACGTTTAAGTATATCACGGGCCGTATCGATTCGGAAGAAGATGTCTTCTACCTCAGGGGACCCTCGACCACCAGGGGGCATCCGCTGAAAATCAGGGGAGGGAAGTTCCATAGCGACTACAGAAAATACTTCTTCACTGAAAGAGTGGTGGATCATTGGAACGGACTCCCACTGCAGTTGATTGAGGCCAACAGCGTGTCAGATTTTAAGAGAAAATGGGATATTCACATGGGATCCCTAAGGGAGTAAATTAAGGGGGGCGGGTATTTGGAATGGGCAGACTTGGTGGGCTATAGCCCTTTTCTGCCGTCTTTTTCTATGTTTCTATGTTTCTATTGCAAAACATTACCGCGTTCATCCTAGCCCGATTTCTCAGATCTACAAAAAAAAAAACAAAAAAAAAACAAGCCATATTAAAAGACTGGCAAAACAACAGCAATCCTACCAGAAAACAGAAAAGAATTGGGAAGGCTGGATATATTGAACAGGCGTTGCTGCGATGGTTTACTGAAGCTAGAAGTTGTCAACTACCAATCAGTGAGCCTCTGCTAATGGAGAAAACAGCACAGCTATCCTAAGAACTGGGCATAGAAGACTTCAAAGCAACAGATGGATGGCTAGAGAGGTGGAAAGTTCATAACGACATAAAATTAAAGAAGTAGCATGATGAAAAACAAGGTGCGGATGAATTTGGTGCAGAAAGATGGGTCTTGGAAATTTTGCTATCAGTCATTGGTAGATATGAACCATGTGACGTTTTCAATGCCGATGAGATGGGCCTGTACTGGTGTGCCATCCCTGATGGAACACTGGCTTTCAAATGCAGCAAAACTGTTGGCTTCAAGGTGCCAAAGGAAGGATTGACATTGCTGCTCAGTTGCAATAAGGACGGTAGTGGAAAAACTCGAGCCACTGGTGATTGGGAAGAATCTAAATCCTCAGTGCTTCAAAAACATTAAACTCCTGCCTGTTGAATATGAAAGCAACAAAAATGCATGGATGACGGTGACACTGTGGATTGATTGGTTGCAAAAGCTTGACAATCTGATGAGAAGGCATAGGAGGCACATTGTAATGCTGTGTGATAACTGTGCAGCACACAGCAGTGACGTAAGACTAACCAACATCAAACTTGTTTCTTCCCCAAACAAGACCTCTTTGATCCAACCTTGAATGAAACAAAGTGTGGTTTGTTCAGTATGTACTAACCTTCTAAATGCGGGTTTGTTGGTCTAGTACAGGTGTAGGCAATTCTGGCCCTCGAGAGCTGAAGCCAGGTCAGATTTTCAGGATATCCACAATAAATATGCATGAGCTAGATTTGCATCTCAATGAGGCAGTGCATGCAAATCCATCTCATACATGATTCATTGTGGATATCCTAAAAACATGGCCTGGCTCCTGCTCTCGAGGACCGGAATTGCCTACCCCTGGTCTAGTATATGGTACATGTCATGTATTTCAAATGAAAGCACATCATTATTCAAATTTACCAGCAAACATCTACCCACAAAAAAAAGCAAAAAAATGCACATATTTTTAACTGGTAGTATGTTTCAAAGTAAAATAAAAGAAATCTGGCTACAAAACTGGCAAGTACAAAGTACACACAAAGAGGGGAATTCCAAATCCCGAATGGGGAAACAGAGACAAAGAAGAGTGCTCAAATCCAGTATGGGGAGATGGAGCCCAATGGCAGACTAGTATGGTTTGTGTCTCTAGGGTTACCATATGGCTCCAAAAACAGGAAAACAGGAGGATGGATTGACACATCTGGGTTTTACTTCCAAAGAAAACAATGGATGTAAAACCCAGATGTCTCAAATCTCTCCTCCTTTTTCTAGAGCCATATGGTAACTCTATGTGTTCTGCTAGTGATGAGAGACAAAGAAGAGTGGACAAATCCAGCATGGGGAAATGGAGCCTGATGCCGGACAGACTTGTATAGTCTGTGTGCTGCAAGTGGTGAGAGATGGGTGAACGTTCAATAACTCCAGTGTGTTGATCATTTCAGTGTCACATACTGCGAATGGGGGAACTTTGCGGCTTGGTTGGGAGGACAAGGCATCTTTACTAGTAGTTGAATACTGCCAGCTATACACTGTGTATCAACCCCATCGTGGTTGGCATGGTGGTGACTTCACAACCAACATTTAAACATGGGTGACAGAGTGGTGGGTGAGGCTCTGGTCATCCACTGCTTATTCCTAGGATAAGCAGCATATAATCTGTTTTACTACTTGGGATCTAGCTAGGTACTTGGGTCCTGGGTTGGCCACTGTTGGAAACAGGATACTGGACTTGATGGACCTTTGGTCTGTCCCAATATGCCAATTCTTATGTTCTTATCTTATTGGGCAGACTGGATGGACCTTGAGGATCTTTTTCTGCCATATTTATGTTTATTAATATTTGATATACCGTTTATGATTATTACAGATATAAGAAGTTACAATAAAATACAGGTACTTAAAACTTCCCTAGCTGTCCCAAAAGCTCACAATCTATCTAAAGCACCCGAACAAACAATTATTAAGATAAAGAAAAAAAAAAAAAGATATAACAAAATTCCAAGAAAGTTGAGAGGAAAAAGAAACAGTATTGGAAAAGAATCAGAATGTAGGAGAATTAAAAAGAAATAAAATATTAATAAATCTTCTCATTAACCTGACAAATTAATCAAATTTTAGTGCAGGCCTTAAATACAACTGTGATATGAAATATGTATAAAATAAATAATAACAAAAACAAATCAAAAAGAAAAAAAATAATAATAAGAGGGAGGTAATTTGAAATCTGTCATTAAGACAACCTCTGTAAGCAGCACAGCAAATCTTCATGAAGAAGGCACCACTGCCAGATCCAGGAGCAGCAAAGGCAGTGGATCGCCGAAGCAAAAGACGGCCCATCACCAGTGACTTTCCCTAAGCAGTATGGCAGTGTTTCTTCTCTTCCTATTTCACCCATGATGCAAACCACCATTTTACCCTGAGCTGGTTTTTCCATCATCCAAGAAGACCTAATTCAGAAGCAGTCAGACAGTTTAGTCATTCCCCCTTTGCTATCAGAGTCAGAGCACAGAAATGGACTTGAAAGGAGAACAGGAGCAGTAAGCAGTGTGCACAGAGTGGGATTGAGCACCAGCACAAGCAGCAGCATTTAATACTGAGAGAATGCAGGGGGTAATCTAAAATCTATAAGATGAGTCAACTGTAGACTAATTGTTCATTGTTAGTTGCATGTTGATTTTTGACTAGATTTCCCAGGTGCCTGGGTGGCGGTTTGACTAGATTTCCCTTGTGCCTAGCTAGCGGCTGTGTAAGCGACATGTGGGAGGAGAAAAGTAGTTTAATATGGTGGCAATTAACAGTGCTTGGGGAGTGGGTAATTTATTATAATTTCACTAGGAAAGGAGGACCTGTTTGGATTGATTACACTTTAAGCCACAGGTGTCAAAGTCGGTCCTCGAGGGCCAGAATCCAGTCGGGTTTTCAGGATTTCCCCAATGAATCTGCATAAGATCTATTTGCATGCACTGCTTTCAATGCATATTCATTGGGGAAATCCAGAAAACCCGACTGGATTCCGGCTCTCGAGGAGGGACTTTGACACCCCTGCTTTAAGCGAATGTTAAAAACT
Organism: Geotrypetes seraphini; assembly: GCF_902459505.1. NCBI lineage: Eukaryota > Metazoa > Chordata > Amphibia > Gymnophiona > Dermophiidae > Geotrypetes > Geotrypetes seraphini. The sequence goes on along the minus strand of NC_047084.1, from coordinate 45,822,820 downwards.
CAATTGTATATAGATACCTTCCTCTGATGCTATGTGGAAGGGAGATGTTTATAAAGGAATCTGAACTATGAATTAGGCTTTTGATTCATTAATGATTGATGATATGTTTCCTGCTATTTTTAGTGGGTTAAATGTGTGTACTGAAAATATTGTTATATGTTGGCCTCTGAATCATTGTAAATGTTTTATGCTGTAAATCGCTTAGTTGTAGGTGGTTAAGAAATTTTAGAAATAAATAAAATAAATAAATAATAGGGGCTATTTCAGTGTTCGTATTTCTATTTATTGGGCCTAGAACTAGAAGCGTATGGCATCCCTTATCGGCCATGTTGAAGAGGGGCATAGGAGGGTTGACATGTTTATGAGGGTCAGATAGGGGCAGCTATGTCGATGATGGGCAGCAGAATGCATCCATTTTAAGCAATCCAGCAAGGCTTCAGTAGCCTTATGGAAACAGGGTCAGATATGGGGCAGGCTTATTTTCATGCTAAGAGGAGGCAAAGGGGGAAAACCTAGGTCATGGGCATTTGGATAAATTTTACAAAAAAAGAAGCTTTTTTAAATTGTTGCATTGCATTGTTATCAACCAAAATAAATTGTATCTATGTTTTCTTGAGTTGATGGAATTTGTGCTACAGCTATTTTGAATCAAATTGTTTCCAACCCAGTTAATTGAATTGGTGTTCATTTGAGAGGAAGACAGTTATGACATTTGTGCTCCAGCTATTTAATGGTCCATTTATTTAACAGGAATTATGGTACAGCAATGTTATTAATTGAGGACAGGCAATTTCACAAAAGTTTCAATAAGCTGATTTAATTTGCATTTTGGTATTCTATCTACAGAAAGGATGTGAATGGAGGTACTACTACTACTACTATTAACTATTTCTAGAGCACTACCAGATGTATGCAGTGCTGAAAAGAGTCATGACGGAGATGGTCCCTGCTCAAAAGAGTTATAACAAACTCATTGGCAATCCTTGATTACTTCACCGAAGTCTCACTGGCAGAACTCAAAACACTGGACTTACTTCACCCTACCACCACAACCCATGATCCACACTCTCTCCTATACTCAGCGAAAGGCCATTCATCAAATTGATCCTTCCCCTAATTGCACAAGGGAGAGGTACCAATATCCTGGAAAGCTGCAGTGATAAAACTTCTGCTGAAGAAGCCTTCCCTGGACCCAGACACACCAAACAACTATAGGCCAGTCTCCAACCTCCCCTTCGCATTGAAGCTCCTAGAAAAAAGTATGCTACACCACATAACTACATTCATCAAGAACCAGAATGCCCTTTCCACACACCAATCTGGTTTCAGAAGCTACCACAGCACCGAAACAGTACTCCTAGATATAACAGATGACTGCTGGAGTTACATGGACAAAGGCCAGGATGTACTCAGAGCAGGATTAATTCATTGAGGGCCCCTAGGCACACAAATACACTGGGACCCCTGCCCTGCCCCATCCCATCATGTGCCCAGGCGGATACAGGAAGCTTTGGGCAAGCAGCACCGCTTGCAAAATTACAGTTCCCGTTGCCTTTCTTACCTGCGTTGGTTGCTTGTCTTACTTTCCATCAATGGGGGGCCCATGTTGCCAATCAGGGGAGTCCGTGTTGCCGATTGGAGGGGGGGGGGCCCGTGTTGCTGATCGGTGCTGGAGGGGCCCATCGCCGTTTGGAAAAAACAATGTTGATGCTGTCCTTCATTGGGCCCCCCTGATCATTTCGGGCCCTAGGCACATGCCTACTTGGCCTATTGGTTAATCCTGCCCTGGATGTACTCCTTATCCAACTAGACCTGAGTGCAGCCTCTGACATGCTCAACCACAAAATCTTACTATCCAGACTATCTGAGATTGGGATCAGGAATACAGTACTATCCTGGTTCGCATCCTTCCTGAACAGACACAGGGATAGAACTCGTGGGAACAGGACGAGGATAGAGAGATCCCACAGGGATGGGGAAAATTTGTCCCCATGTCATTCTCTAAATCAGTGCTCTAGAAATAACTATTATTCTTTTATGTTTCAATAACACATTTAAAAAGGAGCATGGTGATATTATTTAGCTCATATTTGATCTAATGCCATATATAACTTAGAGGAGGAGTTTTTGTGGTGATATCATTGGGATGGTTAGAACCAGCTCTCTAGTTTTTTAAGGATTCTCAGAATGGATATTTATGAAATATATGTGGAAGCATTCTATCCATGCTATATTTCTGTAATTTGACTTTCATGAAGCCCAAATGTCAAAGTGCAGATAGGACTTGTGGGTGATGAGGGTACTTGGGTAAGGCAGATAATAGAAGACTATATACACACACTCTGTTTTAAAGTTAAGATCTAACACAACTCTGCAAAAGCAGAAAGGGAATTCACTGGTGTGACATCATATAATATTAACTAATAAAAAATATATTAAAATGGCTGCAAATCTGGAGCCAAAATCAATTTTGGCAACGTTCAGCAGATCTGAGTGCAGTTATAACAGTTTATAGGCTCTGTGGGCTTTAAAATGAAAAGGCAGAGCAGAATATATGGCATGGTACAAGTAGCAAGGCTGCATAGTTTCTTAAAATGCCTCAATTTCAGGTGTTTAGGAAATACCACGGGGCCTGTTCTGCTACCTATAAAGGCCAAAAAACAAACACAACAGGAAATGAAAGAATTAGATGGTGTAAAAATAGAATACAAATTTGCTGACCATTATGAAGTATTGGCAGAGAACATGCATCTGCAGATATGCTTGCTATTAACTAAGACCCTCTTTTACTACGCAGCGGTAGAGGTTTTTACCATGGGCCGGGGCCCTAAATGCTCTGACGATGCTCCAATGCTAACAGAATGTATATGAGTATTGAAGCATTTCGCACTCCAGGCCACAGTAGAAACCTCATCCACAGCTTAGTAAATGGGGGGGGGGGGGGGGGGGGGGGGAGGAAATCTGAGAGCTGTTCACCTAAAAATACTGATATTAAAAAGAGCATATAGAACCAGATCCAGCAAATCGTTCCAGAAATCAATCTAAACTAAATGCTATTCTATGAAAGTCACTCCAGGCTGAGTGCCCTTTACAGAATAGCACTTAACATGGATTCTCACACCCAACTATGGGTATAAGTCTTATACTTGCTGGAACCTGGTACAAATCCTGCCACACACTTTGGGCATGTAACCCTGGTATTCTATAACACTGCATCTAAGTTCATGAAACACCCCTGACCCGTTCATGCACCGCCCATGGCCATACCCCCTTTTGAGTTGCATGTCACATAATTTGGGCATGCAGTGTTATAAACTAGGAAGATGCACCCATGTCCAAGCAAATGCCAGGTAATATGAAAAACTGATTGTTAACAGTACTTAACAGACACATAAAGAGCCCCTTCTTAAGGGAGCTTATGGTCTTTCTTTTTTTATATACCACCTGCAAGCCCAATTGAATCAGTGTACAGTACATTTAAGTACAGTAGGTAACTTTCTGCTTTTAGAGGGCACACAGTCTGAGCTTGTACTGAACAATGAATAGTTAAATGATTTGTATAAAGCCACTATGGGCTCCTTTTACAAAGCTGCGTTAGCGGTTTAATGCGCGCACTAAACTGTCGGCTGCGCTAGATGCTAACACCAGTATTGAGCTGGTGTTAGTTCTAGCCACGTAGCGCGGGTTTAGCGCACGTTAAAACCGCTAATGCGGCTTCGTAAAAGGAGCCCTATGAGTTGCAGTGGGATTTTCTGCTAGCACTCACCCGACCGCAGTTCTAATACACTAGCGGAAAGTGATTTTATGGTCACTCCCGAGTACTTCTGTTAGGCCCTTTCAAGCTTAAGAAAGTTTGGAATGTAGCTCTGAGGAATTTTTTTTAATTAAAAAATCAGAAAATAACTTATCAAAAAAATGTATTAAAAATTATAAAATTAATTATTTGGTTGAACCATTGGGAGGAAAAGTTTTTTGAGCCAATGAGGTAGCTCACAAATACAGCCTGCTGGATAGCTAATGAGCAGGTGCAGGCTGGGAGTCTGAGGCTCTTTCCTCCTTTTCCTTATGGCATCCTTTGAGCTGAATATAGCATGAAATTATAGTATGTATACAAAAAATTATATTGAAATTTAATTTATTTTGATTAGGGAACAAGTGAGTGTATCCCCTAGGTTTTTGGAGTATTGAATTTTAACTAGATTCCCCTGGTTCCCAGGCTACTTCTCTAACCATTAGGTTGCTCCTTTACTTCTAGTCAATAGACGGGCATCAAGGATAAAGACAATAAGGAAGAAACATGGATCCTGAAGTGTACTCAGGGAATGAGGCCAGTATTTCTTTTCTCTTCTTTGCTTTCACTTAATAGCAGATGGTTTGATTGTGGTGAAACCTTTTGGAGAATCTGTAATAGGATCTTTTATTAGAGGAGAAATACATTGAAGTTATGAAAGGCCATGACTACTAACATTACTGTTGATAAACACCAAGCCCTGTTAAGCAAAACGTATGGGAGAAGACATGGCCTTGCTGATGGAAAGAAGCAACTGAGTTGTACGTGGAAGAAAGCCAAAGGTATAGAAGGAGAGAGAGAAAGAAATTGTGAATGTAGTCAAGATTATTGGAAACAGATTGGGTGTGACAAAGGGAACAAGGGAATGAGAAAGGATGAAGGTGAATGGGGACTGGTTGGGAGTGTTTTGTTTCAGGGGAAAGGGTTGTCTACAGCAGTGATTCCCAACCCTGTCCTGGAGGAACACCAGGCCAATCGGGTTTTCAGGCTAGCCCTAATGAATATGCATGAGAGAGATTTGCATATGATGGAAGTGATAGGCATGCAAATTTGCTTCATGCATATTCATTAGGGCTAGCCTGAAAACCCAATTGGCCTGGTGTTCCTCCAGGACAGGGTTGGGAACCACTGGTCTACAGGAACAGGATTGGGATTAATATGACCAGCTAAGAAGGCAACTACACTAGCAACAGGGGAACAAATCCACCACAGGTGGTCACGAATACAAACAAAACGGGTGTGACAGATTTCAGAAATGCTGACATGCCCCCTTGATAGTCTTAAAGGCAACACTTTGCACTTTACTCCATTTTGTGGATTCAAAGGCTTTGTTCTCTCAATGATTACTTTACATTATATTAAGACACAAATTCTTCAGTAATCTCAGTGGCAGGGATGCTACTATGGAATAATCTGACAGGGTCACTTAGGATGCTCTCTGACATTCAGAGATTTAAAAAGGTGTTAAAAATGACTATTTATAGAGGCCTTTTCTTGAAAGCTGCTTACTTTAATATTACTGTTGGAGAGGTGTTTTTTTTATATTCATTGTATTGTTTTTAAAAAAAGTGTGTATGCATCTTGTGAATCGCTGAGGTTTAAGCGGGGTATAAGTTTTAAAATAAAATAGACTCCTGAGGCAGGCCTTCGTGGCCAAGAAAAAATTTGTGTCAAGGTTTTCTAATAAAGAGTGATGGGGCACTGCTGGTTTTCTTGGGTTTTCATCAAACCCACTTGTTTGCAGCTAAGAGCATGATAGCATGCAAAGGATAATGCTCATGTGGCAATAGTGTTCCTGACAAAAATATTTTGGGAGTGAAGACTACACGAGTGGTAGAATTTGATATATCGCTCTTCAAAGAAACATCAGAGTGCAGTATAGACCAAGTTAATAAACTAGACAGCAAGTTTTACTTTAACATTGGACATAAACAAGGAGATCACAGGAAGGAGAAGAGTACAGCACAATGATTTTCATGCACAGGACACTCATAATGGGGATGCATAAGGGCCTTTACACTGCAACTTAACCCCTAACAATAGTACCGTGATACTACTGCTAGGAGTCACAAGCCATTTTGAACCCTGGCAGGAGTGGCTGCGGATTATTCCTGCCTAACTCCACTAGACATCAGAAATATTTCAAAGCAGGCCTGGGGGTGTGTGCTATGAGAGGGAGTGGGGTTTTTTTTTGGTAATTGAGAAGACTTCTGAGGAGGAAGATTATAAACTGGGATCTCAATTTGGGGGTCCTTCTAGATAAGGGATCTTGTTTTGGAGAGGGAGCGTATCAGTCAATAAGTAGTGGATGCTAAGCTGTTAATAGAAATCTGATATACTCTTATTGAGAGATATGAATGAAACCAATTTAACAAACCTGCAAGACCAGTCTCTTTAACTGTGATAGTAGCAAAAAGTGCTCTATTGAATCAAGTGCCATGCTTAAATCTAATTAGACTAGAGCAGGGGTAGGTAATTCCAGTCCTCGAGAGCCGGAGCCAGGTCAGGTTTACAGGATATCCACAATAAATATGCATGAGATAGATTTGCATCTCAAGGAGGCAGTGCATGCAAATCCATCTCATACATACTCCATGTGGATATCCTGAAAACCTGACCTAGCTCCGGATCTTGAGGACCGGAATTACCTACCCCTGAACTAGAGGGACATTTCTAAGAATGCCCCTGTAAGCTACAATCTCATCCAATATGAACAATCCGTGTATCTTTGAAATGCCTTTCAATTTCAATGCCTTCAAAATATACCTGATGTTCACCAGTTTTCACTATAATTACATGTAAAATTTCAATAATATACCTTGGAAAAGTGCCAATGCTGCATATATAGCCTATCATTTTAAAAGATGAAGATTCAAGCATTCTGATGCCACGGTAAACTGGCATAATATTGTTCAATCAGCTACATATAATATCATACACAAGATCTACTAAGATATATCAACCATAATAACTATAATTATACAATCATAATGTTACAAGAACATTAAGGGGCTCATAATCGAAAGAGAAAAACGTCCAAAAACCGCCTAAGTCGGCACTTGGACGAACATTTCTCAAAAACGTCCAAGTGCCAATAATAAAACCGGGTTTTGGACGTATTTAAAAACGACCCCTCCCACGTCCAACAGGGCTTGTTCTAGGCGTTTTGGACTTGGATGGAAAGTTGGACGGAAATGTGGTATAAAGATGGACGATTTAGCAGCTTGGACGATCAGATCGGCAGGACGTATAATTAGACGATTTTTGAAAGTAAAAAAAAGTTGGACATCTCTTTCAAAAATGTGTCAGGCTCTTTTTAACTTTGGACGACTTGCGAGATGGACGTAAACGGACTTAGACGTCCCTTTTGATTATGCCCCTCCACCTGTGGGAAACTCAACTAAATTAGGAATTGCACAACTAAAAGACAATTATGAAAAGAGTTGTTTTTTTAATAGACTAATGGTCAAATCAAGCCCAGTAGCCCGTTCTCACGGTGGCCAATCCTGGTAACTAGTACCTGTCCAAAACCCAAGGAGTAGAAATATTCCATGCTACCGATCCAGGGCAAGCAGTGGCTTCCCCCATGTCTTTCTCAATAACAAACTATAGACTTTTCCTCCAGGAACTTGTCCAAACATTTCTTAAAACCAGCAACGCTATCCACTCTTACCACAACCTCTGGCAATGTGTTCCAGAGCTTAACTATTCTCTGAGTGAAAAAATTTTCCTCCTATTGGTTTTAAAAGTATTTCCCTATAACTTCCTTGAGTGTCTCCTTGTCTTTTTGTAATTTTTGACAGAGTGAAAAATCAATCCACTTGTACCCATTCTAGTCCACTCAGGATTTTGTAGACTTCAATCATATCTCCCCTCAGCCATCTCTTTTCCAAGCTGAAGAGCCCTAACCGTCTTTCCTCATACGAGAGGAGTTCCATCCTTTTTATCATCTTGGTTGCTCTTATTTGAACTTATTTAGTGCCACTATATCTTTCTTGAGATAAGGAGACCAGAAATGAACACAATACTCCAGATGAGGTTGCACCATGGAGCGATACAGGGGCATTATAACATTCTTAGTTTTGTTAACCATCCCTTTTTTAATATTTCCTAGCATCCTGTTTGCTTTTTTGGCAGTGGCCACTGCACATTGGGTGGAAGGTTTCATCGTATTGTCTACGATGATATCAAGATCTTTTTCTTGGGCGCTAATTCCTTAGCATCTAGTAACTGTGATTCAGGTTATTCTTCCCAATCTGCATCACTATGCATTTGTCCACATTAAATTTCAACTGCCATTTGGACGCCCAGTCTTCCAATTTCCTACAGTCCTCCTGCAATTTTTCACAATCCACGTGCATTTTAACAACTTTGAACAGTTTAGTGTCATCTGCAAATTTAATCACCTCACTCGTAATTCCAATTTCCAGATCATTTATAAATAAGTTAAATAGCAGTGGTCCTAGTACAGACACCTGTGGCACTCCACTTTTTACTCTCCTCCATTGAGAAAAATGACCATTTACCCCTACCTTCTGTTTTCTATCCGATAACCAATTCCTAATCCATAACTGAACTTTGCTACCTATCCCATGACACTTTAATTTTCTCAGGAGCCTCTTGTGAGGAACTATATCAAAAGCTTTCTGAAAATCTAGATATAACACTATATCTACACTATATCAACTGGCTCACTTTTATCCACATGTTTATTCACACCTTCAAAGACGTCAAGCAAATTTGTGAGGCAAAATCTCCCTCGGCTGAACCCATGCTGACTCTGTCTCATTAAATCATGTTTGTCTATGTGTTCCACAATTATATTTTTAATAATTGTTTCTACCATTTTGCCCGGCATTGAAGAGAGGCTTACCAGTGTGTAATTTCCCGGATCTGCCCTGGAGCTCTTTTTAAAAATTGGCGTAACATTGGTCACCCTCCAATCTTCAGGTACTACAGACGATTTTTGTGACAGGTTACAGATCACTAACAGCAGGTCAGCAATTTCATGTTTGAGTTCTTTTAGTACCCTGGGATGTATACCACCTGGTCCTGGTGCTTTATCACTTTTAACATGTCGATTTGGCTCAGTATATCTTCCAGATTCACCGAGATTTTTTTTAAGTTCCTCCACATCATCACCCTTGAAAACCATTTCCGGTTCAGGTAGATCTCTTATATCTTCTTCCGCAAAGACCGAAGCAAAGAATTCATTCAGTCTTTCTGCTATGGCCTTATCCTCCCTGAGCACCCCTTTTGCTCCTTGATCATCCAACGGACCCACAGATTCCCTCACAGGTTTTCTGCTTCTGAGGTACCTAAAAAAAAATTGTTATGAGTTTTTGCCTCTTTTGCAAGTTTCTCTTCATATTCTTTCTTAGCTGTCTTTATCAATGCTCTGGTATGCATGCTAATTATAGAAGGGGTGTGCTTGGAGGGAAGACAGCAGATAATTACTGGATACTGTTGGCCAAGAAAGCTGTGTGCCAACTGGAAGACACTTTTACAACATAAAAGTCAATAGTTTCCCTGACAACGATGCCACTGTCATCACAGTCCATTCAAGTAATCAAAATAAAGGTCAGAAACCAAGCTACATACAATGTCCAATTTCTAGACTAGCCTAGTATAATAATATTAAGATGGTAATTTCCAGGAAGAACAAATTATCCATAGATACATCAAAATAATTAAATTTCCAAACTTCATAATGTTATCAAACAGAAGTTGAAACATATTTCTTAAAGAGGCATGTTGTGGGGGGTGCTAGTGAGTCCGATAAGGAAAGCAGCCTACCATGAGCTCTTCCAACATTTTTTTAAGAATCAAACCAAACTACTTCTATTTAAGTTTTATTTTTATTTTCAACCTAGAAAAGTAACATTTAAAACAATAATCTAAAATTCAATCCGAACTATTCTATATAATGGCTGGAAATAAAACCGGGAAGCGTCACAAACCTGAACCGTAATCGTCATCCAAAACGCTGCTCCCTACATCGGAGCATGCTACCATGGCTGAAGTCCTCGAAGAAATCAAGGCCTTAAAAGACCTAATGCAGGAGACAAAAGAGGATAGATACATCGATGATTAAAGAAGATCTCTCCACCCTAACTACTGAAGTATCACAGTTCAAACTTCGCATCACAACATTAGAAACCAGGACCGATATTAATGAAGAAAATATTAAATCTCTCAGAACAAACATGAAATGGATCTCCATACTTGAACAGAAACTCGAAAACGCCAATAATAGAGCTCGATGTAACAACGTGAGGATACTAGTAGGGAAGGACAGAATTTACTGAAATTTTTGGAAACTTTTATCTCCTCCCTTCTCAATGTTAAATTTGATAAAGAGTTAGAAATCGAAAGAGCACATCATACTTCTACCGCCAAAGTACCTGTTCAAATTCCCTCACCCAGCTATTGTGCTACCAGCAACTACTAACTATAATTCAAACTGCCAAATTAAAGGCACCTCTAAAGTTTGAAGGGAGTACTACATTTTGTGTCCCGGATCTAAGCAAACATACAGCAGGAGCACATAAGAAATTGCTAGAATTCAGACCTCAACTCAAAAAAAGGGGCATTTATTATCCAGCGAGGATGTGTGTTACATATCAAAATCACACTCGCCATTTTATCGAGCCTGCATTGCTCACAAATTATATCAAAGAACATTGTCCTACAACAATTGTAATGCATGAGCGCTGCATACAATAATCTTTTCAAGGTTTGACAATACAAAGTGGAAAATAAGCACTATAATGTAGTTTGGTAAGTTTCAATCTCATACAAATTCAAGAGAGTTGGTTTATGGTTGCTTGAACTTTTTCACTCGTTAGCCCACTATGATATGGCATGTGGCTGTGCAGCTACATGTGCAAACACGGGTCACATGTTTTTTTCTTCTCGGATACTTTAAATTTGTGCTACGGATTTATAAACTAACATCATAATATTTCTAGCTATGTGTATCACGATAAAATATCATATTTTGACATTTTTCAAGTGGCATGTCTTTTATGATAATATTATTGAATGTCAAGGGGTTAAATAATAAAAGTAAACACATTAAGTTTCTTCAGTATCTAAAATAAATTGAGGTCTGATATAATTATAATACAGGAAAAACACTTGGATTAAGAAGCATCTAAAGCAGTGGTCTCAAACTCAAACCCTTTGCAGGGCCACATTTTGCATTTGTAGGTACTTGGAGGGTCGCAGGAAAAATAGTTAATGTCTTATTAAAGAAATGACAACTTTGCATGAGGTAGAACGCTTTATACTTTATAAATCTTTCCTATAACATCTTTCCTTTTCCTTAACAAAAGATTATAACAGTTAGAATCTTTGATTAATTCAAAAATTGCAAATGTGGTAGGTAAAGCATTGGTATTTTAAATACCGAGTGCAGTACACATGTGACCTTTTCTGACTAGAAACTTGGGCACGCTTCTCTGACACCAAGTTATTAATATTAGGATCAATATCCTTGGAACATGCAACTTTTAAAACTGAAAACAAATGGGCGTCACTTAACTTATTCATTTGAAGATATTTCAATTGGTTCATTTTTGAAAATAATTGTTCACATGAATATGTGCTTCCGAACATAGACAGAACCTGTGCAGCTAGGTTGTGAATGTTTTTATATCTGTCCTTTGAAACACACTGATATAATTCTGTAAGACTACAATTGTTGAATTTAGTTTTAGAAGAGAATTACACTGAAAATCTATTAATTATAGTTGAAGTTCTTCAGGTGCCTCATCAACAAGAAAATGGTGACATGAATTTTTCCATATTCCTGAAGCATTCAAATCGCCTGTCAAAGTCTTCCTTTAATACACTAATTTTTGTAGAAAACTCAGCAAAATTCATTTCCTCTTCTGCCGTTATTGCAGACTTCAAAGTTGGGAAGTGAGCAAGATTTTCCGCTTTAAGCTGAACTTTCCAAAGCTGTAGTTTGCGCACAAATGCATTAATATTGCCAATCATATCAGTGGCCAACTTATTTTGGCCTTGCAGTTTGACATTCAAATCATTCAAGTAGCCAGTTATGTCTGTGCTGAATGCCAGATCACGTAACAATTTTGTATCATCAAAGAGTGAGACATCTTGATTTTTACTTTCAAGGAACATCTTTATTTCATCTCTCAAATCCCAAAATCGTTTGAATACTCTTCCACAACTAAGCCATCTTATTTGAGAGTGATACAGAATTTCACTATGCTCACAGCCAACTTCTTGTAGAAAAGTGTTGAACTGTCTGTGGTGCAAGCTTTTCGAGCGAATATAGTTAATCATTTTTACTACAGGCTTCAAAATGTTGTCAACTTTTAAAACACGGCCACAAAGTGCACCTTGATGTATGATGCAGTGGAAATGTACAAATTAAATAACTGACCCTTCATCAATAAGTTTTTCTTTTATTTTTCCTACAACACTGTTTTTAGTACTTGCCATGGCAGGTGCACCATCAGTAACCAATGATGCTAGCTTCAACCAAGACAATTTTTCCTCCTCAAACATTACTTTAATTTTGTTAAAAATGTCATCAGCTTTCATAGTATCATGCATTGGTATTAGATGGAAGAGTTCTTCTGTTATTGTAAGGTTCTCATCTACGCCGCAAATAAAAACAGATAGCTGTGCAACATCAGTTAAGTCTGTGCTCTTGTCAATTGCAAGTGAAAAATAAAGGAACCTTGCCACTTTCTGAACCAGTTGCTCTTTTATATCTGAAGCTAGTTCATCGATTCTACTAGCAACTGTGTTTGGCGAAAGACTGATTTCTTTAAACGCACTCAACTTTTCAGAGCAAATACACTCTATTGTATTGAGTAAGAAGTCTTTTAAAAATAAACCGTCAGTGAAAAGCTTGTAATTTTCTGCAATCATTTTTGATAAGAACATAAGAATTGCCACTGCTGGGTCAGACCAGTGGTCTTTCCTGCCCAGCAATCTGCTCATGCGGCGGCCCCCAGGTCAAAGACCAGTGCTCTAAATGAGTCCAGCCTCACCTGCATATGTCCCAGTTTAGCAGGAACTTGTCCAGCTTAGTCTTGAAACCCTGGAGGGTGTTTTCCCCTACAACAGACTCTAGAAGAGCATTCCAGCTCTCCACCACTCTCTGGGTGAAGAAGAACTTCCTTACATTTGTACGGAATCTATCCCCTTTCAACTTTAGAGATTGCCCTCTTGTTCTCCCTACCTTGGAGAGTGTGAACAGTCTGTCTATATCTAATAAGTCTATTCCCTTCAGTATTTTGATTGTTTCGATCTTGTCTTCTCTTTTCAAGGGAGAAGAGGCCCAGTTTCTCCAATCTCTCACTGTATGGCAACTCCTCCAGCCCCTTAACCATTTTAGTCACTCTTCTCTGGACCCTTTCGAGTAGTACCGTGTCCTTCTTCAAGTATGGTGACCAGTGCTGGACACAGTACTCCAGGTGAGGGCGCACCATGGCCTGGTACAGCAGCATGATAACCTTCTCCGATCTGTTCACGATCCCCTTCTTTATCATTACTAGCATTCTGTTCACCCTTTTTGCCGCCACAGCACATTGTGCATACGGCTTCATCGACTTGTCGATCAGAACTCCCAAGTCTCTTTCCTAGGAGGTCTCTCCAAGTACCACTCCGGACATCCTGATAAGATGTAGCTTACTTTCACATTACCTGTTTTCTGTTTATTAACTCTCTGAAATATATTTTGTTGAGCATTTAAATCAGCTTTCAGTTTCTTAAGTTTATCCTCCCGTAGCTTCCCTTGCACAGATTCATACTTCTCCCCATGAACAGTCTGAAAATGGCACCTTAAATTGTACTCCTCTGGGAAAAACGCAAAAGTGAATGAAATGACTTAAGAAGATGCATATAAATCAGTCATAAGAATATGGCTAGTGAAATAAAAGGAATTATTGAATATGTGAACATATGGCAACAGATGTGTTATGTTCATAGAATAAAATAATCCGCTATAATAAAATCCTTAGCGTGCATGAGCACTTGAAACGCCATTCGTCTGTGCTTTGTGCCTCCGTACCTCTGCATGCGCAGTAGAAGGAGCCTGCTTTCCCATCGCCCTGTGACGGTTTCCACATCGCCCTCCTTCCGCGACACTGTGAGCCTGGAGCCAGTGTAGATGGCTGAAGCCTGGCTGTAGGAGGACGAGGAGGAGCTGCAAGAGCTCTGCAGAGGCAGGAGGTGCTGGATTCAGGGGAGGGAGTGGGAGAAGGGAGAGATGTTGGACTCAAGTGAAGAAAGGATAGAGAGAGACAAATGGATAAGGATAGAGGAGCTACAAAGGAGACAGGGAGAGATGGTAGGGGATAGGGAGAGATAGACTTCAGGGAGGATGGAGGGGGTAGGAGAGAGAGAGATGTCCTTGGGAAAGGACAGAAGGGACAGGAAAGGGAAAGATGGCAAAAGGGGTGAAACAGGGTCAGAGAGAGATGGTAGAGGGTGTGAAAGGAGAAAAGGGAGAGATGGAAATGGTAGGACTGCTGCTGCTTTGGGGTACAGAGGGAGATGGGGGTTAGTACGTCGGGACCGCTGCTGCCATTTCGGGTACGTAATGGGGGTCCAGGAGGCCAGACCCACACGGAGGGAAAGGCCCTGTCAGGTGATAAATGCAGTGGAGGATCTATGAGGGCCAAAAGGGTACAGAGGACTAAGGAAATGGTGAAAGGTGAGGTGGTGGGACTGGGATCAGTGGGAGGCAGAGTCTGGGCATGGTAGAGGCGAGGCATGGGTGGGGTCAGGGTATAGGTGGGGCTATTCTAGCACCTGTTACTGTAACAAATGTAACGGTCTAAAACACTAGTGATTATTATAAACATCTTGTGTTTGTCTAGACAAATGAAAATATGTACCGGTAAGTGTGTGCAGCGCGTGGGAGCCATGATAAGTGGTTAGTGAATGTAGGATACTGGAGTGTCTTGATGGAAACAAATGTGTACGTCACATGTGGGAAGATGATGCGAAATGATGAAATAAGTATGCGAGGCAAATAATAAAAAAGTGAAATGCAATAAATTGAGGAATAAAAGGGAGATATTGGATGACTGGAATAGAACTGTTGGCAGAGAAACAAACAAGTGGAACCACAGGAGAAATCATAGGGGGGTAAAAAAAAAAATTCTGTGTGACAGAAAATTTCAATAAAGTTTATTGCAATTGTCTGTTACATAGAAATTTTTATTGACCCCCCTATGATTTCTCCTGTGGTGGTGTTTCTTCACTTACGCTTTGATTTATTACAATTGTCTGTCACACAGAAATTTTTTTGACCCCCCCCCTCCCCTATGATTTCTCCTGTGGTGGTGTTTCTTCACAATTGCAATTACCAAAGCCTATGTGAAGAAATGCCACATTTTTCACATACTTGACAAAGGTCCACAGCCCAACACTGCAACTGCCGCCACAGCCTGGGATGCCTCGTTGCTCAGTTCCAGTGTTTGTGGGCGAGCTGCAGGGCAGAGTGAGCTGTGCGCTCTGGATCCAGGCTGAGAAGGGGGCAGAGGGAGGCTGAGACTGTGAGATGCACAGTGCAACCCGGTGGCCACTCACCAACATTTGTCCCAAAGGGGATGGAGGGCGGCTGAGACTGGGAGAGGTACAGCGCCACCAGGCGGCCGCTTACCAACATTCGCTCCAGAGAGAAGCAAGTCAATTATAGCAATGAAATGTTCGCGGTCTGTACGCGATAGTCTTCTCCACTTCACAATCGGAAAACTTATGAAGTGGAGTGGAGAGGGCAGACCACGGACCACATAATGGTCCCGGGGGGGGGGGAGGGGGGGAGAACCACATGCAGCCCGTGGGCCGTGAGTTTGAGACCGCTGATCTAAAGCATTTTAACTGAATGGCTTTGACCCTCCCTATTATTCCCCAGCAATTGACAAAAAAAAAAGAAGTGCTTACTCTGCTTAAAAAGAGAACCGATATTGAAGTAATATCCTCATCACACAACTATAATGGGAGATGGATCAAACTCAGATTAAGCATTCAGAATTCTAACATCACAATAATGAATATATATACGCCTACAGCTGATGTTCCAGATTTCTTTAGTGAAGTTGCTGAACAGCTCATCACTGTCCCTGAATCTGACTACATTATCGGGGGAAGTTTTTTTTTTTTAACTTATAGATCTCATTTGTTGCCAAGGCACATTATACAGAACAATGCATCTGTAAGATCAATAAATAAAAGAACCATAGAACTGAAAAGTATCATACACAAGATGTCCATAATGGTACAGAAAGCAACCAGCAACATTAACTCCTCCCCCTCAAAAAAATAAAAAAAGATCACACATACAACATGCATCACCCAAATGGTACAGTGTTCCTCCACTCTTCATAGTATTGCCATTTCCTAATGGAGCTCCCCATCCTATGATGCTTTAAGGCCATCAGCCTAAACAGAGAATACCAATTGTCCAGTTTAGCCAGCCCTAATTGCATGTCCGGAGCAGCAGACTGTTTCCAACTGGCCGCCAGCACCAAGTGAGCTACCGTCAGAAACAGTTTGGTGAAGTGAATTTCCCTTTCCTCCCAGACATTATCATGTTGTTAAAGATCATATTAAAGCCACACAATTGCAGGGTCTGCAGGGCAAGGAAGAGGCACTGTGGATCAATTTAGAAAGAGGGAATGATGAATATATTTACATTGTGTGATATACAGGCATACTTCACAGACGGAAGAGGTAGATAGAGATTTAATAGTAAATATTCAGAATATATCTAAAAAGGGAAGTCTTGCTAACAGATGATTTTCACATGTTGGATGTTGATTGGGATATCCCTATTGCAGGATTTTCTAGAAGTAGGGAGAATCTGGATTCTCTACAAGGAGAACTGTTCCAGCAGTTGGTAATGGAACTCACACGGGATGGAGTCATACTGGACTTAGTGCTTACCAACGGAGAAAATGTTTCTGATGTTACAGTATAGAGAGGGCTCATTCAAAAGCAAAGGTTCTAGACTTTTAAAAAAAACTAACTTTGTTCAGATGGGGGTTTACATCAAGGATTTATTGTCTGGATGGTAAAATCTGGAAGGAGTGGAAATGCAGTGGGCAAAACTGAAAGAAGCGATTGTAAGGACAACAAACTTTTTGTGAGGCAAGTAAGTAAAAGTAAGGAAAAGAAGGCCACTTTGGTTCTCAAAAGTAGTAGCTGAGAAGGTAAGGAATAAGAGGTTAGCTTTCATAAACTACAAAAGATCACAGAAAGAGGAAGACAGGCAAAAATATCTGAAAAAATTAAGAGAGGCTGGTTGTGTAGTCAGGAAAACAAAGATGCAAATGGAAGAAAAAATAACTGACACGGTAAAATGGGGAGACAAGACATTTTTTAGATATATTAGTGATAGGAAGAAGTGCAAAAATGGCATTATGAGACTCAAAGGTGAAGGGGAGGAATATCTAGAAGCTGATAAAGAAAAGGCCAAATTGCTTAACAAATATTTCTGTTTTGTGTTCATGGCTGAAGTGCCGGGAGCGGGACCACAGAAGACAAACATGAATAGGGATGGAGGAGTAATAAATCCTGATCGATTTTCAGAGAGCTGTGGTCGAAAGGAACTAGCTAAAATAAAGGTGGACAAAGTGATGGGGCCGGATAGTGTACATCCGAGGGTGCTGAAGGAACTTAAGGAAGTTCTGGTAGCTCCGCTGACTGACCTTTTCAATGAGTCTCTAGAGTCAGGAGTAATACCGGAGGACTGGAGAAGGGTGAATGTGGTCCTTCTTCACAAAAGTGGAAGTAAGGAATAAGTAGGGAATTACAGGCCGATAAGTCTGACTTCTGTGGTAAGCAAATTAATGGAAACACTTTTAAAACAGAATGGTCAAGTTTCTGGAATCCTGTGGATTACAGGACCAGAGGCAACATGAATTCACTAGAGGTAGGTCTTGTCAGACAAATCTGATCAATTTCTTTGACTGGGTGACTAGAGAATTGGATAGAGATTGTGTGCTAGATGTGGTATATTTAGATTTTAGAAAAGCCTTTGACAGTGTTCCACATAGACATCTAATAAATAAACTGAGTAACCTCGTGGATCCCAAAGTGACGGACTGGGTCAAGAACTGGTTGAGTGGAATGCGACAGAGGGTAGTGATCAATGGAGATCACTCTGAGGAAAGGAATGTTACCAGTGGTATGCATAAGGTGACCATACATCCTGTTTTGAACGGGACTGTCCCGTTTTAGATCCCCTGTCCCATTGTCCCCATGCACAGCTTTGGGATGCTGAAATGTTCCGTTTTCAGAGAGAGTGTACCAAAGTTGTGCGTGGGGACAATGGGACAGGCGATTGCAGAGCCTGGGCTCTCTCCCTGCTTCCCTGCCGGCAGAGGGTGTGAGATTGGCTAAAACATTATAATGTGACTACGCATTTTGAAATCCCATCTATTGGGAAATATGCGGGTTAATCTGATTGAGTGGGGCTGATGGTCAGATAGGGAATATTCATTTAATAAGTAAATTGACAGCCCAAAGAAAGGATACCTCAAAAGGTTTTGAGGCAGACTATGAAGTATATGAGACCTGGATATGGGGTAAAGTTAGTTATGAATTGGTTGGGGGTTTTTACTGGATGCTCTCATCCATGTCATTGAGCAGCAGGATTGGGGTCGTGATTGTTTGAAACAGTCTGTTGTAATTAGATTAGGTCTCTTTCTAGTTGATACTAAGATCTTAAAGCAAATAGACTGTAAGCATATGTTAAATGCCTTTGCTGTAATAAACGGTAAACAAACAATAAAAACCAACAATATTAGAACATCGAAAGATGTAAAGACTAGTTAGAATCTGCAAAGAACAGTGGACAAATTCATTTTTAGCTACAACTGACTTCTAGGATGACATATTTGTTAACACTGCAGATCTCGGCAGTAAACACAGACTTTCGCTGCAAGATGGCTTACATTTTCAAATATCAATCCTGCAATGATGATAACCACAGAACTGCCAGCCTTGAACATTTCAGTTATTTCAACAAATAACAAATGCAATGGTCCCTTTTCTGACAACAGGTTATGGCTTCACGCTTACAATGAACACTACATGGTGATATTTAACCATGAGGTCAAACTATTTTTAGTGAAGCAGGCACTGTTTTATTTGTTCAGGAAAAGACATTTCTTGTGTTTTCAGTTGCTTTTAGTACTGAGGAACTTGCAGTTAAAATATGACCCTATGCAACAGTGAACTCCGGAGTACTTTCAAAAGAAATAACACTGAATGTTGATGTCTAACTATAGGACCAATTCTGTGATGCAGAGGGCACAGTAATACCTAATGTGTTCCTGGCATTTTTTTAATATATATTTCTCCAGTATTAGCAAATCATGTCTGCAGCATGTGGCAATGGTACAACATGGAAATAAAATGGCCATGATAATAAGACTGGTTATGATGCAGTACTACATTGAAACATCAAGCTGTACACCTAGCAAATCTTTTCTAAATAATATTCTATGAACTTCAGAAGAGCACAAATTAAATTCCACAGCACAAGATGTCTACTCACAGCATTTATAACTAATGCAAAAGCAGATTATAACATCTGTGTGGTCCTTTTACTAAGGTGAGCTAACGAATTTAGCGCACGTGCTAAAAGCTAAGATGCCCATAGGAATATAATGGATGTCTTAGCATTTAGTGTGCACTAAATTGGTTAGTGCACCTTAAGAAAAAGACCCCCTATGATTTAGCTAGTATATCAGCAAATTATGCTGATATAGAAGTTGGAGACTGCAGTACAGATTTCACCCTGATTCTGAGGCACTACAATAGAAGGCATACCTAGTGGGCATGAGTCCCCTTACTGACAAGTAGAGGTCTAGGTCCTTTGTACAGTCTTGACAAAATTTTCATTTCCCTTACATGGAGAGGAAGACTTGCCTAATGATTTGCCAATAGCAAGTGTCTTTTAGATTGCTGCCCTCCTTGGTTCTATTCTAATATATATTTTTTAACTTTCAAAAAAATATCCAAAAAAATACTTGATACAGAATAATTAAACAAATATATAGCAATCCACGATATAGGGGATATCAAGAAATTTAAATTGTATAAGTATGTCCACAATATGAAGGAGACTCTACTCCAACAGAAATCATCAAGAAAGTGAACTACAAATTGAAATTAACGATAAAGCAAAAGGCAGCCAATTAAGCATATATTCCTAATTCCCTTACCCTATAACTCCAAAATTAGTTTAAGAAGGCAAGTCGATTTGTAATGAAAACTTATTCAGAAATGCGGATAATTGACTAGGGTCAACAAAAATGTAAGGAACACCATGAATCTTACATTTTACAGGAAATCTTAGAAAGTACCACCATTATTAACTACTCTTGTATGCAAAGCCAAGAACCGCCAATGGCATTTCTGGGTTTCTTTGTACACATTTGAAAAGCAACACACTCTTTTTTCCTAGAAATATATCCATACATTGTCTGAAATAGAAATTTAGAATATTATCCTTATCAGACTCAAAAGCAAATGAAACAAGCAGAGTAGCCCATTCTTCCTCTATTTACAAAGATGTTTCAAATACTGCATTTCAGATACACTGAGACTATCTGGTGACACTAGTGAAGGGGCTAAAACTTCTTTTTATCTCCTTGAGTTTCCAACTGTTTTTTCTTATAGGGAACATAATACAATTTTACCACTGGAGGAATAACATTCTCTGATAGTTTTATGATCTCCTTCATATACTTCTTGAATAAGTCTCTTGCTGACAAATATGGAAACTGTGGAAAATTCAGGTATCTCAAATTATCCATTCTCAAGCCATTTTCAAGCTGTTCATGCTTCTAATGGATGGTAATACAGTCCTATACAAGGAATCTCTGTTTTTTGTATATCCTCTACCTGTTTCCCAAGGTCCGCAAACCTATACAGTTCTTTCCCGGAAGTTGACTCCAAATTATTGTTTGTTAGAAACAGTTTTAAGCTCACCTTCTATTTGGTTAATGAATGTGATATAGAAACATGATGGCAGATAAAGGCCAAATGACCTATCCAATCTGCCCCACTCGTAGTAACCATTATCTCTTCCCTTCTCTAAGAGATCCTACGTGCCTATCCCACACTTTCTTGAATTCAGACAGTCTCTATCTCCATGGTGTACTCTTCGGGGCGACTGTTCCATGCATCTACCACCCTTTCTGTAAAAAAGTATTTCCTTAGATTACTCCTGAGCCTCGAGCCGCTTAATTTCATTCTATGCCATCTCATTCCAGAGCTTCTTTTCAAATGAAAGCGAATCACCTCATGCGTATTTATGTCACATGATGGGTGATATTTATTTTATCTTTTAGACAGTGAGGTTTTCAGTTATATCCATTGGCTCAGGTTCATTTGCATTTCAAATTAATGTGATTGTTTCTATCAAATAAAGTTGTGTCAGGTTGTCTAATCAAACTGAATAGTGTCATGAAGATTTACTGGGGATGATGGGTAAGAGGGGGATGATTGATTTGTTTGGTTATTATGCTGTTAAAGTAAGGGATTGGGCTCTTTGCATTATTCCCTCTTTACTCAGTTGTTCATGGTTAAGGAGTGTGGATAGATTCTGCTTTAGATGAAAATGCTCAGATTAACCATTTTAGTTTTCTCTTTTTTTTTTTTTTCTTTTTTACAATTAAATTTGCTTCCCTGGAAGATCTGCAGAAGCTAGTCTTGGGACTGATCTTTTCAAAGACTAGACTACTATAATGGTTTTTTTGCATTTTTGGAATTTGTAAATCGCTACTATCTTGTCTGCAGTTGCTGCAAAATACAGTGACAAGGATCTTCCTGTATAAAACTAGGTTTGAAAGGAGCACAAGTTTGTTAAAGGAACTCCACTTTTTATATGTAAATTATCCTTTATATTTGGCCAATTTATTGAAAGTTCGGCATTACTTGGCATCCAGTCATTCTGTACATGTAAATTTGAACTTGTATTCCACCCTTCTATTCACCTAAATTCAAGTTTAAAGCTTTTTTAAATGTAACTATTACTACACGCTGTATCCCGGACTTTTTTTGTAAGTTTCTATATGTTTTTGTAAGTTTCTGTATACTATATCCCTGATCTCAACACATTGTAACTTCGCTGATTGTCCAGCTCTCTTCAGTGTGAACCGTCTAGAAGTCTCACGACTATGGCGGTATAGAAGAATAAAGTTATTATTATTATTATTATGCCATCTATCCCTGTTATTAAATATTATTAGGAAACTGCATAAGTGTGCATTCAGTTTGGGTGCCTAAAAATTTGAAGTAGAGAGTGACAGGGTAATCATTACTATGGTAATTCTGCGGTAACAGGGGAGTTAAAACATTTTGCCCAGTATTACCATGGTAGCATTAGACCATTTTATGGTAGTGCCATGGGAATAGGAACCTCTGCTGTGGTAATACCATGGTAATGGGGTCACTGGACCCCTTTCCCAAACCTACCTTTTAACATCCCTGATGGTCTAAGTGGCCTCTTCGGGGGTAGAAATAAATTCAACTCTCTCCTGCTCTTGTCACTGATATAGCCACTGCAGAACACAGCATGCCTCACAAGCTATACTTATGTTCTCTCAATTAAAATAAAAGAACCCCCCCCCCCCTCCATATTATAGGCCTAAAATGTTTATTTGCAATGCCTTTGGCCCATAAAATTGCATAATATCTTTCTGCTTTGAGCAGGGAGATACAAGTAAGAAAATGAAGATTGTGGGAACGGTGAGGGGATGGGGATGAAAAATGTGGGGACAGGAATGAATCTGTGTCCCCCGTGTCACTCTAATTTAGAGTGTGCAAACCATTTGTACCTCTGAATTACTGCATGCACAATCGATTTACACATGCAAATAAAAAGAAAAAAAATGTACTTTTTTTGCCATATCTATCCCAAATAAATGTAAATAATATGTAATAAAACAGTACTATTTATTTCAATTCTATTTAAAAAATTAATACTGTCCTATTTAATGCTGATTACAATTAACCTTAATCACACCAGTAAACTTGATAAATATAACTCTTATAAGTGAAACTTTGTAAGCACAACTCATATGGGGATACACTGGGATAAACATCCTTATTCTAATATTTGATATTTACTCTACTTACTAAAGTCTTATGGCTTTTTCTGTGTGAAAATGCAAGATAGAGTGCACCATCTAGTGGAAATTTAAAGTATTGAAACCTTTCCCAAAATGAAATTAAATCAGTGGGGAAAAAGGAAAAGTTGATGATCAAAAAACACATAGGGCTCCTTTTACAAAGGTGTGCTAGCGTTTTTAATGCACGCACTGGATTAGCACGTGCTATAGCGTGTGCTAGCTGAAAATCTACCGCCTGCTCAAAAGAAGGCTGTAGTGGCTAGCACACACGGCAATTTAGCGGGCGCTATTCCGTGCGTTAAGGCCCTAGCGCGCCTTTGTAAAAGGAGCCCATATTGAACAATGCTTATTTAACCTTCTTGTCACAAGTTTCTAATTTAGTTGTTTTCAATATATACACAATGATTTATGCATATCTAGCCCCTTTTCTTCTGTTTATACTACAAAGGAAATATTGTGAATTTCCTTCCTTTTGGGGGGAAGAGAGAGATAGGAAGTGGAATTTCAGGGCATTGTGATGCCAGCAGGAACAGAGTACCCTCCATATAAAAGAACTCACAAAAGATTTTACTGAAAACAGGACAGTTGTTCAAAGAAGAATCAATTTCTTATCTATGTGTTTCCCTGAGAGTTATGCTTGTTTTGATCCCTTCCAAATAGACTGCAATACCAGACAGACATCAGTCTGGATTTTTTCAGATCAGTAACCTTTCCCCCACCTACGGCCTCTTTTACAAAGCCGCGCTAGCAGTTGCCGTGCGGCAACAGCCCCGAAGCCCTTTAAATCTTTATGGGCTTCGGGGCCATTAGCGCAGCTGCTAGTGTGGCTTTGTAAAAGAGGCCACTAGTGGCTTAGTGAAAGGGGCAGAAGGGTGGACCATCCTGAGCACCGTCTTGGGGTAGGCACTGGTAACTCTCCTCCTCTCTGCCCACCCAACTTTTCAAAATCTTTGGCATCAGCGAAGAGCACCTACTATCTGCTGCTCATGCCAGCCTGAGCTCTTCTGATGTTACTTGGTCTTGAAATGAGATGACAGGAATTGCGCACAATACTCAAGATGTAGTCATATCATAGAATTAACATAAGCATTGTGATCTATATCTATCTTAATAATTCATAACATTCTACTTGGTTTTTTTTCAGCCACCTCCACACACTGAGAAGTTTTCAATATATTGTCCATGACAATATCTAGGTTTTATTCCTGGGTGATGGCTCCTAATGTAGAACTTTGCAATGTAAAACTATAATTTGGGTTAATCTACCCAATTTGCATCATTTTGCACTTGTTCACACTAAATTTCTTACGTTATTTGGCTGGCCAGACTTCCAGTCTTGCATACAATATAAAAAATGTTCATGGGTTTGATCATTTATTCATTCAATTTTCTATACTGTTCTCCCAGGGGAGTTCAGAATGGTTTACATTCAGGTACTCAAGCATTTTTCCCTGTCTGTCCCGATGGACTCACAATCTATCTTAATCTGGGGCAATGGAAGAATTAAGCGATTTACTCAGGGTCACAAGGAGCAGTGTGGGTTTGAACTCACAACCTCAGGGTGCTGAGGCTGTAGCTTTAACTACTGTGCCACAAACTACATCCTGCATCAAGGGAGGAATTGGGGAGGGATGGACAATGGAAAAAGGACCTCCAGAAGGGAGGTCCAAAGCAAGAGGTTTAGGGCTCCTTTTACAAAGGTGTGCTAGGTGCTTAACGTGCGGAATAGCGCACGCTAAATTGCCCCGCACGCTAGCCGCTACTGCCTCCTTTTGAGCAGGCGATAGCTCTTTGGCTAGCGTGCACTAATCCAGTACGTGCGATAAAAACGCTAGCACACCTTCGTAAAAGGAGCCCTTTGTGATAGAGCAGCACAATTGAACAGAGCTGACATGGAGCCATGTTTCCATGAAGGTTGCCTGCCTCTAGGGTCATAATCTTTAGAGTACTGTCAAATTGTTCAGTATTGTGCTATCAGAACAGCTCTATGTATAATTCCAGAACTTACCCACTGCAATGCTAAAGAAAAAAAACCAATTACCTTGCTGAAGGTTTCAAGGCTTCAAAATGTGCAAGTTGGAAGTCAATATAAAATAAGAGACAGATTCCTGGATACTTGAGAATAAAGGCTCTTGGCACCAGAACCATGCTAGAAGTTTGATTTGTTTTTAATTTACTGCTTAAAAACAAAGCTGTTATAGCAGTTTACAATTCTAACATAGAGACCCGCTAACTAAGAAGTGGGCCAATAACATTGGCTGAGCTGCTGCCAAGTTATAGTGTGTGCACATGGGGGTTATGTGGGTAGGGGATAAGGGATGTTGCTATGGATTGTATATGGTAGTTTGGTGACAGGGAATGGTTTGTGCAGTGCGTGTGGATGTTGCTGAGGAAGGGTTGTGGGTGATTGGTTATAGAAAAGTCTTTTTGGATTGGAAGAGGTTTGAGCCGGATTCAAGTGTTCGAATTTCAGTGGTAGAGAAGGAGAGGGTGGTTAGGTAATGGGAGTTGTGTGTGGGGTGAAAAGGAAGGATTGGGCAGGAAAGGATAGGAAATTTGCCCGCCCAGTCCCACCCATTGTTTTGGGGTGTACGGATTTGGTGGTGTATGGTGGGTTTGGGTGTTACTTGTTGGTTTTACCAGCGCCTTTGGGTGGGGTGTCAGGGAGAGGGGGGTCACAGCTCAGAGCAGAGATGGGGATTCTTCCAGACAGTCAATAATATGTTTCTGGTGTTGCTATATTAATTAATGGATGGGAGATACTTATGTGCGATACCACCACAAGTACTGGTGAGGCCTGACAACACTGCAGGTCTCATGGGAGGGGGAGGGCAATGACTGGATTAATTTTGAGTGTAAAGCACAGTGCGGATTTTGGGGCAGAAGGCTAGTTTGTTACCAAAGAGCTGTCAGGGATATGGGTCAAGAGACTGCTCTGGAAGAGAGTGCAGAATACCTTTGTTACAAATTTGGTGGGAGTGGTTAATTAATCGATCAAGTGTGTGAAGGAAGCAGTGCGAGTGCTAATGTTATGTATGTGAGAAATAATTTTACTTTATACTTGAGAGAAGTGCTCATCAGAGCACCACACTACTCTACATATTGAGATACTTCTCAAGTATTTGATTTGGGAACCATGATTGTGGTAAGTTTATCTACTTTATATACAAACAACGATCCCTGTTGTAGGCATTGCGTCAAAACACAGTTGAGTTGGCTCAATCATCCATTAAGTGTAGCTGCATCACCAACAGCCTGGTAGTGCAGCTACTGCCCTAACTATCATCAAAGATGAAGCAGTGGAAACAGCGAGTCTTCCGTTCCAATCCCAGGGTCCTCCTTCCGTTCCTACCCTGGCTAGCTCCAGTTATCAAAATGACAATAATGATCTCTACTGTTACTCTCACAGTACTACATATTTCTTTCATTGGAGGAAATTTATGTTTCTGGAGAGTAGATATATAAATATTAACTAAGATGGCGGCATGAAGGCGCTTGGCTGAACACTATCGGGCTTTTCTACAAACTTATGGTTAAAAGGAAATCTAAGACCCGGGTTTTCCCTTCGGAACCCGGGTCGCAAGCAAATTTACCTGGCCCGATGGACGCGTTCGTCAAGCGAGGGCCCAAAGGATAACTGGCGGAGATGTCCTCGGCGCAAGGTGGAGGCGAGTTGGAAGGACCTCACACCTCATTCGAGGAGACCAACTTATCGCCGGAAGAGCGCAAGAACCCTGGTCAGCCATCCCCTCAGCCCATATCGTTGGATATGGAGAATGAGGGAAGTTTAGCAGCGGCCCCTGAGAGCTGCGAAGATGATCAGGGGGAAGAGCGAGAAGTGAGGAAGGTTTCAGCAGCTTCTGTTTCATCATTGCTGTTACAGGGAACCTTGGATATGGTAATTTCACTGCTGGGGAAATTACCTACAGGTACTGTGGAACTCAAAGATATGGAATTTAAATGTTCTTTTACCCCACTGCTTAAACCATTGGTTATTGATTTAAACTCAATTTGGGAAGCTATTTCCAATCTACAACTATCCCTGGGAACTCAAATGCAATTGTTAACAACTAATTGTTCTGGGGTACTTTCTGAGACATTAAAATTACAGCAAAGAGTGGATAAATTAGAAAAACAAGTGTTGGATCAAGAAAAAAAGTGTGAGATTTTGGGAGCACAAAATCAGCTCCTAATTAAGGAAAATAGGAATATCAACTTTAAGATGGAAGTGTTGGAGAATATAACAAGAAAACAGAATTTGAGATTAATTAACTTTCCTAAACTACCTCCAGTTACAGCAATAGACATGTTTAAACAATGTCTTCTGGAGGTTCTGTAAGTCCCACAAAATTATTTTCCGCCTATTTCAAAAATTTACTATATTTCCTTGGGGAAGAAGGAGTCTCCGGAAGATCAGCGAGAACCACAATTAGATTTACTGGACTTGACAAATATACTTGAAACATCAGAGTCAGAACAAATTAGTGTGGCAACACTCTTTGTTCAATTAGCACTTGATTCAGATAGAGAGTGGTTATTAAAAATGTTTTTTAAATATAAAGATGTAACTTTTCTAAATCAAAAGATTAGAATGTACCCAGATGTTTCTAGAACAACACAAAAAAAGAGGAAACAATTTTGCTTTTGAGACCTCAGGTTTTAAAATTTTGTAACTTTTTTAGTAAGATTTCCATGCAAGTGTTTGGTTAATTTGAAAGGAATTAGATATATTTTCTTTGAGTCCACACAGTTATCTAGATTTATTGTAGACAATTCAGTGGTGATAGCAAGTACTCCTATCACTAGACAAGTATAACGCTTGTAATTGGGAAGTTTGGGCCCAATTCAAGCTGTTTTTCTTTTTTTTCCTTATTTTATTTATGATGAACTAATAATATCTGACTAATTGTAAACTCTTTCTCCATTTATTGTGGACTAATGTATAGTAGGAACGCATTATATTTTCCTTTGTGTTGTATTAAGAAAAATATTCCTGTGATACTGCTATTTTCAATATGACTTGTAATCATAAAAAAATTGAAATTCAATAAAGAAGAAAGAAGGAAAAATATTAAAGCTCAAAGGGCCTGATTCTCTAAAAGTGCGTTCCGATTTTAGGCAGCTGTAGACGTCCTACAGCTGTCTAATCAGCCAATCGGGATGCACGTTTAAAAAAAAAAAAAATGCTCCCCAGGCAGGCCGCCTATATTGAAGGCGAGGCCCGCAAGACACCTAGGCCCTGATTCTGTATAGAACGTCCGGGAGAGGCGTCCTATTCAGAATCGGCCTAAACTAGACACGGCCGCTACACTTATCGCGGCAAGAGATCTCTCTGCCGCTATAAGTATAGCGGGCCGTGGCCCCCTGACCGATCGCTGGCAGGAGGGTGCCCAAACCTCCTGCCCGAAGACGCACCCCCCTCCCTGACACTACCGACCGCCCCCCCCGACACTACCGACCGCCCCCCCCATCCCCGACATTACCGATCGCTGGCAGGAGGGTGCCCAATCCCTCCTGCCCGAAGACGCACCCCCCCCGGCGCTAACAACCCCCACTCCACCAAACCTGTTCTTACAGATGGGTTTTGCACATCGAGCAAGCAGGCACGCCTCATCGAAATGAGGCGGGCCCGCCCCTTCCCTGCCCATCCCGCCGAAGCCTAAGGCCTGATTGGCCCAGGCTCTAGAAGCCTGGACCAATCAGGCCTTAGGCATAGCGGGTCCACCCATCCCCACTTAATCTAAGGCCTGATTGGCCAATCAGACCTTAGACTTAGTAGGGATGGGCGGACCCGCTATGCCTAAGGCCTGATTGGTCCAGGCTTCTAGAGCCTGGGCCAATCAGACCTTAGGCTTCGGCGGGATGGGCCGGGAAGGGGCGGGCCCGCCTCATTTTGACGAGGCGTTCCTGCTTGCTCGACGTGCAAGACCCATCTGTAAGAACAGGTTTGGTGGAGTGGGGGTTGTTAGCGCCGGGGGGGGTGCGTCTTCGGGCAGGAGGGATTGGGCACCCTCCTGCCAGCGACCGATATTGTCGGGGGGGGATCGGTAATGTCGGGGGGGGGGGGCGGTCGGTAGTGTCGGGAGGGTGCGTCTTCGGGCAGGAGGGATTGGGCACCCTCCTGCCAGCGACTGATATTGTCGGGGGGGGATCGGTAATGTCGGGGGGGGCGGTCGGTAGTGTCGGGAGGGTGCGTCTTCGGGCAGGAGGGATTGGGCACCCTCCTGCCAGCGATCGGTAATGGCGGGGGGGGGGGGGCGCGGTCGGTAGTGTCGGGGAGGGGGGTGCATCTTCAGGCAGGAGGTTTGGGCACCCTTCTGCCAGCGATCGGTCAGGGGGCCACGGCCCGCTATACTTATAGCGGCAGAGAGAGATCCCTTGCCGCGATAAGTATAGGGGCCGCGTCTACTTACAATGTAGACCAGCATTTTGCTGGCCTACATTTTTAAGCTTCTCATCTACTAGGGAGACGCGTAGGGCCGCCTAGGTTCAGCCTAAGGCCCGCCTAAGGCCCTTAGACGAGCTTAGACATCTTGCGGGTCTCCCTAGGCTCCCGGAAGCGCCTTCAGGCCTGCCTGGAGAGCATTTTTTTTAAAAAAACGTGCATCCCGATTGGCTGATTAGACAGCTGTAGGACGCCTACAGCTGCCTAAAATCGGGACGCACTTTTAGAGAATCAGGCCCAAAGTGTCTATAAAGATGACATACATTCATTTTTATGATTAACTTGAGATACAAAGATATTTTTAAATTTGCTTCAACTTCATTTTCCCCAGGTGAAAACTCAAGCTATTTATTAGGCATTTTTATCATTGCTCATGTGTTTCAGTAAGAGGAAGTACAGTATATTGTTCCTTAGTGTCATATTTTCTCATAGAATGAACAACACTTTACTGTGCATTTGTAACCCTGTATTTTTCCATCTAGTGGAATAAAGGCCCTGAAGATGTCTACATTCTAGTAAGGTGTATCCACTTCGATTTGTTGGCATAATAAAACAGAAGCCATTATAAATTTCAAGGGCACAGCAGGAGTACCCTTCAAGTTCTGAGTTTATTGTGTTTTTCTATTAATGAAGGGTGTTAGATGAACACAAGAAGCCAAGATACAGTTTTATAAACAGAGAAAAAGTTATTCTTTGATGAATAGATATTTAGAATGTAAAAGCAAGAATCTATTACCAGAAGGTGGAGATACTGTACTTCCAACACAGGCACCACACCTTCCTCAAACAGTTTGTGTTAATTCCTTAGGGAACCATTAATCACGCGATGAAATTGCAGGGAAATACTTTTAAAACCAATAGGAGGAAATATTTTTTCACTCAGAGAATAGTTAAGCTCTGGAACGCATTGCCAAAGGTTGTGGTAAAAGCAGATAGCATAGCTGGTTTTAAGAAAGGTTTGGACAAATTCCTGGAGGAAAAGTCCATAGTCTGTTATTAAAACATGGGGGAAGCCTCTGCTTGCCCTGGATCGGTAGCATGAATGTTGCTACTCTTTGCATTTTGGCCAGGTATTAGTGACCTGGATTAGCCACTGTGAGAACGGGCTACTGGGCTTGATGGACCATTAGTCTGACCCAGTAAGGTTATTCTTATATTCTTATGTTAACCACTGAATAGTAATATTGGTATACACGTGCCTTTCTGAAGGGCAAGCACACGCCTAGGAACAATCATTTGGAGATTCCCTATCCCTCTGTGTATGCTCATTTTTAAAAAATTGTGGTTTTCTCAAATGTCCTACCATGTCGGCATACTGTTGGTTCATGGAAACTGTATGCCTTGTTTTATTTTATTTAATATGAGTTTGGAACCTTGCACTAAATTTGCTCTCAAATTCTGGTTAGCCTACCACCATCGGTGCCTAAGTCTACTTTAGCTGTCACTAGGCATAATTCTATTGTATAAATAGCACATAACTTAAGATTGACATGCACTAGGTGTCGCATTTCTAGGTGCCTATGATATAGGTGGCATTTATTAATCCATATTTATTTAGGAGGTACTGTTTATTAGGATAGGTACTATTGCATTAGATGTTACATATTAATTTATTAATCTTAACGTTTTTGTATATATTTATAAAAATCAAAATTTAGAACTATGCGTAAATTTTCAACTGTGTAAATTTTCAACTGCCATTCACATATTTTCTTTATTCATTGCAATTTATTGTATTTATTGTGTTGGTTTAGTCTTTGAAGGGGTATTTGTGTGTTATGTCTTTATATTCCCCTTTTTCCTGAATTATAAGCCTGTATTTTGTCACTTGGAACTAAATTGTTTGTTTCACGGGAGATGATCATAGACTTTATGATGTATGAGGCAATTCTCATTTAGACGTATGTCTGGTGCTAGTCACCTTTGAGACTTAGCCTGAGCCAAAGATTCCCACGATTTATGGCGGGCTCATTCTGATGTCCTTGGTCTCAACTCAGGTGTTTTCCTAGTGTTTATTACTTTTACAGACTTCTGGCTCAGGCACAAGGGGACTTAGCCAATTCCAATAGTATTTTAATGTATTAATTGTTCCATCCCCTATTACCGATTTGGTGCTCTCAACTTAGGCTTTCATTTACTAAGCTGATTACCATGGAAAACTGGTAATTGCATCACAGTCCATTGGGAATTAATGGGCTTTGGTGCTATTGCTGCACAGCTTTGTAAAAGGGAGGTGGGTTATTCGGTCTGTGGTATTATGAGGGCAGTTTGGTAAAAAACAAGTTAAACAAATATTTTTTAAAAAAATTTTACCTATTTTTTCTACAGGATGGAAAAACTGGACACTCACTGGACTAAATATACAGACTGCGATGGAGACTATGTTAAGAAATATAACTGGGTTGTTTTATTTTTTAAGAAATTTGTTTAACTTGATTTTTTAACAAGGTTTTCAAACTACCCTCATATTTATTTATGCATTCAATGGGTTTAGTTTTGCATATTTTGAGTTTTAATGATTTTATACTAATACAATTTTGTATATGTTTATTAACAGTTATTATAGCTCCTGATGTAGCCCCAGGAAGGGGCAAAACATGGCCGTGTCGGGTTACTGTCTGTTTTAAGTGTAGTTTCTTAATATCTGTTGGAAGGACTTTTCCATCTGATCTGCTGCTTGGTTTTGTTTTGGGGTTTGTTTTTTTTACCACACTGGATTTTGCGGATCGGCTGCCCTGATACTTTTCTGGGGAAACCCTAGCCAGTCAGATGTTAAGGACATCCATAAAGAATATTCATGAGGCCTCTTTGGTATGCAAATTGATCACATGCATTTTCATTGTAGATCATCTGAAAATCTGGTTGGCTGGGGTTCTCCAAGAACAGGTTTGGGAATCACTGATCCAGATAATGGCTGCCATTATCTGAACAGATGCCTTTAAATGCCAGCCCTATCTTTTCCCCTGTAGACAAGAATTCCTGTTTCTCATGCTTTAGAGCCAGCCAGTACTATAACATACAAAAACAGATTTCATAGCAGTCTACAATGAGGGCAGGTATTGTTTATCTATATACAAAACACTAATTACAGTATACAAAGAATTGTTGGGCAACTATATTTGCTTTCTTTTGGAATCAGCTTACAGGCAATCATTGCCCACATACTCTTAGGTATGTGCTTAGCTATACAGTATATTAAAGCAAGTTGAATGCTCGTGTTCCTATTTTCTGACTGTCAATTGGGCTGACTCTAGGAGAGCTTGTACTACTAAACTGTGTTCTTGGAGAGCTATTGGATTCAGTATTTTTTCTTCTTTAACCTGTTATACAGAAAATAGTCTTTTGATGGCCTCAGAAACACAATTATGTTTTGAATCAATGTGATGGAAGTATATGCTGGACTCAAGACTCTATCAATATTTAGTCAATGGCGATCAGCATTTTTTTTCAATAAGTGTGATCAAATATATACTGGCCACTGGCCTTATGCGGGTCTCAGCATATGTTCAGCCAGGATCCACATAAGTCAGCACACATTATAACAGGGCAACATGGGTGGTAGCCTTCAGTTCAAACTGCAGTAAACCAAATCTATTCATTGCCTATGACTATAATTAAATGCTCCTCAACAGGCCCCAATTACCATCGATTTTATAAATAGCTAATAAGCAAAACTGGGAAGAGCTTTAACTGGTAGCTTCAAGAAGGTAGCTCATAAGTGGCAGTGTTAACTTGATGATGGCCAATTTGAAGTGGGAAATCCTGAGAGCTAGTAAAAAGCTGCTCATTCTGCCAATAAAACATTACACTCTCTTGTTTACAAGAATCAAAAATGGAAAACATTTGCACAAATAGAAAGCTGTTGTAGAAACTTAATCATTCTGTTTACCCACTACATGTCCCTCAGCTCTAGCTCAAAAAATATTGATTGTGGGTAGTGATTTTAGCATGCTACAGTTTGGATTTCTGTCAGCTTTCACAGCTGATATTTACATGTACTACTGTTGTTAGCAAACATGATGATTTCAGATGAACCTATTCAGTCCAGTATGACCAGCATAGGATATCTGCTCATCAAGCAACTAGAGCTTTACAGGAAATAGTGTTAGTCTGAATCTATATTAAACCTCTAGTCTACTAACAGACATACACATGCTATCCTAGGCCCATTCTGAGGGCACCAAAATACCACATGCACACTTTTCACAACAAGTTTTGCTTCTTCCACCATCGAGGCATAAAAAGATTTATTCTGATCCTCAAAGTGTCATCCAGGGCCAGATTAAGGCTCTTCCATTGCTTAACTGACAATATTTTAATAGTTTAAAATTAAGTTGAAGGAATATCTGTGGATATGTGATGAGGAAAGGAACAAATAGTATAAAAA
Organism: Geotrypetes seraphini; assembly: GCF_902459505.1. NCBI lineage: Eukaryota > Metazoa > Chordata > Amphibia > Gymnophiona > Dermophiidae > Geotrypetes > Geotrypetes seraphini. The sequence continues at coordinate 45,789,065 of NC_047084.1, read as the reverse complement.
TAAGGTGCAACTGGCCATGCATAATACTAAGGAATTGTTTCATACTGCATGTTTTTTGGTACAAGGGTACATTAGGAATGAAGTTTGGAAGGGCCAGATCCAAATGCATACTGGGTTAGAACAATAGTCTTCATGGTGGCCAATCCAGGTCACAAGTACTTGGGCAAAAACACAAATAGTAGCAACATTCCATGCTATCAATCCCAGGCAAGCAGTGGCTTCACCTATGTCTGTCTTAATAGCAGACTATGAAATTCGGTTCATAGACAAAATCGCGCGAGACAATGACGCGCCGACAACTGAACGTAGACAACTGAGCGCAAGGTTGACGGTGCGCCGAAGAAAAGCACTATTTTAAAGGGCTCCGACGGGGGGTGTGGGGGGGAACCCCCCCACTTTACTTAACAGACATCGCGCTGGCATTGTGGGGGGTTTAGGGGGTTGTAACCCCCTTCATTATACTTGAAACTGAACTTTTTGCCTGTTTTTTAGGGAAAAAGTTCAGTTTTAAGTATTATGTGGGGGGTTACAGCCCCCCAAACCCCCCACAACGCCAACGCAATGTCTGTTAAGTAAAGTGGGGGGGTTCCCCCCCACACCCCCTGTCGGAGCCCTTTAAAATAGTGCTTTTCTTCGGCGCACCGTCAACCTTGCGCTCAGTTGTCGGCGCGCTGTTGTCTCGCACAATTTAGTCCCATCACCTGAAATTCTCTTCTAGGAACATATCCAAACCATTTTAAAAACTTTACCATTTTTTTTTTTAATTATTTATTTATAGAATTTTATAATATTACCAAGTATATACATCTTGTACAGTAAAGTGAGATCAAACAAACATACTGAACTAAATTTCCAAAATTAAGATATACCAAAATCATAATTCAGTTTGAAAGTAAAAATAGATAAATAAAGTAATAATGATCTAGTTGAACACACACTAGTCCTCCATATATTTGGATCCAAGATTTAAAGAGTAGGACAAATATAAATCAAATTAATTAAAAGAAAATCCATATCTTACCCGCACTGTAGTAAGATATGGATTTTCTTTTAATTAACTTTACTATTTTTAAAGCTTAACTATTCTCTGCATGAAAAAAAATATTTCCTCCTATTGGTTTTAAAAATATTTCCCTTTGAGTGTCCCCTAGTCTTTGTAATTTTTGATGGAGTAAAAACATTGATCCACATGTACCCATTCTATACCACTTAGGATTTTGTAGACTTCAAGAATATCTCCTTTCAGCTGTCTCTTTTCCAAGCTGAAGAGCCCTAACCTCTTTAGTTTTACCTCACATATGGTCACTCTTCTTTGAACCTTTTCTAATTCTGCTATATCTTTTCTTTAGATACGGCGGCCAGAATTGAACATAATAACGAAGGTGAGGTTGGACCTTGGAGCAATATGGAGGCATTATAACATTCTTTGTCTTGTTTACCATCCCTTTTCTAATAAATTCCTAGCATCTTGTTTTCTTTTATGGCCGCCGCACATTGGGTTAGGTGGGATCTGTGCTTTGGATAAGAATAATGCTACAGATGCTGGTGCTGTGAGGGTTAGTGATTGGACAAAATTTGATACAATATCTGATGAAGATATGAAAGCTGTGGTTGGAAGGTTGAGATCTACTAGATCATAGTCTGAATCATGTTCCTCTTCACTTCTGAAATTTTTGATGAATGAAGAGTACAAGTTTTGACAAGAATTGTTCATAAATCTCTTCAGACAGTTGAATGCCAGAAAGTTTCAAAATTGTAACTGTGAAGCCTTTGTAAAAGAAAAATAATTTAGACCCTCTGGGCCAGATTCTCAAAGAAGCTGCCAAAAATTAGGCGCCAGTAGGTGACTAGATTGTGCCTGCTGGGCCTTACATAAGTGTTTTAATTGGTTTTAAGTGGTGTGATAATTGGTTGTGCCATCAATACCCAATTAGAAACTCATTAAAAAAATTAGGTACCACTAAGTACCCTCTGTGACTAATGCCAGAGTCCATGGTGCCTAGTGACATCACAGCCCGGAAGTGGGCATGTTTAGGGGTGACACCATTCTTTGGTGTCACAAGGCATCACTGTCTGATTCTGCAATGATCCCAAGTGCAGGAAATGTAGGCCTGTAAATTCCTGCTAGGAACTTGTATCCCTGATTCTGGAAGTGGCATCTGTCTTTGATAAACATGCTGCAGGCGCCAGTTCTCCAGGCACCTGCCATGGAATAGTTAAGCTCTGGAACGCATTACCAGAGGATGTGGTAACAACAGTTAATGTAGATGGGTTTATAAAAGGTTTGGACAAGTTCCTTTAGGAAAACTCCTAAAGTCTGCTATTGAGACAGACATGAGGGAAGCCAATGCTTGTCCTAGGATCAGTAGCATGGAATGTTGCTATAATTTGAGTTTTTGCCAAGTACTTGTGACCTGGATTGGCCCCTGTGGAAACAGGATACTGGACTAGATGGATCATTGGTCTGACCCAGTATGGCTATTTTTATGCTAAATATGGAGCACTTGGATTATGTAGCAATTTGGGAACATTAAGAAAAAAATAAAGATGACTCATCTGTTTGTAAAAACCTCTGCCATTTTGATTCGTGACTGATAACTGATAAATATGGTGTGTTTTAGATATCTGTAATGATGAAGAAACAAGATAGCGTCTTGGTAATAAGACATGGGGATTATAGCTCCTGCCTAAAGTATTTTCTTGCTTCTTCAGCTTAATTTTTAATATGCCAAAAAGAAGAGGTAGAGCGGCAGTAGCCCGTCCGCCGGAGCCTACCTTGCAGCAGCAGGGAGCCATCACCGGCTTTTTTGCGTCTTCGCCCCGGGGCGATCCTGCTGAGCTGAATGCTAGGGAAGTGTCGTTGTTAGGGAGCGAGACTTTGTTCAGCCCCACGGGACCAGAGCCTCCTTCGCGGCCGGGTGGTGAAGGAATGTTGGCAGCTACGAAGACAGCGGAAGTTACGCTGTTAACGCAGCCTTCAGGCTTACTGACTCCTCAGGACCTTCTGACTGGTTCATCTTCATCGAAGGCGGCTATAGCAATTCCAGCAGGGGGAATTACCAACTCTTCAACCCCTAGAGAAACCTGCTGAAATCACTTTGGAATCAATTTGGACTGCACTGGACTCCCTCCACAAGGTTTGTCTGGGAATCTTACCACTTGTTCAATATCAAAATGTGAATATGCAAAAATTTGAAGAGGATTTAAAAGCCCAAGGGAGAAAGTTAAATCCTTAGAGCAATCTGTTCAAAGAGTTCAATCTTCTTGTAATTTATTTACTCAGGACAAATTGGTGTGTTTGAGGAAAATGGAAAATATGGAGAATTATACTAAACAGTTGAATTTAAGAATTTTGAATTTCCCAAAAACACTTACAATGTCCCCCAAAGATTTGTGCTATAAATTTCTGAAAGAAGTTTTTAAATACCCCGAAGAAGGGCTTCCTCCTCTACATAAAATATACTTTATACCGGTTTCTGTTAAAAAGCCTTCCTCCTCAGAAGCTGTTCAATCTAATGTGGATTTACGCCCTATCAATATATCTAGAATTTTAGAAACCTCAGAGGAAGAAGTTGTACTTTGAACAACACTTCTTGTGACATTTGTACTTCTTCAAGATAAAGAAGCACTTTGCCTATTTTTTAGGTTGAAAGAAGTCTCCTTCATGGATGGGGAAATTTCTGTATTCTCTGATGTCTCAAGAACAACACAAGCAAGAAGGAAAAGATTCTTGGAATTGAAAGAGAATGTTAAAACTCTGGGGGCCAAATTTCAATTGCGTTTTCCTTGTAAATGTGTCATTTACTTGGATCAGAATACTTATGTTTTTTATGAATCTTCCCAATTGCAGTATTTTTTTGGAAGAGAAGGGAGTGACAATGCAGAATTCCAATTGACTCCAATTTACTGGTCTGATTTAAAATGAAGACAACGAGCTACCATTTGATTTTGTTACTTTAACTCTTTATTTTTTCATGAATGTGAATTGTTTCTCTTTCTAATGTGGACTATTCAAAAGTTTGTATGTATTTGAATTTTGAATGAGTATTGTATTTTCTTTGTATATTTTAATTTGGGAAAGCTTTTGCTTGTTCAATAAGCTTATTTTGTTGAAATAATGATAAATGGATAAATTAAAAAAAAAAAAGATATCTGTAATGATATTGTTATACCTTGATTTTGTATGTTCTAGTTCTAATCTACTTAGGTTTTAAGTGTAATATAAGTTTTTAAAATAAAGACTCAGTAGTTGTTTTGAAATATCATATGAAACAAATCATATATATATATATATATATATATATATATATATATATATACAATATATAATGATTAGAAAAACATTTAAATTAATGTTGGATAATGGGTATGGAAGATGGTAGTGAAAGAATTAAGAGCATGATAACTAGGAGAAAATAACTCTGTGGTGCCTCCTTCCCTTGGTGCCATAAACATATGCTTATTTTGTTTAATGGTTAATCCAAGACTGCCTTCCCCGTTGCAATCCCCTCTCCATCTTCCTGCTTTCTGATCCTCCACTCTGATATACCTCCTTGATAGTCTAGTGAGATTGGGCAGCAGTTCCCTTCTGCCCCTGCCCCATCTGGCACTAAATTCAAACTAGTGGCACTGACCTGTAATAGTGGGGGTCCAGCTTCCATATAAAGACAATTTGCCCTTATATGGAAGTCTGACTCCTAGTGATATTACCATGAGAATACTGCTACGAGTTAGTGCTGCCATTTTGAACCTATAAATAAATATATAATGCCCTCTTATTAAATTTAAATCAATTATTTATTAAACACTATGAAGCTCATAATAATAATAATAATTTTTAAAAAAATCTAAAAAGTGGCCTAAATGGATACTTGGACGATCAAAAAGCCTGATCGTCCAAGTACCCATAATCAAAGCTGGTTTTATACATATCTAAAACCAACTTAGACCTTTCCCCTGCCTCTAAACGCATAGAGCAAAAAGAGGCGTTTTTAGAGGAGGGGAAAGGGCGGGAGGTGGGCCGACCTACACATAGGCGTACAACAGGTATAACCAAAACTTTAGGCAGGTTGCCTAGTCGGCACTCATACGTTTTGACTTAGACCAAATCAAAACAGGTATAAGTGCCAAAAAGGGGCTGCTGAGCTGATCGCTGTAGTTCAGCGGCCCCAGCAACCTGCCTACCTCTACTGCAACGTTTGCTGTAGGAGAGATGGCTCATCTCTCCTGCCGCAATGGTGATCACCCACCCCCCTCCGAACCGTGGCACTTCGGGGTGAGTATCACGGCAGGGCATCTCCTCTGCCGGCGATCCTCACCCTGAAGTGCCGCGGTTCGGAGGGGGTGGGCGATCACCATCGCTGGCAGGAGAGATGAGCCATCTCTCTTGCAGCGATCAGCCCCCCCCCCCGGCTATTACGATCGGGCAGGAGGGTCCCAAGCCCTCCTGCCCAGCAACACCCTGAACCCCCGACAGCATCGGGGCAAGAGGGAGCCCAAGCCCTCTTGCCCCGAGATCCCCAACACCTCCCTCCACCCCCCGCTGAGTCTGATGGGGCCAGGATGGAGCCCAAGCCCTCCTGGCCCGGCAACACCCCTAACCCCCACCAAAATATGAGCAGGAGGGATCCCAGGCCCTCGACGCAACCCCCCCACGTTCGCCCCTGAATCCCCGATCGCCCCCCTGCCGACCCTATGACTCCCCACCCATCCTCCCCGTACCTCAAAAATTGTTGGTCGGAAAGACGGGTGCCAAGCCCGTCTGTCCGACAGGCCAGCCATCTCTGGAATGGCTGGCCTTAGGGCCTGATTGGCCCAGGCAGCTCAAACCCCGCCCACAGGTGGGGCTTGAGGTGCCTGGGCCAACCGGAATCGGCCCAGTTATCTTAGGCCCCTCCTGGCTCCTCCTTCGCCTAAAAGCCCTTGTTTTGGGCGTTTGGGACTTAGGCTTTTTGTAGGTTGATTATATGGTGTAAGTTTAGATGTAGTGGTGATCTGGGCATTTAAACAGCTGAACATTGAGGCAGGCCATTATCAAAAAAAACCCTCCTTTTGGACGTTTTTTTTGATAATGGACATTTTCCCTGCTTCTACTTTCAACGTTTAAGACCTTAGGCCAAAAGGGGACATAGACGTTTTTTTTTATTATGCCCCTCTATTTATTTAAAATTTCACAATAGGCATAAAACACATAACATCATTACATTCATATTAAAGTATATAAAGCATTTTAATTAGCACTTTAGCTTGCACTTTATGAATGTAATGATGTTATGTGTATTATGTATATTGTGAAATTTTAAATAAGTGGAGGGGCATAACCAAAAGATACGACTAAGTCTATTTTGTGCCTAAGTCGCTGGTCGCCCAAAGTCAGACATGAAAAAAGGTCCATTTTCAAAAAATACATTCAACATAATTTTTTTTCCCAAAAATCGTCTAACTGTACATCCAGCCTTCTGATCGTCCAGACTGCTAAGTCATCCATCTTTATATCCTATTTTCGTCCAAAAATTAGTCCAAGTCAAAACCGCCTAGAAAAAGATCTTTTGGAAGTGGGCGGAGTCAGCAAAGTGATGGACTGGACACCCAAACATTGCACCAGAGTAGTGAGGTACCTTATAGGGCACTGCTGTGAACTTCACAAAAAGGATGCCACATACAGTATACATCTCACCACAACAACCTTATAGGTCATGGTGAGCCCCCCCAAAAAAAAAAAAAAACCCAGAACCGACTAGACCGACCTAGACCTAGCCCTTATTGCTGTAGGTGCCACTTATATAGCAGTACAAAAGGGTTTGGGGGGATTTTGGGGGTGCACATGTTTCACCATGAATGCAGTGATTAGAGTGGCTTATGGGCCTGGGTCCTCCTCTCCATGGTTCACTAACCCATCCCCAAGACCACTTAAGCCACCTCTGTGCAGCTCTACCAGGCTGCCAGGTGCTGATGTTCTGGATGCAGATATGTAAAGTTGTTATTATGATTTTTATGGGGGTGGAGGGTGGTCAGTGATCACTGGGGCAGTATGTGGGGGGTCTGTACTTTGTCCCTACAGTGGTTATCTGGTCACTTTAGATACCTTCTTGTGACTTAGTCCTGGTTTTAGATGGCCTAAGTCACAACGTCCAAGTTCCATCTAGACAGTGTTGTAAAACTTTCAGTTATACATGCAGTACGACTAAGTCTAGGACGGCCCACATTCCACCCAAATACCACTCTCACCACTCCTCCTAAAATGCCACTTTTAGCTCTGGGCGTACTGCAGCACTGTGTAGGCCTAAGTCATTTTTAGATACATCTAAAACCTGGTTCAATTATCAGCACTTGGACGACTTGTCTCACTGATCGTCTAAGTGTCAATTTAGGCCAGTTTTTAGACGTATTTCCATTTCGATTATGAGTCCCACAGTGTTTACTAAATAATTGGAGGATGGAGGATGGGCTGGGGAGGGCTTCAATGGCTGGGAGGGTGTAGATGGGCTAGAGTAAGTCTTAACAGAGATTTCGGCAGTTGGAACCCAAGCACAGTACAGGGTAAAGCTTTGGATTCTTGCCCAGAAATAGCTAAGAAGAAAAAATTAAAAAATTTAAATTGAATCAGGTTGGGCAGACTGGATGGACCATTCGGGTCTTTATGAACTTACGGAATATTTCTACTTCTATGTAAACAACTTGGCACTTCCTGGCCTTGCAACACACAAACTGACGTTAACATTATTAAAGTTATCAGATGTACACTGCTATACTCTCTAATTCATTGTACGAGATATACACTGCTATACTCTTTAATTCGCTGTACGTAAAGTTTTCTCTTGATTGTATTTACAATTTCTTTGATTGTATTTAAAGTTTTTCTCTTGATTGTATTTACAGTTTCTTTTATTGTAAACCGCCTAGAAGTCGCAAGATTGTTGGCGGTATATAAGAATAAAGTTATTATTATTATTATTATTTATCTGCCGTTATCTACTATGTTAATTTATTTAGGACTCCTTTTACTAAGCTGCGGTAGCATTATTAGCGCACACAGAATATTAGCGTGCGCTAACCCTGCACTATGTGGCTAGAACTAACGCCAGCTCAATGGTGACATTAGCATCTAGCACGCGTGGCAATGTAGCACGCGCTAAGTTTGCGCTAAAACCGCTAGCACAGCTTAGTAATAATAATAATAATAATAATAACTTTATTTTTGTATACCGCAATACCACAAAACAGTTCAGAGCGGTTTACAGGATAAGAGACTGTACATTAACAGTGAAGTTACATCAAGGTTACAGCGAAGTTAACATTGAGGTTACAGCATATCAAGAAGACAGTTCAGGGCGATTTATGCAATGTAGGTGTAGAGAGTTAGTTAGCAATTATATGGTAAAAAACCAGTGATAATTACAAAAAAGATTTAGTAACTGTTGCATGGGGGGAGGGGAAGGGAAGGGGAGATAGGCAAGGGATAATTAGTTCGGTAGGGGAGGAGCGGGGGTTAGAGGAATTTGTCAAAGAGGTATGTTTTGAGCGATTTCCTGAACGATTGATAAGTAGGGGCAAGAGAGATGAGAGTGGACAGGCAGTCATTCCATTTGCCAGCCTGGAAGGAGAGGGTCCTGTCGAAGAATCTTTTGTGGATGCATCCTTTTGGGGAGGGGTAGGCAAACAGGTGTGCATTACGTGTACGGTTAGAACCTGGGAAGGTGAAGTGGCGTGACAGATATATCGGGGCTGAGCCAGTTAGGGTTTTGAAGCAGAGGCAAGCGAATTTGAAGATGATCCTTGCTTCGAACGGTAGCCAGTGAAGTTTCCTGTAGAAAGGGCTGATGTGGTCTGATTTTTTGAGCCCGTAGATGAGGCGGACGGCGGTGTTCTGGATAAGTCGTAGTCGTTTAGTGGTTTTCTTGTAGGAGCCCAGGTATATGATATTGCAGTAATCCAGGGAGTTTAGAATTAAGGATTGGACCAGTAAACTGAAGGTGGGGAAATCAAAGTAATGTTTGATGGAGCGGAGTTTCCAAAGGGTGGAAAAGCATTTTTTGACCTGGGTGTTAGTGTGATCTTCTAGAGTGAGGCATCGGTCCAATATGACTCCGAGGATTTTTATGGTAGCGTTGATTGGATACGTTAAACCATTGAGTTGCAGGGTGGTGGACGTTAGTTTGTGGTTGGGACTTGCAAGGAAGAACTTGGTTTTTTCTGGGTTTAGTTTCAGTTTGAAGCAAGTGGTCCAATTTTCTACCATGGTGAGGACCGTAGAGATGTATTGTTCTGTCTCATATGACAGTGAGGTGATGGGTATGATGATTGTAATGTCATCTGCGTAAATGTAGGATTTCAGGTTACGGTTCGATAACATGTGACCCAGAGATGCCATGTAAATGTTGAATAGTGACGGGGATAGGGGGGAGCCTTGGGGGACTCCACAGGGGTTGCTCCATGTATGGGAGAAGGTTCCGTCATTGTGGACTTGGTAGGTTCGGTTTTTTAGGAAGCCTGTGAGCCAGGTTAGTACTTGTCCGGAGATGCCTATGGAGTCGAGGCAGCTGATCAGAATGTCATGGTCTACTAGGTCGAAGGCACTGCTGAGGTCGAACTGGAGTAGCAGTGCGCTGTTTCCCAGTGAGAATAGTTGGAGGAGGTGATTGGTTAGTGAGGCTAGCACAGTTTCCGTACTGTAATTGGTGCGGAATCCAGACTGGGAGTCATGGAGGATGTTAAATTTCTCTAGGTAAGACGTGAGATGGTTATTGACAAGTCCTTCCATGATTTTTAGGAAGAGAGGAATATTGGCGATGGGTCTGTAGTTGGAGGTTACAGAGGGGGATTCTTTAGGGTTTTTAATTATTGGAGATACGAGGATGTGTCCAAGTTCCAGTGGGAAGTGGCCGGTTGACATGCACAGGGTGATCCAGTTGAAGAGTTCTGCTTTGAAGGGGAGGGGGGCAGTTTTCATGATGGTTGGAGGGCAGTTGTCTAGTAGGCAGTTGGATTTGGAATATTTTGAGTATAGCTTGAGGAATAGGCTCCAGTCTGGGTTTTTGAAGTGAGACCAGGTCATGTCTGCTGGTGCGCCATCATTTTCTGGAGAGGGTGGATGAATATTTGGGTAAGTGCTAGTTATTGTGAGTGTTGTTTTCAAGTTGAGAATTTTGTTGGCGAAGTAGTCAGCTAGTTTTGTTGGGGAGGGTGGTAGATCTGTGGGGGAGCTTGTATGTGGGACGGTGTCAAATAAGGAGTTAACTATTTTGAAGAGTTTATTAGTGTTTAGGGATGGGGTGTTGATGAGTTGAGAGTAGTGCTTGTGGCGCTTTTCTTTGATCATTTTTTTGTATTCTGTGACTTTGATTCGCCATGAGTGTCTGTCGGTGTTTGTGCCTGATTTGCACCAGGTTCTTTCCAGTTTGCGTACTTCACGTTTGAGGGCAAGAAGATCTGAATCGAACCATTTAGCAGAGGAGCGGTGTTTTTTCTTGTAGAGTTTCAGTGGAGCAATGTCATTTAGGGTCTTATTGCTGAAATTGTTCCAATCTGAGATGAAATTGGGGTCAGGATCTGGGATGGATGTTGGGTTGTAGTGGGACCAGAATTCTTCTGGGTTGAGTTGGCCTCTAGACCATTTTGTTTTTTCTTTGTGGATGGTTCTTGGTTGTTTTTTGGTTTGTTTTATAAGCCAGTGTAATTTGAAATTGCAACGGAGGTGATCAGACCAGGGGGTGGCGGACCAGTTTTCTTCTTTAAGGTTAATGCTGGGGATTGAGGGGGTATTGGGGAGGAAGGAGATTAGATCTAGGTGATGGCCTTTGTCATGGGTTTTTGTGGGAGGTGGTTTAGAGTAACCTAGGGATGTTAGGAAGGAGAGGAGATCGGTCACGTTGGCATTCTCTTCTTGTTCAAGGTGAAGATTGACGTCGCCTGCGAGAAGGTTGTGAGTGCCCACGACGGAATTTGTGAGGAGGTATTCGTAGAAATCTTCTTTGGCTTGGTTCCATTTGCTGGGGGGGGAGTAGAATAGTGTAATCGTTAGATCGTCTTTGCAGTCAGCTTTGGAGATTTTGCAGGAGAGGATTTCCAGAGCGTTAGTCAGTTTAGAATCGAGGATTTGGAACTGGAAGTGGTCGCGGAGGATTATTGCTAGGCCCCCTCCTCTTTTAAAGTTTCTTGATAATGGAATGATTTTGTAGTTTGGAGGGAGTAGGTCTCTGATGATGGGGTCATGATCGGAAATTAGCCATGTTTCGGTGAGGAGTAGGATGTCGAGGTGGGTTTCATCTAGCCAGTCTTTGATCAATTGTGCTTTGTTTCTAGCTGAGCGGATGTTCAGATAGGCACCCGAAATTGTTTGGTGTTCCGAGGGAGTGATAGATTGAGTACTTGGTAGATTTTTTAGGAGCCTGTTTCTTTTTTGTGTTGGTCTGGAGTAGTGTCGGGTGGAGTTGATTACAGTTATCGGGAATGGGCCTGATTCCTTGTAGTCATGGAGAGTATTGGAGGGGAGAAGTGGTTTAGCTGGTTTGATGGTTTTGTTCCAGGTGAGGTAGGTGGGGATGGGTTCGAATGCTAAGGTTCTGGTGATCCAATTTCTCGTGCTGAGTAGATAAAGGAGGAGGAGAGTTAGCAGTTTTCCTGTGAAGTTAGGCATGTTGGGCCTGGCCGAGGTTGGATGGAGAGTGGTGAAGGGATTGAGTAGGGGTTTGAGGGGGTGATTGGTGGTGATGGGGTGAGTTGAGGTAGATGTAAAGAGTTGAGGAAGATTGATTCTGCGGTGGTTGGTAGGAGGGGAATCCGAGGTTGATGAGTCTAGCTGGTGGAGTATGCAGTTGGGGTATACTGTTGGGGGCTGAAGTCATGCGGGGGGGGGAGAGTGATTGTTAAAGCGTGTAGATAGGTGAAGGAGTGGTCATGCAAATACTTAGCTGTTAGGCCGGTCTGGGATATCCTGGTCAGGTTGGAAAATTTGTGAGCCGTCGTCGGCTCGAGGCTGTCTGGTCCGGTTTTGAGGCGGCAGGTCTGGAGAGCTGGGAGAGGGTGGTGTAGGGTGGAGAGGTAGATTTGGGCTCCGCTTGGTCGCTTCGCGAAGGCGCGTGCTAAGGCGCAAGGCACGCGCCTTTGCCGTGCGCCTTCGCCGGCGCGCCGAACGGCCACGCGCCGTTTGGAGGCAGTCTTTAAGATGTCCCGGCAGGGTTTGTTAGGGGGGCGGAGCTAACTCGGACGCCCAGCCCAGCAGTAAGATGGTTGAATTCGGGAGAGGCTGGAGGAGACGATCTCTGCGGGCCCCACTCGGGAGGAGGGCAGGCGGGCTCGGTGGGTGCGCGAAGGGGCAGCAGCCGCTGCTAAGGAATGGCTCCACGCGCCGTTTGGAGGCAGTCTTTAAGATGTCCCGGCAGGGTTTGTTAGGGGGGCGGAGCTAACTCGGACGCCCAGCCCAGCAGTAAGATGGTTGAATTCGGGAGAGGCTGGAGGAGACGATCTCTGCGGGCCCCACTCGGGAGGAGGGCAGGCGGGCTCGGTGGGTGCGCGAAGGGGCAGCAGCCGCTGCTAAGGAATGGCTCCACGCGCCGTTTGGAGGCAGTCTTTAAGATGTCCCGGCAGGGTTTGTTAGGGGGGCGGAGCTAACTCAGACGCCCAGCCCAGCAGTAAGATGGTTGAATTCGGGAGAGGCTGGAGGAGACGATCTCTGCGGGCCCCACTCGGGAGGAGGGCAGGCGGGCTCGGTGGGTGCGCGAAGGGGCAGCAGCCGCTGCTAAGGAATGGCTCCACGCGCCGTTTGGAGGCAGTCTTTAAGATGTCCCGGCAGGGTTTGTTAGGGGGGCGGAGCTAACTCGGACGCCCAGCCCAGCAGTAAAAGGAGTCCTTAAATTTAATAAGAGGGCATTATATATTTATTTATTGTCATGTAATGAATGTCAGAAAGATAGATGAATCATCCCATTTTTTTAGTTAATTTTGAACCTTATAGCCAGATGTGTTTAAGTAGAAGGGAACCACTCCTGTACTTTCCCACTAGACTATCAGGAATTACCTCCAAGTATGTCTTGGGGGTGGCAAGGGATCTGGAGGGAGGCTGGGAATGGTGGTAGGGATGGGGGTGGGGGTTCAGAACTGAGGGAGGGTATTGACAGCTTGGGGGAAATGACAGATTCCCTTGTACTGAGTCCCAACCATATGGGTCGTGCATGTGCCCGCAGCCAGCATATGCCCAGATATTCTATGTCAATGCTCAGATGCAGCAAAGCATAGAATATCCTCAGTGCTTAAAAATGTTCACTGCCACCAGCTTAATATTGACTAGTTTATCATTTTATTTTATATTCAAATTTTATTGCTTACCTTAAAATAGCAAGCCACAGTTGGGTATAATATACATACAAATATCTAATAAATACATCATATAAATAACAAAATAACATTTCAGGAAAGCAGCCAGAGGATTCATAATCTAAATAGTTAGCCAGCCATCTTCTCAAAGGATATTAATTTAAAAAACAGGCTAAAGAGCCATATTATAATTCTAATTTTAATTCTGTTCTGGCTTCAAAGAAGATGGATTTCTGTAAGACGGGAAAAAATAATATAAATGCCCAATGTCTGATAAAAGCCCAGCCTAGCAAGATCTACTATGGTATTACCCAGAAAGAGCTCAGAAGGCTTCAAATCATCCAAAATAAGGCTATAAAACTTATTTACAATGCAAAAAAATGTGATCATGTAACTCCTTTAATGAAAAAAGTTCATTGTCTACCAATTCCTCACTGTATTACATTAAAAATTCTAGTTCTAATATTTAAAACAAAATATGCTCATTCTCCTGCCTTTATTGATAGACTGAACATACCATACTCTACTTCTAGACTGCTATGCTCCACTAATCAAAGCCTCTTAACTGTTCCCTCATTGCGTACTTTTGTCTACAACACTATTCGTAAATCCATCGTTTCTGTTGTTGCTCCAGCTTTATGGAATGCCCTGCCTTTCTACCTCAGACAGCAAAATTATTTTCCAAAGTTTAAATCAGAACTAAAATCATTGCTATTTAGTTCAAATCTATTGTATTAAGCAACAGTAAATACAACGGCAATAACAACCATGGGATACATTTTCATCAAACACCCGCGGAGGACTGGACTCTTATGTCCTCCCCGGACCCACCATACCCCCACCCCCCAACAAAGAAGCCTCTACCCCCACCCACCCCTCCCCATCCCCCCACAGATACATATAAACTCGTAAGCAGGGAACAGCATAGACACCGCAAATCACAGGTTCAGAGGTGGAGTCTATTCAAGACCCGACTACGACTCTCAGGAGTCAAAATGTTCAAATATGGAGTCCAAGTATGAACAAAATCTCTGCTCCGGCGTCGAGAAGGACGAGCCAAACGGGCCTCCCATCCCATAAGTTCATGAAGGCGATTCCTCCAGTACCAGAATGAAGGTGGTTCAGATGACAGCCAGCAACACAAGATACATTTCTTCCCCAAAATAAAACATTTACTAAGAAATAATTTTTCATAAGAAGAGTACATTTACAAGAATGAGAAATGGGCAAACAGCATAGACTGCACGGATACTGGCACAGGGGTCTGCAACAAGCCCTGTAAAAAGGAGGCCACTTCCGTCCAGAAGGTCTGAATCCCCTCACAACTCCAAATACCATGAAAATAAGAATTGACCTCCACCGTACAGCGGATGCATAACTGAGTATCTATGCAACCCATATGGTAAGCCTGACTCTGGGAAGCATAGGCCCGCTAAATCATTGCTATTTAAAGACGCTTACAGCTATTAGGACTCAGCAGAACTATGATTTGCAGCATTTTTTCCCCTCCTACTGTATTCTTCTCTTTCCCCCTCCTTCCTTTATATACATTGTATTTCTTCCCCTCTCCCCCATTTGTTTCTGTAAAAAGTCCTACCATGTATTTGTATTGTCAAATATTTTTAAACATTTTAATGTGCACCGCCTAGATGTTTTTTATATAAGCGGTTTATCAAAACCTAATAAACTTGAAACTTGAACTTAAAGGATCTTCTTGGTTCATAGCATAATATAAACTCAGAGCAATAGAAGAACGAGCAGAACTAAAAATGAGAGGGCAATCAACCCTTACCAATCAGTAGGAGCTTGATATATATAGGGGAGTCCAATGGTGACTGCTGCCACATTAGGGCTTCCGTTTAGGTTTTTATGGCTAGAGAAAAATTCAACAATATGCCCAGAGTATGGACCGTGTTATTTGACTTCAAAGTCCATCCCTAACATTGATGGTATAAACTTAAGAGGTGAGGCCTGTGTGTCTGAAATTAAATTGGGAGATATTGCTTAGTTATGCATCCAGGATGGTGGAGAACCAGTGAGGAAGTAAAATAAAACGACTTAACTGAGGCAGGGTATCCTACAAATGTAGTTACATTTTGTGGTTGGCAAACTAGGATATATTTTTATATTATGAACAGAAGCGGCAAATAACACTGGAAGGGCCAACTGATCTTTTTCTGTCATCATCTACTACATGCGTCACTGTGTTGTGTGTTTGCCAATGCTCTGCCACCTAAGCTTGTACCTCTCTCAACAAGATATAGCAGGCACTGATATGGGCCATTATCAAATTATAATGATAATATTTTTGTCTGCTTTTTCGTTAACAGCAAGATAAAGAAAATAAAGAGGGGAATAATGTATTTAACAACATAAGAAAAATCATATTGACTCAGACCAAAATCCAACTGTGGCCATTCTGGATAACAAGTACATCTATTTCTCTTAGCTCATTTCTAGGTATGAACACTAGCTCTCCCAAGTTTACC
Source organism: Geotrypetes seraphini (assembly GCF_902459505.1). Taxonomy (NCBI): domain Eukaryota; kingdom Metazoa; phylum Chordata; class Amphibia; order Gymnophiona; family Dermophiidae; genus Geotrypetes; species Geotrypetes seraphini. Next base: position 45,773,265 of record NC_047084.1, on the reverse strand, counting down.
TGGCTAATCTTTTTTTAATGATTTTTCTTCTAGGAACTTGTCCAAATTTCGATTGAATCCTGCAAGCAGTGTCTCACTTCTGGCTCACCACACAATTGTTTCCCAAGTACTCACCTTTATAGGACCCCCAGGGACCCCTGAAGAAGACTTTTTGTCGAAACACGAACCGTGTTGGGTCCTGTATCCCTAGCGGACTAGGTTCTTTAAGGCTCTTATGTGGATGATTTATTTTTATGTGGATGAAATTATTTTATGTGGATGATTTCAGTGTACCTTTAGAACTTTGACACTTTCAAATAAAGTCCATTTAGGAACATCGTCACTCCACAGAGGTTTTTTTGTTTTATTTGGTATCTAATACAGCAGCAGCTGATATATATAGACTGCCCCATCAATTTTAGTTCTGAATGTTCTTCTATTGCTCTGCGTTTACAATTTATAATTTACAATTTTCTGTAGGAAAAATAGCAGTTCCTTACGTTAACACTAGAGTGAGCCAACTTCTTACAAAACAGCATCAACAGAAGAGTCAGGAATATTTTTTTTCTGTACAACGCTGGAGTTTTAGTGAAATTGCTATTTTTAGATAGGCAGCCAGATTACTTTAAGATGTGTGAACTCTTCTAAGAAACATGAGAATATTTGACTTATTTTAATCTGTAGTGGCTTTCTTTTTTTCCACATTCATCACTCCAAACATTATCATCTCACTTTGACTGTAGCAAACATTTAAATCCAACAGGAAATCCCTGTTTTGTTACTGCTGCTTCAAAGGAGTTCACTCTTTTCCACCGCCACAGCAACAACCAACATGGCACTAGGCTTACTGAGACTGTGAATTTTTTTTTTTTTTTTTAATATTGAATAAGGCCCAGTGAGCTCATGCTTATACATTGCCTGGCCTGTGGCCATACCATTTAGAACCAGATCGGTGAATATGGAATATGGAAGCAGTCCAGGCAGGACCAAATCAGAATATTGTTTCAGAATAAAAGTGCCAAAAAAAGTACTTAAAAATAAGAAAAATAGTAACATTAAATAGTACTGTATATACTTTCATGCATGTAAAGATTCTGGGTGTTATTAACAGTGCACTATGGACCTGATGCTTAGAACTCAGGTACTAAAGCAAACCTCACCCACCCTATACTGTGGGAAGAATGCAAAAACTGAGTTCCTAAATGATCAATGCAAATCATATGTGTTCTGCAAGACAGAAAACAAGGGGGAGGACTATGCCTCCCTTATGTTGAGACGCTGCATAAGTTAGGGCTTTTCAGCTAGCAGAAAAGACATATAGTTTATAATAATAATAAAATGCTAAGCGCGCATGCGCACTCTAACCGCGTGTTCCCTGAGTCCTGATCTGTCAGGCTGTGGCGGTAGGAGTGCGCATGCACGCCAGACAAATCTCCATACTCTCCATCTCGAGCTGCTGCGACTGAGGATAGCCGCCATGGCAACTTCAAAATTAAAAAAGCCCGGGCTCCACACCGAGAAATGAGAACTGCCGCGTGCACACAGACAGGGAGGCAGGTAATTCAGGTACTCCGAGCACAATATGGAGCAAGGAGGTGATCACGAGCTTTTCCCGCCCCTCTCCAGCTTCGGGAAGGGATCGGGACAAATCTCGCACAGCGGCAACCCAGGATTACCTCTCATCCGGCAATGCAGAGAGAGTTCCCCCTGCCCCCACACGCCAGGGCGCTGCACACCGATGACGATAGAGGGGAGCTGTCAATCACTGTGGCTGTCGCCTGCAGGGGGTCTAGGAGTGCGTTCGCCTCAACTTTTTCCTCTTTTATTCCAGTCCTTGCAGGTTCCCCAGTCCGGCCGAACTAGGAAGCACGGGGAGTGGCTCCAACCTGCCCTTCTGATGCCAGTCATAAGATGCAAACTGAAATAAATAAACTCTGCCCTTGCCCTAGCACCGTTTCTACCATCGAGGTGAGGCTGCCCGGTTCCCTCCCTTGGTGCCAGGGTGGTGAAGTAAGACCTTTTTAAAGCTGCAGGGGGGGGACAGAAATGCTTCTGCATAGGGGGCAGGGAGAAAGACAGATAGTGGGAGGGAGGGAGACAAAAAGAAAGACAGACAGACATATATTCTAGCAGGGGGAGGTAAAACAAAGGGAGAAGGGCTGCTGCTGGATAAGGAGAGCAGTGAAGGAGTGGTGGTGGACACAGGGGAGGTAAAAGGAAGGGAAAATGGACAGGTGGTGGACAGCCAAAGAAAAAGAAAGACAGAAATACAGAAAGCGGCTAAGGAGAGAGAGAGAAAGAAATAAAGACAGACACACACACATATATTCTAGCACCCGTTAATGTAACGGGCTATAAGTCTAATAGTTTATAAAAATCATGAGTTGACTGGTTTAAATAGGGAAATATTTTTTTAATCTTTCAAATAACAAAACAAGAGGACAATCCATGAAAATAATAACAAAGGCTTATTTTCCCAATTTAGCACATAGTTAAGCTGGGAAATTTGTTGCTGGATAATGCGACCAATGTGACTAACATTGTGGGATTCAAAAGAGGTTTGGACAAGTTTCTGTAGAAAAAGTTCATACAAAATTATTCCAGGAAATGGGCAACAAGAAACAAAGGAGCCAACTTTTCAAAATGATTGGGGGTGCTAAACCCAATGGAAATTAGCTCTCCCTGAACACAGTCAATTAATTTGCTCAATATTATAGGGGTTCAAGCACCCACAGCAACTAAAGAGCTGGCTCTGTTGAGAAAGACTGATTCTGGAATCAATCCTTTGGTTATACTTTCAATCTTCTCGGCACCCACACCACATAATAGCCATCAGAAGGTACCTGTCTCCAGCTACACCGTTCACAGTTGAACCTGAAATGAAACTTTTCCTACCTAAAAGAGCTTTCCTTACAGACAGCAAGTTTCTTCTATCCAGCTCTATTCCTAATTAGCTAAGCTCCAATTCCTCTGAGGCTACTGCTTGAACCAACAATCAAGTTGAACTTATGAGATAGCTATCTCCCAGTTTCCTGTTAATTGTCATGCACACTTTCTTGCATACATGCTAATCTCTTAGGCCTTGAATCTCTAAATGGCACCAGATTTTTAGGCGCCAGAAGGTGCCCAAGCTCAGTGAAAAACACTGTTTAAACAAAGTTTCTCACTGATTTTCAAGGCACCTAACAGCATTGTAGGTGTGGCTAACATCATAAGTAGTGTTAGGCACCATAAAGCACCTATGGAGGCACGATTAACATCAAAGGTAAGTGCCAGAAATGTAGGCCTCGAAAATCCTGGCCTACATTTCTGATGCCTACCTTTGTTGGAGGCATAGTTCTCTGACTGGCACTGTCAAGACACATGATTGGCGACCACTTTTAAGGTGCTGCCAACAATGGCACCAGTTAGAAAATCCAAGCCTTATTGTATATGGTGTAATTCTGGATGAGTCTAAGCTCATCCGTAGTTATGCCACTGCACTGTACCTATATCTATTTCTTTTTTGATTACTGGTTTGGCAAGTTCTGTGTTGTAGTTTTCTTCTGTGCAACATTTACGAGTTAGTCCAGCTTATCAGCAATGATTTGTCACTGCCTTTGTCTCTGTTCATGTGTGTATATATGTCACGGCTATTTCAGAGTCCCTTGATGCATGCAAAGGAAAAGCATGTGTTGTTCTTTGTTTACCGGCTGGTATTTGCCATGTGGTTTCAAACTGTTCTTTCTTTAAGATATTTCATTACTTTCCAATGCATTTTGTCTTTCTGCTATACTATAAGGACCCGATTTTATAAATGGTACCTAACGGCACCTAACTCCGAGGTACCGTTCAGTGCAGTTGTTAATCAACTGCTAGGTGCCATGTATAGAATTGCACCTAGCAGCCGCTTAACTTGACTTAGGCGCTGGTAAGCGTCATAATTTTAGGCAATGGGAGATGTATAAAGTATCTTAATCCATTGTACAAAATCATTACCACAACCATACCAACGTAGAGAGTCATATAGCTTTATAGTTATATAGCTTCATATACACTTTTATCTAAAGTCAATATGTATGGATGCTTATTGTTCCTTCGTTGCATCCATATCGTTGTATGTATCATATTGGATGTACAATCTCCTTTTATTTTTCTGTTTTTTGTATTTGTTAAAAATTTCAATGAACAAATTTTAAAAATGAAAAATAATTTTAGGTGCTGGTATATTTAGGGCTACCAGATTTTACTTTAGTAAAATCCAGACCCATCCCCAGGCCCGCCCAGTTCCACCCATCCCTGCCCCAGTCCCGCCCCCAATCCTGACATAGCCCTACCCCCTGCTGCCTGCTCTCATCAGGCAGAGGGCATCTGCGCATGCTCGGATGCCCTCATGTCCAACATGATTTCGAGGAAGCTTTTCAAAATCCAGACAAAGTGCCGGGTTTTGAAAAGCTGTCTGGACCCCTAGTCATGTCCTCGAAAAGAAGGACATGTCCGGGGAAATCCGGACATCCAGTAACCCTAGGTATATTAGACCAGGATTTTTCTGGCCTAATTTACTTGCACCTAACACAGATTCCTACCAACACCTAAGTCATACAACACCTATTCACCCATAACTACACCTACTTTTCAGGTAGGAGAGGTAGGCATCTCGCCAAGTTTGTGTGGAACTCATAATTATATATATATATATATATATATACATATATATATATATATATATATATATATAATTTTTTTTTTAATGGCATGGCCTAGTGCTTAGGGCTGCAGCCTCAGCACTCTGAAGTTGCAGGTTCAAGCCCAGTGCTGCTCCTTGTGAACCTTGTCAGTTAACACTTCATTGTCCCAAGTACATTAGTCAGATTGTAAGCCCACTGGTACAGATAGGGAGAAATACTTGAATGCAAACTGCTTAGGCTATAAGTATTGTATAAATTACTCAATAAAATAAGCTAATTAAACAATTTTGAGTTCTATGTGGAAGTTCTAGGTGCTGCAGACCTAGGCACTACTTACAGAATCAAAGCATAAATGCATGTGATATGTTTAACTATTTCTTTCTCGTATATTACATTTTTGCTCATCTTCTTTCTCCTTATGTCTACACAGAACATTAAATATTTTCTCAGCAAGAGCTTTCCAGTCCAAACTTATCACGAATGCATGCATACCATAAGTTTTATCTCTTGGGAACAATATTTCCAAATGGATTGTTTTGCACATACTATGAAGGGAATACCATATACTTTAATTTCAAGCTAGGGTTTGTTGAGTATGATCTGTCTCATATTTAGCATGAATACTTGACTTAATGCTTGCATTGTGCCAAAGAGCTTTCTTCTGGAGTTCATAGAATGTGATACCTATGGAGATCATATCAAGATATACTTGTACTTGTAAATTCATTCAAATCACTTGAATGGCAGCCAAAAAAAGTGGGAACATTTCTGTATTTTTCTTTCATATTTTCTTAGTTTATCTTATGATACCTTTCCTCTATTGCACTATTTCTGTCTTCTTTTTTAGAGCAACTTTTCTGAATAAACCTTTTATTTCTTTCATCCCATCATGAAAAGCTGCTCTTCTCTTTGTAGAAGCAGGGGGGGAATCCACTCATAGGAGGAGGCACCTCCCTCTCCCCCCAGATCATAAATAAAGGCACCTAGGATCCAATAGCACACCCACCATAAAAGGAGCCAAGAAAAGGAAAATGTAGTTAAAACAAAAGAAAATCCTTAAGATTCATCTATATTTTTCTAGCTTTGTTTTTCAATTCTTTATTGATTTTAAATCTTCAATAATGCAATACAACAAATATCACATATAATAATACATTCAACTTACACATGCTCTTTAATCAACCATTTTTTACCCATCCACCCACCCCATGATTATTCAATAAAACACAATTACATAACTTTCCATCCAATCACCCACCCCCAAATGCAAGTATCCTAGAACCAACTTGAAACATAAATAATCCCCCCTCTCATCCTTCCCAGGATATGTACCTAAATAAACATTAACTAATTCACATCGATAAACAATTATAAAGATGCAATATAAGATGCCAATTGGCCCCATATCAAATTAAATATATTTCTATGCCCCGAACTATCAGCATTCATCCTTTCAAGTTTATAACTGGAACAAAGACTTGCCTACTAGAATGAAAAATTTAAGCAATCACAATTCTTCTAGTTTGTTTTTAATTTATCAGAGATAATCATGTTTGAAGTTGTTGATTCTCTCTTAGCCGTTTTTAGCACTCTGAATCTAATTGGGTATGCTGATGTGCTCACTTATCAGAAAACCATATATAGCAGTGGTTCCCAACCCTGTCCTGGAGGACCACCAGCCAGTTGGGTTTTTGGGATAACCCTGATGAATATGCATGAGAGATATTTGCATATAATGAAGGTGACAGGCATGCAAATCTGCCACATGCATATTCATTAGGGCTATCCTGAAAAGCTAACTGGCTGGTGGTCCTCCAGGACAGAGCTGAGAACCACTGCCATATAGGAATCACACTGATAGGCAATGATGAATATCACACAAATGAAGAAAGATCAAACTTAAGAAAGGAGACTTTTAAGAAAAGAAAATGTAAGCAGAATAAAAACCTACCTTTTACTCCAAAAATTATTTTAAAAATGTATTAGAATAAAAAATGGAAGATGACAGATGAAGTCAATGAAGCCACACGTGCAACAGAATGCTAGGCATGATTAAGAAGGAGATCACGAACAGATCATAGAAGGATATCATGCCGCTGCACCGGGCCATGGTACACCCTCACCTGGAATGCTGCATCCAGCACTGGTCGCCATACATGAAGAGGGACACGGTACTACTCGAAAGGGTCCAGAGAAGAATGACTAAAATGGTTAAGGGACTGGAGGAGTTGCCGTACAGTGAGAGATTAGAGAAACTGGGCCTCTTCTCCCTTGAAAAGAGGAGACTCAGAGGGGACATGATTGAAACATTCAAGATAATGAAGGGAATAGACTTAGTAGATAAAGGCAGGTTGTTCATCCTCTGCAAGGTAGAGAGAACGAGAGGGCAATATCTAAAGTTAAAAGGGGATAGATTCCGTACAAACGTAAGGAAGTTCTTCTTCACCCAGAGAGTGGTAGAAAACTGGAACGCTCCTCTGGAGGCTATTATAGGGGAAACACCCTCCAGGGATTCAAGACAAAGTTAGACAAGTTCCTGCTGAACCATAACATATGCAGGTAAGGCTAGCCTCAGTGCACTGGTCTTTGACCTAAGGGCCGCCGTGTGAGTGGACTGTTGGGCATGATGGACCACTGGTCTGACCCAGCAGCGGCAATTCTTATGTTCTTATGAATGATTTAGCAGCAGAAATCAATAGGAACAAATTGATGTTTTGAGAATTCTACCTAATACTGTTGCTTTCAAAAGTAAATAAATGAACCAGCATAGTGGCTTGGTTTCAGTGCTACCTGTTGGCAAATGGGAAAGTTCCGTTTGATGCCTGAATCTGGCTTCTGTTCCTCAGGGCAGTTGGGGTTCAGAATGCTGAGAATGTGGCCTCTATAGGATGAAGAAATTCTGGCCATCACACAAAAGTGACATCTAGTGAAGAATTTAAGGTGCCGAGGTCTATAAAATACTGAGTGGAGTTGAAATGGTAGATGTGAATTGCTTGTTTACTCTTTCCAAAAACACTATGAGGCCTATGATGAAACTACTAAGTAGTAGATTTAAAACAAATCAGAATAAAATATTCCTTCACACAAGGTGTAGTTAAACTCTGGAATTCATTGCAGGAGAATGTGGGGAAATCTGTTAGCTTAGCAGGGTTTAACAAAGGTTCAGATAATTTCCTAAAAGCAAAGTCCATAGGCCATTATTGAGATGGTTCAGGGAAATCCACAGCTTATTCCTAGGATAAGTAGTATAAAATCTGTTTTACTATTTGGGATCTAGCTAGGTATTTGGGACCTGAGTTGGCTACTATTGGAAACAGAATGATGGGCTTGATGGACCCAGTATGGCAATTCTTATGTTCTTAAAAGGAGCCGGCTTTGGTCTATCGCCCCAGCCTGAGATGAATAACTTTCTATATAGGTGAAAGAAAAGGGTTAAAATGAAGGAAATCCCTGAGCAGTTAGAAAAAGAAGACAAAATATAAGAGCGATAGAAGCCAGTTCTGATTACACTGGAAGCCAAAAAGAAGCTGAGAAACATATATTTTTTTATAGGTACCATGGGGGAGGGGAGCAATTACATTAGGAAAGCTGAAATTAGGCTTAGAAATAAATGTAAGTGCTTATTTTATTTTATCAAATACTAGCTTAGCTAGGTGAGGCTAAAAGGGTAACCCCTCAGAGGCTTTTGCTGTTTTCGCAGCAGCTGCTTGGAATTTCAATGTGAAATTTTACAGCTGTATTTGTTGTTACTATCTACAGTATGTGCCATGTGGCATGAGATTATCATTAAACATGGTGACGTTACAGACTCTTTTGCAGGACTACCTAGAGATTTTTGTGCATTCAAAAAATGTTTGCTCTGTAAAACTATCATTATTTGCACAAACTATAGGGTACCGGCTTACTGTTAATGATGTCACAGTGACACAGACTTTTGTCTGGGGAACAATGTCGGAGGCCTATCACAAACTCCACCAAAAGCCGCAAACAACTGCCAATCTCAAAGAAGCACTGCAGGTGATCTGGGACAGCCTGCCACATGGACTAATCAACAAAGCTGTTAAGAACTTCCCCAAGACAGCCTATGTTAAAGATGGGGGTGGACACTTTGAGCATTTATAATGACTGTAAAATTATGACACATTGTTAATTGAATCATTTTTAAATATTGTTATTTCACTTTGTTTTAGCTTGAACATTTTTAACATGCAAAAATCGCTAGACAGTAACACTAAAATGTCAGTAACATCAAAATAGCTTAAAATAATTAAATGTTGTTTAATAATAATATGTAAGTATGACGACTAAATATGTATGTAAAATTTCTCATTGAAATTCAAAGCAGTTGCTGAGAAAATTGCAAATAACTCTATGGGGGTTACTTATAAGCATTTATGCCAGCTGGTGTAAGTATTAGCAGCTAAGTGCTACAGATATCCAAGCTACTTAAAGTATTCTGTAAGTCGTATGCATCAGTTTGAGTCCTGAAAGTAGGTCACCCAAATTCACCCCCTTTGTGAATACACACTATGAGGTCCTTTTACTTAGGTGCACTAAGGCCCTGATTCTCCAAAGTGCATCCCGATTTTAGGCAGCTGTAGGCGTCCTACAGCTGTCTAATCAGCCAATCGGGATGCACGTTTTAAAAAAAAAAATGTTCCCCAGGCAGGCCTGAAGGCGCCGCCGGGAGCCTAGGGAGACCTGCAAGATGCCTAAGCTCGTCTAAGGGCCTTAGGCGGGCCTTAGGCTGAACCTAGGCGGCCTACGCGTCTCCCTAGTAGAGGAGAAGCTTAAAATGTAGGCCAGCAAAATGCTGGTCTACATTGTAAGTAGACGCGGCCGCTATACTTATCGCGGCAAGGGATCTCTCTGCCGCTATAAGTATAGCGGGCCGTGGCCTGTCCGATCGCTGGCAGGAGGGTGCCCAATCCCTCCTGCCCGAAGACACACCCTCCCGACACTACCGACCGCCCCCCCCCCCGACACTACCGACCGCCCCCCCCAACATTACCGATCTCCCCCCCCTGCAGACAATATCGATCGCTGGCAGGAGGGTGCCCAATCAGGCCTTAGATTGAGTGGGGATGGGCGGACCCGCTATGCCTAAGGCCTGATTGGTCCAGGCTTCTAGAGCCTGGGCCAATCAGGCCTTAGGCTTCGGCGGGATGGGCCGGGAAGGGGCGGGCCCGCCTCATTTCGACGAGGCGTACCTGCCGGCTGGACGTGCAAGACCCATCTCGCCGTAAGAACAGGTTTGGTGGAGTGGAGGTTTGGGGGTTGTTAGCGCCGGGGGGGGGGGGGGTGCATCTTCGGGCAGGAGGGATTGGGCACCCTCCTGCCAGCGATCGATATTGTCGGCGGGGGGGGAGATCGGTAATGTCGGGGGGGCGGTCGGTAGTGTTGGGAGGGTGCGTCTTCGGGCAGGAGAGATTGGGCACCCTCCTGCCAGCGATCGGACAGGCCGCGGCCCGCTATACTTATAGCGGCAGAGAGATCCCTTGCCGCGACAAGTGTAGTGGGCCGTGTCTAATCTAACCCGATTCTCTAACCCGCGTCTGTAACATGGATGCCGGTTACAGAATCGGGGTTTAGTTTAGGCCGATTCTGAATAGGACGCCTCTCCCGGGCGTCCTATACAGAATCAGGGCCTAGGTGTCTTGCGGGCCTTGCCTTCAATATAGGCGGCCTGCCTGGGGAGCATTTTTTTAAAAAAACGTGCATCCCGATTGGCTGATTAGACAGCTGTAGGATGCCTACAGCTGCCTAAAATCGGGACGGCACTTTTCAGAATCAGGGCCTAAATGCCACACATCTCATTGTACACCTATACCTATGGGCTGCATAGAATTACAGGCAAATTCTACACAGTCTGCCTAAAATTAGACACCTATATTGGCACCTCGCAACTTGATGTAAATTGTATTTAATTGGATGTTAGGTGCTTAATTTGGTAGATGTCTATTACAAAGTAGGGGTGAATAGGAAGTAGATCCATAGGTGTGTTTTGCATATAGGCACCTGTTTTGGACTTAGACACTGGTAGGCGCCTAACCTAGGCATATGCTTTTAGGCTAAGATAACTCTGGCAAAAATAAGGTGTGTCTAGGATGCTTAGCAATGTCTATGCGTGATTCTATAAAATGTGTCCAACTTTTATAGAATCAGCTTAGTGCTGCACTTGTCAACGTCTGAAGTACCATATACAGAATCAGATTCTTAATGCATACAAATTAGCGCATGCTAAATCTATTAGTGCACTTTAGTAAAAGAACCCCTAAGTAAAAGTTATATGCATATGTGCTCTTAAACATAAATAAATAGAATTATTCTAAATATGTATGCATTTAAATGCTACTGCCTATGATATAAGATTACACTGTATGTGGATAATTTTACAAAAGGGGCACTCTTTTTAGGCACCATGAATTTGTCTATTTGGAACCGATTCTTTTAGAATACCAGTGTTAACTGGTCAAATATATGTCTACATAGTAGGAATGAACACTTAAACCAGCTGTAGACCTAGAGCAGAAGCTTGCATCTAGATTATACAGTAAAATACTATATTTTAAGCATCTTTTTTAACAATCTATGTACTGTATGTTGAGGAGCACCCAATTATGCTATTTTGAAACTTTGCCTATGGGAACACCTTCTGCAAGGAACTTACTGAATACTGCATGGCCAGAGTATGGCCATGTAAGAGCATAGTTGCCACAAACACATATATAAATGACCAGAATACAGGCATTTAAAAAATTCTTGTTGCCTGAATCTAGATAGTTCCTTTTAGAAGTATTCCCTATAAGTCATGGCAAATGGATAAAAGTTGCTAATTAAAGTCCATAACATATATGGTCATTTTATTTTACATTTGGTTATCTAATGTCTTCACCATCTCTCAGCCTGTATTTTGATTTTGAATGGCCAAAATCAATCCAGAGGGAAAAAATATACTTGACTTCATAAGCTGGATAATCGCTTACTCTAGTGAGGATATGAGCTGTCAAGTGGCTGTTCCTGGCAAGAGCACTGGTATGTTTCACAGATCACAAGGTTCAAAGTAATGAAATTATCAGATCTTAATGCTGCAGTAAAACATCCAAATCTGACAGTGGTTATTAGTACAACCAGTGTGGCCACATTCAATTCTATCCAGATAACTTGATGACAAACACTTTCCATAAGAGCTAGAATATTTGGTGTAACAGGCCTCATCCTCTGGAATGCATTACCTTTGCATCTCCAATTGGAATATTCCCTACAGAAATTTAAAGAAGACCTAAAATCATTTCTTTTTAGAGATTCCTATAGACTGTAACATTGACATTCCAGTGGTCCTGGCCTACTTCTTCTTGTCTCTTTGGGAGAAAGGTAGAGATATCACACTGTTGTGTTGCCTGTATATTTCTCTATTTGCTTTATTCATGATGTTAACTTCCTTTCCTTTTATTTCCCTATTTTCACAACATATCTATATCTATCTTATAAACCACTCAGATAGTCTACTGAATGAGTGGTATATCAAAAGCTGACTAACCTTGGAAAACCTGGAACCTAAGATCTATGGGGCTCAATCAAAACATCCAGATATCCAAAAACCCACCTAATATTTCTCTTACAGATTTTCATTATTTTAATGTTCATTGGTCTGATAATTGTTTGATTTAATTTCAATTACAGTTTGACACTATGATGATTTCAGCCACTTTAAGTGTTCCTTAACTATTCCTAAAATAAATCATTCTACTGTTCCTCCATTATGTACCTATTTACCTTCATATTTCAATAGTCTTTCTTTAAATTCACAGGCTAGTACTTAGTATCAATCACTTAATCAGGGTCTAACTATAGCATCTACTACTAAAATTTGTTCTCATAGTTTTAGACCTCAATGGTTTCATAATGGTCTATTACTTTTACGTCAATAAACTCAACATGCTGAAAGAATTTGGAGGACATGGAAAACTTTTCAGTCACTTATTTTCTATAAGCAAACTTATTCTTTTTGTCATTTTCAGATTAAACAAGCTAAGAAATGGTATTATTCTCTATAAATTCAAAATGCCATTAATAAACAAAAACAACTATTTTCAATACTTTGAAATCTTACTATATCTCCAAATGTTGCTCTTATATCAGATCTTAGTTTTACTTCTAATGTTCTTGCTAATTTTTTTGTTTTAAAGTAACATTATATCATAACCAGCACATATCTGATTCTTCTGATCATCCATTGTGCCTGGATCTCCTTCTGCTTCTTCCAATAGTATGATGACCCAACAGTAGTCTTCTTTGGTACTTCCAAACTTGACATTTTTCACACAGTTAGTCAATACTTCTCGAAAAACTACTTGTCTTTTTAATTCTATACCATCTTCTTGGGATCTCGGAATCTTGTCATTGTTTTATCCCATACATTTTTCCAATGGTCTGTAATCTACTGGCTTGGGGACCAGATGTGTGGAAACAAGCATTAGTATGTCCAATTTTAAAGAAGACAGCACTTGATCCAGACTCTCTTGCAAACTATCGTCCAATTTAAAATATTCCTTATCTTTCTAAAATTATGGAACAAATAGTTTTTACACTGAATCGGAAGCCAAGGAACAGCCTCGATGATGGAAGCAAAACATACACAACAAAGAAGTCAGGAGGAAAAGATGTTAAATGTCCAGCTAGGAATATGCAGTTCAAAAGTTACTTTATTTATGAGGGTGCCACAAGAGCTCGTAGACTCGACACTGGAACGTTTTGGCATATGTGCCTTTATCAAGAGTCTAGGAATCCATATAAAAACATAAATAACAATTAAAAACATGCATGATAAAAACATAATGGAAACAAAGCATGCAAGACAATGGTTGAAATAAAACATTGGTTCAAAAAACATCATGTCTAAATATAACAAAAAAATATATATATATATATAAACACCAGCACAATTAAGAGAGCCATGCATAATAAAACACAAAACATCCATTCATAATCATCTTGCAAAAAAACAGCAGCAAGTTTACACATTGCAAGATGAAAAATGCATACATAGTCAAATCCATACCATTTGAAGAAAACAGCAAGTTGGAGCAATAATGATACAACAACAATTTAAAAGATAATAGATAAAAGGATATATAATGTAAGAGTAATATACAAATCATGTACAGATAGCAAGATAAAAAGGGGAAAATGTTGCAGCAGCAATTCAAAAGACAATAATAGTAATAAACAGCTGCCATGAGATCTAATGTGAAAGCAATAAGCTAGCATAATCCTAACACAAAGGAGGCTCATGTCGGCGTATGCGAACCTCATACAAACATATCGCTTGATATTTGGACTGAAGAAAAGCGATCATATCAGTCCTTATTATCGATCATTGCACTGGTTGCCAGTGGAGGCATGAGTAATGTTTAAATTTTCATGCCTCTGTTTTAAGTCAGTTTGGGGATTGGCACCTACCTACCTGCTATCTCATTTCATGCTATATAATCCCATGAGGATAACCAGGAATTGTAACCTATTTGCTTACCCAAAGATTTTAGGCTGTAAACCTAGGTCTTATTTAGACAGAATGCTTGCATTTCAAGCAAGCAAACGACAGTCCTGGTTGAGTAACTATATCAGCGGAGCCATGCTGTCCTATGGCGCTTTCAGAAAAGAAATTAAGACAGTTATTTGATAAATTTATCTCTTAATTTGTGCTTTTATTCTTAACACAATAATTTTACTGTGTCAATTTAAATTTTACTGTCTTTTTAAATAATAGACTGTATTCTTATCATTATTATTTTGTATTTCACTGATTGTCCAGTTTTTCTCTTTTGTGGAAAAATAAAGTTATGTTATGTTAAAGGTTATGTTATGTTATGTTATGTTATGTTATATTGGCCAGAAATGTTGCAATTTATTAACAAGCAGGGAACCAAAAATGCGGGCACAAAATGAATATGATACAGTATGAAGCAATAACAAGTAAAAGAGATAAAAACAGAATACCAATATAGGCAAAGGCAAGCACAAGAACTATCTTGCTAAACATATCAAACGTGCTTTTCTTGTATTTAGGCACAATGAACATTAATGAAAGAAAACGCCATGGGACATAACCGTGTGTGATGTGAGAGATTGCCTATGGGTAGACATTTCGTCATAACTAAACCAGGTTGCTAAGGGTAAAAAATAAGAACATAAGAATTTGCTGCTGTTAGGTCAGACCAGTGGTCCATCGTGCCCAGCAGTCCGCTCAAGCGGTGGCCCCCAGGTCAAGACCAGTGCCCTGAGACCAGACCTATCTGCATACGTTCCGGTTCAACAGAAACCCGTTCAACTTTGTCTTAAATCCCTGGAGGGTGTTTTCCCCTATAACAGCCTCCGCAAGAGCGTTCCAGTTTTCCACCATTCTCTGGGTGAAGAAAAACTTCCTTACATTTGTATGGAATCTATCCCCTTTCAACTTCAGAGAGTGCCCTCTCGTTCTCCCTACCTTGGAGAGGGTGAACAACCTGTCTCTAGCTACCATTATCTATCATTATCTTGAATGTTTTGATCATGTCCCCTCTCAGTCTCCTTAAGATGTATTGGTAAAACGTGAGTGACGAAGATAAGGCTCCAAGTAAAAAGGGCACGACACGAGGGCAGACTGCGACTGTATATGTGTTCAGGTAGACCAAAAAAATTAGGGGCAGCTAGAAAAACAACAACAAACAAGCGTGAGAGAGAAAGTGAGCTGGGAGGCACAGAAGAAAGCAAGATAGATAATACGCACAAATGAAATTGGAAAATAATTAGAATATGCTTACTAATAGGACCCAGTTGGTAAATTGTCAAAAGTACTTATCCAGTCAACAATCAGTGTGAGCCACATTAAATGGAGGAGCAACCTAGTGGTTACAGCAGCTGCCTTAGCACCCTGAGGTTGTGAGTTCGATTTCCACTGTAGCTCCTTGCATCTCTGGGCAAGTAACTTAACACTTCATTGCTCCTGGTACAAAATAAGTACTTGTCTAAAATATGTAAACCACTTTGACTATGTAACAGGAAAAGTGGTATACAAGTCCTATTCCCTGTTATCCTTTTAAAATTTGGGCCTAACAGCAACATGTTGTCTGCACAACTCAATTTGGGCAAAGTTTAGCTGTGTACATTTAGGAGGGGCTAGGGGCATTTGGGGGGAAGTGCAAAATGTATCCCAATAGCTGGTGCCTGGATAAATTTATTTATTTTAGATTAAGGGTGCTAAAATCCCATCCCTGAAGACTCAGTAGGTCAGGTTTTCAGGATACCCCTAATGAATATACACGAACCACAGCTGCATATGATGGAGATAATACAGACCTATCTTAGATATATTCATTAGGGATATCCTGAGAAACCAATCTGTTTGCCACCCTTAAGAGGTGAATGTTTGCACCTCTAGTTAAAATGAATAAGTTATCCATCGAGATTTAGGATCATATATTCTGCAGTCCTACCAACTGTAAATAGAAATGGCCACTGAATATTGGGCATAGAGACAAGCAGAGAAATCATCAAGTTATCTTTCTGCAGTAGCTGCAGCTCTAAATCACACTTGTTGCTTCCCACCTCTCTTTTCCTGGGAAGAAAAGCTTTCATTCAGTTAAGGTACCAAGAATGACCATCACCACAGTAATAGCTGCATACTTATGCAGTACTAAAGCATTTTGGAGTTCTTTTTGGAATCAATATGTGCTTTGGTCATGGAAACTAAATTGCTGAAATATTTATTTTATATGTATTTCAAAGGAGATAGCTTTATCAGATCAGCAGCTGAGTCAAAGTATAGTTATGCCATTGGGTTTTTCCCCTTTCTGCCTGGCTCATTTCAGTAGTTCCTGCTATCTCTTTTTATAACCTTGAGACATTCCAAATGCCAGCATTGAACTCCACACATAAAATATTCACTGTGTTTGCAAAACCATAATAGTTTCAATGAACTGATAATTTAAATTTTGAATTTAAAATGCTACATGATGAATGTGATGTGAAAGGGTAGACTTGTGGTTGGAGAAGGCTGGGAACCTAGGAAACTAGGGTTCAGACCCTGCTAGTACTCCTGGTGACCTTGGGAAAGTTGTTTAAACCCTTCCTCAAGTACAAATTTACAGCTAGTGATGCCTTTGTTATTGATGTGTTATTTTATGCAAATATTTTATGCAAAATTTTATGCAAAGTTACTAATACTGAGCCCATACTAATACAGTAATAATGCATGTTCGTAACTCTAGGTATTAGATCGTAAGCTCTCGGGAGACAGGAGAGAACTTACTATATATGAATATAACTTGCTTTAAGCTCCTACTGAAAAGATGTGGGTTAAAGCCATAAAACCACAAACACAAAATATGCAAATGGATACAAGGATGTCAAGATGGGAAGAAATACCATGAGAGTTAAAGAGACCTACACTTCTGATTTATCATCAAGAAGTTTAAATTTTTACTCTGGAGTGCTGCTTGCACATCCAGAGACCTGCTGCCTGACTGCCTAAGTCTCTAATTCCATGCTATATCTTTCACAGGTGCTGTACATGAACTATGTTCTTCTGATATGCTGCTAATTGTCAAATTAACATTCATTTAATCAGAAATACAACTGTTAGAGCCACACTTTATGTATAAAACTGTCTCCTGGCCCAACAGACTGCACAAATTGTTGTATAAATAGAGATTTAAAAAACAGTAGTAAAATAAAGCATATAAAATAAACCCAAACCAAAATACCACAAAGTAAAACATAAGTTCATCACATCACTAGAAAAGACTCCGGTTGGCCCAGGCACCTAACACGCCTCTTATGAAAGGGACCTTAGACGCCTGGGCCAATCAAGAGGTGTTTATGGGGGTGCCAGCAGGAGGGATTGGGCACCCCTTCTAACACCCCCACCACCAAAACCCACCCGGACCCTCCCCAGACCCTTTTGTAGAAGGCCGGCTGGAAGGATGCCCTCTCCCTCTGGCTGGCAGGCCCGCCTCTTCGAATGACAAGCCTTCCCCTTCCCGGTGCATTCTAGGATGCACCGGGGATGGGTCTAAGGCCTTGATTGGCTCAGGCACCTAAGGCCTCCTCTATAAGATGGGCGTTAGGCACCTAGGCCAACTGGAGTCTTAGGGGTGCCGGTGTAGCATATTATCTGCAAATACCACTTTGTCATATGTTACCACACTCTGTACACAAAATGGTCTCTATACTACTCACCATACTATGTACACAAAATGGTCTCTCTTTTCCCCTCCCCCCTTTTTCTTTCTTTTCCTTTCTTTCAAGGTTTAATAAGTATTTTGTATATAGTTTATTATAGTAATTGCATCCATAGTAGAATGTGTGCTTTTATTCCCAATTATTATATGTAGTTGTTGGAGATAAATTATTTAAGTTTCTTGAAATTATTTAAAGTAAAGAAAAGTTTTGAGCCCTGCCCCAGCCATCTTATCCAGGTGCTGTGCTAAAGGCACCTATTACAAAAGCATGACAGGGTGTGCCAGTAAAAGGACTGAATAAGTAATGTGTGCAGCAATCCTTTGTACTGTTATACTATCACTCGTGTTCTCCAAAAAACAGTACTTCACAGTATTTTTACTTATAGCTTTTTACTTATTCATTGGTCTTCAGAAGTGCCAGTATTAGCCAATTGATTTGAGTGGCCAAATACTATGTGGCACTAGCCTCCTAATCAGACCGTTGTGTTTTATATAAAGTGCTTTAGTGCATTAGTGCTTCGATACTTCAGTAAATAAATAATTAGTCTTTCAACTTATTTTTTTTTCTTTTTCTGAGTTTTCCCTTTGTCAGTAAATATCGTGAAGGGACTTGTCATTCCGACATGTTTCGCCCGAAGGCTGTATCAAGAAGGGGTAAGTATTCAACTACTAAAAGGTTTGTCGGTTGGGAGTGCCCCTTTCTTTAAAGATGTTTTTAGAGAGGTTTGTAATAGCAGAAAGGCTTGTTTACTAAATTGATATTTTATACTGAGTTTAATGAATGTATTTTATTGCAGGGGATTTTTTTCTTGATACAGCCTTCGGGCAAAACATGTCGGAATGACAGGTCCCTTCACGATATTTACTGACAAAGGGAAAACTGAAAAAGAAAAAAAAGATAAGTTGAAAGACTAATTATTTACTGAAGTATTGAAACACTAATGCACTAAAACACTTTATATAAAACACAACAGTCTGATGAGGAGGCTAGTGCCACATAGTATTTGGCCACTCAAATCAATTGGCTAATACTGGCACTTCTGAAGACCAATGAATAAGTAAAAAGCTATAAGTAAACATGCTGTGAAGTACTGTTTTTTGGAGAACACGAGTAAAAGGACTGAGCCATTTTAAAGGACAAAGACATGGCTAGACAGATGCAGCTCAGACGAATAAACAAAAGCATGGATGTACCAATACCCTTGCCCCATCCAGTCTGCACGAAAATCTAATCAGATGACATCACGAAAGATAAGACTACCCTGCTCTGTGATGCACTGCTCTATGACTGGATGTGATGCTAGAGACTGCCCCTGAGTTTTGATGCATCCTGGGAAACCCCCCATCTATAAAGGACAGATATGATCTGTCTCTTTTTCCTGGATCACCATGCTGCAACATCACTATCTCTACAACTTCACCATGTGCGTCCTGCACATTTGCTTAGTTCGGGGCTACTCCTCCTAAGGACTTTTCAACCAGCAAACTTGATCCTTTAACCTTAGAGAAATTTTGTCTAGTTTAATTCTATTATCTCTGCTGAAAGACCCCATCTGTAACAGCTTCTACTTGCTTTATTTTAATTTTATACTTGCTCTAAAAAGAAAATAAACTTTCAGTTTGCTTATAAATGTTCTGAGTCTTAGTTCTTGAATAAACATTCACATATATTATATATTTAATTATGGTTACAGAGCTAAGTTTTAATCAAGCAAGCTAACTTTCCTCAAATTATGTTTCTCTAAGCCAGAGATGGATATATATTGGTGGAGTTCCATCCATTTAATAATAATTTTTATAACACCAGCAGGAGGGATTGGGCATCCCTCCTGCTGGGGATATTAGTGGGGGTTGGCGGCAGGAGATATTGGGCATACCTCCTACCGGGGATGTTAGTGGGGGTGGCAGTAGGAGGGATTGTAGGAGGGATCCTTCATGCCTGGGATTTTAGCGGGGAGATGAGAGCTGGCAGGAGGGAGCGGGAATCTCTCCTGCCAGCTGATTTCTGGTGGGATTCAGGGGTTACCTGCCGCAGCCACTCTCAGATGATCATGGCAAAGGAATTACCCCTCCCCATCAGCTGAGCAGCAGGGATTCCCCAAAGCCATGATTGTGTAACCGGTGCTGAGAACTTGGCTGCCGGTTACAGAATCGCAGCTTTTGGGAATCCCTGATGCTCAACTGATGGGGGGAGGTGGGAATTTCCCTGCTGCAATCAGCTGCTGCAGTTTAAGCAAAGATAGGCGGCTGAAATATAGGCCAGGGTTTCCCAGGCCTACATTTCAGCTGCCTATCTTGGCATGATTCGCGGCTGGGTATCTGCTTTAGATTGCCTAATGACACATTGGGGGGTTGGCCATGCCTACTTTGGCATTCCGCGGCCTAAAGCGGCTTACTAGCTGTGATTCCAGCAGCCATTTCAGCCACCTTTTATTTAGGTGTCAGTAGGTGTTTCAACCCTGCCATTTCTGACCTAAATTTAGGCGCTGGTTATAGAATGTCCCTCTTATTCTGTACCTGGATCAAACTGCTGGACTGGAAAATAATGATGACCATCAAATCAACCAGTGTTGTACTATTAAGAGTTAAGGGGACTGTTTATATTTATTGTTAAACGTGATATACTTCAATTCGTTATACTATATATCAAAACAGTTTACAGTATTAAAAATTAGTTGGGATGAAAAGAAATGGAATGAGTTTTTATATTATGCTTGGACAAGGTGTGTTAAACACTTTACAATCAGGTACTCAAATATTTTTTCATATCTGTCCCAGTACATTCTATCTATTGTACCTGGGACAGTGGAGGATTAAGCAACTTGCCCAGTGTCACACGGAGCAATGTAGGATTTGAACCCAAAACCTCAGGATGCTGAGGCTGTAGCTCTAACTACTTCACATTAAGTACTTTACCTACTCCAAGACAGCAAATCAACCTTCCCCAAGCGCATGGCAAAATAAATAAGATTTAAAGGAATCTAGCTGTATATATTTAGGAGAGAGTTCCATAAGAGCAAAGCAAGACTTTAGTTGGCAGAGCCCCTCATAGGAAGCACATTGTGACTGGGATGGAGGACAAATCATTATTAATATGTCATTAGAGGATATAGGTACTGAGGAGACACTACTGGAAGGAGGACTTAAGAAAACGGTGCACGTAAACCCAACTGTGTGGCTTTAAACATAGTCATACTCTTGAACTTGATTCTATAACTCACTGGAAACCAGTGAGTTTCTCATGGTAAAGACAAATAGCCATGTATTCTGCTAACTGTAGCTATCTCAGAGATACAGTAATCAATTTGACTATTAACAACTGCATGCAGATAGTATATGTATATTGCATGTTTTGACAGTAAAGCCTGAACAGATCTAATTTGTTAAAATGCAAAGAAATAGGTCCTACATGTTAAGGCAACATGTGATTGAAAGAGAGCTCAGTGTCAACAGTAATGAGGAGAGTTTTGAGAGTAGTTGTTAGAGCAATAGATTTTCTCAGCAGCATCAGAGCTACAGATAACGGGTAACAGTAGAACCCATGAGACACATGACCTGACATGGATGGTGGCGAGGAGAAGACTTAGGAAAGACAATCTGAGTAGAGCAAGATTCATAGATTAGGAATCTCTGTAATAAAGTTGTTGAACATCATCAGAAAAGAAAAATGTACTAAGACCCAGGGATGGTTTGAGGTTTAGCAAGAGAGTTATGCAATACATTAAATAACACAGGCACCAGAATTGATCCTGAGAAAACATCATTATTAACAGTCACCCTTAAAGCAGGGGTGTCAAACTCAAATCACATAAGGGGCTAAACATAGGCTGTCGTGGACTGGATTTTTTATTAAGATACTTACCCCCTCCTTTGCTAACACACAGCATGGGCCCCAGCACCGGTGGCAGTTCCAATGCTCATAGGACTTCAGTGAGCGTCGGATCAATTGCCGACGCCACCGCAAAAACCCACGCTGCATGCCAGCAAAGGAAGGGGTTAGTCTTAGAAGAAGTATAGGGATACAACCTCTCCAACCCCACGCTGACTACAAAATAAATAAAAAAGACTTTTCCGTTCTTTTAGGTCCTAGTTCACGCTTGTTGTCTAACACCAGCTCTGGCAGAATACACATTTCAAATTTGACATATTGTAATCACAAAATAGAAAATAAAATTATTTTTTTCTACCTCTTGTTGTCTGGTCATTTTGCTTTTAGTCCCAGTTTCTCTTTCTGATTTTGTCTATCTTCTAATTCTCTTTCCAGTGTCTCCTCTTCCCTCTTGCTCCAGTCCCTGTCTCCAACTTATTGATTTTTCCTTTCAACTTTTCTCCTTTTTTCTTTTCTGCCTCTGTCCACTCAAATCTCGCCATCTTTCTCATCCTTCTCCTTTTAAAATTTTCAGCTTCTTATCAATTTTCATAAGAACATAAGAATTGTCGCTGCTGGGTCATACCAGTGGTCCATCGTGCCCAGCAGTCTGCTCACACAGTGGCCCTTAGGTCAAAGACTAGTGCCATATTTGAGTCTAGCCTTACTTGTGTGTTCTGTTCCAGTAGGAACTTATCCAACCTTGTCTTGAATCCCTGAAGGGTGCCTTCCCCTATAACAGCCTCTGGAAGAGCATTCCAGATTTCTACCACTCTCTGGGTGAAGAAGAATTTCCTTACGTTTGTACAGAATCTTTTTCCTTCTAACTTTAGCGAGAGTCCTCTCGTTCTCTTTACCTTGGAGAGGGTGAACAGTCTCTCTTTCTCTACTAAGTCAATTCCCTTCAATATCTTGAATGTTTCGATCATGACCTTCTCATGTCTTCTCTTCTCAAGGGAGAAGAGGCCCAGTTTCTCTAGCCTCTCGTTGTACGGCGACTCCCCCAGTCCCTTAACCATTTTTGTTGCTCTTCTCTGGACCCTTTGGAGTAGTACTATGTCATTTTTCATATATGGCAACCAATGTTGGATGCAGTATTCCAGGTGGGGGTGTACCATGGTCTGGTATAACGGCAAGATAACCTATTCAGATCTGTTTGTGATCCCCTTTTTAATCATTCCTAGCATTCTGTTTGCCCTTTTCACCGTTCCCGCACATTGCACAGATGGTTTAATTGACTTGTCTACAAGTACTCCCAAGTCTCTTTCCTGGGGGGCTCTCTCCGAGTATAGCTCCGGATATCCTGTATTCGTGCATATGATTTTGTGTGGATAAGTGCATCACCTTGCACTTATCCACACTGAACCTCATTTGCCATTTCGCGGCCCATTCCTCGAGCATATTTATGTCTCTATGTAGGTCTTCGCAATCTTTATGTGTCCTCACTACTTTGAATAACTTTGTATTGTCCGCAAATTTAATCTTCTCTTATTCTGTAGTGCTCCCATTTCCCATCTCACTCCTTTCCCAGCCTCCTATTTCCTTCTATCTCTCCTCTTGGTCCAACATTTTGCTCCCTCTCTTTTCTGTTGTTCTTCTTCCCTCTCCCCTTGATGCTGAACAATGAGATGGAAGGAAAAAAAAGAGATGCTGCATCTCTTTCTTCCTTCCACCTCCAAGCCTAACATTTCTCCCTCCCCTCCATCTCCAAGTCCAACTTCTCTCCCTTTCTTTTCCCAACTGCCCCCCATCCTGTCTCTCCCCCTGTCTGTCTGCCTCCCTCCATCCCCCCATGTCCACCATTTCTCCCTTTCTCTTCCCAACAGTTCTCCCTTCAAGTATCTTTTTCCCTCTTTCTCCACACTACCCCAGGTCCAACCTCTCTCCTTTCATCTTGCTCTCTTCACAGCCCAGCAAGCCTTTTCCTCTAGCGCCAGTCCCTCTCTTCTCACAGCCCAGCATGCCTCTCTCCTCACAGCTCAGCTTGCCTTTCCCTCCAGTGCCGGTCCCTCTCTCCTCAAAGCCTGGCATGTCTTTCCCTCCAGCGCTGGTCTGAAGTCGCCACCAAGTCTGCCTGCCTCAGTGATTCAGCAGTGTTGTACGTGGCTCCTCCTCATGCTTTTTGCTTGCCATGCAACTTCCTGTTTCCGCCCTGATGGACCATGGCGGGCAGAAGGCAGGAGGGGGAGCCACAGACAACACTGCCAAATCGCTGCCGAAGCCGGCAGACTTTCTGGCGTGATGGCGATGTTGGACCAGCGTGGGAGGGAGGACACGCTAGGCTCTGAGAAGGAGAAGTTCAGGAGCGTTGCTGCGGGCCACATAAAAAGGCCAGGCGAGACGGATTTGGCCCGCAGGCCTTGTGTTTGACACATGTGCCCTAAGGGATCAATCTGTTCAATGTGAGCTAAATTAAAGGAAAAGATAGGACAGATAACCTGGTTATTGGACAGAAATCAAAGGGTAGAGTTATGTTCTTATATGTTAAATAGCACCAGTCCCATTACAAATTCTTGTATCACTCCACTATTCCCCTCACAGTTCCCACTGTCTTAATTTTCTTCCCCACATCTTCATGCTCAAAGCAGAAAGATGATTTTATGCAATTTTATGGGCCTAAGGCATTGCAAATAACCATGTCAAGCCTATAGTGTATGTGAGTGGGGGGGGGGAGAGTATGGTGGTTCTGACTTTTATTTTGATTGAAAGATCATTAATAAAAATTGGCATTAATATGCAAATCAAAATGCTTATCTTCTAACACTAGAAAATCAACTTATTAAAATGAATGTGTGACATGAACCACAAAAAAGTCCCAAAATTGAGGAAAATCTAAAAGAAACCAATATTTTTTACATGTTCACATCCGTTGTGTCACTATGGACAAGCTCTGTCACTGATTAGTGCTGAGCTTTGCACCTCCAATCTTGGCTCCTAGGTGACTAAATGCTTTTCATAGCAGGTGAAGATATTACACAAAACATTTTAGTATTTTAGTTCAAGTTCCATTTACATAAATGCTAAATAATTATCCCTGCTTGCTCTGCCAGGTTCCTGTAAGGCAAGTGACAGGTCATACATCAAGCCCCAGAATATAAATCAGAACACAAGTAGCACTGCAAAAAAAATGGAATACATCATTTATTAAGGCACATGCTTACAGGGCAGTGTCTGGAGTGACTGCAGCTAAGATCTGATGTATGATATTTTACCGCATACACTTATATTTTATTGCCATTTTATTTTTAATTTTTATTTGTATACTGAACAATAACAGCAGAAGAGATGGTAAATGCAGTGTCTGCATTAGGGTTAGTATCTCTCAGATTCACTTACATAGACAAAACAGTATACTGTACATATGTTATAAGCTCTATACTGCTCAAGTAAATATTGGAACTGATTCCCAAAGAATGCATCACAGGTCCCATTTTAATAACGCTTTTGTGGTTCTCCAATTTTTATCTAGGACAATTGCCTTTTTATGCTTTCTCCTTATTTGAATACTGAACAATTTCACTTATAAAGGTTTCAGCATAGTTTTATAAAGTTTTAGTTCAAAGACCCAAAAGCCAAGAACATGTAACATGCCCTATAATGCTCAGTAACCTAGAGTCCCCATTTAGTCCATCATAAGTTTGCTAAACATTGCTGTTCTTTACTTGGCTTAAACAGACCCTCTGAACACTCAAAAGCATACTCTACTTCCATTAAACCAAAGTGAGAATTTTGGCAATATTAATTAGTACTACTACTACTCTACTATTTATCATTTAGTCAGCTCGGGCGAGTTAAGATGTAACTGTTACAGTTGTCCGGGTGTCGCCGCTTCAGAAAGCCACATAAGGGAGCCTCTTTGTAGAGTTTACAGTCTAAGAGAAATATGCAGGACAAGATACTTTGAAAATTCAGGGTTAATATTAAGGTCAGCATTTTTTAAAATGATGGCTCTTGTAGATTAAAAAAAAAAAAAAAAAAAATCCATAAGAATTTATGACTAATCTCATTGAGTCAGACCATTGGTCCATCTAGTCCAGTAGTCTGCATGGTGGCCAATCCAGGTCACCAGTACCTGGCAAAAACCCAAATAGTAGCAACATTCCATGCTACCAATCCAGGGCAAGCAATGGCTTTCCCCATGTCTGTCTCAACAACAGACTATAGACCTTTCCTCCAGAAAATTGTCCAAACCTTTCTTAAAACCAACTGCTCCTACCATAACCTCTGGTAACACATTTCAGAGCTTAACTATTGTCTGAGTGAAAAAATATTTCCTTCTCAGGAGTTATATTGAGGTAGTTGTCATTTTTTTTTTTTTTTTTTAATAATGCTGACTGCTTTTGGTTAAAATAAATTTAGATATTCAGGGGCAGTAGCTATGTGATCGGCTCTGTGGCTGTTCAGATAGCAGAAGGAGAGAACTGCTGAACATAGAGTTCACCAGGGGCTTGTCCGATTAGCAGATCCTGCTAACTGGATAAATCCTTTGGATTATTGGCCTGTTAAATTATCAAGGAAGATAGTTAAAGCAACAAGGCCAACCAATTCAGCTATTACAATACACATGTAAAAAGGTGGAATGTGCAGACTTGAAAGTGGAAGATAAGAGTGACTCAGCCAGTGAGCAGAATTTATAAGAAGGAAAGTGTATACAGAAAATGGAGGACTGTGAAGCTGCAGAATAAATTATCTTAGTGAGTAAGAGAAAGCTTGAACTGCATGTGGAAGCAGAAACAGAGTCGATAAAATGACTAGGGAAGGGTTATATGGGTTTAGCAGTGGTGGTGAAAGCTAAGTCTCACTTAATTTTGGAGAGATGATTCACTAGAAGACCAAGACAAACAGGAGAAACTGCCTTCACACCAGAAAGGGGCACAAAAGACCAGATGGTGCTCAATCCTATTTATTAAACAGAAGGGCCGAAGTACTGAGTGATAAAACCAATGATGTACCAATCCAAATGTCCAAATAAAACACTGAAAAAACCCAAAATGATGGCTGACCACATTGCAGTGTTCGCTGCAATCATTGGTCAGCCATCATTTTGATTTTTCCAGTGTTTTATTGCAATATTTGGACATTTGGATTGGTACATCATGTATTTTTATCACTGTTTAATAAATAGGATTGAGAACCATCTGGTCTCCTTCGTTGTTTTTTTTGTGCCCCTCACTAGAAGACCTGTCAGAATGGATATTTACTGTATTATTGATATCTAGCATCTGACAATGATGCTTGTTCGCTGCATCAAATCAGATTCTGGTGAAAGTCCAGCTCATAGCAACATAGTAAATGTCGGCAAATGAAAACCAGCATGGTTCATCACTCTGCCCAACAAGGTGGCCAGAGATGAATCTGGCACTCTGCACAGGTTCCACTTTTTCATTAATCTCTATCTTCCTGCCAATTTTGGCGCACAGACTGAAGAAGTCTGCCTGGCTCTGGTCCTCCTTCCCAGATACTCAGATATACAGTGGTTCTGATATTTAATAATGGGAGGTTAAACTGTAATTTACCTTACCAATACTGTTGCTCGATCAAGAGGTTTTGTGAAATACACTTTTTCATCACATGAGGATTACAAATATCTCATCATTGACTGTGACTGGGAACTTCTTATTCTATATGATGTGTTATATGTAGTCTTATATCCCACCGAATCCTCACAGATTGGAGTCTAGGCAGGTTACAGATATTTTGCATATTACATAGAGCTCATATACAAATAATATCTGATAATAACCATTTAAAATTTTTAACATAGTCTTTCTGGAAATGGAGATTTACAAGTAATATTTTTCATGAACAGCTGTTTACACGTAGCATTGTTCGTGAGAGCAGGATTTTGTCACTGTATCAGATAGATCTTAGTGGCTCTCTGTTCCAAATCCATTCTATAAAAGATGGACTAGTCACCCTCTCTTGTGGTTCTGGTCTAGATATTTCAACTGGACTACTCAAGGTGATGTATGTAGATCGCCCAAATAATTCCTAATCCTCTTTCTACTTCTCTCCTCATTTGTTCTCTCCTCATTATAATTAAATACTTTGTTTCTAGGTCTATTATTTAGTTTTCTGAATGGGCACGCTGTAACTTCTTCTTAAAATAGGGTCTGGCTTTTGTTGAGGATAGATGAGCCACAAAACCAGTTCCCTCACTTAAAGCCTCTAATCCTGCAACTACAGCCTACATAGTAAGCTGAAAATAATCTGGATGCCGATTGCAAACCTGACACTAGTAAGCATAATCTTGATTAAAGTAAGACTTATGGAAAGAGTCTCCCAAAATAGATGTAATTCAAAACGCTACCCTAACAATAAGATACCCCTCAATAAGAAATGAAGATTAAAAAGCAAACACAGCTCCCTCTTGAGTCAAGAACCTAAATTCAACCAGCCACTATTAACCATGGTTACCCTAGAGATACCAGGTGTAATTGTAGGAAATAGGAAGACAAAACCCAAAATTCTCCACCAATTCAAGAACAGAGACTGTAAGAACCTAAAACAAATAGTATACACTACAGAATTACCGCCAAGAGATGAATATGTAGCAATAGAGAATATGTATATCAGGGGTGCCCAATATGTCGATCGCGATCGACTGATAGATCGGGAAGGCAAAGCAATCGCGGAGCCCATCCTGGGCTCCGTGATAAACTCGTGTTTCTGTCCCGATCTACCGGGCCGATCAGCCTTCCTCTCCTCAACATCCCCTACCACCACCCCAAGTTCTCCCTGCAGAAGCATCAGACCGAACAGCATTCCTCTCCCCGACGTCAATTCTGACATTGGAGAGGAAGTTCTGGGCCAGCCAATCGCTGCCTGGCAGGCCCGGAACTTCCTCTCCAACATCAGAATTGAAGTTGGGGAGCAGAATGCTGGTCAGAGCAATGCTTCTGCAGAGAGCTTGGGGCAACTTGGAGGCCTGTTCCCCGATGGCGGCAGCGGCAAACCTAGTGGCTTGGGGACCTGTTCCCCGATGGCGGCGGTAGCAAACCTAGTGGCTTGGGGGAGGGCAGGGAAACAGAAAGAAGTGGGGCAGGGAGACAAAGAAAGAAGGGAAACAGAAAGAAAGGGGGAACAAGGAGACAAAAAGAAAGGGGGCATGGAGAGAGAGAAAAAGAAAGAAAGGGAGACAGAAAGAAAGAAGGGGAAGGGAGAAAGAAAGAAAAAGTTGGAGAAGAGAAAGCATACAGCAGGCTAAAAGAAGGGAAGAAATATTGGATGCACAGTCAGAAGAAGAAAGTGCAAACAGAGACTCATGAAATCAACAGATAACAAAGGTAGGAAAAATGATTTTATTTTAAATTTAGTGATCAAAATGTGTCCGTTTTGAGAATTTATATCTGCTGTCTATATTTTGCACTATGGCTCCCTTTTACTAAACCGCAATAGTGATTTTTAGTGCAGGGAGCCTATGAGCGTCGAGAGTAGCATGGGGCATTCAGCGCAGCTGCCTGCGCTAAAAACTGCTATCGCAGTTTAATAAAAAGGGAGGGAGTATATTTGTCTATTTTTGTATGGTTGTTACTTAGGTGACATTGCATAGAGTCATCTGCCTTGACCTCTTTGAAAAAAAACCCGGAATATGAATGATAATTAACATTTTCTCTGCCTTTCAGTGTGCTTTATGTTTTTTTTAAAAATTTTTTTATTGTTGGTAGATCATTTTGACTTGGTTATTTTAAAAGTAGCTCGCAAGCCCAAAAAGTGTGGGCACCCCTGATGTACATGAGCGCACGCTCAGTCTGCAACAAGACCTTAATATTAAAAAAACTGATAACAAATAGCCAAGCAAGGATAATATGCATAGTAGAGACGTGGATATAGGTTGAAGATTCCCCAGTACTAGCTGATCTTTGCCCGTCTGGATACAAAGTAATCCACTTACCAAGGAAAAAAAACAGAAGAGGTGGGGGCCTCCTACTAATGTACAAATCATTCCTTTACAAAAGCAAGAGATCGGTAATGACCAAAGATTAGAATACATGATCTGCAACACTGAAAACCAGGAAGATGGAAAATATATAAAACTGCTATTAATATACAGACTGCTAGATAACTGGAATGCAGTAGAAAATAAAATCACTAACCTGATCTCTCACTATGCCACTAACAACCCAATCTGTTAGTCATTAGGGACCTAAATCTATACCTAGAAGTACAAGACGATCCAAAAGTACAAAACTTCCAAAGCTTAATAGAACAATTAGATCTCACCACTTCCCCACAGGTACCTACTCACAAAGGTGGACGCTGTCTAGATTTTGCCTCATACTCAGCAAATAGACCAGATCTCAAGCTGATAGACCACATATTGTGGGAGCCAGTTATATGGTCAGATCATCATCTCTTGAACTTCTTCCTAAAACTACCCAAAACAATGATACAAACAACAAAAGAAACAAAACATATTATAAAACGTGGTAAAATACCAACATAAAAATTCTGAATGGAAATTAATGAAAAACTAGAACCAATGAATGAAGACATAGATGACGGCATTACAACCTGGCAAAATCTAGCAAAAATGGTTCTAGATAAGACTGCACCTATAAAAACAAGAAAACTAAAACGGTAAATCCATGGTATACAAAATGACTAAAAGCCAAAAGGAAAGAAGTAAGAAGAGCAGAAAGAATCTGAAGAAAATTATACATTAACCGGAGGAAAAAAATAAAACTAGAAATTAGCAGTAACAGAAGAAAAAAAAATATCATACTACGATAACCTGATTACTCAATCAAAAAATTCCTACAAATGACTCTTCAAAATCTTCAACTCACTGATTTCCACGAAAGATATAACAGAATGAACAACATCCACAACAACCAGATGCAGACAACCTAGCATATTACTTTCAGGAAAAAAAAATCAGAATTGTAAGGACATCATTCACAAATGATAATACAGATCTTCAACCAAGCGAATACAATGGGAACAAAGGGATCCCGGCTGACAGATGCTGGTCAAAATTCACCACAGTCAACACACAAGAGATCTTAACCTGGCAGAAGAGAATATCCAAAAAGCACTGTTACTAAGACACAGTATATGTCCAGCTAGCCTGCTAACTCAGGCCTCCCCTAACTTTCTGCTATGGCTGATGAACCTAGTAAACAGATGCTTAGGAAATGGAATAAACTCCAAAACAATATCAGCTATAGCATTGACACCTAAATCCAAAACTGCTAACCTTGAACTGACAAAAGTAGAAAACTTCAGGCTGGTAGCGGGGATTCCATATCCTGCCAAACTACTTGAATTACGTGTAAATACGCAACTAGCTAAATTTATATACCAAACCGATGGATTACATAGATTACAACATGACTTCAGACCAAGGCATAGTACTGAAGCCCTGTTACTTGAACTAATATCTAATAAGATATCAATTCAGCAAAGGCAAACAATCAATACTGCTATAATTTTACATCTCTGCAGCGTTTGATGCAGTGGATCACTCTCTCTTACTTCTCAAATTAAATGAACTTGAAGTACAGGGTGTATTGCTATAATAGAAACATATAAATATGATGGCAGATAAAGGTCAAATGGCCAATCCAGTCTGCCCATCTACAGTAACTATTACCTCTTCCTCTCTCTAAGAGATCCCACGTGCCTATCCTATGCTTTCTTGAATTCAGACACAGTCTCTGTCTCTACCACCTGTTCCAGGAAACTGTTCCATGCATCTACCACCCTTTCTGTAAAAAAGTATTTCCTTAGATTACTCTTGAACCTATCATCTCTTAACTTTATCCTAAGCCAGGGGTAGGGAACTCCGGTCCTCGAGAGCTGTATTCCAGTCGGGTTTTCAGGATTTCCCAATGAATATGCATTGAAAGCAGTGCATGCAAATAGATCTCATGCATATTCATTGGGGAAATCCTGAAAACCCGACTGGAATACGGCTCTCGAGGACCGGAGTTCCCTACCCCTGTCCTAAGCCCTCGCATTCCAGAGCTTCCTTTCAAATGAGACTCAACTCATGTGCATTTAAGCCATGTAGGTATTTAAATGTCTCTATCATATCTTCCCTCTCCCGCCTTTCCTCCAAAGTATACATATTAAGATCTTTAAGTTTGTCCCCATAAGCCTTATGACGAAGACCATGCACCATTTAAGAAGCCTTCCTCTGAACCAACTCCATCCTTTTTATATCCTTCTGACGGTGTGGTCTCCAGAATTGTACACAATATTCTAAATGAGGTCTCACCAGAGTCTTATACAAGGGCATCAATACCTTCTTTTTCCAACTGGCCATTTTCACAATTCTTAAAAAAATAGAACATACGAAGTTTGGAAAGATGACAAGAGATCTCAACAATGGAAGGCCAACTGTAGTGTTCCACAAGGCTCACCGCTATCACCTGTGCAATTTACCAACTAAGAGCACTGGGGAATAACCTGCCCTCAACCGAGGATCACATCTTCTCTTATGCAGATATCTTTATTCTCTGCATAGTCAAAGAATCACTGAATAGCACCCTAAATTACCTGAAAAATACTATTGATTACCTCAGTGCTCGGACGATGAGAAACTTCCTTTAACTAAACAAATCTAAAACAAGAATATTATGGTTCAGAGACTACAATTCACTACCTAGCATAAAACTAGAGCTGTCCACAAGTGAGAGCCTAAAGTCAGAAAATACCTCCAAAATTCTGAGAGTTACACTAGAATCGAACTTAAACTTCAACACACACATCACCTCTCTAGTGAAAAAATTATTCTTTACGATGAGGCAACTGAGGACAATTACTGAAAGGAATCGACAAAATAAAGCAGGGAAAAAAATCATTTACAATGTCCAATGTGACACGGACAATAGGACATGGACTGAAGCTAAGGGGGGACAAGTCCAGGACAGATGTCAGGAAGTTCTGCTTCACGCAGCGAGTGGTGGACACCTGGAATGCTCTCTCAGAGGAGGTTATTGCGGAATCCACCGTTCTAGGATTCAAAAGCAAATTAGATGCTGTCACAAACCCGACACCAGAGTGAGGTTTGTGCCAGAGAAGGGACAAAAACCCCTGACTGTTAGGAGAGCAGACCAGTACAGCAGCCCTCCTACAAACAGTTCCCAGAGCTCAGTCAATGGCAAGGTTGCCCTACAACAAGAGGACTGGGGAGGGAAAGATGAGAGTGGGAATAGCCCGGTGCAGCAGGAGGTGCCTTTGATAAAAGAACAGCCTAGGAGGCAGGCTCACAACACAGCCAAGGCACAACTGCTGAGCCCAATTAGGGCTAATCAGAAAGCCCAGCAGAAGCTACAGATCGTCCCTCCCCCCTGTAGGTTAGGGCGTGTCCAGCTCAGGGCTTTAGAAGCTGAGCTGAGGAGGAACAATTCAGTCTGTCCTGGGGCAGCCCAGGAAGGAGGCTCAAGGGACTGGGCTCCTGAACCCTCAGAATCAGGATGTGGAGATGGCAGATGTTACCCCTGTCTCTGAAGCCAGCCAGCCAGCCAGCCAACCCAGAGGCCATGGAATTTATGGACACTGCCATGGATTCAGAAACCACTGCAATGGATGAAAGCTAAGTGCAATTCCTTTACTGTTTGCTGTGCTTAGTTTTGTGGACTGTTGGGGATTTTGAAAACCTGCATGTACCTGTGTGGAGCCGATGAGCAGTGCTGGGCTCACACTGCAAAGGTGCCTAAACCTGGAAGTCTCAAATCAGGTTTATTTTGTTTGAAAGTTTTTTCTTTGTGTTTGCCTTTTGGAGGCTGATTGAGACTGCAATTTGGACTCTATATAGGGGTGGTAGATTGGGGAGAATCCACACAAGATCCTTGGTTGGGATTGTGGGGCCAATTGTGGCATACTGTTTAAAAGCAGATTTAAATAAGTGGATTCAACTACTCCCCTCCCCCACCAACTGTTTGTGAGTTGGTTGGGACAGGCCTGCTTCAACCCAGGCCTGATTGCAGCACTTCCATTCCACAAAGAAAGTGCATAATCTTATGCCTGCCTGCTGACTAAAGGCAGACTTATTAAGAATGGACTAGCCCAGACTCTGGAATTACTCACCTGTTATACCTGCAAGGAAGGTGTAGGTTGTTTGTTTTTGCAACCCAGTTTTTCTTTCATGTTTGCTTTTGTTCATGGAAAGAATGAACTAAACCCTGTCCAGGGTTTGTGAACTCAATAAATTGGGACTTTATTTTACTTTGAACTTCATTGTTCCTGACCATTTTTGTGCTTCTTTATTGAATATGAAACCAGCAGGACTTCCAGCCTCTTCTGGAAGCACGTGAGACGCAGGCTATTCTGGGCGCTGACCGGGGCCATCGTACAAGCCGGCACCGGCAGAGCCACAATGCACATCTACTTACGAGAGGCATAGAGGGATATGGGTGACTAAAACTACATCAGGTGTACACCTGACTGGGCCTCCGCGTGTGCGGATCACCGGACTCGATGGACGGTAGGTCTGATCCGGAGATGGCAGTTCTTATGTTCTTATTAGACCAGTCTTGACTGAGACTAGTTTCAGGACAGTAGCACAATTGGTTCTAATACCATATCTGGACTATTGCAACTTACTATATTGTGGCATTACAGAAAAACCCCCACAAAAGACTCCAATTACTTCAAAACACATCTGCAAGACTAAGGGCTCCTTTTACGAAGGCGCGTTAGGGCCTTAACGCACAGAATAGCATACGCTAAAATGCCGCATGTGCTAACCGCTACCGCCTCCTCTTGAGCAGGCGGTAGTTTTTCGGCTAGCACACGCTAATCCGGTGCATGCGCTAAAACTGCTAGCGCACCTTCATAAAAGGAGCCCTAATTCTCAAAAGGAGCTGAAACAAGAGGGCAAGTCTAGTATTAGATCAACTGCCCTGGCTGCTGGTGAAAAAGTGAATCCAGTTCAAGATAGCCTACATGGTTCACAAAGTGATTATGGAAAAACTCGGATGGACTAACTTCTAATATTAAAATTCCACACTCCTTCTTTAAATCACGCACTATGCAGCACTACAAACTATCCTTTCCGTCACCTCAATAAGTACGGCAGAAGAAGATATTTGAAACTTCCTTTGAATACCAGGGACCTCTCATTTGGAACAAAATGCCAATATATCTAAGACAATCCACCATCTACTTTGAATTCCAGAAGAAACTAAAGACACAACTCTTTTCAATATAGCCATTTTCTGATTTGTCACCCCTTTCTTCTAAATCCAACTCTCCTGCTAATAATGTAACTCAGGATCTTGATCCAAATTTTAATGTAAACCACATAGATTCCTTGCAGAAAATTGTGGTATACACGACACTATATTGTATTGTATTGACTTGGACAGAAAGAAAATATGATATGCTTTCTATCCCATGTTGTGCAAAAAAAAAAGCAAGCTTAAGTCAACAACAGATACTTGCACTGACTTTATGTGCTGGAATTTACAGTATTTGCAATGAAGGTTCAACTGTTATAGATTTTCCCTAATTTGCATAATGGGAGAATTTCATTAATGCATTAAGCACTGAATCCTAAGAGACAGTAAAGTAAGGTTTAATTTAAGAAGCAATATATTTGACAAACCTGCTGAATAAGGGCCAGCTGGCTACTATAAATGTTACAGTGAAAAAGTGAACTTCAGCATTGACATTTCAAGTTCTTCCTGCAGAGAGAGGAGAATAGCCCACAGTTTACCATATAATCCGCAAGGGAGACCTCACTTCCTAGTCATTTAACCCTTTCTCACCTTTTATTTTTATTCTCTCCCTCCATGTCATATGTCTTGTCCTCTTGCTCCTTCCTCCAGGTATAAATTCTGGTTTATAACATTTAGCAAATTTTCATTTATATAATAGTAGGGAAGGAAGAGGTGGTATTCTTCCCCCTCACTATGGTGAGATGGTTAAAGTTCCTACAAGGGTATGTGTATATAACTGCCTTCTTCTCACTAGGGCTGCCCAATTCAGAGAAAAAATTTTGATTTGAGTTGGCTTATTGAATCGATTTTTTCAATCTTCTACCCCCCCTTTTCCCTCTCCAACCTCTCCCCCCTCCCCATGTCCAACATTTCTCCTGGTCTCTTCTTCATGCATGTCTCCCTCCCCTTCACCATATGCAGGATTTCTCCCTCATCCCTTTCTACCTCCTCTCCCAGATCTTGTTTGACAAACTTGCTGCACTTTTTTGAGGGAGTAAACAAGCAGATAGACAAGGGCAACCCAGTCGACATTGTATATCTGGACTTTCAGAAGGCGTTCAACAAGGTTCTGCATGAACGACTACTTTGGAAAATTGCGAGCCATGGAATCGAGGGTGAAATACTCACGTGGATTAAAAACTGGCTGGAGCATAGGAAACAGAGAGTGGGGGTAAATGGACTGGAAGAGCATCACCAGTGGGGTGCGGCAGGGCTTGGTGCTTAGACCCGTGCTCTTCAACATCTTTATATATGATCTAGACATAGGTACGACGAGTGAGGTGATTAAATTTGCATATGATACGAAGTTATTCAGAGTAGTGAAGACGCAGGGGGATTGCGAAAATATGCAATGTGACATAATCAGGCTCGAGGAATGGGCATCGACATGGCAGATAAAGTTCAACGTGGATAAGTGTAAAGTGATCATAGACAGCGCAGGGGGAGAGGATACTGCTGTGCTAATCCACGTGGGAACAAATGATGTGAGCGGATGGAAGTATGACAGGGAAGAGATGAAGGGCCAGCTCCGCTCACTTGGAAGACAACTGAAGATCAGGGAGGTGAAGGTGGCCTTCTCCGAGATCCTCCCAGTACCAAGAGCGGATGGAAAGAGACAAGGGGAATTGCAAACTATTAATGCCTGGATGAGACGATGGTGCGAAGAAGAAGGCTTTGACTTCGTGCGCAACTGGACGGCATTCTGGGGAAAAAGCAAGTACTACAGAAAGGATGGACTACACCTCAACAAGGAAGGAGCAAGAGTATTGGCAGGCAACATGAAGAAAGCCATCGAGAAGGCTTTAAACTAACAAATAGGGGAAAGCCGACAGTCGACCACCAGTCGATGGCACGGACGACAGGATGCCCCGATGAAGAAACCATGGGCTACTACTCATACACAGGAGGGGACGACCTCACAGCAAATAAGGAAGACAAGGCAGGAAGGGACAACTCAGACACAGGAGGGGATGACCGTACAGCAAACAAGGGAGACAACACTGGAGCGGTTAAGGAAACCGTGAAAGAAACAGTAGAGACAGTAAAGAGTAGGAAGTCCAAAAAGGTAACACGAAGAGAACTCAAATGTATGTATACGAATGCTAGAAGTCTAGGAAACAAAATGGGGGAACTAGAGACAATAGCAAGACATGATAAGTTGGAAATCATTTGCATAACAGAAACATGGTGGAATGAAGAAAACAAATGGGACACAGTGCTACAGGGATACAAACTATATAGAAGAGATCGAGTAGGGCAGAAAGGTGGAGGTATTGCCCTATATGTTCAGGAAGGAGTAGAATCTGTTGAAGTGGCTACGACGGAAATGAAAGAGAAGCTAGAGTCCCTCTGGATCAAGATTCTTGGCCAAAACAGCGCAGACACAAAAATTGGCCTTTACTATCGTCCCCCAGGACAGGCGGAGGAAACTGACTCAGAAATGATAGAGGAAATCAAACAAGAATGCAAGACGGGCAATGTAATAATATTGGGAGACTTCAATTTCCCGAGGATAGACTGGAAACTAGGAACCTCCAACTGCGGCAAGGAGGCCAAGTTCCTGGAGGCGCTAGGGGATTGCTTCCTGGAACAAATGGTAAAAGAGCCGACAAGAGGCAACGCCACCCTGGACTTGGTACTAAATGGCCTCACGGGTCCGACAAAAGAAGTAGAAGATACGGTACCGCTGGGGATGAGCGATCACAATGTGATCAGCTTTAAGCTTGACATCGGGAATAGAAAACATGCCAAAACCTTAACCAAAACCTTAAACTTTAAAAAGGGCAAATATGATCACATGAGAGCCATGGTGAAAAAACGACTCAAGAAAAAGGTGGACAAACTTGAAACGGTAGACCAGGCATGGTCCCTACTGAAAAATACTATCACAGAAGCACAAAATCTCCACATTCCGAGGATCTCCAAAGAGGGGATAACAAAAGGTAAGGGAGAACCAGCATGGCTTACCAGACAGGTGAGGGAAGCCATAAAAGAAAAGAAGGACTCTTTCAAAAAATGGAAACACATGAAAACAACCGAAGCATGGAAAAAACATAAAGATGATCAGAAGAAATGTCACAAGGCAGTGAGGGATGTCAAAAAGGACTATGAGGAAAAAATAGTGCAAGAGGCCAAAAACTTCAAACCCTTCTTTAGATACGTGAAAGGGACCCCTGGACGACCAG
The DNA here is from genome assembly GCF_902459505.1 of Geotrypetes seraphini. Lineage (NCBI taxonomy): Eukaryota > Metazoa > Chordata > Amphibia > Gymnophiona > Dermophiidae > Geotrypetes > Geotrypetes seraphini. The sequence goes on along the minus strand of NC_047084.1, from coordinate 45,735,177 downwards.
GGAAGAAAAGGGTACATCAAAGAGGATAAACAAATTGCAGACAAACTAAATTCCTTCTTTGCGTCTGTCTTTACGGAGGAGGATACCGCAAAAATACCAGAAGCAGTGAAAGTGTTTAGAGGAGTAATAGAAGACAGCCTCACCACAGTTGAAGTGGAGTTGGACCAGATATACTACCAGATCGACAAACTTAAAAATGACAAATCCCCTGGACCGGATGGAATTCACCCGAGAGTTTTAAAGGAATTGAAGGTTGAAATCGGAGAGCTATTGCAAAAACTTGCCAATCTGACAATCAGAACTGGACAGATACCAGAAGACTGGAAGATAGCGAACGTCACGCCAATTTTCAAAAAAGGATCGAGAGGGGAACCGGGCAACTACAGACCTATGAGCCTTACGTCTGTCCCTGGAAAGATGGTTGAAGCACTGATCAAGGATAGCATAGTTCGGCACCTAGATACACACGACTTGATGAAACCCAGTCAACATGGGTTCAGGAAAGGGAAATCATGTTTAACGAATTTACTTCAATTTTTTGAGACCGTGAACAAGCAAATTGATAGTGGAATGCCGGTGGACATAATATATTTGGACTTCCAGAAGGCGTTCGACAAAGTTCCACATGAAAGACTTCTCAGGAAACTACAAAGCCATGGAATAGAGGGAGATATACACAGGTGGATAGGCAAATGGCTGGAAAACAGAAAGCAGAGAGTGGGCATAAATGGGAAGTTCTCAGACTGGGAGAAAGTGACTAGTGGTGTGCCCCAGGGCTCGGTTCTTGGGCCGATCCTATTTAATATTTACATCAATGACCTGGAAGAAGGAGTATCCAGTGAGATCATTAAGTTTGCAGACGACACAAAGCTATGCCGGGCAATCAGATCCCAGGAGGATAGCGAGGAACTCCAGAGCGACTTATATCAGTTAGAGAAATGGACAGAGAAATGGCAGATGAAGTTCAACGTGGAGAAATGCAAAGTAATGCATTTAGGTAGTAAGAATAAGGAACACGAGTATAGAATGTCAGGCGCAACTCTGGGTAAGAGCGAACAAGAAAAGGACCTGGGTGTACTGATAGATAGGACCCTGAAGCCGTCGGCACAATGCGCGGCAGCAGCAAAGAAAGCAAACAGAATGTTAGGCATGATAAAGAAAGGAATCACGAGTAGATCAGAGAAAGTCATAATGCCGCTTTATAGAGCAATGGTCAGATGCAAACAGGCCAGAATAATCAATTTTAGCAATTCCATCAACAAAGGGCACCTAGCAGACTGCCAGTTCAAAGCCTGAACAACAGCAGTATTATCAGAAAAGAGAACTACCTTCTTATTTGCCAAGTACCCCGCCCACAGCTCCAGTGCCACCCACACTGTAAACAATTCCAGAAGTGCGATATTTGAACACAACCCTTGGCTTTTCCACCATTCTGGCCATGGATGAGCACACCAAGTGCCCCAAAATACACACCAAATCCAATCTCCCCAGAAGCATCTGTAAACAACTGCAAGTCAGCTTTCAAAACAAATGGCTCCTGCCAAATACAGACCCCATTAAGTTGTTAAAAAGGAATTCTACAGCTGTAGATCTTCTCGAACTGCTTGGGTAAAATGAACTTTAAAATGTGGTTGCTGCAAACCCACTGACAACAGTGCTAAACGCCGAGAGAAAACTCGTCCCATTGTAATCATGCGAGATGCAAAATTAAAATGTCCCACCAATGATTGTATTTATTGTAAACTCAACTTACGCTTCTGACAGGCTGACCTAATAGTTGCTAACAAGGCCTGCACTTTTGCTATGGGTAGACGAGATTCCATCCTAACCTAATTCAATACCTAAAAAAATTAATGACGTGGTCGATCCTTCACATCAATTTATGTCCAGCTCAGCTGAGATACACGCCGGCAGAAAATAAAAGAACCGTGCTGACTGAAGTACAACTCCCCCCGAACCAATTACCTAGCCCTTACCAGTCAGCAACACTTCGTGACAGCAGCACCCGTTACAGCACAAACTGCCACCTATTACCCCTACTTCCCACCCCCCACCCCCAAATCTGCACCATGTCAGTAATAAATTTTAAAATACACCTGTTGCTGACATAAAATTTTCTTCCACACTTCTCCCTCCTTCCCTCAGCATTCAAACATCACTGCCCACCAATTCTCTTCACTGCCTGAAACTTGATACTCCACCCGTGCACCAATCCAATTCCTTTCCTCGCTCAACAATCAGAATTGTTCCCTCACTATCACTACCTACTCTCCAGCCACCCCCACCCCCTCCTTACTTTCCTTTCCTTTCCTTTAATGGCTTCAATTTGCCCAATGTTATCAGCCCCACAGTTTAAGCTGTGAGGCCACTTTTATCATCTTGGTCGTTCTTTGAATCTCTTCTAGTGCCGCTGTATCTTTCTTGAGATAAGGAGACCAGAATTGAACACAATACTCTAGGTGAGGTCACATCATGGAGCGATACAGAGGTATTATAACATTCTTATTCTTGTTAACCATCCCTTTTTAAAAAAAATAAATGTAGGATCTTTTGAATCAAGATGAGGATTTGATAAGGATTTTGAACAGATATGGAAGCTAATGTTCTTCCTTAAATAAAGGGCTATTGTAGTTGTATATCTTTGTTCCTGTAACTAATTTAATTGCTATGTTCTCAATGGGTTGTTGTAATCATTTCATATTGACCAACTGAAGACCGGAAAACAATGAGATGCAATAATTCAGTTGGCTAAGCACTAGAGTGTGAGTCAGTTTTCATAAAGCTATTTGACCAAAGAAAGATCTCTGTTCCTGAATGAAGTTACCTTAGATTACAGAATGATCTCTGCACTATTGACGAAACGGGTGACTAAATTGCAGTTTGTCATTGAGAATAATCTACAGTAGTAATTTGCATACTTGTAATAGACTGTGAAATGGAAAGTTGTGAATTGCAGGATCCTGTAAGGATGAGGGCCCTATCTGCACAGTTTCAGTTGTTATAGTTGCCTCCAATCTGCAATCCCTACACCACAGCTGTTGATCCCCTGGCACAATTTTGAGGCTATTGGCAGTCGGGATAGCTAGCACAGAGTCACAGCTGTCCCTGTCATGCTCATTGCTCAGACCTGGCCCACTGCTGCATTAGGCAGCTAATATGGCATTTATACTGCAAAAGCCCCTGTTTCAGAGGAGCAGACAGCACCACGCATCTGCACTAATGTCTACTATGCTGATGACACTGAAATGTTAGCTGTTTAACACAGCTTAGGCCCCTATATTTTTGAAGATTCACTAAAAACTGAGTAGAAACTAATGAATGCACATACACTGAAGAGGGAGTGGAAAATATGAAAAAGGATCTGCAAAAGTTAGAGGAATGGTCTAATACCTGGCAACTAAAATTCAGTGCAAAGAAATGCAAAGTAACGCATTTGGGGATTAATAATAGGAAGGAACCGTATATGCTGGGAGGAGAGAAGCTGATATACACGGACGGGGAGAGGGACCTTGGGGTGATAGTGTCCGAAGATCTAAAGGCAAAAAAACAGTGTGACAAGGCAGTGGCTGCTGCCAGAAGGATGCTGGGCTGTATAAAGAGAGGCGTAGTCAGTAGAAGGAAGAAGGTGTTGATACCCCTGTACAGGTCATTGGTAAGGCCCCACTTGGAGTATTGTGTTGAGTTTTGGAGACCGTATCTGGCGAAGGATGTAAGAAGACTTGAGGCGGTCCAGAGGAGGGCGACGAAAATGATAGGAGGCTTGCGCCAGAAGACGTATGAGGAGAGACTGGAAGCCCTGAATATGTATACCCTAGAGGAAAGGAGGGACAGGGAGATATGAACAAAATCTTTTCCAGAGAAAGGAAAAATGGTAAAACCAGAGGACATAATTTGAGTTTGAGGGGTGGTAAATTCAGGGGCAATGTTAGGAAATTCTACTTTATGGAGAGGATAGTGGATGCCTGGAATGCGCTCCCGAGAGAGGTGGTGGTGAGTAAAACTGTGACTGAGTTCAAAGAAGCGTGGGATAAACACAGAGGATTTAGAATCAGAAAATAATATTAAATATTGAACTAAGGCCAGTACTGGGCAGACTTGCACGGTCTGTGTCTGTGTATGGCCGTTTGGTGGAGGATGGGCTGGGGAGGGCTTCAATGGCTGGGAGGGTGTAGATGGGCTGGAGTAAGTCTTAACAGAGTTTTTGGCAGTTGGAACCCAAGCACAGTACAAGATAAAGCTTTGGATTCTTGCCCAGAAATAGCTAAGAAGAAAAAATTTAAAAATTTAAATTGAATCAGGTAGGGAAGACTGGATGGACCATTCAGGTCTTTATCTGCCATCATCATCATCTACTGTAACAGTCCTTACAACTCATACATACATACATATAAAGACCAATGTTGCACCTTTCAAACACTAGAGTCAGACACACCAATTTTAAAACCACATGTGCAGATCATGCAGTGTAAAAAGAAAATCATTTTTCTACAGTCCTTTAGATATTAGCACTGTTTTTCAGTTTTCAGATGTTAAAACCATCTGAAAGGCAGCTTTCTTCTCTCTTAATTTAAAGGCTAGATCTCATCTCACATGCTGAAATCCTCTTTTTAAAAGAAAGCTTCTGTGTTCCGTTTTATTGTCCTCATGAAATGGAATGTTAATGCCACCTTCATTCATTGAGTATGAATGTATGAAATAAGGCAGGCGACCTTTAGAAGCATGGTGCTAACTGCAGGAAGCTGGATCAGAAATAGTACGTTTGCATTTATTGTCAGAAAAAGACAAAACGGGGTACATGAGGGGTTACTTAGAAAGACAGCTCAACATGCAGGGGCTGATAATTAGCATGGAAGATGCTCATAAAACACAGCATAATAGAAGAAACATTGGGAAAAAAATAATGTCACGTGGATGATTCATAACAATGTTTGACTTGGCAAGGATGAATGTCTTTTTAAGTCCTGACAGAATTAAAACCTGCAGCAGGCTGTCCTCTAGTAGCTTACTTCAGACACACTGCAGTATTTGCTTCCTTTCGTATGTAATGAGCTTGCCATCTTTGTGCCAACATATGTGGATTGCAGTTTTAATTATCATCACACAAAACACTCAAAAAATGTTGTTTAATCGTGGCCACTGAGGAGCGCCCCACTTCAAACCCAGCATGCACCCAACATATGACGGAGAAAAAAAGCCTCAGATTAAAGTAGCAGTAAGTACACCAATAGGCACAATTTTAACTGCTATAATTGCTATCACAGGCAAAAAAAACACAACTCCCTCACACACAGCTTAGGTTTAAAAATGAGAACTGCCGCTCAGGAGCATGCTCAAGGACTTAACTGAATAGGGACAAGTTCAGCTCCAACGCTGACATGTCTCCACAGACCTCCCAACAAGCGATCTGAGCGGCAGTTCTCATTTTTAAACTTAAGCTGTATGTGAGGAAGGTTTTTTTTTTTTTGCCTGTGATAGTAATTATAGCAGATAAATTGTGCCTATTGGTGTACGTACTGCTACTTTAATCTGAGACTTTTTTCTCCCTCGTGTGTTGGGTGCCATGTGCTCCTCAGTGGCCATGATTAAACATTTTTTGTGTGTTTTGCGTGAAGATACTGTTTGTTGTTGTCCTCAGCATATTTGTTAACACAATAGTTTTAATTATTTAAAAGTTTTAATTAGACATCCACAATTTTCATTTATTGTAATATTTCATCAGGGCAAAGAGTTCTTCTGATATTTCACATGGTTTTTGTCATCGCTCCACAATGTTATTTAATTCCTAAGAAAAATCTAAACATGAAAAAATGTACACAGGGCCAGTTAATGACTTGGCAGCAAAGGTGCACTCTTGTATGATACAAGATTTTAGGTTTTACTACCAGATCCAACTTCTGCTTCTCAAGGTGACAGGAGCTGGGGATGTTAAACAAGCAACATTCACAGGTCCTGAGTGCACTGAATAGCAATGTTCATCTGTTCATGAAATGGCCACGCTGTATGGTTAAGGTGGGAGAAAGGAAGAATGAAGGCATAAACAATTTGGAAAAACCCTGGTGAGTCATGAATGAAAACTTATGACAGTTATTCCATTTAGGGTTCATAGCTGCATAGTTGATTTGGGATGAATGCAACCTGTCTTTCATTATATAAAAATGTTCTCTCTCTCTGCATGTATATATGAGAAAAAGAGAGAAAGTTATGCAAGAAAAGCAAAAATCACTAGCTAATTGTGTGGCAAGATACAAAATTTATTCTTAACCTTCATTATTAGGTATACGCTTTGATCTGAAACAACAGAAAGTCATCAATGTTTAATTTGAGTGAATTAGGTGGGAGCAGCTCCTACCAGGTTAAGCCTGCAAAATGAAATTTAGCAACATTTAACCAGAGTTTGTCCCCGTCCCTGTGGTTAACGAGAAACCATCCCTATGTCATTCTTTAATTTAAGGAGAGAGGGAAGAATCAGAGCATTAATGGGCACAGCCACCAATCCTCAAGCCTTGCATTGAAGGATGCTGGTGTAGAAGGACTGAGGTGAGACACTAAAGAATGACAAGGGATTGACACATGATGGTTTCCCATGGTTATTTGTGGGGATGGGGGCAAATTCTGTCCTAGTGTCAATCTCTACCAGCCTAGTGCTACTAAATACCTGCTTAGACCACTTCAGTTGCGTGTTCAACTTTAGGCACTATATATAGAACCTGGGGGTTTATGTGGTCCAATGCTGAATACTGGCACTTAGGAAGAAATTCTAAAACTGGTGTCCAAACCTAGGCACCTAAGTTAAGAACATAAGAATAGCCTCACTGGGTCAAACCAATGGCCCTTCTGGCCCAGCAACCCGTGTTCACGGAGGACAATCCAAGTCACAAGTAACTGGCAAAAACCCAAATAGTAGCAGCATCCCATGCCACCAATCCAGGGCAAGTAGTGGCTTCTCCCACGTCTATCTCAACAGCAGTTTCTGGACTTTTCCTCCAGGAACTTGTCCAAATCTTTTTTTAAAACCAGATACATTAACCACTCTCACCACATCCTCTGGTAACGCATTCCAGAGCTTAACTATTCTCTGAGTGAAAAAATATTTCCTCCTATTGGTTTTAAAAGTATTACTCTAACTTCATCGAGTGTCCCCTAGTCTTTGTAAAACTTGAAGCAGTAAAAAAATTGATCCACTTGTACCCGCTGAGGTAAAAGCACCTACTGGTGCCTAAATAAATACTAAAACATTTGAATTAATAAATTAAATATAACATCTAAAAGTTAATCTAAATAAATATGAGGATCCATTAAAAGGATTGTAATGTGCAAAATTGTGCTGAATGTGCAAATCTACCAGACCCTGAGAAACAAATACCTACAGTACGATAACAAAATGTATGCTCATGAAAAGTGCCAGTGCCACACCAATACAGAAATTTCTATCTATAATAGCAGCAAAATCTTCTCATTAAAATAAAGTACAATGACTCAAGTACCAATTAAATTTCAAACATTCAAGTGCAAAATATAAAAAATATATGTGAATATCACTCATATAACCCAACTATAGTGACTAATAAAGCATCAGTACTATAACAATTAACTATGACATATAACCAGGGGCTCAGACTATTACCAACCCCACACATTTATACACACAGTACCACTCAAACCAAGAACATATCATCATTCATTGTCATTCATCACCACTCGACAGAGCTCCGTTTCATGTCTCATCAGGAGCAGGATGCCAAAAATATAATATAATGGCCCAGTGGAAAACACCGACAACCAAATTTCACAGTTAGTCGGTCCAGAGTTTCAAAATCAGAAATCAAGAAAAATACTCAGAGCTAGCGTGTACAAATCAAACAAAATTTTAACTAAAGTCCATCATAAAATTACAGAAAGGAACAATTTGTTAGCATTTTCCAGTTGTCACCCCAGACGTCTCAAAGCTGCAATTCCCATTGGCCAGTTCTTCGAGTGAGACGTATCTGTACTACAGAAGAAGCATTTAAGATGGAAGCTGATGCCCTTTGAAGAAATTTTTAGCCAGGGTTTACCCTAGAAGGGTGATCCGGAAGGCTTACCTCAGGGCCAAGCATGCAAACAGGGAGCTTATGCTGCAAGGTACTAATAAAGAACATCCTCGAATCATATATGCGTTCTTTCTCACTCAACACACGGTTACAGTGGGCTGCTGTTATTAGAACGCATTCGCATGTGTTACAACTCCATACAATATTTCAGGAGAACCCTTGCATTGCATTCACCAGGGGAAGGAATCTTTCTGAATATTTAGTTTCCTCGATTTTTCCACCTAGATCCACCTCTATATTGGGCATGGGACAGCATGCCCCCTGTGGGAAGTGTTCTGTTTGTGATACGTCTCTCTCTGGCAATCAGTGGTACATCCATCACTAAACGCGCATACAATTTGAAATCTAGGACTTCTTGTGGTTCAAGTTTTGTAGTGTATGTGATTTCCTGTCCTTGTGGACTCATCTATGTGGGCTGCACTACTCGAAGTATTCGCACTCGCCTAATTGAACACCGGAGTTGTTTATAAACTGGTAAAATTACAGCCCCTATGGTGTCTCACAATATGTCCATCAACATAGTTTTTCTCAATTACGTTGGTGTATTTTGGAACAGATTTCCACTACATTTGAAGGGGACAGACATACTTATCTGCTGACTCGTTGAAAATTTCTGGATATTTTGTCTTCAAGCATATTGTCCCATAGGGTTAAATGAAAATGTTGACAAATGTTTCACTTGTTAATTCCAAACCTGTCTGGTCAGTTCTTTACATGGATCAGTTTAGTATATTATATTATTATTACTTTTCCCCCTTTTTTCTTTCACATAATAATTTTTTCATTTATTTTTTTATATGTTTTTCTTATGGTACATAATTTTGCTTTTATTATGTTTGTCCTTCCTCGGGTGCCATTCTTTTGCATTACCACGCAGCTTGTGGGTGCGTCCATGGCTGGTTCTCCAAGGCGTTCTTAAACCCCACAGACGCCATGTTTTTCAGCAGCGTTGTTTGATTTGTACACGCTAGCTCTGAGTATTTTTCTTGATTTCTGATTTTGAAACTCTGGACCGACTAACTGTGAAATTTGGTTGTCGGTGTTTTCCACTGGGCCATTATATTATATTATTTGGCATCCTGCTCCTGATGAAGACACGAAACGGAGCTCTGTCGAGTGGTGATGAATGACGATGAATGATGATATGTTCTTGGTTTGAGTGGTACTGTGTGTATAAATGTGTGGGGTTGGTAATAGTCTGAGCCCCTGGTTATATGTCATAGTTAATTGTTATAGTACTGATGCTTTATTAGTCACTATAGTTGGGTTATATGAGTGATATTCACATATATTTTTTATATTTGCACTTGAATTTTGAAATTTAATTGGTACTTGAGTCATTGTACTTTATTTTAATGAGAAAGATTTTGCTGCTATTAGATAGAAATTTCTGTATTGGTGCTGGCACTGGCACTTTTCATGAGCATACAATTTGTTATCGTACTGTAGGTATTTGTTTCTCAGGGTCTGGGTAGATTTGCACATTCAGCACAATTTTGCACATTACAATCCTTTTAATGGATCCTTATATTTATTTAGATTAACTTTTAGATGTTATATATTAATTTATTAATTCAAATGTTTTAGTATTTATTAAATTTGAGGTTTAAAAGTATGTATGTGTAAATCTAAAAAGGTGCCAGAATTGTGCCAACTGTAGGTACTTTAGGCTGCTGAACACCCAGGTAGCATGGCATGGCCAATGCTAGAAGTAGTGTTAGGCAGTCTAAGCACTGTTCTTCAAACCGCTGGTCCCCAGGAAATTTCTGACGGTCTGCGCAGGGCCGGCAAGATTAAGACCTCGTCCCGAAGCTGTGATCGGGGACAACAGGACAGGCGATCATTTTCTGTCCCTACCTGTCGCGCAAAAAAAAAAAAAGCCTCCCTCCTTCCTTTCCCCGGGTCGGTTGCTATCTTACCACCCTGCTGCTGCTGCTGCTAAAGCCGACAGGAAGTCTTCTTTCTGACGTCAATTCTGACGTCAGCGAGGACGTTCTGGGCCAGCCAATTGCTGCCTGGCTGGCCCAGAACGTCCTCTCCGACGTCAGAATTGACGTTGGAAAGAAGACTTTGTGTCGGCTTTAGCAGTAGCAGCAGCAGGGTGGTAAGATAGCAGCTGACCCGGGGAAAGGAAGGAGGGAGGCTTTTTTTTTGTGCGCGGCAGGGAGGGAAGGTGGTAGGCAAGCAAGCACGCTGGCTTTGGCGAGGGAGAGAGGTAGACAGGCAGGCAGGCTGCCTTCGGAGGGGTGGGGGTGGGACAAAGTGTGGAAGGCAGTGAGAGGGAGATAGGAAGGATGCACTGGGGGCACTAAAGAAAGGAAGGGGCACTAAAGACTTGGGAAGGAGGCACTGGGGGCACTAAAGACATGGGAAGAAAGCACTGGGGGCACTAAAGACATGGGAAGGAGGCACCGGGGGCACTAAGGACATAGGAAGGAAAGAGGGAGGGAATAGAAAGGGACAATTCTTGGGCCTGAGTGCAGAAAGAAAGAAAGGATACACAGACAGAAGGAAACGCAACCAGAGACTCATGAAATCACCAGACAGCAAAGGTAGGAAAAATTATTTTATTTTCAATTTAGTGATCAAAACGTGTCAGTGTTGAGAATTTATATCTGCTGTCTATATTTTGCACTATATTTGTCTATTTTTCTATAGTTACTGAGGTTACCGTGCTCGTGGAGACGGGGCCGAATCAGGGTTTTTAAATTTTAGTCCTAGTAGTTTGCCGGTCCACAAAATAATTCTTTTATTTCTGCCAGTCCATGGGTGTAAAAAGGTTGAAAAACACCGGTCTAAAGCACCTATGTAGGTGTGATTCATGCAAAGATAGGCACCAGAAATGTAGGCCTGGAAATTCCTGGCCTGCATTTCTGGCAGCTATCTTTCCTGTAGTGCTGGCTTTTTGTGCTGGGACAGGGAGGATCACATTTTATCATTTTTTTTTTTTTTTGCTTTATTATGGCTTTTTCATTCACATTACTTTGTTTCAAACAAATGTAATGGAATAAGAAACAAAAATAAAAATAAAGGAAAAAATAAGCAAATGGGGCACCCCCCCTATCAAATATGCTGGTTGACTTAATTGCAGGCATGCAGCTATATTATTATAACAACAAAAAACTCCCACTGCAAAAATAAAAAAGGGATCCTTAGATTCAGAACTCAAGACAAATATGATCAACCAATTTTGGCACTGTTCCGTATTGTCAATTACAGGATTCTTCAAAATGCCCCATTCCCTCACGACAGCCCAGCTATCGAAAAATGAATGCGACTAAAAGTGGTAATATCTGTGCCCTTTCTTTTAGTGTCTCATTAACAAATATTCATATACTGCAAACCTGCTATTAAATACCAGCTCCTACAAGTTATGTCCTCTGATGCAGCATAAACAAAACATGAAAAATAGTAGAAAACTCATCTGTATCTGTGTTGAAGCTTCTTTTTCCTGCATTTATAGAAATGATACTCAAACTGCAGCTTATTAATTCAGCTACAGTGTCAGCTTAAACATTACTCTCTAGATCAGATGCATCCTTGTACCTGACAAGTTAGGCTTTCATCTGAAAACTTGTACAATTTCTTTTGAATTGGTTTATTCTTACAGTTATTGACTCTGCTAACATAGGAGCCCTTTTATTAAAGCTTAGCACATGCTAACAGACATGCCATATGGCCCGTGGGTATAAAAAAGGACATGCGGCATTTAGTGTATGCTAAACTTTAGTAAAAAAGCCCCATAATGATCTGCAGTTCTGCCAGTCTTTGGAATAAAAAATACTTTTCTTGGAAGGCAGTGAAATCTGATACCCCTTAATGTTAGAGAAGGACCCCTTGTTCTGTTTAGAGTTACTTTAAAGGTTTCCAGCATATGCAGGAGTTTCGTCAGCCGTAAGCCTGAAGTCATTATGCCATTATATAGATCCATGGTGAGACCCCACCTGGAGTACTGTATGCAATTCTGGAGGCCGCATTACCGTAAGGATGTGTTGAGACTTGAGTCGGTCCAGAGAATGGCCACCCGGATGGTCTCGGGACTCAAGGATCTCCCGTATGAGGAACAGCTGGATAAATTACAGCTGTACTCACTCGAGAAACGCAGAGAGAGGGGTGACATGATCGAGACATTCAAGTATCTCACGGGTCCCACGGCAACAAGGGGCATCCGTGGAAAATCAGGGGTGGGAAAATGCACGGGAACACCAGGAAATTATTTTTCACTGAAAGGGTGGTTGATCGCTGAAATAGTCTTCCACTACAGATTATTGAGGCCAGCAGCGTGCCAGATTTTAAGGCCAAATGGGATAGACAAATGGGATCTATTCACAGAAAAAGATAGAGAGAGGGTCATCGAGGTGGGCAGACTAGATGGGCCTTGGCCCTTATCTGCCGTCTATGTTCACCAACATATTTTATTTCAGTACATTTAAGTCCTCGTCTCCCCTGTACAAACTTAGTAAAACTTTTTCTTACATTTTCTTGATCTGAGAAAATGTCACATATAGCAGTAGGATGAAATCCTCATTTCTTCATTCTACTACCCATTTCGAGGATAATTGTATAACAAGGAACTAGGGTTAATAGGTATCTCCTTGAGAGTAGGTCTAAATGTGTACCATGCAATAGACATGATCTCAGTGGAGATGAACACAAGGTGCTGCAGAAATCTTTTAATTGGTAAGTTAAATCAAGACTTCACATGGACATATTTCAGCCTCTTGGCCTGCATCAGAAGTCTTATTTGATATTACACATATGGTAAATCAGATTGTCTGCATTTTACACAGCTAACCATAAAACCTTGATTTCTGGCACTTAGCCTGTCTGTCAACCTCACTGGATATACCAGGATTTGTCATACAGAAATACATGAAAAATATCAGAAATAAAAGTGCTATATATAGTGCTGCAAATGAACTCCATGTAATGCTGCAGCGCTGTATGTAAAATCCAGACAACCTGGCATCACTCAGCAAGAAGACTAAGCCAATCAGTGTCATAGGCACCTCCCAGTGCATCTCAAGATAAAATGGGAGGGGAAGGGTTACCATTGAGAAGAGGCAGATCTATAAGTAGAAGGGAATGGGCACTCCTTTTGCTGGTGTTTCAGCAAAAGGTATGGGGGTGGGGTGGGGACGTCAGGGCCTACACAGACTGTCCATGAGAGGGAAAGGGTGTGTGGATGTCAGAGGGGTGTCAAGGGTATGTGGGGTGTTGGAAGGAGAACTATTCTTAGAGGGAGGTCCAGTGGCGTACCTAGCATATGTGACACCCGGGGCCCATCATTTTTTGACACCTCCCCCATCTATATGAAAAATATATTTTTTTAGTAACAATCCACATATCGCACAACAAGAGTGTACCTAGGAAAAGGCAGCATCTTAAACACTGCTGTGAGCACTAGAACACCAACACATACATTATAAAACTAAACAATCCAGATCCCGCACAGTCAATTGATCCTGCAGTCAATGCCAACTGAAAACTATGTCCTTTTCATACACACAGAACAAAGATACACCCTCGCCCAATATGGAATAATCACAAACTAAAAATAGAAATATGTAGACAAAAGTTAAACTGAACCGCCATGAAACCAGACTGCATACAATGCAACACCACAACACCACAAAAACAGTGACACATGTCCCCTAATACTGTGCAAAATATAAAGACAGTAGATGTAAATTTGAAAAAACTGATACATAACAATCACCACTTTACAAATTAACAAATAAAAATAAAACAAATAATGAGAAATAAGAAAATACAATTTTATTGGACTAATCCATTTTTCAATTAGCTTTCAGAGGCCAAATCTGTCTTCAGAACAGTACAGTATACTGCTGTTATGCTATTCTGTCCTGAGGAAAGGGTTGTAGTCCAATAAATTGCCTTATTTCCATTTCCTATTTATAAACTTTTATCAATACAGCTACAATACTACTTGATTCTAAGTAAAGCAACAAAAAAAATATTTCTACATTTTGTCGTTTCTGCTTTAATCATCTTCTCTATCTTCTTTCTATACAGCGCTTGTCCTCTCTCCCTTCCATGTAACATCTGCCCTCTCTTTTCCTCTTCCACCCAGCTTCTGCCCTCTCTCTCTCTACCCCTTCCATCTACTGCCCATACTCCCTCTGCCCCTTCCATCTACCGTCCATCCTCTCTCTCTTCCATATGGCATCTTCCCTCTTTCTATGTCCCTTCAAAAAACTGTATATCCGGGGTCCCTTCTCTCCTTTGCACATGATTAATTTCAGCTTCACCCCCCTCTCCATTTTTCTGTCTCCACCCCCTCCCCTATGCTTTGGCATCTCTCTCTTTCTCTTCTCCTTTCCTTCCTTCCTTCCCACTCCACACGAGGAGAAGCTGTACTGCTAGGGGACTTCAATATGCCTGATGCAGACTGGAACTCATTTTCAGCGACAACCAGCGGTAGCAGGAGGCTCTTAACCTCCATAAAGGGAGCACGTCTCAAACAAATGGTAACGGAGCCCACTAGGGCCCAGGCGATCCTCGACCTGGTACTCACCAACGGGGAAAGCGTCTCAGAGGTGTCAGTAGGAGATACGCTAGCCTCCAGCGACCACAACATAGTATGGTTCAACCTTAGGAAAGGCTTCCCTAGATCAAACACGAAAACAAAGGTACTCAATTTCCGGGGCACAGACTTCGCACGCATGGGAGATTTCGTCCATCAGATGCTGCAGGACCAAGCGGAGACCGATGATGTAGAAGCTAAGTAGTTAACACTGAAATCAACCATACATGAAGCAACTAGCCGCTTCATAAAATCAGTAAATAAACGACAAAGAAACAATAAACCCCAATGGTTCACCGCGGAGATCTCGCACCTCATTAAGGAGAAGAAAAAAGTGTTTCTCTCCTACAAGCGCATGGAGAAAAGAGAGGCAAAAGTAGAATATAGGACCAGGTCTACAGCGGTCAAAATGGCAGTTAGGGAGGCAAAACTTCGAGTGGAAGAAATTCTGGCAAAAAAAACATTAAAAAGGGGGACAAATCCTTCTTCAGGTATATTAGTGACAGAAAAAGGAATACAAGCGGAATAGTACGCCTTAGAAGACCGGACGGAAGTTGCGTGGAAGCAGATTCCGATAAAGCCGAACTACTGAATGAATACTTCTGCTCAGTCTTTACCTGTGAGGCACCGGGATACGGTCCGCAGTTGAAGGCAACACAGAGCACAGAAGACCCGTTTCAGAATTTTGAGTTCACACCAGGTGAAGTTTACAGTGAACTGGCAAGACTCAAGGTGAACAAAGCCATGGGACCAGACAATTTGCACCCAAGAGTGCTCAGAGAATTGAGCGATGTCCTGGCGAAACCGTTGGCTGAGCTATTCAATCTCTCCCTAAGTAAGGAGAAAGTTCCCCTGGACTGGAAATTAGCTAATGTCGTTCCTCTGCATAAAAAGGGTTGCAAGGCAGAGGCTGCGAATTATAGACCGGTGAGTCTCACATCAATAGTGTGCAAACTCATGGAAACACTAATTAAAAGCAAATTGGACACAATCTTGAATGAAGGGAATCTTCGGGATCCCATGTCAGCATGGATTCACCAAGGGTAGGTCCTGCCAATCCAATCTCATCAGCTTCTTTGACTGGGTAACAAGAAAGTTGGACTTGGGAGAGTCTTTGGACGTCGTGTACCTGGACGTCAGTAAAGCTTTTGACAGTGTCCCACACTGCAGGCTGCTAAGCAAGATGGAATCGATGGGGTTAGGAGAGACACTAACTGCATGGGTCAATGATTGGCTGAATGGCAGACTTCAGAGGGTGGTGGTTAATGGTACCTTCTCTAAAACATCGGAGGTGACCAGTGGAGTGCCGCAGGGCTCGGTCCTGGGTCCACTCCTTTTCAACATATTCATAGGGGATCTGACTCAAGGGCTTCAAGGTAAAATAACACTATTCGCCGATGACGCCAAACTATGTAATATAGTAAGTGAATGCAGTTTACAGAATTATATGACGCAGGACCTGCTTACATTGGAAAGTTGGTCTTCAACCTGGCAGCTAGGCTTCAATGCTAAGAAATGTAAGGTCATGCACCTCGGAAGCGGAAATCCATGCAGGACGTACTTCTTGAATGGAGAAACTTTAACTAGGACTTCAGCAGAACGAGATTTAGGAGTAATCATCAGTGCAGACATGAAAACTGCCAATCAAGTGGAGAAGGCTTCATCTAAGGCAAAGCAGATATTGGGTTGTATCAATAGAAGTTTCGTCAGCCGAAAGCATGAAGTCATAATGCCGTTGTACAGGGCCATGGTGAGACCTCATCTGGAGTACTGTGTGCAATTCTGGAGGCCACATTACAGTAAAGATGTGCGCAGAATTGAATCGGTTCAACGGATGGCCACCAGGATGATCTCGGAGCTCAAGGGTCTCTCGTACAAAGAGAGACTGAACAAATTGCAGCTCTACACTCTTGAGGAATGTAGGGAGAGGGGAGACATGATCGAAACATTTAAGTACCTCACGGGACGTGTCGAAGTGGAAGATGATATTTTCTTTCTCAAGGGACCCTCGGCCACAAGAGGGCACCCACTCAAACTCAGGGGCGGAAAATTTCATGGCGACACCAGAAAGTATTTCTTCACAGAGAGAGTGGTTGATCATTGGAACAAGCTTCCAGTGCAGGTGATCGAGGCAGACAGCGTGCCAGACTTTAAGAATAAATGGGATACCCATGTGGGATCCCTACGAGGGTCAAGATAAGGAAATTGGGTCATTAGGGCATAGACAGGGGGTGGGTAAGCAGAGTGGGCAGACTTGATGGGCTGTAGCCCTTTTCTGCCGTCATCTTCTATGTTTCTATGTCTATCTCTATCTCTATCTCCTTCCCTTCCCTCCCCCCATGCCATGGCATCTCTTCCTCCCCCTCCATGGTCTGGTATCTCCTTTCCTTTCCATCCCTCCCATGGACTTGGCATCTCTGGTTCCTCTCCCTTGTCTTCCGTCTCCCTTCTTCCCTCTCTCTCCCCAATTGGGTGCAGCAGCAGCAGCATTTTTCTCACCCCTTCCCTGTGCAGCAGTAGCATTTCTCCCCCCCTTCCCCTGTGCAGCATTTCTTTCTCCCCCCTTCCCTGTGCAGCAGGAGCATCTCTTCCCTGCCCAGCATGTCTGGCCAGTTCCCCTGCTTAAAGCAGCAGGCGTCTACACCTCACACGATCCGCGGCTGCGTTGGAAGCCTTCTCTCTGACATTGTGACATCAGAGGGAACACTTCTGACACAGCCGCGGATTGCGTGAGGAGCCGATACCCGCGGCTTTGAGCAGGGGAGCCAGCCAGAAGTGAAACAACCACCAGAGGGAGCACAAGCTGCGACGGACACCACTGTTTACAGAAGGGATGCCCACACTTTTTGGGCTTGCGAGTTACTTTTAAAATGACCAAGTCAAAATGATCTACCAATAATAAAATTTTTAAAAAACACAAAACACACTGTACGCAGAGAAAATTTTAATTATCAATTATATTCGGGGGGGTTTCAAAGAGGTCAAGGCAGATGACTCTATGCAATGTCACTTCAGTAACAACTATACAAAAATATACAAATACCCCCACCCTTTTTACTAAACTGCGATAGTGGTTTTTAGTGCAGGGAGCTGTGCTGAATGCCCCACGCTGCTCTCGATGCTCATAGGCTCCCTGCGCTAAAAACCACTATTGCGGTTTAGTAAAAGGGGGCAATAGTGCAAAATATAGACAGCAGATATAAATTCTCAAAACGGACACATTTTGATCACTAAATTGAAAATAAAATCATTTTTCCTACCTTGTTGTCTGGTGATTTCATAAGTCTCTGGTCCTTCTTCTGGTCCTCCTTATTTCTCCTCCTGGCCCCCCCCTTTTTCTTTCTCTCTCCCCCGGCCCCCTCTTTATTTCTGCCTTTCTTTCTCTCTCCCCCTGGCCCCCTTCTTTATTTTTGCCTTTCTTTCTCTCTCCCCTGGCCCCCTTCTTTATTTTTGCCTTTCTTTCTCTTTCCTCCTGGCCCCCCTCTTTATTTCTGCCTTTCTTTCTCTCTCCCCCTGGCCCCCCTCTTTATTTATGCCTTTCTTTCTCTCTCCCCCTGGCCCCCCTCTTTATTTATGCCTTTCTTTCTCTCTCCCCCTAGCCCCCACAAAGCCATCGTGCCGATTTCTCCACTTCCACGATTCTTTCTTTACCCCCACCCCCAAACCGGCAGCCGATTTCTCCCTGCTCCTTCCCCGAGCTAGGCTCGACACGTACAAGCATCGGGCCCACAAGATTTCACTTCCGGCGTCAGTTCTAACAGGGAGGAAGTTGCCGGCCAGTCAGACAGTGATTGACTGGCCCAGAACTTACCCTCCGACGTTAGAATTGACGCCGGAGGTGAAGCCTTGTGGGCCCAACGCTTTTCCCTGCCCACCTTTTGTCTGCACCTACCAGTTACCGGCCAGCCGGGTTAAGGAATGATGCTGCGGGGGAGCCGGTGCCGGGATACGGTGGTGAGCGGCAAAATAGGGAAGGTGGCTGGCTGTGCACCCCTTTGGGGCGTGCACCTGGAGCGGACCGCCCCCCCCCCCCTTAGTACGCTACTGGGGAGGTCATCAGTGGTGATGTCAGGGTATGTGGAGGGGTGTTGGATAAGGAGTTGGCTTACACAGACTACCTATGAGAGAAAAAGATACGGGGGAGTGTGGGGATGTCAGAGGGGTGTTGGAGGGTTGGAAAGGGAGCTATACTTAGAGGGGAGCTGTCAGTGGTGATGTTGGAGTGTGTGGAGTTGGCCTATGTGCATGAGAGAGAAGCCCCCTTCCTGTTTCAATGTCATTGGTAGTGATAGGACAATGTGGTATGGCAGTTGGTAGGACAACAATTGGTAGGAAGATCCTAGCAATTGTTGTCCTACCAATTGCCATAGACCCCAAAATTTTTGTTTGGACTTTATTGACTTAGAATTAGACTTATTAGGTAGATTAGTGAAGGTCACTGGTTTTGTAAATCAGACACAAATATAAATTGATAATTAAAACATGTACACTGAAATTTAGGCACATTATTGCCAACGTATGCTATAATTCTATAACAGATTTGGTGCACAAACTTCCCGTTATAGTATACCTTAATACATTTTAGGCAGCTAACTTTCAATGGCCTCTATAGAATTGTCCCCTGATATACTTGCTTTCACTTGTGACTAAAGTGCATTACTATACATTGGTCAAAATTAAACCTCACCACTTCTCTGCCTACACATTAATTGTATCACTCTAACAGCTGTATGACAGTACAACACAGATAGGTCTATCAATCAGAGTTGCTATGCTATGATTCATTTTTTTCTTTAGATCATTGATAAAAATATTCATCACCCTCATCCCCAGACTGCTATGATGTTCCTGATATGTCATTTGAGTTGATGTTGCCAGTCTTTGGCTTTTCCCAGGACTGCCAGTGGTTAAGATGCCAATGCTGTGATTCTGTTTTTGTCCTACTCCTTTGCTGAATTGCTTAAGGGCTTGAAAGGTCTGATTTTAGATTGCTTAAATGGATCAACATGCTGAGATTGTTTCTGGGATCAAACAATGAGCTCACAGTCAGGAATGAGAGGAGAGGAGAAGACTAAGAGAGGGACTGGCAGCTTGATCTTCACAGGAAGCAGAGAAACAAAAGAGAAAGACAAGAGTAATCAAAAGCATAACAGAGGGAGGGGAAAATAAAATAGAAAAATAAAGTGAAATGTAAAGGACAAGTCTATAAACTAGGGATTCGATATTGAAAGTGATTTAACTGGCCAGTTAATTCACTTGATCAGGGCTAGGTTAGTGCTGCTGAAAATAACTGGTTAGTGCTAAACTAAAAACCGGCTATTAAAGCGGGGGGAGGGTCTGGGGGTGTAGGGGTTGGTACTTGGCTGGTTAACAACTAATGTTAAACACTTAACTGGCCAGTAGAGTTGTCCAGAAGTACCTAAAGTTGGAAAAACTGTGCAAACTGAAGGTATTTTCCCAAATAATTTAATTGTGCTTGATCAGACTTTTTTTTAATCCATCTGGGGTCACATAAAGCTTCATTTTCCTTAAAATGTGCTATTATTTTTGCTTAATGGAGCAAATGTCTTGGTATTATAGGTATAACTTTTTTGTTTCCACACTCAGCAATGATACATTGATAAAAATAGATTTTATATCAAGTCTCTTTTATTGAAAAAGAACAATAAATCAGTACAGAAATAACACTAGAGTCTCCAATATGCTTACTATAACAAGTAGGGGTTACAACCACAAAAGAATAGGAAAACATTCTCCTGTCACAAATAATGATAAAAATACATTTTGGAGGAAATTCTATAAACAGCACCTAAGTTAAGAGGGAAACGCCATTTTAAATGCTATTTAAGTACATATTCCAAGTTACTTCTGGTGCCTAAATAAACAGTGCCAGAATCGTGCCTTATGCCACTATAGGCCTGGCTAATCTCAGAAGTAACGTTAGGCGCTGCTCGGTGCACCAGGAAGCGCAATTCATGACACAAGTAGGCGCCGGAAATATGGGCTTGGAAAACCCTGGCCTACATTTCCAGCACCTACCTTTGCCAAAGGCACGATTCTCTAAACGGTGCCATCATGTGATTGACACATGATCAGCAGATGCTTTTAAGGCAGACACTGACAATGGTGCTGTTTAGAGAATCCGGCACGTACACTTTGGTGTAGTCATCTACAAATGATGTTCCAAACACTCAAGCATTCAGGCCTTGATTCTCCAAAGTGCGTCCCAATTTTAGGCAGCTGTAGGCGTCCTACAGCTGTCTAATCAGCCAATCGGGATGCACGTTTTTTTTAAAAAAATGCTCCCCAGGCAGGCCGCCTATATTGAAGGCGCCTCCGGGAGCCTAGGGAGACTCGCAAGACGCCTAAGCTCGCCTAAGGGCCTTAGGCGAACCTAGGCGGCCCTACGCGTCTCCCTAGTAGAGGAAGAGACGCTTACAATGTAGGCTAACAAAATGCTGGTCTACATTGTAAGTAGACGCGGCCGCTATACTTATTGCGGCAAGGGATCTCTCTGCCGCTATAAGTATAGCGGGCCGCGGCCCCCTGTCCGATTGCAGGCAGGAGGGTGCCCAAAACCTCATGCCTAAAGATGCTCGCCCCCGACACTACCGACTGCTCCTCCCCGACATTACTGATCTCCCTCCCACCCCGACACTACCGATCTGGCAGGAGGGTGCCTAAACCCTCCTGCCAGAAGATGCCCCCCCCCCAACAATATCGATTGCTGGCAGGAGGGTGCCCAATCCCTCCTGCCCGAAGATGCATCCTCCCCTCCCCGCGCTAACAGCCCCCAAACTTACCCCCCACCAAACTAACCTTTTCTTTTGGCCTGACGGGTCTTGCCCGTCCAGCAGGCAGGCCCGCCTCGTCGAAATGAGGCGGGCCCGCCCCTTCCTGGCCCATCCCGCCGAAGCCTATGGCCTGATTGGCCCAGGCTCTAGAAGCCTGGACCAATCAGGCCTTAGGCATAGCGGGTCCGCCCATCCCCACTAAGTCTAAGGCTTGATTGGCCCAGGCGCCAATCTGAATCATATCTCCCCTGTCCCCCCTTTCCTCTAGGGCAGGAGTGTCCAACCTTTTGGCTTCCCTGGGCCGCTTTGGCCGAAAAAAATGTTTCTGGGGCCCAAGACAGAGGAGGGAGCCTGCAAGATGGTAAAACACCGGGGGGCAGCAGAGGAAACACTGCATCACCTTTGACCGGGGCCGCACAAATTACTTCACAGGGCTGCATGCGGGCCGCAGGTTGGACACCCCTGCTCTAGGGTATACATATTCAGGGCTTCCATTCTCTCCTCATATGTCTTCTGATGCAAACCTCCTATAATTTTTGTCGCCCTCCTCTGGACCGTTTCAAATCTTTTTATGTCCTTCGCCAGATATGGTCTCCAAAACTAAACACAATACTCCAAGTGTGGCTTCACCAACGACCTGTACAGGGGCATCAACACCTTTGTTCTTCTACTGGTTACGCCTCTCTTTATACAGCCCAGCATCCTTCTGGCAGTAGCCACCGCCTTGTCACACTGTTTTTTCGCCTTTAGATCTTCGGACACTATCACCCCAAGGTCCCTCTCCCTATCCGTGCATATCAGCCTCTCCCCTCCCAGCATATACGGCTCCTTCCAATTATTAATCCCCAAATGCATTACAGTGCTCCCCCGGTCATTCGTGGTCACCAATTCACGGTCCCAGTCATTCGGGGTATTTTCCGAATGACCGGGCAGGAGAGTGAAGAAAATCACTCACGGTATGCTCTGACCGCCTCTTCCTGCACTAAAGTCAGGGTGAGGCCTGATGTTAGTGCAGGAAGGGGCAGTCGGAGCATACTGCAAGTGATTTCCTTTACTCGCCAGCGCTCCAGCTGTTCTCCGGCTGCCCTATCCTGGCTCCCCCAGTAAAAAAACGTGTTTGCGGTTTTTCAAGATTCACGGGGGTTCCTGCAACGGAACCCCCGCGAATATTGGGGGAGTACTGTACTCTGCATTTCTTTGCATTGAATTTTAGTTGCCAGATTTTAGACCATTCCTCTAACTTTTGTAGATCCTTTTTCATGTTTTCCACTCCCTCCTCAGTGTCTACTCTGTTACAAATCTTGGTATCATCCGCAAAAAGGCAAACTTTTCCTTCTAACCCTTCAGCAATGTCACTCACAAACATATTGAACAGGATCGGCTACTCCTCCACTTTTTTTGACCATCTCTGTCCTTTCTAAAAAGATTATATCCCGGTATGTTTGCATCCCATCCATGGGATTCACTGAAACATATCTCTGTGGTAGCAACAATATCCAGGTCTCCCTTTAACATCAGGGCTAGCAGATCATGAACTTTATTGCTTAAACTGCGAGCATTATGGTCATCGCTTTCCAGCTCTATTTCAGCAGTGATCTTTTTTGTATAGTTTTTTGTTTTGTTTCATTTCCCATTGCAACGCTAAGAAGTGAGTTGCTAATATTGTTTGTGTTGCAATCTTTACTACCATCACATCTTGTCTTTTGCTGGGGGTGGTCTCTATAATTTTCCTTCATACATACGCCACCCCCACCTTCTAGTTTAAATGCCTAGAAACATATTGACTAAATTTCTCCGCAAGGATTTTTTTTCCTGCTGCAGTAATATGTAGCCCGTCAGTACAATATAGCTTCTTGTCATAAGAACATAAGAAGTGCCATCTCTGGAACAGACCCTAGGTCCATCAAGTCCGGCGATCAGCACACGCGGAGGCCCCGCCAGGTGTACCCTGGCATAGTTTTAGTCCCCATATCACTCTAAGCTTCTCATAAGAGATGTGCATCTAGCTTACCCTTACCTATGTCACCTTATGCCACTCATAAGGAGATGTACATCTAACTTACCCTTAAACCCTAGAACGGTGGATTCCGCAATTACCTCTTCTGGGAGAGCATTCCAGGTGTCCATCACTTGTTGCGTGAAGCAGAACTTCCTGATATTTATCCTGAACTTGTCCCCCCTTAGCTTCAGTCCATGTCCTCTTGTCTGTGTCACATTGGACATTGTAAATAATTTTTTATCCTGCTCTATTTGGTCGATTCCTTACAGTATTTTGAAAGTCTCGATCATATCCCTCGCAGTTTCCTCTTCTCAAGGGAGAACAATCCCAGTCTCTTAAGTGGTTCCTCATATTCCAAGTTCTCCATGCCCTTCCATGTATTTCCCCATCCTCCTATGTACCAGAGATCTGTGAGCTGTGTTAGCAATGAAACCTATCTTCAGTCTAATTTTTCTATTAAAATACTTTTCTATACACTGTAATAGAGCCTGCCTACAGTCAAGATGTGAGGGAAGTAGGCTATCTGATATATATATTCCAAGTTTCTGTCCAATAAACCAGCAGCAAAAAATAATCTGTTCCCTATCCAAGCTATGGCAATGTAAAATAAAAGCTTACAGAGCTTATCTAGAACCCAAGTTAGGAAAGTTTAGAAAAAGTTAACAGCTCAAGAAAGATTCTTGTACCAGGGATAGCCAGAAAAGGAAGGAAAAGCCCTTTTTTTTTTTTTTAATGAATAGAGAGGTCTAGGTTAGAAAGCAGAACAGTATACCACAATTAGATATATAGAGAGTACACCAAACAGAATACAATATCAAGAGAGCACTTCACAGACTTATGTCCAGGTCTTCCAATATAAGCACATAAATGAATTCTTGCAGGTAAACTTTTCACTGTTTAGAGCAGACCTATCTCCTGCAGAGAAGGTAAATTTCTTTCAATGAGTCACCAAGTTCCACCTCCAGCCAGCACTGGGGGGGGGGGAGAAGGGAAAGCACTCACAACACAATTATTTTTATAGTGCAAAAGTGCAAAATCACACAACCAAAATGAATAACCATTTATCTCTCTAATATATTATAAGCACGTAAATGCTACTAAGTCCAAAGTTTATTTGAGTTTCAGGGTCTGCCTCTGATGTCAAAATTTCAAATAGCTAGAAGAGCAGGTACTTATCCTTGCGGTGTAAAGGCGTCAGGTATGACATATTCAGTCCATAGTTCTTGCTACGATACTGGAGCTTCAGTATCGTAGCAAGAACTATGGACTGAATATGTCGTATCTGAGGCATTTACACCGCAAGGATAAGTACCTGCTCTTCTAACTATTTGAATTGTTGATTTTGATTTTGGACAACAGAGGCAGACCCTGAATCTCAAATAAACTTTGGACTTAGTAGCATTTGCGTGCACTATAATATATTAGAGAGATAAATGGTTATTGATTTTGGTTGTGTGATTTTGCACTTTTGCACTATAAAATAATTGGGTCCAGGGATGATACAACTCTCAACCCGATGCTACAGGCTAGGCCTGACAATCGAATTGTGAAAACTGAGGACCCATTATATACGAAAATTTAGTTTATCAATTTATACATATTATTTATTCACTTTTTCCAGTAATCTCTCAATATATTATATACAATATTGTTAGGAATAATTTGTAATAATACCGATCCAGGTTAAGCAGAGGCTTCCCCCATGTCTTAATAACAGACTATGGACTTTCCTCCAGGAATTTGTCCAAACCTTTCTTAAACCAGCTACGCTATCCGCTTTTACCACAACCTCTTTAAACCTCTTAACTAAATCCCCCTGGGAACACCCACTTTTCACAGTGGCTATATAGCACTGTATCAACAAGGCAATGGTTAGTTACTGTGCTTTTGGCTATATCCCTTTACAACTGTGCTATGTGGAGTGGAGAAGTAGCCCAATGTTTAGTGCAGTGGCTTGAGACCCAGGAGAACTTACCATATTTTTTTTTTGCTCCATAAGACGCACCCAAGAATTAGAGCAGGAAAACAAGAAAAAAAAAACATTCTGAACCAAATTCTCCCTGCCAGGCTCTGCACCCCCACACTCCTTGCCAGGCTCTGCACCCTGTTCCCCTCTCTGCCAAGCTCTGTACCCTGTCCCCCCTCTGGTGGTCTAGTGCTAGGCCGGGACAGGGCAGGCAGGCCTAGTGGCCTAGTGGCAGTCAGGCAGGCCTAGCGGCCTAGTGACAGGAAGGTAGGCCTAGTGACAGAAAGGCAGGTAGGGCAGGAGCTTTCAGCCTCCTGCCTTTCCATCCAGCTTTCTCCCCAGGCAGCGGCAGAGTCGGAACGGCAAGAAGGCAGGCACGAGTTTTTCGCTTCCTGCCTTGCTGCTCCGTGAATGGCAGTCCAACGTTGAAGGGCAGGAGCTTTCAGTCTCCTGCCCTTCTCTCCCCAAGCGTCACCGGCAGCGCAGCAAGCAGGCAGGTGCGAGTTTCTCGCTTCCTGCCATGCCCCATGCCGCTCTATGAATGGATGCCCCAGTTCTCGTGAGAACTGGGAGAGCCATTCACAGAGGGGCGCAGGACAAGGCAGGAAGTGAGAAACTCACACCTGCCCGCTTGCCACTCTGCTGCTGCCACTCAGGGAAAGAAAGCAGGAGAGAAGGATTAGGAAAAGACACACAGCAAAATGTATGCTACATTTCATCGCGATTATCTTACTCACAGTCCCCTTTGAACTGGAGCAGTTGTACAAAAACAGTTTTCCATAACTGTAATATGTGAATAGGAATGTCACAAAGGTTGCACTGCCTAAAGGTTGTTTGAGCACTGTTGGGTAGTGTCTCAGCTGGGCTCACTCCAGTGAAACACCAGGAGTCAAGGTGGTATGCTTTCACCTATAAGCAATTCTCTTTCTGTTTGGGTTGAGCCCTCTGGAACTTGGAAGCTTTCAGGACCTTCAGTAGGGTATTCCAGAAGGGTGAGGTAGACACTAAGACCCAGATTCTGTTAATTGGGCGCCTAAAAAGATATGCACCTATCTCTTGTCAATCACACTTAGGCACCTATTACAGAATCATGCCAAACTTAAAACTTAGGCACCTGCAATGTAGGCCAGGGTTTTAAAGGCTTACATTATAGATGCCTAAGTGCTTTAGAGAATCACACCTAGCAGTGCCTAAGTCTTTCTCCACCCCCTAAATACACCTACTTTGGAGTTAGGATCCATTAAGTGTCATGAGATAGGTGCCTATCTTTTGTAGAATCATGCCAAAGAAGAAAGATGCCTATCGCCCAATTAGATTTTTAGTGGGGTTTTTTTTTTTTCAATTATGCGATTAAAGCTCATAATTGAAACCAACTTACTAATTAAGTTGGGTGCCTAACTTAGGCACCTATTTTGCACATATCTGTAGGTGCCTTTTATAGAATTTCTCTCTATATGCTGAGCAATGTAAGAAGCAGGAGAAGAGCCAGAGTACTTGAGAGGATAAGAGGGCTTAGAATGCTTTTGAAAATCTAACACAGTATAAATGTCTATCATCAGCCAAAAGCCCTCTATTGTACTTACTCTCTTAAGTGTCTCTGTTGTTAAATATATGATATGGCTTATGATAGAGTTCTACCTTTTTTTTTTGCTCCTGACATCTCTTCCGTTGTAAGAATCTGTTTCTTAGGTCTACACCAGTTTTGTGCATTATGCAACTATCTTGATGAGAATGCTCAACACACCCTTATTACTTCACACCTTGACTATTTTAACATTGCTTATGTTGAAATCTGTGCCTGAAATTAAAAGCCTTCAGGTGGTCCAAAATCTGAGATCCATCTTCTGTCCCATGCACATAAATATAACCATGCCTTCCTTTCTTTTTTTTCACCATCACTGGTTCCCAATTTAAAATTGATTGAATAATGCTTATCTAGAAAGAACATTCAACAGGAGACATGTTGCCAACTTTCAGACGACCTATGGAAAGTATGGATTTCTCTAGCAGCTAGTAGCATTCACTTTTTAAAATTCAGTTTTTTATTCTTATTCTCCTGTGCAGATTAATATAAGAAAACAAAATATCCTATATAATAAAACGCTAAACGCGCATGCGCACTAAGACTTGCGTGATCTGTAATCCCTGATCTGTGAGATGTAGGTCTGTGGCATTGCAGGAGTGCGCATGCGCGCCTACGTTTCTTTCTTCATCGTCATCGTCTTCGCCCCTGCCCCCCACAATCCCCGTTGAGCCTCCCACCCGATTGCCTCCAGGAGTCTGCTCCGCTCCTGCAACACCGGAAGGCCTCGAGCCCAAGTCGGCGAACGAGCTGGTCCTCAGCCGCGCCTCCCATGCCTGAACTTGAACCTGAGGCTGACGTCACTCCCTCCGAGCGAAGGCTTCCGGTTCAACAGTCGCCATAACAATTTTTAACGTATGCACGTTCGAACCGCCGGGACAGAGCTGCGAGCTGGAGCCGCTCGACCCTCCTCGCCCATTCGTGAAGCGTGAGCAAAAGCACGGCCCAGCCCCGCTCACACCTGGCACATTGAGTCGCACAGCACGACAGTGTCACACACTGTTAAAGTGAAATTCTGGCCTGGGCAGCTGTAAAAGGCAAAAATGTAACGAAGCACTCTTACTCTTCATGGGGGATCCGATCTGGGAAGGGAGGAAGATAATTGGCTTGGGGGTAATAATGATGATGAGGTAAGGAAAGGGGGAGAGGAATAAGATGGGGAAAAAGGAAAAAGCAATGAAGTAGGGGAAAGGAAAGACCAGGATAAAGGGTCAGATAAGGAGAAATGAGGAAGGGATGAGAAATTAGATGATGAGGCTGAAGGAAAAGGCAGAAATGGAACTAGGAGACAGCAATGGAAAAACTAGAAGGAGAGGGGAAAATTGAATAGAATAGTGGAAGGTTGCAGTCTGGTAATAATATTCAAAGAATGGAGACAGGCAACAAGAAATGCATTTTTAGAAGGAGAAAAGAATATAATTGCAGAAAGCGTGGGAGGAGAAGAAAGAATGGAAACTAACCCGGAAACTGAGACAAGAATAAAATAAAAACATCAATTGAAGGGCTGCTGCTGGATAAGGTGAGCAGTGATGGGGTGGTGGAGGACACAGGGGAGGTAAAAGGAAGGGAGAAAGGGTGGTGGTGGACAGATAAGGGAAAAAAAAGAAAGACAGAAATACAGAAAGCGGCTAAGGAGAGAGAAAAAGAAATAAAACCACACACACACACACACACATATTCTAGCACCCGTTAATGTAACGGGCTATAAGACTAGTGATTAATTTAAGAAAACAAATCATGATTACACTACAATGCATAATACTTACAGTGTGTCTTATGTTTCAATTAAAACTGTTCACTGGCCCTTTTCCACCCCAGGCAAACACAGTGGTTTACTTTTCCAACATGGGAATAATGAATACATTTAAAACAGAACTTTGGTGCTAAATGATCTAAGACATTGTCAAATATATAATTAGAGTTGTATTCTATTTCAATGTTTGCATCAGCAATCCATAAACAGAGGTGCAAGGCAGAACAATTTAGTTTGAATGATACACAGATAATTATTTATAAACAAATATTTGATGTAATTAACATAACCTGCAACCCATTTGGTTGGAGAAGGGTGCAATTATCATGGCTGAAAAAATCCCCATAGCAATAAGTTGCTAGAGCTGTGGAATGAGGAATTGTGGGAGGGGTATTAGAAGGGTAGGAGAAGTTTGGGTACAAAGGTTTCAGCTTAGTGAGCTTTGGTTTAACGGATGATGACCTGAGAAGGCCTGTTTTATGACAGGCTGGGTATTAAAATGAGCAAGTTTGCACACCCACCCCTCCATGCTCAGCAGAAAGAGGTCTGGTATATTCTTGAGTTTGAAATGAAATGGGCTATCAAAGCATGCGAGAGAATATACTACTGCATGGGTGATGCTTTCATACAAGTTGAATAAGAATTTGATAAGCTTTGTTGGCATGTGAAGAACTTAGCCTTGCACACCATAGGCTGGGTGGGAAAGGCTAAAAAATTTAAATTGAATCAGGTTGGGCAGACTGGATGGACCATTCGGGTCTTTATCTGCCGTCATCTACTATGTTACTATGTTACTATGGACAAGTTTTCAGAACATATATGTTGACATTGTATAAACCTTCTCTTTTTTTATATTGATAAAATATTAAAGAAATTTTGTGTTAAATAAAGCTGCAGTCAAGTTTTTGCCACTAATCCTTAGTGCGATTGGTAATTGGTTATAATTTTGGGACTGTTGAAATGTGGGCAGGTGTGTTTGTATACGGTACCATGAAAATTGGTAGATCTTGACCAACCAGTCAGCCAGCTAGCAGCATAAAGATTCCACTTTAATGTCAAGCAATCCCTCCAATCCAAGGCCTGTTAGGAATATCAGAGCCTTCCAACAGGACTGAGGGAACCAATAAGGGGATAAAACTTTACATAACTCCAGAAATGAATAATAATCAAGAATTAGAAGATAGGTCACAGGGACAGGCTGTATAGGCTGAATAGGCTGTATAGACTGTATAGACTGAATAGGCTGTATTGTCTTTATCTGCTGTCATTTTTCTCTGTTTCCATTTAAACTAGGAACAGATTTTTTCAATTTTCTAAATCCTAATGTTATTACTTAATTCCAAGATATGTATTCAAAGGAATCAACTAAGTTTAGCAAAAGAACAGCGTATTTTCACCCAGTAAAAGCATTCAGAAAATCTATATAAAACTTCCAATCACTGCCTTTCCAGAGAGGGGAGGTTTTATTTTGCAAAACTAATTGTTTCTAAAAATAAACCTCATTTGTCTTTCTCGTTACTAAAATCTCCACATAGCAGCAAGATTTTTATACTTCATTTTGACACTGTCTCATGCTGCAAGCTACCTACGTCATATCCAAGGAATCGATCAGAAGTAAACGCATCAGCCATTCAATACATAGTGGAATTTTGTTAATCAGCGCATCACATCCTGACATCAACAGCATTTTAGATGCCCTTTTCATTTCAGTCACTCTATTTGTCAAACAAAAAGAGCTCACGATTTCTTTCAAGCTGAGGAATAATTGCCATGACTAATCTTTACACAGTTGTGATTTCCTCTGAGGGTATATACTGCTACATAATACAGTTTTATGCATGTCACTAAGAGCTTCCACATACATGACCTTAAATTTGCAATATGGATGCATCATTTTATAAAAGGTTACTTGCACTGTTCTTGTGTTAAAAAAAGAAGTTCAGAATCTTGGTATATATGAAACACCACTAAACCAATGGATCACCCATTTTATCCCCATCTAATAACTGCACCTGGCTCCTCAGCTATGCGATAAGCTGCATTGTAGAAAAGCATTAGCATCAGATCTATGTTATTTGAATGTTCTGATGTGTATTTATTAGTTTGTTTCAAGAGTATTATGCTGATATTGTATTATATCTCTCTTATATGAATTTAAGTGCTGCTATAAGAATACTTTTGAAATTGTTTCATGGTAGTCCTATTATTAAGTTTCAATTTGCTGATTTTGAGTTTACCTCACTCACTGTATTTGTTTAAAAGAACTCAGTAGATGTGTAGCATTGTAGGAGTTAGGCCTGCACCTATATTTTTACACAGAAGCTGAATACCTTTCACCTCTGAAATTCAGTCTATGCCTGAGGAAGGACAAACCTCTGGCCCACATCTGTTCCTACACTGTCTTGGCAGTGATGCACTGAAGTGAAGTAACTGAGACTTATCACATGCTCCAGATGTGAAGTCTTATCTGGGACATGCTGGTCCTTTCAGACAACTTGGAACCCAAACATTCTTGGGGCAACCAGGAGGAGCAAGATTACTGGAATTTTCCCTAAGATAATGTCTAAAGGATATTTCTGGAAGATGCTCAGGTCAAAAGGTCAGAACAGGAGGTGTGGAAAAAATCTGCCCAGATAGAAACAGAATCCAAAAGACTATAAAAATAAACTTCCAAGAGGGCTCATAGTTCCTGGCAACTATTCTCTAAGAGGCGTCTCCATGTTGCTGGTTCCTGATCCTGAGACCTGCATGTGACCGAGACCTTAAGAGAGTGCCGGACCCAGACTACAGCCATTCTAGTTATGCCTCCCAAACAGCAAGTTATGCCTCCCAAACACCCTTGAAGTTCCTGCTACCCAAGAGGCATCTCTCCCACACAGACTGTGTTTGGGCAGTGTCCCTGTTTTCCTGCATCCATGCCAGAGCTCAGGCTAGCTGAGAACATCCCCTGAGTGCACAGGTCATATAAGTTTCTGTGTATTAGTGGGAGTAGTTAGGCGGCCCAAACATTAGCCTGTAGGGAAAATGTGTGTTTGCTTTCCTAATACAGTACTCAACCGAAATTCAGGGGGATTCCATTCCAGGAACCCCCGCAAATTAAAAAAAACTGTGAATGTGGTTTTGCATCTGTCAAAAGGCAGGAGAGGCCAGCAAGGGCGCCGGCGAATGCAAAAAATCATTTGCGGTATGCTCCAACCACTTCTTCATGTTATTAAAGTCAGGCTACACCAATCAGGAGCTGCTTTGACATGCAGCTCCTGATTAGTGTAACCTGACTTTAGTATAGGAAGAGGCAGTTGGAGCATACTGCGAATTACTGAACCCGTGATTCGCGAACCACAAATTCATAGGGGAACACTGTAATTCACAACAATAGTGCGTAACTGTATTCCTTATGGGAGTAATAATAAAAAAAAACAACAATGTCTAAGCAGGGGTGGGGTTGCGGCTGCCGCAGGGCAAGAGGGCTTGGGCTCCTTCTTGCCCCGATATCGTCGGGGGTGCCGCGATTGGCCGGGGCAAGAGGGCTTGAGCTCCCTCTTGCCCCGATGTTGTCGGGAGGGGAGGGTCGTGTTTGACATGGCAGGAGGGCTTGGGCATCCTCCTGCCTGGATGGTTGTGGGGGGAGGGGGAGGGATTCTGTAACCTGTTTTGTTTTTGACAGACACCGGTTACAGAATCCAGCTTTTAGGCGAAGGACTGGCTCCTCCTTCGCCTAAAAGCCCTTCTGTTGGACGTTTGTGGCTTAGGCGTTTTTTTGTTTCATTATGGCTGAAAAGTGTAGACGTGGTGTGGGTGTACTTTTATACGTAGTGGTGATTGGGCGTTTAGGCAAAGGAAGGCCATAATCAAAACAAGGACGTTTGTTTTGGTTATGGACACTTTCCCTGCTTCTGGGTTGAACGTTTAAGGACTTAGGCCAAAAGGGGACTTAGACGCTTTTTTTTATTATGTCCCTCCATGCGTTTTGCCTAATTATTATTATTTGCCATTTTAATAAAAATAAATTCTATATTTTTTTTCTACCACCAAGCGTGGTCTATCTGCGTGTCAGTACTCCTATGGGCACAGGGAATTTGGATTTGGATTGTTTGTTATAGGAAATACAGATAGATAAAGAGGCCTCAAACACAGAGTATTATCATTAAATAAAGTCTTTATTTCAGTGTCCTGGCTTCCCCAAAACACTCACAGCATATTGAGGGATCTGACCTTAAAAGAGCAGGCAGTGAGCTAAGTGGCACAGTTCAGGTATTTTGGGAAGAGGATCAATAAATGGAGACAATAAAGGTGCAAAAAACAGTGGAGAGAATGAAGAGGGAAACAAATCAGAATGGGTGTAAGGGTAGTAAAGAACTGCATTAAAAAGCAAATAAATAATAATAATAATTTTATTCTTATATACCGCCATACCGAAAAAGTTCTAGGCAGTTCACAACAAGGTGAGCTATTACATGGGATACAGATAAAATACAAATTAGAATACTGGACTTAAAAACAGATAAAGACAGAAAGCATTTACAATATAATTCAGAAAATACAGGCATGGCAGGGAAAGAAGTAATACATAGAACAGATAAAATACATTAAGTTAAATATAAGGAACTTGATTGAAAAAATGAAGCAGAATGCATTAAGATACCAGCCTTTCAAAGAGTTGAGTCTTTAACAGTTTTCTAAAATCAAAATAGGAAGAGACCTCTAACATAATTATTCCAAGCCATACATTCAATTTAGCTGCTTGAAATGAGAGGGTTCTCTCAAGGAACTTCTTAAAATGACAGGATTTTATGTAGGGATATGAAAACAAGTGCACTCTACGTGTGGTCTTTTTGGCGTGACTCAAAGAAAAATGAGACACAAGATAACCTGGTAACAAACCCAAAACTGATTTATAACAAATGCAAGAAAATTTGAACAGAATTCTTGACTCTATCGGCAACCAATGGAGTTTTAAATAAAAAGGAGTGATAAGCTCCCATTTTTTTAAACCAAAAATGAGGCGAATGGCAGTATTCTGAATCACTCTCAATTTTTTGAAAATTTTCTTGTAAGCACCTAGGTATATAATGTTACAATAATCGAGAATACTTAAGATAGAAGACTGTACCAGCAAACGAAAGGAAATTTTGTCGAAATACTTCTTAATGGTACGAAGCTTCAAAAGCACAGAGATACATTTCTTAAACAATAAATCCGTATGTTGTTCCAAAGGACAAGAAAGAAGAATACTCAAGCTATCCTAGTCTTGTTCTAGTCTAGTATTCGAGTCTCAGAAAAATAACTATAAAAATAGCAGCAAACAAGCCCAGAGGTGAGGCAGAAGTGCCCAAACCTAGTTCCTTATGTTGTTTGCAGGCATTTTTGAATTTTCATTTTTCTCTGTTTTGTTTTCATAAATTTTCTTGTTTTGTTTATATACCTAAGGTAATAATCTTTAAACAATGGATTTGCCTGTAGTTACAGGACTGATAATTATTATTTTGTATTCCATTTGATGAATATTGAATAAATATTTCCCATCACAACACTACCTTGTGAAAATAAATTATGAACTAAATAAAAACACATCAAAAAGTTTTATGGTGTATCTTGCAGAAAAATATAAAGTCAAAAAGTAATGTTTCAATTAAGCAGATGTTTGAAGTGTGCTCCCTTTGCATAAAGGCACATCCTTAGCCTTGGCCACCACTGATCTATGGACTGTCAACGATGCTCTGCTTCAGCTCAGCCCAAACAGCGATGAGGTGCTGTTTAAAGTCTTCAATGTCAAATATTGCTATCTGGTAGATGTGTTCCTGTATCAACTGGGTTTAGGTCTGGTGAATTCACAGGCCGGAAGTCTGTACCAATGAAGTCTGGGGTCTCCAAAGTAGCAGTTCCATGGTGTCCTTTGCCCGATGTGCTGGGGCACTCTCCTGTTTGAAGATAAAGTAGTCTTCTGATATGCGACGGATCTCTGGCAAAAGCTTTTGCATCAAGAGGTCATCCGGTAGTATGCGTCATTGATTTTAACCCCTGGATTGATGAACCGCTCTGTGAATCCGAGTTTCGAGATTGCGACCAAAACCATGATTGATTGGCTGAAGGTTGGGTGGGTCCATAGTAGGCATTTGGCATTAACCTCATGCTTCAGTGTTGTTGAAGGCACATACAGATGATCATTCTGTGTGTTAATCGGTGGAGCTACTACAAATATTTTTTTCAACTGTAAACCAGATGAAGCTGACGCTGTGCTCTGGGTACTTGGTCAAAAGCTGCTTGCACCCTTTTGGGCACGTGTCTTTGTTGTGTAAAGTTAACTCTTGGGCATGATGCTTTTAAGACACTAATTTCAAATCATCATGAATATTCCTAACCACAGCTGTCTGGCTTATTCCTGCTTCTCTTGCTATTTGGTGAGTTGTTTGGTGTGTTTGTGGTGCATCCTCCTGGCTCAGTACAAGATCGCGTACAATGTCAATATGCTCTTGTTTGCGAATCAAGCACGATTGTCCGCTGCCTGGCTTATGATCAAGTTTCAAGTTTTATTGGGATTTGTTATGTACGCAATATCATATATTTCAATGCATATAACAATTGTTTTTAAAAATAACAATTAACAAATTGGGGAGACAAAACAAGATAATATAGACAAACTGGTACAGGTGAAATTGGAGGGGGGAGTGGCCAAGATGGCGGCATCGACCGGGCTCTGAGATCGAGCTCTCGTGGCTGTCAGCGTTTTCTTTCCCAGAGCAAGAAATATGCCGCATAAAAGGAAAGGTTTGGTTAAGGCGCCTTCTTCCTCGACGCCAGTACCGCCTACCGGACAGCAGACGATTGAGCAGTTACTGCCCGGCATCTGCACTGGACCTGGCGAATTTAGCCCCGCGCTGGGGAAAGGTAAAGAAGGCCTTACCTCACTGGGGCATGAGATCTCTCTTTCACCACCGCAAGCGGAGCCACCTCCTTGTCCGGCGAACTCGAATGCGCTGGAGGAGGGAACAGCCAGTGTTGCTAAGGATGCGCCTGGAGTTCCGGTGGAGGAAGCAGCAGGGGCAGTTGAGTTTGTGCCGATGGAAGTCAACATTGGGGAGAAGAACCCCTCTAATGAGGTGACTCTAGCAGCAATTTGGCAAATGCTCCAGAAATTGGATAAAGCTGCAGTTAAAACATCAGAGGCTGCTTCAAAGACATCAGAAGAGGTAAAAACTTTGGCTAGTAAAATCGATGATATATCAAGAACCTTGGAACATTCTAATATAGAAATGAAAAACTCCATAACAAAAGTACAATCAGAAGTTCCAGTTTTGCAAACTTTCAAAGTAGCTGCGATTAAAGACAATATTATGCTTCAAAGAAAAATGGAAAACATTGAGAATTTTAATCGCAGACTTAATGCTAGAATTTTGAATTTCCCCAAAGTACCCGGGATTTCAGCATACGAGATGTTTAAAAGATATTTGTTGGAAGTTTTAAAATATTCACCAGACCATATTCTTCCATTAAATAAAATATATTATCTTCCACAAACCACCAGAGCTCGGGAATCAATGGAGGGAATTAAACCAGTTACACCGCAATTGGATATTAACAATATATCGGATATTTTGGAAGAGTCAATATCTGACTCTTCATTGAGAGTGACACTTCTGATTTCATTTATTTTTCAACAAGATTTGGACTCCTTTATGAAACTTTATTTCCGCTTATCAAAAGAACTGTTTCATGGTAAAAAGATATGGGTATTCCTGGATGTAACTAAGGTTACCCAGGAAAAGAGGAAACAATTTTTGTCTTTGCGACAGGAGACCAGGGCACTTGGGGCGTCCTTTTTACTGGCGTTCCCTTGTAAATGTGTAGTAAAATTTGCTCAGGTTAAATATATATTTTTTTTTAGCCGGAGCAGCTAAAATCATTTCTGGAGCTTAAGAAAATTGCTGTTGTTTAGCGGGGAATTATTATTATAATGCAGAGCATGTTATAGCCTTTCATTGATTGATTCTTTTTCCTTTTTGTTTAACTTCTTAATATTAATTGCCATTACTCCCCATTATTTAGTGGTTTAAGGAAGCGAGAATTTTATTTTTATTTTCATATAATCTGATATGATGTGTTACCATTTATTTCGGCTGTATTTCCTTAGCAAGAATGTTTGTTTCTTGTAATATATTGAAAATTTCAATAAATAAATAAATTTATAAAAAACAAACTGGTACAAAAGGCAAAAGGGGTGAACTACAAATTTTTTAAGAAAAGAAAAAGAAACATTTAAGGAAAAAAACACATATGGAGGGGTCATGGAAAACAAGATATAAAGTGAAATAAAGAGTATTTTGGCGACCTACACATAACACTCATTAAAAACTGGGATTTAATATTTGTAGGTAATATTTTCTATATATTGAAAGCGTCCTTGAACAGAAAGCTTTTAAGGGAACGCTTAAATTTTTCTAAAGAAGGTTCATTATGTATAAATAGTGGTAAATTGTTCCAGAGCTGAGGTGCTATGACTGAAAAAATGGTAGATCTCCTGGTCCCTATTATTTTTAAAGACGGAATAGTTAATAGATGTTGTTGTGTTGATCTGAGTGTCCTAGATGATGAATATGGTATCAAAAAATGGTCCAAAAATAATGGCACATGTGATTGTTGAATTTTAAATGTTAAGAGTATGATTTTAAAAGTTATTCTGTGTGTGATTGGTAGCCAATGAGCAGTTTGTAAAGTGGTGTAACATGGTGATATTTTTTTGAATTTGTTATAATTTTTATTGCTGTATTTTGTATTATCTGTAGTCGCCTAATTTCCTTATTGGTTATGCCATGGTATAAAGTAGTGCAATAGTCTAATCTGGAAATGATTAATGAGTGGATTAAGGTGTTAAGAGCTTCTGGTTTTAGGACTTTTGATAGTGATCTGATGAGTCGTAGTTTGTAAAAACAGTTTTTGACTAATGAGCTAATTTGGTTATGGTAAGAGAGTTCCTGATCTAGTGTTATTCCCAATATTTTTATTGTAGTTACTATTTGAAGAGGGGTACTATTTAGGAGTATATGTGGTGAGAGTTTAAGATCTTTTTTCCATGGAAAAAACATTACTGAAGATTTTGTTGTGTTTAAGGCCAACATATTGTCCTTTAGCCATTTGCTGATTTGGTTTAATTTATTATTTATGGTTATTATTTCTGTTGGATCTGCTGAGTTTATAGGATACAAAAGTTGAATATGCGAATGAGGAAAATCCAATAGACTGACTGAGGGTTAGGAGAGGCGATAAGAAAATATTAAATAAAAGTGGAGAAAGGATTGAACCTTGTGGGATCCCGAAAGAGCTAATGAAGTTGTTAGATGATGAATTATTAAAGATGACTTTAGTTGAACGTTCTTGAAAATATGATTCAAACCAGTTTAGTACTTGGTCGGAAATGCCAATTGGTATGGTATCAAAAGCCGAGGATAAATCAAGTGAAAACAGAAGAACTGATTTATGATGATCTAAATAGTACTGTATGTTGGTTGTGAGTCCTATCATGGAATGTTCAGTTGAATGTTTTGATCTAAAACCTGTCTGATTGGGGTGTAATGTGTGGGTGTTTTCTATGAAGTTAGTTATATGATTAAAAACTACTTTTTCTATTAATTTGGCAAGAAAAGGAAGGTTGGCTATGGGTCGGTAGTTTGATTCGCTTGATATTGCTTCTTTTGGATTTTTTATAATTGGTCTGATATTTGCCTCTTTCCATTCTTTAGGAATGATTCCTGTTGTTAGGCTGGTTTTTATCATTTTTTGAATGAAAGGTCCAAAAAAAGAGAAATATCGGTTTAGAAAAGATGGAGAGATTGAGTTAATGGCTCTACCCTTTATATTAGTGTTCTGTAAAAATATTTTAAGACCTTCTAATGTTGGTATATTGAATTTAGCACATTTTGAAACAGGTATTATTTGTTCTCGTAATTCATCTTGGCATGAGTTAGTATTACAGTTGATACTATCTCTAATTTGATTTATCTTATTAACAAAATAATCGGCAAGATTTTGTGCAGTAGGTCTAATTTCTAATGATGGATTTTCAATGCTTTTTGTGGTGGTGAGATTTTTTAATATTGCAAAAAGGGCTGATGAATTTTTGGCACTAGCTATTTTGTTAGAGTAGTATGTTTTCTTAGCTAAATTTAATTTATTTTTATAGTATTGCATTTGTTCTTTATATTTAACTAAGCTTTCTCTTGTTTTAGAATGTCTCCATTTCCATTCTAAAGATCTGAGTTGTTTTTTGATAGCAGCACATCAAGGCTGTTTTTGTTCCAACCCTTCCGTGGGAACTTTTTCA
The DNA here is from genome assembly GCF_902459505.1 of Geotrypetes seraphini. Classification (NCBI taxonomy): domain Eukaryota; kingdom Metazoa; phylum Chordata; class Amphibia; order Gymnophiona; family Dermophiidae; genus Geotrypetes; species Geotrypetes seraphini. The sequence continues at coordinate 45,696,131 of NC_047084.1, read as the reverse complement.
ACAATCATCAATGGCTGCAACCTTTTATCAGTACCAAGTTCTTTATCAGAATTTGGTCTTCTGCAGTGAAAACCATTTTGATACACAGACTGTTTACAAATGATCATCTGCTTCTGTGCATATCCCATAGCAACAATTAATTTTCAAAAGGTAGTGTTGTGGCACAGAGGGAAATATTTATATTTTACATAAACTTCATTCAGGACACGACACACTAACTTCATTCAGGACACGACACTAAATTTCATAAGAATTGGCCAAGTTCTGTGGAAGATATGACAAAAAGACTTTATGGTGGGGTTTTTTCAGTTCACAGTGTATATCAGGCCATCACTTATCTGCAGCATATAGAAGTATCAAATTTTATAAGGAAAACTACACTTTGGTTCCGATGCAGGCTGCGTTTCACAAACAGCTGCTTCAGGAAGCCAAAGAGACCGTTTCATGTAAACGTTTTATGCTTGCAGAACTGTGTTCTTCAAGGTGTTTCTATAATGCCTCATACTAGTTCTAGTTTGACTGTGTCCTGATAACACTAGGAGAAGGAAATGTTCCAAGGAGCTACTGCTATTTTCCTGCAACTAATGGCCTATTCTTGCAGTCACAATTTCCAATGGGCTCCTTAAGACATTGAAAAATGCAAACAATAGAAGATGAATCATCCTTTTCAACAGAAGTTAGGCACAGTACCATAACAGAAGAACTTTAATGCACATTAGACATAGCATTGAAATATTAAAAGCAAGTCAAAGTGCTCATCACTGAGAACTTTATTTTCCAATGCCACTAGAGCACATTTTATTTTAAAGTGCTAAAACTGCAATGAGTTCATATTTGGTGTTCAAGATATGTAATACTGAAATAGATGCTCAAAATTTTGACAATTTGATTCCCAAATAAAAAATAAACAGATGAGAAACCCTAGAGTCTGCATTGATTTTTAGCACTTTTCAACTTGGTGCATGCACAGAATTGTCTTCTAGTGTAAGTAGAATAGGCAGCAAAGCAGCAACAGAATTCAAGAAAGCATAGGTAAAACACTGAAGATCTTTGGTTGGAAAAATATTACTGCCGCTTTATGCATTTGATCACATTTTTATTTGTGGGAATTTCTCTATTTTATCTCATAGCTTAGAGCTGCTATAGCAACCATGGAGATTGAGAGGGGACATGATTGAAACATACAAGGTATTGAAAGGAATAGGCTTAGTAGATAAGGACAGGTTATTCACTCTCGGAGAACGAGAGGGCACTCTCTAAAATTGAAAGGGGATAGATTCCGTACGAACATAAGGAAGTTCTTTTTCACCCAGAGAGTGGTAGAAAACTGGAATGCTCTTCCGTAGTCTGTCATAGGGGAAAACACCCTCCAGGAATTCAAGACAAAGTTAGACAAGTTCCTGCTGAAACAGAATGTACGCAGGTAGGGCTAGACTCAGGGCACTGGTCTTTGATCAGAGGGCCGCTGTGTGAGTGGACTGCTGGGCACGATGGACCACTGGTCTAATCCAGCAGCAGCAATTCTTATGTTCTTATAAGACATAGCTCAAGTGTATCAAAGTATGACAGGGAAGGGGGGGGAGGAACAGAGGAGGAAGAGGTGACAAATAAAATAGCACATAAATACATTTTTTAAACAAATACTATAAGCAAAAGCACAAAACAATTATGAAACTACAGTGAATCTGCAAAGTCCAGCCACTTCTCTCTCAGAGGCAAAATTTCTATCCTGCTTTCCCTCTCTGATCATCATAGCTCAGCCCTACCTCCTTCTGCTGGAATAATCTTCCCATTCCATCCCAGCGAGCTCTGTCCCTGTCCCTGCTCCATTCCTGCAAGCTCCGTCCTCATCTGCACAAGCCTCAAATACTTTAAAATCATAAGTATTAGAGGCATGTGTGGTTAAGGCAGAGCTTGCAGGAATGAGATAGGGTCAGAATTCATGGGGATGGATGGGGATATTGAGATCCCACAGGGATGGGGGCAAATTTGTTCCCAAGTCATTCTCTAATAGGAGGAAGAAGAAGGTAGATAATCTCTGTGAAAGTGCTGGAACCTCAGACTGGGCTCCACTCACTTACTTTGGTGATTTTTTTAAAGTGCCTTTTACTTCTGTCAGTCCATCTGTATAATATGTAAGTTTGTTTGTGCAAACTAGAGTTAAATAGGGAAGAATAGATTAGTGTCAGGAAAATTGGGACCCATTATCTGACGAGAACTTGGTGAAGGTAATGGGGGCCATGGGGAACCTAACCCCAATGGCACAAAAGAAAACCAGCAGCAGTGACATTTTTGTATGTTACTGGGGACCTAATCACAGAAGCTAAAGAGGAGAGAAGCTGTGACATAGTGCTACCAAAATCCCAACCCCAGCAGCAGAAAAGAGCAGAAACGTCAATGAAAAAATTCCAAAGTTGCTGCTGCCAGAGACCTAACCTCTAGTGACAGAAGAAACAGAGCTACAGCCATGATGAAGAAATGTGCAGGATAAAGAATGATGGAGACTCCAAGACAGTAGGGAATAGGAAAGGGTGAGTGGATGCAAATGGGAGAGGGAATGCAAAGAAAGGGGGAATGACTGCAAGGGCAAAAGAGAAGGAGAGGAAAGGCTGGATGACTGCAGGGGAAATGGATGAGTGACTGCAAAGTGAATGGGACAGGAAAAGAAAAAGCTGGATGGCTGAGGGGAGGGAGAGTGACTAGTGAGGAGGGATAGGAAAGACAATGAGGGAAGAAGGAAGAAAGAGTGAATGGGTAGAAGAGTTGGGGAGGGAAAGGTGAATGGCAAAGGAGTGGATGCAGGGAGGGAAAGAGAAGGAGAATGTCTATACATCTCCAATTAGAAATATACAGCCTGATATACACACACACACACACACACACACACACACACACACACACACACACACACACACAAGTTCTCCACATACACAAAAATATACAGCAACAGTACTTACATACATATTTTATACAATCCCCCCTCATATTCAACAATGCACCCTCTTCCACCCCATTGAGCTACATATATTATTTATTTATTTGGATTTAGCTCACATCTGTTTTAATAGTAGCTCAAGATGAGTTACAGTCAGCAGTAGGGAAGAAGAGGCTGTGCTGAGGGAGGACAGCTGGACTCAAATTATGGGACCCTGCAGGACTTATACTGTGATTCCACCTGCTCTTGAACTGAAGAACTGGTATGTAGCTCTGGAAGTGGAGGAGATGAGAACATCCCAGTGAGAGGAAGGACCAAAGCTCAAAATCCCCAGAGTTGCTGGATCCATCACCACTAGGAGGCATAAAGTAGTGGTGGCCGATGATTCCCTTCTGAAGGGCACATAGGTGTCCCGGGAGGTATGCTGTCTGCCTGGTGTCAAAATCCAAGATATTACAAACAGCTTGCTGAGACTCATCAAGCCTAATAACTATTATCTGATGCTGCTCATCCATGTTGGCACTAATGATACCGCTAGGTACCCCTCTGAACGTATCAAAAGTAACTTTGTGGCTCTGGGAAAGAGGGTGAAGCAGTCAGGTGTGCAGGTAGCATTCTTGTCAATTCTCCCTATACCCCCCAAATATGAAACAATATTTTCAACAGGTCATTAAATGTTAAATAGCATAAATTCACATAGCAATTCTCTTGAGAGCAATATTTTAATGCCCATTCAAGGCACTCAAGAAGGAACTAGCCTGCCAAGCATTTATTTATTTTCAATAGCAACATCATTATAAATGGCTCACTTGGGATTTAAATCGACAGATGCCAAAAGTTTAGAAACACATTACTTTTCCATTATTTATCCAATATCTTGAAACATATTCAGAGAGGCACAACATCCTGCTAAGCATTGGTTTTCAGTTATTCAAACAAAACTTATTACAAACTACTTTCTGCTTAATAGATTCAAAGAGAAATGTTGTTTCCTGTTCAAGGATATTCTATTCCCAGTACTGTATTAGAGAAGCAAACTAATAGTTTTACAACAATTTGCTCTGGCTGGAAAGCCTTGGTTCTTAATGGCCTGGATTATTGCAATGATGTGTGAGAAGAGATGCCTTTAATGGCAGTCAGTGCATTAGAGATGGTTCAGAATTGTTCTAGTATGGCTCTGAGTTAACGTCATTAATATTAGCTAGATCTCCAACACACAGATGGAAGGAGATGAAGTCCAGGGAGGATGCTTCAGTATCAGTTAGATTGCCACCATCTGCAAGATAGAAGTGACACAGTAGGATCAAGGAACGCACTTTGCCAAAGCAATTGGGGGGGGAGGGGCAGGTGATTTATGGATCTCTGCATGAGGGCTAGAAGCCTGAGTCAGGATGCTGAAGTCAGGGCTGTCCTTGCTTGGGTGCCACAGAGGGTTCATGATGTTTGGGAGACTCTTGTGTCTACTATGGCATGGATAGGCAGATTAGACAGGCCACATGGTCTTTATTTGCCTTCCTGTGGTTGTTGGGTTTGTTTGTTTTTTAAATAGTGCCTGCTAGCAAGTTTTAAATAAGTTCTATAAATGATTGATGGAATCCCCACTGTTAATCAAAAATTGATTCCACCACTGACTTTAAAATATTCAAATGAAACAAATGTACTGAAAGACGATTACAATAATCCATATCCCCCACCCACACAAGATTCATCAGTCACCCAACAGGTATTGACTAATAAGAATTCTCTGCAAGTATGAGAGTGTGATGCAGTGGTTAGCACACTGGGGTTGTGGGTTCAAACCCACGCTGGGCAAGTCACTTAATCCCCCCATTGCCCCAGGTACATTAGATAGATTGTGAGCCCGCCGGGACAGAAAGGGAAAAATGCTCGAGTACTTGAATAAACTCATGTCAACCATTCTGAGCTCTCCTGGGAGAACTGTATAGAAAATTGAATAAATAAATTTTATGTAGGATGTATATAGATTAGAACTAAAAGACCCAGGTTAGGATGAGCTCTGTTCTGGTGGTATTTTAGAAAAGAATCTGCCATCTGACAGCCAACTTACAAATATATACATTATAGAAAAGTGCAGAATGGACTTGGCAGCTTCCATGTGGAGGTGTCAGCACTTAAGGCACACGGAAGTGGCAATTCTGCAAACTCTCAAGTGTAATTACCAACAACCTTTTATAAACCTATGTGTATAAGTGCCGCTAATTAAGTAGAGAGGTTGCAGTTTAAACACAGTTTCATTTTACAGACAGAAATCAACTACAGGGAATTAAGGAAAACGACTCTCTTAATCCCTTGTGTATAGCCCTGGCTAAAACACCCCACTTGTTAAAAAGCCCATATTTGCCCCTGGAACTTTTTTCCCTTAAGCGGGCATTCCCTTAGTGAAATGTGGAAAGTAGATTTTACTCCCACTCAAGCCCCTTTGAAATGTCTAGGTAATGTAGATCTCCCAGGGTATACAGGAGCTTTCTAAAATCAGCTTTTATATGAATGTGCAATATATATTTATAAATGCCAAGATTATCACATAGAAATCATGAATAATGCCTTTTTTGTTTTATTGACTGTATACATGTTTATTGATACAATGTGCTATGTACATACAGTATTTGTTGCATTATTGTTGCTGAAAACTGATTTGGGTTGAATTTAGGTCAAGAAAAGTAGTTTATAAACATAAGTTTGGACCCCTTTCATCACACATAAGGTTTTTTTTTTAATCACCGGCCACTTCAGCCAGCGATAAAAAAACCCTAATATAGCTTGATAAAAGGGGGCCTTTGTTTATTCAGTTCAATTTATAAAGTACTTCCATTATAAGATTTAGAACAATTTACAAAATACATATATTGCAAACTGTCTTTAAAATAGAAAAAAAAGATTTTAAAATAATGATAAAAAATAAAACCCTTTCCAACACTCCCTCCCTCCCACCATTCCTTTAACATAAGAATTGCCATACTGGGACAGACGGAAGGTCCATCAAACCCAGTATCCTGTTTCCAACAGTGGCCAACCCAGGTCCCAAGTACCTAGCTAGATCTCAAGTAATAAAACAGATTCTATGCTGCTTATCCTAGGAATAAACAGTGGATTTCCCCAAACCATCTCAATAATGGCCTATGGACTTCTCTTTTAGGAAATAATCCAATCCTTTTTTAAACCCCGCTAAGCTAACTGATTTCACCACATTCTCTAGCATCGAATTCCAGAGTTTAATTACACATTGTGTAAACAATATTTTCTCCAGTTTGTTTTAAAATCTACTACTTAGTAGCTTTATCGCATGTCCCTTAGTCCTATTATTTTTGGAAGGCATAAACAAGTGATTCACATCTACCCTTTCCATTCCACTCCTTATTTTATAGACCTCTATCATATCACCCCTAAGCTGTCTCTTCTCCAAACTGAAAAGCCTTAGCCGCTTTAGCTTCTCCTCATAGGGAAGTCATCCCATCCCTTTTATCATTTTTGTTGCCCTCCTCTGTACCTTTTCTAATTCTGTTATATCTTTTTTGAGATATGGCAATTAGATCTGTACACTATTCAAGACGTGGCTGTACCATAAAGCAATACAAGGGCAGTATAACATTTTCATCTTTGTTTTCCATTCCTTTCCTGATAATTCCTAATATTCTATTTGCTTTCTTAGCAGCTGCCGCAACAATAACACCTAGGTCCTTTTCCTGGGCAGTGACTCCTAACCGAGAACCCTGTATCACATAGCTATAGTTCAGGTTCCTCTTTCCCACATGCATCACTTTGCACTTGCTCACATTAAATGTCATCTGCCATTTTGATGCCCAGTCTTCCAGCCTCACAAGGTCCTCTTGCAATTTTTCACAATCCTCTTGCAATTTTACAATTTTGAACAACTTTGTGTCATCAGCAAATTTAATTTCCTCAGAAGTCTTTCATGAGGTTCTTTGTCAAATGCCTTTTGAAAATCCAAATCCAAATACACAATATCAACTGGTTCACCTTTATCTACATGTTAATTCACCCCTTCAAAGAAATACAGTAGATTGGTAAGGCAAGATTTCCCTTGACTAAAACCATATTGGCATTCTCTCATTAATCCATGCTTACGTTTATGTACTGTGATTTTGTTCTTTATAATAGTCTCTACCATTTTGTCCGGTCAATGACGTCAGACTCACCAGTCTATAATTTTTTGGATCACCTCTGGAACCCTTTTTAAAAATTGGTGTCATTTTGACCACTTTACAATCTTCTGGTACTATACTGATTTTTAGAGAAAAATTACTAATTACTAACAATAGCTCTGCAAGTTCATTTTTCAATTCTATCAGCACTCTGGGATGTATACCATCCAGTCCAGGCAATTTGCTACTGTTCAATTTGTCAAATTACATCATCCAGTATTACAGAAATTTGTATGAGTTTCTCAGTGAAGGCCAAGGCAAAGAATTCATTTAATCTCTTCCCTGTCTTCCCTGAGAGCCTCTTTTATCCCTCGGTCGTCTAGAGGTCCAACTGATTCTCTTCCCAGCTTCTTGCTTTTAATATATCTAAGAAAGTTTTTGCTGTGTGTTTTTGCTTCCAGTGCAATCTTCTTTTTGAGATCTCTCTTTGCCTTCCTTATTAGCGCCTTGCATTTGATTTGACATTCCTTGTGTTGTTTACAATTATTTTCAATCGGATCCTTCTTCCCCTTTTGACGGATTCTCTTTTAGCTCTAATAGCTTCCTTCACCTTACTCGTTACCCATGCCAGCTGCTATTTGGTCATCTTTCCTCCTTTTTTAATACATGGAATATATCTAGTTTGGGTTTCCAGGATGGAATTTTTAAATAACATCCATCCCATAATCCTCAGTCATGCTATAACAGTTAAAGAAAGTGTCCTCAGATAGCTGTACATAACATCTAGATGGCAGCATGGTCACCTTTTTTTAATATATTTGCCTGAGGCAATTCTATAACCTGGACCTGAGAGACAAGGGATCATAACCGAGAACCCAGTTCAGCAGCACAAGTTAGCCCCTCTTTTACTAGAAGTAATGTTTGTGGATGTGGCAAACAGCATGCTGTCTTCTAAACAATAAAAAGAATGCAAATCACATCTGTGCCATGAAAATGCTTGCATGGGCAGGACTGTGATAGAAATCTCTCTTTAAAAAGCATATATACCCTTTAACAATCCTTTTGACAATACTAATAGTGTGGAGAATTCCACCTAAATCTGCAAAATCATGATAAACTGTGCTTGCACAGTTATGAAATAACACATTTTTTTCCTGATAGCTCAAGTATAAAAAGTGTGACCCCACTAAAATTATGGGTGCAAGGGTCATGTTCTTGAACTCACAGAATCCTTTGCTCTCCCTCCCACCTCACACACACATTTGCTTTCTTGTTCAACAGTTAAATGTCTATGCCATTGCCAGCATGCTCTCTGCACCTTCTGTTCCCCTTTGTGGCACTGCCCTTGTAACATCTTTCCTTTAGCTCCTAAGGCTATGGAGTGTATGTTGCTACAACTGGAAATAATCTTTACTGAATAGAAGTCATCTGAGCAATCTGTAAAAAGGGCAAATAGCTAAAGCGAATGGATGAGCAGACCAAAGTGGACAGAGTTGATTACAATGACAACAGTTTCAAATAAGGTTTCAGCATATTGTCTACAATGACACCCAGATCTTTTTCTTGGGCGCTGACTCCCAAGGTGGACCCTAGCATCTGGTAACTATGATTTGGGTTATTCTTCCCAATTTTATCTGCCATTTGGACACCCAATCCTTTCAATTTACTAATGTCTGCCTATAATTTTTCAGTCTGCATATGTGTGTGTGTGTGTGTGTTTTTAATGGGAAAACAATTTCTATTGAACAGAAAGAGAAAAGAACAATAAATACAGCATAAAAATACAGTATTTGTTCAAAAGACAATTGTAAAACCCCCAATACAACTCCCCTTCCCCCACCCACCCCCAATAATATCAATAACAAGGAAAATTACAGCAAGTAATAGGAAAGGCAAAGAGAGCAAATATCCCACAGCAGTCAATCGGGAAGGTCCCAAACAGTATCCAAAGGAAAAGACAGAAGAAAAGGATCTATGCCCCCCCCCACCCCCTCCTCTTCCACAGAAGACAATGACGAACGCACACACACAAAAAAAAAACAACAGGAGGAATAACTAGGAGATCCAAGCCTGGAAATATGGGCAAATCCAGGGTTCCCCCACCACCACCACCACCACCACCACCACCACCACTCAAGGCAGATCAGACCTTGAACTCTAGGAGATAAGGAATCTATATAAGGACCCCAAACCTGCAAGAAAAACTTAGATTGGCGGATGGAGCTACACATCCAACCCCTCTCCAGCAACATTAAAGCATTACGCCAAGACCAGAAAGAGGGAGAATGACAAGATACCCATTCCCCCCAAATAATTTTCTTAGCCACCAACCCCTCCTTGCGCACAAATAACCGTCCAACCCCAGGGGGAAATTGAAAGGTTTCATATTTATCCAACAGAAATCCCATCGGAGTGAAAGGTACGGGACATCCCAAGAGAAATTCCAAATAGCGGACCATCCACCGCCAAAAAGACTTAACCACCGGACAGCTCCAAAAAGCATGAAAAAAGGACTTAGGAGCGCTGTTACATGTTTCGCACTGATCTGACTCAGCAAAACCAAAATGATATAATTGAACCCGGGTAAAATATGCACGGAGTAAAACTCAAAATTGGCACTCCCAGAGGTCAGCTGACACTGAAAGGGTTATGATAAGTTTAATAAGGCAACCTATATCCAAATCAGTCATTAACAGACCTAATTCCGGTGCTCAACGAGCACACAAGGCCTCCCAAGACTGAGGGGGAGCAAGAAGACAGAAAGCTTTATGGAGCGCCGAAACCGAGAGTCCCACGTCTACAAATTGATCAAAGAAATTACGAAATTTACTCTCCAAACCCATCTAAAGGCCCTCCCCAGCCAAGGATCACACATAATGGCCCAGTTGAAAATAAGCGAAGGAATCAGTAGCCAGAATCCCTTCCTTAAATTGAAAATTAAGCCACAGGGGTAGGGCACCATTGGGACCAAGGACATGTGCCAACAAAGTCATATCCAACTGCGCTCAACGGCGAAAAGGAGAAGAAATTTGGTCCGGTGAAAACTGTAAATTCTCCTGAATAGGTAATTGATCTGAGATCCCTGGCTGACCCCCCCCCCCCCTCCCACAGACGCAACACCAAAATCTTCCAAATCTCACAGAGGGATCCCAAGAGAAAACTAGAATGTAAATAAGAGGGAAGGGAATTCCTCGGGGCATGAAGCAAAGATGACAAATGCCATGGGTGGTAGAAAGCCAGGTAGTCTGCATGTTTTTTTAATAACTTTGAACAGTTTAGTGTCATCTGCAAATTTAATCACCTCACTCGTCGTTCCAATTTCTAGACCACTTATACTGTAAATAAGTTAAATAGCACCATCCCCTTCAGCACTCCACTATTTACCCTCCTCCATTGAGAAAAATGGCTGTTTAACTCTACCCTATGTTTTCTGTCTGATAACCAATTCCTAAACCACAACATTGCCTCCTATTTCAAAGACTTTATAATTTTCTTAGGAGCTTCTCATGAGGAGCTTTTCCCAAAGCTTTCTAAAATCTAGATACACTCAGCTCTACTAAATCACCATTGCTTATGTGTTTGTGTTATTGATAAAAGCCATTCTCTGCTAATGACAGATTGACCAGGCACTGAAAGTAATCAACTACAGAATTAATTATTGAATAAATAGCTGTCCTTGATTAGGGATCTACCACTACTTGGAATCCCAAAAATAAGTTCTTAATTTGTTTGGGCTCTGATTGACAAAATTCATTCTATTTTTTTTTTTCTTACATCAGTATTGTATACCATACCATTCTCGTATCCATGAAGCAATCACAATAACTGATGTCCTGCCGATCTTACTTGTAAAAAAAACTAAACTAAAAATAAAAAATTAGCTATTTCCTGAGGTTGCAAGGGACAAGCATCATTTTGCTTGCATTGTTTCAAGTATGGGTTCCTAATAAAAATAATTCATGGGGTTTATTTGATACCACACAGAGTTGCTTAGCAAAATATATATGCATACATATCTGAATCATGAATACAACTCCATTGTCCCCTAAAGTTGATGTAATCCTCTCTTTTAACAGATCATATGTATATCAACAGGCATTTTAACCTCCTCCAAAATGACATTTGAGTTAGAGGTATATAATCCTTTGTTTACTATCAGTTCCTGATTAATGAATCAGTTTTCTTTATTTTTTATTAACCTGCTTTGGACCTCAAGAGAGATGAGAATACCGTAATCGACTGTAAGAGAATCAACACTGATATTCCAATCATCAAGACTAGCTTTACCTGATGAGAGTAAATGATTTCAGAGGAATTCAGCCAAATGTTCATAGTGTGAAATTTTAGGCTTCCTCTCTACATGGTCTACAGGGTGCTATTTGTTCCACAGTCTAGGCACATCTAGGCAGTCTAGGCAAAGCTACATCCTGGTAATATGACTATGGTACCAAAATTGCCTCATTAACATTACAGGGTTGAACATTTAAAATCAAAAAGCCCAGGACCAAAGCTTTAACCTTTTCCTATCGTAATAAATTTTACGTTACGCTGGTTCCAATTGTAATTATTTTAGCAAAGTTTTGTATTATTCACCGTTATCATTTACGGCTATTGTAAACATAATGTAAATAAGTCATAAGTCTGTAAGTTCAAATATTTTGTGTTCCTGTCGTGTACTGTATGTCCCATGCCATGGGACATACGATGGCAATGACATTTTTGGAATGTCCCGTCATCCGGGACACATGATAGGAAAAGGTTAAGTATGCCAGTTCTTGCATAGCTTGGTCAAAGCCTACAGCTAACATATGGTGAGCTTTACTAAACGGTGCTAGAAGTTGTTATCGCAGGCCGGCAAGGTAAATGCTCCGATGCTCATAGGAATTCTATGAGCATTGGGGCATTTACCTCACTGGCCCACGCTAAAAAACGTCTAGCACCGTTTAGTAAAAGGAGCCCATAGCAAGCAAAAAAATATTAGTCTCTTTGGAGGTTGCTCTCCCCAAAATATGGAGGTTGGAGTCACTTAACACTGAAAAATGAAGTGAAATCTAGATTCCTTGCCCAAAGCACTTCCAGCAATCCTTCAATAATAAACAAATGGTCCAATCAATAGCATCCACTAAGGACTGTTTTGCAAGAAACATAACACTACTGCATCTCTTCAGACAATCTCATAATGGATGGGACATAACTTTTGCAGACAATGTGCCCTGGAAGAATGCAATCATGTTTCCATTATGCAAAAATAAAAAAGAATGGATTGATAATTAATTAAATAATGATCTATTAATGTGGTCTCTGAATGCACAGAACATACATTAATAAGCAAACACTATTGACATGGTGTAAGTGGGTACAGTAATTGTAGGCATGTGGATGCCCAAATATACTGGTATTCTATAATGGAATCTTGGCATCCAGATGCTGTTACAGAATTTGTGGTCAGCATGGTCCGTCTAGGCACCAAACGTGTTGCCCAGTTATAGAATTACCCCCTTACTGATTAAAGAACTCAGTAGTTGACAAATCCTCTTCTTGCTTTCTTAATTGGGATAACAGACTATGAATTAAGGCATGTGTCTGGAGAGGGTGGGGTAAGAGATTAAAGCTAAAATTGATTTTAGACCATTTAAACAATTTGATACCTGTTTTTCTTGTTCTAGGGTGGTAAAAGACTAAGGAGGGGAAATAATCAATGTGGGCTACTAACAAGACAGATTGTTTTACCACTAACATGATATTTTACAACAGGCCCCAGTTTATACAATAAGATCTAGTTATTAACCTGAGTTAATAGTAAAATAACCTTAAAATCTTAACAGTAGCCCATATTGATAACTTTCCCCTTAAAACACAGCTAGGATAACTCGGGTTTAGACCCTTTAAATAAACTAATATCTATGAGGGTCAATATTCAGCCAGGGTGGTCAGTACTTTTTAACATGTCAGGTGCTGTGGCTGAATTAAATCTGGATATTCAGAACTGGTATCTAGCTTCAATTTTGATTGCCAGTAATATCTGAATATCAGTGATATTCAGCATAATATCTGGATAGCTAACCAGATAAAATTAGGACAGACTATTTTGCAATCCTGTCTAGATAATTATTCAGTTACTGGACTGAATACTGCTACTAACCAGATAACTCAGGACCATCCTTGCTCCATCCACAGAAGGCCCAAGCACAATCTAGCTAAGTGTTCTTCAATGCAAGCCAAAGGACACCTCTGGAGTGGCTCCCATCGTCTTTCTGTACCCTGTTTTGTTTTCCTGTTACTCTACTTCGCTATCCAGGCTCTGGACAGAAAGGGGAAAGTGGATGACAGAAGAGTCACATGTTTGAAAGACAACACATTTTTTAATAAATAAAAGAGTGCTAGGGATGTAAAATTCCTAGATGCCATAAATGACTGCTTCTTGGAGCAACTGGTCCAGGAACTGACAAGATGGGGAGCTATTTTAGATTTGGCCTTTACAGAATGCAGCACATAGTATGGGAGGTAACTGTCCACTGGGAAACAGTGATCATAACATGATCAAATTTGAGTTGATAACTGGAGTGACGTCGCTAAAGAAATCTACTCTAGCAGCATTTAATTTTCATAAGGGCAACTACGATAAAAAGAGAAAAATGATTAAAAAGAAACTAAAAGGGTCTATGGCAAAGGTCAGAATTGTAAACCAGGCGTGGATTTTGTTTAAAAATACCATTGTGGAAGCCCAGCCCAGATGTATTCCATGTATTAAAAAAGGTGGAAAGAAGATATAATGAGAACCGGCGTGGTTAAAAGGCGAAGTGAAAGAGGCTATTACAGCCATGAAAACAGATCCCATAAGAAGAGATATAAGCACTGGCAAATTAGATGCAAAACATTGATAAAGAAAGCTAAACAAGAATATGAAGAACAACTTGCCAAAGAGGCAAAAACTCATAGTAACATTTTTTTTAGGTACATCAAAAGCAGAAAAACTGTGGAGGAATTTGTGGAACCATTGGATTATCAAGGAGTAAAAGGTTTACTCAGGGAGGATAAGTCCATACCACAGAGTCTGAATGAATTCTTTGCTTTGGTCTTTATGGAAGAAAATATATGAAATCTTCCAGAACCGGAAATGGTTTTCAAGGGTAATGAGGTGGAGGAATTGAAAGAAATCTTGGTGAATCTGAAAGACATACTAAGCCAAATCGACAAGTTAAAGAGTGATATATCACCTGGACTAAATGGTATACATTCCAGGGTACTGAAAGAACTCAAAAATGAAATTGCTGATCTGTCACTAAAATCGTTTGTAGTACCTGAAGACTAGAGGGTGGCCAATATTACGCCAATTTTTAAAAAGGGTTCCAGGGGAGATCTGGGGAATTAAAGACCGGGAAGCTTGACTGCAGTGCTGGGCAAAATAGTGGAAACAATTATAAAAAATAAAATTGTGGAACATGTAGACCAGGGGTATCAAAGTCCCTCCTTGAGGGATGCAATTCAGTCAGGTTTTCAGGATTTCCCCAATGAATATGCATGAGCTCCCCAATGAAAGCAGTGCATGCAAATAGATCTCATGCATATTCATTGTGGAAATTCTGAAAACCCAACTGTATTGAGGCCCTCGAAGAGGGACTTTGACACCCCTGATGTAGGCAAAGTTTAAAGTTTATTATAGCTTGAGGAGGTAATAGACAGAATATGGTAAAGGAAAAGACTCAAATGAACCCTTCTATCTAAATCTCAAACACATTCCTAAAGAGAAAGGTTTTAAGGTTAGATTTGAAATGATTAGAATTAGTCTCTTGTCTTAAGAGTTATTGGGATAGAATTCCATAATGTGGATGCAACTACAGAATAAATGGTTTACGTGTTGAGTCATAAAATAACTGTCGAACGGATGGAACAGTAAGAACATGTTGTTGAGATGATCTTAGTGACTGTGAAGTTTCATACAGGATCAAAAAAGTTTGTCAATAAACAGGGGGGAGTGATTGACCTGAACACTGAAAGTGAGAAAAAATTTTTTGTATGCAATTCTATGGGAGATGGGCAACCAATGGGCCTTTTTAACAGAGGAGTCACATGGTGAAACTTCTTAGCCTTAAAGATAATTTTTATAACAACATTTTTAATAATTTGCAATCTCCTGATCTCTTTTTGAGTGATTCCATAATAAATAGAGTTGCAATTGTCTAAAGTGGAAATAACCAAAGAATGAATAAGTATATTAAAAGATTTGATCATCTTAAGTTTGAAAAAGCATTTTTGGATTACTGAACTAATTTGTGCTTCGAAGGAGAGATCACACCTAAAAGCTTAATAGTTGGAACAAGCTGATTTGGGATTGAAGAAATGTATAATGGGGAAGTAAGGGTTTTATTCTCCTTGGCCAGAAATAACATGGCCATTGATTTATTGATGTTAAGAGAGAGAAGATTTTGGCAAAACCAGTTACTAACAACAGTTAATTTTCTGAATTTCCAATGGGTTGGTAGAATGGACCTGATGAATAAGATGAATATCATCTGCATACACGAAAACTGTAAATCCAATAGATTGTGAAATACTCAGAAGAGGACTCAGAAGAGGAGCAAGAAAAAGATTAAACAGCTGAGGTGATAAAATAGAGCCTTGGGGGACACCCAAATCCTGCATGTAAGGTTCTGATGATGAGGCTGGAAGGCAGATCTGATAACGCCTATCGATGAAATAAGAGATAAACCACTCCAGGGCAGTCCCTGATATCCCTAAAGACTAGAGACAACTAAGGAGAATTGAATGGTCGATCATGTCGAAGCTGCAGTTAGGTCTAAGGAGATCAGGAGAATGGATTTTCTTTGATCTAGGTAGTTCCTAATAGTGGTAACTAATCCTAGAATTGAAAGCTCTATAGAATGATGTGGTCTAAAGCCTGTTTGATTCAGATGCAAGGCGTTGGTTTGTACCAGGAATGGTGTTTGTTGATTGAAAACAATCTTTTCAGTTAATTTTGCAAGGAAAGGAATGTTAGCCATTGGGTGATAATTGGAACAATCTTTGGGATTGCTTGAAGTAGTTTCATGATTGACCTAATGCTAGTTATTTTTCATTGTTTTGGCATAGTGCCATTGGAGGGGCTGTTTCATATTAAGCTTTGGATATATGGTCCGAAGATAGAGAAGTATTTTTTTGATTAGAGAGGGTGGAAAGGGATCAGAACGGCACCCTGATGCATTGATAGTTTGTATTGTTCTTTGAATTTCAGACAAAGAAGGGACCTTGAATTTGGTAAATGTACTAAGGGCTCCTTTTATCGAGGTGCGGTAGACGGTTAACGCGCGGAATACTGCGCGTTTAACCGCCTGCTGCGCTAGTCGCTAATACCTCCATTGATGAGGTATTAGTTTTTAGGCTTGGAGATGTTATGAGTTTGATATGACATTGCAATAACTAATAGAGCTTGGCAATACAATACAATACATTGCCTGACAGTACAAAGTGTGGTAAGGCAGTACATAGCAGAGCATGGCAGTGCATTATGATGCATCACAGTACATGGTATGGCACACAATATGTATAAGAGCATGTCAGGAACATAACAGTGTATAGTCTAGGAGGATAATACATAAGTGTGAATGATAATATATGCTAGGCATGGTATAGCATGGAATGACTGGCATAGTGTGGAAGTGTCAGCAATGACAGTACATGAAAGTATGTGGAATGGCAAGGTAACATATAACAAAACATGATAATGTGTGTTAGATATGATATAGTATGGAATGTATGGCAGGGCATGGTATTATCAGTGATGGTTGATCTTGTTTTGTGGACAATGGCATTTCAACTGGAGTTATTTCCAAGAAAGTTATTTATTGCCTTCTAGAAGTTCAGTAGTCATTCTAATGATCTGTTGTGAGGTGGTTATTGGTTCCAGAGGCAAGGTAGGTATTGTAAGTAGGATCTCTCAAGGCGGAGAGAGCATCCCAAAGGTGTGAACAGTCTTTTATTCTTCTTGCAAGCAAAGTTGCCGGTTTGGGTTGTAAGGTGGTAGTTTGGAGGCCACATAGGTTGGTACCATGTTGTGGAAGGCTTTGTAGGCCATTAACAGGCCCTTGAATACACATTGCTTGTTGCTAGGTAGCCAGTGAGCTGTGCAATTGGGTTGCGTCTGTCATAGTTGATGGAGCTTTTTGGTGTGAGACCGTTTAGTAGTATGTTGCAGTAGACCATGCAGGAGAGGACAAAGGCATAGAGTAGCTGCAAAAAGTCTGGTTCTGAAAAAAATATCTTCTGATTTTCCAAAGTTGCCAGAGATAGTAGAATGAGGTGGATATCACTTGAGAGATATGATCAGAGAGTGATAAATTAACTGGCTTTCATAACGGTGCTTGCAAGCAATCTCACAAGCAGCATTTTTCTACCATCTTGGCAACACTGGGCTGTAAAAATGCAACCCAATGCTCCAAGTCATGTTCAAAAGGGGTCATCAAAAGGCACTGTATACTATCCCTAGAAAGCCCTCAAAGAATTCCCCTCAAAGATGTCAAACCCAAAATGGATGCCCACAGATCCGAAAAAAACCATTCCTCCCAAAGTACACTCCTCAGTTAAATATATCCTCATCCAGAAGTCTCCTCCAAATCTAGACTCCTACTTGTTTTGAAACTCCTCTCCAAATGAATACCATCTCAAATGAAAGTTCTTCCAGACTCCAAAGATCCGACCCCCCACCCTCTTGAAGGGCTCCTTAGGCCTATCTTGTCAGTTCCTTGGGGTAAGGCAGTCACTCTTGCCCTTGTTGGCACTACATTCAAAATGGTAAGAACCTACCAAGAGATTTCCTGGAGATCCTGTGGTGACTGGGCAGGGGTGATCCTTAGTTGCTCCTGCTCCAGCCAGTGCCATCTCCAAAATGACACCCCTAGTGGAAGTAACATGAGACTATTACTAAGTGCACCATTTTAGAGACAGTACTGACCT
The DNA here is from genome assembly GCF_902459505.1 of Geotrypetes seraphini. NCBI lineage: Eukaryota > Metazoa > Chordata > Amphibia > Gymnophiona > Dermophiidae > Geotrypetes > Geotrypetes seraphini. The sequence continues at coordinate 45,678,122 of NC_047084.1, read as the reverse complement.
TGATAAGACCACTAGGGAATCTCTTGGTAGGTTTTTTTTGGAGGTTGGGAGGGATTTGATCAAGGGGGTTAATCAATCGGTAGGGGGGAAGCTATGATGGCCCTATCAGATGCAGCCTGGGAGCATCGGACTGCAGATTTGAGGTCCAATTGTCCTGGGCCACCGGAACAACACTGCTTGTGAGGTGGTTCACAAGCAGTGTTATTCATTTACCATGGGAGTCAGCAATCTATAAGACTGTTATCCCACAGGTTGCTGAATTTTGTGATAAATCAAGGTTTGGTAAAAGCTCACTTTTTCCTACATCTTGATAACATCTCCGCTAAACAGAATTAAATTGATTTTAGACCCTTTAAACAAACTATAACTACTTTGTTTTTGTTCTAAATCTATAACAGGCTAAAAAATGCTAGGAGATACTCATTACAATCCCTTTAAACAAAATATCATCTCAGTTTTGTTTCTTAATTTAATAAAAGAATAGAATTTAAGAATAAACCCATAAAGTAGTTTCTATTTCAAATTTTAAATCATCACATTTCGCACAAAGTGATGTGCTCTTCCCCTCAGAGGTTTTACCTGCTCTTTTAGTACTCCCTCAGGGAGTTATACCTATGCTTTCACTCCTTGTGCTTCCTATCCAGTTTCATTTCTGAAGAAAGTAGTAACAAACATTCTCCCTCTGAATTAACAATGAAGTCTTATAAGACATTCAAAATTCCACAGCCATGGAATCAGATATTTAAAATGTAGATCTGTGTGTTTCTCTGTCCATCCTCTCACATTTTGTCCTTTTTTTCTGTGCTTCAACATCTTTTGTGTTCAGGGTCACACTGAAATAGTTTTGCTCAATTGAATTAGGTGTTTCTGTCACAGTCTACTGGTGTTTCTGCTGAGCACATCTTATACTGTTCTCCCTTCAGAAGAGGTCACAGTCCAAGTCAAAAATGCTGAACAGGACAGATAGCAACTGGATCCAGCAGAACATCTCTCCTTATGATTTCTGATCCTGAAGTTATCTTTTATTTAACTATTTTAATATACATCATAAAATATGTATAATCAAGAAAAAAATATCAATAAGAAGAATCAATAAGTAAATTAACAACACAAAGTAAATTAACAACACAAACTCAATTTTACAAAGAGAGTGAGAGAAATAATGAAAATATATCCCCAAATATAATTAAAGGCAACGGTCAGATTAATTATCCATCATCTTGGATTATAATTAACTATTACCCCTAAATGAATTTCACTTGCCCTTTTCATACTGCAAAACTAATTTCTCAAGATGAGAAAAATCAAAGAAAATATATTGCTTTCAATGTAAGTGAACAATATACCTGTCGGGAAATTGCTAGAAAAAAGTTGCTCCAATAGCCAGCATCATGGATTTCAAAGCCTATTCAGGGAGGTTAAGACCATAGCAGAGAGACTGAATTAATTTTTTGCTTCAGTCTTTATGGAAGAAGATGTAAGAGATCTACCTGAACCGGAAATGGTCTTCAAGGGTGATGATGTGGAGGAACTGAAAGAAATGTTAGTGAATCTGGAAGATGTACTATATCAAATCTACAAGTTGAAAAGTGATAAATCATCTGGACCAGATGGTATACATCTCAGGGTACTAAAAGAACTCAAACATGAAACTGCTGACCTGTTAATGTCACTAAAATCATCTGTAGTATTGAAGATTGGAGAGTGGCCAATGTTATGTTGATTTTTAAAAAGGGTTCCAGGGGAGGTCTGGAAAATTAAAGACCTGTAAGCCTGACTTCAGTACCGGGCAAAATGGTGAAAAAAATTATAAAAAAATAAAATTGTGGAACACGTGACGTAGACAAAGTTTCAAGTTTAATAAAACTTTGATATACTGCCTATCAAACTTCTTTTTTAAAAAAATAATTGTTTATTTAAAACCCTTGAAACAAACAAGCGGTTTTACATAATAAAATCATTAAACAGGGTAACAAACATTAGACAAAGGGGACTTATTGGAACAATAGGGTTGGAGGTAGGAAATACATTGTGTAATAGCAAAGTTAGCCACCTAGGGGAAATACAAAAAGGGGGGTTCTCATCTGAAAGCCACAGCAAGAAGGACTGTTGATGTTTAAGCGGAAGGGGTATAATGATTAAAGATTTTGGGCTCCTTTTATGAAGCCGTGTTAGCGGTTTAACCTGCGTAATAGTGCACGCTAATTTGCCAGTCGCGCTAGCTGCTACCGCCTCCTTTTGAGCAGGTGGTAGTTTTTCAGCTTGTGCGGGGTTAGCACGCACTAAAAAGGTGTGTGTGATAAATCCGCTAACGCGGCTTCATAAAAGGAGCCCTTCATGATTGTGATCTCAGTGTTCTGGAAGGGGTATAAGATATTATTCAGCAAATCTGGTTGGTTATTATGAATCACTTGAATGTTAGGAGTGTGATTTTATAGGTTATTCTATGGGGTATAGGAAACCAGTGGGATTTTATTAGAAGGGGTGTAATGTGATCAAAGTTTTTAGCATTTTCGAGACCGAGTCAGCATGGGTTCAGCTGAGAGAGATGTTGCCTCACCAATTTGCTTGATTAATTTTAATAAACATGTGGATAAAGGTGAGCTGGTTGATGTAGTGCAGGGGTACCCAATAGGTCGATCGCGATCGACCGGTAGATCGCCAAGGCAAAGTGAGACGATCGCGAGCCCATCCCGGGCTCCGTGATAAACTAACTTTGCCTTGGCGATCTACCGGGCCAATCAGCCTTCCTCTCCCCGATGTCAATTCTGCAGTCGGAGAGGAAGTTGGGGCCAGCCAATCGCTGCCTTGCTGGGCCGGAACTTCCTCTCCGATGGCAGAATTGACGTTGGGGAGAGGAATGCTGGTCGGCCCGACACAGGGAAGCAGGGAGATCTTGGGGTGGCAGCGGCTTTAGGGCCTGTTACCCGATGGCGGTGGCTTGGGTGCTTGTTCCTCATGGTGGTAGCAGTGGCTTGGTGGAGGGCAGGGAGAAAGAAAGAAAGGGGCAGGCAGGGAGACAGAAGGAATGAAGGGAAACAGAAAAAAAGAAAGGGAGCATGAAGAGAGAAAAAAGAAAGGGAGGCAGGGAGGAAGAAAAGGTTGGGGATGGAATGAGGTCTGGAGGAGAGGAAGCATACAGGCTGAAAGAAGGGAAGAAAGATTGGATGCACAGTCAGAAGAAGAAAGTGCAACCAGAGACTCATGAAATCACCAGACAACAAAGGTAGGAAAAATAATTGTATTTTCAATTTAGTGATCAAAATGTGTCTGAATGTATATCTGCTGTCTATATTTTGTACTATGGCCCCCTATATTTTATACTATTGCCCCCCTTTCACTAAACCACAATAGCGGTTTTTAGCGCAGGGAGCCTATGAGCATCGAGAGCAGCGCTGGGCATTCAACGCAGCTTCCTGCACTAAAAACTGCTATTGTGGTTTAGTAAAAAGGGAGGGGGTATATTTGTCTATTTTTGTATGGTTGTTACTGAGGTGACAGTGCATAGAGTCATCTACCTTGACCTCTTAGAAAAAACCTCGGAATAGGAATGATAATTAACATTTTCTCAGCGTACAGTGTGCTTTGTGTTTTTTTAAAATTTTATTGTTGGTAGACTTGGTCATTTTAAAAGTAGCTTGCAAGCCCAAAAAGTGTGGGCACCCCTGATGTAGTGTAACTAGATTTTCAGAAAGCTTTTGACAGCGTTCCTCATGAGAGGCTCCTGTGAAAATTAGAGTCATGGGATAGGTGGCAGTTGTGAATTTGAAATTGGTTATCAGAAAGAAAGCAGAGGGTAGGTTTAAATGGTCATTTTTCTCAATGAAGAAGAGTAAACAGTGGACTGCCACAAGGATCTGTACTAGGACTGGTGGTATTTAACTTATTTATAAATTATCTGGAAATTGGAATGACGAGTGAGGTGATTAAATTTACAGATGACCCTAAACTGTTCAAAGTTGTTAAAATGCATGTGAATTGTGAATAATTGCAAGCTGACCTTAGGAAATTGGAAGACTTGGCGTCCAGGTGGCAGATGAAATTTAATGTGGATAAATTCAAATTGATGCACATTTGGAAGAATAACCCAAATCACAGTTGCTGGGTGTTATTGTAGACAATACAATGAAACCTTCCATCCAATGTGAGCGGCAGGCAAAAAAGCAAACAGGATGCTAGGAATTATTAAAATAGGGATGGTTAACAAGATTAAGAATGTTATAATGCCTCTGTATCGCTCCATGCTGCGACTTTACCTGGCGTATTGCGTTCAATTCTGGTCTCCTTATGTCATGAAAGATATAGCAGCACTAGAAAAGGTTTAAAGAAGAGCATCCAAGATGATAAAGGGGATGGAACTCCTCTTTTATGAGGAAAGACTAAAAAGGTTAGGGATCTTCAGCTTGGAAAAGAGACAGCTGAGAGATATGATTGAAGTCTACAGAATCCTGAGTGGATTACAATGGGTACAAGTGGATCGATTTTTCACTCTGTCAAAAATGACAAAGACCATCAATGAAGTTACAGAGAAGTACTTTTAAAATCAATAGGCAGAAATATTTTTTCATTCAGAGAATAGTTAAGCTCTGAATCACATTGCCAGAGGTTGTGGTAAAAATAGATAGCATAGCTAGTTTTAAGAAAGGTTTCCAGGAAGAAAAGTCCATAGCCTGTTATTGAGAAAGACAAGAGGGAAGCCACTGCTTGCCCTGGATCGGTAGCATAGAATGTTTCTACTCTTTGGGTTTTTGTCAGGTACTAGTGAGCTGGATTGGGCACCGTGAGAATGAGCTACTGGGCTTGATGGACCATTGGTCTGACCCATAAGGCTATTCTTATGTTAAAAACAATTATGAGATGTTAAGTGCCAATTAGCGCTGATTAAGCCTATTTCTTTAGGCAGACTTTTATAGAATCAGGGCCCAGAGAGTCCCAAAGAGACAGCAGAACACTGGGACTGAACCACTGCAGCATAGCTGAAAAATGTAAATCCTACAGGCCCCTATCATTGGCCAGATGCAAGGGTTGGAGGATTTCTCACTGTGAAAAGGCAGGCAGGTAGGCAGGGTTGCTTGTTTTATTTATTAATTTACTGACTGAAGCACCAAGAAACCAAACTCCCAGGGTTGTCACACTCTGATGTAAACCTTCAGAAAAACCTGCCCCCTTGGCAATCCAAAATTTCTAAGAAATGATGAATATAGTGAAAGTATCCTATCCCAAACTTAATAAAGGAAGAAATGAAATAGCTTTTCTATGGCTACAATTTTCCGCTTTTTTTTTTTTTTTTTGCTTTTACATGCATATTCTGTTTCAAAAAGTCAAGTACATCCTATAGTGAAGAGGAAGATAAATATCAAAATCGTTCCATAAAGCCACCATACTGTACAGAGATGCAAGACTAAAGCAAAATGTTAAAGCAAAGAAAATATGTTGTCCCTAAGACTTTATTACCCTAAGACTTTATTACCTTGGCCTATTTAGATTACTCTAGAAAACGCTAAACGTGCATCGGTACAATTATGGAACAGACAGTACTGGGAAAAAGATTTAATCGAAAAATGTATATGCACTGTATTAATGAGACTGAAAGTGAGGCACCGTAATTGACATGGCGAAGGTCGTGGAACCGAAAGAAGGCACCGCTGCCCTAAACAGCGTTTGCTTCCTAGAAACGATGTTGATTATCCCTAAAGCAGTACATTCTTACTGCCTTTTACAGCAACTTTGCATTTCTACTACAAGAATATTCATTGGCAAGCAGCGGCTGTATTTTGAAGAAAGGAAAAAAAAAAGTACTTCTGTACTTAAATCGTGTAGTCATTGTCCTTGATCTTTAGCAAATCCTATTACTGATACACATTCGTGTCTGTTCAGCTTTTCCGTATGGATCCGTATTTTGCAGGCAGTGAATGACTATGCAGGGGATAAGAGGATTCGGTTATTTCGTTCTGCTGCAAACGAATCACTGTTTCATTATACTGGAAACAGATGTATTAACCCCTCTAGTCATTACATGATCCTTTCCATAAATCAACCACCAACCAACAGATCTGCTTTCTTAAACTTATCCTCTTGCCCTTAATATATCCCCCCACCACCTTAATATATATTTATACTGGGCATAAAAACCACGAAGTCTATGTGTCTTAAATTCTAACTTTACTTCCAAACAGCAAGCTAATACACAGCATTGGACTACATGCTAATCCCGGATTTCCCCCCTCCCCCGCAATAGAAAGGTTACCCCATCTTTCGTAGGTGCATTTGCCCTTTCCATATTCTAGGACTTTCGTAAAATAAGTTCTCCCACCCACGAAATGAAAAGCAAAGTCTCCTATTATCAGAACCCGATCTGTAGTGTACACAAACAGAAAACACAACAGCAGCCCATTAACCCATTACGAGCCTGAAGAAAGAAAAAGAAAAGCTCGCTGGGCACAAAGCATTGCAATCTATCCCAAACGACAAACAAAAAATGATACCATTTTCAAGCATGACTTTTTTGATGGCCCCCACCCTCGCTTCTCCCAGGTTTCGCTTGCAGTGGTCCCGTGCCGGACCGGGGGGTGGGCACGGGAGCCTAGGTGCCCTTACCGTCGGTATCCCTGGAAGGACGAGGGCCAGGACATGCGCGATTTCTTCAGGCCGGGTCTGTGCCCCGTGTCCACAGCGTACGAGGAGCGATCCATGGCTCGGCAGTGCAGGTACCGCTCGGTGTCCGAGAAACCGCGGTGCCTCCCCCTGCTCAGCGAGAAGCGAGCCCGGGCTGGCAGCTGCGCGCACGGCGGGGCCGGCGCGGTCGGCTGGGACTGGGGCTGCGCTGAGGGTGGCGGCGGCGGCTGCGACTGGTACAAGAGGAGGAGGCGATGCTGCGGCAGGCAGGGCTCGTATGGAGTCTGGGGCTGCTCCCGTCTCCACAGATGCTTGGGCGCGTTCGGCTTTCCAGCGCTGCTGCTACTGTTTACTAGCACTGCAGACACGTTGCTGCCCTCTGCCTCCATCCTGCCCCTAGGCAGATAGCTAAAAAAAAAAAAAAAAAAAAAAGAAAGATGACTCTCTTTATAACAGCAGAAGGGATGTAAAGGACACAAGAGAAAGAAGTGACCGGGGAAGGAGCCTTTTCTCCCAGCGAGAGAATTCAGAACCACATGGGCGCTGGACAGCTCCCTGCCTGAAATGCAAGTTCTTCTTCTCCCGCGCAGGAAACTTTACCAGCCAAAAGAGCGCCCGTCTTCTTTCGCAGTGATCCAAAGTTCTGGTTTAAGTCGTTCTGTCTGAAACTGCTGGTATTTCCCTTTCCAGTGAGCAGCTGTGAACGAGTGAGAGGCATCGGCGATGGAGTTGCAGAGAGCAGCAAAATCTCCCCCATCGGCTCAATCTCGGTTCATTCATTCTTTGCTTTGGTCTTTCATCTTGCCGAGAGTCAGCGGGAGCCGAAGCCAGCGCCGTATGCAGGATCGGATTTCCGCGATCCTCGCCGAAGTGCCGCGACCGCTCGAAAGTTTTGAGACGGGTCCAAGGATCAGCGATGCCAGGATTAATCAGCTCGTCACTTGATTCGCTTTTGTTGTTGTTTTTCCCCCCCTCCTTTGGCTGATGCCAAGGTTGAGGTTCCACTCCAGTTTCCGGTTCTTCAAACTTTGGGGGCTGAAACTGGCCGACAAAAGCAAGGGGCAGGGAGAGGAGTGGAAAGAGGTGGGGCAGAAGGCGGAACAATCTTCAGGTTTTAAGCGCACAGCTCTTGAAGACCTTGTTTTGCTGCTTTCATAGTAACAGTCAATGTTAACGGAAGGGGGTAAAACGGCTTCCTTTAGCACAGCGACAGTTTTTCTAATGCAATGTTCCATATTTAAAAATCCAACCTACCTCACTAAAAAAACATTCACATTATGCTCATAACCTTTCTTTTTTATGCCTGATTATTTCTGCCTCTTCAAAAAAGAGGGTCACTTTGTAACCCTCAAAAAGACAAAATAGTATCTGCTGTATGGAGCGCACTTGGTGTGCACATTTGATGGGGTGCGATTGTCCTGCACGCATTTGTCGGGCCACAGTCAAAGACAGTGTTATTAAACATTTTGCCTCTCAGCCCTTTATTTGGCATTGTTGCTCAGAAGCAACATGTGTTTTTTATGGTTCTTATTGGAGAGCTGCATCTCCAAATGCTTGTTACTTGGCACTGTCGCTCTTGTTTAACATCAAGTTACGTAAAGCAGCTGCATCACCAGCAGCCAATTAAAGGGTTAATCAGCTGCACCAGGCAGGATGTTTGGGACAAGGAACAGCCATACTATGCAGTCCTTATCCATTTCATCATATAAAAATTCCTGTATACACCATATACATATGGTATGAATAACTCTTTAATAGTACTGATATTGGCTCCAACCAGCCATCATTGGTGGTCTAAGTCAGTGTTCTGCAACCACCGGTCCATGGACCAGTGCCGGTCCACAGAAATTTCCTGCTGGTCCACAGGGCCAGCACATGCATCAGGCCCAAAACAGTGTTCTTCAACTGCCTGTCCACGGTGCGATCGATGTGGCGTTATCTTCGAGCCAGCTCCCTCTTCCTAACTGATTCAGTGCACAAAGCCATGGGCAGTGGCTCCTACGGGCATTCTGCGCCTGAACTGGAAGCCTTCTCTCTGACATTGCAACGTCAGAGGGAAGGCTTCCAGATGAGGCAAGGGACATGCAAGGTGCAATTAGTACTATTATGGGGGCGGGGTCTGGGGTGGACATTGGGTAGAGGTGGGCGGGGTCTGGCCCATGACTTAGCCCAGTGTTCTTCAACCGCCGGTCCATGGACCGATGTCGGTCCACAGAATAATTTTTGTATTTCTGCGGTCCATAGGTGTAAAAAGGTTGAAAAACTCTGGTTTAAGTCCTAGAGAGCTGTTTTTACAACTAATCTGACTGTCTACCACTAGGCCAGTGTTGCTTTCTAATGACATCTGAGTACACACATTTTGCACTAGGACCTGATCCACAACTTTCATTGTGCCTTTCCAAGACCACTCATATACTGAGTAAATGAATTGTAATCAATATTGCCTGCAAAATCCAATCCTTCCCCAAATTCCCCCTACTCTAACTATTATACAAACACAAACTTTCTTTTACCTTTTTATTGTTATGGTCAGTGATCTTTATTGATGCCATGTGATTGCCATCCATATTTTTGCTACTGAACCTGTTAACTATGTTTTAAAAGAATATACAAGTTAAAGCCAGCATTTACTGTTTTTGGACACACAGTTTCAGCACCCTGAAACAGTTACCTCGCTACTTGCATAATTATGACCATTTAATAAGCTTCTTGGCTCCATCCTCACTTCCCCAACAACTTTGGGACTTGCTAAGTTGCTAGGAGTGCTGTTCAGTACTGGATGAATAGGTGTTAAAACCTTGCCAAAGGATCCCTATGCCCCTGGCTTCTGTCCATCTGATTCCTATATTTGCTCTGTTTTAGACTCTCCTATTTCCTGTTAGCTGATTCCTTTGTCTCATCTTGTGTTGCTTGTACACCAGACCTTCTTTACCTACTGTAGCACCTGTCAGCTGATTCTTTGCCACAGGTTGTTATTGTAAATCACTTTCAGAACTGAATTGAGGTCGTGTATCAAATCTCAACCAAACCTTCTGCCTCATCCCTTACCATGTCCCAAGCCATCTCCAACATGTGATAATTAAATCAAACTGCCAAATATTTGTTCTCATTAATCCTCACCTACTAGTCATTCCCAGATGCACCTGGAATGCTCGGTGTGGAAGAGTTGATAAGCACAGCCAAGATAACCTACCATAGATCTGCTTTCGCCTCTCTCATTATTATATTTTTATGGTCTAATGTATTTTTTTAAAAATTTTATACATTCAATGCAAACATGGAACAGAAATATAACAGGTCTGTGAAAATATAGCCTGGGCATCATAAATTAATATAAACACACTGACACCAGTAGGGAGGAAGAAAGAGAACAAAAAAAGAAAATCAACTCAAGATAGGTATTATACTGAAACCAAATTTTATAAAAATCAAGAATACTGTCACATTTAGCAGCTTTGAAACAATGTGTTAGAAAGTCCAGATCTCTAAGGGCTCCTTTTACTAAGCTGCAATAGCGTTTTTAGCGTGCGCAGAATTTTAGCACGCACTAAACCCGCACTACGTGGCTAGAACTAACGCCAGCTCAATGCTGGTGTTAGTGTCTAGCGCGCACGGCAATTGTGCGTGCGCTAAGCATGCGCTAAAACTGCTATCTCAGCTTAGTAAAAGTAGCCCTAAGTCCTTCAGAGACACAAAATTATAGTGTCTGTAACCTTTTGATCATCTAATCTCCCTCTCCCCCATGCAGTGCCTTTTAGAATTCACTTCTATTTTTAGGGATAGAGAGACAATTTTAAAATGGTTTTGCATGTCAGTGGCATATGTACATTGTGATTTCAGAATGATGCTATTTTACCTATTTAGGTTTGCAGTATTTACAGTATGGAAGGGGGAAATTATAGACCGGTGAGTCTGACGTTGGTGCAGGGCAAAATGATAGAGACTATTATAAAGAACATATCCCCTCTTTTATAAAACCACGGAAGCAGTTTTTAGTGCAGGCAGGCATGCTGAATGCTCTGCGCTACTCCCAACATTAATAGAGTTCCTATGAGCATCGGGAGCAGCGCAGAGCATTCAGTACACTGGCCTGTGCTAAAAAAATGCTTCCGCAGTTTTGTAAAAAGGGGGAGGGGAGGGATGACAGAATATATACATAAGCATGGATTAATGTGATAAAGCCAACATGGTTTATAGTCAAGGGAAATCTTGCTCACCAATCTACTGCATTTCTTTGAAGGGGTGAATTAACATGTAGATAACAGTGAATCGGCTGATATTGTGTATTTGGATTTTCAAAAATACCTCATGAAAGACTTCTGAGGGAATTAGAAAGTCATGGGATAGGAGGTTATGTCCTTTTATGGATTAAGAACTGGTTGAAAGACAGAAAAGAGAGTGAGTTTAATGGTCAATATTCTCAATGGAGAAGGGTAATTACTGGGGTTCAACCAAAGCAATCACAACCCTCACTTATTTGGGATCAATGATAAGATGGCAAGAGAGCTAACAAAGCCAATGATCCAGCTTTGGCTCATCTAATTGCCTCCTCTTTACATGCAGCTTGCTTGTCTGTTGCTGTATTTCTTACTATTCCTTTTCAAAAACAACAGCATTGTTTTTTACTTATCCTTTTAATGCAGTGTCTCTAGCATGCCCTGACGGGACCCGTTTCGCCCATAAGGGCTTTTTCAAGGGTTCATAAAAGAGCTTCTCCTTAAGCGTCCTTCCTCATTTGGGGCTGGAGCAAGAATCAAAAAGATATAGTGGAATTAGAAAAGGTACAGAGAGCTATAAGAGCAAATTCAAACATTCATGGTTTTAAACTAGGTGATAGTGAAATCAAACTATCTGCATATGCAGATGACGTTATGCTTTATATAATACCAGATTCCATCCCTCAAGGCGTTAAGGAAATTGAGTCCTATGCGTGGGTTTCTGGCTACAAATTAAACATGACCAAATCAGAATTAATGCCACTGAACCACAATGATGATAAACAAAACATCAACTCCTTTGGATTTGCTTGGAGTGTCAACAAATTGAAATACCTAGGCCTCTTTATAGGTCCTACTCTGAAGGATACCGAAAAACTAAATGTGGAATACCTGCTATCTATAATTAATGACTTAACACATAGATGGTCACCACTAAAAATCACCTGGTGGGGGTGCCTGGCAATGATTAAAACGATGATACAGCCTAAAATCAATTATGTACTTAGTATGTTATCCTACCTACTACACAATGACTTGGGGAAAAAAAACATATGCAAATTTATGTGGAAAAACAGACATCCACGGTAGAGAATGACACGGTGACGGTTTACCCGCGGCCACCGCATTTAAGCCGCGGGTCACCGCCGAAAACGGGGAAGAAAAATAGCAGTCGCTGCGGTGACGGGGACAAGGCCATTCACCGACCGCGGAAACGGTGAACAGGTTTGTCCCCGCGGGCCAATGTACCCCCTTCTAGGAACCGCTATTTCACCGTGCTCCTCATTTGTCATTTCAACCCTTCCTGCCAATCGCAGCAGAAGGGTACCCAACCCCTCCTGCCGGTCCTCCCAATGGCCTCCCCTAAGATCGCCGGCAGGAGGGTACCCAACCCCTCCTGCTGGACCCCCCCCCAACGAACCCTCCCACCCCGGAACCCCCTTAGTCTTACTTTTCAAGTTGGACCGGACAGCTCCTCGCTCGTCTGGCCAGCAGGCCTGCCTCCGTCCAAATGAGGCGGGCCCGCCCCTCCCCTCCCCTCCCCTGCCTCCCAATGGCCTCCCCTAAGATCGCCGGCAGGAGGGTACCCAACCCCTCCTGCTGGACCCCCCCCCAACGAACCCTCCCACCCCGGAACCCCCTTAGTCTTACTTTTCAAGTTGGACCGGACAGCTCCTCGCTCATCTGGCCAGCAGGCCTGCCTCCGTCCAAATGAGGCGGGCCCGCCCCTCCCCTCCCCTGCCTAACCCACAGGATCCTAGGGCCTGATTGGCCCAAGCACCTAAGGCCCCTCCTATAGCGGGAGTGGCTTTAGGTGCCTAGACCAATCAGGCCCTAGGATCCTGTGGGTTGGGCAGGGTAGGGGCGGGCCCGCCTCATTTGGACGGAGGCAGGCCTGCTGGCCAGACGAGCGAGGAGCTGTCCGGTCCAACTTGAAAAGTAAGACTAAGGGGGTTCCGGGGTGGGAGGGTTCGTTGGGGGGGGGTCCAGCAGGAGGGGTTGGGTACCCTCCTGCCGGCGATCTTAGGGGAGGCCATTGGGAGGACCGGCAGGAGGGGTTGGGTACCCTTCTGCTGCGATTGTCGGGAGGGCCGTTGGGGGGGTCTACAGGAGGGGTTGGGTGCCCTCCTGCCGTGATCGCTGGGGGGAGGGGAGACTTGCAGCCGTAGCCGCGGTCACTATGCTAATCACGGCAGCATTTAAAGTACATGTCGTGTTTGTTTTTGCATTGCTAGCCCCAGGGGTGGTGGAAGATTAGTGATTGAAAAACTGTATGAAAAATAACTATTTTAAATTTAGTGATCAAAATGTGTCAGTTTTGAGAATTTTTATTAATTAATTTTTTCTCTGCGTGTTTTGTTTTTGTATAGTTATTAACTAATATTTAACTAAGTTTTAAAGTTTTAAAGAATGTTTCCTTTATACGTAAATAAAGAAAAGTGAATGGGATTGCAGTGGCGGTGACGGGGCGGTGAATGGGGTGGCAGTGGCGGTGACGGGGCGGTGAAGAGGATGGTGAGACGGGGACGGGGCGGTGACGGGGTTGGTGAGACGGGGACGGGGCGGTGACGGGGATGGTGAGACGGGGACGGGGCGGTGACGGGGACCAATTTTTTCACCGTGTCATTCTCTAATCCACGGATTGCAATATACAAACTCAAAAATGCTATGTCAAACGGAAGAGTCAACTTCCCAGATTTTTTGAAATACCATCAAGCTTTTATGATGGGCCAAGGATCCTTGTGGATTCTTAATGAGAATATATCTGAGAATGACATGGTGGCTGTTACCCTTGGTAAGTCACGGGTGATCGCGGGTAACCCGCCAAAATGGTGTGTGTGGGGGGGGAGAAACAGTGTTCACTGTGGCTACAGGGACAAGGCCATTCACCGCTTGGAGCGGTGAACGGCCTTCTCTCTGCAGTTAAGGGAGGGAACGTGCATGGTCTCTGATCACTCTCCCTCCCTCCTCACTGATCGCCACTACCGCCACCTGATCGCTGCCCCGTCCAAGCATCTCCCTTCCTCCCTCCTTACTGATCGCTGCCCAATCGCCGCTGCCCCATCTGAGCATCTCCCTTTTCCCCTCCCTGACCCTTACATTCGTGGCAGGCAATTTCTAAATTTCCTTCCTACGAGCAGCTGGAGTGTTGAAGTCGCATGTGGCTGCCGTAAAGGTCATCTTTTACACAACTGGAATTTTTATCAGAGACAACCTTTCCTGCAGCCACATGCGACTTCAACGCTCCGGCTGCTCATAGGAAGGAAATTTAGAAATTGCCTGCCGCAAAGGTAAGGGGCAGGGAGGGAGAAAGGGAGGAAAGGTGGGGATAGTCTGCTCAGACAAATCAGCAGAGGTTGCTGCCCGCTTGCCTGGGAGAGGTGCTGCAGTGAGCGCCAATGCATGTGGACCAGAATGAAGAGGCAACCGACATGCCAGCTCCAGAGAAGAGTGGCCTTAGGTGCTAGCTTGCATGGCTGAAGTTAAGAGGCAGGAAGTGTGCAGGTTGGGAGAAGGTGGCTACAGCTGTTGAGAACTGGAATAGCGAGGATGGACTGGAGGAGGGGGAGGTACAGACGCTGAAGGGAACTGGGGAAGGTAGGGTGGAGAGGAACAGATGCTGAAGGGAACTGGGGAAGGTGGGGTGCAGAGGAATAGATGCTGAAGGGAACTGGGGAAGGGAGACAGGGAAGGAAGGTGGGGTGGAGAGGAAAAGACACTAAAAGAAAAAGGGAGGAGCGGAGGGAAGAAGATGGGTGCCACACCAATTGGGGGGGGGGGAGAGATGGAAGGTAGAGGCAAAGTAACACAGCATATGGAAGAGACAGAGAAGGCAGACAGTGGATGAAGGGAAATGAATGAGGAGAAGATGAGGAAAACAGAAACCAAACAAATGTAGAAAAAAAATTTCTATTTATTAAAAATATATATATATATATATATTTTTTTTTGCTTTAGGATAAAGTACCGTAGTATATTAGTTGTGGTTGATAAAAATTTATAAACAAAGCCCTGCCAGCTGTACATCTCTTTCTCTAGTTCAGCAGCCAGAACTTTGATTTATAAGAAAGGAATAAGCTAAATATTGCTGTACTGAGGCTTGTATGGATGCTGTGAGGACAGTGGTTGCAGCGATGGGGACGGGGTGGGAACAGTTGTCACCGGGACAGGGTTGGTGGTCACGGGCTGGTGACGGGGACAAATTTTTCCCTGTGTCATTCTCTAATCTGACCCACCTCCATGGTTGTCACTGGAAAAAGTTATACATGGTATCAATAATATATCTCTTATTCTGTCAATATCTTCTCTTTTAAAACAGTATAATCATATATTCCATTCAACCTATAAGGTACTCTTGCAATTTGATAGTGTGATGAAGGTCAAATGGAAGAACTCCACTCTTATTTCTTTATGGAATAATATCATTAAAATCAAAAACACTGCTCTGAATTGGCCTACATGGCAAAAATGTGATATATGGACAATCTTTTTAATAATAACAGCTGGCTGTTTTTTGAAGAGGTTTGTGATAAATTTTGTTTACCAGCCAATCAATATAACAACTGGCTCCAATTGAAACACTGTGTTTCTGCTTCAATCCTGGACCTTCTAGAGTTAAAATCCACACCTGATCTCCTTCAATATATTATCACGATAGCTCCACTTAAAGGTGAAGCCTCCAAATGGTATGCATTATTGAGACAAACCTCTAACAGCGGTACCTGTAGTGGCCCGCTTCCTGTTACTCGACACCCCTCCCCCGTCCCTGTATACCTCTTACCTATCCCAAGAAGACAAAACACACCTTGGTTGGTAAACGCCTGGCCGCAGCCCTGTTTATTGAATAATAACATATTCAAGAAATGCAACATAATTAAATATACATAAGTTAACAGCAAAACCAAAACATTAACAAAAACCCCCCTAACAATGGTATCACCATTGTTACCTGATCCCGAGCTACCCTCCTAAGTAATTGGCCCCCGACCCCGCCATCCAAGCTAGGGTCTGAGGGGTGGCATGTCCCACACATGCCCCATTATCCAGGGTCAACCGACCCACCAGGCACGGCTCCCAGCCGGCCCACCGCTCATCCCTTGATGAGCCCCAGTAGCCAGTAGCTCGGGATACCGCAACCCCATCCAATCCCAGGCACCCCCAAAGCCTAAAGGGCGGGCGGGTGGGAATGCTGACTCGGAGGACCAAACCGTTTAAGTCCTCCGAGCGTGCTCCCCTTATAACCCCTCCCACCCACAATCCCCTTCGGCTGCGACGCCCCGAGGAGAGGAAGGGAAGAGATCGCGCGACCACGGACCGCCCCCCCTCCCCCGCTCTCTCATTCCCTGCCTAACCCGACTACCTCACCACTAACTGACCCGACGAGCGACTCAGCGGGCCACCCAGCCCCGCGTTAGGGTCGCCCGTCGAGACTAGCTCTCGGGCTTGCTTATAACAGCGGTACCTGTAGTGGCCCGCTTCCTGTTACTCGACACCCCTCCCCCGTCCCTGTATACCTCTTACCTATCCCAAGAAGACAAAACACACCTTGGTTGGTAAACGCCTGGCCGCAGCCCTGTTTATTGAATAATAACATATTCAAGAAATGCAACATAATTAAATATACATAAGTTAACAGCAAAACCAAAACATTAACAAAAACCCCCCTAACAATGGTATCACCATTGTTACCTGATCCCGAGCTACCCTCCTAAGTAATTGGCCCCCGACCCCGCCATCCAAGCTAGGGTCTGAGGGGTGGCATGTCCCACACATGCCCCATTATCCAGGGTCAACCGACCCACCAGGCACGGCTCCCAGCCGGCCCACCGCTCATCCCTTGATGAGCCCCAGTAGCCAGTAGCTCGGGATACCGCCACAGGCCTGTAACCAGTTACAGGCCCCACCCACAAGGCACGGAGCTGCGGCTAGGAGACCAACACTCGCTCACAACAGGAGGCAAAGTCATCTAATAACAAATCCCAACCTATATCGGACAGATGGACCCGATCCCTATAAAACAACCCCCCGCAAGCCACATCCACCCAGTCGTGTCTAACTTGAATACCTCCCCGTGACTCCACCCATCGACCTACCTGCCTGTTAACCTTAACAAGCCCTCGGGTCCATCGCCAAGACGCCAAGCGGCTGGGCCGAGGAATGATATCGGACC
Source organism: Geotrypetes seraphini (assembly GCF_902459505.1). Lineage (NCBI taxonomy): Eukaryota > Metazoa > Chordata > Amphibia > Gymnophiona > Dermophiidae > Geotrypetes > Geotrypetes seraphini. The sequence continues at coordinate 45,661,121 of NC_047084.1, read as the reverse complement.
AGACCACCCGCGCCCCGGGAAACCAGCCCTGAACAACTCCCAAATCCCTAATGACCGAGTCAATAAGATGCTTGCCACTAAGTGCATCAACATCATTGCCCCCTAGGTGTAGAATCAACAGGTCTGGACGCCGAGGACGCCGCCGAATATCGTTCAGCAGTGGGAGCAACTGGTGCCAGCGCATGCCCCTCTGTCCCCACCAGGAGACAAAGACGCCGCGGTGCCCGAGACCCAAATGTCGACCGCCGGGCCGGACCGATGCACGCTCCCCGGCCCAGTGGATGAAGGAATGCCCGAAAATCCAAACCGATAAGACCCGCTGCACAGCACCTGCAAAACAAACCCCCGGAAGTAAGGTATCGACCACTAAACATCTATCGTTAGTAAAAGAGGATCATGCTGAGGCTCCCCCCCCCCCACCTTTACCCCACCCCCTACAATAAGATCACCGTCCCGACTACCAGCCCACTCCAGCCACCCGCTAGTCTCATTCACCCCGCAAATCATGACGAGTAGCACCTGACGGGCGAATATAGCCACGATAGGCGTTCGAAGACCACCTACCCAGCTGCCGAATGGCCTCGGCTGGAACACCTGCCGCGAACGCGCTTGTAGCCGCCCCAATGCGAAATGAGTGGGTTCCGTAACTGGCCGGGTCCTCACCACACACACCCAAAGCCAAACGCAACACCGCCAGGAACTGATAACGTGATAGGAGAGCACCATCTTCGTGCACCAGCAACACCGAGGCCGAGGAAGGGCGGATCGCCATATAGGCAGCCAGCGAGCGGACGGGGCATGACGTACTACCCTCCACTTGATGTAAAATCAACGTACGCCCCCTGCCCAGCTGATCCGCCTTAGACCGAGCAATGAACACTCATAACGTGGGACCGGAGATACACACATGGCTGCGCAGCAGGCCACGCAGTCCCCGTACATCCTACGGGTGTACCAGCAACTCACCCACCCGTAGCGCTCCAAAAAAGGATAAGGAGAACGCAGCCCGAAACAAGCAGGCCTCAAAACCCGACCTCGTCACTTGGGGCAACGCATTGACGAGATCAACCAACAGATCATGGGTAATAGGCCGACGAGAGTCAGGCACTCGCGGAGCCATCCTGCCCCAAGCCGCCAGCATCCGACGAGGCAGAAACCTAGGGCAAGGCCACCCAAAGGCCCTGCAAAAGAATGCGAAGCCCGCGAGATGACCCGCAGCCGCGCCTCGAGAGCAGCCCTGATGCTGTGACGATGCCAAGAAGTCTGCCAGCTGGATCTCCGACACAGGACCCGGGGCCCAACCCCGTGACCGCAGAAAACCAGATACCATTACAAAGCCCCTGTTGTACCGGACCCACGTAGATGGAGCTACCGAGCGTTGCAAGAAGAACCAGATCCGATCCCCACCAGGCCCCATAAATGTTCTGGCATCCGCAATCCCTCCTGCTGTGCCTCCGGAGCCAGCTGTCGAAACTGCAAAAAGCGAAAACGAGAAAGAGCATCAGCCAGGCTGTTATGCACCCCAGGAACATGCCGCGCCCGAATGAACAGGTTAAGCCGCAAACAACGCACGACTAGCTCGCGCATCAACGCGGTTATCTGCAAACATTTAGCTGACTGCCTGTTGACAACTTCCACGACCCCCATATTGTCACACCAAAATACTACCCGCCTGTTTCGCAACCGGTCCGGCCACAACTCACAAGCCACCAACAACGGAAAAAGCTCCAGCAGAGTGACATTACGGGTAATTCCCGCCAGCCGCCAAGCCTCGGGCCAAGCCGCCGCGCACCAATCGCCCTGGAAGTAAAGACCGAAACCCACACCACCCGCTGCATCGGATTGCAGTTCGAGATCCAAATTAGAAACTTCCAGCTGTTGAATGGGAAGCGAACCGTTAAAACACTCAAGAAACAACGACCACATCCGCAAATCGGCCCGAATCCCCGCCGAAAGCCGTACAAAGTGTCTGCGATCACGAACACCCGCAGTCGATGCCGCCAAGCGCCGGGAGAAGGGGCGACCCATCGGTAACACCCGACAAGCAAAATTCAGAGACCCCAATAGGGACTGCACCAATCGCAAAGTAGGCTTACTAGCACCCCCTACTAGCGATATCAAATCCAACAACTGCCGCACCTTGCTCTGTGGAAGCCGGGTAACCATTGCTGTAGTGTCGATCTCTATACCCAGGAACGTGAGACACGTGGACGGACCCTCAGACTTCTCAACCGACAACGGAACACCAAATTCAGCAGCCATGGTCTCGAAAGTAGTTTTCAACAGCAAGCATTCATCGGAAGCCGCTCCCCCTACAAAAAGAAAATCATCCAAATAGTGCACTACCGAGTCCCTTCCCACGCGCCGTACTGTGACCCAGTGCAAAAAGGAACTGAACAATTCAAAAAAGGCACAGGAAACGGAGCACCCCATCGGAAGGCATCTATCAAAATAAAAGGCACCCTCAAACTTAAAGCCCAACAAAGGGTACGAGGACGGATGAACCGGCAACAACCGAAAAGCCGATTCAATGTCCACCTTAGCCAACAGAGCCGAAGGACCAACCCGACGAATGAGACCGAGGGCACTGTCAAAGGACGCGTAACGTACAGAGCAGATATCACGCGGAATACCGTCGTTCACCGAAAGCCCGGCCGGCCTGGACAAGTTGTGAATTAAGCGATATTTTCCCGGCTCCTTTTTCGGAATAATAGCTAGAGGAGACAGCACCATAACCGGAAACGGTCGAGCGTGGAAAGGCCCCGCTACCCGACCCAACTCGATTTCCTCCGTCAATTTCCGGCGAACCTCTCCACGAAGGTGACACACGGAGGAAGCGTTGGAAGCCTGAACATTAACTAAAGGCAAAACACACGGTATCACAAATCCCTCGCTAAACCCCCTCAGCAGAACGTCCGCAGCCCTCAAATCCCGATACTGAACCAGCCACGGACGCATGGCACCCACCATAACCGGAGTGGGCAAGCCACGGGACTCCAACTCATTTTGTCGTGGGCGGAGGCAAGCCGACTCCCTTCTTGGGGCACTTGGTAGCCGGATGTCCCTGTCCGCACAGGGAACAAGCGTGTCGAAAACGGCAATCGGTAAAAGAGCAGGCTGATTTATTAAACAGCCAGCAGAGGCCCGGACCTCCCCCAGCGCCCGCACTTCCGGGCGGACGAAAGGAACGACCTCCGACCGTCGTTAGCGGAACCTGTTTGCCCGAAGTCCCAGGACCCGAGCTTCCCGGCTTCGCCATATGGGTGAGCCAGAGATTGATGTCCTGTGTGCCCCAGGACATGTGCCGATTCTCCTCCATCTTATCACGGAACGCTTCGTCGTAATTTAACCACGCCCAGCCCCCGAAGCGCTGGTATGCATCCAATACGGAGTCCGCGTATGCCAAGAGAAGGCCATAATCCTGAGGTCTCTCTCTCCCCCAGACACTGGCCAACCGCAAAAAGGCGCGCGTCCAATTAACAATATTGCGCGAAACTGCACCCACCTTGGGTTTTTCACCCTCCTTCTTGCCCTTCTTCTTCCTACCGCGAACCCGGCCTTCCATAAGCGCGAAGACGTCCACACAGGTCCGCTTCCTAATTTTTCGACGCAAGGACCGCGGGACCTTCTCCCACAATTCCGACAACGCTACCAGGGCAGGCGCCCCCCTATCGCCACCCTCCTGCGCAGGACCCGCACTCGTTACCCGCCTCTGGGACCCCGAAGAGGAAGACAAGGAAGAAGAGGAAGAGGATGTTAATGAAGAGGAAGAGGACGAGGAAGAATCCCTGCCCCTACGGCGCTTCTTACCCTTACCCTTCTTCCTCCCCCGCTTACCCCGGTTATCTGCCCCAGCCCCTAGGGCCTTGTTACCCGTAGTCCGTTCTGTTCCCGGTCCGCATCCGCCATCCACAGCTTCCGAAGCGGCGCCTTCCGCAGCTACCACCATAGCAGGATGCTGAGTAGTCCGAGCAGCAGCCTCCACGTTCATCCGCACGGCTCCAGTAGATCCCTCGGGAACCGGTCCAGCAGCAGAAGGTCCGGCCGTAGCATCACATCCCGCGGCGACATCCTGTGGGGAGAAATCCGGACAGGGGCCAGCAACCTGAACAGCAGGAGGGTAAGTTAGCCCCGCAGAAATAGCAGCCCCACCAGGGAACTCACCCCCTCTAACACCTCCCAGAAAACCCGTTCCCCAAGGCGACGGAGGACCCACCGCCGGAAAAGAAGGGGGGAACGTAGCCCACGGGCCCATCGCCCATGGAGAACCCCACATACCCCACGGAGACCAACCACCTGTCATACCTACCTGCGGACCACTAGCGGCCCCTGAGGTAGAAGGAAGAACGGAATCCCCCGGCAACCCGCTAGCAGTGCTCACGCTCCCCATTAAATGTGAAGTCCCCAAACCGGGCCGGTCCTCCCTTGGAGCAGCAAATACATCCCCAGCCCCCTGAGTCACCCCCCGGGGCTCCGAAGCCACAGCCGGCACAGCTACAACCGCCCCTCTCCCTGCCGGGGCCCTGCCACGTGGGCGCGACCCCGGAAGTTGGCCCCTGCCCCTGCGGGTCGAACCCGTGCAATTCTGAACCGCTGGCACTTCCCCCGCTACTTCCAGCGCGATCGCCGTTCGCGCTGCCGAACGGGACCGCCTGGGAGGCAAGGCCCTACCCACACCCTCAGCCACACTCACCGGGGCTAATTCTCCTTCATCAAAAGAGTCCCCCGCCAGCAGGGACAACTCGGCTTGGTCCGCGGCTGAAACTGAAGGCTGGCGCTGCATCATGCGATCAGGATACTACCACGCACCCGAGGAATCCTCTCTACCCGAATCCGCAGGCTGCGTGCTCCCCAACAAAACCCGACACGAGGTGAGCTGCACGCTGACTCGGAGGACCAAACCGTTTAAGTCCTCCGAGCGTGCTCCCCTTATAACCCCTCCCACCCACAATCCCCTTCGGCTGCGACGCCCCGAGGAGAGGAAGGGAAGAGATCGCGCGACCACGGACCGCCCCCCCCCCCCCCCCCGCTCTCTCATTCCCTGCCTAACCCGACTACCTCACCACTAACTGACCCGACGAGCGACTCAGCGGGCCACCCAGCCCCGCGTTAGGGTCGCCCGTCGAGACTAGCTCTCGGGCTTGCTTATTCCACATCCATTTCACAATTGTTGAGTGCAAGGCACCCGGATATAGAAATTATTGCTGATGACAAGCTGTGGCAAAAAGTGTGGACTAGGGTATTTAAATCTACTCGATTGGCGTCAGTCCTTCAATCAATATACTCTCTATTGCATAGATCTCATTGGACTCCACAGAAACTCACCAAATTTTCCAATAAAGGCTCCAATCTATGCTGCTCTTGTGGAAAATTCGTAAGTACACTGCCTCACATGATATTTCATTGCCCAAATCTTAAGATATATTGGAACAAAGTTTGAAATACTATATCCACCATCTTAAACATTCATGAACTTTTGCACCTTAAAATTATCATTCTGGGACAACATGGGCTTACACAACATCAGCTACTTGTTGATCTAAGTTAATAATGTTCTATATAAAGAAGCAAGGTGATTAGTGAAAGTGTTTGTTAATAGTTGTCACCTTGGATAAGTGAGTTCCCTTGCAGTTTCAACTTACACAATTTATGCCTGAACCTAATGCTCGCCTGCTTAATATCTTATTGTTCTTGTCTATAAAAAATATTTTGCCTTGCTGGAAGAATCTATCCAAAGTTGAATTTACTCTATGGTGGAATACTGCCTGCATAACTATAAAATACAAAGGCGTTATTGCTGACAAACACCATTCCATTAGTTCATTCTACAGAATATGGAGTCCTGTCCAATCTTATTGTGATTTGGATCGTTGACATACAGGGCCTCAGTGTAAATCTCCACGTTATTGTAACTTACATCGCTTAGTGATGCTCATTGGGAAATCTTCTTGCCCATTTTCTATTGAATTTACATGTATTGGTTTTGCTGTATACATTTGACAGGAGACACTGAGGCCCTGATTCTCCAAAGTGCGTCCCGATTTTAGGCAGCTGTAGGCATCCTACAGCTGTCTAATCAGCCAATCGGGATGCACGTTTTTTTTAAAAATGCTCCTCTGTCGGCAATTACCAGTTTGGGGGGAGGGGGAATTCGGGATTCGGGGTTCCGACAGGAGGAGTTGGGCATCCTCCTGCAGGTGATGGGACAGGTGGCCGCGGCCGCTATACTTATTGCAGCAGGGAGAGATCCCTTGCAGCGATAAGTGTAGCGACTGTGTCTAATTTAACCCGATTCTCTAACCGGCGTCTGTACCATGAATGCTGGTTACAGAATCGGGGTTTAGTGTAGGACCGATTCTGTATAGGACACCTCTCCTGGGCGTCCTATACAGAATCAGGGCCTAATTGTATTGTCTTATAATCAACGATTCTCTATAGAAGATCATCGATGATTGGTTTCTTGCTTTAATTAACTTCTGTATACTTGTATATTTCTTGTGATTATTGCACATTTTTAATGATTATTGTCAATTTTGTATATCTATTTTGAAAATCAATAAAACATTTGAAAAAAGAAAAAAGAAAAGGTACAGAGAAGGGCAACGGAAACGATAAAAGGTTAGGGATGACTTCCCTTTGAGGAAAGGCTAAAGTGTCTAGCGCTCTTCAGCTTGGAGAAAAGAGACTGTTCAGGGGAGATATGAAAGAGGTCTATAAAATATCAATTGAAGTGGAAAGGGTAGATAAGAAATGCTTGTTCACTCTTTACAAAAATACTAGAACTAGGCACATGCGATGAAGCTACAAAGTAGTAGATTTAAAACAAACCAAATAAAATATTTCTTCACACAACATGTAATTAAACTTTGGAATTCATTATTGGGGAATGTGGTGAAAACAGTTAGCTTAGCAGGGTTAAAAAAAAGGCTTGGATAATTTCCTAAAAGAGAAGTCCATAGTCCATTATTGAGATAGCTTGGGGAAATTCACTGCTTATTCCTAGGATAAACAGCATAAAATCTGTTTTACTACTTGGGATCTAGCTAGGTACTTGGGACTTGGGTTGGTCACTGTTGGAAACAGGATGCTGGGGTTGATGGACTTTCGGTCTCTCCTAGTATGTCAATTCTTATATTCATATGATGTGATGTGGGTGTGGGTTAGGTAGGTTGATGAAGTATGCATTTATTTCTGTTTTTATCATTTAAAATGTCAGCAAACCCTCATTTGGATGGGGCAATTGTGCTTGCCTTTCTTTGTATTTAAATCAAAATCAAGAATTTGTGAAAAAAATTTGCACTTAGCTTCTTAATTTGCCATGTAACACTATGGTGGTCCATGGTAGTAAGCATAAAAAAAAAACCTTGTCAAATCATGTCTCCAGAAGACTTTTTTTCTGTCCACTTGGTATGTTTTACTGCATTGTTTTGGGGTGCCTAAAAGAAAGTGCCCACTTATAGAATTGCCAACTTAATGTGGCAAAGTGCAAAGTGATGCACCAAGAGAAAAATAATCCCAACTACAGATATAAAATGCTTGGTTTTGAGATAGGAAGCATCACACACACAAGAAAAAAATCTTGGAGTCCTGCAGAGCTTGCCTGCTCCTGATGACAACTGAGATGAATGTCTGTCTTTCTACTTAAATTACTTATTTAAATGATCTTTTAATGTTTACCACTTTTTTTTTTTCTTCAATCTACATAATTATACAGATACATAAACCTCCTTAAGTGTATGACTGCAGGTAGATAGATGTAGGTATTTCAATTAACTCTGCTAAGATTGCTCATAAGTTGCGTCTTTCAGCGAGTTAAAAACTTAAATGGCATACCATTACAATGCAAGACAAAAGATATTTCAATGAGCTTTTTGCAAAAGTTGTTGCGATGCTATAGTTTGATGTGGTTTGATATTATTGACCGATTCAAGACTGAATGTTAAGACAACATTTGTAGCTTGAAAGCTTACAGAAGAGTTTGTTATTAGTGATAGTCCATCAGTGACTTCGCTTAATAGCAGGCTAGCTTCCTGCAAGAAAATGTTTGCACTTCTGAGGTCTGTAGGGGTCTCTTTATTAAGCTGTGTTATGTCAATAAAACACATTTCTTGGCAATAGCATGTGGGGGTTGCCAATAACACATCTTAAGTGGGATTTATTTTTTTGTACCATAACACATGATAAATAATATTGAGATACAAAGCAAAATGAAAAAAATGTCTTTCAGTATACCTCATGAGCTGTGCTATTCTTGGAAATATACCATCATCTCAAGAGATGTTGCCATCTTTCTTCCCCAGGAATATCAGGTGATTAAATATATGGTTCAATGTCCCTGGTGAGTAGCTTATAGGAGCCAGTGATTTGCAAAAAAAAAAAAAAAAAAAGGTCTTTCACCCAGATCTTGTCCTTGTACCCATAACCCCCTGATCTTTCTGACCACTGTTCCCTTTACGCTGAGTGGAAGTCTTCCAACTCATTACTGCTAGTGGAGGGTGCTGCTTCAATATTTTGTTTTCCATTGCTAGAGACAGGTAGATTCCCTGGAGTCCTTCAGAACTTGACTGTCCCTCACTATTGAAAATGTTGATAGTGAAACAGCACACTCCACTGGCAGGACTCCAGGTGGAGGACTCCAGCTCAGCATAGAGGGAACAATGCTTCTTACTCCCCTTTACATATAACCTTTGTTATATCGGGTCCCCCTGCAGCTATAAAGGACTTTCTAGGGAATATTAGGGGTGAGGAGGCAAAGCGTTCTCTAGGCATTCTTGCACAAATAGTTCCCTGCTTCAAAATGGCGGCCTCCAGGAGTACAGCTAGGGGTCACACTCCTTTTATAATCTGGACTCTAGTGGGAGATGCTGGAGTAGGGTGATTGAGAGGGAGGGAATGCATGTGCAAAGGAGATCAAGAAGAGGAGAATCTTTTGTATAAACCACTAGTCCAGCCCATGTAAAGATAGCACACCTGACTTGGTGCCCAAAATATATGTGTTACTATGCCAGGAACTTAGGGCATTCTGAGCTCCAACAATGCAAACAACTTGAATAGTGTGTGTAGTTCTGGCCACCATATCTAAAAAAAAAAAATATATATATATATATATATATATAGCGGAATTAGAAAAGGTACAGAGAAGGGTGACAAAAATGATAAAAGGTTTGGGATGACTTCTCTATGAGGAGAGGCTAAAGCGGCTAGGGTTCTTCAGCTTGGAGAAGAGATGGCTCAGGGGTGATATGATAGAGGTCTATAAAATACCAATTGGAGTGGAAAGGGTAAATGTGAAACGCTTGTTCACTCTTTCCAAAAATACTAGGACTAGGGTGTGTGTGTGTGATAAAGCTACTAAGTAGTAGATTTAAAACAAACAGGAGAAAATATTTCTTAACACACATTAAAGTGTTGACGACTGTATATCATATACTCTATGATCAAGCAGCTTGATATTTGAAACAAGCATTGTCTGTGTATATTCCTAGAAGAAATCCAAGATCTGAATCATCAATGCAATTAGTGGTTGAAGATGCTACATATGAGTATGTAACAACAAAACAATTTTTTTTTTTTCTCCAATTGCAGTACCAAAAATGTGGATTAAGCTGCCAGGTAACATAATATAAAAGCTATGACCAGTTTCTTAACGCACTTAAAACACATTTTGTTTGTGTGTTAACTTATTATTGACAATGAGGAGGAATATGTGTATTTGGGGAAATAAGAGAAGTTGCAGAAGTAGTAGACAAAGTAAGAACTCCAACCTAATGTACATTTTTGGTTTATATTATGGATCTTGGTGTGTCTCAATAATATGTATGTGATTTTGTACATTGCTTTGATTATAAGCGGTTTATAAATAAATGAATATTTTAAATAGAATAAAATAAATAAATTAGTTGTATTTTTCCCCTTTTAGAATTTGATGTCTTTGGTTGTGGTAATTTATTTTATGTATGTTTTTATGTAACTCGCCTAGGTTTTAAGGGGTGATACATTTTTAAAGTAAATGAATAAATTCCCTACCTTTTGCTCAAGAACTACTACAAAACATCAGTGCAACTTTCATAAATTTCTCACAGCTCTCCCTCATCACTAACCTCTGTCCACTCTAACAGCTCCCATAGCTCTATCACTTGTGATTGCTTCACACTGATAGAGATTACAGAACTAGCTCTGAAAATCCTTCACACCTCTGTCATCTATGTCTGCTCATTCTAACAGATATCGCACAAACTTTCTTCCTGTGCCAAGGAACACCCACTGATATTTCTCTCCTCAGAAAACTCCTTCCCCTTCTTCACAGCCTTAGTTGCCCTGCAGAAGACAAATCAGTACATTTGCTGACATCCTGATCTGTCTCACAAAATGACATCATCAAGTACTGACAGGAAAAATTAGACAGATCAAAATGTCAGCCTCATTAACACACAAACTACTCTCTGACAAACCCAATTTATATTTGGGTATCACTAAAGGGATCTCTTATTAAAGGTTAGCTATCTGCCACAGAATTCCTATGAGCCCTGTTGCAGATAACTTGCATTAATCTTTAGTAAAAGACACCCTCAGTATATGTTTGTACAATATCTAGAGCAAGGGTATCAAAGTCCCTCCGTGAAGGCCGCAATCCAGTCAGGTTTTCAGGATTTCCCCAATGAATATGCATGAGCTCTATGTGCATGCACTGTTTTCAATGCATATTCATTGGGGGAATCTTGAAAACCCGACTGGATTGCGGCCCTCAAGGAGGGACTTTGAGATCCCTGATCTAGAGGGTTTGACGAAATGTACAAACCCAATACGGTTTACAATTATAGAGAGAAGGCAGGTATAGAAATTAACTCTAGGAAGTAAATGTCACTGATTTTAGAAATACAGGTGGTCCTTTTACCATCTGTGTTAAATGCTAACTCAGCTTAAAATTGTGTACTGTGGAATGCAATTAGGTGTCCTAATCTAATCTAGACTCTTGTATCCTGCTGGATCTCTAAGAAGAATCAAAGCAGCTCACAACAGAAAAAAAAGTAATATACTATAGCATAGAAAATATGACAAGAATAGTCAATTACAGTAAATATTTTTTCAAAGAAATAAGTTTATAAATGTGTTCTGAATCCTAAATGGGTAGCTGAATATCATTTTCATTTTTAAATCTTTTATTCAAATTTTTATAATTACAAACAAATGATACTCTCTTCATTTAACTAAATAAAAGCCCAATTAAGAGGCCCAACTTAAAATCGCACTACGGCCCTTAGGATCCAAATCTTGCAAATATGAATCCCAGGTTTGTATTTAGTTAAATGAAGAGAGTATTATTGGTAAGAGAGTAGTATTGGGTGGGGAGGGGTGGGTGTGGAGAGGGATGGTAGAGGTTCAAACACATATAGATAAAGTGGGGGGTTATTTAAAGTGGAATTTGTCTTTTATTATGTATATTATATTATTATAGTTGATGCATTATTGATGTGCTTTGATGTTGTATTTGTTATATTTGATGATGTTTGCATCAATAAAAACTGTTTGAATCTAATTACAAACAAATGTATATTATGCTGTGAATATCAAAGCTAGGGGAAGTTAATAAAAAAAACAAAAAACTTTTAACTCAATCTTCTCAAACTTTTTGCAAATTAGGATAGGTAATATAGTGTGTGCTCAGAAACCCAGAGACAGAGTTTTTGAATTTAACCTCTTCTGCCATTTCAGACCACACATCAATTTAACTTTTTCCTTGGGTTTCCTTTTTTGAAATTTGAATAATTAAAAAAAAGTTTTATGAAATAACTTAACTTTGGGTTAGGGGTTCCGACATGGACTATGTTTCGATAGCCTGCTTCAGGGAATCCACCTCATATCTATGCTCAGTCTCTGTTGTACATGCTGTTGTGTATATCTCTTCTATGTTTCACTGAACGGAGCGAAACATAAAAGAAGTTCCATATATCTTTTTCTTTGTTAAATCCTAAGATCTTATGGTTCTGTTACTAGCAGGAAAAATAATGAGATTTGAAAGTAAAATAATTTCCAGACCACAAAGAAAACAGTTTTGAAATTCACCATAGGACACCAGTGCAGTGACATTGATAATGGAGCAACGTGATAAAATGTTGATTGCCCAAAAATCGGTCTCACGGATGTACTTTGCAACAGTTAAATTCTTCTCCAATTTTTAACAGATACAGAGTTACAATAATCTAGTATAGGCAGAACAAGTTGTTAGGACTCATAATTCAAAATGCACCTCTAAAAAGTATGATCTAGCATATCATAGGCAGCGGAACACTTTTTTGTTTGGGGGGGGACCCAAAAGCTCTGCCCTAGAACCCGCCCCAGCCCTGCCCAAGCTCTGCCCCAGACCATACCCCATAATAATAGTACTAATTGTAAACGCCACTTCTTCCATTAATTTCTCATATATACACAATATAATCTTATTAATAATACACAATGGTAACCACAAAATTAAACTACACAAAGCACACTTTTTTCCCTTCCCCACCACTGCACAGCATTTTTTCCTCTCTCCTCCACCCCCATGTGCAACATCTTCCTCTCTCTCTCATTCCTTCCTTTGCTGCAAAGGGAATGAGGAAAGAGAGGCAGAGAGGGATCTAGGGTACCTCTCTCCCACCCTCTCTACTGCCACATCCAATATTTCTTCCTCTCTTATCCCCCAGACTGTGTGCAGCATCTTTAACCTCTGGCCACAAGCCCCATGTTCAACATTTCTGCTTCTATCACCCTCTCCAGCTCCATGCCACATCTCTTCCTCCATTCCCTCTACCACCATATCCAACATTCCTCCCGCTTGCATCCATTTCCATCTGTCCCACTGTTTCCTCTCCACTACCACATCCAACATTTCTCCCTCTCATCTCTCTCTACCTCACTCCTCTCCCATCACCATGTCCAATAATTCTTTCTTCCTATCCCCATGTACCTCCTTTCTACCTCCAGATCTATCCTTTTCACCCCAAGATCTAATATTTCTCCCTCCCTCCTTACCCTCCTTCCATCCCCAAGTCAAATTCTCTCCCTTTTTCTTCCCAACTGCCCTCCCATGCCATATCCATCCCTTTCCATCTATCCTATTCTCCTATTCTATATATCTCCCTCCCTCTACACCAGTGATCTCAAACTCGCGGCCCGGGGGCCACATGCGGCCCGCCAGATACTATTTTGCGGCCCGCAGTCTGTACTAGTGCTGCCCGCTCTTTGCAGCATCCTACAGCTTCCCCCTTGGCCTCCTGCACTTACCTTCAGATAATTACCGCAGCCTGAAGAGAGAATTGCCGGTGCTGTAGCAATCCTCGCAGGCTGCCATTGTCCTGAGCAGCATGTTCCCTCTGCCGCAATCCTGCCACTGATGTCAGAGGAGGGGCGGGACCGCAGCAGAAGGAACGTGCTGTGGAGGCCGATGGCAGCCTGCAAGGAACACTACAGCACCAGCGATCCTCTCTGCAGCTGCGGTAATTAGCTGAAACTAAGACCGGGAGGCCAGGGGGAAGCTGGAGGACACTGCAAAGAAGGGGAGAACATGCAGGCCTTCGAAGGAGGGCAGGAGAGATTTATAAACTATAAAGAATTTTACCTCATGCAAAATTGTCATCCTCTATAATAAAACCCTTACCCACACATGTGCAGTTGAAATGGCCGTGATCCCTGCCTCCATGATGTGTGCCTCCATGGCCATGGCATGCGGCCGTGGCCATGGCATGTGGTGCAAGTGGCTTTTTGCGGTATGTGGTTTCAGCGGCGGTTTGTCTCCTGCGACTGCTGCGAGCCGTCCGGTGTAAAGGAAGCTGCTACTGCTACTGCTGCACAGGGAAGTTGAGGGGGAGAGGGAAAGTGGGCTGCTTTGGGGGGAGGGGTGTACTGGGGGGCAGACAGCAATCTTGGTTTGCTCTGGGGAGGGGAACAGAAGGGGGGCCACTGAGAGACAGGCAGGCATGGCGCAATAGAGAGAGATAGGCAGGCAGGGGGCCAAGGAGAGATACAGACAGAAAGAAAGACAGACATACAGGGGGCCAGGGAGAGACACAGACTGAAAGAATGACAAACAGACAGGGGGCCAGAGAGACAGACAGCGACAAAAGAGATAGAGACAAAAAAAAAAAAAAACAGACAGCCAGACAGTGACCAAGGAGAAAGAGAGAAAGAAAAAAAGACAGACAGATATCTATTCTAGCACCCGTTAATGTACCGGGCTTAAAGACTAGTTTCTTTAATAAGACATTAACTATTTTTCCTGCGGCCCTCCAAGTACCTACAAATCCAAAATGTGGCCCTAAAAAGGGTTTGAGTTTGAGACCACTGCTCTACACCATCCCCAGGTCCACCATCTCTGCCTTTCTCTTTCCAACTGTCTTCACTTCAAGTAGCTCATTCCCCTTTCCTTCACAGCACCCCATGCCAACTACTTTCCTTTTCTCTCCCTCCACAACATTGCCCACCATCTCTTTCTCTAATACCCTCTCTTTATGGCCCTATAAATTCTTCATATGCCTCTGTAACTATGGAAAATTGCAACCTGTAAACTGTATATTATGTATATTGCTATTAGATCCCTAATGTTTATGTTTATTAAAAACTTTATATACCACTTAACAACCAAAAATGATCCAAATGGTTTACAATATATATTTCACATCCATTAAGAAAAGAACTCCATTCAAAAATAGAAAAGGAAAGAATAAAAGCAAGAATTAAAAAAAATATCATAAAATTCTATAACAATCAAAATATCAATAGTGAACCATAACTAATACATTCAAACAGAAAATTTTCTTTAAAAAATCAATCATTCCATAAATACAGATTGCAGTTCCAAACTCATTTCTTCAATTTGAAAAAGCCAATTGAAAAAAATGTGCTTTTAAATGTCTTTTACAATTTATATATGATTCTTATTTTCTCAATTCTATGGGCAAATTATTACGTAGCTGTGGAACTAGATTAAAAAAACGCACAATCTCTAGTTGAAGCAAGATGTGCCTTCGAGATATGGGGAACGACTACCCAATTGTCATTCAAAGATAGTAATAAATGCTTTGGGGCATAAAATAACACCAATTTATATGAAGGTTGTAACTGAAATAATGCTCTATGTGCCAGCATCAAGATCTTAAATTTGATCCTAAATTCCACTGGTAACCAATAGAATTTTAAATACAAAGGTGTCAATGGCCTGACAATCGAATCATAGCATTTTGCACTGTTTGTAAGCGCTTCCACTGTCCTGATCCTATAAATTAATATATAAGGGCTCCTTTTACGAATGCTGCACTTGCTAGATGCTAATGCCTCTATACAGCTGGCGTTAGTATTTTCCTTATAGCGCGGGGTTAGTGCGCGCTAAAAATGCTAGCGCACCTTCGTAAAAGGAGCCCTAAATTACCATAATCTAACTTAGATAATGCAAAGGCTTGAATTAACATATGCAATGCTTTCTCATCCAAAATATCTTGAATGGCTCTAAGCTAGGGGTGTCCAACCTGTGGCCAAGGGCCGCCCCAGTCAAGGGTGATGCAGTGATTTCCTCTGCTGCCCCCAGGTGTTTACTGTCTTGCTGGCTCCCTCCTCTGTCTTGCTGCAGTGTTTGTGCGGCCCCAGAAACATTTTTTTCGGCCAATGCGGCCCAGGGAAGCCAAAAGGTTGGACACCCCTGCTCTAAGCTGTCCTAGTGCCCCAAAACCTTTAGCAACCACGGATGAAACCTGTTCCTCAAAATTCAGATGATAATTGATTATAATCCCCAAATACCTGGAACTATTTACTAGCTTTATACTATAGTGTTGCCTTATCTCCTGAGATACAGCATGCTATTATCTTGGACATATTTAGAACCAATTTATGTTCACTCAACCATTCTTCTATTCTAATTAAACCATCTAAAAGAGGACCTAAATCTAATGTTGCAGGTGATAGTCTATAGACTAATAAGATGTCATCTATATAAATATGTGTTGAATTAGGATAAAAACTTGTACTATAATTATGGCAAATTGTAAACTGTTAACTGCATATTATGTATGTTAGCTCTTTGGGGAGGAAGGGATAGAAATCATACTGTACATTCATGGATTTTCTTTGGAGATTTCTTCTGCTGGAATAGGACTCTCATGATGATTTGGAGTTCCACAGTTGAAAATTCCACACTTTACACTGACATGGTTCAATCAATGATCTGAGACAATGTCAAAACATAGCATTATGAATCTGCAAATTGGCACTTTGCAAAATAAAATAACACTCTTCAGCTACAGTGGCAAAATAATGCTCAGAATTTAGGAAGTTGGTTGGGCTGAGAATTTTACAGCACCCCCACATATATTGCAAGACCAGTAAAAAGGGAACTTCACAAAAATATCAATAATCCAAGGCCTTTGTGGGAGGCCATACTGAGTTCATAAATCCACTGGTGTTCATATTATGAAATCCTCCTTTTACAATTTTCTCAATATACAGTAATTTTATATGTTTAATTCTTTTTTCATGCTGATAATATCAGAAATGTACATTTGATTAGGAGTTCATTAATATAAAAACAATGTATCAACATTCTTAATGACTATTCAAGCCAATAATCAGCCACCAAGAATTTTGGAAGATATTTCTTCTATTAGGGATTGTCAGTAATGATCAATTAAAGGATTCATCTTCGTTTCAAGTGACTGGTTGATATATAGCTGTGTACTTGTGGTTCTTCTTCATTAGAAGACATCTCAAGGTTATGTTCACTCATTTATTCAAAGTTGCATTCTGCTTCCATCTAATCATTTTGTAAGAAATTCAAGCTGTCTAAAATCCAGATATTTATTTATGTTTTGATTCATATCTAGAATGAAATTTTTAGTGTAAGGTTTATTTTTGTTTTCAGTTAATGTATTTTTTTCTAACAAAAGATAGCCATTATGTCTCAACTCCTTAGGAAGAAATGGGAGTACTCTAACATTAACACTATCTGGGTTTTGACTATTCCTTAATAGAGTAATATAACATTTGTCTACTAACAAGTTTCCTTTGTGGGGCTTAGGTTTGGGACCTGCATATATGAGACAACTTTTTATCATATGTTGTGTCTTCAGTTTCATGCCTGGCAGTTCACTTCCACAAAATGGCTGGCATTCTACTAATAGGAAATGCTGATTCTTAAATTAAAATTTTTAAATTAAATTAATTTAAAATAGACTATAAGTTGTATGTTGATTCTCTACTAAATTAATTAAAATTAGATCAAAAGTTATGTTATTTAATTAATTAAAGTAATAAAATAAATATTTTGGTAGGGAGGTGGGGAATTAGCCTGTGATGTTATAAGGACGCAAGAGATTAATTCATTCTTCTCTTGAATAGTTCCAGCTGGAAAGATTTACTCCTAAGTCTGAGGCATTTAACTGTAATAATTAATTAATAATTGAAATATTTTAAACAATTAGATTTAAGGTTTATAGTAAATTTTAATAAATAGCTTTAGAATCGGTGTCTCTTTTTTGAGTTCTGTGAATGGTTTTTGTTATCATAGAATTAATACACTATAGGCTAAATGCTGGTCTAACCTCCTACAGCTATGCAGATGATATCACCATTCTCCTCCCTTCGACCATTGTCACAACCCTAGCACTAAGACTCGGCTTGTGCCAGGGAAGGCTCCTCCTAACCCTGGTGTGGCTTTGACCCAGGCTAACCAATGTGATGGGTTAGACAGAAAGAAAACAGAAAGTTCTGTTTTACCATTTAAAACTCAGGTTACAAAACCCTAGGGAGGAGAGGGATATGGGGAGAACAGCCTGCAGCAGAGGGAGGTGCCTCATTCAAAGCAACGGCCTAAGAACACCAGCTTAGGTAATGCACAGCAGCTGGGCCTAATTAGAAGCCCAGGGAAATCCCAGCAACAGTTATAGGCTGCCCTTCCCCCTCACAGAACAGGGCGTGGTCGCCTCAGTGCTTTAGAGGCAGCACTGAGGAGGAACCAGTCAGTCTACCCTGGGTCAGCCCAGGAAGGAGGTGCTCAGGACCAGTCTCCTGAACCTCAGAGGAACCAGGACATCGAGATGGTAGATACAGCCCCTGTTCCTGAAGCCAGCCAGCTTGCCAGCCTGGAGCCCATGGAGTTTTTGGACGCTTCCATGGAACCAGATGCCACAGCCATGGATATGAGTTAAGTGCAGTAACTTTATCTTTTTGGCTGTGCTTAACTGAATGAACTTTGTTACTGATTTTGTGTTATTTTGAAACCTGTATGCACCTGATTGAAAGCCCGTTGAGCAGTGCTAGGCTCAAGGCTGTAAAGGTGCCAGAATCTGGAAGCCTTAAAACCAGGTTCATTTTGTTTCTAACATTTTTTCCTTTTTGCCTTTTTGGTGGCTGATTGTGGACTATGTTAGGAACTGTGTGAAGGGATAGTAGTTGGGGAGAATCCACACAAGATCCTTGGGTGGGATTGTGGGGCCATTTCTGGCAAGCTTACTAAAGAAGTGGATTCGGCTACTCCCCTCCCCCACCAACTGCTTACTGAGTTGGTTAGAGCAGGCCTGTTGCAAGCCAGGTTTAATTGAACTCTTGCATACAATTTTGAAGGGCTAATAGTCTGATTCTTACCCTGCCTAGAATCACAGGATTATTGGGACTGGACTACCAGAGACTGTTGCAGGGTTTACCTGCTAATACCTGCAAGGAAGGTGAGGGCTTTATGATTTTACAGCCCGGATATTTTTGTTTTTCCATGTTTTGTTTTATTCATGAAGTCAATGATTTAAACCCCAGACTTAGAGGACAAGGCACTCAATAAATTGAGACTTATTGCTATAAGAACTTTATTGTTCCTGACTTTTTTTTTTTTTATTGATTAAAAAAAACCCAGCAGGACCTCCAGCGTCTTCTGGAGGCACGTGGAGCGCAGGCTATTCTGGGCGCTGACCGGGGCCATCGTTGAAGCTGGCGCCAGCGGTGCCACACCACCATGATAGGCACAATACACAGAACACTTGAAACAGTAGCAACAAGGATGACAGAATACAAACTAAAACTTAACCCTGACAAAACAAACTTCATCCTCCTAGAAAACAGCAAAACCCCAACCTTAACAAACCTACTAATAAACTCGATCTTATACCCCATTCAACCCACGCTAAAACTTCTTGGAGTACTGATTGACAGAGGCTGTACCATGCGACCACAAATCAACAAAATAATAAAAACATCATTCGCAAATATGAGAAACCTAAGACAAATTCAAAAATTCTTCAACAGGAAACAATTCCAACTTTTGGTACAATCTCTAATCCTTGGACTAATAGACTACTGCAACATACTATACCTCCCCTGCCCAGCGACCATGATAAAACAACTACAAACAATACAAAACACAGCCCTAAGACTCATCTATTTGCTGAACAAATACGATCACATCACAGAGGCATACCACGACTCACACTGGCTCCCAATACAAGCAAGAGTACACTTCAAATTCTATTGCCTACTATTTAAAGCTGTAAACGGAGACAGCCCAACCTACTGGAATAACCGACTAACTCAATCCACCTCAACAGGAGAACCCACTCACTATTCACACAACCTCCAACCAAAAATGTCAAACGAAGAAAACTATATGACAACCTACTGGCCACCAGACCAGCAAAACTAGACAGACAACTCACCAATCTGCTGTCTTCGACCACAGATTACAAATCCTTCAAAAAAGAAACAAAAACCCTACTCTTCAAAAAATACATAAAACCTATTTAACACAACCAGATCCGTCCAAAGCTTCACCTACTATACTTTATCCCAGGACAAGCAGGCAGCATATTCTTAACACATGGGTGACGTCACCGACGGAGCCCTCGGTACGGACCTTTTAACTAGAAGTTTCTAGTTGGCCGCACCGCGCGTGCGCGAGTGCCTTCCCGCCCGACGGAGGAGTGCGTGGTCCCCAGTTTCTTCGTTTCCGCGGAGCGAAGAAGACGCGTGTATTTTTTCAACGGCCGTTGAAATCACTTTTTGCCTTCCCGCTCGCGCTTTTGTTCTAAATTTTTCTTCCTCTACCTTCGGGTTTCCTTTTTCTTTGAATTGCAAAAAAAAAAAAAAAAAAAAACTTTGATTTTTCTTGTTTCTTTCGTTTTTGCCCCGGCGGGGCCTGTTGCCATTATACAGGCCTCGGACTTCGATTTTGCGGAGGCTATCTTCCCCTTCATGCCCCCGCAGGTCGGTTTTAAGAAGTGCCAGCGGTGTGCACGCCCGATCTCCGTTTCTGACCCACACAATTGGTGTTTGCAGTGCCTGGGTCCGGAGCATCGGGCAGATTCCTGCACCCGCTGTGCCACTTTACAAAAACGTACTCTTAAAAACCGAAGAATCCAGCAAACCCTGCTCTTCGGCTCCGAGTCGGCGATGGATTCATCACCTTCAACGGCGGTACCGCAGAAATCGGCACCGTCAAGCTCGACACCGACCGATCCCGCATCGGCGCCACTGGCGCCAGGTAAGCCGGCTAAGAAGCCTTCCTCTTCCCTCGAGCGCCCTCCAGCTACGGTGACGACACCGTCCATACCGGCATCGCACCGGTCCCGTAAACGCTCCGCCCCGATAACGGTGAGTGCCTCGTCATCGGCCTCCTCATCGCCGGGGCGTGGAGCGGCATCCAAGGAACCGAAGAAAAAGAAAGCGGTTCCGATGCCACCCCTAGATGACCGTATTTCGGCCATTCTACAAACTCAGCTTCAGGAGCAGTTGAAGAAACAGCTTGAACAACTGCTACCCTCTATCCTGGCACCGCTCCTTCCGGTACCAGACCGGCCCGAGCCCCGCACCGAGCCCCCGGTGTCCACTCCTTCGGTACCGGTAAACACCTCGATGCCGATCCTTTCGGCCCAACAACTTCCTGATGATCCTGTGGTTCATTCTCAACCCACAGTGGATCCTACTCGGCACCAGGCGGTACGGCACTCTTCTCGGGACCGAGAACGACGCCGATCGTCCTCCCCTGGTACCGTTTCGGTGCGCTCTGGTAAATCTTTGTCCAAGACTCGCCACACCGCACCCTCCACCCCGGTGTCCCGACACGCACCAGAGGTCAGGGATCCTGATTTATGGGAGGAGACTCCTCTCGGTACCGAGGAGGATCCCTCCTCATCTGATGAGGAACCATCGGCACCTGATGCCACCTCTAAACCTGAGCAATCCTCTTTTTCTAAATTTCTGAGGGAAATGTCTGCTGCTCTGTCTCTTCCCCTTGAATCTGACTCCAAAAAGTCCCAAGCCTTTTTAGAAGCCTTAGACTTTGAGCAACCTCCTAAAGAGTTCCTCAAGCTTCCCGTACATGACATCTTACGGGAGACATTCTACAAAAACTTGGAAAATCCCCTCACGGTACCGGGAGCTCCCCGTAAACTGGACAACCTTTACCGTGTCATCCCTATTCCAGGATTCGACAAATCTCAATTGCCCCATGAGTCCCTTCTGGTGGAATCCACCTTAAAAAAGACTCAGGGCTCCAGTGTCTATGCCTCTACCCCTCCTGGCAGAGAAGGTAAGACCATGGACAAGTTTGGCAAGAGACTTTACCAAAATGCCATGCTTGCCAACAGGGCAAACAACTATTCCTTCCATTTTTCCTTTTATCTCAAACACTTGGTCCAGCAGCTGTCTGCCCTCCAGAAGTACCTACCTGAGCGCAAGGTCCCGCTATTCCAGCAGCACATATCTGGCCTTCTCCAAATGCGCAAGTATATGGTCCGCTCGATATACGACTCCTTCGAGCTCACCTCTCGGGCCTCTGCCATGGCTGTAGCCATGCGTCGCTTGGCCTGGCTCAGAGTCTCCGACCTGGACATCAACCACCAGGACCGCCTGGCCAACGCCCCCTGTCTCGGGGATGAGCTTTTTGGAGAGTCACTGGATTCCACCACTCAGAAACTCTCTGCCCATGAGACCAGGTGGGACACCCTGATCAAGCCGAAAAAGAAGGCTCCGCCTGCTCGACCCTATCGGCCTCAATCATCTTACCAGCGGAGGTTCTCAGCCAGGCCACTCAATCCGCCTCCCCAACAATCTCGGCGACCCCGTCAACAGCAGCACCATGCCCAGGCTCGGTCTCAGGCCACTCAACCCTCCAAGCCTCCTCAGCCTGCTAAACAATCTCAGCCCTTTTGACTCTTCTCTCCAGGGCATAGCCAGTCATCCACCCTCGCTGCCTCTTCCACAGCCTATCGGGGGTCGTCTCACCATTTTCTCAAGCCGTTGGGAAGTCATCACGTCGGACCAGTGGGTCCTCAACATCATCCGCCACGGCTACTCTCTCAACTTCCAGACTCTGCCTCCGGACAACCTTCCCGTAGAGTCTGCTTCAAACTCATCTCAAACCCCCCTCCTCCTGAGGGAGGTTCAATCCCTCCTCCTTCTCAATGCCATCGAAGAAGTACCTCCAGATCAAAGGGGGCAGGGATTCTACTCCCGCTACTTCCTGGTACCCAAAAAGACGGGAGACCTCCGTCCCATTCTCGATCTCAGGGACCTCAACAAGTGTCTGGTCAAGGAGAAGTTCAGAATGCTCTCCCTTGCCACGCTCTACCCTCTTCTTTCTCAACACGACTGGCTATGTTCCCTGGACCTCAAAGAGGCCTACACTCACATCTCCATCAATCAACATTCTCGCCGCTACCTGCGGTTCCAGGTACTGCACCACCACTATCAGTACAAGGTGCTACCGTTCGGCCTCGCCTCCTCACCCAGGGTCTTCACCAAGTGCCTTATAGTGGTAGCGGCCTTCCTCAGGTCTCACAACCTCCAGGTGTTCCCCTATTTGGACGATTGGTTGGTGAAAGCACCTACGTCTCCACTTGTGCTACAGGCTACTCATCACACCATCTCTCTCCTCCACCTCCTGGGGTTCGAGATCAACTACCCCAAGTCGCATCTGCTTCCCACCCAGCGACTTCAATTCATTGGAGCAGTTCTGGACACCACGCTAATGAGGGCTTTTCTCCCCTCCGATCGCAAGCAGACCCTGCTCCATCTCTGCCGTCAGGTACTCATGCATCCCTCCATTCCTGCTCGACAGATGATGGTCCTCCTGGGTCACATGGCCTCGACAGTGCATGTCCTTCCTCTGGCTCGTCTCCACCTTCGTACACCTCAGTGGACGCTCGCCAACCAGTGGTCACAGACTACGGATCTTCTTTCTCATCCCATCTCTGTGACATCATCTCTTCAGCAATCTCTCCAATGGTGGTTGAACTCCTCAAATCTTTCCAGGGGTCTTCTTTTCCATCTGCCCCCCCACTCTATGATCATCACCACAGATGCGTCCCCCTACGCGTGGGGAGCTCACCTGGGAGATCTACGCACCCAGGGACTTTGGACCCCACAGGAGCGTCGTCATCACATCAATTTCCTGGAACTCAGAGCCATGTTCTACGCCCTCAAGGCTTTCCAACATCTTCTCTGTCCTCAAGTCCTCCTCCTATGCACAGACAATCAAGTCGCCATGTACTACATAAACAAGCAAGGCGGCACCGGATCTCGCCCCCTTTGTCTGGAGGCTCTGCGCATCTGGACCTGGGCCACGGACCGCAATCTCTTTCTCAGGGCGGTCTATATCCAGGGCGAACAGAACTCTCTGGCCGACAATCTCAGCCGCATCCTTCAACCTCACGAGTGGACGTTGGACCCTCCGACTCTACTCTCCATCTTTGCTCGATGGGGCACTCCGCAGGTGGACCTCTTTGCAGCACCTCACAACCATCAGCTGCCCCAATTCTGTTCCAGACTCTTCTCTCCTCACCGTCTGGCCCCGGATGCATTCCTGCTCAACTGGAGGGATCGGTTCCTCTATGCCTTCCCTCCACTTCCTTTGATGTTGCGGACCTTGTCCAAACTCCGCAAGGACAATGCCACCATGATCCTCATCGCCCCTCGGTGGCCTCGTCAACACTGGTTCTCCCTTCTGCTTCAACTCAGCTCCAGGGAGCCCATTCCTCTTCCTGTGTTTCCTACTCTACTTACACAGCAGAATCAGTCTCTACTACATCCCAACCTGTCTTCCCTCCACCTGACAGCTTGGTTTCTCTCGGGCTGACCTCTCCGGAGAATCTATCTCAACCGGTCCGCCTCATTTTGGACGCCTCCAGGAAACCGGCCACTCTCCAATGTTACCATCAGAAGTGGACCAGATTCTCCTCGTGGTGTCTCCGGCATCAGCAAGAACCCACCTCTTTGGCGGTGGAAACTGTCTTGGAATATTTGCTCTCGCTGTCCAACGCTGGCCTCAAAACCACCTCCATCAGAGTCCACCTCAGTGCCATCACTGCGTTTCACGAGCCTATTCTCGGAAAACCCCTCACGGCTCATCCTCTGGTTTCAAGATTTATGAGAGGGCTCTTCAACATCAAACCGCCTCTCAAGCCTCCTCCCGTCGTCTGGGACCTGAATGTGGTTCTCTCTGCTCTCATGAAACCTCCGTTTGAGCCTCTTGCCACAGCTTCATTCAGGCTTCTTACCTGGAAGGTGCTTTTCCTAATTGCCATCACCTCTGCCAGGAGGGTTAGCGAACTGCATGCACTGGTTGCCGACCCACCGTTCACTGTTTTTCACCTTGACAAGGTTGTTCTGCGTACCCACCCTAAATTCCTTCCCAAGGTGGTCTCAGCTTTTCACCTCAACCAGTCCATTGTGCTTCCCGTCTTCTTCCCTAAGCCTCACTCGCATCCTGGAGAACAGGCGTTGCACACGCTGGATTGTAAGCGTGCCCTTGCTTACTACCTTGATCGTACCAGAGCTCACCGAACATCCCCTCAGCTCTTTTTGTCTTTCGATCCCAACCGTTTGGGCCGTCCTGTCTCCAAACGGACACTTTCAAATTGGCTTGCTGCCTGTATTGCCTTCTGTTATGCTCGGGCCGGTCTCTCTCTGGAAGGATCTGTCACGGCCCACAGAGTCCGAGCTATGGCTGCTTCTGTGGCTTTCCTCCGTTCCACGCCCATCGAGGAAATCTGCAAGGCGGCCACTTGGTCCTCAGTTCACACGTTCACTACTCACTACTGTCTGGATGCGTTCTCCAGACGGGATGGACACTTCGGCCAATCTGTGTTACAAAATTTATTTTCCTAATGGCCAACCATCCCTCCTCCCTCTTTGTTAGCTTGGAGGTCACCCATGTGTTAAGAATATGCTGCCTGCTTGTCCTGGGATAAAGCACAGTTACTTACCGTAACAGGTGTTATCCAGGGACAGCAGGCAGATATTCTTAAGTCCCACCCACCTCCCCGGGTTGGCTTCTTAGCTGGCTTATCCTAACTGGGGACCACGCACTCCTCCGTCGGGCGGGAAGGCACTCGCGCACGCGCGGTGCGGCCAACTAGAAACTTCTAGTTAAAAGGTCCGTACCGAGGGCTCCGTCGGTGACGTCACCCATGTGTTAAGAATATCTGCCTGCTGTCCCTGGATAACACCTGTTACGGTAAGTAACTGTGCTATCTACTCCTTATCAAATCTAAAATGTTCAAATTACCCATTATGTATTACCTAATTTCACGACAATCCATATGTAATCCACATATATTTTATAATATCATGACAATTCTTATGTAATCCGCCTTGAACTGCAAGGTAATGGCGGAATAGAAATCACTAATGTAATGTTATGTAAAGTATTATCATATGCCTTACATATTACTACCCTTTTGAGTTCCTAAAAAAGTCAATTTAAATTTGGTTTCATAAATATACAGGTTACAGAATATGGAATTCATCAGTATATTAGGTCTCATGGCAGGAGCAGTAAAGTAGGTCCCATGACTGATTCAGAACTATGGCTCAGATTCACTAAAGATAGTGACTCAATCGCTGTTGGCTGATTCTCTGGCCAATTTTCAAACAACGATTGATTCACTATCAAGTTTGCATGCAAATGATTTGCCCAAAGGTGCAAATCATTTCCATGCAAACTCACCAACTAAATCGCTCAGTGAGCAATTGAGACATGCGCAGAGCCCTGACAGTAGTGACATTACACACACAAAATATCTGCCCAATAAAAAAGAAAAAGAAAAGTCATTGTTTTGGCCAATTAGTGGCTTCCTTAGGCTCCTCCCTAAGGAAGTCCCTGATTGGCTCAGATGCCTTAGGTCCAAGGTGCCTAAGCCAATCTTTTATCAATACAGTTACAATATACTTCATTCTAAAGCAACAAAAAGAAATTATTTCTTCCTTTTGTTGTTTCTGCTTTGATCATCACCTCTTCACTCTTCTTTCTATATCACATCTGCTCTCTCTCCCTTCCATGCATCATCCGCCCTCTCTCTCTCTCTCTCTCTCTCTCTCTCTCTCTTTCTCTTCCATATGGCATCTTCCCTCTATGTCCCTTCCATAAACTGTCTATCATGTGCTCCTTCTCTCCTTTGTACATAATTTCATTTCAGCTTCATCCCCTCTCTATTTTTCTGTCTCCACCCCCTCCTCTATGCTCTGGCATCTCTCTCTTCTCCTTTCCTTCCTTCCTACCTAGTCCACCCAATGGTCTGGCATCTCTATCTCCTCCCTTCTCTCCCCTCCCTCCATGTCTTGGCATATCTGTCTTCTCCTATTCTTCAATCTCTCTTCCCCCCCCTCCAGGCTCTGGCATCTCCTCTCCTTCCTTTCCCTCTGGTCTGGCATCTGTCTCCTTCTCTTCCCTTCCCTCCCCCCATGCCCTGGCATCTCTCTCCTCTCCTTCCCTTCCATCTCTCTCTCCCCTCTATTATCTGGCATCTCTTCTCCTTCCTTCCTTTCCCTGCCTCCTTCCTTTCTCCTGGTCTGGTATCTGTCTCTTCTTCTCTTACCTTCCCTCCCCCATGTCCTGGCATCTCTTTCCTCTCCTTCTCCTTCCCCTTCATTATCTGGCATCTCCTCTCATTCCTTTCATCTGGTCTGACATCTGTCTCCGTCCCTTCCCTCCCCCATGCCCTGCACATGCATGGATGCCCCTTCCCGACGCAATTTTGAAGGGAAGCTTTTCAAAACCTGGACAAAGTGCCAGGTTTTGAAAAGCCGTCCGGACCCCTGGACATGTCCTCAAAATGTCTTGAGACATGTCTTGAGAAATCCAGATATCTGGTAACCCTATTGTAACAGCAGGGAAGACCTGTTCCTAACGATTGCTTTTTTGAACAAGTGCTAGGCACCGTTCCTCTCCCCCTTTACCAGCAATTCTTCACACAACTAGCATGCGTATAATTTGTATGCTATTGTGCTGAGCATCGCTAGTAAAAAAAAACAAAAAAAAAAACCCACTCCACTCCCACTACCTTGTTTTTTACCCTGCTGTCTGGAGTTTTGTGCATCTGGCCCTCAGCCATTTATTACTTGAAAAAGCTAAATTTACTTCTATGTTATTGCATGATACTATTTTTAAAAACCCCATCAGTAATGCACTACATCTCAGGAATGTCTAAAGATTTTCTCTTTTTCTTTTTGATAGAGAGTTCCCCCTCCCCCTAAGCAGCTGATTTGTTTTGATAGTCTTATAGGGTTATGAGGATTTTCAAGTAAAAATAGTGTCAAGTCAGTTCAATGTTGGTGAAATTCTGAAAAGACCTGTTTCTTTGAAAACTTTGTGCTATATAATTTTCAGGAAGATGTTTCCAGCATTCAATTTATCATGTGATCCTCAACTACAGAGATGGCACTGTGATATAATTTGATTTTCTTGGGATTAGCTGGTGAAAATCAATGTAACTGCATGACTAATTTACACAGCACACATCACTGTCATTGTGTGCTTCTAAATATATATTTCCCTTCCTGATGCCATACCTAGTCTCTGTCTAGTCTCCTCTGATTTAGCTTTCCTTCCCTGCTGCTAAGGACTGTCTGTACTTGTTCTATGTTTTCTTGAATTCCAATAGTACTTTGGCTTCCAGCACCTTCATGGTTGGAGGGTATAGTTTCAATATACATCTCAGATATGTGGTAAGGTGCATGATAAGAAGCCTGAGTGATTTTGACCACATGTGAATATAGGGGTAAAAAAAAGATTATCTGGGCTGCTTTTTTTTTTAAATAAAATTGATCTATATATGTTTTCTTTCACCATTCTCTTGCTTTGGCATTTTAAAAAGCCTGACTAGGGTAGAGCTAACAAGATGATGCAAAATGTCAAAATGTATATATATTGTTGTAGTTTGCAATTTCAAAATGACTTTGTTTTGACTATCCATCAACCAATCAGATATATGCATTTTAAATTACCATGCAAATAGCTCTGCCAAATAACAGCGCACTATAACTTCTGTTTACACTGACTGTGAACTATTACACTGAAGATACTGCTTGGAAAATGTGTGATGTCCTGCTGATATTTTGCTCACCATTGAAATGGAAAACAAGATTGATTTGCCTCAGTTGGCTCTCTTGCCTCAATCTTAAATAAATGAGCAAATGAAAATGTCTGCTCATGACATGCTCTCTGTTGGTCAAAAAAATTTCAGACTTCTGTTTAGACGTCTCATTCTCCTTCTCTGTCATACACTCTATAAATAGTTCAGATGGCAAGCCTACATGTGATCTCTTTGGGGTATAAGTAAAAGAGGTTATCATGCTTGTTAAAGCCATTCACCATGTGCCACAAAATTTTGCATGTTATCCATGGGATAGCTTATCATGTACAGAAATTGACTCCCTCACATATAATCAATGTTAACCTAAAATCTGCATTTAAACAAAGCATAATTAATCCTCCAGATTTTATATATGGCACCCTGATTTGCATGTTCAAATTATACAAATAAATTAACTGAGCGATGAGCACTTAACTTTCAATAATTGAGTGTTAACTAGTTATTGAAGTTCATCTGGCTATGCACCATTCTATAAGGCATGGTTCCTAACTTCACTAGCGCACAACTCAAAACAGGACTTGGCCATTGGTGTGTCAGGAGTATTCCAAAGTTGCGCACTGTGACAAACGGACGTCTTTCCCAAGGTTTGCCACAGGGAAATTAAGGAAAGTATATAAACCCCAGTGCAGAAGGGCTGACCAGGTCAGTGCCCAGGACAATAAACCAGCTGACTACCTGGTGAGTGACAATGAAATGGAAATAGAACAGGAAGGCTTAGACTTACCTGAAGCAGTTCCAGAGCCAGGCAGGAAGAAGCTGCCTTGCTATTGTCCATTGCCTGTAAGGCAGAAAGCTCATAGGCAGTTTCCCCTCAGAGGAACGGCATGGGCTGAGGAAGGAATTCCCTTCCCCCATCCAAAGCCAAGGGGGAGTGGTTCTTCCACTCAGCTTAAAGCCAGGCTCGTTAGAGAGCAGAGGGAGGAAGGAGGAGGAGCAGAACGAGGCTTGGCAGTAGAGCAGAGGCAGGACGGGGCTGAGCAGTTCCTCAGCACTGACTGGGAAATGACTGAGGAACAGGCTGGTAATTTGGCCACTGAATTCCTTCCCCCAGAACCCATGGTGTTGGAGGAAAGTGGGGCTATACAGGAAAGCTGGCCAGAGGAAATGGAGAGCTGAATATCCTGAAAAGGTCTGTGAACAGAGCTTTGTTTTGGCTGTATTTCTCTGTTGGCTCTTTGAACTAATGACTGTGGGAGTTACTAGGGAAATAATCCTGTACTGCAATTTCACCTGTTGGTTTGCTGAAATTGATAAAGGATACAGTAACCTCCTCTTCAGGTTATGGTCTCAGCTGAACCAAACGCCATGCTGGCTAGTTTAAAGCCCAGAATTTCCTGACTTCCACACTCCTGGAAGTGCCCAGCTGTTAAGATAGTGCCTTAGCAACTAACTAATTCAATTAGTCTGCCTGCCTCGTAGGAAGAAGGAAATTAACCCTCTCAGGGAAAAGCCTGCTCGGGACTAGGGAGAAAGTTCAACCCAGCTAGAGAGAGTGAATGCACTGCAGGACAGCACAACATATTCCTCAGTCAGGAACAGGAATGCCTCTTCTGTCAAAGCTACAGGAGAAAGTTATTTGTGTTAACTGTTTCCCTGCCTAGCCTCATGGCATATTAAGGACTGTATGTGTTTTACCAATCAAGTCCAGAGCTTCTTGCTTGGTGACCAGGAATGAAATGAACTTTTTTGGTTGTTTTTGTATGATGTTCATGCTACCAGGAAAACCTGGAGCGGCACAGTAATTCCACGGCCGGTGGCCGAATAAAAGCTTATGTTTTCACCAAGGCCATTCTGACAAATTGTGATTTTTTTCAAAATCCTTGGAGAATAAGCTTAGTGGGGCATTTGCCAGCGACTACCAACTTGAAAGGTGACCCTAATTCTAAAGGGACCACGCCAGTAACAAGCTTCATGTCACTACCCGACGGCTCAAGGTGTTCTCAGAGAGCGTGGGTGTGACAGCACAGAGTTACAGAATAGTGTCTCAGTATGCCTCATTTGAGAGCCAGCATTTATACAAGGTTTCAGCAAGAGAAAATCCAGTGCCTACAGTTTGACATGAGAATCAGCAGTAAGCATTATTCTATAAAGAGTATGCATTCTTTTATAGAATAATGCTAGTTTTAGCCATCCATTTTGGAGCACTATTTATATGCATTTAAAGGGCAATTCTATAACTGGGGGCATGCAGTTATATGCATTTTGTGTGTGTTAAGTGGTGCCCTAACTGGAAATCACGTGTAAAAGGGAGCATATAAGCATTATAATGTTTAACCTTAAGGTAGCACAACAGCGAAGGGGTGTACACATGGGATGAGCATGGCAGGATGTGGGTGTGTCTCCTACTTACATGTGCAGCTCATAGAATACTCACTGCAGGGCACACTTAGGCATACCAACTTATGAACGTCATAGAACTGCCATAGGTGGGTGGGCCTCAATGTAGGCATGTTGATGCTGACTTACCCTAAGATTCTATAATGGAACCTTGGAACTAAGATGTCCATTTAGAACTGGTAGCCAGCATGTGGTACTGAGGCACCAAGTTAAAAAATTACCCCTATAAGTCCTGTTTCAGGCTGTCATCAGACCTAGCTCTTATGAAACATGGCTTCTCATAAAATTAGGGCTGGATATTTGATACTCACCTGGCAGCTCTTATCCTAGAAGTGGCTTCTACTGGGGCAAGGGGACTCTTTTTCTAGGTCCTAGGCAGAAGAATGTGTACACCTGACTACAAGTTGGTTAAAGAAAGTCGCAGGGTAGCTGGATTGGTGTTCTAGTATAGATTTATTGAAAATATATAGAAGGAGAAGAATCAGAGATGCAGTTTCCCTTACAGAAAATTTTCCACAGCTGAATCTAGAAATAAGCAAGATCTGAGTCTGCAATCTCTAGGAATTTAAATCAGTCCCCAAGTCTAATCAAGTTTCAAGTTTTATTTAAATTTGATGGTTCGCTTAATATTTCTAAGCGAATTACATAAAATGTACAATTGGGGTAAAACATTTAAAATATTAATAAAATTTCTACAATAAATAAAATAAATAAAATAAAACAATAATGTTTCTTGCTGGTTCTTGGGATCTCTTCAGATCTCTGAATAAATCAATCCTCTTTTAGGAATTCTCTTCTCATAATTTGGATTCAGTGGCTGCTCCCTCGGACTCTCCCTGTTTTCTTCTGTCATACCTTTTAGTATCTTGGAGTAACCTCCTTCAGCTTCTCCATTGGGAAAGCACCATTTTGGGAAGTATCTGTACCTCCTTTTCCTTTTTGTTTCATTCAGTAATCAACTATATGTATCTCTACTTTTAGAACCTGAGAAATTCCCAGTTTCTTCAGACACCAAGGAGCAGACTGAAATCTACTTCCCATCAATGATAATAAAACCCTAAGCGCACATGCACACTCCTACCTCCATGATCCCTGCCTCCATGATCCGTAGCTCCATGGCAGAGTAGGCAGAGACATGGTAGTAATGGCTAGTGCACGGGTGGTGGTTTTCAGCGCGTGCACGGTGCTAATAAACCCCAGCTGCGCATGCACACTTGAAACTCCATGCCTCTGCATGCGCAGTAGAATAGAACTCCCGAGCAAGGGAAGCATCTCAACGCAGTGGCAGCAGGAACCGCCAAGCAGGGAAGCTTCTCAGCGCAGTGGAACTGCTGAGCAGGGAGGAACCGCCGAACAGGGAAGTGTCTCAGGGCAGTGGCAGCAGTCCTGACCTGCCAACCCCCCATTCCTTACCCAAAGCAGCAGTGGCAGTGCTGTAAACAGGCTGTTCGCGGCAAACCCTGGCATGGCTATTCCTCTGCCGCATCACTATGAATGCGGTAGAGGAAAGGCCCTGTCGGGGCTGGCCGCGAACAGCCTGTTTACAGCGCTGCCACTGAAGAAAGAAAGAGAGACTTACAGCCATACAGGGGGCAGGGAGACAGAAAGAAAGAAAGACGGGGCAGGGAGAGAGACAGAAAGAAAGAAATGGGGCAGGGAGAGAGAGAAAGAAAGATAGAAGGGGCAGAGAGAGAGAGAAACAAAGAAAGAAAGAAAGACGGGGGCAAGGAGAGAGACAGAAAGAAAGAAATTCTACACTTCTATTCTAGCACCTGTTAATGTAATGGGCTTAAACACTAGTAAAAGTAATAAATAAATAACAGCAAAGGAGAAAGGACTCTTTTTTCACTACATTTCCATCCTAATTCTCTAAGAATTTAAAATCAAACCAATGAAGTGTTCAGAAATTTTCACTCAATGAAAATCCACTTATCAATAGTAGAATAGGAAAGAGAAAATCTGTACTCGCATCTGAACCCAAAATGTCTACTGGGAAACAGAGTGATCCTGTTAGAACCCATGTATTAAGGATCCCACACTATTAAAGGAAAAGTGAACTATTGCCATTGGTATGCTTTCAATTCATGGCATAACCTCTAATCTATTTGATATTTCCATGCTTTATTAAAATAGTGAATCCTAAGGGGTCACAGCATGTAAATTAGACTTTAGCAGGCATGCATGATGTAGTGTCAAATGCTGTCCTCCTGATGATATTTCACAGTTGACTGTTATAAAATTAAATTTAACACCTGTCTTGGAGCAGGTGTTTAATTTTTAACATACAAGCTGTCTTTCAAGTTCCCACATGCTATAGCCTAAAGAGGACTGTATATTGTTTGTGATTGCACGCTATCTGTAATTTGTCTTTTGTGTTAGGAAGGTTTAAAACAAGCTCCCATCCTGTTTAGGGGAGAGCGCGGCCAAATCGGCCGAAGCCGTTGCAGAGATGGGGGTAGGAAGAAGGGTTAGAGAGAGGCAGAGAGGGGCAGGCCAGGATAGGGGAGGGGAGGGGCAGGGTGGAGGGCCAATCAAGGAAGAGCAGAGATAGGAGAGGGAGAGAGGATAGCGGAGGGCAGAAGAGAAGTCACCCCTTTTGAAACCGGCACCGGAACCCGTGATTGGGATCATAGGCACAGCATATGAATAACAGAGATATACCTTCACATAGGTTAGGAAAAAGGGGTATGTCTCCTTGCTTGGACGGTGGGGAGGCCAGGCCATGGTATTCACAGCAAAGTACAGCATATGGGTCAGGCTGGGTCAGGGTGAGCAGTAGGAAGCTTGTACGGCACCCCACAATGTGAGCTGATGAAGAGGCATATGCTGTGCCTGATCATGTGGTCGTTATATTGCATACTAGTAACAAGTGATATGTACTATAGTGGTATGTTATCTTCATATATTCAGTCTTGATGTAAAGTTGATTATTGTTCATGATTTGATGTACTGTCCAGTTGATTACGGTTCATGATTTGTTGTATTGTGCAGTTATGGCTGCGGCCAAAATAAATTCCACACTTGTTGACGAATACTGTAGTATTGGTATTGTCTTGTGATTGGTGGGGGGGTGGGATAGAGCAACAAGTGCTGAGTGCACGATTTGGTCCATTGTATTTGTATTGCCATCCAGGTTTATTTACATTTCTTATATACTGCTTCTATTTGAAGTGGTTTACATTTGGGTACTCTAAGTATTTCTCCCTATCTGTCCCAGCAGGCTCACAATCTAACTACGGAAGATTAAGTGACTTGCCCAAGGTCACGAGGAACACCACGGGGATTGAACCCTATTCACTTCATTTTCTGACAATAGCATCTGCAATAGTTTTATCAAGGTATGAAAGCAAATGCATTACTTTTCCCAGCTTTTCATGCTAAAGTTGAAAGGGGATAGATTCCATACAAACATAAGGAAGTTCTTCTTCACTCAGAGAGTGGTAAAAACTAGAATGCTCTTCCGGAGGCTGTTATAGGGGAAAACACCCTCCAGGGATTCAAGATAAAGTTGGACAAGTGAACGTATGCAGGTGA
The DNA here is from genome assembly GCF_902459505.1 of Geotrypetes seraphini. Classification (NCBI taxonomy): domain Eukaryota; kingdom Metazoa; phylum Chordata; class Amphibia; order Gymnophiona; family Dermophiidae; genus Geotrypetes; species Geotrypetes seraphini. The sequence goes on along the minus strand of NC_047084.1, from coordinate 45,626,871 downwards.
GGCTGGACTCATTTAGAGCACTGGTCTTTGTTCTGGGGGCCGCCGCGTGAGCGGACTGCTGGGCACTGTTTTGGCAATTCCCCTGATGAAGCCTGTAATGGTGAAACGGGGGCCCCGTTTGAACTGCAGTGCTGTTTTCACTATTTCACAGATAAGTGTTGTTTTTCAGTTTATGCACTATCATTGAAAGTGGGATTTTTTTGAATGATAGACACATTTAGAATTTAAAATCTAATTAAATAACTTATCTAAAAAAAGTATTTATAACATTTAAAATTATAGTACATTCTTTGGTACAAGGCAGTGATTGAGATTCTGACCTGCTATATGTACGCAGCTGAATACTGCTTGAATGTAAGGTCTCTGAGGCTTGTCTCGAAAAAGTTGGAAATTACTACTTGCCATATAATCGTAGCATGGAATTTTGCTACTATTTGGGTTTCTGCCAGGTACCTTTGACCTGGATTAGCCACTTTAGAAACAGGATACTGGGCTAGATTGGACCATTGATCTGAGGCTATTCTTGTGTTCTTAAGTGATATCAGAACAATGAAACACTATACTATAAGAGTGCATGCAGTGGCTTAACAAGGGAGGGAGGCACCTGGGGTGGTGGTGCTTGGTATCGCCATGCCTTGTGCCCCTCCAGTAACTATAGAAAAATAGACAAATATAGTACAGATATATATTTTCCACCGTTTGAGCACCCCCATATGCCTCTTGAAAGGTTTGCCAGCACGAGTAGCATCTTCTACTTCCTGCTTGTGCCAGCTTTGCTTCCCTTCTGACATCATGTCATGGTCCTGCGATCAGGAAATGACTTCAGGAGAGAGTTGAGGACGTTGTAAGCAGGAGGTGGAAGATGCTGCTCACGCCAGCAAACATTTCAAGAGGTACACGAGGAGTGGAGAAGAAGAGAGGTGCAAGTGTCCCCGCCAATATGGTGCATGGGGTGGTCTGCAACCCCCCTTATTATATCACTCCCCTCTCTGCATTAAAGCAGTTGGGTACATCATGCATTACTAGCAGTATTATAGCAGGATACAGAGTCTTCATCTAAGGCCCACTATCTTTTAAAGAGTTGAAATGTCCTTATGGAACTTGTCCTTAAAGAGGCACCCCCCAGGAATATGGCCTTTTAAAACATATTGCAAAATCTGCCTCGAGGCAAGCTCCAAATCACCCTCTATCCCTTTCCACATAGTAACGAAGGAACCACTGGTTTCTAATGGGGCACTATCCTAGACTCATCCTAGGTCTCTAAATTCAACCTCAGGAACAAATCTGGGAAGGATATGTTCCCCACCAACCCAGGAAATTTGATTGTTAATATGGGAATTGGAGGCCTGCCATGATTAACGTGACCATTTATTTTTTTCATCAAAACGGGACATCTATTAATATTCAGTCCCACCCCCAACACCGCCCTAGCCACACCCCAATCCCGCCCTAGCCCCGCCCCAGCTCCGCTCCCAATTTATTCCATTCATTTTTCATGTACACATAATATCTTATTAATTCATAATGGTAACCATAAATTAAAAAAAAAACCACAAAGCATATTATACGTAGAGAAAATGTTAATTATTGTTTATATTTGAGGGTTTTTCAAAGATGTCAAGGCAGATGATTTTAAAATATGCAATCTCACCTCAGTAACTATAGAAAAATAGACAAATATAGTACAGATATAAATTCTCAAAATGGACACATTTTGATAACTAAATTGAAAATAAAATCATTTTTCCTGCCTTTGCTGTCTGGTGATTTCATGAGTCTCTTGTTGCGTTTCCTTCTGACTGTGCATCCTTTCTTTCATTTCTTTCTTTCTGCATTTAGACCCAACAATTGTCCCTTTCTATTCCCTCCCTCCTTCCTTCCTATGTCCTCAGTGTCTCCTTCCTATGTCCTTAGTGCCCTTTCCTGTGTCCTTAGTGCCCTCAGTGCCTCCTTCCTAAGTCCTTAGTGCCCCTTCCAATGTCCTTAGTGTCCTCAGTTCCTCCTTCCTATGTCCCCTTCACTGCCTTCCAGCCTTTGTCTCCACCCCCTCCCCTATGCTCTGGCATCTCTCTCTTCTCCTTTCCTTCCTTCCTTCCTACTCCACCACATGGTCTGGCATCTCTATCTCCTTCCCATCTCTCTCCTCTCCTTCCATCTCCCCCTCCCACTTCATTATCTGGCTTCTCTTCTTCCTTTCTCTCCTTCCTTCCTCCTGGTCTGGCATCTGTCTCCTCCCCCTCCCCCCCTATACCCTGACATCTCTCCCCCCCCCTCCATGGTCTGGTAGCCCCTTTCCCTCTCTCCCATGGTCTTGGCATCTCTTTCCTCTCCTCTCCCTTCCCTGGTCTTTCTTTTCCCCTCTTTCTCCCCAATTGGGTGCAGCAGCAGCACTTCTCTTCCCCTATCCCCTCCCCAATTGGGTGCAGCATCAGTTTTTCTCTTCCCCCCTTGGGTGCAGCAGCTTTTCTCTTCCCCCTCCCCCCCCTTGAGTGCAGCAGCAGCAGCTTTTCTATTCCCCCCTCCCCCCTTGGGTGCAACAGCATCATTTTTCTTCCCATCCTTCCCATCGGCAGAGTCACAAGCTTCCCTCCATCACTGACCTATCTTTCATAGGTCAGCGATGGAGGGAAGCTTATAACTTGCTGCTCTTCCTTGCTTTGGGCCTTCCTCATTGACAGGTCCTGCCTTCACGGAAACAGAAAGTAGGCAGGAGTGAGACCCGGCAGCAAGGAAGGCCCGAAGCAAGTTGTAAGCTTCCCTCCGTCGCTGCCCATAGTGAACTCCTGCTCCGAGGCTCTAACGTGTGCGTGCCAGCTTCCCTTCTCTTCTCCTCCCCCCGGGACATAACTTCCGGTTTCGGAGGGAAGAGAAGGGAAGCCGGCATGCACACATTAGAGCCTCACAGCGTGGGTCCAATTTGAATGCTGGAGTCAGCCCGGGAAGGAACATCAATGGCAGCAGCAGGATTAGGGCGCAGAGAACACGGTGGCAAGCAGGCGCAGAGAACACTGCGGGGTTTGGCGCTGAACCGACTGTCCCCTTATCCTCGCGCACAGCTTCGGGATGCTGTCCCTGAAAATGGGACATTTCGGCATCCTGAAATGGTGGCTCGGGACAACGCGATGGTCGGACCAATAACGGGACTGTCCCGTTGAAAACGGGACATATGGTCACCTTAGTCATGATGGGAGTTTTGCCATATTTTCAAAAAAGGCCAGAGGCCTTGGAAAATGTGATTTGTTAGAACTTTCTCCACTGGGAGAGCAGGGTGGTTGCTGCATGGTAAAGGGAACTTTTTTTTTTCTGGGAACAGCCATTGGGAGAAGTTAACTGTACCTCTGGATATAAATAATATGACTTGACACCATTAGTGAAATTCATGACATTTGATTTTCTTACATACCTTTGCATGCATTTACACACAGCTTAATAAATGAAGACTTTTGTGCATTCTGTTAATTGTATTGTATCTTGTTTATAATAACTTTAAAGGCACACTGTCTTTTCCTGTCACATGTTGAAGGCCAAGGCAAGATGTGACACCATTGGAGCACTGCTAGTACAAAGGCCTAGTAAATCTTGTGCACGTCTAATGTTGCAACTTAACAGGTTGCACAACTGGTTTTAAGAAAGGTTTGGACAATTTCCTGAAGGAAAAGTCCAGAGTCTGTTATTGAGAAAGACATGGGGGAAGCCACTGCTTGCCCTGGATTGGTAGCATGGAATGTTGCTACTCCTTGGGTTTTGGCCAGGCACTAATGACCTGGATTGGCCACCATGAGAACGGGCTACTGGGCTTGATGGACCATTGGTCTGAACCAGGAAAGCTATTCTTATGTTTTTAACTGTCATTCAATGAAGTAAAACAACACTACAACCCATACACCCTTCCAGTCACTGATTACCTTATTGACTGCCTCTCTCTTTTCCACACAGTGTATGGCTATTGTGGGCAGAGTGGTCTGGAAGACAATGTAGTCAACACTTTTAGTTACTGCTAACACACAAAACAATTCTCTGACATCTTTTCAGTACAATGAGGCTGATAATGCAAGTCACATTTCAAAGCCAACATATCCTAACTACCTCATCATACACACATTTCATGCTTTTTCTACTCTGTTTAGCCTCCTGTGGTTGACATCTTCATCATTTGAATACAGTTTCAAATATCTAGACCTTGTAAATGCCAAATAGCTTTTTACCACATCCCTTTGGCTCACTGTGACTATCTGCGGTAATGTGAGCACTGAACCTACAGTACCTGCCAGGCCCTGCAATATTTCTCTGCACAACAGAACACAAGCTTTACAAAAGCTTTACGTTTGTCCTCGTATTGATAAAATTAAGGTTCAACTTAAAAAGGAGGTAAAAGGCTTTTCTTCTGCCCATAAATAATTTACTGAAATTTTTGAATATACAGAAACAAAACAATACAAATAACAATAATACTAATAATACAAGATATTATAAATATAATTAGTCCTGGAATGTTATACAAGCTCATAGAATTTTTTCCCACATATTGTGAAATGTTGATATTCAACCACCATAACTACAAAAGGGATGCTATATATTATGAAATTTCTTCAAGTTTCCACATCTAATAGCAAACATTTTTTCATATTTGACATATAAGCACAATATATTTCACCAATTAACATAATCTAATTTTGAAAATTCTTTCCAATTGTTTGTATAGATTTAACAGTTATCATTATTACATTTGTTAATAATTGTCCTTTATAAGCTTCTAATTCAAAACGCGAACCATGAGCACCAAGAACTATTATTTGAAGTTATATAGGTTCAGATATGGAGACTATTTTAGATATAGTTGACCATATTTTACCCCAGTAAACAGACCACATAAGGACACGAAAAAATCATGTGCTCTAAAGTTCTAACTGCTGACTTACACGACCAGCAAAGATTCTGTCAATTAGAATCTATTTTAGATAATTTCAGAGGAATCCATAAAGCTTTATGCAAAAGAAAAAAATGAGACTGTACCATACTTGCCGAATGCAGCGATTTTGAAACAGATAACCAAATCCTTTTCCATTGTGTCTCATTCAATGTTATATTCATATCCAACTCCCATGTGCTTTGCAACCCCTTAGGTTGCCTACAATTAATTGTTTTAAAACGCTTATACCAACAAGAAGCTGCACCTTTTTTATTCAACAAGGAAACAAACTGCAATTTGAGTTGAATGAAAAATTACATTTTGGGACATTTCATTCTTAAGTTTAACAAATGGTGTCATCCATAATGGAGTACGAGCTGATAAAGACTCTTCAAATTTAAACCAAGCAGGAAATAACGACAATTGATCTGAAAGCAACCACTTTGAACTTAGACGAAGAATAAAAGCTAAATGATATTCGTAAAAGTTGGAAAATTGACTCCTCCCATATCTTTATCACCCTTCAATTTTTTAAAGCTTATCGTAGGAGATAACATTCTCTCAAGCATATTGTAAACTAACCTATCCAAGATAACAGGTAACATACTAAGGGCTAGATTCACTAAGCCCACGGATCCGATGCAATTCGTGGCCGGGGGCTGATTCACGAAGTGTCCTCATACAAATTATTGCAATCGGAGGCATGCCTCAAACCTACTACATGGATCGCTGAAGAGTGATCCCGATGCATGCGCAGACCATCTTCTTTGCCTGTAGATCTAAACTAAACCTTAGGCTTATATACCGCATCTTCTCTATAACAGTAGAGCTCGGCATGGTTTACAATAAATTAGAAAGGAGAACAGATACACTATGGATTTGGAATAGTATGGAGAGGAGCGGAATTTACAACTTTGAAAATAGCCAAGTTTTCAGATATTTTCAAAATGGTTGAAAAGAGCCTAGATCGCGCAGTTGAATACGAGAATTATTCCACAGCTCAGTAATTTTGAAAAGTAGAGACTTCCCTAGTTTGCCAATGTAGGTAATGCCTTTCAATATAGGAAAGGACAATTTAAATTTTTGAGTAGATTTGGTAATATCAGATCTTGCAGAATTCCAAGACAGGGAAATTAAAGAAGGAAGGATGCCATGCAAGATCTTAAATATTAAGCAGGCACATTTAAAATAAACCCTAGAAATTATTGGAAGTCAATAAAGTTTTTATAGGAGCGGAGAAACATGATAAAATTTACTTTTTGCAAAGATCAGCCTAGCAGCAGTATTCTGGATCAGTTGAAGTCTTTGAAAGCTTTTGTGGTCAAGCTTAAATAGACCGAATTACAATAATCCAGCCTCGAAAGGATGATTGATTGAACAAGGAAAGCAAAGTGTTGTTGATGGAAACAGGATCTCACTTTCCTTAACATATGGAGACTAAAAAATCATTTTTTTTAACCAGAGAATTAAGATGGTCATTGAATGAATGTGTTGAATCTATAATGACACCCAGAACTTTACTAGAGAATTCAATCTGCAGTGAGGATCCTGAAGGCATCAGAATGAACAAAGGTAGCTGCTCTAATTTGGGGCCAAGCCAAAGTAACTTTGTTTTGGATTCGTTCAGTTTCATTTGTACAGAAAGGGCCCAAGACTGAAGTTTCATTATACATTATTTTATATTCCCAACAAGGTTAGTGAGATTCGAGTCTATCTTAAGGAGAACAAAGATTGTCATCTGCGTACGTAAACAGTGTTTCATAGGGGGATAAATGAAAAAGCTTCAAAATAGTCATGTAGATGTTGAAAAGGGTAGAACAAGGCTGCTGACATCAATATTTAAAAAGGAGATAGAGCATATTTTAAACTAGAAAGTGGGGGGAAGGCCAACAGTCACTCAAAAGAGCATGGTTCAGAAGAAGATATTTTTAAAGATACTACCATAAAAAGGAAGACAGAACCTCTTGAAAGCAAGATTGCAATACAGGCCACAGTACACCAGGTTTCCTTAAATTCAGAGCAGGCTAATTTTGAAGATTGCCAACTGTTGAGGAAATTGTAAATAGATATGACAAACATTGTTTGAAATGTCTGTATGCAAATTCCAGAAGCCTAAGAAACAAGATGAAGATTTAGAATATATTGCACTAAATGGAAGATTAGCTTTTTACCTTCGATAATCTTCTTTTAGTCCCTGTAGGATTCCATATGCTAGGTATTCAATCCCAACCCACAATCTGGGAGTTGCAGAAATCCAACACTTTTCTGAGTACATACTCTTCCCCCCAGTGGCGTACCTAGGGTATGTGGCACCCGGGGCCCATAATTTTTTTGACACCCCCCCCATGTAAAAAAATTTTTTTTTTGTAATAACCATGAAACTGAATAAATGGTCATAATAGAAACAGGCAGTGAAAATTTTCTTTTATTGAACCTCATATATGTAACCATTATTCCAAACATACCATAACATAACATAAATTATGTCTGAATTGTCATGACATCAGAAGTACATATGGAGTAGTTGCAGGTGATGCTTGGGACAGTTCTGATTGTGTTAGTTCAGTTTTATGTGTTTTTGAATAGAAGGGTTTTTATTTCTTTTTTGAAGGTTTTGTAGTTTGTGGTCGAGGTCAATAGGTTGTAGAGTTGGGGGTCGAGTGTTGCAGCTCGAATGGCTAGGAGATTGTCGAACTGTTTTTTTCTTTTGATGTTTTTGGTTGGAGGGTGTGTAAATGGTGCGTGAGTTCTCCTATGTCTGGTTGAGGTGGATTGAATTATTTAGCTGAAGAATTAGTTACCCCCCCCCATTCCACACACATTAATTCTCTTCCATTTTTGTTCCCATTATAAAAAACATTGATAAGTTCTCAGAAAAAAAATACATTAAAAGAAGAAGTGAAAACAAAGGCCCCTACAGATGAGAACATAACATAAGAATAGCCTAACTGGGTCGGACCAATGGTCCATCATGCCCAGTAACCCATTCTCATGGAAGCCAATCCAGGTCACTAGTACTTGGTCAAAACCCAAAGAGTATCAACATTCCATGCTACCGATCCAGGGCAAGCAGATATTTCCCCCATGTCTTAATAACAGACTATGGACTTTTCCTCCAGGAATTTGTCCAAATCTTTCTTAAAACCAGCTACGCTATCTGCTTTTACCATAAATTCTGGCCACTTCATTTTTAAGCTGAGATCTTTCCTTCCAAACAGAGACTTTGCTAGATGTCAAATACAGCAAAAGGTAACTTCACACGGACTTAGCTGTGCAGGAAATGTGAATCTCCTCATACACCCACCATATAGTGTAAAAATGTGTAAAGGTCTGTTTTTTTCTTTCGATCACTACTTAGACTAATGCCAGACGTCAGAGGAGGGGCGGGACCGTGGCGGAGGAAACAGCCGAAGCAGGCAAAGATCGCTGGCATAGCGATCTTGCTGCAAGCTGTTTCCAGACGCGACACCCGGCGCAGGGGAGGGAGAACCGGACCGGGAGCACCCCCTCAGGGCTTGGCACCCGGGGCGGACCGCACCCCCACACCCCACACATTTGAATCCATTGAGTGATTGAGGACTTGGACACCAGTCAACCATGGCGAGGCACAGAAATCAGGGAAAAAAAGATGATCAGCCAGCCAGAAAAGTCATTAGTCCTCTCCAAATAGTGGAGCAAAACTCTCCTGACATCCAACTTGCGCAAGATCTGATCTTTGCGCTCTGAACCTGTGGAATGAAATGTAGGCAAATGAACCTCTTGGTTGACATAGAAGGCAGATATCACTTCAGTAGAAAGGAAGGTACGGAGGACAACTCCTGTATCCATAATACGGAGAAAGGGTTCCCTGCACGAAAGAGCCTGAAGCTTCGAAATACACCATGCCGAGACAATGGCGACCAGAAAATCTTGATTGTCATATCCAGAAGAGAAACATCCTTCAGGGGTTCGAATGGGGCTTCCCCAAGGCCCTGCAGAATGATGTTAAGAGATTCCATGAAGGGAAAGGATGACGCAAAGGAAACAGCAAGCGAAGCGCCCCTCTCTTAAACTTGGTCACATTTGGATGAGCAGTATGTGAACTAGTGCCTCTGCATGCTCTGAAGCATGAAAGGCCCCTGAACTTTAAGGGAGGTCATTGCTATACTCTTTTCTAAGCCTGCTTGAAGAAAAGCCAGGACTACCAAAGTGGGAGCCCTCTCAGGCTCTACCTAGTCCTTAGTACACCACTGTTTGAAAGCCTTCCAGGCCTTGGCAGCCATAGTAGAGGTTTCTTTCAGTGCAAAAGAATCAAGATAACTTCATCTAAATAATCGCACTTCACCAAGGCTGAGCGCTCAAGAGCCATGCCGTTAGACCAAACCACTCCATGGGCACTGGTCTCGACAGAGAGGGAAGTTGAAGTTTCTTATCCCACTGAAGATGGACAAGATCCACATACCATGGGCAATGAGGCCAGTCCAGAGCTACTAGATTCACAAGGCTAGGATGCATTGCAATCCAGCAGATGACCCGACTGACCAGAGATTACGAAGGGAACACATACAAGAGCTCTTGAGCCAGCCAGGGCTGAACCAAGGCATTTAGCCCTAGGCTTCTGTGCTGAGTTCATTGACTGAAAAAGCTCTTGGCCTTCGAGTTCTCTGCTGAAGCCATCAAGTCCATCTGGGGCTGATCCCAGCGCTATATAATCAGACAGAATGCATTCTGCCTGAACATTGAAGATTCCAATTACATGGGCCGCCGAGAGAGACAGAAAATGAGCATTTGCCCAGTGAAACAGCATGCAAGCCTCCTTTCCCAAGGCAGCATGATTTACATACTCCGCCGCCGTGGCGTTGTCAGAGAATACTCACACCATTTTTCCTTTCAGAAACACAGAAACATGATGGCAGATAAAGGTCAAATGGCCCATTCAGTCTGCCCATCCACAGTAACCATCGTCTCTTTCTCTCTCTAAGAGATCCTACGTGCCTATTCCATGCCTTCTTGAATTCATACAGTCTGTCTCCACCACTTCTTCTGGGAGACTGTTCCACGCATCCACCACTCTTTCTGTAAAAAAGTATTTCCTTAGATTACTTCAGAGCCTATCACCTCTTAACTTCATCCTGTGTCTTCTCAATTGAAAAAGAGACTCTTCTCATGTACATTCACACCACGTAGGCATTTAAACGTCTTTATCATATCTCCCCTCTAAAGTATACATATTGAGAGCTTAAAGTCTGTCCTCAAACCCCTTATGACAAAGACTACATACCATTTTAGTAACCTTCCTCTGGACCGACTCTATCCTTTTTATATATTTTTGAAATGCAGCCTCCAGAATTGTACCCAATATTCTTTTTTTTTTTTTAATCTTTATTCATTTTCAAAATCCAACATTAAGTGCAACAGATTAACAAACAAATATTACAATAATCAATACTTCATATTTTCAACTGATAAAATAAATATATATCACCCCCTCCTATACCCTCCCACCCACCCTTCCTGGATGTGCATAACAGAAATCAAAGGGAAATACATATAATCAATTCTTACAAAATTTTGTTAATGGATCCCAAACCTTCTTAAATTTATTATACTGTCCCAATTGTGTCAAATTCATGCATTCAAATTTATAACTTTGATATAGGGTTTCCCACAAATGTACACAATATTCTAAATGAGGACTTACCAGAGTCTTATACAGAGGCATCAATACCTCCTTTTTCAAGGTTTTATTAAAAATTTGATTAATTGTCTATTAACATTCTAGGTGATATACAATACAATTAAATTGAGGGGATCCAAATTAAAATAATTAATGAGAACCAAAACACGGAAAAGACCCACAGACAAATGGAAAACATGAGGATAGAGGGTGAAATACAATATTTTATAAAAGAAAACAGTTAGGGATAACACAAAGGGGTAGGGGAAAGTTAGTTGAGAGTTGTCTTTTCATACTGTAAGAGAGTCCTGAATTATGGAGTAAAAGTGTCTCTGTAGAGTGTCAAACTCAATCACATTAAGGAGCCAAAATCCAAAACACAGGCTAAGTCATGGGCCAAACCCCACCCAATCTTCACCCCAGACCCCGCCCAATATCCACCCCAGACTCCACCCCTATAATAATACTAATTATAACATCATTTTTTCCATTCATTTTTCATACATACACACAATATAATCTTATTAACACATAATGGTAATGGTTAACCACAAAATTACACTATACAAAACACACTGTATGCTTCTCAACATTCATTTCTACCAGAACACAGATAACCCCTATGCAAAAGTACTAATATATTTTTTAAAACACCCTAAGATTCAAGATTCTGCATGCAGTACAACCCCCCAGAGAAAAAGAAACTAATGTATTTCTTCCTGAGCAGTTCAAAAGATAGACAGCAAATTAAAATGTTCAACATTGACACAATTCAAACACTAACTTGAAAATAAAATAATTCCCCTTAGATTTGTTGGCCCCCCTCCCTCCATGCTGTGCCTCCCTCCAGTGGGTGTCTTACCTTTTGGCCGGCTCCAACCTGGCCGTTTTATGCAGCCCAGTGTCATCTTGTGGCCGGCTCCCTTCTCCTCATAGCCGTTGTGTGCATGTAGCCTCATGCAGCGGCTCCTCATGCATCCTGCACCTGAACTGGAAACCTTCTCTCTGATGTCGCAACGTCAGAGGGAATGCTTCTGGATGAGGTGTGGGATGCGCGAAGAGCTGCTGCATGCGGATCCGTGCACATTACGGCTGTGAGTAGGAGGGAGCCGGCCACAAGGTAAAACTGGGGGCTTCAGACCGCGGGCCGCATAAAACGACCAGGCAGGCCAGATTTGGCTTGCAGGCCTTCAGTTTGACACCTGTACTGTAGAGAAAGCTTTTTAATGCACCTTTAAATTTATCAATACTGTATTTGATTCTTCCCTCAGATAAAAGGGCAGGGAGTTCCAGATTTGGGGTGCTGCAATGGTAAATATGAAAAGTTTTGAGAGAGAGAACAAAAAGTAGATTTTGAGAAGAAGATCTTTCAATTCTAGCTGGAGTGTGCAGAATCAATAGCTTATCGATAAAAGCTGGTAGTCTGGATTTGAGCGCTTTGAAAGTGAGAAGTGCGATTTTGAAAGTGATACGATGTAGAATGGGAATCCAGTGTGTATTTTTTAATAATGGAGTAACATGGTCATATTTTTTTTGCACTGCTAATAATTTTAATAATGGTTCTTTTGAATTAATTGTAGCTGTCTGATTTCCTTTTGCATAATTCCTTTATAGAGAGAGTTGCAATAATAAATTGTAGCGATAACTAGCGAGTGAATTAGAATATATAGTGAAGAGGGCTCCAGGAACCTAGAAAGAGATCTGATCAGTCAAATTTTATAAAAACAGTTTCTGACCACAGCACTGATTTGCTGATAATTGAACTTGCTTTCTATGATCACACCCAGGATTTTTTTTGCGGATACCTCAGTGATTGGTAACCTATCGATGCAGATTGGGGTTGACAGTTATATGCCCTCCTTCCAGGGAAAGAGTAGGCAGTTTGTTTTGGATGTGCTTAAGGAAAGCATATTGTCTCTGAGCCAGTTTTTGATCTTGGATAGTTTTAGTTAATGGCTTGAATTTCAGTGGGGTTTGTGGGATCTAGAGGATGAAGAAGTAGCTGAATGTCGTCAGCATAGGATGTAAAGCCTATAGATTGGCATAATGTCAGAAGTAGGGCTAAATAAATATTAAATAACAGCGGTAATAAAATTGAAACCTGAGGAATGTCGAAATTGTTAGTGTAAGTTTTGGAGGAAATACCGTTAAGCAATACTGTGTACTGGCGGCCGATAGGTCTAATGAAATAAGAATTACTGATTTGTGTTGGTCAAGAAAGTATTGAATTGAATTGGTCAAGCCTAGTAGTGAATGTTCAGTGGAATGGTATTGCTGAAAACACCATTAGGGTGTTTGATTAGGGTGAAGAATATTAGTTTTTTTGATGAAACTTAGAATTTGATTATATACTATCTTCTTGGTCAGTTTAGCAAAAAAAATGGTAAACGATGGGTCAAAAGTTGTTACAGTCCTGATTTGATGTTTTGGGATTTTTATTGATGGGATGGATGGTTGCATGTCTCCAATCCCTTGGGAAAAATGGGATACTTAGACATTGGGTGATAAAATGTGAGATGAATGGGGCAAAATTAGCAAAGTATTTTTTAAGTAGGAATGGAGGAATAGCCTCTGCTTTGCATCCTTTTATGTTGAGTGATTGAATGATTTTTTGAAGCTCATTATTTGAAGGGATTGTAAATTAGAAAAAGTAGAACATAAGGGAATGTTATCCTCCTCAGAAGGGTCATTGCTAAGGGAGCCTTGGTTGACCAAGTCTTGCCGAATGGTGTTGATTTTATTCTAGCCATACCTCTTCCTATGCACCCTCGCATCCTTCTAACTTTCACAGTCACCTTTTCAACCTGTTTGTCCACCTTAAGATCATCACATAAAATTACACCCAAGTCCCGCTCTTTTGTCATGCACATAAGTTCTTCACCCCATAAACTGTATCGTTCCTTTGGGTTTTTGCAGCCTTGAATTTCTTAGCCTTAAATTTTAGCTACCAAATTTCAGACCACTCTTCAAGCTTCGCTAGGTCTTTCTTCATGTTATTCACACTACACGGGGTGTCTACTCTATTGCAGATCTTGGTATCATCTCAAAGAGGGAAATCTTACCTTACAGCCCTTCAGCAATATTGCTTATAAAAATGTTAAAAAGAACAGGCCCAAGAACAGAACCTTGAGGCACACCACTGGTAACATCCCTTTCCTCAGAGTGATCTCCATTGACTACTACCCTCTGTTGTTTTCCACTCAGCCAGTTTTTGACCCAGCCAGTCACTTTGGGCCCATCCCGAGGGCAGTTTATTTATTAGACGTCTGTGTGGAACACTGTCAAAGGCTTTGCAAAAATCTAAATACACCATATCTAGCGCACTCCCTCTATCTAAATCTCTGGTCAGTCAGTCATAAGAACATAAGAATAGCCTTATTGGGTCAGACCAATGATCCATCTAGCCTAGTATCCTGTTTCCACAGTGGCCAATCCAGGACCCTAATACCTGACAAAAACACAAAGAGTAGTAACATACCATGCTACCAATCCAGGGCAAGCAGTGGCTTCCCCCATGTCTTTCTCAATAAGAAACTGACTTTTCCTCCAGGAAATTGTCCAAACCTTTTTTAAAACCAGCTACATTATCCGCTCTTACCAAAACCTCTGGTAATGCATTCCAGAGCTTAACTATTCTCTAAGTGAAAAAAAATTTCCTCCTATTGGTTTTAAAAGTATTTCCCTGTAACTTCATCAAGGTTTTATACTCTGAAAGTTTGTCACAAATGTAATAAGTTTAATCACTTTTTTTTTAAATTGGTTGAAAATGGCAACCTTGTGTCCACTTAGGAAAGCAGAGGAGGAAAGATGGATTGGGTCTTCCTGAATAAAGGTCAGTGGTTGGAGAGAGGAAGAGAGGGAAGGTGGAATCATTATGGACATTTTTCTCCTGTTATTAAAACCCTGCAACAAAAAGCATTTTTAATTCTTAAAGGTAAACCTGTTACAAGCTGGATCTGCCTCAAAGCCAGCTCTTGAATAAACCGGGACCTGGGACTCAGCAGGCTTGAATCTGAACTGCCAGCTGCTTACCTCGGGCTTGTATTAGCTATTGCTTGCTTGTGCAAGCAGCCTGCACAAATTAACTGGGCAGCCAGAGGCTAGCCAAGAGAAAGCTCCAGGCTTGGGAAGGCTGCTCTGCTTTTACAAGGCAATGTTGAAAAGCAATGAAGACGCTAGATTGAATAGCCAGGCTTGTAAAATAAAGGCTGCAAAAAGACATACATATGGTAGACTTGGAAAAGCAATTGCTTATCCCTGCAAATGAGCTATGAGAAAGAGATATATTTGGGGGAATTTGCTCGGTGTGTGTGACCCAAATTGGCTGCTGTCAGTGACAGGATTCTGGGCTCGATTGATCTTAGTCTGACTCTGCATTACTTTTCTTAAGTTAGACTGCAATTGATTTCAGCTTGGATAAATTATGGTATAATAAAGATAACAATTGAATGTATACTTTAGTTTTGCTATCATTTAGAAACAACAAGATGTTGCAAAAGTCATGCCAAGCCAAATAGCCATTAGTAATGGTTATTAAGTGCATGCAATATTTACTTTTTTATGCAAAAAAAGGATGGCACATAAAGGCCAAATGGCCCATTTAGCCTTCACATCTACACCATCCACTGTCTCCCTCCTATAAATTGGTACCTTGGCATCACTTACTTAAGCTGTTGTGGGCAATCAAATTTAGCTAAATCCTTCTATCTGCTTTTTTACTTATGTGATTGAGTCAGACTATCAGTAAGTTTTATTTAGCTAATTCATTCAGTCACAGGCTTTGGTTTTTTTTCCTTTTAAAACTTGGATTTATATACCGTGTCATCTCCTCAAAAGGAGCTTGACTCGGTTCATGTCAAAATTGAGTTCCCAGAGTTCCTAGCCGAGGCAGCTACTAGACAGGAATTCCAAAGACTTGAATACTAGGATAAGAACAAAATGAGAAATAGGATTGCTCAAGGCAACTTTTAAATGTCTCTGTACTTCTAAGAAGTATATCCAATATAAAAGGGTAAGGAAGGATTACGGGAAACAAACTACTTGACAAGATGTTTGAATTCTGAGGCATCAGAAGCAAAGCAAAAAATAATAGGATAAAAAGGAAGGGCTGGCAAAGAGAACAAAACTGAAGCAAGACAAGAAAAATGAACCAGGAGGGAACACTGAGTTGAGAATGAAATAGCCAAGCCTGCCCTGAACTGGTTCCCACAATGCCAATCAGGAAAACGGGAACTAAGATTACCAGAAATTAAAAAAAAAATACTCAGCTGGAAATTGATATGGGGGACAAATCAATGTAATACCTGATTCTGCAGTCCCTGTCCCCTTTCTCTTCCTCCACTACCCTTCCCTACCATCCTTCTCACAACCCTTCCATACCACCCTGCCCCTTTCTCTCCCTCCACCACCCTTCCATGCCCCTTTCTCCCTCCCCCTCCAAACATTGCAGCTGTCGGCTCTGCCCGCAACGGATTACTCCTCCATGGCAATGCCCCTCCCCCACAGTAATGGCAATGGGTCCCACCGCAGCAACAGCAACAGCCCCCCCACCCCCCGCAGCAATGGCAATGGGCCCCCCGCAGCAACAGCAACGCGGCTGAATCTATTACAGGAAAGTCCCGCGATGACTGCTTCTGCCGGTCCATCCCCCTCCGACATCACTTCTTCCAGAGCAAGTAAGTGATGTCGGAGAGGAGAGAGATGCCAGACTGCAGGAAGACAGATACATCAAACTGTGGAGAGGAGAGAGATGCCAGACTGTGGGAAAGGGGGAAAAGAAGGAGAGAGATGTTGAACCACTGTGAGGAGGGGAAGGAAGGAGAGAGAGATGCCACTGTGAGTAGAGGAGGGAAAGGAGAGAGATAGGAAGGGAAGATATGGAAAAGTAGATTTTGAGAAGAAAGCAGAAAAAATGGAAAAAAAAAGTTGAATGTTAAAAGTTAATGCCAAAGATGTAAGCAAAATCTAAGTGTGCACCAAAGTAACAATGCTAAAGATCAATTTGCCACATACGCTGAGAAATTTCAACACACAGGTTCCTCAGAATGCCACACTGGATGTTCGTGTGGTAGCCATCCTCATAGGAACATTTAAGTGTGTGAATTTTTTGCTATTTTATAACGTTTCATAAAGTACAAGTGCTTCAATAAATAGTTATCATTTTTGTTATATTTTTAAATCGTTATCATTTTTTGTTATATTTTTAGAGAATTAATGCAAAAGCAAAAACTTAGCTTTATAAAAACTGGGTCTGCCTTTGGTGGGGATTGAGGCAGACCCAGTTTTTATAAAGCTAAGTATTTGCTTTTGCAGTAATTCTCTAAAAATATAACAAAAAATGATAACGATTTAAAAATATAACAAAAATGATAACTATTTATTGAAGCACTTGCACTTTATGAAACGTTATAAAATAACAAAAAATTCACACACTTAAATGTTCCTATGAGGACGGCTACCACACGAACATCCAGTGTGGCATTCTGAGGAACCTGTGTGTTGAAATTTCTCAGCTTAGGTGGCAAATTGATCTTAAAGATGTAAGCAGACACGCTTTGAATTTCCAAGCTCTTGGCTGGATGGTGAAAAATGGAAGGCTTCTGAAGAAGGGATTCACCCGAAACTAGGCTTAGTTGAGCCTGTGTTACTTCACTAGTGAGGATTGTTCTATTGAAAAAGAAAAGTTAAGGATTTGACATATTGACAGAATGAACTTTGGACTAATTTGAACGCCATTGTTAAGCTAAGTACTATTTAATATGAATGTTAGGTGGACATTTAATAATTTATTAACTTTGGATTAGATTCACTAAAGAGACATTTTATTGATTTATCACAAAGCACTTCAAGCACTTTTGTGTTATATCACACATGTGTACGCCTATGGTGGTGTGGACGTGGCTTGCAATAGAGCCTTCCGATTGATTAAAGCTGGGATTTTGCAGTGGCAGTAGCCCCTATAGCTTAACAATCACATTGAGGCTACACATATACTTATTATTAATATTAAGGTTAGATAAATATTATTCATTGGATATAGGAGTGATGCTCTAGTAACTCTTATCCTTTCACAAGTACTATTAGTTATTTGCAAAGATGTAAGCAGGGCAGAAAGTGAAGAGAGTAAAACAGTCAATGGATATGAAGGCCCTGGAAACGCAGTTAAGAGCATAGTCAGAAGAAAGTGCAACCAGAGACTGGGAAAGAATGATTAAAAAAATAAAATCACAAGACAATAAAGGTAGGGAAAATGATTTTATTTTTAATTTAGTAATCAAAATGTGTCAGTTTTGAGAATTTACATTTGCTGTCTATATTTTGTACTATATTTGTCTATTTTTATGTAGCTGTTACTGAGGTAACATTTCATATTTTAAAGTTATCTGCCTTGACCTCTTTGATCCCCCCCCCCTGAATATACTCATAAATGATAATTAACATTTTCAGTACATACAATGTGCTTTGTGTAACATAGAAACATAGAAATAGACGGTAGATAAGGGCCACGGCCCATCTAGTCTGCCCACCGCAATGACCCTCCCCTACCTAACTCTGTGAATAGAACCTACGTGTCTATCCCATTTGGCCTTAAAATCAGGCACGCTGCTGGCCTCAGTGACCTGAAGTGGAAGACTATTCCAGCGATCAACCACCCTTTCAGTGAAAAAGAATTTTCTGGTGTCACCGTGCAGTTTCCCTCCCCTGATTTTCCACGGATACTCCCTAGTTGCCGTGGGACCCTTGAGAAGGAAGATATCTTCTTCCATCTCGATGTGGCCCGTGAGATACTTGAAAGTCTCGATCATGTATCCCCTCTCTCTGCGTTCCTCGAGTGAGTAGAGCTGTAATTTATCTAGACTTTCCTCGTACAGGAGATCCTTAAGACCCGCAATCATCCGGGTGGCCATTCTCTGGACCGACTCTAGTCTCAGCACATCCTTTCAGTAACGCAGCCTCCAGAATTGCACACAGTACTCCAGGTGTGGTCTCACCATGGATCTATACAATGGCATAATGACTTCAGGCTTATGGCTGATGAAACTCCTGTGTATGCAACCTATGATTTGCCTTGCTTTGGAGGAAGCTTGCTCTACTTGATTGGCAGTCTTCATGTCCTCACTGACGATCACCCCTAAGTCACGTTCTGCTTCAGTTCTTGTTAGGATCTCACCATTTAGGGTGTAAGTCTTGCATGGATTTTGGCTCCAACTTATTTACTTATCCTAAACCAAATGGAGTCAGATATAAAACCTTTTTTGAAAGGACCTTAGCATTTCAGGCAGGTAAAATACAATGTTGGCACGGTGAATGCATCCATCAAGCCATGTCTTATTGCTCTTTTCGTAAAATAGTAAAATCTGCTTTGTTTGATAAATTTTTCACTTAACTATCTTGTTTTAAGATTGTAATTTTTTAATCTTTTATTCTGTTTTTACCTTTTTATATGTATATGCTTCGCTGACTGTTCAGTTTCTTATGATGTAAACCACCTAGAACTCTTGGGTAATGGCGGTATAAAATAATAAATTTATTATTATTATTATTATTATTTTTTAAATCTTTATTCATTTTTAAACCTTCAACAAGTAATTTAAATATATATTCATATATACATTCATATATACATAATTTAAATATACATTCATATATACTTTAATAATTTATTATTATTAATTTTGTAGTTACCATTATGTATTGTTAATAAGATTATATTGAGTGTATATGAAAAATGGATGGAATGAATTGCATTACAATTATACTATTATGAGGCTGGGGTCAGTTGCGGAGCTTAGATGGGTCTGGGGCGGAGCTAGGGTGGGGGTACTCAGCTGATACTTATTAGACATAGGGGATACTTAGCTTGAAAATGTTGAGAAACATTGTAATACCAAAATAACAGTCTTTTGTAAAAGAAACAGAATCCTGCATTGGTATAAGAAATTAAAGATCATCTATATATCATATGATGAGGTAGTCATATGTGGGATGATATTGCATCTTAAATCCTCATTGGATATATATAAATGTCGTATTTTCCTTATTATGACTGGGATAGCCATGCAAATGATTACTCGTAATTGGAAAAACTGATAAATGGTGCCAAGTATTTCTCCACTTTGCAAAACATAATGGTTCCGTCTTCAAGGAGTCTCTTCCAGGGTGACTTCCACTTCCAGGATGACAATGCACTCTGTGATTGAGCAAAGATGGTGACAAAGTGGATGACATCGAGCCATATTCAGCAACTGGAATGGCCATGGGCAGTCACCAGATCTTAATCCAATTGAGAATTTGGGGAATAATCTTGCTGTCAAGGTGTTCAGAAAACACCAAAAAACAAAGGTTGAGTTGATTGAAGCACTGATTAATGCTTGACACCATGTTGTACAGCCAGATGAACTTCGAAAATTGGTTCACTCCATGCCTCAATGCTGCAAGCTTGTTATCAAGAACATAAGCTGGCCCATACATTATTAGAATAGCAGAAAACAACTAGCCCTTTTCAGGGCTACCTCCTCTTGAAGGGGGTAACAGTTAAAATACAAATAAACTTAGTACGTATTGAAATAGCTAATGTAATCCATTTATGAAATATCAACATTTTTTGACTTTCTGCAGTTTATGCATTACAAGTCTTAAATCTGAAGTTCTAAATCAATTCAAAATGTGCAGGGTGATAGGGCATAAAATTCTGAACACGTCAGAATATAATATGCAGCATTAGGCGTCAGAAATATTTCTGTGATGCAGCAAGAAAAACGGAATAATGTATTACTCAGAGGTGATGCAAAACTTGTGGACGGCTCTGTATAAGGGGAATGATGAGGCAGATAGGTTAGGGGACTAGAGAGGGAATGACAGACAGATATGGATGCTTTACAAGTTGGTTGTGTTAGGACTTAAACACAGCTTCAAAAAAAGTGGGCTTTCAGCCTGGATTTGAATGCCGTCAGAGATGGAGCCTAATGAACTGAATCAGGCAGGTTGTTCCAGGCATATGGTGCAGCAAGGTAGAAGGGATGGCAATTAAAAAAAAAAAACTAACACAGCTTGATAAAAGGGAGCCTAAATCTTAGTGTAAATCCTCATGCTTAAATTAGGCACAGATCTCCCCTTGTTCTATAAAAAGCATGTATAAATTGCAGGAATGCCCCTGATTCACCCATGACCCACCCATAACCATGCCTGCTTTTTGGAACCACATAAAATTTACAAACGGATCATGGGGCCTAAAAATGTGCAAGAAAATTTTAAATGAATGCTATCTAGCATCAATAATTATTAGCAGCCAATTATCAGTGCTAATTGGCAGGTTATTCAATTAAATTGCATGCAGAAATTGGGCACACACCTTAATTTCCACATATATTTTTTAGCACATATCACATTTTTCACTCCATATGATGCACCTGACCATAAGACACACCTTAGATTTAGAGTAGGAAAACAAGAAAAAACAACATTCTGAACCAAATTGTGTACTAACATATACCAGGCTCTGCACCCATCCCCCCTCACTCCCTGCCAGGCTCTGTACCTAACCCCACACTCCTTGCCAGGCTCTGCACCCTGTCCCCCTCCCCTACTAATTGTAATGCAAATTTTTCCTTTCATTTTTCATATATACACAGCAGATATAAATTTTCAAAACTGGCACATTTTGATCACTAAATTGAAAATAAAATAATTTTTCCTACCTTTGTTGTCTGGTGATTTAATTCGTTTCTGGTTGGACTTCCTTCTGACTGTATATCCAACATTTCTTTCACAATCCAGCCCCAGCTCCTTTGGGTCCATGTCTCTATCTCTTTTCGCTCTGCTTACCCTCCTCAGATCCAGTGTCAGTTCTCCTTTGTACCTACCACCACTTTTGTTCCAGGTTTCCCTCTCTCTCCCTTCTCTGTTATAATCTTCCATCTCTCTGTTCTTCCTCAGGGTCTGTCTCTTCTGTCTGCACCTCCCATAGTCCTGCATCTGCCTCCTGTCTTTCCCCTTTGGTCCAGGCTTCTTTCCCTCTCTGTCCATCTTCTGCTTACAACCCCCCCCCCCCTCAACCCATCCCCATGTCCAGCATTTGTTCTCCTTTCTTCCAGGTCTTCCTCTGCTTCTCTCTCTCTCCTTCCTCCCTTATCCAGAATCTTTCCACCTCTCTGCAGTCTCTTTTCTCTCTTCCCTCTATACACCCCCAAGTCCAACAACTGCCCCCTATCTTCTGCCTCCCCTTTGTTTCAGGTTTCTCCCTCTATCTTCCTTTTGTTCACATTTTGAGTGTGTTTCCCTCTCTACCCCCTCTAGTCCAGCATTTGCCTTGTCCTCAAGTCTATTTTCCTGCCCCTCCTCAAGGTCCTTTTCTGTCTTTCCCTTCCCCCTCCCCCCGGTGTCCAGATTCAGCATCCCGCCAGGGCCCTCGCGACGGGTGGGGGCCTTATCTCCAAGCTACTTCCTGCACCCAGTGAGAGAGATCATCTTCCGCACTGTGACTGCTGCTGAGTTAATTATGGCAGCCTGCAGAGCGAACCTAGCAGACTGCCACTGGGCTCCAAAGCACATTCCCTCTGCCGTGGTCCTGCCCCTCCTCTGACATAAGGGGTGGGATCATGGCAGAGGGAACGTGCTTCAGAGATGGCAGCCTGCTAGGTTCACTCTGCAAGCTGTTGTAATTAGCTCAGCGGCGGTCACAGACGACCTCTCTCGCTAGGTGCGGGAAGCAGCTTGGAGATAAGACCCCCGACCGTCGCGAGGGCCCTGGTGGGACACTGGATCTGGACAGCCATAATTAGCTTTAAAGGGGGGGATCTGGAAGGCGCTGAGGGGGAAGCTGAGGAAGACAGCCGGGCGCTCACCGATGCTAGGGAGAGCTGTACCAGGTATGGGCATTTAAAAAGGTATGACGGGGTTTGGGGAGGGTGTTTAAAAAAAGGTATCTTCACTGAATAAGACACACTGACATTTCCACCCACTTTTGGGTGGAAAAAAAGTGTGTCTTATGGAGCGAAAAATACGGTATATATTATTAGATCATTAATGTAGCAGATAATGTCATCTCAAGAGCTGCTGCATCAATCATCTACCATGCACTAAAGTGCAGATTTTTTTTCTCCGTGCTAACTGCTTAGCAAAATGATGAAAATGCTGCCAAACAGTTAACCTAGAGAGTTTGCAATCACCACGCATTACTTAAGCAATTAGTGTGCAGTAATTGCAAAACCTTAATACAGATTAGTAAGTGTAGCCTTAAAAACACTGAGGATACTTTCCAAGAAATCTTGAAATGCACTGCTCACATGTTTTAAATTTGCATTAATTCAACACCTGCTTATGTGTATTAAAATATTTTGAAGCGACTTAAGTCTACAATGCAGAAATTACCACAGGTTAGCTATTAATAGGGTTACCATACATCTGGGAAAACCTGGATATGTCCTATTTTTTTTGAGGACTGTCCAGGTTCCCAGATGGGTTTTTTTTGTTTTGTTTTTTATTGGGGAAATCTGTCCAGGTTTAGCTGGCTCTCTCGACTCCCCCAAGAGAGCTGCACAGAAACAGGGTCAATGGGAATCTGCGGGGATCCCCTCCATACTTGCTCTCTTCAGTCCTCCAGCAGCGTTCCTTTCTACATGCTGCCAGTGGCTGACCTGAAAGCCTTCCCTCTGAAGCAAAGCATGTTAGAGGGAAGCCCTCCCTCTGATGCACAATGCGTCAGAGGAAAGACTTCCAAGTCAGCTGCCGGCAATGTGTAGGAAGAAATGCTGCCAGTGGCCTGAAGAGAAAGGCCTGTAAGGTCCAGAAAGATGCTGCACGAGCTGGGAGGGGGGATGAGAAGGGAGGGAAAGAGATGCTGCACAGGTTGGGGGGGGGGAAGGGAGGAAAAGAGAAAGGGAGAATGTTTGGACATAGCATGGAGGAGGAAGGAGAAAGAAATGGTGCACATGGGGAAAGAAAGAAAGAAAATTGTTGGACATGGTTTTGAAGATGAGGGAGGGAGGGAGAAATATTGGATACTGTGATGGAGAGAGAAGGAATGTTGCTACTATTTAGGTTTTTACCAGGTACTAGTGACCTGGATTGGCCACTGTGAGGATGGGTTACTGGGTTAGACAGACCCAGGGCCGGTTTTAGACATGCTGGGGCCCAGGGTAGAAATTAAGGAGGGGGCCCCTCTCCCAATTTCCATACCCACCATTACTACCATATATGTATAAAACAATTTTAAATGACTTCTCCACACAAAACACACAGACTTCTCCTGCACAATCTCATCTCAGATAGATTTTTTGTTTTTCATTTTTGAACTGGATCTATTGAAGTTGATATTGAACGTTTTCCACTAAAAATATTCTTGCACTATAGTAATTTATTTATTTTTATTTTTTTCAGAAAAAGATATGTGAGAATTGTCAAATTGTTATATGAACCGATGATGAGGTGCTGCTAGGTGCTGTTTACTGCTGAAGTTCAAAGTAGCTCAGTAGTAGCCACTTCTAAGGATTCTTATATATTTATTTATTCAATTTCCTATACCGTTCTTCCAGGGGAGCTCAGAACGGTTTACATGAATGTATTCAGGTACTCAAGTATTTTTCCCTGTCTGTCCTGGTAGGCTCACAGTCTAACTAATATACCTGGGGCAATGGGGGGATTAAGTGACTTGCCCAGGGTCACAAGGAGCAGCGTGGGTTTGAACCTACAACATCAGGGTGCTAAGGCTGTAGGTCCAAGGGGGGGGGGGGGGGAGAAAGGGAGAAAAAGAGGCTGTGCCACACACTCCCCTATATAAACCACTGTGCCACACAATCCCCTATATAAAGAAATGCATGTAGTGGCAGTTTTGTAATATTAGAAGTATCCTACCTTTATATAACCAGGGAAACGGGTAGCTCAGAGGTTGTGAGATCAAATCCTGGCGTTGCTCCTTGTGACCCTGGGCAAGTCATTTAATCCTCCATTGCCCACCGCTTTGAATGCCAAAGCCACAAAAAGGCAGTATACAAGTCTCCATTCCCTTTCCCTAACTGTGTGCTAAAAAAATATTTTTGAGAGGGTAGAAAATAGGTGTTCCTGCACTAAACAGTTAGGGTATCTACATTAGCACAGGCTTACTGGGTGGTGCAGGAATACCATGTGAGCCCTTACCACCTACAAAAAGCAATCCCACAGTAATTTTTACAAATTCTTTTGGCTTACTTTTGGCAACATTACCACATGGCTATTATTTTTTTAAATAGAAAATTGGCCATTTTATAGCTGTGGTAAAAATGTCCTTATTGTACAGGAAAGATCTGTGAAAGGACATGCTAACAGCATAGTAAAAGGACCCCAATGTGCATTAACACAGCACTGCATTTTATTAAATTTAGCCCAAATAATTTCAAGCCATTTGTAAAACTTTTCTGTGACTTTGACCAAATAGAACATATTTTAAACTTTTCTTTTTAAAAGACCAAATGTAAATTTCAGCATAATTTGGCAACATTTTAGTTTAATACCATTTCTTCCACTACAAGGTATAAATAGGACTCAAGATGCAAATGATGTGATGTTGTAACAAATGTTCTCTACCATTTCACAAGCTCCCAAGAAGCATTAAGAAGAACACCAGATTCATCTGGTGTGATATAACATTAGCTGAGCTGATGTCACCTGCTGGTGATATTTATTGAATGATGAATTGGGTAAAATGGGGGGGGGGGCAGAGGGTGAAGGGAATATATGAGGTGTTGTCAAGGGTCTGTAGAATAAGGATTAGAAACATAGAAACATAGAAGATGACGGCAGATAAGGGTCATAGCCCATCAGGTCTGCCCACTCTACTGACCCACCCCCCATGTCTACTATCCTAGGATTGACAAGTTTATAAGAGGAGGTAAGAAAGGGTTAATAGACAGAGCTTGTAAGAAAGAAAAATGATTAGGGAGGTTTCTAAGATGATGGGATGGAGCAGTCACGTGATTGGTTGGATGTTGTGACAGGCTGGAGTGAATTCTGTGAGGAAAGGGGAACAGTAGAGTAGTCTCTTCAGGAAAAGATTATCTCTTCCTCCCTCTTATATGGGCTGGTGTTATGTTTTGTGTCAGCATTGTGGGGTGGGGTGGGGGGTGTACAGGTTATATGTCAACTTGGGTGGGTTTGATGGAGCTTATGGGGATGGGGGGAGGTGGTCGCAGCTTTGGGTGGGGCGGAAAATGGGACTTGGCCCAGTTGAATCTGGGAAATGAGCAGTTAATAAATAAATAAATGTTACACTCGTATGCGATACCGCTACGAGGGAAAGCAAAGCCTTGCGTCACCATGGGTCATGTTTGGGGGGAGGGGAAGCATGGCCTTGCATCACCGTGGGTCATGTTTGGGGGGAGGGGAGGGGAAGCATGGCCTTGCGTCACCATGGGCCATGTTTTGGGGGAATGTTATAAATTTAAAGACTTAACGGGAGCTAGTTTCGACACCGAATAGCTCCCTGGGGGTGTGTGAAATCGGCATTAGGGGTTTGTTGGTTTTTGGACACAGATTGTATTGTAAGTGAAGATAATATTCAGATAGATAATAAAGCTGCGGGCAAATATTTATTCCAATAAAACTGAGTTGTGTGATTATTGATTGATGATGATTAGATTCCAGTTGCAGGTGACGGGAATGCGAATGCTGATGTTATGGAAGTTAAGCTAGTCTAGGTCATTCCAAACAAACAATTTATGGTAACTTACTTTATTCTTTTATTTTTGTGGGGATAGCACTGCCAATAAAATGAACCACAACTGTGGAAAAACAAACTACTGTATGGTTTCTAGTACTTAACAAAATAATGGTGGTGGTGTACTTCAGAAAAGCACAATCAATGGGCCAGGTGTTCTAAACATTTTGTGCATCCTGATTCAGTGACCCTTTGTATCCAAAGTTTTCAATATCTTATGCCACTTGCACCAGCCTTCTGTGTTATTTGGTGACTATGCCATTTATAGCTAGAATTATCATTAAAAAGCACTGGCATCCTGTCATATGCTGCCTCCAATTACTTGATGTATTCATTATGGAAGTAAAACTTCACGGTCGGCATTGCACTGCAAATGTTTATTTGCAATGTGCTGTACTTCTTTAAGTGTTCATATCAAAAAGGCTTGCAAATTTCAGTATGGTACAGTAGGGTTGTCAAGGAAAACCTAAAGTTGGAAAACTGTGCAAATTGAAATTTTTCCCATGATTTCTATTGTGCTTTAACAGAAAATAACTAAGACAATTTTTAAAGCCTATCCTGGGGTTGCTCAAAGCCACTGATTACAAAGCTCCGTTTTTCTTAAAATTTGCTATTATTTTTGCTTAATGGAGCAAATGTCTAGGTATTACAGGTATAACTTTCTGGTGGGATAACTTTATGAGTGCAAATCCAACTCCCTTGTTAATAAAAGCTTCAAATAAAAAAAAAAAATTGGTCACCAATAGCAATTTTTTCTTTTTAACCTAATTCATGGACATTTTCCAGGGATCCGGAAGGTTCGCCCCCCACATTTCGCCCCCAGCAATTCGCCCCTCACATTTCGCCCCCCACATTTCGCCCCCAGACACATTTCGCCCCCACACATTTCGCCCCCACACATTTCGCCCCCCGGATGTTTCGCCCCCACACATTTCGCCCCCACACATTTCGCCCCCACATTTCGCCCCCACACATTTCGCCCCCGTCTCGGAGCGCAAATCCTTACCTCGGAGCGCAAATCAGTCCAGCTACTGTTGTGAGCGCGAGAGAAGCCAAGGGGGATCGAGGCTTGGCCAAAGCGAGACAGCGTCCCGCGAGAGCTGTGCGCGAGCGAAGCCAAGGGGGGGAGGGAGTCGAAGGCCAGAGCGAGACAGCGGAAAGGGATGAAGGGGGATCGGGGCTTGGGCCGAAAGGGAACATGAGCTGTGCGCGAGCGAAGCCAAGGGGAGGTAGGGAGTCGAAGCCTGGGGATGAAGGGGGATCGGGGCTTGGGCCGAAAGGGAACATGAGCTGTGCGCGAGCGAAGCCAAGGGGGGGTAGGGAGTCGAAGCCTGGGGATGAAGGGGGATCGGGGCTTGGGCCGAAAGGGAACATGAGCTGTGCGCGAGCGAAGCCAAGGGGGGGTAGGGAGTCGAAGCCTGGGGATGAAGGGGGATCGGGCCCAAGGCCAGAGCGAGACAGCGGAAAGGGATGAAGGGGGAGCGGGGCTTGGGCCGAAAGGGAACATGAGCTGTGCGCGAGCGAAGCCAAGGGGGGGTAGGGAGGCGAAGCCTGGGGATGAAGGGGGATCGGGCCCAAGGCCAGAGCGAGACAGCGGAAAGGGATGAAGGGGGATCGGGGCTTGGGCCGAAAGGGAACATGAGCTGTGCGCGAGCGAAGCCAAGGGGGGGTAGGGAGTCGAAGCCTGGGGATGAAGGGGGATCGGGGCTTGGGCCGAAAGGGAACATGAGCTGTGCGCGAGCGAAGCCAAGGGGGGGTAGGGAGTCAAAGCCTGGGGATGAAGGGGGATCGGGCCCAAGGCCAGAGCGAGACAGCGGAAAGGGATGAAGGGGGATCGGGGCGAAGCCAAGGGGGGGTAGGTCAGTCCAGCTACTGTTGTAGCTTCGACTCCCTACCCCCCCTTGGCTTCGCTCGCGCACAGCTCATGTTCCCTTTCCGCTGTCTCGCTCTGGCCCAAGTGCGCGATCCCCCTTCATCCCCAGACTTCGACTCCCTACCCCCCCTTGGCTTCTCTCGCGCTCACAACAGTAGCTGGACTGACCTACCCCCCCTAGGCTTCGCTCGCGCACAGCTCTCGCGGGACGCTGTCTCGCTTTGGCCAGGTGCTCCTGCTTGGATAATCACTGGCGTGTATGGGGGGAGGGGAAAGTAGCCGTGTTCAGCACACACATCCCACCCTTCTCTAATACAGCTGTCTAATGCTGCAGTTGATTGCATCTCTCCAGAAGCCTCGATCCCCCTTGGCTTCTCTCGCGCTCACAACAGTAGCTGGACTGATTTGCGCTCCGAGGTAAGGATTTGCGCTCCGAGACGGGGGCGAAATGTGTGGGGGCGAAATGTGTGGGCGAAATGTGGGGGGGCGAAATGTGGGGGCGAAATGTGTGGGGGCGAAACATCCGGGGGGCGAAATGTGTGGGGGCGAAATGTGTGGGGGCGAAACATCCGGGGGGCGAAATGTGCGGGGGCGAAATGTGAGGGGCGAATTGCTGGGGGCGAAATGTGGGGGGCGAAACTTCCGTGAACCCATATAGTCAGCCGTTTTAAAAGCACTGCAGCTTTTAGTTTCAGTTTTCATTAGCTGAAATTCATATGTGCAATTTTGCTTGGAGGTAAGATATGGTGTTTCACTATTTAAATTATTATACATATTCTTACCTGAATGCTACTTGTGTGATTCTAAAGAATTTCCAGGTTCTGTTGAGTACATCTGTATTGAATTGGGAACCTAAACGTGCCAGAATTATTGAGAAGTATTTGTTAAAATGGATCTCCCAGTTGTCAGCCTGTGCTTACAGTTCCTGGAAATAATCTCCTGTGGGTTTAGCAGAGCGATGCCAATTGCAAGCTATGATGATCCCCAGTGGACCTTATTGGTTCACATTCACACAATCAAACTATAGTTTTTGGTTTTGGTTCTGGCTGAAACCAGGCAACAAGCGCAGCTACAGTTTCGGTTTTGGCCAAAAGTCGTTGGACAGTTTTGGTGGCAGTTTCAGTTTCGGCCAACCTCTAGTCCCATCTCTTTGGTGATATCATCATCCATCTGTCTCATGAAATTTTAAGGGCGTGTTTGGTCATTTGTCATTCATCAAATCTAATCCAATGGTTTTTTCTGTTACAAAGAGCATTATGGACCCCTGTTCGGTTACAAAAATTGGACAGCTCTAAGTCTAATAGATGTTGGCACTGTCATCTCGAAGCAGGGACTTTAGATCATTTATTATTCTATTGTCCATTTATTATGAATTTTTGGAAATCAATTTGGGACCAAATTAATTGTTTATTAGATAACCCAGTGGCATTATCATATGATACTGTGTTGTTTGGTATGGAATTGAGAGCAAAAAGTCAGTTTTCTACAAATAATAACAAATTATTACTTATAATGACTGGGGTTGCCATTCAACAAATTACGTATAATTGGAAAAATTGGAGTAGATTAAATTATAATTTCTGGTGGAACTCCTTATGTCATATTTATAAAATGGAACGATTTATTGCAATACAGCGGGGATGTTTTAGGAAATTTCAAGATGTGTGGGAGCCATTAACAAAATATTGTACTGATTAGATGACATTTTTTTCCCCTTAAATTTACAAGTTCAATAGTGAGGGGGGAGGGGGTAATTTTATTGTTACATATTGTATAAGGTATTGATTATATGATAGGAAGGGGGGGAAGGGGGGATAAAAGCATTTCATTTGTACCATTGATCATTAAGTTATATATTTAATGTTAATTTGTTTGGACATTTTATCACACTTATTGTGAGACAGTTTACAAAAGGATTAGAAGTTAAAACCATGTAAAGAAATGTCTTGTTTGCTTTTACATTTCATAAAGGACATTTCAACTCTCAGACCTAGTGGTAAATTATTCCACAGAATGGAAGCCGTGACACTAAAGACTGATTTTCATATGAAGTCAAATCTAATGTCTCTAAATAAAGGCACTAAAAGTAAGTTCTTTAGAGAGGACCTTAAGAATCTCACAGAGGTGAGAAAGATCATAGCATGCAATAGGAATGAGAGTAAGCCAGTATAATAAATCATATATAATTGGTGTCAAGATCTTAAAGGAATTGTCAAGGAGATTAGTACCCAGTGCTTTGCTTTCAAAAGTAGGGTTACATGGCTCATATCTTTTAACCCTAGTAATTAGTTTGACCGTTATATCATGAATCATTTATAACCTTCTGATCTGCTGCTCTTATTCCTTTAAGTAATGTGTTGCATTAATCTAAATTATTTATTACAAGTACACAGATTAATATCCAAAGGCCCAGATTCAATAAAGATGCCTCAAGTTAGGCGCCTTGATCTGCATACCTAGCCAATCCAGGTGTCTAACATAATTATTTAAAAGGCTTAATCAGTGCCCAGTAACAAGCAATTAGTTCCTCATCATTGACTGAAGATTAATTGAATGGTAGGCACCTAGATTGTGAGATGCCTATTTTGGACATAGGCACTGGTATTTAGGCCAAGAAATCCCTGTCATAAATAGGGTGCACCTAAGGTTTGGATACCTACCAGCAACTAAGTCCTCTTAAGCACTGCTAGGCACGATTCTATAAATGGTGCCTAACTTAAGACGGACATGTGCTATGCACCACGTTCCTTAGCACCTATATTTTAGGTGCCATTTATGGGATTATGGCATAGTGCTCTTGTAGTGAATATGCTGTGGACTGAACAAATGATTTTCAGTTGTAGAAGTATTTCTTGACCATATTAGAAAGACATAATTGGCAATTAAATTTATTGTCTAAGATCACCCCCCAAATCCTGATGAGGTATCAGGCAATACTGGACCTGATACTTACCAATGGAGAAAGTGCCACAGAGGTCTCAGTGGGTGACACATTGGCCTCCAGTGACCACAACATGGTATGGTTCAATCTCAGGAAAGGTTTCACTAAATCTACCACCAAGGTCCTCAAATTCAAGGACACAAACTTCAAAGAAATGGGAGACTTCGTTCACCAGGCGCTACAAAGCCAAGCAGAAACCGATAACGTGGAAGAAATGTGGTCGACTTTGAAAGCCACCATACAAGAAGCAACAAACCGTTATGTTAAATCAGTAAGTAAACGGCGAAGGAACAATAAGCCACAGTGGTTCTCTGCGGAGATTACGGACCTCATCAAGGAGAAGAAAAAAGCATTCATCTCTTACAAACAATCAGGGAAACAGGACTCTAGGGAAGTCTATCTGGCCAAGTCAAAAGCCGTCAAAACAGCAGTTAGGGAGGCCAAATTCCACATGGAGGAGTCTCTAGCGATGAACATCCAGAAAGGAGATAAATCCTTCTTCAGGTGACAGAAATAAGAACTCAGGCGGGATTGTACGTCTTAGGAAACCAGACGGAGACTATGTAGAAGCGGACTCGGAAAAAGCCCAACTGTTAAATGAATACTTCTGCTCAGTCTTCACCCGCGAGGCGCCAGGACTCAGCCCTCAGCTACAGACAAGGGTTGATGCAGATGACCCGTTTAGTAATTTCGAGTTTACACCCAGCGGTGTCTACTGCGAGCTGTCAAAGCTTAAGGTTAACAAGGCAATGGGGCCTGACAACCTACACCCCAGGGTGCTCAGGGAGTTGTGTGATGTCTTGGCGGAACCGCTATCCGCGCTCTTCAATCTCTCCCTTAATACGGGTAACGTCCCGTTGGACTGGAAGATGGCTAACGTCATTCCACTCCACAAGAAAGGCTCCAAGATGGAGACAGCAAACTACAGACCGGTGAGTCTCACATCAATAGTGTGCAAACTAATGGAAACTCTAATCAAACTCCAATTGGATACGATCCTGAACGAAGAGAATCTACGGGATCCCCGCCTACATGGATTTACTAAGGGGAGATCCTGCCAATCCAACCTGATCAGCTTCTTTGACTGGGTGACGAGGAAGCTGGATGTTGGGGAGTCCCTGGACATCGTATACCTGGACTTCAGTAAAGCATTCGATAGCGTACCACACCGCAGGTTGCTGAGCAAGATAAGTTCTATAGGATTGGGTGACACATTGACAAAATGGGTTGGGAACTGGCTTGGAGGTAGGCTTCAGAGGGTAGTGGTGAACGGCACTCCCTCCGAAATGATGGAGGTAATCAGTGGAGTGCCGCAGGGCTCGGTCCTGAGCCCGATCGTATTCAACATCTTTATAAGAGACTTGGCAGAAGGGCTGCGAGGCAAAATAACATTATTTGCCGATGACGCCAAACTAAGCAATGTAGTGGGAAAAAGCACAACAGACATAAATTCAATGTCCGACAACATGATGCACGACCTACTCCTACTGGAGCACTGGTCTAGGTCCTGGCAACTCAGCTTCAATGCCAAAAAATGCAAAGTCATGCACCTGGGCAGCCAAAATCCATGCAAGACTTACACCCTTAATGGCGAGATCCTAACAAGAACTGAAGCAGAACGAGACTTAGGGGTGATTGTCAGTGAGAACATGAAGACTGCCAATCAAGTGGAGCAAGCTTCATCCAAGGCAAGGCAAATCATAGGTTGCATACGCAGGAGTTTCGTCTGCCGTAAGCCTGAAGTCATTATGCCATTGTATAGATCCATGGTGAGGCCCCACCTGGAATACTGTGTGCAATTCTGGGGGCCACATTACCGTAAGGATGTGCTGAGACTGGAGTCGGTCCAGAGAATGGCCACCCGGATGGTCTCGGGACTCAAGGATCTCCCGTACAAGGAACGGCTGGATAAGTTGCAACTGTACTCACTCGAGGAACGCAGAGGAGGGGTGACATGATTGAGACATTCAAGTATCTCACGGGCCGCATCGAGATGGAAGAAGATATCTTCTTTTTCAAGGGTCCCGCGGCAACAAGGGGGCATCTGTGGAAAATCAGGGGCGGGAAACTGCACGGGGACACCAGGAAATTCTTTTTCACTGAAAGGGTGGTTGATCGCTGGAATAGTCTTCCACTTCAGGTTATTGAGGCCAGCAGCATGCCTGATTTTAAGGCCAAATGGGATAGACATGTGAGATCTATTCACAGAGAAAGGTAGGGGAGGGCCATTGGGGTGGACAGACTAGATGGGCCGTGGCCCTTATCTGCCGTCTATTTCTATGTTTCTATATGCAGCCAATCAGTGATGGTCGAGAGGTTTTCCTTTAAGGATTGCCCATTGAGCCATTTTTATCTAGCATGACCACTATCTGAATATCATCCACATCAACGAATGGAAGGGTCCTAAGGTCTGTACTAAACTTGACAATAGGGTAATAAAGATATTGGAGTATAGGTGCTAGAATTTAGCTTTGAGAGGATCACAAGAAGAAAATAGGGAGGCTGAAATAGCAAGAATTAAAGGACATCATTTCACTAGAGATGCAAGGTTATTGATTTCCAAGTGGGAGCCTTTTCTTTGGTCAGTCCCGGTTTGAACTGACATCCCAGAAGCAGTCTGGTATTTTTAATTCTTGGTCTTGCCATCAAAATCAATGCAGCGAGCCCACTAGTACATCAGAAATAGCCTAAAATCTCCTCCTTGGTTAACTTGACAGTTCAGTTATAGCTACTGTACTTCAAAAAGCCTATATTAGTTTCTGTTTAGTGTTTGTGCATAATCTAGAATGTTGTTACAGACTTTAAACACATTACAAAGACTCATAGGTCCAAGCATTCCAAAATGATTGTTGGTGCCAAACAAAATCCCTCTGATTCTATCTATGAGGAAAGGTTAGGGTTCTTCAGCTTGGAAAAGAGATGGCTGAGGGGAGATATGATAGAAGTCTACAAAATACTGAGTGGAGTAGAACGGATACAAGTGGATCGATTTTGCACTCCATCAAAAATTACAAAGTCTAGGGGGGACACTCGATGAAGTTGCAGGGAAATACTTTTAAAACCAAAAGGAGGAAATATTTTTTCACTCAGAGAATAGTTAAGCTCATTGCCAGAGGTTGTGGTAAGAGTTGATAGCACAGCTGGTTTTAAGAAAGGTTTGGACAATTTCCTGGAGGCAAAGTCCATAGTCTATTATTGAGACAGTCATGGGGGAAGCCACTGCTTGCCCTGGATCAGTACCATGGAATGTTGCTACTCCTTGGATTTTGGCCAGGTACTTGGGACCTGGATTGGCCACCGTAAGAATGTGCTACTAGGCTTGATGGACTATTGGTCTGGCCCAGTAAGGCTATTCATATATGCTTATGGTGGCTAAATTTGGGTGTGCTTCTGAGATGGCTTGCATAACCTAATTGGCTAATGAGCTGGTAACCATCAATGAATGGATACTAACAACTAACTGTTGATGTTAACTAGCACCAATTAGGATTGTCACATGCATCTGGCTACATGCTAATCTATTAACATTGGGTTCCTAAATCAAAACGGGGTGCAGCCATGGGTAGGTCATGGGCATTCCAAAAGGTAAAGTGCAGTGTATTGAATTTCGGAGCCCAGCTTGGATGCTAGGATTTACATCCGTTTTCAGCAGTCATAAGTCTGTCATACAATTCTAAAAGTGGTATTTTTATATCTGAACATTTATTTATTTATTCAATTTTCTATACTGTTCTCCCAGGGGAGCTCGGAATGGTTTACATGAATTTATTCAGATACTTAAGCATTTTTCCTTGTCTGTCCATGGCAGGCTCACAATCTGTCTAATGTATCTGGGGCAATGGGGGATTAAGTGACTTGCCCAGGGTCACATGGAGCAGTGTGGGTGTGAACCTACAACCTCAGGGTGCTGAGGCAGTAGCTTTAACCACTGTGCCACACTCTCTCCCTCCCCTAGCTGAACATTTCTGGATTTAGGTATGCTTTAAAGATTACAATTTCACCAGGTTTCTCCAACTTAATTATATGTATTTTAAGCCATAGGTTGATAGGTTTTGAGCTGTGCTGGGATTCAGAGTAACATTTAAATTAGGTTGTAGATGCCTTTGCAGGTTTTTTCCCTTCATTCTATATCAGGTCACCTAAAGTTAAGCGTCAATTTGAGCGCTCAGATGATAAAATCCTAACACTTATGCACACAAATGTTATAGATTGCATGTAAGTGCTAGTAGGGCACTAAATCATAATCATGTTCTATAATCATGGTATGCAACTTAAATAGCTCAGAGTTGGGTTTACATGGGTGGGACATGTGCACACATATTCAGGAATAGTATAATTTATGAGCCAAAGTGCAGCTTTTAGATTAATGCAACACATCTTTATGCCTTCCATAGAATAGTATAAGTGGGCATGCCTAAATGTTGGTGCATAATTGCTGACTTATGCTAGTATTCTATAATGGAATCTGGATACCCAGAACCCATCATAAAATTCACACTTAGCTCTCAGCATTTTGGCACCTTCACAGGCATTCATTTCAAGTGTTTCTTAGAAAAGTCATTTTCTTATAAAGCTGCTTACTTATGGGGAACTTTATCTTTTTTCTTTACAGACATCTGGCTCATAGTGCTTAATTTACAGGTTATTTTTAATAATGTATGTTAGGTCAATGTGTATTACATTGATTTTGCCTGCAAACTGATGATTGCTATTTCTTTCATTTATTGACTCCTAACCCAGTGTTCATAATTTAAATGGCCCAAGTGAAATAAGAGGCTAAGACATGGGTGGGCAGTGTTATGTTCCTATATTCATGTGAACAGAGTACTGTTAAGATATAGATAATGTATTCTGTTCTGGGCTTAATGAATGGAACCCCTGGCTCTCAGTGTGCAAAGCTGCAATGCAGAGGGCTTATCTTAGCCATGTAAACAGTGTGTGTAATGGACTCAAGCTCCTAGAGGGCTTTGCTGCAGCCTTTGACTATAGCCCACCATTCTCTCTGCCTCTGTGTGAGATGAGAATCCATTTTGTCAGAGAGCGCATTGTTTAGAGCAGGATGGTGCCGCCTTCTGATTTTGCACATTGAATTTGTCAGCTTCTAATTAATCTGATGGTGGTAAGTTTAAAGTAAGAACATACTGTGACAGACCGAAGGTCCATCAAGCCTAGTATCCTATTTCCAATAATGGCCAACCCAGGTCCCAACTATCTAGCTAGATCCCAAGTAAAACAGATTTTTATGCTGCTTATCCTAGGAAATAAGCAGTGGATTTCCTCAAGCCATCTCAATAATTGCCTATGGACTTCTCTTTGAGGAAATTATCCAAACTTTTTTTAAACCCCGCTAAGCTAACTGAATTCACCACATTCTCCAGCAATGAATTCCAAAGTTCAATTACACGTTGTGTAAAGAAATATTTTCTCCAGTTTGTTTTAAATCTACTACTTAGTAGCTTCATCACATTACCCCTAGTCCTAGGGCCTCTTTTACAAAGCCGCGCTAGTGGCTGCCCTGTGCTAATGGCCCCGAAGCCCATAGAGATTTAAAGGGCTTCAAAGCTGTTGCCACGTGGCAGCCGCTAGCACAGCTTTGTAAAAGAGGCAGCTAGTATTTTTAGAAGGAGTGAACAAGAGATTCACATCTACCCTTTCTGCTCCACTCAGTATTTTATAGATATCTATCATATCACCCCTGAGCCATCTCTTCTCCAAGTGGAAAAATCCTAGCTGCTTTAGCCTTTCTTCATAGGAAAGTCGTCCCATTCCTTTTTATCATTTTTGTAACCCTTCTCTGTACCTTTTATAATTCTGCTATATCTTTTTTGAGATATGGTGACCAGAACTGCACACAGTATTCAAGTTGCGACCATACCATAGAGCGATTGAAGGGCATTATAACATTTTCATCTTTGTTTTCCATTCCTTTCCTGATAATTCCTAACATTCTATTAGCTTTCTTAGCCTCCGCCACACATTGTGCTGAGGGTTTCAACATATCCTCAACAGTGACGCCTAGATCCTTTTCTTGAGCAGTAAATCCTAATATACAACCCAGCATCACGTAGCTATAATTCAGGTCTTCTTTCCCACGTGCATCACTTTGCACTTGCTCACATTGAACGTCATCTGCCATTTTGATGCCCAGTTTTCCAAGCTCACAAGGTCCTCTAGAAATTTTTCACAGTCTTTGTACGATTTAACAACTTTGTATCATCAGCAAATTTAATTATCTCACTAGTTATTCCCATCTCTAGATCATTGATAAATACATTAAAAAGCAGTGATTATAGTACTGAACCCTTGGGAACTCCACTATTTACCATTCTTCATTGAGATTATTGACCATTTAAGCCTACTCTGTTTTCTGTCTTTCAACCAGTTCTTATTCCATAATAGGACATTACCTCCCATCCCATGACTTTCTAATTTCTTCAGAAGTCTTTCACGAGGTACTTTGTCAAATGCCTTTTGAAAATCCAGATACACAATATCAACCAACTTACCTTTATCCACAGGTTCATTCGCCCCTTCAAAGAAATGCAGTAGATTGGTGAGGTAAGATTTCCCTTGACTAAATCCATGTTTGCTTTCTCTCATTAATCAATGCTTATGTGTATATGTTATGTCATTTTGTTCTTTATAATAATATCTACCATTTTGCCCAGTACCGACATCAGACTCACTGGTCTATAATTTTCCAGATTATCTCTGGAACCCTTTTAAAAAATAGGCATCACTTTGGCCACCCTCCAGTCTTCGGGTATTATGCTGGATTTTAAAGAAAATTTACAAATTACAATAGCTCTGCAAGTTCATTTCTCAATTCTATCAGCACTCTGGGATGTATACTATCCGGTCCAGGCAATTTGCTACTGGTCAATTTGTCAAATTGACCCATTACATCATCCATTGTACAAAGATTTGTTTTGAGTTTCTCTGATTCATCAGAATTGAATTGAGACATCTTCCTCAGTGAAGACCAAGGCAAAGAATTAACTATATCTCTCTCTTTGCTATGGGCTTGTCTTCCCTGAGAGTCCCTTTTATCCCTCAGTCATCTAGCTGTCCAACTGATTCTCTTCCAGCATCTTACTTTTAATATACCTAAAAAAGTTTTTACTGTCTGTTTTTGCTTCTAGCACAATCTTCTTTTCAAGATCTCTCTTCACCTTCCTTATTAATGCCTTGCATTTGACTAGACATTTCTTGTGTTGTTTACAATTATTTTCAGTTAGATCCTTCTTCCACTTTCTGAAGGATTCTCTTTTAGCTCTAATAGCTTCCTTCATCTCACTCGTTAACCACGCTGGCTACTGTTTGGTCTTCCTTCCTCCTTTTTCAATACATGGACTATATCTAGTCTAGGCTTCCAGGATGTAAAGTATCACCATCTTCATAGAGAGTAGTGAAGATACTCTCCCCATTCCCCAGCCCTGGTAGAAGTGTGGATTCAAAGAGAAAAGAAATCTTTAGATCTACAGAACTATAAATTCATTTGCTTAGTTTTAAGTAAATGCAAGCTTGTTTAAGGAACTGCAGAATCTAGTGGTGAAATTATTAAGCTGCTAGTTCAATGAATTTATCTGTGTAGAATCCACTGGATAGCCAGCACAGGCAGCCATAGTCCATGAGGGCCATGTCTTAGTCCAATGTCAAGGATTTCCACAATTGCATATGTATGAGAGATATTTTCATACAATGCAAGTAGTAAATGCAAATAGATCTCAGGCATAATCATTGGGGAAATCCTGAAAACCCTATTAGGTTCTGGCCCTTGAGAATGGAGGTTGCCCACCCCTGGGCTAAGATATATAGATAGGAGATGGTGATCAAACTACAGGAGGCAAGCCAATTTACCTCTATGGTTTGCACTAGTTTATTTTGGACCAGCTCAAACTTAGCCACATAGACCTGCTTTTTGCATGGCCCAGTTTGGCCACTAAACTTGGCCGGCTAGTGCTTAACCCCCCCCTCCTTTACAAAGCCATGCTAGTGTTTTTAGCGCTGGCAGCCGCAGTAACATCTCCGATGGAGAAGGTGGTGGATGCCTGGAATGCCCTCCCAAGGAAGGTAGTAACATTGTAAATGACAGCAGATAAAGACCTGAATGGTCCATTGAGTCTACCTATTAGTTATACCTATTCAAAATTAATGATTAAATTAACTTGTCTCTTCTTTGATATTTCTGGAAAATAGACTGTATAGTCCACCTGGTATTGTTCTACGTTCCAAATGCTGAAGTTGCCATCCAAGCTCTCACCAGCCTATCCAACTATCCTGTTTGCAGGATATCTACCATAAGTCTGGCGAGTAACATCCTCATGTTCCAAGTTAGTGGAGTTCCCATTGATGCTCTCCCCAGCCCATTCTACACCAAATCATCACATATGGGATACAGACTATGCAAGTCTGTCCAGTAGCAGCCTGAGTTATTTAATTTACATCCTGCTTTAATTTACATCCTTCATTTTCTAATTAGAGATCTTTTATGTTTATCCCATGCATTTTTTGAATTCCATCACCATTTTCCTCTCCACCACTTCCCTCGGGAGGGCATTCCAAGCATCTACCACCCTCTCTATGACAAAGAATTTTCTAACATTGCTTCTGAGTCTTCCTCAAATTATGCCCTCTAGTTTTACCATTTTCTTTTCTCTGGAAAAGATTTGGTTCTATATTAATGCCTTTCAAGTATTTAAACATCTGTATCATATCTCCCCTGTTTCTCGTCTCCTCCAGAGTATACATATTTAGGTCTTCCAGTCCTTTTCATACTTCTTTTGGTTCAAACCCCTTACCATTTTTGTTACCTTCCTCTGGACCACTTTAAGTCTTTTCCTTCACCAGATATGGCCTCCAAAACTGAACATAATACTCCAAGTGCGGCTTTACCAACGACCTATACAGGGGCATCAACACCTCCTTTCTTCTACTGGTTATTCCTCTTTCTTTACAGCCTAGTATCCTTCTGGCTACAGCCACCGCCTTAACACAGTGTTTAGATGCCTTTAGATCCTCAGACACAATGACCCCAAGGTCCCTCTCTCCATCAGTGCTTATCAGCCTCTCACCTCCCAGCACATAGCCCCCCCCCCCCCAATGCATCACTCTGCACTTCTTTGCATTGAAGATTAAAACAGTGACGGAATTCAAAAAAGCATGGGATGAACACAGAGTGTCTCTAATTAGAAAATGAATAGTATAAAACTAACTAAGGTGAGTACTGGCTAGTCATGCATGGTCTGAGTCTATTGTGATTTGGTTTACAATAGACTGGGGAGGGCTTTGATGGAAGCTCCAGTGACAGGATGGTTAGCATAGTCTGGAGTGAACATCAATAGCAACTCTGGTAGTGAAAACCTAATGACAATACCAGGCAGACTTCTATGGTCTGTTGCCCAGAAATATTAAAGAAAAGACAATCTAAACATGAATGTATAAGAAGTGTGAATGTTGGACAGACTAGATGGACCATTCATGTCTCTATCTGCTGCCTTTACTATGTTACTATGTAAGTTTACAAATGGATTTAGTAGGTTCTTTTTAAAATCATATTTGATGTTAGCATATTTTATATTAGCATATGTTTGCTTGTAGTTATTGTATTGACTGATCATATTCCTCACCTTTATCAGATCATTTAGAAAGGTGGGTATAAACTGGATTGTGTAAACTTGTATCTGATTAATGGTAGTATTTATAGTCCATATTGACTTTCCTTTAATTGCATTTTCACTGTATAAACTATGTACATTAATACTTTTTTTTAATTCAAGATTTACCTTGCAGCTTAATACCATGCATCTCAAACAATTTTCCAAATGAGGAGGAGAATAATGAAGAAAAATGTGCATGAGATTTTAAAAGTGAATTTTGAAATCTGGTTTTATGGGTAGCTGCATGGTCTCGACATCTTGGGAAGTTTATTCCATTTTAGGGTGCTAAGAAGGAAAAAGCATAAAAATGCATATGAGTATGTACAAGATATAGCTTGGTGAGTAGAGACAAAGCGATAAGTAAGGATGTGCATCATTAGTGTAAATTAATTTAACACACACTGGCCTATAAGTTAACATTCATTATGTTAGTCAGTGCACTTTATAATATGCATTAAACAGATTTTAAAAAAACCCTTGTCAACTGAAAAAATATCTAAAATCAGGTAAATAAAAAGGGGCGGAACAACAATAAATTATTACTTATAATGACTGGTGTTGCCATTCAGCAAATTACATATAATTGGAAGGATTGGAGGAGATTAAATTATAACTTTTGGTGGAACTCTTTATGCCATATCTATAAAATGGAAAGATTTATTGCAATACAACGGGGATATTTTAAGAAATTTTAGGATGTGTGGAAACCATTAACAAAATATTGTAAGGATTAATTGAAATTGTTTCCCTTATATTTATCAGTTTAAGGGGTGGGGAGGGGGATATTTTATTATTGCATATTTTATATGATAATGGAATATATGATTAGGAGGGATGGGAAAGGGGAAGGGCAAAAAATTTATGTAATATACCAATGATTGTTTTTAAGTGATATATTTATTGTTAATGTGTTTGATTAAATTTAACACTTAATGTAATTTTGAAAATGAATAAAGAATTAAAAAAAAAAAGGATACTGGACTTGAGACCTTCGGGCTGTTCCAGTATGGCAATTCTTATGTTCTTATCTTCACTGTTGTGCACTACTCAGAGGTTGTATGGCTAGCAGCTTTGCTGGCTGTGCATAATCACCACTGAAACCACTATGG
This sequence comes from Geotrypetes seraphini, assembly GCF_902459505.1. Lineage (NCBI taxonomy): Eukaryota > Metazoa > Chordata > Amphibia > Gymnophiona > Dermophiidae > Geotrypetes > Geotrypetes seraphini. The sequence continues at coordinate 45,585,036 of NC_047084.1, read as the reverse complement.
GAAAAACAAACTTTAGTCTAAGAATGCTTCAAAGTTCATTTCTTCCTTCATGTCAGGTAACCAAAAATATACAAGCAGGAAAAAACCACATAAATTCTCTTTTGTAATCCACAAGGTTCTGGTAAGAATAACAGGATTAGTCCCTCCCAAAGGGGGAAAAAATACTTGCACAGATATCAGTTCAAACTGGTTCCCCTCAAATCTATGGCGCTCAGGCAAACAAATAGCCACACTTTAATACACTCCCTCAAAGAGGGAAAAAGAAAAATAAATATTCTGAATTTATTTCCTGCCTTTCTGGGAAGCCGAGCGTAGCAATCCCATCCTCTGGCTTCCATACTTTAAAAAAACCCAACTTTTCTTTCTCAACACTTTCATATTGCTCTTAGGGATCTGGTTTTGCTTTGCTAGTAATGGGACCTTTTGGGCTCCTTTTACTAAGCTGCGCTAGCGGTTTTAGCACGCGCTACAATGCCACGTGCACTAGATGCTAATGCCACTATTGAGCTGGCATTAGTTCTTGGCACGTAGCGTGGGGGGTAGCGGCAATGCAGTGCGCGCTAAAAACGCTAGCACAGCTTAGTAAAAGGAGCCCTTTATCACCAGGCAGTCTGGATAGGAAGAGCCAATCTCTCATTTGGATACCTCCCCTCCCAAATTGTAATGCAAACAGTAAAGACGCATTCCAAGAGTTCACCAGACTGTGGTAATCAACTTTTACCCAGTGTCTCTAATGCAGTTGTTTACCAAGGGGGGGGGGGACGGTCCGCCCCAGGTGCATGCTTCAAGGGGGTGCACAGATGGCCGGGTCCGGAACCTCCCATGCTGCTCAAAATGGCACCTCAGTGTGGCTGCCGTACTTATTCCAGAGCAGAGTCGGCAGCCACGCTGAAGTGCAGGAAGGTCCTGCGATGACTACTTCTGCTCCAGAAGAGGTAAGTGACATTGGGGGGAGGGGGGTGGGGGGTGGACCGGCAGCCACAGTCATCGCGGAACCTTGCCACAACTCCCTGGGTCTGCCGGTCCAGTCCCCCTCCGACGTCACTTACCTCTTCTGGAGCAGAGGCAGCAGAAGTAGTCATCGTGGGACCTTGCTGATTTGAATGAAGAGAGAAAGGAGCATAGCAGGGTGGTGGAAGGAGAAAAATGAGGTCAGGGTGGTATGAAAGAGTGGTGAAGGGAGAGAAAGGGGGTCAGGGTGGTAAGGAAGGGTGTGGAGGGTGAGAAAGGGAGTCAGGGTGGTATGGAAGGGTGTGGAGGGTGAGAAAGGGGGCAGGGTGGTATGGAAGGGTGTGGAGGGTGAGAAAGGAGGTCAGTGTGGTATGGCAGCGTGGTGAAGGGTGAGAAAGGGGGTCAGGTTGGTATGGAATCGTGAAGGGTGAGAATGGGGGTCAGGGTGGTATGGAAGCGTGGTGGAGGGAGAGAAAGGGGGCAGATGCTGATGGAATTGCAGGGAAAGAGACATAAGGGGGAAGAATACTGCATGGAATTGGGTTGGAGAGAGAGAAAGAGGGCAGATTCTGATGGAAGTGGGGGGAAGGGAGAGGAGAGAGTGAAATGCCAGACCATGGGGGTGTGGGAGAGGGAAGGGATTGAGAGAGATGCCAGACCGTTGGAGGAGGGAAGAGAAGAAGATGGATGCCAGACCAATGGAGGTGAAGGGAGAAATGGAAGGGGGAGGCATAAAGTTTCTGGAAGGGGAATAGAAGGAGAGAAGATGCCATATAGAAGGGGCAGAGAGAGGGTAGACAGTGGATGAAAAGAAGAGAGTGACAAGAAGGCGAGGAAAGCAGAAACCAGAGAAGACATGGTAGAAAAATATTCTATTTATTTTTTTATGCTTTAGGGGAGATGCATCGCTGTTTCTGTGGTGTTGCATGGTATTTCAGTTTAACCTTTGTCTACGTATTTTTATTCTATCTCCCCATTTACAAAACTGTAGAGCGTTTTTTTTAGTGTTGGCATCTGAGCTGTTACCACCATGGTTAAAAACCACACTACAGTTTTGTAAAAGGGGGAGGGGTTAGTTTGTGATTACATACTAGGCAAAGGTGTTTTCTGTGTTCAGTGTGTTCGAAAAGACATGGTTTTCTGTTAGGATTGACTGTGTAGGATTGATCTGTACTAGTCTGGCTTGTTTAGTTTTACAATGGGTATATTGATGTACTGCTCACTGCAGTATGTAAGATGCTGTCTTTTCCTAGGTACACTCTTGTGTGACGTGTGGATTGTTACTAAAAATCATATTTTTCATACAGATGGGGGGGAGGGGTGTCAAAAAATGATAAGCCCTGTGTGTCACATATGCTAGGTACGCCACTGCTGTAATGTCCGAGAGCAATGTAAAAAAAAAACCAAACCACTTAAGCCTCCTATTGAGATAAGACAGTTGCTGCACAGACACTTGAAATCCAGTCATTAATGCCCCGACCAGACAACTCAGATAGAAGCCCCCCAGGAACACTTTCCAACGTGTAGCAAGAAAAATAAATACCAACAAAAAAACACTGCAGCACAAATTAAAGTCCAAAACACTCTAACCTGCAAGTGGGTTATTCACAGGTCTATTCTTTCCTTGGCATTGAGCTTTGGATAAGAGGAATTCTCCCACTCCATTTCTGTGGCCTGGCAGTTACTTTCCTCCATGTTTTCTTCCTTTGGAATTAATTCCTCAGACATTTCCCAGTCTCTGGAGCAGGGCTGGTTTCTGTTTCCACTCGGCCTCTTTCAAGCACCACCCTCTTCCTCCCAGCTTGCTGAGGAAAAGGACTCTGTATGAACCCACCCCACCCCTTTGGTCACCCCTGGCAGTTTCTTAAAGGAGCTTCCACTTCCTAGCGTGGGTTCTTTTCTGATGCTTCTTAAAGACAAAGGCCCTCTTTTACTAAGGTGTGCTAACCGATTAGCGTGCTCTAATTGATTTAACACGTGCTAAATGCTAACGCATGCATGTTAGTCCATGGATGCATTAGCGTTTAGCGTGTGCTAATTGGATTAGCATGCGCTAATCAGTTAGCGCATCTTAGTAAAATAGGGGGATAGTATTAAAACTCCCAGTTCTAGGCAGGGCAGGATTAACCAATAGGCCAAGTAGGCACGTGCCTAGGGCCCGATGAAGGAGGGCATCAACATTGTTTTTTCCAAACAGTGATGGGCCCCTCCAGCATCGATCTGTAACATAGGCCCCTTTTGATCGGCAACGCAGCCCCCCCCCCCCCCATCGACAGAAAGTAAGACAAGCAAGCAATGCGGGTAAGAAAGGCAACGGGAACTGTAATTTTGCAAGCGGTGCTGCTTGCCCAAAGCTTCCTTTTGATGCAGCTTCCTGTTTCCGCTTGGGCTCATGGTGGGGTGGGGCGGGGCAGGGGGCCCAGTGTACTTGTGTGCCTAGGGGCCCTCGACGAATTAATCCTGCCCTGGTTCTAGGTGGTGGTCTCCTTTTCTTCTGACGTACCTTAGGCTTTAAACTGGGCTCAGGGGTAGGACTGGGGGAACTGATGAGCACATGACTCCAAGTGGGGATTGCGCAGTGCAGGGTCCCTGTCGCAGTGCTTAAAATATCCTATACCATTCCCCTTGGATGTGTTTCCCCTTGAGCTGGTGAAAGCATGTGTACTGTTGAAGATTTGAGCCAAAGTCAATGTGTGCTCATAAATCTCATAAATATTTAGCTTCCTAAATATATTTGAAAAGTATTCTTGTAATTGATAAATCTTTCTCTAAAAGTCATGGGTACTAGAGAATGACACGGTGGTTGTTATCCATGGCTATCCGCGAGTAGCCGCGGGGTAACCCGCCAAAACGGGGAAAGAAAAATAGTAATCGCTGCGGGGACGGGGACAAAGCCATTTACCGCGCCGTGGAGCAGTAAATGGTCTTGTCTCCGCAGTGAGGCATCAAGGATTGCGTGGTCCAGCAGCCCCCCGCCCGATCGCAGCGTTTAGCCAGCTCCCTCCACCTCACCTTAAATGCCGAGTTTGCCGGCTTTCTTTTTCCTGAGCCACACACGTGCGGCTGCGCGAGTTGATCAATCTTCTCTGACGCAACCGGAAACAAGAAGTTGTAGGAGAGAAGATTGATTAACGCCGCACATGCGCGTCTTTTTGAACGCGTGCCGCTCAGGAAAAAGAAAGCCGGCATATAAAGTGAAGTGGAGGGAGGGAGCTGGCTAAACGCTGCGATCGGGCGGGGTGGGGGCTGCTGGACCGCGCGATTGCATGTGTTCCCGGCTCACACTAGGAAGGAGGGAGTGAAAGGGAAAAAGATTCTGGGCCAAGGGGATGAAGAGGGAAAGAAAGAAACCCACAGCAGGAAAGAAAGGGGAGGACAGGCAGGTGAGGAGGGGTAGAAAGCAGGGGGGGGTAGAAAGAGGGAGAGGAGACACACTGGTATGGAAGAGGAAGATAGGGGAAATCTGGACACAGAAAGGTAACAGAAAGAGGGGAAATTATGTGCATGGGGGCATAGGGACAGAGACATAAAGGGGACATGCCATGGGGATGGTATATGGATACGGGGGGGGGGCAATGCCAGATACATAGGGAAGATATTAGAAATGGGGAAAATAGGAACACAGAAGCGAGATGGTTTGTGGGGATGGGACAGGGACCGAGCTCACAGGCTCCAGCGGCTTGCACAAATTACATTGTAATGTGCCATGAAAATAAGAGGGAGGGAGGTAGATAGATAGGCCATGCGAGAGGAGCTGAAGGATGGTAGAAAGGAACAGATGGTTAAGGAGGGAGGGAAGGTGGTGGTGGGAAGGAATAGAACAGACCCTGAAGGGAAATGTGAAAGACAGAGTGGGGAGAAGATGCTGGAAGGGAAGAAGACAGATGCCAGACTATGGGGGAGCGGAGGGAAGAAGATGGATGCTAGACCAATTGGAGGGGGGGTGTGAAGGGAGAGGCACAGTAACAGCAAATGGAAGATGCAGAGAGAAGACACACAGTGGATGGAAGGAATTTAATGAGAAGATGTGGAAAGCAGAAACCAGACAACAAAGGTAGAAAAAAAAATTCTATTTATTTTTTGCTTTAAGATAAAGTAGTATATTAGTTGTGTTTATAATAATTTATAAACTAAGCCCTGCCAGCTGAACATCTCTTTCTCTAGTTCAGCAGCCAGAACTTTGATTTATAAGAAAGGAATAAGCTAAATATTGCAGTACTAAGGCACATATGGATGCTGCGGGGACGGTGACGGGGCGATGAATGGGATGGGAGTGACGGTGACGGGGCGGTGAAGGGGATGGCGGTGATGGGGCAGTGAAGGGGACGGTGGGCCGGGGATGGGGCAGTGACGGGGACAGATTTTTTTCCCCGTGTCATTCTCTAATGGGTACTACAGAAAGAATGTCATAACTGATTTTTCACTGTCCATTTTTTCTCTAATGAAAAGCCTAATGTTTAGTTTGTTTTTGTACCGCTCTACTGAAGAATCTTTGCTATGACACATGACTAGAAAGTTGCATGGGGATGCAAATTTCACCTATCCCCACCCATACCCACTATGATCCATTCCATTCCCACAAATAACTTCCTCCATTCTTATCTTATCTTATCTTATCTTCCTCCATTCTTATCTTATCTCCATTCCTCCATAACTTATCTTTGAAAGTTGACACTATTACCTACTCGCTCACAACTCTCCATTTCCTCCCAATCTCAAACAGCCCTCTGTGTATTTTTTGGGTAGTATTCACTATTCAAACAATGGGAGTTCTAAACCTCAGTCTTTTTTTCTTGCTGCCTTTCTAGGCATTTAGAGTTTTTCTGGTGTAGCTGTAGCCTCTCTCAATGCATTCCAAGCTGCATTCTGATGTCACAAAAGATTTTGACTGCACTTCTGCAGGAATCTTGCAGCAACTTCTTCTATCCTTGTGGGATTCCTGCAACCTCCTTTCCTATGCAGCTCTCTCAAATGGATAAGTTTTATAACAACATTGCTGAAAATAGGTCATGACAACTATGTTGTGTTTGTAGCAGCTGCTCTTTCCCTCTGGAATTGTGTGTTTAAGTGTCTGGGGCATACCCTTTGATGTTGTTTCCATTCCTATTTAATGTAGAAATGTACCAAACATAAGAATTGCCATATTGGGACAGAATGAAGGTCCATCAAGCCTAGCATCCTGTTTCCAACAGTGGCCAAGTACCTGGCTAGATCCCAAGTAGTACAACAGATTTTATGCTGCTAATCATAGGAATAAGCAGTGAATTTCCCCAAGCCTTCTAAATAATAGTCTATAGACTTCTCTTTTAGGAAATTATCCAAGCCTTTTTAAAATCCCACTAAGCTAACTGATTTCACCACATTCTCCAGCAACAAATTCCAGAGTTTAATTACACGTTGTGTACATTGAGTCTGAGTCAAGGATGGCATCGATGCGCCCTAGTTCCAATGTAGTCTAGTAGAAAAGTTTAAACATTCTGCCAGATAAATTTGCTCCAAGCTATGCAAAAATGACAATGCCAGATAATAGTGAGATAGTTTAAACATGCCAAAAAAAAAAAAAACCTGAAGCATTTCATTTTAAACAACAGATGCAGTGTAGGGAATTTAGTGCACTCCGCAGATTTTAGTGTAAAATCTTAATAATAATATAGAAGTAAAATGTTATCCAGTTGACATTTACTTCATTGGAAAATATGATATATGAAGAAAGCAAATATGCCTACTAGCACATGTAAGGAATAAAACTACATTCGGCAAGAAGAGAAAATGATGCTATCTTGTAGGATTTAAATTAAGAGTAATTGACATTTAAATAATGTGTCCAAAAATCTTAACTTTTCCTCAGTTTTTAGGTAAAGGAATACACATTTTTCACTCTCTAATTTACTATATAATGTTAAATCTACAAAATTGTCTCCCCCCAAGTGAAACAGAAATGTAATTTAGATCTATTTTTGAATCACATTATATCAGAAGACATTGCGCTTCCTCAGCTATGATTAGGGCCCTTAATTTGCTGCAATGCTGTGACAGCTGCTACAGATTCTGCTGATGTAGGCATAGAGGCACTTCCACTCAGCACTAGATATTAAACCCTAGATTTTTGTGCACTAAGGGCCCGTCACTTCTATCTCTACAACATCACCAAAATTCACCCCTTCCTCTCTTAAGAACACTGCCCTTGTCCACACTCTCGTAACCTCACGCTTATTACTGCAATCTACTTCTAATTGGTTTCCCATTGTGCTTCCTCTGCCCCCTGTAATCTGTGCAAAACTCTGCTGCACAACTCATCTTCTATCACTCTCGCTACACTCATGTCACCCCTCTCCTTAAATCACTTCACTGGCTCCCTATCCACCTTCGTATACAATTCAAGCTCCTATTGCTGACCTACAAGTGTGTTCGTTCTGCTGCCCCTTAATATCTCTCCTCTCTTCTTATATACCTCCCAGAGAACTCCGTTCCTCAGATAAGCTGCTCTTAGTTGTACCCTTCCCCTCCACTGCCAATTCCAGACTTCATTCCTTTTATCTAGTTGCTCCTATGCCTAGAATAAATTACCTGAGTTTGTCCGCCAAGCCCCTTCCCTTATCTTGTTTAAAAGCAGACTGAAACCACACCTCTTTGATATAACCTTCAGTCCATAACCCTACTCTCTACTCCCCACCAGCCTAGCCAAAAGATTAACCATTCCCCTAACTGTATCCATGACATCCTTTTTATCTGTCTTGTCTGTTTAGATGCAGGGACTATCTTTTTTTGTGACTCTGTACAGTACTGCATGTGTCTGGTAGCGCTATAGAAATAATTCACTTCAATGAGGGAAGCATTCAGCAAAAAAAATCTTGAAAGCACACACAGCAGGCAGGTAGGCAAATGGAACAGCAGTATTTGATATACCACTTTTTAACAAATATAAACAAAGTGATTTACAAAATTGCAAGAAAAAAAAAGGGACTACAATTTATTGATAGGAAAGTCAGAAGAAGCCTTTTATATGCTAATGCATAACAATGGCCTTTATATGGTTTTACTTCAAATACAGGGAGTGTTAAAAATTAGAACACTTTTTAACTTCCAGCTTAATGCTGAAATTTTAGTTCAACCCATCGGGTTACTTCAATTGGTAATTAAGAGAAGTTAAAAACAAACAAAAAAACCCCAAATAATAATAATAATAACAGTTTATATACCGCAATACCGTGAAGTTCTATGCGGTTTACAGAAGATTAAGCAAAGGTAATAAATTGAATTGACTTTAAGAGGGGAGGAAGAAAGAGAATTAATAGGACAGGAAATTCATTGTTGAGGAGAGAGTGATCAAAAGGACAAGTTAATCGCTATAGAGGGGAGAGAGAAGAGAGGATCAGTTGTCTAGATGCTTTAGGAACAAGTCTGATCCAAGCTGAGGACCCATAGACGTTAGACCTTCTACTTTCTGACCTGAGACCCCTGAGTCAACAGCTCCCACACCCAACCACTTAAATCTGAGTCATCTGTACCCCCTATACTCTCTCCATCTACCTATCACATCCTTTCACTTGTTCCTTCTAAGCTAACCTTCTTTCTACCCACTAATGCACATGCCAACCCATTTACCTAACAGTCCACCCATCTTTTCAATGTGTACTCTTCTACCTACCTACTATCGAGATGCCTACTCTAGAGATGTAGGTTGATAGGTGTCAGGTGGCTGTTGAAGGCATGGGTATATGTATTTTATAATGGAGTAGGGAGCTAAGTGGATGAAAATGTGTGAGATTTTCTAGTTCTGGGGCAGCATTGCCCTACCTTCCCTATTTTAGGGGTCCTGAGGCAGTGTCTACCACTAGATCACTCTTTTCCACTGCCATGATCTCTCTGAGCTCCTCCTAGCTGGTATACATCATTTTCTCAAACTCCTTATGAGGTCCTTAATTATACAAGTTTTTTTTCTGAACAAACCCTGCTGGCTGAAATTGCCCTGCCTTCCCAAAGCAGATAAATTTTGTCCAGGAAACTTGTTGCCTGAAGAAAACTTATTCAATTGGAAAGGCACTGCGGGAGGCATTCTGGGAAGCTTTTGCACTTTGAGTGGTCAGCACTGACGTTTGGCTACTCAAAGTTGTTCAGGTAGCTCAGAATGCCTAAATAGTAAACCTGTTTTAATCAAATGGGTTCAGGCTGGAGGATAATATTTAACAAATTGCCTAGGGCAGGAGGTCAAGTTAGGCACTCATTTGATAAAGGCATATAGGAACCTATGTGGCTGCTTGCATTTACATCAGACCTGGAACTGTTGCAAATGCACAGAGGTAATGTATGCATGTAGGGTATATAACCTATGTACATACATGTAACACTGTTCATGTACCACTCAAATTCATCCCCCAAACAGGTCTACACCCAAGTCACAGACAATCATGTGTCTACTTGTCATACTGTGTTCTTGTATGTGGGGGAATAGTTTCATGAGAATTCTACATTTTATGAACATACACTGGCTTAAATGTATGAAAATCCTTTATAAAATTATGTCCATTGTGTGCTGAACTTCAAATGAATGTATCTTCACATTTTTATAGTAAATCCTAAATGGAAAGCCCTCTTTCACTCATAGAAACATGATGGCAGATAAAGGCCAAATGGCCCATCTAGTCCTCCCATCTGCAGTAACCATTATCACTTTTTTATTCTGTCTGTTCCCTTAGTTGCTGATTTTAGCATTACTTATGAGAAGAAAACTTTTCCTCACGCCTTCTTACAATATTTTTTTAAAAGATGTTAGCCAGAACCAGCCCTAGAAAAGATCCATGAAACTTTCCACTAATTACCTTTCTTCCTCAGAGAAGCCACATTTAGCACTATTTTCCATTGTCTTTCACTTGATCAGTGTTTAAATTAGTCTACCACCTTGAGGCCTACTGAATATATTTATGAACTTATTGCTTTCAGCACCTAGATTTCATGTAATTCTCACCACTTATTCAAGGAAATTGACAAGATTTGTTTGATGTGATCTCCCTCTGGTTAAACTCCTTACCTTAGATCCTACAATCCACTTGACTCTCTACACTATTTTAATGTCAGTAGAATGTCCGTTTATTTTCCTCTTATTCCTTAGGATTACTCTTATGGGAGATCTATTGAAAAGATCTTTCAGGAGAGTGGATTTAGCATAAATCTGCCTGATCTCTCTTGATATCTAGGATGTGTCCCATCCAGCCTCATAACTTTATCCATTTGCACTATACACTCCCTTTTTCCCAAAGAATATAATGGGCGCGTTAGCACTTAGCACACGCTAAATCTGCTAGTGGGCCTTAGTAAAAGATCCCCTTAATGTGGTGTCATATATACCACTCAAATCTCCCAAAGGATTTGGAGTGGTTTATAAAACAATTAAATTGACTTAAGTAATGGCCAAAAATCTAATTGGGTACTTTGAATTTCCCAATGGGCTCACAATAGTACCTAAGAAAGAAATAATTACTTGCATTTACCTATATGAAGAGAGAATAGATCAGGGGTGCCCAAAACATCGATCGCGATCTACCGGTTGATCGCAAAGGCAACGCCGGTAGCTTGCAGAGCCAATGTTCTCCCTAGCATTCCCCCGGTCACTGTCTCACCTTTAAAGTAGTGGAATTATGACAGCCTGCAGAGCGAACGTAGCAGATTACCGTCAGCCTCTGTAGCACGTTCCCTCTGCCGCTGTCCCGCCCCCAACGTCAGAGGAGGTGCGGGACCATGGCAGAGGGAATGTGCTACAGAAGCTGATGGCAGCATGCTACGTTCGCTCTGCAGGCTGCCATAATGAACTTTCAACTGTGGTAGGCCCAGAGGGAAGAACGGAGGTGAGGGATCCAGTCTAAGGGAAGCAGCTCGATGATCCAGTCTGAGGGAAGCAGCGGAGATAAGGTCACACACGTCGAGGTAAAATTGGGCCCATTGCAAGGGCCCCGGCAGGAGGGAGATTGCCTTAGAGACGCTGGATCGGGGAGGGGGGGAGAGAGAAGAGACAAAAGGACCTTGAGGAGGGGCAGGAAAGCAGCCTTGAACAAAAAGGGAGTGGGAAGACAAGGCAGATAAAGCAGATCCTGGACTACTAGAGGGCTTAGAGAGAGATGCCAGGCCCTGAGGAGGGGGAAGACAAAGAGAGTGAGAGACACAAAGACCTGGACCAAAGGTGGGAGGACTCAAAATGTTAGCAGAAGGAAGATAGAGAGGGAGAAACCTGAAACAAAGGGGAGGTAGAAGAGAGGGGGCAGATGTTGGACTATGGGACAGAAGAGACAGAAGGGGAGAGACCCTGAGGAAGAACAAAGAGTTGCAAGATCAGAACAGAGGAGGGAGACATGTTGCCAATAGGGGTGGAGAAGAGAGAAAGAAAAGCTGGAAGGACAGAGAGAGATGTTAGTTGGGGAATGGAGTGAGGTCTGGAGGACAGAAGAGGTGCACTCGATATATATATATATATATATAAATAAATATGGGGGCCTTTTACTAAGGCGCGCTAGCTGATTTAGCGTGCACTAAATGCTAACGCGTCCATAGAATACAATGGGTGCACGCTAAATCGGCTAGCGCACCACAGTATAAGAGGGGGGTATATGTTTAGTATTTTTATTGTTGGTAGATCATTTTGACTCGGTCATTTTAAAAGTAGCTCGCAAGCCAAAAAAGTGTGGGCACCCCTGGAATAGATAATACAATAAATTCAATACTATAGATTCATAAAAGGCTCAACAGAAGGGAAAACCTCAATATCAAAGAACCCCAAAGAAAAATCCTAAAAATAAACACAGGACAAAAATAGCATAATTAAACAAGCACAACAAAAATAAAGCACATATAAAATTCTGTATTTTCCTCCTCAGCAAAAGACTTGGGCTTGTTTCGGCACAATCCTGTGGGAATTTATATCAAAGTTTGTGCACTTGGAAAAGGATATCGAAGGATTAGGTGTATAATGAATGAATGAATTGCTTAAGTATGCATTTTGTCGATCTGGCATCAAGCAGGGATTCTAAAAAGGACTTGTATGAGTACTCACTTCTACTCTTGTGTCTTCATTTGTTTTATTATATATGCTGCTTTCCAGTTTGTTTATTTATTTTAATGTCTTTCTCGCCTAAAATCTAGGCGGGTTAACAACTAACATTAAATTACTATTAATATTAAATGGATTTAGGTATTGACTTTTTATTTATTTTATTTATATAAAATATTTATTATCTGCCTAAAGCCTAGGTAGCTCACAAAAGTGCATATATAATTGTATTAAAAGAAACAACATTTAAGACTCTTCTAAAATTGCCATGAAAATAGCAGCAATGAGCAAAATACTTTTTCAATACATGGTTCTTTTTAACAAAATGTCTGAAACAAAAGGTAAGTTTTCAACAATTTTCTAAACTGCAAAATATTGCTACATAATCTTAAATTCCCAGGCAAAATATTCCACATAGTTGGTCCTGCCACTGAGAAGGCAAATTTCATAGGGGGTCTTTTACTAAGGTGTGCTAGCCGATTTAGTGTGCCCTAAATGTTAATGCGCCCATTATATTCTATGTGTACCATATAACCATTCAATAACTGCTATTATTAAAACTCTGATAAATTAATTTTCAAACATTTATTAATTTAATATATACTTTTTTGTAATAAATTATGTCACAATACAATATATTATATCAATCACCCAACATTTATCAATGAAACCCACCCTTTCCTTTCAATCCCCTCAAAAAAGTTCATTCATTCATTGTTCAAAGCCTCCTATGAACCCCTTGTGCAAAATTTGCCTTGTTGTTAAACCACGGGGCTCCTTTTACAAAGCCGTGCTAACGACTTTTAATCACGCACTAACCCCACGCTGGCCGAAAAACTACCGCCTGCTCAAGAGGAGGTGGTAGCAGCTAGTGTGGCCGGCGGTTTAGCGTGTGCTAAAGTCTGACCTCAGTTCCGGGGAAAATGGCGGAAGCACTGATAAAAGAAAGCATTGATGAACATCTAGATAGAAACAAATTGATGAAAACAAGCCAGCATGGCTTCTGCAAGGGAAGATCGTGCCTAACGAACTTATTGCACTTCTTTGAAGGAATTAACAAACAAATGGACAAAGGGTACTCCATAGACATCGTATACTTGGATTTCCAAAAGGCACCCCATGGATTTGACAAGGTACCCCATGAACGCCTACTATGGAAACTGAAGAACCATGGGGTGGAAGGAGACGTTCATAGATGGATCAAAAATTGTTTGGCAGGTAGGAAGCAAAGGGTAGGAGTGAAGGGCCACTATTCTGACTGGAGGAGGGTCACGAGCGGTGTTCCGCAGGGGTCGGTACTCGGACCACTGCTGTTCAATATATTATAAACGATCTAGAAACAAGGATGAAGTGCGAAGTAATAAAATTTGCAGATGACACCAAACTATTTAGTGGAGTTAGAACTAAAGGGGACTGTGAGGATTTACAAAGGGACCTGAACAAACTAGAAGAGTGGGCGACGAGATGGCAGATGAAGTTTAATGTAGAGAAATGTAACGTCTTGCATGTAGGGAAAAGAAACCCAAAGTACAGCTATACGATGGGAGGGCTGGTAATGGGTGAAAGTACCCAAGAAAAGGACTTGGGGTAATAGTGGACAAGACAATGAAGCCGACGGCACAGTGCGCAGCGGCCTCTAAGAAGGCAAATAGAATGCTAGGTATTATCAAAGGTACCAGAACGAAAGAGGTCATCCTGCCATTGTATCAGACGATGGTGCGCCCGCATCTGGAGTACTGCGTCCAATATTGGTTGCCGTACCTTAAGAAGGATATGGCGATACTCGAGAGAGTTCAGAAAAGAGCAACGCGATTGATAAGAGGTATGGAAAACCTTTCATATGCTGAAAGATTAGAGAAACTGGGGCTCTTTTCCCTGGAAAAGCGTAGACTCAGAGGGGACATGATAGAGACTTACAAGATCATGAAGGGCATAGAGAAAGTGGAGAGGGACAGATTCTTCAAACTTTCAGAAACTACAAGAATGAGAAGGCAAGAGGGGACAGAGGGGACAGAGAAGGCAAGAGGGGACAGATTCAGAACCAATGCTAGGAAGTTCTTCTTCACCCAAAGGGTGGTTGATGCCTGGAATGCGCTTCCAGAGGGTGTGATAGGAAAGGGTATGGTATCAGGGTTCAAGAAGGGATTCGATGAATTCCTGAAGAAAAAAGGGATAGAAGGGTATAGATAGAAGAAAAAAGGGATAGAAGAGTATAGATAGAGATCATTATACAGGTCCTGGACCTGATGGGCCGCCACGTGAGCGGATTGCTGGGCAGGATGGACCCCTGGCGTTAAACAGCTAGCGCACCTTTGTAAAAGGAACCCACAGTCTTCCAATCTCAATTGTAGTTTATGGATACATTTCCAAATTCGATTTTCCATCCATGTTCCTCTTCAAAAGCAACCACAATCAATTCAGCTTTCAGCCCGACATAGTGCTATGTTTCGCAATCAATGCATCTTCAGGAGCTGAAGTCGGGAGGATCTCTCCTCCTACTACACAACAAAAACAATATCATTACCCTTCCACCCACAGTTTCAACATTCATTTTAATTTCCTTCCAACATTCTTTTAAATACATTATCATCAACAATCTTATGAAAAACTCTGCAGCCTGAAATCGGGTGTAATTCCAAAACAGGTAATCAGCTGATGTGCTTTGTTTCCACCATCTTGCCTCAAACAGTGCTTACCCAGAATCCATCTCCTTCCTTTTTATCAATCACCTCATTATCATAATGAATTCCACTCAACTTCTTTATTGAGGCCCCCAGGCTCCTTGGTATCCCATTGATGTATCAGTTGTTCCTTAGCTAATAAAATCTGATACATTTCCCCCATGCCACAATTTAATTGTCATTAGCACTATGAATTTTAAATCCTCCACCTTATGCTGCAATTGATTCCAGTGAGCTACTAGGGGGTGCATCAATTTTATTGAGGGGATTGAAAGGAAAGGGTGGGTTTCATTGATAAATGTCGGGTGATTGATATAATGTATTGTATTGTAATTGATATAATGTATTGTATTGTATTATTACAAAAAAAAGTATATACAATATTAAATTAATAAATGTTTGAAAATTTATCAGAGTTTTAATAATAGTGTGCATTGAATGGTTATATGGTATATATAGATAACACTATTTATATATTATAATTAGCTCCATTTTAGGTGATCATTATATTCTATGGACGCATTAGCATTTAGCGTGTGCTAAATTGGTTAGCGCACCTTAGTAAAAGACCCCCATAGTCTCAACATAATGTGCTTTAAACTTTTTTTCCCTGTATTTTGCTGTAGTGTGCTGAAATTTGAACATTCTGGAAAGGCAATTTAAAGTCAAAATAAATAATAATGTGTTGTACTTGGCAAACCTATTGAAGGCCATTGCCAATATATGGGCAAGCAGAGGCGGATGGTAGGTGTCGGGAACAAGATTAATGATATCAAAGCTTTAATCAAATCTGGCACAGCAGACAAATTAGAACTCTGAAAACATGGGTTTAAATGGGCAAAGGATTCATTCAAATATTTGGGTATCCCAGAAACTCAATTATATAAACACACGGAACTTATTCCAGTGTTTTCTGAAAAATGAAAGCATAATTTGTAAAGATGAAGCATTCTGCCCCTGACTTTTACAGGTCAAATTAAAGTGATTAAAATAAAAAGACTGCCAAAAATTCCATACTGCTTTCTGAAGATTAGGATGCCTGTCATTGAAGGAAAAATGCATGGAAACCGTAAAATTTATTTGCAGAGATAAAATGTCAAGAATGCAGTTAAAACATTTACAGGAACGGACAGTGAACTAGAAGTCTGGAGCAGCAAAACTGCGCAGGAAGGATTATGTATACAGGAGGCTTGATCAGTGGGTTCATTAGCCGTCAGGTTACAGCAAACATTTAGGGCTCCTTTTACGAAGGTGCGCTAGCGTTTTTAGCGCACGCACATGATTAGCGCGTGCTAGCCGAAAAACTACCGCCTGCTTAAAAGGAGGCGGTAGCGGCTAGTGCGTGCGGCATTTGTAAAAGAAGCCCCTAATTGATTTTCAGCAATCTATTGTAGCTGAGCCCTAGACAACCCCTGATACCTAGGCATGTCATTTTGATGGCTATCTAGCTTAGGACTTTATTTCTAAAAGCTTACTATGCATCAACGGACATCAGTGTGCACTAAGTGGCCCCTATATATAAAATAGAATGCACATGCTAATGTCCATTATTATGCGTGCTAAGCTTTAGTCCAGTGTATCACACACTGTGTGCCCTGGAGGATTCCAGGTGTGCTCCGAGATGCTGGAGAGGTGCCAGCGCCGGCTGACTGCTTACAGGATGTACCTCTCACGGCAATAGGAACATCCTATAGTCAGTCAGCCAGTGCTGGTGTCTCTCCTCCTCACCGGCAGCTCTGCTCCTTCTCCTCACCTCTCCTCTTCCATCAGTGGTAATAGGAGGCTCAGGACCGCGGAGGTTGATGTGATGATGTCATACATGCATGTGATGTCATTACATTGACATCTGCACATTTTTGGGTGCCCTCCAGCCACAGGCCCGAGATTAGTGTGCCAACAGCTTAAAAAGTTTGCAACACACTGCTTTAGTTAAAGGGCCCCTCAGTTTTTATCTTTGTGGCTTTCTCTTGCTTTAAATTACTGCTTGGTCTAATGGCTAAGATTTTCATCTAGGGACTCCTGGACTGATATGGTCTTGTTTTGACATTTGGAAACTTTCATATGATTGCATATTCTCTTAATATGCAAAGTCAGTTCGATTATATAAAGAGAATCCAGCTTCAAATAATGTGTTAAATCATTGTTTTAATCCTTTTTGCATGACAGAATAATTCAGAATTTCAGTGGTGCTATATGTGCCTTAAAATCTGTGATGTACTGGAGTGGAGAATCTGAGTGATGATCGTAGTTCAGGGAGAATGTTGGCAGCCAGGGATACTTCTGAAGACAAGAGAAAAAGTAGGAGGGGGGAGGGTGATACCTAGTAGGGAATGGCAGGAAAGTGCAGAGGGCCTGTTTTATGCAAAATCATGAGGGGAAAAAGTAAATTATGTGATTGCTATAGCCACAAAATCATAGAAAATGGAGGGGAGGGGAATAGCCTGCCTATACAGTCTAGAAAGCTCAGGTACTTTACCTTGTTTGTACTACTTTTTAACAAAGTTTAATCTAAAAGTTTCCAGTGTTTCAAGAACAAATATCATTGCTCAGGCTTGACATGCTACAGATTCTAGTTCTGCCAGTAGATAATCTGAATGAAGATAACACTTTGTCCTTTTTACTAGATGTTAAGGGCTCCTTTTACTAAGCTGTGATAGCGTTTTTAGCGCACGCAGAATTGTAGCGTGCACTAAACCCACGCTACGCGGCTAGAACTAATGCCAGCCAGCTCAATGCTGATGTTAGAGTCTAGCGCGCACGGCAATTCAGCGCGTGCTATAACCGCTATCGCAGTTAAGTAAAAAGAACCCCTAGTTTTCATGTTTTGAATCTTCTTTTTTTCTTCTCTAGTTGAGATGAGTGATGACAGCTGAACAACATTATTGAAAATGTGTTCAGTGAGAACTGAAGCTGTAAATTTAAATGAAAAATGCATTACACATCAATGGTTTGAGACACACCTCTTTAGAAAATGCTGTTAGTTCTACACGTGTAGTCCTTTTTAACTACTGGTAGCTATATTTGAGCCATAGTAACATGCAGCTGTGTTAACAACTCATGATTTAAATCATTCAAATTCTGCATCTTCCATGCCTTGACTTTATCTACTAGATTCACTGCACATGAACACATTGGATTTTTATAGTGAGAAATCTTAACTCCCTAGAGATTACAAGATGATGAACGATGCTTCCAGGCGGTGGAAATCATTTTAGCTAGCATGACAAATTAAGTTATGTTACTATTAAATGTAATAGATAAAACAATAGATATGTAATTTTGCTGTGAAAGAATGAGCAATATAACTATACAGTCTGTGTGTCTGATATTCAGCCTGCAGTAATATATGGGGTTTTTTTTTAGTCATTTGACAGCCACAGACTGAATTAAGCCTAGATATTCAATGCCCAACCATGTCCAGACATCGGCACTGAAGAGTCAAGTCAGAGTGGTCATAAGAACATAAGAAATGCCTTCTCCGGATCAGAACTAGGTCCATCTAGTCCGGCGATCCGTACACACGGAGGCCCAGTTAGGTACCGGTTTTCCCGTAACCCTCAATATGATTAGCAAGAAGGTATGCATCCAACTTGCGTTTGAAACCCAGAACAGTAGTCTCCATCACAACCTCTTCCGGGAGAGCATTCCAAGTGCCCACCACTCGTTGTACGAAACAGAACTTTCCGATGTTAGTCCTGAACTTGCTGCCGCTCAGTTTCAGGCTATGACCTCTTGTCCGTGTCACGTCTGAAAATGTTAATAATGAGGGTTCCTGATCTATTTTGTCAAATCCTTTTAATATTTTAAAAGTCTCTATCATATCTCCTCGCAGTTTTCTCTTCTCGAGGGTGAACAATCCCAGTTTCTTGAGGCGTTCTCTGTAGCTCAATTTCTCCATACCTTTGACTAGTTTTGTGGCTCGCCTCTGCACCCTCTCCAGCAGAGTTATATCCTTGTTAAGGTATGGAGACCAGTGCTGGACACAGTATTCTAAGTGTGGTCTAACCATAGCTCTATAAAGTGGCATTATAACTTCCTCCGATCTACTCGTGATCCCCTTCTTAATCATACCCAACATCCTGTTTGCTTTTTTCGCCGCCACCGCACATTGAACCGAAGGTTTAAGGGTTCTAACAATCACTACCCCCAGATCCTTTTCTTGTTCGCATTTGGTTAAAGTCACCCCCCACATCCTATAGTTATGTTCTTTGTTTTTCTTTCCCAAATGCATCACCTTGCATTTGTCCAAGTTAAAATTCATCTGCCACTTTTTCGCCCACGTCCCCAGCTGGTTGAGATCCTTCTGCAGATTCTCGCAGTCTCTTAGAGTGCCAACCGCCCGACATAACTTTGTATCATCTGTAAACTTGATTATATTGCATGTTGTTTCCTCTTCCAGGTCATTTATAAAAATATTGAACAAGACAGGCCCAAGAACCGAGCCCTGAGGCACGCCGCTAGTCACTTTCTCCCAGTCTGAAAATTTCCCATTTATGCACACCCTCTGTATTCTGTTTTCCAACCATTTGCTGATCCATCTGTGCACTTCTCCTCCTATTCCATGACTTTGTAATTTAGTCATGAGCCTTGCATGCGGGACCTTGTCAAATGCCTTCTGGAAATCCAAGTAAATTATGTCCACTGGATCCCCCCTATCCATTGGTTTGCTCACCTTGTCAAAGAATTGTAGTAAATTTGTCAAACATGACTTCCCTTTCCTGAAGCCGTGTTGACTATCTCTTATCAGGTTGTGACCCTCCAAGTGTTGTATGATGGTATCTTTAATTAGTGCTTCAATTATCTTTCCAGGAACTGAGGTGAGACTCACGGGTCTGTAATTTCCTGGTTCCCCTCTTGTTCCTTTTTTGAAAATTGGGATGACATTTGCTATCTTCCAGTCATCCGGTATTTGCCCGGTTTTTATTGACATGTTAGCCAAGGATTGTAATAGTTCCCCAATTTCTACCTTAAGTTCCTTTAATACTCTCGGGTGAATTCCATCCGGTCCAGGGGATTTATCACTTTTTAATTTGTCAATCTGGACGTATACCATGTCCAGCTCCACATTTACTGTTGGTCACATTGATGTTAATCAGGCACTGGCTGTAATCAGAATAGTGCTGAAGTAGCTCAGTGGATAAATTTAGAATGGTCTTTTTGGATGTCCTAACTCCATTCAGTCTATTAACCAGTTAAGCAGATGTATAAAGTGCCTACTTCAGAACCAACTGGACAATTCTACTGTGTTCAAAGCCTATATTCGTCAGCCAACTCAATCAGCATACTTTAATTGGGCAGAAGCTTTCTATGCCACTTAAACCACAGTATGTATTCTTATTTATTTTATTTGCTTAGAAACTTATAACCCATATAATCTTCTATTCTTGACAAGGAGCAATAAAACATACATAATGTAATGCATAAAATAAATCAATGGGCAAAGTAACAAAACTTTCACAAGAATTACTGAACCTCATCAGCCATAAATTACACTCGCAAAACTATGATGAAAAAATACTCAGTTTGAAAATATCTGCAAAATACTGCTGAGAAAGAAAGGTCTGCATCTAGTAATCCTAGTTCATATAAACATAAGACTAGCCTATTTTAGAAAATTTTTCTCTGGCAGCAAGCTTCAGCATAATCACACCATCTAGAAAAGAAACATGGTGCCAGTATTTTAAAACATTCATATGGCTCGTAACAACCAATCAGATTATGACTCAAAATAGACACCAACCAGTCTTTGAGTACAAATAACCAGTCAAAGAAAATCATTCAAGTGCTATGTTTAATTTAACATGTTGAAATAATATGTTTTTAGAGCCTTATAAAAATCTTACATTACTACTAATCATTTCTATAGGGCGGTGTCTCTCAAACCATTTTAGCTCCAGTACTCTAAACAGAGAAAATGTTTTTTCGCAGCACATTATAATTGAAATTATAAAATTGCAAAACCAACAAAAAATAAATTTGAGAGTTATTTCTTTAAAGTTCTTTAAGCTATGTATGTTTAATTGTAACAATGGTGAACCTAAAGTAGATAGAATAGAATTGCTAATCAATGTGATGGATGTGCTTGTTTTTGAGTGCAAATCAACTCAAAATGTGACTTGATAGTCGACAAGCAAAGACATTTCTTCATCCACCATCTGTCGTTCTCTTTTTTTCAAATTAATTTCTGTCAGAGCTGAAAATCCAAGGCACAAAGATAAGCAGATCCAAACTGTAACAAAGCCAAAGTGTAAAGTGCAGATATTGAAGATTAATTTAATAAAATACTGCTAGACTTTTTGCATAAAATGACTTTTTATCAATGTATCATTACTGAGTGTGAAAATGTGATACCTATTTTTTTCATTTTTAAAACTATTTTATTGGATTTTAACATATAAAATGTACAAATAACATAAATAAAGGATATTTTACAGTTAAGATATCACTTACATTCAAATCATAAATAAATTAAAATCAAGGATATTATACAGTTAAAATGTTTCTTACAATCAAATCATAGATGCAGAGAGGACTAAAAGCATCTGTTATCAGTCCAAAGTTTGTATGAAGTCATTTATTCACAGACAGCTATAAAAACTCCATATAGACCAGATATTAGATCAATTTTGATTATAAAACCTACTAAAATTATTTATGTAATATGCTATTCACAATAATACCAGTTGGAAAATGGGTTCACGGAAGTTTCGCCCCCCACATTTCGCCCCCAGCAATTCGCCCCTCACATTTCGCCCCCGCACATTTCGCCCCCCGGATGTTTCGCCCCCACACATTTCGCCCCCACACATTTCGCCCCCCGGATGTTTCGCCCCCACACATTTCGCCCCCACACATTTCGCCCCCACATTTCGCCCCCCCACATTTCGCCCACACATTTCGCCCCCGTCTCGGAGCGCAAATCCTTACCTCGGAGCGCAAATCAGTCCAGCTACTGTTGTGAGCGCGAGAGAAGCCAAGGGGGATCGAGGCTTCTGGAGAGATGCAATCAACTGCAGCATTAGACAGCTGTATTAGAGAAGGGTGGGATGTGTGTGCTGAACACGGCTACTTTCCCCTCCCCCCATACACGCCAGTGATTATCCAAGCAGGAGCACCTGGCCAAAGCGAGACAGCGTCCCGCGAGAGCTGTGCGCGAGCGAAGCCTAGGGGGGGTAGGTCAGTCCAGCTACTGTTGTGAGCGCGAGAGAAGCCAAGGGGGAGTAGGGAGTCGAAGTCTGGGGATGAAGGGGGATCGCGCACTTGGGCCAGAGCGAGACAGCGGAAAGGGAACATGAGCTGTGCGCGAGCGAAGCCAAGGGGGGGTAGGGAGTCGAAGCTACAACAGTAGCTGGACTGACCTACCCCCCCTTGGCTTCGCCCCGATCCCCCTTCATCCCTTTCCGCTGTCTCGCTCTGGCCTTGGGCCCGATCCCCCTTCATCCCCAGGCTTCGACTCCCTACCCCCCCTTGGCTTCGCTCGCGCACAGCTCATGTTCCCTTTCGGCCCAAGCCCCGATCCCCCTTCATCCCCAGGCTTCGACTCCCTACCCCCCCTTGGCTTCGCTCGCGCACAGCTCATGTTCCCTTTCGGCCCAAGCCCCGATCCCCCTTCATCCCCAGGCTTCGACTCCCTACCCCCCCTTGGCTTCGCTCGCGCACAGCTCATGTTCCCTTTCGGCCCAAGCCACGATCCCCCTTCATCCCCAGGCTTCGACTCCCTACCCCCCCTTGGCTTCGCTCGCGCACAGCTCATGTTCCCTTTCGGCCCAAGCCCCGATCCCCCTTCATCCCTTTCCGCTGTCTCGCTCTGGCCTTCGACTCCCTCCCCCCCTTGGCTTCGCTCGCGCACAGCTCTCGCGGGACGCTGTCTCGCTTTGGCCAAGCCTCGATCCCCCTTGGCTTCTCTCGCGCTCACAACAGTAGCTGGACTGATTTGCGCTCCGAGGTAAGGATTTGCGCTCCGAGACGGGGGCGAAATGTGTGGGGGCGAAATGTGGGGGCGAAATGTGTGGGGGCGAAATGTGTGGGGGCGAAACATCCGGGGGGGCGAAATGTGTGGGGGCGAAATGTGTGGGGGCGAAATGTGTCTGGGGGCGAAATGTGGGGGGCGAAATGTGAGGGGCGAATTGCTGGGGGCGAAATGTGGGGGGCGAACCTTCCGGATCCCGACTATATGTCACATTTGAGTGAGAGCTGATGTTATATCTCCACAGAAAGGCTAATTCTAAAGGAGATCATCCCAAATGTATAGATTTAAATTCCTGCTAAACCGTTATAAGAAGCATTTATTTGGAGCATTCTATTTACCATATAAACCACTATGCAAGATCATAACTGCTTTACTTGTAATTGCATTACACACACACAGAAACATCCAGAATGATCTTTTAAATAGAAAATCCATTGCTTGATTTAACATACAGTGCTCCTTTTACGAAGCCACGTTAGCGGCTTTAGCCCACGTGACTTTTAATCATGCGCTACCCCCACGCTAGCCGAAAAACTACCGCCTGCTCAAGAGGAGGCGGTAGCAGCTAGCGCATCCAGTGGTTTAGTGTGCGCTATTACACACCTTCGTAAAAGAATCCCACAATGTAATATATTTCACAGCATCCTCAAAACAATTCAGAAAAACCTAGGTAAGAATTAAACAGCAAAGTATAAAGGAAAATACTATTGTTCCTGCTAAACCGTTATAAGAAGCATTTATTTGGAGCATTCTATTTACCATATAAACCACTATGCAAGATCATAACTGCTTTACTTGTAATTGCATTACACACACACAGAAACATCCAGAATGATCTTTTAAATAGAAAATCCATTGCTTGATTTAACATACAGTGCTCCTTTTACGAAGCCACGTTAGCGGCTTTAGCCCACGTGACTTTTAATCATGCGCTACCCCCACGCTAGCCGAAAAACTACCGCCTGTTCAAGAGGAGGCGGTAGCAGCTAGCGCATCCAGTGGTTTAGTGTGCGCTATTACACACCTTGGTAAAAGAATCCCACAATGTAATATATTTCACAGCATCCTCAAAACAATTCAGAAAAACCTAGGTAAGAATTAAACAGCAAAGTATAAAGGAAAATACTATTGTTCCTTTGAGAAGTATTACAGAGATTGAGATTAACTTTTGAATGGAGAATGAAAGTAACATTGTGTTAATTGCAGTCAATGGAAATCTTTGCAATATTTTTGTCAGTGCAAATTTCATAGCTGTAGGTAGCTTGAAGAGGGCTGAGGGTGATTAGAGCTCTGCTTATGAGTGGTTCAGGTGCATGTGCTAAAAATACAAATTGAAGGTCAGATTTTTGAGAAATAAGCTAGCAAAAAATAAGTAGCTCAGATTTTGAGCATTGCATTTTCTTAAACTAACACGTGAGAATATGCTTCCTCTCCCCCCTTTGGTCAGTTTATTCTCTCACACTGGTTAAGAGATAAAATCCAGGCTTCTTTCATTTCAGGATTAAGAATTCTACTATCCCTTTCAGTACACTAGCACTTATAGCCGTTTTAAGAGTAGGAACACTAATTACCTCTGGAAGCAAGGGAATACACAGACTCATTTTCCACTGAGGGGTCAAAAATTCACTGGTTCATACAGCATAAACTATATGTTTCAACAGCTGAGAAAACAACTAACAGATCTGAACTTCATTTTCTTATTTACAGACTCACTGGATTTTATTAATAATTGAGGATCTTTGCTACATTATTGTATTTTTTTTTTAATACGGTCTTGCTTGTTTTTTGTATTTCTGTACAATAACTAGTCTGGAAGCACAATCCACAGATCCCCTGAGAGGGCACACAGCAAAGGCAGTGAGCCAACAAGATCCCACAACACAAAACAGGAGTGACCAAAAAGTGCACAAAAGTGGAATCTGAACTTGGAACCAGGATTGGATAATAAAATAGTTTATTGAATATCAAGTATAAGATAGGCAGTCTCTGTTGAGCAATGCAACAAATACACACAAAAACCTGGACCATGTTTTGGAAAAAAAATTGCCTTCCTTAGGGGTCCTCTAGCCATCTCAAACTGACAAATGGTTTTGTGGGGAATTTGGAATTAATGTCCGGATGCAGGGCCAGAAACAGAGCCTTAGGCAGAAAAAACTGACTGGCATTAGCTCTAAATTCCCCAAGGAACCATTTGTCAGTTTGAGACAGATAGAGGACCCCTAGGAAGGCAATTTTTTGCCGAAACACAGCCCATGTAGGGTCCAGGGTGTATTTGTTGCATTGTTCAACAGAGACTGCCTAGTTTATACTTGATATCCAATAAACTATTTTATTATCCAATCCTGGTTCCAAGTTCAGATTCCACTTCGTGTGCTTTACAATAACTAGTCTGGAGCATTAATGCAGTGATTCATCAGATAAAAATCTGTGTAAATAAAAACTACATATTTAAATATATATATATATATAAACAAAATTCAAGGAGAAGATCAAGTGAAACATGTATATTTGAAAGAATCTAGACTATTTTGACCTGGCACAGGCAGCAGGCTATTTTTAGCTATACAAATGTTTCTAGTCAAAGCCCCAGATATTCTGTAGCATCTTCTAATAAAACTGGCGAGCAGTGTTAACTTGTGGAATAACATTAATTTTTCCAGATTCTATGACATATTTGCAAATAACATTATACAATAGAAACCAAAAGCCATATTTATTTGACATTTTTCAAACTGTATTTATTTTTTTCTAGAGAATATTTGTTCACCTTTACACTGTTTATTTTATTTGGTCTTTTTCTCCCTATAAATTATTTTCTCTAGTCACCTCCTCCGTTTTCATCCTTTTCATGCCTTGTTTCTTCCCCATGTTCTCCTCAATGGCCAGGCTGCTTTATTTATTCTTTTCTGTTCAGTGGACAAGCTTGTTTTCCCCTCTCCCCATGCATTTCCTCTCTAGACCTTGATCCATTCTTGCCTTTTCCCCACCAGACCTTGATCCTTTTCCCCAACAGTCATCTCATCCCTTCCCTTCCAGTCTCCTTTCTCTCCTTTTTTTCACCAGTTTCTCATCTGGTGGATGGTTCAAACTGGTTGGGCCATTTGGCCTTTATCTGCCTTCATGTTTCTCCGTTTCCCTTTTTTTCTTCACTGTAGCTAATTCAGACACTGTAGCTAATTGAGACACAGGATGTTGACACTAATTCAACATATATAAACAGGATGGAGTTGGACCAGATGATGGCTACCAAAATGATCAGGGGTTTTCATCATAAAGCGTATGGGGACATGAGGTAAGTCTTTTTCAGTTGAAAGGAAACTCTGGAATGAGGGGGCATAGGATGAAGGTGAAAGGGAATATACTCAGAAGTAACCTCAGAAAATACTTTTTCATGAAAAAGGTTCATGGAATGACTTCCTGATGGAACTGGTAGAAATGAGAACTGAATTCAAGAAAGCCTGGGACAAGTACATTGGATTTCTAAGGGAGAGGAAAGAATAGTAGAGGGCATGGATAGGCAAACTAGATAGGCCATATAGTCTCTATCTTCTTCATTTTTCCATGTTTCTAAAATGGAAGAATGGTAGTATCGGCATATGAAGTTGAAGCTGCCACTATTGCAAAAGTGACTGTAATAATAGCAGTTAGGAAAGAGGGAAATACTGACCCTGAGAACTGTGAAAGGGAATGGGAAAAAGATAAGGTTTAAACCTTGAGTTGCTGAAGAGGAACAGTGGCCAAGCAGGATGAAGTGAGAGCAATAGCCAGGGGCAAGCTATATCCTAGCACAGTGGTGTTCATTGCAAGGGCTGTGAACCAATGGTGGCCCATGGAGACCTTCTGGCCCACACAACAGTCTAGGGCACTGTTCTTCAACCGACGGTCCGCAGACCGATGCCGGTCCGCAGAAAATTTCTGCCGGTCTGTGCAGGGCCGGCGAGATTGAGTCGGCAGTTCAATTTCCTGCCGACTGCCGTTCCTCCCAGCCTCGGGCGATCAAGACAGGCTGCCGACGTCTGTGCCTTCCCTCTGTGAGTCTCGCCTGTTCGGAAACAGGAAGTTAAAACCAAATGGGCGGGACTCAGAGAGGGAAGGCCCCGATGTTGGTAGCCTGTCTTGATCACCCGAAGATGGGAGGAACCGCAGTACCCTAAAACTTCCCAAGCCCCCCAAACTATCCTCACTCCAAACTACTTTTTTGCAACTACCCCTCCTACTACACCCAAAGAGCTCCACACCTAAAACTACCAATGCAACTGCCCCACCACTCCCCTAAACTGTTCAACCCCCCAATTACTCATCCTGCACCTATCCCATTACCCCAAATTGTTCAACCTACAAAACACCCCCAGCAATTTCCCCTCACTCCTATAACTAGCCCTCTAACAGCTCAAACCTCTACCCCACACCACCATCACCCCAAATCCTATCACCCCACAAATCTACTCTTTGCATTTGCTCTACCATCTGTCCCACCCCTAAACTACCCCCTGAAACTAAACCTAGCCCCCCACATTGGCAAATAGGATTTATAAATAATTCCATGTGGGATACATTTAATTCATTCTACAAGGGGTGCTGAAAAGTTCTCACCCCAACCAAGAAGGGAATGACAGGAATATGGTTCAATCAATGATCTGCAGGGAGAGAGCTGCAGGTACAAGGGAGATGGTCAGCGTGTGGGGGAGCAAGATCCTGGGGAGCCTTCGATGGTGGCTTTCTCCCCTCCCAGCAGCTCTCCTACTTGCCAGGGCAGTGATTCACCGGCAACTTCCTCTTTCCTCAGAGGCGGCAACGGACCCAAGGCTGCCTAAATAAAATCACTGCTGTAGGCAAGTTCTGAGAACTGTTGGAAGGGGAGGAAGCCACTGTAGGAGGCTGGGAAGCTGCTGGATAAAGGGAGAGCTGCTACTGGACCTGGAGGGAGGTAGAAGGAGAGATGCTGCTGGGAGGGGAGGAGGGAAAGGGATGGGAAGAGAGTTAATGTTGGATAGGGGGAGGAGGGAAGGGAGAAGGAATAAAAGGAAGGAAACAGCTGGCAGGGAGATTACAGAAGGGGAAGGGGGTCAGGGTGGAATGGAGAGATCAGATGAGGGAAAGGGGAGAGAGAGGAATGAGAAAGTAGAGAGAGATTGATGCTGGAAAGGGGGTCGGCAGAGAAATGAGAGAGGGATAAAGATGCTAGATCTAGTGTAGGAGAGATAAGAATGAAGAAAGCAGTGAAGCTGGAATGAATGATGTAAAAAGGAGAGAGGAGGCAAAGGCTGGATGGACAGGGGAGAGGGGCATAGAAAGAAGTCAGATACATATGGATGGGGGAGAGGATGGAACGGATGCTGGATTGAAGAGACAGGGCAGACCACTGGAAAGAAAAGAGTGAAAAGAAGATGAAAGCAGAAACCAGAGACAACAAAAGGTAGAAAAAAATCATTTTATTTCTATTTTGTTATTAGAATATATCAGATTTGAAATATATATCATGCTAGAGAAATAACTGGGGACTGCAGTATTCTGTTAGCATGATATTTCTGTGTAGCATTCTATAATAACTTGGCTTGTTCAGATTTCTTGAAAGTAGAGGGGATATATGTGAAGGCGAGGGGAGACAGGGGTTTTGCTGGTCCTTGCTCTGTATATTTGTATTTATAAAATCACAATTGTTCAGAATATTGTTTCTTTTTATACTTTAATAAAATATGTTCAATATAAAATCATAACTGCGGCTTGTGCAGATGGGATCAGATGGTTTGCGAGGACCGAGCTCGCAGAGACGGGGCGGAAATTGTTTTTTTAAATTTCAGTCTTAATAGTTTGCCGGTCCACAAAATAATTCTTTTATTTCTGCTGGTCCACGGGTGTAAAAAGGTTGTAGAACACAGGTCTAGGGTTCCATCCCTCCTCCCCCACAGTATCCAATACTTCTCCTTCCTGGAAGCTGCTCTTGCAATCTTCGGGCTGCCAGCAGCATGAGTTAAGTAAACACTGCCTTCGGCAGCCTAGAAGCTTTCCCTATGCTACTGCTTCCTGTACCTGTATAGGTGGGAAACAGTAGCAGAGGGAAATCTACTGGTCCACCAAAGGGAGTGTGATTACTTCATTCATGCTGCTGGCAGCCCAAAAAGTGCACGAGCAACTGTCAGGAAGGAGAAGAGTGAGGAACTACTGGATCCTGTGCAGGGGTGATTGCAAGGAGGTGGTTACTAGAGAGATGCTGGACCAGAGGGATGGGGAGGAAAAAAAAAGATGCCATACTTCCAGGGCAGGGAAGGGAAAGGGAAGGAGAGGACAGAGATGCCAGACCATGGTAAGGAGGAGGAGAAGGGAAGAGAAGGCAGAGATACTGGACCATGAGAAGGAAGAAAGAGAAGGAGAGAAATGTCAGACTACTGGGGGAGGAGGGGGGCGGCGGTGTTATATATTGCTTCGGTTAGGAAAACTTGCTGTGTTCCCTAAAAGCTATGGGGAACTACTGGACATATCTCCTGATAAAGCCCTTTTGAGGTGAAACGGGGATACTCCATTGAGAGAATTATTACTTTTACGGTTCCAGCTGTTCATCCAATGGCTATAAAAGCTAAGTAACTTTTATTGTTTTGTAGATAATGTAAGGTAAGGGGTTTTTTGATTGGTGGGCACTTGAGGTCCGTTTTCCCCCATTCTGCTAATCTTTTGAAAATGTGGGTGTCATTCACATTTATTAAGTTTACCTTGCTTTGGTGTATTTTTTGTCAATTTTGCCTTTTTTTGAAGGCTCTTTCATGGCAGCCATCTACTTCTGGAGAACCCTCAAATAAACAGTCAAACAGAGGTTATCTGCTTAGCTGAGGGTCCTTCAGGAGTGGATGGCAGAGGCTAAAATAGTAATATTTCAAGGCATAGGATGCACACAGAAAACCATAGATATAAAAAAGAGAAAAGCAACGGTAAAAGCTTGATTTTGGATTATGTGTTAAATTATTTTATTTTATTTAGATTTTTATCCCGTCCTCCCAGTAGCTCAGAACGGTTTACAAGTAAACATTCACAATGGAGTGAATTGGACATAAAAAATTATACAGTAGATTTAAATACTTGGACATACAAGACTGTGCAGCAGTTTAGAAATAGGGATTATACAGCAAATTAAGAACAGTAGTTTAAATATAAGTAGTTTAGTTTAGATACAAGTTATTTGAGTATAGGCTGAGAGGGGACTATACAGAAATTTAGGCAGATTAGAATGGAGAAAGAAGGGTAGAGGTGGGGTTTAAGGGGGTTGGGTGTAGACTGAGGGGGAGTTGCCAGAATGAAGGACAAAGTAATAATATTAAACATTTTGGACTACCTCATAAAAAAATGCTGGGATTTATTTGTACGTATGTGTCTTACATTTGTATTACTGCACCCTCTATACTTTATGTATAAAACTTAAAAACTTTTGAATTAAAAAAAACAAAACAAAAATAAAAACACCCAACTTCATAAAAATGATAAAATAAGAAACAAATAATTTATTAAACAATTTTTTAAAATCTACATAATAGATAATTCATGAAATCTTCCCCATAGCATCCACAGAAACAGTAATGCAATTAAAAGCTGAAGTAACTAAGCTTTGACATGTTTCTGACATTATTCTAACTTTACTGGCAAACATTCCACCCACCGGGAGCAATTAAAGAGAAGGATATTTTTTTCAGTATTCACTAGTTTAATAGATGAGGTTGCAGATAGTTGCAGTCAGCAGCAAAACCCTATCTGGATCAGAACGCACCAACCACTCAGCTAAATATTCAATTCAGGCATACTACTGTAGACCATGAGTCAAACAGATTTTAAGGCTGGATCTACCCTTAACTAGCAGCCACTGTAACTCATTCCAAGTTGGGCTGAAATGATTTTTAATATTCTATTCTAATAGCCATGCAGTTATATTCTGTACAATTTCTAATCAATTCAAGTGAGTCTCTGGTCATCTAAAAGTACATTACAGTAATCCATACGGTTGATAATCAGAGCATGCTCAGCTTTATTCAGATGTCTCAGTATTTTTATGAAATATCAGTAACTTTAAATTATGTTTAATCTTTATATTTGTTTCTTTCTTTGATTACACTCTTCTCTTCCTATTGTTTTTTCCATATATGGTTCTCCTCTGTACTTTAAAAATACTGAATTGTAGTTCTGTTCCCTCTTACCTTTTGTATTAGTTGGTCTGCAAGTCTATTTGTCTAACCCATTATTTTAAATTTTAAAATTGCATGTCTAAATATATGTTTACATTTTTATCGATTTTGTACCACGCTTAGTAAAACTAAATAAGCGATTCGTCAAACTCAAATAAAACTTGAAACTTACGGCCTCTTTTACAAAGCCGCGCTAGCGGCTGTGCTGCGCTAATAACCCTAAAGCCCATAGAGATTTAAAGGCTTTGTAAAAAAGGCAGTTAATTGTAATCTTTTGGCATACGTTCTGAAGACAGAAAACTAAATCACCTAAATCAAAACAAATGTTAATATTAAATTCTCATTATGGATTGAATTCTATAAGTAGCACCAACTAAAAAATGGCGCTCATACATAGGTGCACAATATGTCTGCATGTTTACGTGAGTCATTTCTTTTTTTATCCGAGGGCATCTCATTAACAAGAAAAAAAATTACATACTAAAAATGTTTATTGCATTTATAGCTATTTGTTTCTTGTCACTTTGGTGATTTCTACTTTTTTCCAGAAATATTCTTGGGGTTTTTTTGTGCTTTGGTTGTACCACAAGCAGGCATAGATCCCTGTTATTCTATAACAGCACACATAAATTACAGGAATGCTCCAGATCCGCCCAGAATGCCCCCATGGCCATGCCCCCTTTTTGAAGCCATAAGTAAAATTTACACATAGATCCTGGTACATAAATATGCACATGTAACATCTGAATCCAATTAGCACTGATAAGTGATTGTTAGGCCTAATTATTGGAGCTAATTGACTCATTCTTCACTTATATTGGGCATGTGCCCAAATTTGCGTGCACAATTTTGAGCATCATTTATAAATCTGGGGGAACACAACAAAGGCCCTCAACCATCACTTAAAGACCTACATGCATTGTTAACCCCTAATTAACTTAAGCCCTAGAATTTTGATTGCTTCCTTTGGTCAAGTGTGAGTATTCAATTACTTCCACTCCCTCATTTCTTGTTCCCATCTAAACCCCCCCCCCCCTCTTTTCGTTACCCTCCTACAGTAACAAATGTTCAATCCCAACACCATCCTACTTTCCAACAACAGAGGACCCCTATCCACAGGGTCACTTTTTCCCCCAGTGGCAATCCTAGATCTTGAGAACTGGTCAATTGCTTGTACCCTAGTGGACATGATGCTGAAAATAGTACTAATTCTATTGTGTCCTTCCCACAACCCCGGAGACTGCTAAAAGCATGCATTGCAGGAAAACCAGGAATGCTAATAGTTATTAGTAATCAGCACATGCAGGGTAATTCTATAACAGGGCACCCAGTAAAGGTTCTGCTTAAGGGACATCTGTTAATTCTGCCATTTACATAAGAACAAAAGAAAACCCTTACTGGGTCAAACCAATGGTACATCTAGCCCAGTATCCCATCTTCACGGAGGCCAATCCAAGTCACAAGTATCTGGCAAAAACCCAAACAGTAGCAGCATTCCATGTCACCGATCCAGGGCAAGCAGTGACAATTAAAAATACAACACATTTGCACATGTAAAGCTGCACTACGTGCAAATGGCAAGGGTTTGGGTTGGACCAAAAACTATGCGTGTATACTGAATTTCAAAAAGGGAATGCATATGAATGCTTTAATTTATCAATAAACAAAAAAAATTCTTCCAAAGAGAATAAGACTATAAATATACTATGGGTTATAACTCAAAATATTTAATAAATTGGCACAGAGAGAGCTACATATCAAAACCACATTATCAAAATCACATGTAGGCAAATTTAATGGGAACTCATGAAGAATTCCATTATTCAAGGTTGCTGAATCACTTTTAACCCAGCAGGGTACAATCATGTGAAACATCCCAGGACCTCTCAATGTATAAAAATTAGAATAGTGTTCTTCGTTCTGTGCAAATTTGAATATATACTATATTCTTAATTCAAGTCACAATTAGGAATATGGTAAATCATCCTGTGTCCAAAATATTTGCTGACAAGTATAGTACAGAGTTAATTTTTCATTTGTCAGCTGATTAGCTCTGAATGTGATTTTGTTTTTTGTATCTAATATTATTTTACTAGTGGGTTCATTTTTGCTTAATTTATCAATGTCAAACTTTATAGCTGCTCCTAGCCATGTACAGTTTTTTTAAGTGTTTGACTTGGGCAGTCTTTTATAAGAAATATTAATGTAGATCTCCTCCTTATTCCCCTATAGTTTTTCTCCCCTCAAAACTGAAATTACAAAAAGTGCATCCCTCTGTTTAATTAGGAACATTTGCCCATGTATGTCTTAAATAGCAGACATACTTGGGTCAGCTCTTACATATAAAAGCACTGATAAAGAAAGCTAAACAAGAATATGAAGAACAACTTGCTAAAGAGGCAAAAACTCATAGTAACAATTTTTTTTAGGTACATCAAAAGCAGAAAACCTTTGAGGGAATCTGTGGGACCTTTAGATGATCAAAGAGTAAAAGGTGTGCTCAGGGAGGATAAAGCCATAGCGGAGAGAATGAATTAATTCTTTGCTTGGGTCTTTACAGAAGATGTAAGAAATCTACCTGAACCGGAAATGGCTTTCAAGGGTGATGAAATGGAGGAATTGAAAGAAATCTTGGTGAACCTGGAAGATGTACTAAGCCAAATTGACAAATTAAAGAGTGATACATCACCTGGACCAGATGGTATACATCCCAGGGTACTAAAAACTCAAACATGAAATTGATGATCTGCTATTAGTGATCTGTAACCCGTTGTTAAAATTGTCCATAGTACCTGAAGATTGGAGAGTGACCAATGTTATGCTGATTTTTAAAAAGGGTTCCAGGGGAGATTTGGGAAATTACAGACCGGTAAGCCTGACCTCGGTGCCGGGCAATATAGTTGAAACAGTTTAAAAAAAATAAAATTGTGGAATATGTACACAAACATGATTTAATAAGACAGAGTCAACATGGGTTCAACCGAGGGAGGTTTTGCCTCACCAATTTGCTTGACTTCTTTGAAGGTGTGAATAAACATGCGGATTAAGGCGAGCCAGTTGATGTAGTGTATCTAGATTTTCAGAAGGCTTTTGACAAAGTTCCTCATGAGAAGCTCCTGAGAAAATTAAAGAATCATGGGATAGGAGGCTATGTTCAATTGTGTATTAAGAACTGGTTATCAGACAGGAAACAGAGTGTAGGGTTGAATGGCTATTTTTCTCAGTGGAGGAGGGCAAATAGTGGTGTGCTGCAGAGATCTTTGCTAGGACCGGTGCTATTTAACTTATTTATAAATGATCTAGAAATTGGGACTACGAGCGAGGTGATTAAATTTGCAGATGACACTAAACTGTTCAAACTTGTTAAAATGCACATGGACTGTGAAAAACTGCAGGAAGATCTTAGGAAATTGGAACCATACACATCCAAATGGCAGATTATATTCAATGTGGACAAACACAATGATGCACATTGGGAATAATAATCTAAATCATAGTTAGCGGATGCTAGGACCTCCTTGGGGCTCAGCGTTCAAGAAAAGGATTTGGGTGTCATCGTTGACAATACACTGAAGCCTTCTGCCCAATGTACGGTGGCAGTCAAGAAGGCAAACAAGATGCTAGGAATTATTAGAAAAGGGATGGTTAACAAGACAAAGAATGTTAAAATGCCTATCACTCAATGGTGCAACCTCACCTGGAGTATTGCATTCAGTTCTGGTCTCCTCATCTCAAGAAAGTTATAGCGGCACTAGAAAAAGTTCAAAGAAGAGTAACCAAGATGATAAAGGGGATGGAACTCCTTTCAAATGAGGAAAGACTAAAAAGGTTAGGGCTCTTCAGCATGGAAAAGAGATGGCTAAGGGGAGATATGATTGAAGTTTACGAAATCCTGAGTGGTGTAGAATGGGTACAAAGGAATCAATTTTTTACTGCAACAAGATTTACAAAGACTAGGGGACACTCAATGAAATTACAGAGTAATACTTTTAAAACCAATAGGAGGAAATATTTTTTCACTCAGAGAATAGTTAAGCTCTGAAATGCATTGCCAGAAGATGTAATGAGAACAGTTAATATAGCTGGTTTAAAAAAGGTTTGGACAAATTCCTGGAGGAAAAGTCCATAGTCTGATGTTGAGATAGACATGGGATGGTAGAATGGAATGCTGCTACTATTGGATTTTTGCTAGGTACTTGGACTTGGATTTGCCTTCTAGTGGCATAGTAAGAGGGGGAGGATGGACCATTCCAGGCACCATCATGGTGGGCGCACCAGCACCTCTCCTCCCCCCCCGGCCCTTCTCCCACCACATGTGCACCTTCCCCCTCTCCTCGTACTTCTATCTTTTCAGTGACATGAGCAGCATCTTCAACCTGCTACTTGTGCCTGACTCAACTCTCCGTCTGAAGTCACTTACTGATCACATTGGTCCTTAAAAGGTACAGAATTTAGAAATCCCTTTCTGAACAAAGTTCCATGACATCATTTGTTAACCATATTTTCAGTTCTTAGTTTTCTCCAAAAACATTTTCTATATCTTGCTATGGTTTTTAAATTAGGAGAAAAGAATTAGCAAGCATGGGTCATATTTAACCAGCGATGTAAATTCCTTACTCAGACTTAAATTGTAATTAAGGAATATAAGTTTCCTTTGCAAGCTGAAGAGTGGTTCATCAGAAAACATAATGGATTGCTTAATTTAAGTGTTCTGTTTTCAGCATGGTTGCTGAGCTCTGAGTACTTTGGGGTGGAATCACCATAGAAATTCTGTTCTTTATATTACTCCCTATGCTAATAACAGTTTCAGGTGGTGTGTGTTATGTATGTCACTGCTTAGAGAAAACTACTGCAGAAGGCTGCTTTAATCCCATATGAGTCAGAGAACACTCCTGTCGTTCATATCGCTAAAATACTATTTATCATATACAAATATGTTTTTTGAGTCAATGACCGTTATAATCAATCCCACGCTTTTGGAAATGGAAAGAAGTGGGACTGAAGATAAGGCACAACACAAACATATGGCAGTAGCCCTTCAGCTTGGGAAACTTAAGTTTTAAAATCCCCACTGCTGCATTTTAACCCAAGAATTCTGAATCGAGCACCAGGTATGCCAGAATAGGAAGAAAGGGACAGAGCACACTTTTTAAATAAAAAAAACTTTTTTTAATATCATCTTTAGTTTGCAGTGCCAGTGTAATGACCAGGAGCTATTCATTGGCCAGTATGGAACACGGTAGTTATCACTGTGCAAATAAAGCATAATAGACCAAACTAGAATTTTCAATGACAATCTCAGTACAACAATGAGAGTAATAACTATTAACAAATGTTATGGTTCCAGTTCATGTTATTTGACTCTTAACACTAGTGTGCAATATATTACTGCAATGTACTGCAGATTAAAAATTAGTTACTACAGGATATTGGTATCTAAAGCAAGCAAATACACACAAAACATTTCAATGCTACATAATTTTAATAATGCAGCTTGATTTGAACACTGCAAGCGAAGTTATTCACCCAAATGCAAAGCCTTTTGTCAATACAGGAGAACAGAGCATATCCCAACCTAGATGTCTCAATTCCAGTCTCTATACAATTAATGGTTGAAAACAGTTCAGTGAAAATTTCTAATTTAATTTCAACTCTTCCATGCTAAGAGTTAAAGTGATATATAAAAGCACGGCCAAACTCTTCCTACAATAACAGATGCTTAAAAGCTATTTTCAGATTCAGTTAAAATACTCCATTTGCAAGATGTGATGTGTGATAAATTATTCTTCTAGATGTGTAGGTCTATGGCACTCGTACTTTCTTTTGTTGTTTGTACTCATGAACTGCTGCTGAAAGCTGCTTTAAATGCAAGTCACAGTGAATGAAGATATCAGTGTGTCTGTGATTGTAGCAGAACACTAAACTAAGTATGACTTTCTAGTTTCCATAAAGAATATCATTCCAGATCAAAATGATACATATCTAATTCTCTTGCTCTGAGACATTTTTTGAAAATGTCAAACACATAAGGTTGTACTAACATAGAAAACATAAAATAACTAGGGCTGCAAGTTAATCACATTTAACTCAGATGAATACATGATTGTGATGAACTTGATTTAAAAAATTAATCATATTGCAGCATCACCTACCTACCTATATTTTACTGTTCTCTTCCATGTCCAACTCCTGTCATATGTGTAATCCAGCATCTTTCCCCACACCCATGATCCAACATTACCCCCTGACACGCACACATACTGGTCTGCCTTAAAAGTGGTTTTTTCCTGGTCCTCAACTGCAGCAGCATTGCACATATGCTATTTCCAGCCTGCTCCATGCAGAAACAGGGGAAGTGATGTCAGCAAAGATGAGATAGGCCAGAGGAAAAACTGATTCTTGATGATGTATTCTATAGATGACAATAGAATTGATTAAACTGATTATTCTCTCCAAAGTAAAAAGGGGACTTCCCCTTATATTTAAAGAATCTTATTGTAGATGAACCATGCAATCATAACCATGCCTCCCTGGGAAACCTCCTGCAAAACCTCAAGCTCAAATTCTTCATCTACGCAGATGACATTACAATAGTCATCCCACTAATCAGCTTCACTCCAGAGTTGCTCACCTCTCTTTCAAGCTCACTTACTCAGATAGAACTCTGGATGCTATCCCACAGACTAAAATTAAATCCTGACAAAACCAAATTCTTCCTAGCTACCCCCAATGACAAAATCAAAGACACCACAATCCAAGTGAAAGGTATGGCCTTCCCCATCGAACAAACCTTAAAAGTATTGGGAGTCACCCTAGACAAACATCTATCCCTGGAAAAACAGAAAAAAAATCTACTGTAAAGGTCCACCATTACAATAGCCCTTAGGCTTGCAGATTACTTACGAAGTATTTAGGTGCAGGAGTCATTTCTATGTTCCAGGAGGGCACACATATTTGTACTGAAATGAAACAGTGGGAATTGAACTTGGGTCCTGTTGTTCACTGACCGTTATTCCACCTAACTTGCTTGCTGCTTTCTTAGGAATAACCATAATACTTGGGACTGTCACTTGTACACCTGATTCTGCACACTTGGTCCTTGTTCACCTGGCCCTGTGAAGTAACAGGATCTAAAGGAGCGGTCATAACTTCATCCGTCTAGTGGTCATCTGGTCAGTTAGGGCACCTTTTTTGACCTGAAACAGGTCACTATAAAAACAAACTTCTTTTTCTACCCTCAACCTTTTTTTCTGTTCCATTATAGCAGAAAAACATGCAAATTCTAAGCCCACCCAAAACACATCTCCAACATGTCTCCTTGCTATTTGGATGCCCTCCATTAATGTCCCAATTATTCCTAAAAAAAAAAATTTTTTTTAAATCCGTAATTTAGACATTTTGGCAGGAAAAACATCCATCTGCCACTTTGCATCACTTTTGATATGTTTTTCTCTTTTGAAAATGAGTGCATAGTGTCTGAGGATCTCAAGGCATCAAAATAAATCGCTTCAAGGTCCTTCTCTTGGTCCGTGCATATTAACCTTTTGCTCCCTAGCACATAAAGCTCTTCTGGATTTGTACTTCAAGTACATCATTCTCAACTTCTTTGCATCAAATTAACTGCCAAACATTAGACCATTTTTATAATTTTTCTAAATCACTTCTCATTTTGTCAATTCTCTCTGTGGTATACACTTTGTTGCAAATCTTCATGTCATCCATAAAAGGCAAAGTTTTCTTTCTAAACTTCTGGCAATGTTGCTCATATAGAATTGATCCCTGGGTTAATCTTTGAGACACTCTACTATTCACCTTTTCCTCAGTGTCAGTCAACCTGTTTCTAATTCAGTTTACCACTTTGGGTCCTAATTTAAACTGGTGAGTTTATTCACGAGCCTCCTATGAGGAGTGATGTCAAAACTGCTGAAATCCAAGTAGATCATATCTAACGAGTGTCCTTGACCCAATTTTCTGGTGAACAAGTCAAAGAAATCAATCAAATTTATCTGTAACAATTTTCCTTTAGTAAAATAATGTTGCCTCAGATCTTGTAATCCACTGGATTCCAGGAAGTTCACTATCCTTTCTTTCAGCAGAGTCCCATTAGTTTTCCAACCACAGAAGTTAGGCTTATCAGCCTGTAGTTTCCCAATTCTTCTGTCACCAGTTTGGATTGTTGCTACTATCAGGTACTTATGACTTGGATTGGCCATTGTTGGAAACAGGATACTGAGCTAGATGGACCATTGATCTGACCCAGTATGGTTATTGTTATGTTCTTGTGAAGAGGGACCACATTCTTTCTTCTCCATACTCAGAACCTCTCATATCTC
The DNA here is from genome assembly GCF_902459505.1 of Geotrypetes seraphini. Lineage (NCBI taxonomy): Eukaryota > Metazoa > Chordata > Amphibia > Gymnophiona > Dermophiidae > Geotrypetes > Geotrypetes seraphini. Next base: position 45,545,899 of record NC_047084.1, on the reverse strand, counting down.
CAATGATTTATTAAACAAATCTTTAAGAAGACCATCTCTTTCCTCAATATCCTGGAATAAATCCTATGGCTCTGTTCATCTTCAGTTTTTCAAGCTGTTCTTCTGTGAACAGTGTGATATCTACTCCATCCTCATATATAACTGTCAGCCATATATATGGGGATAGAGTAGATATGGCATCATTCTCAGAAGAATGTGCCTTCCAAAGAAAAATATGTTACTCATAACCTAGAGAATTCGGGGTATACCTGGTCAGGACATAAGCTTAATACACAGGCCAGAGTACTGTAAAGAGTTGAGGCCATTAGAACTAATTGCTGTCAAGAAGTCCCAAACCTGTTGTTCTCTACAGTAACAGAAGTAGTACAGAGTTCATGACATAAAAAGAATTTAAAATAAAAAGCTAATACAACCATAACATTAGATGAGGCATACACCTTGGAACAGCCACACATCAGGAACCAAAGTCCATAATGATTAGAAAACAGAAGTACACAAGTTTTACTGCAAATGCTCATGTACTTCAGATTACAACACTGAGGGCAAGGACTAGAAATGGTGCAGCAATTGTCATGCACCTATAATCCTCAAAATATTCAACATCTAGACCGAGTGAACAAGCCATACTTCTAGATATATATGAAAAAGACCCCAGAGGAACTTCTAGTGTATTTTCATTTGTTGACCCATCTTTTCTGTGATGAATGCCAGAGCTGCCTCAGGATCATGAAAGGATTGCATTGTATTACACAAAGTCACTTGAATCTGAGAGGGACAAAAGAGGTCAAGCTCCAGTTTGTTTCATTTGGTCTCTACAAGCCAACAGTTTCAATTTGTTCCTACTCTGGTACTACAAAGGAGCTTTTATCTTAGTCATTTACATTATTTGAAAGATGTGCTGATACTATAGTATATGAATAATCATTGGATGTGGGAAAGCCCCAAAATGGGCTAGAATTTGATGGGCTCTCACCACATTCAAGATTCATTCCAATGCAAGGCCCAGAATTTCTATATGGGTCTGTTCTGTAAATTTGACTAAGGCTGGTCCTAACTCCTTAAAAAATCCCAGGACCCCTTGTTCCACTAGGATTTGTTCTTTTCTAGCAGTTGCATAGTTTTAACATTATACTGTAGCACCAGACTGGAGTCAGAATATTCTGTTGGTTACTTCTCAAGAAAGTCTATTTTAGCAGAATGTACCTGGAGCTGCTCTTTTACTTATAAAATATTGATGTTTACGTCTTAAAACATTGACGATTATCAGTTAGTAGGGCTTTCATCTTGAAGATATCACACATCTTTCACTGTGACTTCACTACAGTTTTGCTTGTGCTTGACGAGTCTACTTTTGGTCTCTTGGCAGTATGTAAAGCAGAACTACCAAAATCCAACTTTCTGGACTTGTGGGTAGCCATTATGCTTTGTTGCAATGTTGTCAATCAAATTATGGGAGGTATGGGACCAGGGAAAAACAATATTTTATAAAAGTCCTCCAGAGGATCTCTCTCAAGTAGCCATCTTGCAGCTAGCCCTCTAGAACCCTCCAAAGTGAGGGCAGTTCCAATTTTAAAGTAGAAAATTATCACATAAATGTCCCAGAAAATTAAGTGGAATCTGTGGTCAAATCACACTGATCATCATATAAAGATCACAATTACCTGCTCTATCATGCTCCAGTTTGTGCTTTTCTGTTAAGATTCTGCCTCCAATTTTGATTGTCCAATTTTTACATGATACATTGCTCATAAAATCTATCAAATATGACCCTGTCTATATAATACTGAAAGTGAGAATGATACAATTTTTGTTTGCCATTTGGAGGTTTAGCTTATGTTAATTTATCACATTTGGATCTTGATTGGGGTGACTCTCTATTCTGTAAGTTAGCTTTTACTGCTGCCCGGCTGGCCCTAGCATCTTTGTGGAATCAGGGGCGACCCCCCACTTGGCATATGGTGGAACAGTGCTTAACTAACTGGCAGCTTCTGTATCAGTTAACGGCTTTAAGACATGGCGAACACCATGGCTATGCTAATATTTGGCATCGGTTTCGGGCTTCTATAGGGCTTAGTGGGAGCGGGGAGTGGGGGGAGGTTGGATTAAATGTTTAAATTGGGAGTCTGGGACTGGAGAGACCGTATCATTACTAGTATTATTGGTGGGGTTAGGAGATCCTGTACCCAATGGGGTGATGTGGACATTGTGTGATCCCTGGGGGGGGTGGGTGGGGGGATTTTGCCATGGTTTTGATGGATTTGCGGTTGGTTTTTGAACTGTTGGAGTTATAATTACTGTATATTTTGCTGACATCACTGTTGATCTTTTTCTTTGTGCTTGGCTATTACTCTGTGACATTGTTGTATTCTTATGCATATTTTCAATAAAAGCTTTCATTTGAAAAAAAAAAAAAATTATCACATTTAATGCAATTCAGTGTCTACTGCCAATGAGTTCTATATTTCAGAACATTAGTATCTCATGCAATTGTGTTTTTGAAGTACAGCATATCACTAACATGTAATTATATCAATCAAGAGTCATCTTCAAACACATCCTAGTATTCAAGGAATGGTACATATTAATTGCCTACAATACAGCAATATCAAGAAGGCCATTGGAAATTTATAGACAAGACTTGTTTAGATTCTTTTTCATTAAACTTGGTTTAAAAGGCTAGTGTGGTTAACCTGTGCCATTAGTAACTAGGTCTCATTACATAAAATGGAACCTGTGATAAAATACTATGAGTTAGTAATGAAATAACATGTCTTAAATGTTGCCCACCTTGATAATATCTTCCTTAACCAAAATAAGTACAGTATACTGTATGTTTGCTATTACAGGAATCCTTAAATGTTAAATATATGCATGGTTGAGTGAATAGCACTGAAATTCAACAGATCCTGCTACAAGCATGCTCTATGTGTGCCATACACATCAGTATAAACAAAACATGCCTTTGTACAAACACAGACTACTACTACTACCACCACCACTTCTAATGCACATAGCACTGTACATTAACCACGAAAAGACAATCCATGCTTGACAGAGCTTACAGTCTAATCAGACAATCAGGACAATTGAGGTAGACAACTACAGAGGGAGTGACAACATAGAAATGGGTACTTTACAAGCAGGTTGGAGTTAGAAGTTAAAAACATGGCATGAAGTCAGCTGCATCTCTCACTAAGTCAATGGTAAAGACAACATACCACAAATCATTAATGTTTCCTCAACTACATAAAAAATAATGGATTTATTATATTCAGGTACTTTCTCTGTCCCTACTGGGCTCATAAATTTATATTCTTATACCTGGGGCAATGGAGCTGCTGTAGGAATTAAACCCAGTTCCCCAGTCCATTGCATTAACCAATAGGTTACATGAAAGCTATATAATTTACTATATTTATTACCTTGTGCGAGGGAGTCTAAAGGATGCTACCACTCCCCCTGCTGGATACTCCCTTACAATGTCGGAACCACCTTATTATAGGGTGTTCCTCCTTAAGGGGAGGTGACATGGGAAGGCGGAGTCAAGGAAGCAGAGAATGACATGGGGAAAAGATTTGTCCATATCCCCTGTGAGCTCTGTCTCCGTCCCTGCCTTGTCCCCGCTAGCTCTGTCCTCATCTATACAAGCCTCAAACAGGTCCTGTGGAATTTGCACATCCAGTCATATTTCACACATTTTCACTTATTTATGAATTTTGCAGCATATTTGCAAATATATCTGTGAAATTAAAATGTTGCCTTTATACATAGAGGTAATAAGAACAGAATAAAAACCCCATTCATTTACAAGTAAATTTCCATGATCCTAACCAACTCTATTTATGTCCTATATTTTAACATTTTAAAAGGATTACCACACTGTTCTCTAAATTTTAATACTTCTCTCTGCCCATACTACAGTATATGGGTTTTTCTGCTACTATCATCCTTACTCAAACAGCATCCTCCCCCAAGGGAATGTATGACTGTTTTGTCATGGACTATTAGTCATTGAACAGCTAATAGTCTATCACAAAACAGTCATACCTATGCTCATTTACAGAACATCAATAAATTAGAGTACAGGATTTAGCTATTCATAAACCATCCTGAAATAAGACAGTGGAATGCCATTGAGAATAAAGGGCTCTTTGGGTTATTTCTCAGACACAGATGAGTGCATTGCAGATCATCAATAAAACAGATGGCATTCCACTGACAGCAAAGTCAAACTTAGCCTAAACAATCCACTGCACACCGGATTCCAGGTTCTCTACCACGTGGCTTTGGCGTATAAAGGCACAGGTCAGACACTGTCTTTCCTTCACCCATAGTCAGTCAGTTGGTATCAAGTCTTTGATGCAGGTAGGTGGGGAAGAAATTGGCAGAAGGAAGGAAAAGTATTTTTAATTTAAAAAGCTGCCTTATTATGTAGTCGAGTACCACTAATTTGCTCCTCCTGTGCTCCTCAGTCACCCACTCTGGCTCCATCTCTACTCCTCAGTCGCTCACTCACCTGCCACCTGGCCTCCTCAGTCACTTGCTTGCCTGCCTACTAGTCCTAAGTCCTGGCTTCCTCAACTCCTCAACCACATGCTCAGTCTCCTCGCATGCCTGCCTGTCGCTGCAAACTAAACCCTACAAAATGGCACTTTTGCCACAGACTTTTAAAATGTGAATGGTGGTGGCAATTGGGTCCTCTTCTCTAACATCACAGAAAAGGAGGAGTTGAGGAGAGGGAGGACAAGGCTAATAAGGCCCTCTTCACTGACACCATAGAGGAGGAAGACAAGACTAATTGGGCCTTCATGGATGTCACAGTGGAGGAGGAGTCATGGTAATTGGAAGGTTTTTTTCCTCCCACCCATCCCACTGTGGCAAAGCTTTTTACCACTGCTGCGGGGCAGTGAAAGGCACCTGTGGTAATTGGACAAAATTTATACCCATTCCCATGGTTTTACTGCAGTTTATTACAGGGACGGGTTGCCATGTCATTCTCTACCACAGGATGTATAATAGGCAAGGTCATTGCTAGAGTAAGGAGGTCCAGGGGAGGAGAAGGAAGCGGTTGTTCCCAGAGGTGCCTTGACTACAACTGCTTGGCTTAGGTAAGCCAATCTTTCCTTTGCTGAATACCTGTGATCCTGGTTGCTTGAGGGCAGCCAGGAAAACATGGAAAAGCTACTCCAGATAAGAACATAACCTGACCAAAACCCAAGTAGTAGCAATATTCCATGCTACCGATACAGGGCAAGTAGTGGCTTCTCCCATTTCTTTCTCAAAAACAGACTATGGACTTTTCCTCCAGAAACTTGTCCAAACCTTCCTTTAAACCAGCTACGCTATCCATTCTTACCACATTCTCTGGCAACGCGTTCCACAGCTTAACTATTCTTTGAGTGAAAAAAAGTATTGGTTAAAAGATGTTTCATTGTTCTTTGGAAGTTACATATCATTAGAAAATATTTTGATTTTATATCATTAAAATTTTGGTTCAATCGTCAGTTCTTTCAATATTGGACTATTGTGATGTTATTTACTTGGGCTCATACAAAAAAAAAACAATCAGTTGATTAAGAATAATACAAAATACAGCAATTTGTCTAATTTTTAACTTGAAAAAAAAAATCATATTAGTTTATATTATCAAAAGCTTCACTGGTTGCCAGAGTGTTATTCAAATTTGGTTGCATTTGTTTTAAAGTTTTATTTGGTCTAGCACCATCTTATCTTTCTTCCCATTTTAGATTTCTTACTATTAAGAAAAACATTTGCAGATCCGGTTGGTTTTGTTTTCCTTCAGTAAAAGCATGCTGCTATAAAAATTTTTTGGATAGGACTTTGGCATTCCAAGCAGGAGTAATGAATTCATGTTTGAATGCTCACATTCAACACAAAGGAATCCAACGAAAACTGCAATATCACCAGCCAAAGCAAAAACAAAAAACAAATTGCAGACTCCTATGTACCAGATGCAGGCAATGTTTATTATTCCAAATATTTTATGCAGTTGAAAATACCACCTTATAACAAATCAAGGGACCTGACAGGGTCCATGTTTCGGAAAACACTCCTTCCTCAGAGGTCCATGGTTGCTAAGGTATAAAGTAAACCGCAATAAAAGGTATAAAACAGCCATCTGTATGGTATCCTTGTTTTACTAGTTTTGCGTCGCACACTCTAAGGCCCTGATTCTACAAAGTGCGTCCCGATTTTAGGCAGCTGTAGACGTCCTACAGCTGTCTAATCAGCCAATCAGGATGCACATTTTTTTAAAAAATGCTCCCCAGGCAGGCCGCCTATATTGAAGGCGCCTCCTGGAGCCTAGGGAGGCCCGCAAGATGCCTAAGCTCGCCTAAGAGCCTAGGCGAACCTAGGCGGCCCTACGCGTCTCCCTAGTAGAGGAAAAGACGCTTATAATGTAGGCCAACAAAATGCTGGTCTACATTGTAAGTAGACGCGGCCGCTATACTTATTGCGGCAAGGGATCTCGCTGCCGCTATAAGTATAGTGGGCCGCGGTCGCCTGTCCAATTGCCGGCAGGAGGGTGCCCAAACCCTCCTCACGGAGGATGCCCCCCCGACACTACCAACCGCCCCCCTCAACGCTAACGATCGCTGGCAGGAGGGTGCCCAAACCCTCCTGCCGCCCCCCACGACACTACCAATCACTGGCAGGAGGGTGCCCAATCCCTCCTGCCGGAAGACGCACCCCCCCTCCCGTGCTAACAGCTCCCAAACCTCCCCCCCACCAAACTAACCTTTTCTTGTTGGCCAGACGGGTCTTGCCCGTCCAGACGGCAGGCCCGCCTCGTCGAAATGAGGCGGGCCCGCCCCTTCCCAGCCCATCCCTCCGAAGCCTAAGGCCTGATTGGCCCAGGTTCTAGAAACACCTCTCCCAGGTGCCCTATACAGAATCAGGGCCTAAGTGTCTTATGGATGCCCAAGGTCCATTTGCAATTTTTCACAATCTGCAAGTGTTTTAACAACTTTGAAAAGTTTAGTGTTATCTGCAAATTTAATCACCTCACTCGTCGTTCCAATTTCCAGATAATTTATAAATAAGTTAAATAGCACCAGTTCCAGTACAGACCCCTGCTGCAGTCCACTGTTTACTCTCCTCCACTGAGATCCTGGTGGAACAGCAGCAGCACCACCAATTTATACAGTCCCAGCAGCAGCAGCAATTTATGCAGGCACACTTGGAGCAGCAGCGACAGAAGCAACAGCTAAAGCAGCAGGTGCTATAGAAATTGGTGGAACTCCAACAGGGTTCTCAAGCCCAGTCCTCTCCCAGACTACAGGAAACAAGGTCTCACATGACTGTGACTGTTCCAATATTGCCTAAGATGACAACAGAAAATGATCCAGATCACTTCCTGGTGAACTTTGAAAGTCCTTCTCACTTAGCTGGCTGGCCAGAGGCCACATGGACTAAATATCTGTGAAACCTATTAACAGGCATCAGCCAAATTGCATTCCAGAGTGCCAACCCAGATAGCCACACTCCCTATAAAGATGTTAAGGCAGCCATATTGGAACGGGTGGGCTATACGCTGGAATTCTACTGGCAGAGGAACTGGAAAAGCACCCTCCAGATGAAAGAGACCCCTCACAGTTTTTTCTACAGACTGAAAGAAATTGCAACTGGAAGTCCAGGGTGGAGACATGGATTTGGGGCTGGGTCCCTGAATGGATTGGGGGTAGGTCCCCAGGGGATTTTAAGAGAGCCCAGGCCAAGGATGTATTCCATTAGGACTGACCAAGCTCAAGCTTGGATGGGAAGCCTCTGGGCAATCAAGATCCCTCCAAGATAGCACCCTAGTACTTCATAATTAAAGGGAATCTGCTGTATAGGGTGGTCAAGGGAACCCTGGAGGAGGAGGAGGAGGTGGTAGAGCAGCAGTTAGTTCTGCAGCCCTACCACGGCCAAGTTGTACAGTTAGCCCATAGTCACCTGCTAGAAGGTCACTTGAGGGGGGAGAAAACCCAGGAATGAATTTTGGCCTGTTTTTTCTGTCCAGATATATACAAATAGAACTATTCTGTCATTGTGTCTGACCAATCAGGCCTTAGGCATAGCGGGTCCGCCCATCCCCACTAACCCTAAGGCCTGATTGGCCCAAGCGCCTAGAGCCTGGGCCAATCAAGCCTTAGGCTTATTGGGTATGAGCTGACCGGATAATTCTAAGGCCTGATTGGTCCAGGCTCCTAGAGCCTGGGCCAATCAGGCCTTAGACTTAGCAGGGATGGGACGGGAATGGGCGGGCCCACCTCATTTCGATGAGGCGGGCCTTCCAGCTGGATGGCAGCAAGACCCGTCCTGCCGGCCAACAATTTAGAGGTTAGTTGGGGGGAGGTTAGGGGGGTCTTCGGGGGTAGTGGTAGCCCAGGGGAGTCGTTAGCGTGGGAGTCCGGAGGGGGTGTGGCTTTCCGGCAGGAGGGGTTGAGCACCCTTCTGCCGTCGATCGGGAATTTCGGAGGGGGCGACCCTCCGGCAGGAGGGGTTGGGCACCCTCCAGCCGGCGATCGGGAGAATCGGGGGTGGCCTTCTGGCAGGAGATCCCTTGCCGCGATAAGTGTAGCGGCCGCATCTACTCTAACCCAATTCTAGATGCCAGTTACAGAATCGGGGTTAGTGTAGGCCCTATTCTGTATAGGACACCCCTCACGGGCATCCTATACAGAATCAGGGCCTCAGTGCAATCAGAATAACTGGCCTCTTTCACACAAACAAGCCCGCACCAAGCATGGAATAAGTATCTACAAACTAAAAATAGAAATATGTAGACAAAAGTTAAACTGAGCTGCCAAGAAGCCAGACTCTGCATACAATGCAACACCACAGAAACAATGACACTATCCCTACTACTGTGCAAAGTATAAAGATACCAGATGTAAATTTGAAAAAACTGACAAATAACAATCACCATTTTACATGTTAACAAACAGAAGTAAAACAAAAAAATGGAAAATAAAATAGTGCTATTTTATTGAACTAATACATGTTTCAATAAGCTTTCACCATTTTGCTGTATACTGCTGTTAGGTATCCTGTCCTGACATGAGGAAAGGGGCTTTGGTCTCCAAACGTTAGTATAAAAAAAGTATAAAATTAGTTCAATAAAAAGATTGCCTATTTCCATTTTCTATTTATAAAGTTTCAAGTTTATTTAGATCTTGATATAACGCTTTTATAAACAAAGCAGTTTCCAATTTATACAAAGTATTAAAAGTTTTTTTAAAATTCACAGTTACGGTAAGGACATAACATGATACATATGGGCAGATGGGGAGGATACATTGCTTAAAATAAAAGAAAGGGGACGCAAAATACAAAAGGAATAACGATATCTTTAATATAAGGCCTGATCAATACAGCTACAATACTACTTTATTCTAAAGCAACAACAAAAAAATATTTTTTCTACCTTTTGTCATCTCTGGTTTCTGCTTTCCTACTTTTCTCTTCACACTCTCCTTTCCATTCAGGATATACTCTTTCTCTCCCATGTATTCACTGTCTGCCCTCTCTCACCCTTCCATATGGCTTCTTTCTTCTTTCTATGCCCCTTCAATAAACTATCTACCCTCTCCCCTTCCATCCAGCCTGTGCCCCTTCTCTCTTTTATATATAATTCATTTCAGCTTCAGTCCCTCACTATTTTTCTCTCTCCTATCTCCACTCCCCCAAGCTCTGTCATTTCTCTCTTCTTTTATTTCCTTCCCTTCCTTTCCCCCAGGCATATCTCCTTCCCTTCCCTCCCCCTGCCATCTCTATATTAGTTCCCTCCCAGCTCTCTCCTTTTACCCTCCCTGCTCTGCCCCTCTCCCATTCTTTCCTCCCTGCTCTTGCATCTATTCATTTCTCCCTCCCTGCACTGGCCTCCATCTATCCCGCCCCCCCCCCATGCCCTACCTTAACATCCCTAGTGGTCTAGTGGCCTCTTCAGGGGCAGGAAAGAATCCAATTCTTTCCTGCCCCTGCCACCGCTATAACCACCACTCCTACTCTGAAGATTTTCAAGATGGCTACCAAGACTTTGTGCAGCAGTCTTGCGAGACTGTGTTACAGAGATCCAGATTAGACAACAAAGACTGGGCTACCAAAGGCAGACAGGGTTGCAATTGGCAAATGACATCTGGATAATAACCATGATTGCACTCCTATTAGTTCTGTATCTAACCAAACTCCTAAATCCAGTATTACATGTTGGTATGGCTAAATATCCTAGTCAACTACCCACCGTGTCTCTGACTTGAATGTTTTTTACTTTTATCTATGAACTTGATACCACACTACTACCTTTTTTAAATGACCAATATCATAGAAACCATCACTCCCCCCTTACCTACTACTAGGCTCAATATCTGCACGTCATCAGCAAACAGATATTTAAAAATCTGCTTCCTTGATGAGCTTAAAGAGGGGTTTTGTTAGAGCTTTTAAAGATATAAGGATAATCATGACCCTTGGGTAATTTCCCAGATAATTTTCCACGCTTTTTAACTTTAAAGAACCTAATATTGCTTCCTGAGATCTTGCTTTTCAATTAGGAAACAAATGGGGATGGTACTTGTATACCACCTATTTGTGGTTATACATTTAAAGTGGTTCACATATATACAAGTACTTATTTTGTACCTGGGGCAATGGAGGATTAAGTAACTTGCCCAGGGTCACAAGGAGCAGCACTGGGATTAATCCCACAACCTCAGGGTGCTGAAGCAGAAGCTCTACCACTAGGTCACTCCTCATCTCACTTGTGCTATTCTACATATACACTACCACCCTTAACCATTTCACAATAAGCTCATGGCTTATTAATGGTGGGCAGAAGTACAACTTTATCACTGCAGTTCTGCACTTGGATCGCAGAATGTTAGGCTCTTTGGGATCCAGGACAAGCATTAAAAGGTGTCCAACTTTATAGTTCTTCAAGTGAATTTATTAGAGAAAACAGGAGAAAGCCTGAGGAATAAGCAATATGAGTATACTGCAAAAAACAAACAAAAAACCCCCACCCAAAACCTAGCTCTACACAAGTCAATTTCTACAAAGAGCCACACTTTAAGCTTGTTAGTTATTAAATATGCATGTACATGCACACACAAACTCTATCCCAAATCTGCTCAAACCATGACCCTGAAAACATTGATTCCAAGCATTACTATTTCTTCCATAATTTATTCTATGGTACACTATTTTCCTAGTCAAGAAAGACCTCACTCACTTCTCCTACACAGACATTACAATATGCATTCCTTTCCACAAGAAAGAAAACAAGATCAACAGGAAGACAGAGGAAGACACTCGTCTAGTTGCCGGCTGAGCTGACATCATGAAACAAACTAAAAAAAACCCAACAAATTTTTACTAATAAACCCACCCAGAATCACCAACGATGACACTCAAATAACACAGAATAATGCCCCACTGACACTAATCAGAACTGACAATCTTAGCGATTATATTCAACAAGAACATATCCCGAGAGGCACAAATGCAAATATCAACCAAGAAAATATTCACAACACTGAGAAAACTAAGATGAATCCAGCATTGCTTCATCAAAGAAAACTTTCAGATCTTGGTTCAGTCACTGGTATTATCCCAACTAGAATATTGCAATGTCCTTCACATAGGATATAAAGAAAATATATGGAAAAAAACTACAAACCATTCAAAATGTAGCAACCAGACTTTTCTCAGCAACCAAATATGACAAAGTGATACCCTTGTACCTCAAACGACACTGGCTCCCCTTCGAAGCAAGGTGTATTTTTAAATTATGTACACTGGTCTTTGTAATAATCTTCTATGGCAAAATACTAGACTACATGTTGAATTTAATCAAAATACCACCCAAAGCCAAATATAAGCTGACCAGCAACCATATGAGAGACTAAGATTCCCAAATCTAGAGGAATCGAATACAAACTATTCACTCTACAGCCTTCCCACTACTAGCAGCAAAATGGTGGAATCCTTTACCAGTACAATTAAGAACTACTACTACTTACTACTACATCTTCTCTCCAAACCAGATGCCATAATTATATTCCTACACAAATACAAACCAAGTTATCTGTGTCATGAACCCTAATGAAATAATGTAACCTCTGGATATGACCAGGCTATTCTAAACTGTAAATTGCATTGAACTCCCTCTGAGGCATATTAGTTATTTTCAAAATATGGTTTTAACAAATTTATAATTTAACTTAGGGGAAAGTTATCAACATGGGTTACTGTTAAAGTGTGTTGTTTTACTGTTAAGTCCAGTTATTAATAACTACCGTATTTTCACATAGATAACGCGCACCCGTGTAAAATGCGCACACGGGTATAGCGCGCAGGGAACACAAATTTATGTAAAGATTATCTCGGAGAGAGTGAGACCAGAAGGCTTTGAGCATGCACAGATGCTCAAAGCCTAGTCCAGCCCGGCGCAGGAAGAAGGAGGATCTCTCCTGCACCGCACCGCCCAGCCCAGCCCAGCCCAGCCCAGCCCAAACCAACGAGGGAGGATCTTCGGGCACTGGCACTGGCACGTCCTGTGCATTGGTGCTGGTGCCGGTGCCCAATCGGGTAAGAGATGTTTGGTGCTGGGGGGGATGTAGGATCGCGGGGGAGGGGTGGTGACGCGAGCGGGGGGGGAGGATGCCGGTTTGCAGGGGGGATGCCGATCGGATTGAAAAAAAAAAGTTGTAAAACGCGCTCATGCGTATAACGCGCAAGGTTATGCACGGTTTGTAAAATCGTGTATAACGCGTACGTTATCTGCGTGAAAATACGGTAGGTCATTTCAGAAAATGGGACCTGTGCTAAAATACGTCTTAACCATAACCCACATCGATAACTGTATCACCCACACAATTTCAGAAGAGCCATTTTTCATGTGCAAAACAGGCTTTACAAACTGACCCCTGTATATGCTTTGTTATAATATTCCAACCAAAATAAAAGTATGACACACATTGGCATGGTTTAGGACTATATATGCTAGTTTACTTGTATATATTTGTGATAATTGTTTTTTTTTTTAATATATTTATTTATTCAATTTTTCAAATTATTAAACAAGCACTTCAATACTTGAGTACAGATTTACATCATGAATCAAAGAAACTTAATAAACCTAACATCACTTTTTATGGTAATGTAAGGAAAAGAATTGTATAGATTATTTAGTCCTCAAACTTAAAAATGTGGATCCAATTATTAGTATAATAATAAAGGAAATATACTTATTAATTACAAGAACAGCTCAGGAGACAATGATGGAAACCCCCAATAGCCTGGACTTAGACTGCTGGTAGAGCTATTGGACCAATCACTACTCCCCCCTTCCTTGGCATATATAAAGTCCAACAACTGCTTTGGTTCGAAAAATAAAAAGTGTTTTCCTTGTAGTGAAACACAGCATTTTGCTGGAAATTTCAAAATAAAGGATGCACCTAGGGCCAAAGCTCTAGGTTTATAAAGAAGAAATTCTTTCCATCTCTTCTGTGTCACTTGAAAAATATCAGGAAAAATATAAATTGCCGATCCAAAAAACTTATCATTCATGTGTCTGAAGTAAAGTTTAAATACAAAGTCTCTGTCATGCTCCAAGGCAAACGTTACCAATAGATTTGTCCTTTCTGTAACTACTTCCAGGGAATTCTCCAAAAAATCTAAGTTCATTCCTCCCTTTTCCGTTTCTCCCCTTTCAGCAGGAGTAGAACTCTCCTGTTTCTTTCCTGTAGATATATATTGAGCTGCGGTGATAGGCAGTAAGTTATCTTGCGGAATCATTAAAATTTATTTTAAATATCTACGCACCATCTCAAGTGGAGATAATACTGGAGATTTGGGAAAATTTAAAAGTCTTAAATTGTTTCTTCTCTTGTTTATTTTCCATATACAGAGGAACCTTGGTTTACGAGCATTTTTCGTTCCAGAAGCATGCTCGTTAACCAAGTTACTCATATATCAAAGCGAGTTTCCCCATAGGATGTAAGGGAAACTCACTTGATTCGTTCCACCTCTTCCCCCCTTCCCGTGGCCACCGGCGCTGCTCCACCTTACCCCCCCTTCCCCCCCGAGGTCACCGGCGCTGCTCCACACCCCCACCGCAATCCGGCATCCCCCCGCTCACGTCGCCCTGCCGCGATCTGCCATCCCCCACCCACTCAAACACATTGTCTTACCCCCATCTGGCACCGGCACCAGCACCAACGCACAGGACATGCCGGTGCTGGTGCCGGAAGATCTGCTCTCTTCCTTGTGCTGGGCCTTGAGCATCTGCGCATGCTCAAGGTCTTCTAGTTCTCGCTCTCTCCGAATCTAGTGAGAACTAGAAAGCCTTGAGCATGCGCAGATGCTCAAGGCCCAGCACAAGGAAGAGAGCAGATCTTCGGGCACCGTCACCAGCATGTCCTGTGCGTTGGTGCTGGGGCCGGTGCCAGATGGGGGTAAGACAATGTGTTTGTGTGGGTGAGTGAGTGAGTGGGGGATGCCAGATCACGGAGGGGGGGCAACGCGAGCAGGGGGATGCCGGATCACGGGGCTGGGGCACTCGTAAATCAAGTCAAGCTTGGTTTCCGAGGTGCCGATTTTGCGAATGTTTTGCTCATCTTGCAAAACACTCGCAAACCAGTGCACTCGTAAACCGAGGTTTGACTGTATTCCAGGTTTTTTTGAATAAAGGATCTTTCTTTAATAATCTCCATTTCTACCTTCTTTATTTGAGAAATCTGTTTTTCATGTATTTTTAATTTCATCTGCTTGTTCTCTTAACTTTACTTCATGAACCCCTACCTGAGAGCTGACAGAGACACAGTCCGTCTGTATCTTAATCATTGTCTTCTGGAGGTTAGAGTCCATGATTTCTATAGCCCTCTAAAGTTCCTCTAAATTCACTACTGCTGGCTTAGTCAATTGTCCAAATTGAATGTTATTACTCAGAAGTTTTTCCTGCCTCTGCTTTGAGTGCTGATATCTGGGCTCCAGTGGGGACTTCTTCCTCCATTCCTTCTGCTCCCACTACTCCTCTGGGGCTAGTCAGCAATCCACCTTCTAGGGTAAGCTATTCAGGCATTCTCTCTGCAGGGCTGCTTCCTGGTTGGACAGGACTTCGGCCCTGAATCGAGCTTAAAGAAACCCGATTGTCACTAATGCTCACTGAGCCCAGCTTACCTGCCAGAGTCAGAAGCATCTCCTTAGGCTGGCGAGAGAACTCACCGTCCAACGTTGTCTGCACCAAGGTCTTGGAATTCCCGGCAGACGGAGGAATAGACCGGGTAGTTCCTTTCCTCTTTCCCATTCGGGACTCTTCCGTGCTTGGTCCCACAGCACCATCTGAGGCCTGCAGGAAAAAGTCCAACGCCGGCAGAGACAAGCACCCACCGGTGCTATCAAAATCGTGCGGACAAACCGCAGAGGTAAGGGGAAAGAGGGCTTGTAGAACAGCGTTAGCGTGATGCTCACTGCCTAGCGTCTGTTCAGAACGCCATCTTGGATACCATATCCTTTTGTTTGATATACCACTTTTCACATAATAAATCAAAGCTATTTATAATTTTTTTAAAAATGTATCAGAAAGGAACTAAAATCCAATCAGAAAGAGAAAAAGGAAAAGTACTGCAGCAACAGAAGAGAAAAAGAAAAAGCTGCAACTCAGACGAGCACTACCATTCTGTGTCTGGGAAGGCTTGGCTAAAAAGAAAGACTTCAAAGGTAGAGTAAGAAACTTCTGCTCAAAAGATGGCAGGAAGGGAATTTCAAAGGAAAGGGGCATGCAATACTGATGGAAATGTTAATCGGCATTCATAGGTAAAGAACATGAGAAGGATAAGAGGTTACCTGAGAATTCAGATAAGGAGGTAAACCAGACTGAAGAATCTGTGTTTCAAAGTCAAAATCTTGTGTTCAATATCATATGCTTAAAAATACCTGATTACTATTCAAGTTAATCTCCTCATGAAAAAGCAGTTAATAAATCTCAATCAACAATTAAATATATAATTGGAAGTGTATGGTGCTTGTACATTATAGGGGGAACTTGATCTAGAGGTGATTGACTTTTGACTTTAGATTTGACATTCTACCAAAACCTGAAATTCACTCCCATCCCACATATAAGCCCTCCCTAGGACTACCTTAAGAAGGTCTGGTGGTCTAGTGGCATGTTTGATGACCAGTTGTTTTTGCCCTGTGCTACTGCTCCATTGCAATGGCTGCCGAGTTTTCAATGGCAGCCTACTGAGCCAATCGCAAAATGGCTGCCAGGATCTCCTGTGGCATTCTTTAATCTATGTATTCTCCTATGAAATTTTATAAGAGCCATTTTTGCACACCCACTGTGTTTTGCAGTCTTGATAGACCATATGGTCTTTTCTACTGTAATTTTCTATGTTTATGTGCAGGAAATTGCTTATAAAATTATCCAGACGTAGCAAATTCAAAATCTGTAAGCAGGTGGTACAGCATAAAAAATGTGCAAGTAAGATGAGAGACAAAGAGAATAAATTTATTCCAGTGGAAATGGTAAAAGCATAAGGTTCAATGCTAACTGAATTTAATGATAAAGATACTGCAGGGAACGGTAAAGCTATGGAATAAGGAACTGAAAAATACATTACAGGAGATGGTTCCTGAAGAATAAATTCATTTTTAAGTATACAATACAGCTCTGTGATTTACAAAAGATCTTACGTGGATGAAACAGGCAACAAGAAAGCAAAAGGGATGCTAGCATAAGACAAACAGAGCAGAAACAAAAATGACTTAAGAATTAGGCCACCAATTATTCCAGGGCATCAAAGATACATAAAGATTAATCCTGGACTCATATGACCGTACAGAATTTAAAGAGGCCAAAATAATTATTTGCAATAGTAAGCTGCCTCACTTGGATTTGGGAGAAAAATTGCCAAACTGCAGCCATTCTAGAATAAAAAGCCCTGTAGGAGCACATGGGTTCATTTTTGCTTGTGGAACATAGGACACTGAATGAAATGCTAACTAAACGTCATGTGACCTCAGCAGCCATTGCTATGGAGCAGTGGCTCAGGGCAGGAACAAGTAGGTTTTGTTCCTGACTCCAAAGATACCACTATACTACCAGCCTTCCTAAGGTATGGGTGGAAAGGGAAAGAGACAAGAGGTGATTGTGGTGGGGGGGAGGAGGGAATGAGAGGGGGCTGTCACCAAGGGGGTCGGCTTGGGAGGGGGATTTTCATGGTTGGGCATGGGAGAGGAAATAGGGCAAGTTTTGTTTATATTTAGGTTTCTGCTGAAACTGAGCAACCAAATTTCAGTTGCAGATTCAGTTTCGAGAGAAACTAAAGATTCTGGGTTCAGTTGAACTCTAACTCAATTAAGTCACGTAGCATGGAAAAGTAGCCTAACAGCTGTGTTCTGGATCAACTGGAGGCACTTTGGGAGGGAAAAGGAGAGACCCATATATGCTGTATTGCAATACATTTATTCTCAATCATTTTAAATATATTTAGAAACTGATTAACTTATCTTTAGCACTTCCAAAATTAATGTTTCACTATTGTAGCTGAATCATGAGGGTCTCTTTAAAGCATATCCAGAGATTTTATCTACCAATATAGCAAAAGACTACCTTGTTTTGGAGTTGAATCATCTAGATGTGGACATTTATACTCGTATTTTTGGAAAGAGTAAACAAGCAATTCATGTATACCTGTTCAATTCCAGTATTTTATAGGCCTCTAACATATCTCGCGTTAGCCATTTCTTCTCCAAGCTGAAAAGCTCTGACCCTTTTATCCTTTCTCCAAAAGGAAGTAGAGAATGACACGGTGGCGGTTTACCCGCGGCCACCGCATTTAGCCGCGGGTAACCCGCCAAAACGGGGAACGAAAACTAGCAGTCGCTGCGGGGACGGGGACAAGGCCATTCACCGCCCCGTAGAGCGGTGACTGGTCTTGTCCCCGCAGTGAGGCATGAAGGATCGTGCGGTCCCGCAGCCCACACCTGCCTGCCCAATCGATCCTAGTGATTAGCCAGCTCTCTCCCTTCTCCTCACCTTAGTTTGTAGGTTTTCTTTTTCGGCGACCCGCACGCTATCAAAGAGCCGCGCACCCACTGCTGCTCATTTTCGATCTTCTGCTCTGACGCAACCGGAAACAGGAAGTTGCAACAGAGCAGAAGATTGAACACTGAGCAGCCGCGCGTGCACGGCTCTTTGGGAAAGCGTGCAGGTCGACGAAAAAGAAAACCTACAAACTAAGGTAAGGAGAAGGGAGAGAGCTGGCTAATCCCTACGATCGATTGGGCAGGCGGGTGGGGGCTCTTTGGGAAAGCGTGCAGGTCACCGAAAAAGAAAGCCTGCAAACTAAGGTGAGGAGAAGAGAGAGAGCTGGCTAATCACTACGATCGATTGGGCAGGCGGGTGGGGACTGCGAGGACCGTGCGATCGCCCGTGTTCCCGGCTCAAACTGGAAGGAGGGAATGAAAGGGAAAAGGATTCTGGGCCAAGGGGATGAAAACGGAAAGAAAAACCCACAGCAAGAAAGAAAGGGAAGGACAGGCAGGTGAGCCAGATGCTAGAAGCAGGGGGGGGGGGAAGAAAGAGGGAAAAAAGCTAGATGGGGTTGAAAAGAAGAGACACACTGGTATGGAAGAGGAAGATAGGGGAAATCTGGACACAGGAAGGTAACAGAAAGAGGGGAAATTATGTGCATGGGGCATAAGGACAGAGACATAAAGGGGACATGCCATGGGGATGGTATATGGACACAGGTGGGGGGGGCAATGGCAGATACATAGGGGAGATATTAGAAATGGGGAAAATAGGAGCACAGAAGCGAGATGGTTTGTGGGGATGGGACAGGGACCGAGCTCGCAGGCTCCAGTGGCTTGCACAAATTACATTGTAACGTGCCATGAAAATAAGAGGGAGGAAGGTAGATAGATAGGCCACGCGAGAGGAGCTGAAGGGTGGTAGAAAGGAACAGATGGTAAAGGAGGGAGGAAAGGGTGATGGTGGAAAGGAATAGGACAGACATTGAAGGAGGGTGGAGAGGAACAGACCCTGAAGGGAAATGTGGAAGACAGAATGGGAAGAAGACAGATGCCAGACTATGGGGGAGCGGAGGGAAGAAGATGGGTGCTAGACCAATTGGGGGGGGGGGATGAAGGGAGAGGCACAGTAACAGCAAATGGAAGACGCAGAGAGAAGACACACAGTGGATGGAAGGAATTGAATGAGAAGATGTGGAAAGCAGAAACCAGACAACAAAGGTAGAAAAAAAATTCTATTTATTTATTTTTTGCTTTAGGATAAAGTAGTATATTAGTTGTGTTGATAAAAATTTATAAACAAAGCCCTGCCAGCTGAACATCTCTTTCTCTAGTTCAGCAGCAGGAACTTTGATTTATAAGAAAGTAATAAGCTAAATATTACAGTACTAAGGCTTATATGGATGCAGCGGGGACGGGGACGGGGCGGTGAATGGGATGGCAGTGGCGGTGACGGGGCGGTGAAAGGGATGGCGGTGACGGTGACGGGGCGGTGAAGGGAACGGCGGTGACGGGGCGGTGCAGAGGATGGTGGGCCGGGGATGGGGCGGTGGAGGGGACAGATTTTTTCCCCGTGTCATTCTCTAAAAGGAAGTCATTCCATTCACTTTATCATTTTTACTGCCCTTCTCTGTACCTTTTCTAATTCCACTATATCTTTTCTGAGATGCGATGACCAGAATTGCACACAGTATCTGAAGTACGGTTGCATCATGGAGCAATACAAAAGAATTATAATATTCTTATTTTTGTTTTCCATGCCTTTCCTTATAATTCCTAACATTTGATTTCTTAGCCAGCACTGCACACTGAGCAGAGGGTTTCAATGTATTATCGGTGATGACAGCTAGATTTTTTTCCAGGGCGATGACTCATAGTATGGAATCTTGCATCATCTAGCATAAATAGAGCAAGTTTGAATTTGGCCTCTAATTTACTTTGCCCTTCATGCTTTAATAGTTAGGAACATATTTTCTTCCAGTGAGGAATTTACTGACTATTTAGATTCTGTATGGTCATATGAGCCCAAGATGAATCTTTTTGCATCTTTCATAGCTCTGGAATAATTGGTGGTCTAATTCTTAAGTCATTTTTGTTTCTGCTCTCTCTGCCTTATGCCAGCATCGCTCTTGTTGTTTTTCCCACGTTAAGATCCTGTGAAAATCACAGAGCTTTTCTGCTTGCTCACATATGAATTTATTCTTCAGGGGCCATCTCCTCTAATGCATTTTTCAATTCCTCAATCCATAGTGATCTAGGTCCCTGCAGTATCTATCATTAAATTCAGCTGGCATTGAACCTTATGCTTTTACAGACTCCACTGAAATCAATTTATGCTCTAGGTGTCATCTTTACGTTGTACCAGCTGCTTACAAATTTTGAATTTGCTAACTCTGAATAATTTTAAAAACAATTTTCTACACATAAAACATAGAAAATGACAGTAGAAAAGACCATATGGCCTATCCAGACTGCAAAACAGAGTGGGTGTGCGAAAAATGGCTCTTATAAAAATGCATAGGAGAATACATGCATAAAAGTGTGTATAGCAACAAGATTGCATGAGTTTTATGTGAGCTATATACAGGCACTCCTAAGCAATGGTGTTAAGAACAGCGCTTAGTGTGATTCTGTAAAAGGCTCCTGCTGGTTTCCAATTGTTTCCAGAGTTCAGTCTAAGGTGTTGATGATTGTGCATCGTGTTATTTATGATCAAGCACTTTCGTATTTGAAGCAAGTATTGGCTGTGTATATTCCTAGAAACTTAAGATCTGAGTCATCAATGCAGTTAGTGATTGAGGATGCTACATATGCAACAACGGTACAATCTGCTTTTTTAATTGCAGCAGCAAAAATGTGGAATAAGCTGCCAGGTGGTTACATAAGAACTATGACCAGTTTCATAATACACATAAAACATATTTGTCACGGTGCTTGTGTGATGTTTTGTGAGGGTGCTTGTGTGAATTTATTGCTGACACTGAAGAGGAATATATGAATATGAGGAAACATGAGAAGAAATGATATGTAGTAGATTTTCTCTTTTAGAATCTGATGTCATGTGTTTGGCATTGCTTTTATGTAACTCACTTAGGTTTTAAGTGGGTGATATATTTTTAACAAATAAAAATTTACAGAATCACGCTCAGCAACTGTAAGAGACATAACATTTAGGTGCATTCATTTAGGCCAAAAAGAATCCTAAATATATGTGCTAAAGTTGTGCAAAGATCAAACATATTCTTTGACAGTTTGCCTAATTTTTAGGTATGCCCATGATCAGCTCATGCTCCTCATTTGAAATTCACTTAATAGAAGTGAGAACCACCACTTTAGAGAGCATTCCTATAAGGTTGGAAGTACTGGTCGACAAGTCAAAGAAGCTGTCCGCACAATGCGTGGCAGTGGCGAAAAGGGTGAACAGATCAGAGAAGATTATCATGCCGCTGTAACGGGCCATGGTACACCCTCACCTGGAATACTGCATCCAGCACTGGTCGCCGTACATGAAGAAGGACATAGTACTACTCGAGAGGGTCCAGAGAAGAGTGACTAAAATGGTTATGAGGCTGGAGGACTTCCCGTACAGTGAGAGATTAGAGAAACTGGGTTTCTTCTCCCTTGAAAAGAGAAGACTGAGAGGGGACATGATCAAAACATTCAAGATAATAAAGGGAATAGACTTAGTAGATAAAGACAGGTTGTTCACCCTCTCCAAGGTAGAGAGAATGAGAGGGCACTCTCTAAAGCTAAAAGGTGATTAAATTTGCGGACGATACAAAGTTATTCAGAGTAGTGAAGATGCAGGGGGATTGCGAAGATCTGCAATGTGACATAATCAGGCTCGAGGAATGGGCATCAACACGACAGATGAGGTTCAATGTGGATAAGTGTAAAGTGATGCATGTAGATAACAAAAATCTCATGCACGAATGCAGGATGTCCAGGGCAGTACTTGGAGAGACCTTCCAGGAAAGAGACTTGGGAGTTCTGATTGACAAGTCGATGAAGCCGTCCACACAATGTGCGGCGGTGGTGAAAAGGGCAAACAGAATGCTAGGAATGATAAAGAAGGGGATCACGAACAGATCGGAGAGGGTTATCATGCCGCTTTGCCGGACCATGGCATGCCCTCATCTGGAGTTCTGCATCCAGCACTGATCGCCGTACATGAAGAAGGACACAGTACTACTCATAAGGGTCCAGAGAAGAGCAACTAAAATGGTTAAGGGGCTGGAGGAGTTGCCATACAGCAAAAGATTAGAGAAACTGGGCCTCTTATCCCTTGAACAGAGGAGATTGAGAGGGTACATGATCGAAACATTCAAGGTACTGAAGGGAATAGACTTAGTAGATAAGGGCAGGTTGTTCACCCTCTCCAAGGTAGGGAGAACGAGAGGGCACCCTTTAAAATTGAAAGGGGATAGATTCCGTAAGAACATAAGGAAGTTCTTCTTCACCCAGAGAGTGGTAGAAAACTGGAACGCTCTTCCGGAGTCTGTCATAGGGGAAAACACCCTCCAGGGATTCAAGACAAAGTTAGACAAGTTCCTGCTGAACCAGAACATACGCAGGTAGGGTTAGTCTCAGTTAGGGCGCTGGTCTTTGATTAGAGGGCCACTGCATGAGCGGACTGCTGGACCCGATAGACCATGGGTCTGACCCAGCAGCGGCAATTCTTATGTTCTTATTAACAAAAATACAAATACAAAATAGCCAAAACTGCATCTACAGGCTGACATAATAGAACTAAGATCTTGATTTTAATACTACTTTGGTGTACACTTGTCCATTTATGTCTATTTTTGCATTTAATACCAGGACTTGCTCATTTTTCAGAGACTTGGGAGAATCCATGGACGTCATATACCTAGACTTCAGCAAAACTTTCGATAGTGTCCCACATCGCAGGCTGTTGAGCAAGATGAAATCAATGGGGCTGGGAGAAACACTAACTACAGGGGTCAATGACTGGCTGAGGGCAGACTTCAGAGGGTGGTAGTTAACGATACCCTCTCTAAAACATCGGAGGTAACCAGTGGAGTACCGCAGGGCTCAGTCTTGGGCCCGCTCCTTTTCAACATATTCATAGGGGACCTAACTCAGGGGCTTCAAGGAAAGATAACGTTATTCGCTGACGATGCCAAACTATGCAATATAGTGAGAGACGGCAATTCACCCGATAGAATGACATAGGACCTACATTTGTTGGAGCTTTGGTCCTCGACCTGGCAACTGGGCTTCAACGCTAAGAAATTCAAGATCATGCACCTCGGCAGCAGAAATCCGTGCAGAACTTACACCTTGAAAGGTGAGACCTTAGCTAGAACTTCAACAGAACAAGATTTGGGAGTGATCATCAGTGCAGACATGAAAACTGCTGATCATGTGGAGAAGGCTTCATCTAAGGCAAGTCATTTGTTAAGTTGCATCTGCAGGAGTTTCAGTCGGAAGCCTGAAGTCATAATGCCATTATACAGAACCATGGTGAGACCTCATTTGGAATACTGTGTGCAATTCTGGAGGCCACACTACCGAAAAGATGTGCTGAGAGTAGAGTCGGTGCAACGGATGGCCACAGGATGGTCTCGGGGCTCAAGGATCTATCGTACGAGGAAAGGCTGAAAAATTTGCGGCTGTACTCACTCAAGGAACGTAGGGAGAGAGGAGACATGATCGAGACGTTTAAGTATATTACCGGCCGTATTGAGATGGAAGAAGAGATTCTCTTTCTCAAAGGACCCTCAGCCACAAGAGGGCATCCGCTCAAACTCAGGGGCGGGAAATTTCATGGCGACACCAGTGGTTGATCCTTGGAACGAACTCCCGGTACAGGTGATTGAGGCAAACAGCGTGCAAGAATTTAAGAGCAAATGGGATGCCCATGTGGGATCCCTTAGAGCAGGGGTGTCCAATGTCGGTCCATCGCATTTTCTATAGAGGCATGTTAACTCATTTTACCATAGGCTTATTTATGGAGAGGCAGAGCTTTTCCAGTGATTGATCTGGATTTTGGTGACTATTGTAAGCATAAAGGCCCTGATTTCTATAAAGAGTGACTACTGATGTAGGCACCTAACTTATTTTTTGTTTAATTGGCGCTGATAATTAAAAGCACTACTAAAAACAGATTTTTTAAAAAAAATTAAATATTAATTAGCCAGTAGGTACCTAACACCTGGTGGTAGGTATCTTCACCAAGGCACCTGCCTGGAAAGTAGGCATGGTTAGGGGCAGAGTTTGGGCAAAGATTGCATTAGGCACCAGCATTTCAGGCCAGGAAAACCCTGGCCTAATATACTGATACAAAGTTATAGAGGCCTACTCTTGTGTAACTCAATTTAGACACCTCTAGGCACAATTCTACAAATTGCATCTAACTTTGGTCTGAGAGTGACGTTAATTTCCTCCTTTTTGTTCTTTGATGTATTTTCATATCACTGAGGTCCACAAAGCTTTCACTCTTTTACGAGTTCTATTTTTGTATTATCATATTTTACTCAATGCATGCTTAACTCCTGAGGCAGGCATATTAGATGCCGAAACACAGTGCTGTCAGGTCATTATCTTTGTGGATGGACAGAATAAATCAATATATTTTTATTGATCCTTTCTTTTGGCTCTTCTTTATTTGAAAAACCATTGTCCCATTCCACTCCTGCTGTTTTACTTATTATGCTCATGGGCTTGTCTCCTGTTGGACTCTTTTTGTGACCATCTACATTTGAATGACATGCGGTGGGTGCCATTTATAGAATCAAGCCCAAAGTCTAGAAGCGAAAAATTTTAGTTAGTTTTGTGTCAACAGCCAGCAATATCTATATTCAAATTTTAACTGTGAAAGGATCAACAATATGCAAAATATGCATAATCCTTGCCCAAACTTCCCTCCAGTATGATTACAAAAAGTCACAGAGAACACATGAAATAAAGTACCAGACTCTGCACTGCAAAGCTTATATTTACTATCAGTATCAGCAGCAAAGTTGCTATTTAACTGGCATCCACAATACTCTAAGAAATAAAACATGGATTGCATAACAGAGCTGGAAAGAGAAGCAAGTACTACAGTAGACTAGTATCTATTCCACTGATTTGGCGTTAATCTCCTAGCTCATTTTCCATACCTTATGTAAACAACCTACTTAACTGGAACCTCCTAAACCTTTTTAGAAGCATGATTCAGCATTAGAAAAAGCAATGATTCTCAAATTAACTTTCTCTACAAAACAATTTTCATCAAGGGTAGCTAAATCAATGTTACTACTACAGATAGACTATCTCAGCTACAGCCATTTAAAATAGTGAAAGGAGGGAAGATGAAATTCCTTTGGCAGCTCCAAGAAAGATTTAAAATTGCCAGCAATCAACAAATGCCCCAATGGCCAGATTCCTCATTTGCTAAGCCCTCCACCCATACAGCCTTTCACTACTCTTAAAATGGAGACTATGCCAAATAGGCACTGCCAAAGAAAAATGGACCTCCACATCTAACCCAGCCTCTAGAGACCTAAAAGCTGCCACAGAAGCTCATAAATCATTACATTGTGCACAGTGATAGAGCAGCTGCATTAAACAATTAATTTTTAAGGCCTAACAATATAGAAAAAAATTGAACTGATGATTAGACTTTAGAAGCAATAGCGCAGGGACAAGTTTTTTCTTCATTTATGATGGTCCTTTAAAAAATGTTCTAGATAGGTATCAATACGAAGCACAGTTTGAAGGAAAAGGTCCACAAAACAAAAGTCACACATCACAAAGGAAATAAGAGTCCTTTGATTGACTTGACTGGATAGATGATACAAAGAGATTGAAAGTGGGTTTATTTTGTTGTTGTTGTTTATTGTCCTTCTAAAGTAAGCATTTTTTTTACACAAGAGATTTGCCATAAACTACATTTCCTGTTCTACATTCCCTGTTCTCCGCAGTGAAAATTCTCTAAATACATTTAAAATAAACCTTAAAACATTTTTATTCAAAGACGCATATCAAAATTGCAATTAAGAACCCGATAAAGGGAAAATAAAACCGAATAGAGAAACGCTTTCAGGAAGCGACATCCCCTCTTTCCTCCTGTTTTATCCTCTCCCTCTTCCCTCCCTTTTATTTTAGTTTACACAATGTAATTAACATCTCCCTCCCCCCCCCCTGCGCCTCTCGTCTCTAACCTGTCTTAATTTTGTCTTTGTCCTGGCCTCAATCCCCCCCTATTTTTATTTCAATTTATTTTTTTAAGCAATTTTTAATATCTTAATTTTTATTATTGTAAACCAACCAGATACTCGTGATGGTTAGTATATCAAGCTATAAATAAACTTGAAACTTGATTTGACCATTGGACATGGAGAGTTGAAACATAGCTCTAATTAGCAGATTTCTTCCTCCATTGAAATAGGGGAATGATCAGATTCAAAATGTCTTTTCCCTGGAGTGCTGATCATCTACACAGTATTTAAGACCTATACTTTCAAGAGAGTTAGCTCGTGTGTTCAGTTACATCCTATGGAATATGGAAATTAAAAAAAAAATAATTAAATCCTCAACAGAGTAAAATCTGATATCGCATGAAAAATATTTTCTAAATTTTCATTTTATACCATTTGATGTCAGATTCATTACTAAAATTTCCAGGTTCCCATCCTTCCTCACTCTTGCAAGAAGGCATTTTCTACCTTTCATTTGGATGCTAATATTATTTCCTTGTATAACACAAATATGCCTTCCTTCTTATTTTCACATGTACAGAACAGAAAATCCACTAGGCCATAATGCGTTTATACATTATAACCTGATACTGTTCAAATAACTAGGACCTGATTATATTTAAGTAATTCAAATTTAAATCCAAGATTACATCTTGTAAAACAAGACCTTGCTTTTTGTAACATAGTGTTACAAAATAGACATGTGAACTCGTGATACTGGATGTCTTGTGCTGATCTAGATATAAGTGTTAAGGCCCTCAAGGATGATGGCCCCTCCATGGTTAGATCTTTGTTTCAAATACATCAACCAGTTAGGTCTTTACGTTCTGAGAACTCTTTGTGCCTGGAGGTGCCATCTGTAAAAAAATGTGAGGTAAGTAAGTTCTCGTCAGTCGATGTTAGAAGTGTAGGGAGCAATACTAAGGAATGCAAAATGTTAGTACCGTAATCTGGTTCCGTTTAGAAAGCAGGTGAAAACAATTTTATTCCAGAGATATTTTGGCTGACAATGGCATGACAATGGCCAAATAGTTTGACCATTGAAATACTTTCAATTTGTGGATGGTTATATCAGCCAGAGATGGTTATTGATGATACTGTATATAGTTGTACGACATGTCTTATGCATTTGTGTGGACATTATGTATGTTTTATAGTATGACTCGCTCAGAATAATAGGATGTAGGGAGTAATACATTTTTTAAATAAATAAAGTTTTAATAGAGTTTCCTAAGAGGATTTCTTCAATAATATTGTTTAATGAAACTGATCACAATGACTGAGCCTCATGGCAGTTAGGGGGATCTGAAGCTGGAGGAAGGGGGGAGTTACTGGGAAGAATTTATTGATGTTTCATGAAGGGCCACTAAGGAACATGTGTTATGGCTGGAGTGGCATTATAAAAATGACCTAAAGATGGATTAAGAAAACAGAGATGAAGTTTGGAAGCAACTGAAATGGGAAAAATATTGAGAATATGAAACAGAAATATAAAGGGGGAGAGATGGAGAGGGGTGGGAAAGGAAAACAAGCAGGGATGTGCATTTATTTGAAACACCATGGGCTCCTTTTACGAAGCCGCGTTAGTGGTTTAACACGCATAATAGCGCGCGATAGTTTGCCGGCCGTGCTAGCCACTACTGCCTCCTCTTGAGCAGGCGGTAGTTTTTCGGCTAGTGCGGGGGTTAGCGTGCACTAAAAAGGTGTGTGCGATAAAGCCGCTAAAACGGCTTCATAAAAGGAGCCCATGGGAAATGACATGAAATAATATTGGGAACGTTGACATCAAGTCATTTTTAACCTGAAACAACAAGAAGCCCCCATTCCAAAAATTCTGGGTTGTTTTTTTTTTTTTTTTCTTCTTTTTAGCTACAGTTATTTCTGATGCATCTGATTTTTTTTTTGCGTTCAGTCTTTTTATTATTTTAACAAAAGAATGAAATATATAATCAAACATCCAGACAAAAATAAGGAAACATTGGAATAGAAGAACAGTAGGTTTGCAGGAAGCATAATAACAATAAGAATGACATAGCACAAGCTCCAGATACAATTACACTCATGTAACACAATATACGAGGTTAGATGTTGCCCAATAATATAAATACTGTGTGAAGCTATAATGAATTACATTTGATATATATCAGATAAGGTACCGTGTACCAGAATAGCTGACCAGCTTTTATTAAATGAAGACAAAGTGAAGCGTCTGATTTAAGAAGTACTGCTTCATCTGAAATAGAATTGCAGTGTTTGGAATATTGCTGTATATGAGATTCTATTACTGTTCTATATGACTCTAGGCTTTGCTAAAACACTTCCTATTATAGAATTATTCTATCAACCTACGGGTGTATTTCCAGCTTCGCAGTCAATAAGGATCTCACACTTTTTCAAAGATTTATAAGACTCCTGATGCAGGCCAAGTGGATGAGACATGACCATGTTGAGTCCTGTTTCTATGTTTATATTAAAGACTCATAACACCACAAGGTTAACTTCACTGTATTTGTTGTTCATTTTATTCCTGTGTCATCAGCAGCGTATGTTATTTAACAGGGTAAACTATTTCACAATAGTAAAAACTATTTTGCACCAGCGTTATGAAATAGTATGTTATGAAATAGTATGCACTATTGATAAAACTGCTCTGAAAAAGAAAAATACTCCAAAAATGTCATAAATGACATGTAAAACTGAACAAAATGAAAAATTTTGCCTTAAGCGTCCCTACAAATAAGAGGCCTAGCAAGATACAGAAGATAAATGGGTGTGCTATTAAAATAGGCAAGCAATATAAAAAGAATTGAAGAGCTTTTGGAAAGAAGAATGAGAGAGAGAAGAGTATAATGATGAAATCAGGTAAAAGAAATAAATGTTTGTAACAGATAGAGGAGGAAGTGAAAAAGAAAAAAAAAGACGTAAGAAAATATAAAACAAAAAAGAAACACAAGAGAAGGTTTCAGAAGACAGACAAAATGGAATTGATTTCAAACCTTATGATGACAAAATATCCTCAGACAGGTTCAGTTGGGATCCAAGATGGCTACGGGCTCACTTAACTGAGCAACATGCTGCGGGAACTCATTCTAAACTGAACAGTTTCTACGTGGCTAGCAATACCTGAAATGCTGAAGCGAAGAGTAAGAAGTACCGCTGGGGCCTCGCGGTACTCCGGAGCAGCCTACTGTCCCAAAGATAATGCAGTTGAGTCCCAAAACAGGTTTGAAGTTTAACTTATATACCACCTCTCTGTGACTTGTCAAAGTGGTTTACAATCAACAATAATAAAACTACTGAATTACAGATAAAAATATGATTAAGACAAAAAAAAAAAACAACACAAAAGAGAAGGAAATTGAAAATTCAAAACTGAAAACCATAGGGACCCATAAGACACCAAGCTTGAATTCAACCTCCTGTTGGAAGAGCTGTTTTCATTTTAGGATGATGATTATTATTATTAAGAGGAATGGATCTGACCTATTCTGAGACTTAAGGGTTGAGAGTTCCAGAGGAACAGAATATAAGAGAAAGCTACCCTGTCTGAATTCCTGAATTCAGTCAAGATAAAGAATCATCTTCAATAATAAGAATGAGAACTCCTGAGGCAAAATACAAACCAGCAAAATGTAATGTTTCTCTTGCTTTTATTTTTATCTTCACTTGATTCAAAGCTTTGGCTCTATCTCTGTTCAGGGAATGGAGCTTTATAATTAGCTTCCTCTTACAGCCCAGCACCTGGTCTATTAGGAGAAGATGCTCAGCCCAGCTGCATGGAGAACTAACTCCAAGTATTCAATGCCGAGCCATGTCCATGCTCCAGCATTGAATATGAGGGTACTGTATATGTGATCACCCAAAAGTTAACTGGGCACCAGTTGATATTCAGACCACTACCTTTGTAGAGGAGGCGGATAAGTCATTATCTTATTTGTATCTTGTAGCTAAATACTGCACCATCAGCCATTAATCCACAAAAGTTTTCATGAGTTAGAATACTGGTCTCAGAGAGCGTTTCAATTGAGTATATATCTTGAAGGAGGCAAAAATGTATTTAAAGTAATGAATTATAGACAATTTAGTTAAATGTGAGCTAAAGGTGCAAACTTTAGCACACAATGCAGAGCAAACTTAGTTTTTGTTAATATGTATGCATTATATATAGGCATCAGAACAGAGTTGGAGGCATGGCCTCCCCAAAAATTGCAGATGTGGGAGCAAAGCTTTTTACCACCCTAAAAGGAAAGGTAAAAATACTTGCTCTTATGGAGGAGGTGGGGGAAATGTGCTTCTTTCCTCCCTCCCTACTGCTGACACATACCTTCTGGAGCCAACCAATCCCACACAGGCCTGCTTGTAGCTTCCCCTTTGCCGGGTCCTGTACTTATGATGCAACTTTGTAAAGACAAGAAATTCCATCACATGGAGAGAACTGGCAGAGAAAAGGCCACAAGCATGCCTTTGTGGGGTTGGCTGGCTCCAGAAGGTATGCACTGGCAGTAGGCAGGGGAGAAAGGGAGGAAAGATGACTCATGGCAGGGATAGAGTGGTGCAGTGCTGCATACAGGAAGCAGGTGTCGGACACCAAGAGAGGCGCTGGAGATGCCCAATATAAGAAGGGGAGGCTGGTGCCATCGGACCTGCAAGGGAGGAGGCTGGAAATCAGCAACATGTTGGACCTGCAGTAAGGGGGGACAGAAGGGAAGACAATGTAAAGCAAGGTAGAGAAGAACTGGGTCTGAAGGGAAGGGAATAGGAGGGGGGAGCTAGAACTGGAGGGGGGCTGGGGGGAAGGGAGAATGGTGTTGGACCCATGGAGGAGGAGGGGCTGGAACAGAAGGGAAGGGAGAGAGCTGCAGCTGGAGGGAAGGTACAGAGGTGTTGGACCTGTGGGGAAGGGGAGCTGAAGGGAAAGGAAATGCTGTACTAAGCAGATAAAGGAAGCAGGAGTGAAATACTGAACATACAGCCTAGGGAGAGAAAGAAGAGAGAGGGAAATACACATAGGGAGATATACAGAAACAGAGGAGAAATAATGGACATGGGTAGGAGAATAGGGACGTATCTAGTGTTTGCTTCCAAATTTGGCTCCCAAGGGTCCAGAGAGTGAATTACAAGCATCTATGTGTTGTCCCATGCAGGAACCTAACCTTATTTTTTCAACAGGATCTACAGTTCACTTTCTGTGATTTTGAGGCACAGCTTGTACTGCTGGAACCTAACCTCTATTTTCCCATAGACTCAACATTTCATTATTTGTGATTTCACGTTTCACGAACATTTTCAGGAACTGCACTACTACAAATAATGACAACAGACTATACAAAGGGAGATGCTGCATGGGGATGGTACATGGACATAGAGAGGCAATGCCAGACTTGGAAGAGGATATATGACACAGAGGGAAGGTGCTAGATATGGGGGATAATAGGAAAACAAAAGGGAGTTGCTGAACTTGGGAGGAGGGCATAGGTATGCAGGGGGAAGGGTTAGGAACATTAAATAGTGATGATAAATGTGGGGAGATGGACACAGGGTAAATGCTGGACAGGGAAGGGGACACAGAGAAGGAAAAAGACAGGTACACAGAGATGAAAGATGAATAGTAAGCACTGAGAAAGAAGAAATATCAAATTAAGAATTAAGAGAAGACAGAGGGAAACAGAAACCAGAGCCGGGGACCAACATGACTTCAAAAATAAAATGACAAGACAACAAAAAGGTAGAATAAATTTTTATTTTCTGTTTTGTGACTAGAATATGTCAGAACTGAAATGTTTATCTTGCTGGTGCTAGTGTTAGATATGGGCAAAAATTTGGGAGGGGACCCCAAAGCTCACTCTCAGGCTTAGGGCTCTCTCTTGCCAGGGGGCAGTTGCCCTAGTTACACTCCCCTAACACCATCCCTGACTTTTGTGATCTTTATATTTTGTACACATGGAAGGTGTGGCTCCTTGGGAAATTGGTTTAATTTATGTTTACCATTTTTGGTCAGCTATTATGTATTTGGCACTTGTGTTCATGATATTCTGTTAGAATGAATTTTCTAGTATTCTGTAGTAATTTGGCTTGTTCAGTTTTCCCAGTTGCGGAGGAGATATTTGTGAGGGGAGACAGGTTTTGTTGATCCTTATTCTATATTTGTGATTTATAAAATGACAGTTGTACAGAATATTGTTTCTTTCTATACTTTAATAAAATGATTTAAATATAAAATCATAACTGTCTGAGGCATGTGCAGACGAGATCTGACTAAATTCTCGGGGACAAGGACAGAGCTCACGGAAATTGGGTGGGGATGGGAACAGAGCTCATGGGGTCGGGTGCAAACTTTGTCCCTGTGTAATTCTCTAATGCTTACCTCCTGCATTTTACGCACTGTTGCCACTTCCAGACTGCCCCCAGGTCCAGGATCCTCTTCATACTGGTGTGCTCACTGCCACCAGACTGTGCTGTCCCAACCAAATTGATAAAGGGGGTGGAACTCCTCTCGTATGAGGCAAGACTAAAGAGTAGAGAATGGCACGGGGACAAATGTGTCCCCTTCCCCACAGGAGCTCAATTTCCCCATCTTGTCCCCACGAGTTTTGTCGCTAAACCTGTCCGTGCCCCATTCCTGTAAGCTCTGCCTTAACTGCACAAGCCTCAAAACACTTATGATTTTAAAGTATTTGGGGCTTGTGCAGATGAGGATGGAGCTTGCAGGAATGGGGCAGGGACAGGAAATGAACTTGTGGGGACGGGAAAATGAGTTCCCACAGGGACAGGGAAAAATTTGTCCCCGTGTCATTCTCTACTAAAGAGGTTAGGGCTCTTCAGCTTGAAAAAGAAATCACTGAGAGGAGATATGATTGAAGTCTACAAAATCCTACAAAATTTTCTCTGCATACAATGTACTTTGTGTAGTTTAATTATGTGGTGACCATTATGTATTGTTAATAAGATTATATTGTGTGTATATGAAGAATGAATGGAAGAAATGGCATTACAATTAGTACTATTATGGTACAAGCTGTCATATAAATAACAGAAATATGTTCATTATTGTATTACCTATATTAAGAAGCAAATATTTTTACTCCATTTAAAAGTAGCAATGGAGGAGTCACAGGAACAAATAGTATGTGCATAAATATATATGTATTTACAGTGCATTGGCTAATTAGTATGGAACCATGCATTGCATCTAAAAAATTCATTAGAGTCACAACTTTATCAGTTTAGAAGACATGTAATTATACTTCAGAACCTTTATACTTCAGAACCATTAATGTCCTGTACTTACCTGCTGGATTCTGCACAGGTGATAGCAATCAACGGAGGGATCCTCAATGGGAGACTAGTTGGTCGTGGTATAGATTCAGTAGTTTCTGGCTTTTTATCCCAGTCTGCTTGTTCTGATTGTCTGAAGGCGAGGGGAGGCAGCTGAACATTGCGATAAGAAAGTCTTCGTACCAAAAATGGTTCCATTCCCTGTAAAGTCCCCTCCTCCTCTGTTTTAGTGTGCAGAGCTTCATCTGATGCCTATCATGAAAATAAAGAACATGTTTCTGTCACAGTGTGATAAATGACTTATTTCAAGTTTCAAGTTTATTAATATTTTGATATACCAACCATCACAAGAATCTGGTTGGTTTACAATAATAAGAGATAAAAATTATAAAAAAGTTGTATATAAAAAAACAAAATAAAAATAGGGGGGATAAGGTCGATAGAAAGACTTGATTACGAAGGGAGACAAAAGGGGAGAAAAGGGAAGGGAAGGTTTTTAAATTACATTGTATAAATAAAAATAAAATGAGGAGAGGAGAGGATAAAATGAGAGGAAAAAATGGGGTATCGCTTCCTGGAAGTGTTTTTGTTGTCCCGTTTTTATTTGGGACCTCAGTTGGAATTTTGATAAGCAACTTTAAAGAGAAATGTCTTAAGGAGTGTTTTAAACTATAGAATGGAAAGCCAGTTTTGCACAGGTAATCCAGATAGGGAAAGCAATGTCCAAATCTGGTGCACAATTTCCCTGGATATTTCACAAAGGCTTACTGTTACAACACATGTACAAAGACTTGGAAAACAAATGTGTAGTTTGCTGCATATACGATGGGAAGAGCTGTTTTACAAAACACATTCAAAAAAGAAGTAGCAACAGTCAAAAATTTGAACAAGCAAGCACCAGTGCTTTCATGTCTGTGTGGTAACTTTGAAACTGACACATGAATGTTGCCACTTATGTACAGTCTGTGTTCTCGTTATTCATGTGTTCCCGATGCATGATTTCATATATCCATGGTTGCATTTATTATGACCAATATTCCCCATTCACACCACTATGGTCACGTATTCGTGGACTTGCTCTACAAAAACCCAGCTTTCTTTGCTTTCATTTTCACTTCACATCTGGTGTTTGCTTCCAAATATGGCCCCCAAGAGTCCAGAGAGTGAATTACAAGCTTCTACAGTGCTGTCCCCTGCAGGAACCTAACCCTATTTTCTCAATAGGATCCACTGTTCACTTTCCACTATTTTGAGGCACAACTTGTACTGCTGGAACCTAACCTCTATTTTACCATAGACTCAACATTTCGCTATTTGTGATTTCATGGTTCATGAACATTTTTGGGAACCTTACTACCACGAATAACGAGAACAGATTGTACATATTTTTTGGAATGTCCAAGGGGAACTAATTAAGGATCCAGACTATAAAGTTTGATCTTCCTTCTTCATAAGTGATCTTCAAATGTCAAAGAGATGTGCATAAGTGCTCCTTCAATCCTTGTAGAAACCCAAGGTCAAAATGAGCAATTAGTCGACAAGCATATCTTGGAAGAACATAAGAATTGCCATACTGCCATTAAGCCCAGTATCCTGTTTCCAACAATGACCAACTCAGGTCCAAAGTAACCTAGCTAGATCCCACATAGTAAAACATATTTTATGCTGCTCATCCTAGGAATAAGTAGTGGATTTCCCCAAGCCATCTCAATAATGGCCTATGGACTTCTTATTTAGGAAATTATTCAAGCCTTTTTTAAACCCCGCTAAGCTTACTGATTTCACCACATTCTCTGGCAATGAATTCCAGAGTTTAATTACACATTGTGTGAAGAAATATTTTCTCCAGTTTGTTTTAAATCTACTACTTAGTAGCTTCATTGCATGCTCCCTAATCCTAGTATTTTTGGAATGAGTGAACAAGTGTTTAACATGTACCCTTTCCACTCCACTCAGTATTTTATAGACCTCTTATCATATCACTCCTGAGCTGTCTCTTGTCCAAGCTGAAGATCCCTAGCCTCTTTAGCCTTTTCTCATAGGGAAGTTGGACCATTCCTTTTATCATTTTTGCCACTCTTCTCTGTACCTTTTCTAATTCCGCTATATCTTTTTTGAGATACAGTGAACAGAGCTGCACACAGTATTGAAGTTGCAGTCATACCATAGAGCAATATAAGGGCATTATAACATTTTCATCTTTGTTTTCCATTCCTTTCCCGATATTTCCTAACATTCTATTTGCTTTCTTAGCAGCCACTGCACATTGAGCTGAGGATTTCAACGTGTCCTCAACAATCCTTTTCCTGGGCAATGATTCCTAACAAAGAACCCAGTATCATGTAGCTATAATTCAGGTTCCTCTTTCCCACATGCATCACTTTGCACTTGCTCATAGTAAACGTCATCTGACATTGGATAAAGTAATCTGCCTTGACCTCTTTGAAAACTCGCGGAATATAAATGATAATTAACATTTTCTCTGTGTACAGTGTGCTTTGTGTTTTTAGAATTTTATTGTCGGTAGATCATTTTGACTTGGCCACAAAGGTAAGGGGGAGGGAGGGAAGGGAGCTGCTGAAAGACATCTAGTAATCCTTGCAGGCTTGACTGTGCAGGGAATTATTTTTGTAAAATCATGTTTTGTTATGTGACTGGCATTATTTAGACTTTAATTTCTATGAATGAATAGAATGAAAATGATATAAAATTACTTGCTTGTTTTTATGTGCATGTGCTGAAGGAAAGTGGAGAGAGAGTGGACTGAGGACGCTGAAGGGAAATGGGGAAGAGAGAGTGGGGAGAAGACGCTGATTTATAAATTGACAAGGGCATGGGGGAAGAGAAGGGAAGGAGATAGAGATGCCAGACCATGGGGTGGAGTGGGAAGGAAGGAAGGAAAGGAGAAGAGAGAGATGCCAGAGCATAGGGAAGGTGGTGAAGCCAAAATGAATCATGTACAAAAGAGAGAAAGGGCACAGGATATACAGTTTATTGAAAGGACATAGAAAGAGGGAAGATGCCATCTGGAACAGAGAGAGGGTGGACAGTGGATGCAAGGAGCAGAGAGAGGGTGGACAGTGGATGCAAGGGGCAGAGAGAGGGTGGACAGTAGATGGAAGGGGTAGAGAGAGAGAGAGAGAGGGCACAAGCTTGGTCAAAGGGGCAAAGAGAAGGCAGATGTTGCATGGAAAGGAGAGAGGACAAACGCTTTATAGAAAGAAGAGAGCAAAGAGAAGATGATTAAAGCAGAAATGACAAAAGATAGAAAGATTTTGTTGCTTTACTTAGAATCAAGTAGTATTGTAACTGTATTGATAAAATTTTATAAATAGGAAATGGAAATAAGGCAATTTTTTGGACTAAACCCTCTTTTCCTCAGGTCAGGACAAGATACCATAACAGTACTGTTCTGAAGAAAGATTTGGCTTCTGAAAGCTAATTGAAAAATGGTTTAGTCCAATAAAATGGTATTTTCTTATTTCTCATTATTTGTTTTATTTTTATTTGTAAAGTGGTGATTGTTATGTATCAGTTTTTTCAAATTCTCCCTGCCGTCCCCCCTGCCACCGCCATTGGGAAACTGTCTTTATATTTTGCACAGTATTAGAGGACATGTGTTACTGTTTTTGTGGTGTTGCATTGTATGCAGAGTCTGGTTTCTTGGCGGTTCAGTTTAACTTTTGTCTACATATTTATATTTTTAATTTGTGATTATTCCATATTGGGTGAGGGTGTATCTCTGTTCTGTATATATGAAAAGAACATAGTTTTCAGTTGGCATTGACTGCAGGATCAATTGACTGTGCAGGATCTGGCTTTACAATGTATGTGTTGGTGGTCTAATGCTCACTGCAGTGTTTAAGATGCTGCCTTTTCCTAGGTACACTCTTGTTGTGTGATATGTGGATTGTTACTAAAAATGATATTTTTCATATAGATGGGTGGGTGTCAAAAAATGATGGGCCCCGGTTATCTCATATGCTAGGTACGCCATGTTTGAGAACTAATTCCAATGATACACTGATTTAGCATTGAAAATGTCCTCTGTTAGTGCTTCTATGCAGCATATTTCATGTTAGCATTGAAGGCCATTCATGATAACAGGAGATTCTAGTGCCTTGTTTCAGTGAAAGAATCAGGAGCAATGACTCGTGGAAATGTATTCACTATCCCCTCTTTTATAAAGGCATGGTATTGGCTGCCATGCAGCAAACGCTTCAGTGCCCATTGAATCCCTTATGGGCATGGGAGTGAATACTGTGGCCCACCGTGATAATCGCCTTTGTAAAAGGGGCCCTATATTAAGCCACAACAGAGTTCCACATAATGAGTTTGACATTTTTTCCTGCAAAACATTGTAAAGGCTAGAAAGGATAATTATTTATTTTTATTTTTTTAATATAGGATTAGTTTTGTTTCATTTTCCCAAAACATCCTCTGCATTTTAGGTATATGAAATTCTTTGACATCATAGAAAAATACAAACTGAAAATATATTTGCAATTTTCATGCCAAACCTGCATCTGTAATTTAATTTTCTTATTGCTGAAAGTAGAAAAGAAAACAGATGCTTTCATCATTTTAAAACCTTTTAATAATGTGATTGAGAGATTTCTAAAAGGTCACAGATCTGAATCCAGAGCTATTCTCTAATAACAAAGCTATCGTATTCAATTAAAACTATGTCTAGAAATTGTCATCCTTTAGCTTTTAACTGAGGGCATTAGGGGTCCCTTTTATCAAGCTGCGCTAAAGGTTTTTTAGTGCAAGCTGGCACGGTAAATGCTCTGACGCCCACCGAATTCCTACGAACATTGGAGCACTCACCTTGCTGGCCTGCGATATAAACCTCTAGCGCAGCTTGATAAAAAAAAAAAAAAGGGGAGGGGATAAGTTAGAGTTTCAAGATGTGGCAAAACTATACAAAAGCAACAAATGTGACTGTTATGAATAAATCTACCTTCCAATATAGAGAATCACAGATCAACTAGCCTAGTAATGACAAGGTCAATCACTGAAACACGTTTCCATTAGAGATGTTCATAGAGCAAAACTTCTATATGCGGCTTTTTGTATGAAAATTACACATATATTTTTTTAATGTAAATTTTGTTTGGGCTTTCCCCCTGATTTTCAGACCATATTTTCGGTTTGTTCCACACATTATGTTTTAATACAAAATGTATTAAAAACATTAAGGAGAAAATTCTGTAATGGGACACTTGCTTTTAGGTGACAAAAAAGGTTAGTTTTTTGAGTCTGTTCTATAAAGATAAGTAGGAATCTACATTTCTTTATAGAATACTAACTTTGAATCCTTTTATTAAGCTGCAGTAAGCACTAGCTTCCCAACACCTAACCCTTTCACCCTTCTCTTCCCACCCTCTCGCCACCGCCCAGCATTTGCTGGGCAGCAGTAGAGACTCAAAGAGCATAAGGAGATGCATCCATCGTGATTACATTTTGATGAGGAGGCCAGCGGAAAAGGAGATATCAATATGTTAAATGAAACATGTTGTTATTGGTACTAACCTTTATAAAAAATGTGACATGAATCTTGAGGCCCTAGGCTGAAGCCTAGTTAGCCTATAGGCCCTGCCGAGGAGAACTATCATGCATCTTGCAGAGATGGTCTGAACAGGGAACATCTGTTGACAGAGGCTGAAGAGAGCATGCAGGCGATCTGGAGGGAGAAATGCTCTCATGAGAACAGTGTCTAGGATAGCCCCAATGAACTAAAGAAATTGAGACAAAATAAGGTTGGATTTAGGAAAACTGATTTTGAATCCCAAAGCTTGAAGAAAAGAAATGATCTGAGATGTTGCTAGAACCACCTCCTGACCCGAAGAAGCTTTGATCAACCAGTCGTCCAGGTAAGGAAAAACTTGAAAACCATGGGATCGGAGGGATGCAGCCACTACAATCAGACTCTGGGAGAAGATGCCAGGTTGAAATGAAGGACCTTGTACTTGAAAGCGTAGATATGGCCTGGAAGCCAGATGGATTGGAATATGAGTATAGGCTTCCTTGAGATAAAGAGAGCATAGCTAGTCGTTCTGATCCAGAAGTGGATAAAGCAGGGCAAGGGAGAGCATACAGAATTTCTCTTTGACTAGAAATTTGTTGAGATCTCTGAAATCCAGAA
Organism: Geotrypetes seraphini; assembly: GCF_902459505.1. NCBI lineage: Eukaryota > Metazoa > Chordata > Amphibia > Gymnophiona > Dermophiidae > Geotrypetes > Geotrypetes seraphini. The sequence goes on along the minus strand of NC_047084.1, from coordinate 45,506,227 downwards.
TGGGTCGCAGTCCTCCCGTCTTTTTCGAACTAAGAAATAGCGGGAGTAGAATCCCTGATGCTACTGAGATAGAGGAACTTCTTCAATAGCATTTAGAAGAAGGAGGGATTGAATCTCCTGAAGAAGAAGAGAGGACTGTGCAGGGCTCGAAACTGACTCTCTTGGAGGATGATCCGGAGGCAGGGTATGAAAATGGAGAGCATACCTTTGACGAATGATGTCTAGAACCCAGAGATCTGTAGTGATGAGCTCCCAATGGTTTATGCAATGTTGAAGCCGCCCTCCAATCGACTGAGGCAGCGATTGGAGAATGGGAACTGTAGCTATGCTCCTCAGGAACATGTCACAAAGGCTGTGTAGGCTTTTGTTGAGCAGCCGGTTGTTTAGGTTGCTGATGTGGTTGCTGCTTTTGTTTCCTAGGTTGAGGAGGAGCAGGAGGAGCAACTCTAGCAGTATACCTATGCTGGTAAGAAGGAGCAGGCTTGAAAGCACGAGGAGCTTGAGGCTTCTTCTTCGGTTTGATCATTGTGTCCAAACGGGTCTCATGGGCAGAAAGCTTCTCAGTGGTTGTGTCCATAGATGGTCCAAAAAGCTCATCCCCGAGACAGGGAGAACATAAGAACATAAGCAATGCCTCTGCTGGGTCAGACCTGAGGTCCATCTTGCCCAGCAGTCCGCTCACGCGGCGGCACAACAGGTCCAGGACCTGAGCAGTAATCCTCTATTTATACCCTTCTATTCCCTTTTCCAGCAGAAAAATGTCCAATCCTCTCTTAAATCCCAGTACTGTATTCTGCCCTATAACGTCCTCTGGAAGCGCATTCCAAGTGTCCACCACACGTTGGGTAAAGAAGAACTTCCTGGCATTTGTATTGAATCTGTCCCCTTTCAACTTTTCCGAATAGCCTCTTGTTCTTTTATTTTTTGAAAGTTTGAAGAATCTGTCCCTCTCTACTCTCTCTATGTCCCTCATGATCTTATAAGTCTCTATCATATCCCCTCTAAGTCTCCTCTTCTCCAGGGAAAAGAGACCCAGTTTCTCCAATCTCTCAGTGTATGAAAGGTTTTCCATCCCTTTTATCAGACGTGTCGCTCTTCTCTGAACTCTCTCGAGTAACGCCATATCCTTCTTAAGGTATGGTGACCAAAACTGGACATTGCCTATTAGACAACTGCCCACCCACCATTATTAAATCTGCCCCCCCCCCCAATTCAAAGCCGAACTCTTCAATTGGGTCTCATTATGCCTGTCCACTGGCCTCTTCCCGACGGAACTCGGCCACATTCTCGTATCCCCCCGCCTCAAAAACAACAAAGAACCCATCTCCTCCACCACCAACTATAGACCTATCGCCAACATACCACTCTTCCAAAAACTTATGGAAGGCCTCATTAACCATGACCTCATGAACTACCTAGAAAAGTTCAACATCCTTCCTGATTCCCAATCCGGCTTCCGCTCAAACCACAGCACGGAAACGGTCCTAGCTGCTCTAACCAACTACCACCTCCAATTATTTTCCCTGGGCAAAAGCGCCCTAGTACTCCAATTCGACCTAAGCAGCGCTTTCGATCTGGTCGACCATGATATCATGCTCCGCTGCCTTGACTCCATCGGCATTTCCGGCAAAGTATTACACTGGTTCTCAAGCTTCCTAACTAGCCGTACCTATCAAGCCAACAGCAATGGCGTAATTCCTGTGGAGTCCCACAAGGCTCCCCACTATCCCCCTCACTCTTTAACATCTACTTGGCACCTCTAGCACGGACACTAGCTGACCTTAACCTTAAATCATTCATTTACGCTGATGACATCACCATCATCATCCCCTTAACTTCATTCACCCCCACAGACGGAACAACTCACATCCTCCATCCTCACCAAGTTAGAACAATGGACCTCACAATTTAAATTAAAATTGAACACTGAAAAAACCAAAATCTTCTTAGCAAGCCCTACCCATAAAATATCAAACACCTCCATAAAACTGAACGGCCTAGCTTATCCTATCAACCCCTCCATAAAAATACTCGGAGTCATCCTAGATAGATGCTTAACTTTCGAAGACCATACCAATGCCCAGGTCAAAAAATGCTTCTGTACCCTCTGGAAACTTCGCACTATCAAACACCACTTCGACCACCTCTCCTTCCGCTTACTAGTCCAATCATTAATCTTAAGCATATTGGACTACTGTAATATCATATACCTAGGAGCCTACAAAAACACCATCAAACGCCTAAGAATAGTACAAAATGCCGCCGTCCGCCTCATCTTCGGCCTCAAAAAAAACGACCACGTTAGCCCCTATTATGCTAAACTCCACTGGCTGCCGGTGGAGGCAAGAATCACCTTTAAATTCGCTTGCCTCTGCTTCAAAACCTTAGCAGGCTCTTCACCAATCTACCTATCTGAATACATTGAAATTGCACGCCCCTCTCGCACCCAAAACACCTTCCTGTTCTCCTTTCCCTCCCTGAAGGGCTGCCTCTACAAAAAATTCCTTGACCGATCTCTAGCATTCCAAGCGGGCAAATGGAACAAATGCCTCTCTACCCTCATCTCCAATTCCCCCCACTATCAAACATTCCGGAAACTAACCAAAACCTACCTCTTTGACAAGTTCCTCTGATTAACCCTCCCTCCTCCTCCCTTCCCTCCTGACCTCCCCTCCCTAGACCCTTACCGCCTCATGCAACACTGCTATCTGTAACGCTGCTGTATCTAACTATAGCAATTGTATAGCAATTGTAACCGCTCTGAATATATAACCTAGCTCCAAAATAACTTCACAGGATATTTACTGTCAAAAATGTAAAGGTAATTTGACCGAATATGTATCATCCAAAATGTAAACCTACTATTATCAAAATTGTAACATCGCTGTAAATATGTATCATCCAAAATGTAAACCTAATATTAATGAAATTGTAACATCGCTGTAAATGTACAGTCTCTTCTTCTGTTAACCGCATAGAACTTCCATGGTAATGCGGTATACAAGAATAAAGTTATTATTATTAACATCCAGCTCAGAGACCGAAGCCATGCCAAGCGATGCATAGCCACTGACATAGCTGCTGCTCATGAGATGAGCTCAAAAGTATCATAAGTGGTGCGGATCATATACTTCTACAGTTGGAAAGCAGAAGCAAGAAGCTGTTGGAACGTCTGTGACTTGCATGATGGAATCTACTTTTGAAAAGCTGAAAACTGTTTGAGTAGATGTTTCAGGTAAAAAGAAAAGTGAAAATTATAATTACCAGCTCGATTGGCCAACATGGCATTCTGATAAAGGCGTTTTCCAAATTTGTCCATCACCTTACCCTCTCTGCCAGGAGGTACGGACGCATAGATACTAGCTGCAGAAGACTTTTTTAAAGTAAATTCTACCACAAGAGACTCATGGAGGAGTTGAGGTTTGATAAAACCTGGGAGAGGAACCACCATGTACAAAGACTCCAAATTTTTAGATGCCACTGGAATGGAGAGAGGAGTTTTGAGGTTTTTATAGAAAGTCTCCCTCAAGATGTCATGGAGCGGGAGCTTCAGCAGGTCCTTAGGAGGTTGGTCATAATCTAAAGCCTCCAAGAACTGTTTACTATGTTTGGAGTCCGCTTTCAGCGGAATGGAAAGATCCTCAGAGATTTGATGAAGAAATCTTGAAAAAGATGACTGCTCAGAAAAAGAAGCAGGCCCTTGAGAATGCTGAGGTGAATCTGAACCAGAAGAATCCTCATCATCAGTGGAGAGTGGTTCCTGCTCAAAGTCTCCAAGTAAGTCAGAATCCTGAATGGAATAAGAACGGTGTGGAAGACTCAAAGTCGAAGCCTCGAGGTGCTTGATCTTACAAGAGGACTTCTGGGACCGCACCGGAGTTACCTCTCTAGATGTTTGCATGCCAGGGAGATGGATCAATCAACTCCCGTGTCAAAGGTCTCTGCACTGGTGGAGTATCAGTTTGAGGTGCGGTCGGTGTCGTGAGTTGCTCAGACTAGACCTGCACCCGGAGAGTCGGTGTCGTCATGGGTATAAGCTGTGTCGGCACCAACAATTGAAAGTTCTCACCCAGTTCCTCCCCAAGCAAATTATCAATCTTTTGCTTAAGGGAGAGCACCAGTACCATTGGCTTTTCGCCGGTACCACTGGAGTGGTGCTCTGGTCCGGGGATGAGGAAGCCAATGTCGAGGCACTCACCGAGATTGGGACCAGGTGCTTAAGGTTGGCATGACTTGACTCAATGTCATTTTGACCTGAGTCCCTGATGGAGTAGGGGAAGGCTTCTTAGCTGACTTACTCACTGGATATTGCGACACCGGAGATATCTCTGCCGGTGTCGAAATGCACAGTGTCATCTTGGTCGGCACCATCGGTGTCAGTAGCAATGTCAGCTCCCCTTCCATAGCAACACCAAACAGTTGTTGCTGTTGAAGAAGGTGGTTTTTCAAAGTTCTCTTCTGAAGAAAGGAACAACATGTACAGGTTTCAGGACGGTGCTCTGGCCCTAAACACTGGAGACACCAGCGATGTGGGTCAGTCACAGAGATGGGCCGAGAATAGCGCCCGTACTTCTTGAATCCCGGCAGCAGGTGTGACATCGACGGGAACACCGTCTCAGCCAAATTAAAATTGATGGCCAAGATAGACAAAAGGCCCTGCTGGGCCAAAACCCATGAGGGAGAAAAAATAACTAATTTGTTTTTTTTACCAAAAAGATAATTCAACGGCTGTTGAAAAAGCGTCTTCTTACCGCCATGGAAACTAAGAAACTGAGGGACTGCATGCCTACATCAGGCGGGAAGGCACTCACGCATGCGTAGTGCGGGCTAACTGCGAACCTTCTAAACTCTTAAAGTTGCGATCCACTTTCCAAGTGTTCATACTGGGGCTCCGTCAGTGACGTCAGCCATGTGTGAGAATATACTGCCTGCTTGTCCTGGGATAAACTATGTTATAGATTGGATGTTCCTATTTTTGACATGATATTGCATTGGTTAAATAAAATGTTTAAATATAAAAATCTGTATCATTGAAAGTGAATCAAATCAAAAAATTGTTCCCTGAATCAGACAGTAGTAGTACAGAGGATAGATATGTGGTAATTGGAAATAGGTGAAATAGGAGGCTGGGGAATGGGCTAGGGAGTGAAAGAAGGAGATTGAAAGTTGATAGGTAGGTGAAAAACAGAAAGGAGTAGGGTGATATTTGAGTGGACTGAGCAAAAAAAAAGAGGAAAGAGAACTAAAAAGAAAAAAATCAGTATGTTAGAACAAATATTGTATATTGAGGGAACAAGGCAGGAGGAGAGAAGAGAACTGAAAAAGAGACAACAGCCACTGAAAACAGAAGAAAGACAGAAATGCAGACAAGTAACTGGAACCAGCAGAATAGAATAGTATTTCAAACCCTTATCTTACCCTATGTAATGAGTATAATGTACTATGTATTAGTTTTTCCACCCGTGGTATTATTTAAAGTCTGTATTGTATTGTCTCTATTTGACTATATTTTAATATGTTCATCGCTTAGAATTTGATTAAGCGATCAATCAAGAAAAATAATAAACTTGAAACTTGAAAACGTCCAGAATGCAAAGGTAGGATAAAGTGTTTTATTTGGAATTTATTAATTGAAATATGTTAACTTTGGGATGTCTTTGTACTGAATTCAGTACAAAATATGGAGTCCCTTTTCAGGTTTTGTATTTTACAATGTGCCTGGTAGTAGAGAGCTTTGTGTTGCTACTGCTCAGATAACATGAAAATCAGGATTTTTATTTTGTATGGTGATTTCCACGGAGAAATGTTCTAGTTCTGATCTGCACATTGTGAGAAGGTAGAATATAAGCTACTAATTTTGGTTGCTCAAAATGAGAAGACCCAATGATTTATTTTAAAGGCACTATAGATAAAGCTTTCACGGTGCGAGAAAAGCTGCCCTTCCTCATCCCCTATGCACGAGTCTACACAGAGAATTGCTCAGATTTCTAGACTTGCCTGACTCATGCAGTGATAGAAAGAGCAGATACTTGGCAAGAAAATTGCTTGGAGATCACCTGTGCCTTTTTGGGGTTTTTTTTTTTGTTGTTGGTTTTTTTTTAAAACAGATTGACTCATCAAATGCAGTTCTACAGTACTAAATGCTAAAGATAGGTTATTTGTATTTAACCCTTATCTTTTTTTCTCTGTCTTGCTCTTGCTATTTACAACCTAAAAGAGTATATATAAATTTTTTTTTTAAATTTCATCTTTACCTTCTGCAGTGCATTAACCCCCCTCTTTTGCTAGTAAATGCTCTGACACCCACAGGGATTGAATGGGCATCGGAGCATTTGCCGCATGGCACTCGCTCTTGTGGCTTAGTAAAAGGGGGTCGAAATTTGTCTCATAGTTTAAAGCATGCTAACAAATCACAATTCTTGTGCAAAAATTACTAACAACAATAATACAAATATGTGATTGCACTTAGTGATAAATTTAACTATCCTCAAAAAATAAGAAGCTGATATTGTAATTAAGGAGCCGCAATAATTATCTGCAACCTATACCTTGTCATCTCATTGGAATGATGACAAGTTAAATGCTGGGGAAAGCAGTATAACAGATACAACAATTTTTCCATTAACAATAAGACTTCCCACTGGAATAAATGGTGGGAAATCCTGATTGGTTAGTCAGGAACTGCTACTACTAATCTCTTCTATGGTGGTACTAGATATATCCAGCATTGTACAGACATACAGTATGTGAGAGACAGTCTCTGCTCATTCTTTATGGAGAGTCGGAAAATGATCAAGTCTGAAGAGGAACAATCAGCTCAAGATAATAAGGCAGAGAGTTACAGAAATTGTTACCACTGAGTCTAAATACCACCAGTCCCATTTACTACTGCTGTTTATCATTTCTATAGCACTGAAAGGCAGACACAGTGCCATACATTTAATATTCAGTGGATGGTCCCTGCTCAGAAGAGTTTACAATCTAATCTGGACAGACAGGACATCTCAGGGTTGGGAAGTTTCTAGCAGAAAGAATTCTACAATGGGTATAGGTATCTGATGGTGAGTGGGACTTAAAGAGTTGAAAGTTGAGTGGGACTTAAAGAGTTGAAAGTAGCTTCAAAAAAAGTGAGCTTTTAGCTTGGATCTGAATACTGCTAGAAACATAGCAGGATGTATTGACTCTGGCAGCCTGTTACAGGCATACGGCGAGGCAAGAAAGAAGGGACGGAGTCTGGAGTTGGTGGTGGTGGAGGAGAAGGGCACAGATAGGAGGGACTTAACCAATGAATGGAGTTCAGGGGGTGAGAGGGAGCATGGGGGAGAGAAGTGAGGAAAGATACTGAGGGGCTACAGAGTGAATGCACTTGTGAGTAAGAGGAGTTTGAACTGTATTTGGAAATGTATGGGGAGCCAATGAAGGGACTTGAAGAGAGGGGTAATATGAGAGTGGCAGCTCTCACAGAATGAGTCATGCAGCAGCATTTTAGAAGAATCTCTCAGTGCCCCTCAATATATTCCCAGTATAAATTGCAGTTTGAGAGTATTTTTATTTTCCTGCAGGCAAATTGCCCCTTAAAATATCCCTACCCCATCCTAGCCTTAATGACAAGAACCTAGAAAAAAATGTATTTATTAAAGAGAAGTGGTTATGATTTTAAAAGAGCCTCAAGAAGGTGAATTTTTTGATTGGATTTGAATCTTCCCAGAGAAGGATCATGACACACTGACTCGGGAAGTCTGTTCTGGGCATATGGTGCAGTAAGATGGAAAGCGTGGTTCTTGTAATGAAGGACACATGCCTGATGAATGCAGTTCAAGAGGAATACTGTAGGGAGAGAGATGATCAGTAATGAGCAGCTGCACCATGAATGCATTTGTAGCTTGTACGTATGCAGAAGCAGATGGGGAGAAGAGGGGTTATATGGTTGTAGCAACACTGAAGGAAGATAATTCATGCAACAACATTTAGAAAAGGTTGCAGTGAAGAACAATTATTTGGTACACTGATTTACTTTAAACACTCAAAAATGAAAATTCTTAATACTAAAGTATATAAATGAATAATCCCCAGTAGTAATTCATTTTTCTTTCCAAATTATTCGAAGGCCCTCTTTTACTAAGGTGCACTAACCGATTAGCGCACGCTAATCAATTTAGCGTGCGCTAAACGCTAACATGTGCATGTTAGTCTGTGGACGTGTTAGCGTTTAGCGCGCGCTAATTAAATTTGTGTGCGCTAATCAGCGCACCTTAGTAAAAGAGGGGGTAAGTCTCTTAGATTAGGGGGTCCTTTACTAAAGCTGTATTAACCAGTTAGTGCATGCTGTAGACATTAGCGCAGCCCCTTGTTAATATCTACCATCTGTTAGGAAGTGACTAATTTAAAGATCTGGAAGATTCTTTCTAAAATGGAGGCAACCTTTTCAGGATGTGTATCACAGCTGTATAGATGCTCTGGAGAAGTTGCTTCCAAAATTACTGCAACTGAGAATGAGCTTAGGAAACAAGATCAGTCTTTACAACAGCATACTAAACATTTAGGGCCTAATTCTCAAAAACATGCTTCCTGATGGCAGGCGACTGTAGATGTGCTACCACCGTTGAGCAGCCAATCGGAACACACATTTAAAAAAAACAAAACCCTCCTCATAAAACTTCCTCAAGGCAGGATACCCACATTGTAGACTTGTGGAGCACATCTATGGAGATGTGTAGCAATGTTTAAGAATAGCCAAGGCAAGGCATGGCTTTGCATGGAAGTGGTCTTGGGTGGGCTTAAGCATTGGTATGCATCTCAGTAGACAGGAGACAGATGCCTGAAATGTAGGCCTGCAAAATGCTGGCCTACATTTCAGACTTCTGTTCGGGAGTGTAGGCACGATTCTACATAGGATGTCAGTGCATGATTTGACAAGTGATCAGTGGCCGCCAATACCGGCATCCTTTTTCAGAGTCAGGCCCTTGGACTCTATGGAAGCAGTTAGCTCTACTTTGATTAAAGGAAGTTCCTTCTTGAAAGTAAGATAGAATAATTGGAAAATCAGATCTGTGTTAATAATTAAAGATTTATTAATTTTACTTTTTGCAATTTAATTTCACCTAGTAAGGTGGCCAAACAGGTTGAAAAGGTGATGGCGAAAGCTAGAAGAATGCAAGGTTGCATAGGGAGAGGTATGGCCAGTAGGAAAAAGGAGGTATTGATGCCCCTGTATATGACTTTAATGAGACCTCATTTAGAATATTATGTACAATTCTGGAGGCCGTACCTTCAAAAAGATATGAAAAGGATGGAGTCAGTCCAGAGGAAGGCTACTAAAATGGTGCATGGTCTTAGTCATAAGGCGTATTGGGAACAGACTTAAAAATCTCAATCTGTATACTTTTGAGGAAAGGTGGGAGAGGGGAGCAATGACAGAAATGTTTAAATACCTACGTAATGTAAATGCACATGAGTCGAGTTTCTTTCATTTGAAAGGAAACTCTGGATTGAGAGGCCATAGGATGAAGTTAAGAAGTGATAGGCTCAAGAGTAATCCAAGGAAACTTTTTTTCAGAAAGGGTGGTAGATGTGTGGAACAGTCTCCTGGTAGAGGTGGTAGAGACAGAGATTGTCTGAATTCAAGAAAGCCTGGGATAGTCACGTGGCATCTCTTAGAGAGAGGAAGAGAAACTACAGATGAGCAGACTGGATGGGCCATTTGGCCTTTATCTGCCATTACATTACATTACATTAGTGATTTCTATTCCGCTTGTGCCTTGCGGTTCTAAGCGGATTACAATTAGAAGAGATCTGGACATTACCGAGAGAATTACATAAACAATGATTCAAGTAAGTTACATGTTATGGTAGAATGTTACAAATTTAAAGATATCAGGAATTTATCCGAGAGAGTTACATAGCAAGATTCAGGTAATTACAGGATACAGTGGGGAATAACATTAAATTCAGGTAACAGAAGAGAGTTACCTAACATTGAGGTTATTAAAGGATACAGTGGGGAATTTTTCCGATAAAATTACATAGCAAGAATCCGGTAATTACAGGATACAGTGGGAAATAACAATATATTCAGGTAACCGAAGGGAGTTACCTAACACTGAAGGTAATTACAGGATACAGAGGGGAATAACAGTATATTCGGGTGAATGAAGAAAGTTATCTAACTTTGACGGAGTTGAGGTATTGGATACAGGAGGTACAGGATACAGTGGGGAATTTTTCCGATAAAATTAGATAGCAAGAATCAGATAATTACAGGATACAGTGGGAAATAACAATATATTCGGGTAACCGAAGGGAGTTACCTAACACTGAAGGTAATTACAGGATACAGAGGGGAATAACAGTATATTCGGGTGAAAGAAGAAAATTATCTAACTTTGACGGAGTAGAGGTATTGGATACAGGAGGTACAGGATACAGTGGGGAATTTTTCCGATAAAATTAGATAGCAAGAATCAGGTAATTACAGGATACAGTGGGAAATAACAATATGTTTCTATGTTTCTAAGATGTCTAAGGTAGACATACCAGAAGTTCCGATTATATTACCCGCTGGATATAAAAAGTTGAAAATGTCTTGGATGATGTCAGAACATTACCGCAGAAGTAACAGGACATTCCAGATGTCCTACATGTTCTACATGTATATAGCACAGCATGTGAAATGACAATTCTTTGTGGGTTTAGTGAGGAGTAGTGTTGGAGAGAGAAGAGGTAGTTTGATAACAAAAAAAGAGAGTGAGAGTAAGAGAGAGACAGAGAGATTGTGAAAGTGAGAGCATGAGAGAGTGTGAGAGAGTATGAGAGAGTAATAGGCAGAGGGTGAGAAAGGATGTGAGAGATAATGAACCCAGAGTGTATGAGTGAGTGTAATTAAAAAGGTGTGATGGGAGAAATATGGGAGCCAAATTACTCCCTATGGAAGACAGAGGCTCTTGTGGAGCTGCACCTCTGTTATAGGGGCACCTCTTCCAGTTTTATGACAGAAGACCCCTCTGCTGTGTCTCCCTGAGGACCTGGTGCTTTATCAGGAGTAGAGAATGACACAGGGACAAATTTTTCCAAGTCCCCACGGGAACTCATTTTCCCATCCCTTCCCATTCTTTTCTTGTCCCTGCCCCATTCCTGCAAGCTCTATCCTCATCTACACAAACCTCAAACACCTTAAAATCAGCAACAAAACTTGTGGGAATGGGACAGGGAAATTAAGTTTGTCCCCATGTCATTCTCTAATCAGAAGCACCTCCAGAGGTGAGAGTCAGTTAGTGGCCTCCACTATCTAAACCTAGACACAGGCAGCCTGTGCTCTTTAGGGCTTCAAGAGCTATCAGGATGCACACAACACCAATGGTCTCCTAATATGAGGGGCACCAATGTCGTCGGCCCCCATTAGCCACCCTTCCAGCAAGCAGCCTGTCACTATTTGTCTAAAGCTATGTGTGGAGCATTGTACTACATGTCACAAGTAACAATCATGTATGTGAAACCAGGCCCATCACCTGACTCCATTCTCCACCAACTTGTATCAGCAGATCTGGCATCCACCGGGACTTGGAATCCCTTAAGTGCCGCTATATGCAGGTGTGGAGTAACAACCCGGCCCTCATTCGGTGTCTCAGACAGCACCTTAGAACTCAACATAAGTACCCTCCACACAACATTCCTGGTCCACCATCATATCCTAATTTGAAGCACCCACCTGTTCTATGCACTTGCTACCCCTCAGGCCCTCAAACAATGAGAAGAAATGGGAGATTGGGGGAGGGGGAAGGCATATATCCACTAGTACCCATCAGTTCTAAACGATATAATCTCCCATATCCTCATTGTTGCAGGTGTGGGAAAAAATAAACACAGTCACCACAAACACCAACAGTGGGTATCGAACCCCCAAACCTTAAAACTGCCAATAGCTCAGCCCAAACCACTACACCACACCACATTATTAGCTAACAGAAGGGAAATGGCTGAAGGACAGTATATTATCAGTGGGCACTCACTATATCCCTGGCCCTTATACTGATAACCCCTCACATTCCCAAACCACACTCATTGTATACACCACAGTCAGCTCCACACATTAGGGTGCTGCCTTGTAGAACATACCTGAAAGTCCAAAAACAGCAGTCTAGTATTTATTCATAGCACAGAGCCTCCCCTAAAAACATTTTTAGGTGGTATATAAATACCTAAATAAAATAAAATAAATAAATAATTTCTCTCTCTTCCTTCCTCCCCCCTACCCCACCTATATCTATTGTGTTCTTCCCATCCCCATGCACCCCAAAAGATTCTCCCTCAGTAAGGACCTACATTGTCAACCCAAACACCACTCAGCTGGCCAACAGTTAGCATGACTCCAACACACACCCAAAGATCACATTCCCTTCTCCACAACTGTGACATCTTTGAAAGGAGACCTCCAAAGTTGGGGCAACACTCAGGCAGTACCATATGCTCCCCTGGTGGGTTTCAGGCAGCATCAAAATATATATGTTTCCCAATATGCCTGCTCCCACAGTCCTGTCCACATACAATGGTCATGTCATTGGAGCCACCCCTCAGACCCCTCAGGCACTCCCTGGTGCCTGAAAAAAAATACATACCTGTGCCATTCCCTGCCTTCTGACCCTCAGCAGCACTACTATGCAACCCATGTATGATGTGGTCACCCTAACTCTATGGGGCTCATAATCGAAAGAGAAAAATGTCCAAAAACCGGCCTAAGTCGGCACTTGGATGAACATTTCTCAAAAATGTCCAAGCGCCGATAATAAAACCAGGTTTTGGACATATTTAAAAATGACCTCGGCCTTCATAGTGCAGCTCAACATCCAAAGCTAAACGGGGCGTTTCGGGAGGCATGTCAAGGGCAGGAGTTGAGCGGGACGTGGGCCGGCTTAGACTTAGTCGTACAGCATGTAAAACTGAAAGTATAACAAAAGAGCCTAGACAGAACTTGGACGTTGTGACTTAGACCATGTAAAACATGGTTTAAGTCACTAAATCCCACCTAAACTCACCAGATAAGTACTGAAAACACATAACACAGACCCCCACACACTACCCCAGTGATCACCAAACTCCCCACCCCCAAAACAATTTTATTCACAACTTTAAATTTCAGCCTCCAGACGATCATCACCTGGCCGCCTGGCATAGGAAAGCCTAGTCGTCCAGCATAGAGGTAGCTTAAGTCATCTTGGGGGTGGGTTAGGGACCCATAGAGAGGAGGACCCATGCCCATAAGTCCCCGTAATCACTGCATTGATACTTAAACATGTGCACTCCCATATACACCCCCAAAACCCTTTTGTACTGGCATATAATTGGCTCCTGAAGGCATAAGGGCTATTGGGGTGGTAAATAAGTTGGTCTAGGAGGTTCTGGAGGTGGTTTGGGGGGGGCTCACCATCACCTATAAGGGAGCTGTAGTGAGGAGAAGCCATGGCACCCTTTTTGTGAAGTTCAAAGCAATGCCCTGTAAGGTATCCCACTATTTAGGTGGCATGTCTGGGTGTGCAGTCCATCACTTTGCAGACCCCTCTCACGTACAACTGGGCTTGTTCTAGGCATTTTGGACTTGGACGGAAATGTGGTATAAAGATAGACGATTTAGTGGCTTGGACGATCAGATCGGCAGGACGTATAATTAGACGATTTTCGAAAGTAAAAAAAAGTTGGACGTATCTTTTGAAAATGTGTCTTAGGCTCTTTTTAACTTTGGACGACTTGCAAGATGGACGTAAACGGACTTAGACGTCTCTTTCGATTATGCTCCTCCACGTCTTTATCACACACATGCCAACATCAGCAGGCCGAGGAAGAGGGCCAGGAGACCAAGGAGAGTCAGGAGGCATGTCAGAAGGGGAGCCAGAAGAAGGAGGCATTGGAGATTAACCAGGGGGCCTGGGAGGTACCATGCCATGGCCCACAGGCACAGGAGGACACCTAGGCAGACATGCCACCCCTCGAGGGTGAAGAAAAGGAAAAGGTGAATTAGCCTCCAGGGGTACCTGCCCAGCTCCAGAGCTTTGCAGATGTGTCAGGAGGCATCAGGAGGGAAAGGGGACAGGCTGTAGAGCCTGGCAGAGCATGAAGAGAGGGGAATAGTCTACAGAGCCTGGCAGGGAAAGGAGGGAGGGGGGCTGGGTGTAGAGCCTGGTAGGGCAGGGGAGGGAGGGAAGGATGGAGACAGGGTGCAGAGCCTGGTAGGACAGGGGAGGGAGGGAGGGATGGGGTTCAGGGTGCAGAGCCTGGCAGGGCAGGGAGGGAGGTGGACAGGGCACTTAAATATAAACCCCCCTCCCCCAGTTTATATTCAAGTCAACCATTTTTTCCTCCTTTTGGGGGGATAAAAAGTTACCTCTGTTTATATTCAGGTCAGTTTATATTCAAGTATGTATAGTAGTGGAATTAGAAAAGGTTCAAAGATGAGTGACTAAAATGATAAAAGGGATGGAACACTTCTCGTATGAGGAAAGACTAAAGAGTTTGGGGCCCTTCAGCTTGGAAAAGAGATGGGTAAGGGTGAAATATGATTGAGGTCTACAAAATCTTGAGTGGTGTAGAACGGGTAAAAGTGAATCGATTTTTCACCCTTTCTAAAAAACAGGGGACACACAATGAAATGCCATGGGAATACTTTAAAACAAATAGAAGGAAATATTTATTTATTCAAAAGAATAGTTAAGCTCTGGAACTCATTGCCAGAGGATGTAGTAACAGTGGTTAACGTAGATAGGTTTTAAAAAATGGTTTGGACAAGATCCTGAGGAAAAGTCCAAAGGCTGCGGTTGAGATTGACATGGAGGAAGCCACTGCTTGCCCTGGATCGGTTACATTGAATTAGAGAATGACACGGGGAAAAAATCTGTCCCCGTCACCGCCCCGTCCCCGGCCCACCATCCTCTGCACCGCCCCGTCACCGCCGTTCCCTTCACCGCCCCGTCACCATCACCGCCATCCCTTTCACCGCCCCATCACCGCCACTGCCATCCCATTCACCGCCCTGTCACCGTCCCCGCTGCATCCATATAAGCCTTAGTACTGTAATATTTAGCTTATTACTTTCTTATAAATCAAAGTTCCTGCTGCTGAACTAGAGAAAGAGATGTTCAGCTGGCAGGGCTTTGTTTATAAATTTTTATCAACACAACTAATATACTACTTTATCCTAACGCAATAAATAAATAAATAAATATAATTTTTTTTTCTACCTTTGTTGTCTGGTTTCTGCTTTCCACATCTTCTCATTCAATTCCTTCCATCCACTGTGTGTCTTCTCTCTGCGTCTTCCATTTGCTGTTACTGTGCCTCTCCCTTCACCCCCCCCCCCCAATTGGTCTAGCACCCATCTTCTTCCCTCCGCTCCCCCATAGTCTGGCATCTGTCTTCTTCCCACTCTGTCTTCCACATTTCCCTTCAGGGTCTGTTCCTCTCCACCCTCCTTCAATGTCTGTCCTATTCCTTTCCACCACCACCCTTCCCTCCCTCCTTTACCATCTGTTCCTTTCTACTACCCTTCAGCTCCTCTCGCGTGGCCTATCTATCTATCTACCTTCCCCCCTCTTATTTTCATGGCACGTTACATTGTGCAAGCCACTGGAGCCTGCGAGCTCGGTCCCTGTCCCATCCCCACAAACCATCTCGTTTCTGTGCTCCTATTTTCCCCATTTCTAATATCTCCCCTATGTATCTGCCATTGCCCCCCCCCCCCCGTGTCCATATACCATCCCCATGGCATGTCCCCTTTATGTCTCTGTCCCTATGCCCCATGCACATAATTCCCCCTCTTTTTGTTACCTTCCTGTGTCCAGATTTCCCCTATCTTCCTCTTCCATACCAATGTGTCTCTTTTTTTCAACCCCATCTAGCTTTTTCCCCTCTTCCCCCCCCCTGCTTCTAGCATCTGGCTCACCTGCCTGTCCTTCCCTTTCTTTCCTGCTGTGGATTTTTCTTCCGTCTTCATCCCCTTGGCCCATAATCCTTTTCCCCTTCACTCGCTCCTTCCAGTTTGAGCCGGGAACACAAGCGATCGCATGGTCCATGCAGCCACCACCCGCCTGCCTAATCGATCCTACTGTTTAGCCAGCTCTCTCCCTTCTCCTCACCTTAGTTTGTAGGTTTTCTTTTTCGGCGACCTGCACACTTTCCCAAAGAGCCGCGCACGCGAGGCTGCTCAGTGTTCAATCTTCTGCTCTGCTGCAACTTCCTGTTTCCGGTTGCGTCAGAGCATTAGATCGAAACTGAGCAACAGCGGGTGCGCGGCTCTTTGATAGCGTGCGGTTCGCCGAAAAAGAAAGCCTACATACTAAGGTGAGGAGAAGGGAGAGAGCTGGCTAAACACTAGGATCGATTGGGCAGGCGGGTGGTGGCAGCGGGGACCGCGTGATCCTTCATGCCTCACTGCGGGGACAAGACCATTCACCGCTCCACGGGCGGTGAACGGCCTTGTCCCCGACCCAGCAGCGACTGCTATTTTTCGTTCCCCGTTTCGGCGGGTTACCCGCGGCGAAATGTGGTGGCCGCGGGTAAACCGCCACCGTGTCATTCTCTACATTGAATGTTGCTACTATTTGGGTTTCTGCAAGATACTGTGACCTGGATTGACCACTATTAGAAACAAGAGACTGGCCTAGATGGACCATTCTCCACCCGTATGGCTTTTCTTATGCTGTAAGATTTAAGTCAGATATGCAGATGGCATAAGGAAACATGTCTAATTTATATTTATGTGTCCTATGATGACAGTTCTATAACTAGACACTTCCATTTAGGTGCCTCAAGGAAAGCCTGCTCTATAATGGCATCTGGGTGCCCAGATTCTGTTGAAGAATACCAACACAATTTTTTAAAAAAAAAATTTTAATAATTTATATTCCGCATATCCTACAATTCTATGCAGATTACAAATTATTCAGGTACTCAAGCATTTTCTCCTAACTGTCCCAGTGGGCTCCCACTCTATCTAAACATACCTGGGGCAATGGGGATTAAGTGACTTGCCCAGGGTCACAAGGAGCAGTGCAGGATTCGAACACATAACTTCAGGGTGCCGAGGCTATAGCTCTAACCACTGCACCACACACTCCCAGTATTGGGGGGGGGTCAGTGAGCACTGGGGGAGCATGGGGGTGTCTTACTTTGATGCATGCAATGGTCATCTGTTCAGTTTGGGCACCTTTGTGGCACTTAGACCCTTCTAAAACAGGTCTAGGTCCAAATATATAAATTCTGTCCAGGATGTCTTTCAAAATGTTTGAATATCGCTGCAAGACATCCATGTCTAATCCGCCCTTGAGCATGACCAAAGCCCGCCCATAACACACCTCCACCATGCCCATCTCGTGCTCTGAACATACAAAGAATGGAACACCTTACTAGACGTACAAAAAGACGGTTTTGATCATCAGCACTTGAATGTCCTGGCAATTAGGACATCCAAGTGCTGATTTAGGATGCTTTTTGAATGTCTGTGGTTTTTTTTTATTTTGGGGCCCCTTAGTATAAAAAGAGACAACTCTTAACATTAGCTTATTTTAATTTATTTTTTTTAATCTGGACTTCCTGCTAAGGTGCTATAGATAAAATCATGGGAGGAAAAAAAAATCTTATCTTTCATTAGTCAAAGTGCCCATGCTGTTTTGTGTGTCATAGGCTCCACTGAAAACACATCTTACTAGTTGAAGCTTAATCTATTATAAATCCCAATTAAAAAAAAAAAAAAATCCTTTGTGCTTATTTATCTTTTCACTCTAAAATACCAGCTCTAATATTTGCAATAAAAAGGCATTACAAATGCTGATACTGCCAAATTCATTAGAACTTATTTTCCATATCATTACTATATAGTAAATTTGTATTAAAACTGCAATTCTCATTCATAAGGCATTTCTATCCATTTATAACAAAAACGTTTCCAGATTACACACATTTAAACATGCAGGCACTGTAAAATTAGATATCTGTTATTCAAAGGGGGTGGGGGAGCACCATATTGTTAAAATAAGTTTTTTGAAAAGAACAAAAATTGGTCATGTCAGTGCTTATCAGACATTAAAAAGTGAATTGTAGTTTCATTTTTTTTTACATCATTTAACTGAAGGCAAAGGCAGGAACATTGGATTGCACTGAGCAATTTTGTCCTGCAGTACTTTATTATACAATATATATATATATATATATATATATATATATATATATAAACCCTCTCTAGTTAAGTCAATTTTCTGCCTGAGCAGCCTGCATAGTAATACAGCAGATAACAAAAAAGAACTATATGTCCTACTCAGTCTACCCATTTCCTCCAAACCACACTTATTCTTGCTGAAGGTATCTCCCAGCTGTCAATCACAAAAGTTTAACTTCACTTAATTGTTTGATTTGAGATGAACAGCCTTTTTGACCTCTCGTCTCCCCTCTCCTCACCTACCCACTGCACTAAGAATAAATTCCAGCCATCAATATTGCATGTCATGCCTGCAGGATTCCTTTTCTTTGAAATACCTCAACAAATCATGATAAAGTGAGCTCTCTCAGTCTGAAACATTCTGGGAATATAAGTAGACCACCAACCAAAGTAGCAGATGGTGAAAAACTATTATGCACCCTAGAGAACCATTCAGCTTTACAGCCCGCTTCATCTTCCCTCCACTGAATGCTGAGTCCCTAGTCTCTCTCTTCATGAGATCGTATTAACTAAACAATCACCCTTCACAGAGCAATCATACTTTGTTTTGTATGTATTTACATGAGGACATTTTTTTATATATTTAAAAATTTATACTCAGCCCATAAACTAATCGGTTTCCAAAAAAAACATACAAAACATTAAAAACAAATACATTCTACATATAACAAAAAAAACCCATCAACTGCCCTGACACCCCCCACTTCTGTCCACTTAAAGCATATTTACCATATGTTATATAACTGTAATTATTTTATGTTAAAACTGGAGTCAGAGTCAATACATTTATACAGACTCCACAACTCTGGCTCCACAGCCCTGAATAAATCTTTGATTCACCCACCTGGCAGACTGTCATTTCAGCTATTTGTTCTGTTTTAGAACCTCTATTCCAATTTACTGTTTTCCTCTGATCTGTTGTATCAAACATGCCCATGCTACTAACATTTTAGACAAGATTAAGAGAGATCTGTCTGACTTTCTTCAGGTTGCATCGAACCCCTTCATTGGCCCTAAAGGCAAGAAAAAAAGACCCTTTCCTTTCCTTCCATCACATGATTCTCTTGATGATCCCAAAGAAAACAGAGAAACCCCTTCCTCTTCCCAGACCCCCTGAAACATCATTTTTTTTAAAGTCTTTATTCATTTTTAAAACTTTCAACAAGTGTAACACAAGATACAATCATTTTATACTTTAACATCACTTAATATATCATCAAAGCTTAACTCACATCAAATATCTCTCCCCCCTTATACCCAACAATTGTACTTAAGCATAATAAATCATAAAGTATTCCCTCCCCCCCTCCCCACCCTGGACATGTATGAAGAAAAGGAAAAAATAATAATCATTCTGTACAATATTTTGTTAATGGCTCCCAAACATTCCTAAATTTCTTAAAATGCCCCTGCTGTATGGCTATTACCTGTTCCATTTTAAAGATTTGGCATAACAAATTCCACTAAAAATTATAATTTAGCCAATCCCAATTTTTCCAATTTTTCATAATTTGCTGTATGGCAACCCCTGTCATGATGAGCAAAAGTTTATTATTATTAGAAGAGATTTAACTCTTGGCTCTCATTGAAAGTTTAATAATTCTCTTGATTGATCGCTTAGTCAAATTTCAAAGCGATGAACAATTTAAAATACATTCATTAAAAAAATACAGAATGAACAATACAATACATACTTTAAATAATAACATTGGGTTAAAAACTAAGACATCATTTAGGGAACATAGGGAAGGAAGGGATTGTGAAATACAATTAGGAATAGTAAAGCAATACAAAGGAAAAGTACACCGGATTTTCCAGTAGATTATTCACTTGGCCCCAAATGAATTTCCAAAAACTAAGTATCAATGGACAATAGAATAGTAAATGAACTAATGTCCCAGCTTCAAGATGACAGTGCCAGCATCTATTAGACTTAGAGCTATCTAATTTCTGTAAATAAACTGGGATCTAAACTGCTCTATGTAACACAAAAAAAACCAAGTTTGTCTCATAGATGCCAACGCCGTACATCTCATCCTCCAAGCCCAAATTTGTGGCCATTGAGACGCAGTAATTTGATGCTTTATCTCAATGCTCCAAATGTCATGCAGACCAGTCTTTGGTTTCTTATTCAAAAATCCAGATATTAATTTATACCACTGAGCGGCCTGGTGTTCCAGGAAGTCCACCTGAAAACATAAGACCAGCAAACTATGCTGATTATTAAGATTTTTTCATTCAGGAGGGAACCCCCTCCTGAATGGCCTGCTTCAACTGCAACCATCTATAATTTTGTGATTTGTTAAGACCAAATTTATGTTGCAATCATGAAAAGTCAAGCAGCTTACTATCAAAAATAACATCATCCAAAGTACGTATACCTGCCTTCATCCAGTGTTTCCAGATGACCTTAAACCCGCCAATTTGAATTTTGGAGTTCAGCCAGAGGGACTGACACATGGATTTATGGATTGGAATAGGTGTTAAATTATTGATAAATTTTAAAGTTTGCCACATGCCTAGTAAAATTCTATTGTCCTTATACAATCTAGGTAACTTGATACTTAAAACGTGGCCTAATCGCTGTAGAGACACGAGTTGTCATTCCAACCATAACCAGTCTGGAAGATTTTCCATGAGCTCAGGGAGGATCCAATACATACCCTGACGCATTATATAGATTTGATGGTACCTATAAAAATTTGGGAAATTTACCCCACCCTCCACAATTGGCTTTTGTAAAGATACTAAGGCAATTCTTGCTGCTTTCCCCAGCCAAATAAATTTTGTCAGAATACTGTTTAATTTTTTATAAAAGGACCCCTGAAAAACCAATGGTAACATACCCATTTGGTAACAAACCACAGGCAGAATCATCATCTTAACTGTTTGGACTCTCCCCCACCAAAACAGATGTAATGGGTTCCAATGCTCACACATTTCTGTGACCTTCAGCAATAAAGATTTTTCATTTACTTTCATAGTTTCTTCCATTGTACTTTTTATCCAAATACCTAAGTATTTTATACCCTCTTCCTTCCATAGAAAAGGGAATGTATCAAATAATCCTTTTGTACAATATGGGGCTCATAATCGAAAGAGAAAAATGTCCAAAAACCGGCCTTAGTCGGTACTTGGATGAACATTTCTCAAAAACGTCCAAGCTCCGAAAATAAAAACGGGTTTTGGACGTATTTTTAAATGACCTAGGCCTTCATAGTGCCGCTCAACATCCAAAGCTAAACGGGGCATTTTGGGAGGCGTGTCGAGGGCAGGAATTGGGCGAGACGTGGGCTGGCTTAGACTTAGTCATACAGCATGTATAACCGAAAGTTTAACAACAGAGCCTAGACAGAACTTGGACGTTGTGACTTAGACCATGTAAAACATGGTCTAAGTCACAAAAACCCACCTAAACTTACCAGATAAGCACTGCAAATACATAACACAGACCCCCCACACACTACCCCAGTGATCACCAACCCCCCCCTCCAATAACAATTTTATTCACAACTTTAAATTTCAGCCTCCAGACCATCATCACCTGGCCGCCTGGCATAGGAAAGCCTAGTCGTCCAGCATAGAGGTAGCTTAAGTCATCTTGGGGGTGGGTTAGGGACCCATAGAGAGGAGGACCCATGCCCATAAGCCCCTGTAATCACTGCATTGATACTTAAACATATGCACTGCCCTATACACCCCCAAAACCCTTTTTATACTGGCATATAAGTGGCTCCTTCAGCCATAAGGGCTATTGGGGTGGTAGATAAGTGGGACTAGGGGATTCTGGAGGTGGTTTGGAGGGATCACCATCACCTATAAGGGAGCTGTAGTGAGGAGAAACCATGGCACCCTTTTTGTGAAGTTTACAGCATTGTCCTGTAAGGTACCCCACTATTTAGATGGCATGTCTGTGTGTGCAGTCCATCACTTTGCAGACCCCTCCCACGTCCAACTGGGCTTGTTCTAGGCGTTTTGGACTTGGATGGAAAGTTGGACGGAAATGTGGTATAAAGATGGACAATTTAGTGGCTTGGACGATCAGATAGGCAGGAATTATAATTAGACGATTTTCGAAAGTAAAAAAAAGTTGGATGTATCTTTCAAAAATGTGTCTTAGGCTCTTTTTAACTTTGGACAACTTGAGAGATGGACATAAACGGACTTAGACGTCCCTTTCGATTATGCCCCTCCACACATTTAGTGGAAGAACCTCTGATTTGCTCCAGTTTATTTTGTAACCAGAGAATTTTCCAAATCTATCAATCAGATCCAGTAAATGTGGAATGGTGGTTTCAGGATTCCTCAAATGAAGCAATATGTCATCTGCATAAGCAGAGACTTTGTATTCCCGACCTGCATAAGGAATACACTAAATCTCCCTTGCCTGTTGAATAGCCAATAGCAAGGGCTCCAATACAATGTCAAAAAGCAAAGGAGATAATGGACACCCTTGTCTAACTCCCCTTCTAAGACAAAAACGTTCAGAAAAATAATTATTAATATATAATCTTGCATAAGGGGAACTATATAAGATTTGAATCATCTTAAAATTAACACGATCAGCATAAGTGAGATATTTGAAAATTGCCCTTCCTCTTTGTTGGTAAAATGTACATGCTGAAGATTCTTTGCATTTGCTTAACTGTTGCCTCAGTATTGGAAGGCACTGGACAAGAAAAGTCACTATAAATTTCTGGATGATGATATCCTGGAGAAGCGGGACATAGATCAGCTTAGAGCAGTGGTCTCAAACTCGCGGTCCACCAGGTACTATTTTGAGGCCCTCGGTATGTTTATCATAATCACAAAAGTAAAATAAAACAGTTTCTTGATCATATGTCTCTTTAGCTATAAATTACAATATTATTATTAAGACTTAGCCAAAAGGAAAGATTTATAAATTATAAAGAGTTTTATCTCATGCAAAATTGTCATTTTTTAATAAGATATTAACTATTTTTTTCTGAGGCCCTCCAAGTACCTACAAATCCTAAATGTGGCCCTGCAAAGGGTTTGAGTTTGAGACCACTGGCTTAGAGGGATTACCAGGAATAAAGAGAAGTATGGGTGATGAGAAAAAAATTGAAACAAGACTAAAGAATCTTGGGTAAAGGTAGTAATGTGCTTCTGGGGCAGGGGGAGGGTGTTTACAAGACCAAGTTAAGGCTGATCAGACAGGGTTGTGGAATGACAAACATCAAACATGAACCGAAGGACTCCACAGTTCAAGGTGCACATTAAGGTGTCTATGTATAGCCAGGGCAGGGAGAAGAATCCAAATCTAGGATATATCTGGGATCTACTAATGACAAAATGCATTTCTGATGCTAACGTGATCTCTTTTATTTGCAAATATTTATAATCCATCCAAGGTAAAACCCTTACTCTTGGAAGGGTAAAATTGTACTAATACAATAATAGAACTTGTGCTACCTGTTAGCTGTGAAGTATGAATCTGGGAAGAAAAGCCACTGTTTCAGTCCTCCTGCCTATAATTTGTGAGTGCTCTGATTATCTGATGGTAATCTAGGACAGGATGCAAGTGGTGCCTTGTCACATCTGATCATTGCTTAAAAAAAACAAAAAAAACACAAAACACACCCTCTCCCTAGGTAGTTGGAGACTCAACAATTTGGAGAGGATGGGGCTAGGGTAAGGTTATAGTGTCAGCGGTATTGGAGTGGAAAAAATAGAGCAAGTTAAAATCCTTGGACTGGCGGGGAAACATCTATGCCAGTGGTAAGAGGACAGTGAGGCACTTTTGCACATAGCAAGAGAGGAGACCTTTACTGTGTGGCAATGGTGCAATTGTATCACTTATCTCCCCTGTTTCTCTGTTAATGAATGCAGCTCCAGTAGACTTTAAACTATCTTTGCTGAATTAATTTAACCGATAACTTAAAAAAATGGAAAATTCCTCACTAATAATGGTCATATTATAATAACCCCAATTCCAAAAAAATCATAAAGAATCATCAGCATTAGTAACTAACTATAGACCAGTAGCATCATTTCCTTTTATTGTAAAAATCATAGAAGGATTGGTACATACCCAATTGATGGAATATCTTGATCAGTTCTCTCTTTTACATGAAACTCAATCTGGTTTTAGACCTTTGTTTAGCACTGAGACAGTAATTGCGGCTATCTTGGATAATTTGTGTTTCTTGTTTTGTAAGGGCCTTAATGCCCTGATCATGCAATTTGATATGAGCTCTGCCTTTGACTTAGTGGACCATGGGAAACTGTTACAATGCTTAGATGCAATGGGTATCAGAGGAGAGGTGTTAGACTGGTTTTTAAGTTTCCTTATGTCCCGCACCTATCAAGTACGTTTTAATTACGATCTCTCTGATACCTGAAACAATCCATCTGGGGTGCTGCAGGGGTCACCATTATCCCCATTGCTTTTCAATGTTTACATGTCTTCATTAGGTGCACAATTGACCCAGCTAGGGATAAAATTATTTAGTTACGCAGATGACTTTACAATCATTATCCCATTCACTACATCTCTCTCGGAAGTTACTCCTAATAATAATAATAACTTTATTTTTATATACCGCCATACCACAAACAGTTCTAAGAGATTTACAAGGGAGGAGACTGTATACAGACAGCGACATTATAGGGAACTTTCAAAATTACATTGTCATGTTAAGTTTAGTCAGATTTATCTGGAAGTGTTTTGGAAGTACATCAGGTTGAGGTATATCAGGTTGAAGTGGGGTCAAAGAAATTTGTCAAAGAGATAAGTTTTTATTGACTTCCTAAACGTTTGGTACAAAAGTGCATTTGAGATGAAGTTGGTTAAACATTTGTTCCATTTGCCTACTTGGAATGATAGTGTTCTATCGAGGTATCTCTTGTAGGTGCAGCCCTTTAGAGATTGAAAAGTGAACAAGTAGGTACTGCATGTATTAGTTGTGCCTGGGAATTCGAATTGGTGAGACAGATAGGTTGGGGATGAACCTGTCATGATTTTGAAGCAAAGGCAAGCAAACTTAAAAATGACCCTTGCTTCCACAGGCAGCCAGTGTAGTTTTTTGTAATATGGGCTTACATGATCTGATTTCTTGAGGCCATAAATGAGATGGACTGCAGCATTTTGGATGACTCTCAGTCATTTGATGGTTTTCTTGAGAGATCCCAAGTATATAATATTGCAGTAGTCTAAGGCAGTGTTCTTCAACCACCGGTCCATGGACCAGTGCTGGTCCACAGAAATTTCCTGCCGGTCCACAGGGCCAGCACATGCATCAGGTTCAAAACATTGTTCTTCAACTGCCAGTCCACGGTGCGATCAATGCGGCGTTATCTTCGAGCCAGTTCCCTCTTCCTAACTGATTCAGTGCACAAAGCCATGGGCAGTGGCTCCTACGGGCATCCTGCGCCTGAACTTGAAGCCTTCTCTCTGACGTTGCAATGTCAGAGGGAAGGCTTCCAGATGAGGCATGGGACGTGCAAGGTGCAATTAGTACTATTATGGGGGCGGGGTCTGGGGTGGAGATTGGATAGAGATGGGCAGGGTCTAGCCCACGACTTAGCCCAGTGTTCTTCAACCGTCGGTCCATGGACCGATGCCGGTCCACAGAATAATTCTTTTATTTCTGCCGGTCCATAGGTGTAAAAAGGTTGAAAACCAAAGTATTGTTTAATGGTACAAAGTTTCCATAGAGTGAGAAAGCATTTTTTGACTTGAGCATTAGTGTGATCTTCAAACGACAGGCCAAAGTTTTTGGTTGTGGGATTAATTGGGTAGTCTGATTCATTTAGTCTCAAGGAGGTGTTCACAATCTTATTATTGGGACTTGCCATGAAAATCTTGTTTTTATCGGGATTCAGTTTTAGTTTGGAGTGCATAGTCCAATGTTATACCTTGGTATGGATGGATGAGATGAATTGGTCTGTCTCTTGGGTCAATGAGGTTATGGGAATAATAATTGTTATATCATCCGCGTATATGTATGATTTCAGTTTTAAATCGGATAACATATTTCCCAGTGAAGCCATGTAGATATTGAAAAGTCAGGGGGAGAGTGGTGAGCCCTGTGGTACTACGTAGGGATTGGACTAAGCTTGAGAGTAGGCTCCTTCACTGTAGACCTGGTAAGTACGTTTTTTAGGAAACCCGTGAACAAATTTAGTAAGGCAACAGAAGTACTAAATTTGATGGAGCAATGGATGATTGAATTCAGACTAAAGCTTAATTAAGAAAAAAAAAAAAATTTTGTAGCTTCGTCACACCCACTTGACACTAAAACATCACTGTGCATCAATAAACTTAGTTATCCTATTCAATCAACTATGAAGATATTGGGTGTAACATTGGACCAGAGCCTAACCATGAAAGACCAGGTGGACTCCTTGGTTAGAAAAGGTTTTTTCACTCTCTGGAAGCTTCGGTCCATTAGAGCATATTTTGATGCTTCATCATTTAGAATTCTGGAACAATCCCTTATACTAAGTCAACTTGATTACTGTAATATCGCCGATTTGGCAATTTTCCAGGAGAATATGCGATGACTACAACTGGTGCAAAATGTGGCAGTTAAGCTAATTTTTGGGTTGAAGAAGTTCGATCATGTAACACCTCCCTACCGACTTCTGCATTGGCTGTCTTTGGAGGCACATGTGAAGTTTAAGTTTGAATGTTTTTGCTTTAAGGTACTATTCAGTTTAACCCCTAAATATATAACTAACCTTTTCTCTTTCTCAACCAACAGTCATAAGAGAAACTCACACTTGAATTTTGTTTCTCCATCGGTTAGAGAATGTAAATTTAAGACATCATCAACATCTTTTCTCACATCAGGCAGCATTATGGGGTAAAGATCTGGAACAATGGCTTAAGCCTAATACTTATAGGGAATTTAGGAAAAACCTAAAAACATATATGTTCCTGAAGTATTTAACTGATCTGTACAATCTTATTCCACAATAACTGATCTCTAGAGCTGTTAATCACTAGCTTTTAACCTTGTTAACTCTACTCAATTTGTAGCACCTTTTAATCATTGTAAACTGCATAGAACTTCACAGTCCTGTGGTATATAAACTGTTATTATTATTATTATTATAGCACTTAGGTACAAATATATAGTGTAAAGCCTAATGCACTTATGTGCAAAAAATACTAAAGGTACTTTTGATGAACATTATTGGTGTGTACTTGGAGGTGTGAGCTTATAGAATTATTCTGATACATATGTGTTGTCTATCTGCAAACTAGTTCAATGCTATCAAATATTTCCAAAGGTACAGTATAACTAAACTAAATGCAGTATTGGAGGTGGAACATTAGTAGTGATATACAATGTTAATTCCATTTTTCTTGTGACTGATGTGTCTATTTAATATTAGCGTTCTTTGCAACTTTGTTACTATGATTGATTATCTTCAGTTCGCCTGCGATGATTGGTCCATTTTCCTTTATTCTACACATTATTTGAAGGCTGCGTCATGAAACTTCAGATCTGAGAACCTGTCCATGTCTGTTTTCTCTATTTAAGGCCAATTCTCCACACCATCTGGTTTTAAAGTTATTGGAGCTCTTGAAATGGTGTGTGCAACGATAATCATTTAGACTACAGAAATGCTTTCCTAGTGGGCCACCCTAAAATATTTTGTAGCTTGTAGCTGGTTTAAAAGTCCTATTTTATATTTCAGGGGTATCAAAGTTCCTCTTCAAGGGCCACAATCCAGTCGGGTTTTCAGGATTTTCCCCCAATGAATATGCATAAGATCTATTAGCATACAAGGAAAGCAGTGCATGCAAACAGATCTCAAGCATATTGTGGTGGGGCCAGGGATAAGCCTAGTGCTGGCAACCCGGCTCCCGCCCCAGGCGCAGGACGGAGCGCTCCCTGGAGGACTCCCGCTAGATAATCCCAGTAGAAAATAGCATACACTGCTCACTTGGTAAAGTTCAGATTTTTCTTTTTATTATCCCCAGTTCAGGGCACTGGGACTCAAATAGTCCCTCTTGGCTGAGTGGACTTGAAACAAATGATACATCAGCAATGCTTCTCCTTTATAAGAGAGTCCAGACTGCTGTTCAGGCACATAAACCACAAATAAACAAAAACGTTTTTTTCTTCTTCAGTTTCACCAATTGTGCCTGTGGATACTTCAGGAAGCTTTTCCCACCTGACTGAGCATGGGGCATTGACGCCATTTGTGAAAGCTTCAGGTTTGAAAATAATTCTACATGCAAAATGACACCAGCGCAAGGTTTTAAAATTATAACCAGGATTTATTGAATTATTGGTTCTATTTTCCCATTATTAGATCAAAAGAACAGCATAATTGCTTACGTTGCGCTCATGGGAGATCATCATCGTGGCCAAAGACTGGCCTTCTCACAATGGTCTCGTCTTTCTATCTCATTACAGTCTATTATATAACTTTTGGTTTAGTGACATCATCAAGTTTGACGACCAATAACATTTCTATGGGTGGTCTTAAAGTTTAAACAAAGAAACATTCCTCCATGTTTAAAAGTTAGTCAAAGTTTCAGATGATTTCTGAATTAACATTAACATTCAAAAGAATTCACAATTATTAACATGGTAAATTCTCAGTCCTTCCATGCTGACAAGTTCTGAGCCTTAAAGGAAAAACAAACTCCTAAGCTGACAGATTCAAATTGCATGGCCTTACACAGAAATCTTACTCAGGAGAAAAAGGGGGGGTTAAATCCCCCTCTCCTCTTCCTGAAGCGTGGGCTTCCAATGCCCCCCTTCTCCCTATTCTTGAGACTGACTCTAATCACTTCCAGATGTTGTGCTCAGGATTTTTTCTTAGTGTTGTTGCTTATAAACCATTTATATTACCACATATCACATCCATGGGCCCCAAACATTCATAATTTCATTCATATCTTGGCCATTCATACTTCATACATTTTATATCTCAGTTTGGAATAAGGAATCTAATATGCTTTTCCTAACTGGCCTGAGCACATCTGTTTTCAATTAGAACCACGAGGCTAAAGGCGGGAAGCTGAACAAAGAACAGAAACTATTCACTGGCACAAGATGCTGGCCTAAGACAGGACAGTTATAGCACATACAAAAGAACCTCCATGTAATCATGTAATCATGATTTCCACCATGATTTAGCTCAACAGCAAAGTACACAAGAAAACACCATTCTTTTCCTTATATTAATCTTTAGTGTGTTTTTTCTTCTGGCCTTAGCTACATTATATTTAAATGTTTTATTCACCTATTTTTCGTACGCTTCTATTTGGGCGCGGTCCTTAACTAACACAGATGTTTGTCTAACTAGAATTACCCAGAATCATACGAAAAACTGGCGCTACAAAAATACTGCACTATCATGCTTCTGACATCCATTTCAATATCGTCCCATTAAACAGCACGCTAGCCACCACGAGCCACGATTCATGACCCACCTGAAGTACCATGCCCCCACTACCCGTATGCTCCTGGGGTAGGGGCTGGGGAACCATCAACCCTTTTCTGACTGGTCTAAGTCCCCACCCAAAAGTTCCCCTATTCAGGGTTATGTAACGTCAGGTCACCGAAGTCCCGTTCAGGCTTTTCTTGGAAGTTAATTAGGGTTCCCACCTCCTTCACTCTCTCTGCAAGGCCTATTTCTCGGGCTCTAATTGACCCATTCACACTTCCTTACAGTCCTGCCTAAGGGAGAAAGAACGCTGCACAGAAAGACGTTAACTTTCATTCCCCTCCCCCATTCATTACCTTATTGACTGTAATTAGATAGGAGATCCCAGGCTGCCAGACTGCACTCCATTTCACTTACGTCAGAGACCTCTATCTCTATCTCCATTAGGGACTCCCCGCTCTCTGAGGCTGGATAGGAATTCCCTTCAGGGGCAGCTACTGGCCAGCCCTGCTCTGGAAGTCTTTCTCCTCCCTTGAGCTTCTGCCTGGGAGCCAGAAGTTTGTTAATTCGTGAGGGCTGTAGGGCAGCCTGTTCTTTAGCCCTGGACTGGGAAAGAAAAGTCCCAGCTGTTTCCTTCCTGCTCTGCACGGCACGTCTCTCTCTTGCAGTTCCTGAGTTCCCCCGAGTGTTCCCAGGTGTGTTGGTTTTATGCTGCAGGCTCGTTCCCACTCTCCCTCTGGGTTTGTCTTGCCTGTCAGCTCCGCCCCTTTCCTTAACCCTTCCTGGGCTAGTTTTCTTTACCAGAGGCTTTACTGGAGAACTGCCCAAGGAATTATAAAAGGGATTATAGTGCCCTAAATCAGATATTGTGGTTTCTGCACTTCTCTCTCTGCCTTGCCCTGCCTGTTGGCTCTTTGTAATAGGAACAGGGTTAATGGGCAGCTTCCTGGGCTTAGGAATAGGGACAGCCCTTTGCATGGCAGGGTTTAAAACCGGGTTTAAACTGGTGACAGGAGCTTCCCTGTCACAATATTCATTGGGGAAATCCTGAAAACCCGACTGGATTGCAGCCCTCAAGGAGGGACTTTGACACCCCTGTTATTTTTCTTACTTCCCTTTCCCATTGGCAATGTTAAGTTTTGGTATGTTAAGTCCATGCTATTGTTAGTTTAGTGTTATTGCTCTACTAAATTTTCTATTTCTATGCTACTTTCAATGATTGAAACTTACCCCCAGGTACATGTTAAGGTAGAAGATAAATGTCAGTAAATAAATATGAGCTTGCTATCCTTTCCTAAAGAGAATTGGGCTACCAACGTCAAAAGACGAGTTATTTCAATGAGTACAACTCCTTAACAGAAACAAGAATTAGGCTTTTCTTCCTGCAAATGATAAGTCAGCAGGAGTGGTGGAATAAATATACAATACCCATGCATGACTTGCTTTCTGGGGAAAAAAAGAATACAGCTCTATGGATTACTCCTACAGACATGACTTACTCGCATTAAGGGGTTCTAGGCATTTTGAATTTCAATTAAGCTTTTAAGTAATTTTCCTTATATACGTTTCTCTGCTGGTGTTTGATTATAACTTTTTACTATATTAGTTGACCGATGCAAAGAGAATATTTATCTGTATTATGCTGGTTTTATATAATCAGTTTGTATTTTATGATATACTGTGTACATTGCCTTAAGCTATTTGGAAATGCAACGAACAAACAAATTAGACAGACATTATGTTGGGACTACTGCCACACAAAGAAATCAAAACAGGACACCTACAATGCCAATGGCAGTCCAGTGGACATCTGTGAATAAGTTTCTCCATTTTCACTTGCTGCCCATTGTAAAGATTTTTGTAAATAGTGTAGAGATGAATAGCTTGTGCAATATTTAATGAACAGCTCAGAGAAATTATTTCCATATGGATATGTGGGTGTTTGCAATGCTATTTCCTCTGAAATCTATTTGCACCTCTTCGACAGGCACAAAAAGATTCAAGTACATGCTCTCTTTGGTACGCTGATACTGTGCTGGGCAAAGGAAAGAATGTGCTTTCATCCCTTTCACAAAGTTGGCTGTGAGAAAATAGAAATATGAGCACTGAAATATATTTTGCTGTTCCACAAAAAGCAGATTCACAAGAGCCCACTCTGTCAGTACACAAATAGCCAAATAGACCGGTAAAGTGTATATTATGTATATTAATATTAGACCCCCTAGTATGTGTCAAATTAGGATAAAAACTTGTATTGGAAGCTTGTACTGAAATTATGTATGTTTAACCTGTAACCTCTTCTGAGCTCTTTGGGGACATGGGATAGAAAATGAATTAAATAAATCTAACCTTTAGGTCAGTAGTTCCTCAACTGCCAGCCAGTTGGGTTTTCAGGACTTTCAAACATGCCTAAGACAGATTGTCTTGTTGCATCTAAATAGAACTGACATTTCAGCCATCATGCTGTGGCTTTCTTCAGGGTAAACCCAGACAACTGTAACAATCTGTCTTAGGCAAGATTAGAAGTCCTGAAAACCCAACTGGCTGGCGGTTTAGGGAACTACTAATCTAAAGATTACATCAATGGTTGCCAAACCTGGTCCTGGAGGCACCACAACCAGTCGGATTTTCAGAATATCCACAATGAATATTCATGAAAAAGATTTGCATGCAATGCAAACCTCTCAATGGAGGCAGTGAATGCAAACCTCTCAATGGAGGCAGTGAATGCAAACCTCACATGAAAATCCAAAAGAGCTGTAGGGGTGTTTCCTTATTTGCACCTAAAGGTTAGGCCTCTCTGATATCATCAAGCCTGAACCATTGTCTGCAAGAAATCTTTCCAGCATGAACCATGAATGCAAGAAGAGAAATTAGAAAACATCTTTGCTGTTATGATGCCTGATGCATTCTGGGTATGTACCAGAAATGCCTACATGCTCAGCCTGTGTGAATCTTGGGGAGGGGAATTGCTCCTGTGCTTCTTATCTAATGAAAGCGCCTCTGTTTCATGGCCTGAGCGAGACTCTATACAGAAAGGCTATTCATCTAAGTTATGTTTCTGGATTGGTCCTGAGAGGTCATCTGATGAACCAAGTGGAATGTGCCTAATTATTTAGTCTGTGTTAGGATGTGAGGGAGCTCGCATCTTATCATAGGCGTTTTCTGCACATCTTCTATAATAATTAAGACCTGAAAAGTTACCTCTTGTGACTCTCTGCCTGAGAGAGAGAACCGTACTTTTTATACATCTGGATTCCATCACATAAAAGAAACCTTTGCAGTCAACCTAATTTACAGCTTCTCCAGTTGCTGACGGACTTTTCCTAAATAGAAGAATTTCTATATCAGCTAAGCGGAGGAAAGACGTCTTCCATTTCACCTGATTCTGTACTACAGCCTAATTGGATGGTGAGAATAAGGAATTATATGTCTTTTCAGCTGGGTTAGAGAGAGAATTCAATTGTCTTTGGGACAAGGTTACTTAAGCACCTGTGGTGATAAGCTCTATTTTTAGTTGCTGCTAATCAGGAAGTATTATTATAAGGAATTATTTAGTGTGTGTAAGAATTAGTTTTACTCATTTATCTAACAAGTGTGGTGTGATAATTATGTACTGAGTTTCATATATGTATTCGGATATTTTGTGAACAATGATCATTATTTGCTACTGGCTTATGAATTATATTTTTATATTTCTAATAAAGTATTTCTCATAGCCTGGGTCTCTGTGTCGTGTAAGTAGGCAAAGCTTGCTGAACCTGGATGAGATATTATGGTCTTCCATAGAAAACTAACAGGCACGTATTTGTTTATGTAACTGATTAGTACAATCATAAATCTTACTACAGAGCTATTTGTGATAGGAAGGAAGAGGATGAAGTACTGTATGTTGAGCATGCCACAGGCCTTGGGGTCATGGTGTCCAGTAATCTAAAGGCAGCTAAAGCAGAGGGAAGCTGAACTGTA
This sequence comes from Geotrypetes seraphini, assembly GCF_902459505.1. Taxonomy (NCBI): domain Eukaryota; kingdom Metazoa; phylum Chordata; class Amphibia; order Gymnophiona; family Dermophiidae; genus Geotrypetes; species Geotrypetes seraphini. The sequence continues at coordinate 45,472,686 of NC_047084.1, read as the reverse complement.
TAAAGAGAATAACCTGCAGAAGCAGGTGAACATGCCTCTTTACAAGTTGTTACTGAGTTCTCATTTAGAATGCCTTGTTAAGTTTTGGAGGCTATTATCTCAGTTGTGGATATATAAGAGGCTAGAGGTGGTTCACAGAAAGGTAACCAGAATGGTCAAAATACATATGAGATCAGACAACCTAAATACATGTACTGTATACTTGAAGAATGGAAGAATAGGGAAGATGCAATACAAATACTAAAAAAAATATATATATATATGTATACATAAAAAATAGGGGATAGGAAATGAAGCTGTAAAGAAAGAGTCAGGGACATCAGGAAATATGTTTTTAAAGAAAAGAGTAGTGAATGCCTGGATTGCCTTCCTGGAGGAAACGATAGAAGTAAAACAGTAGAAGAATTCAAAAAGATATGCAATCAACTCAGAAGATTCCTTAATGATTATAGGATGGAAATGTGTCACATGTACATGCAAAACAAAGTATATTGCCAGTAGATGGAGAATAAATGGCCCACTCCCTTGGTACTATTTACCTATTCTGCAAGCTACAGTGTAGCAGCTCATTATTAAGTAATGAGCCCATAGTTCCTAGCTGAGTCTGGATATTTGCAACGTCAGTTGTGGAAGGTTTCTGGCCATCTATCGATCAGCACTTTTCTGGCGTGATCATTTAGGTCCTCCAACAAAGCAAGATCAGTTATAGTTTCATACCAGTAAGAGTTAGTTACCTTTTCTTCTTCTTTTGGATCCTCACCTTGGATGCAGGATTCAAGGTCCACATCTCCTGCAACTGTGAAGAGGCTTAGGCTTTGCAGTAACCTTAAATTTAAATTTTTGTACTAGATATATCTAAAAAAAAGATATAGAGGAACTAGAAAAGGTTCAAAGAAGAGCCACCAAGATGATAAAGGGGATGAAACTCTAAAGACTAAAGAAGTTAAGGCTCTTCAGCTTGGAAAAGAGACAGCTGAGGGGAGGTATGATTGAAGTCTACAAAGTCCTGAGTGGTGTAAAGCAGATACAAGTGAATTGATTTTTTTACACCATCAAAAATTACAAAGAATAGGGGACATTCGATGAAGTTACACGAAAATATTTTTAAAACCAATAGGAGGAAACATTTTTCACTCAGAGAATAGATAAGCTCTGGAATGCATTGGCAGAGGATGTGGTAAGAGTGGTTAACGTAGCTGGTTTTAAAAATGGTTTGGGCAAGTTCCTGGAGGAAAAGTTCATAGTCTGCTTGCACTGGATCAGTAATATGGAATATTGCTATTATTTGGGTTTCTGCCAGGTACTTGTGACCTGGATTGGCCACTGTGAAGATGGGATACTAGACTAGAGGGACCATTGGTCTGACCCAGTAAAGCTATTCATATGTTAACCTGCATGTTTATTTCAGAAGATCACTGGTGTGATTATTGTCATTCAGAAAACTATTGGGGAGTGGGGTAACATGCATGGGACAACCCAAAATCCCTTATAAGAGGACTGGATAAGCCATTCCAGTCCACATCTGCCATCTACTTATTTAGCTATATACATTGTACATATATAGATTTTTCTATCATTGCTAACATTTCTCCTTCATGTTACTATTCCTACACTGCAAGGTCTAATGAAGCACTTTTTCCCCATTCTCAAACTGACACTTTCCATCGTTTCATTAATTTTACAGCTAGGAGTTTACTGTTGCAGACTACCATGAATAAAACTGACAAGACAGGGTTCTACTGTAATATCTGTGCATGCTTCTCTCGTAACATTAAACTCCTAGAGGACTTTACAGAATACACAAATAATTTGAAAACAGAAACATATTGATTTTCTGGTTAGATGCTCAATTGGGCCCAAAACAAACATCCAGAATTCTGAATTACTCTACAATTGTATTGTTACATCCTGTAAAAAAAAAATTATATATATATATATATATATATATATATATATAGTTACATTAGGAAATCGCTCTCCTTATTTACTTTATTATAATATTGAAAAATTAGAAAATCCTTTTAGAAACCTATATGTCAGCATCATCGAGTTTTGGTCCCATGGCTGTGTATGTTAAATGGGTTTGTTGTGTTAGTCTCAAGGAAGAGTGGCAAGCAAGTTGGGGTCATTGGAAGGGGTTATTGGAGCAGGTGCAAGGCTAATTTACCTAGGTTGCCCAGTACCTCTTGCATCAGCCCTGTTGAGAAGTAAATTTTAATACAGAGAAGGGAATGTTTTTTCCATAGTTTCTTCTCTCGTTATAAAGCAAAATGACCTGGCTTCTTATAAATAGAAAAGGCAATTTTGAATTAGAAGAGTGTATGTGTGCGGGAGGGGGGAGTGGGGGTAAAAAATTACTCCCATAAACTATAGTGGGAGTTTTTAAGTCATAACTTGCCCCCTCATCCAATAATCATGTGGGCACAATTTTATCCTTAGCACGCAAAATTGGGAGTACAGATTAAAGAATAATGCTAGCTACATGTGTAACTTTATTGATAAATTAGGCACTAAATGCCATTAAGTACCAATAATTGGCAATATTTGGAGTTAATTGGTGTAGACTGCCAAAGATTTGCAGTTATATGCATAACTGCGCTTAGTCATAATTCTGTAACCCTGGTATGTAAATCCTTTAGCATATAACTGTTAGGGGGTGTGGAAGTGGAGGAAATGGTGGGTCAGCGTAATGCCTAGCTCTTTTTTTTTTAATGTTTATTAAACATTAAAACAAAACAAAATTGGACAAAACAATACACAGCAAATAGGGCTCCCTATCCAAGGCCTTGCTGAACAAATACAAAAATTAACTCTTTACTAGCCTTGATGGCAAGCCTTATCACAGTCACCCCAATCCCCAAAACACCCCCAACCCTCCCCTATCCTTCCCCATGAAAAGAATCTCCAAACCCTCCCCCCCCCAGCAATACTCCAAAAGGAGAAACATGCAGGGTGCCCTTCAGCATACCCCCCACTCCTCCACCCCCTCTCCAAACCCATCCCCATTACACAACCCAAAAGAATAAAGGATCAAAAAACAGCAAAGATTTTCTTCCAGGTCCACTCCTGTTTTTCATAGTAACCATAATGCTGAGCAGTAAGGCATTCCATTTGCGCCAGCTTACATAATTTGAGATTCCAGGCCTCCCCCGCTGGAGCTGCTCTACTCTTCCACTGACCAGCTATGAGATATTTAGCAGCAGCCAAGCCCAAACGAACCAACGCGGTCTGCCAAGGGCCAGAACGGACATTATGCAGTCCCAAAAAACAACTCTGGGGCAAAAATTGAACCAAGCGGTCAAGGTAGAAGTGACATGCAACCAAAACACCCAAATATCTGGACAATCCCACCAAATATGAAAATAAGAGCTCATCTCTCCCCCCCCCCCCCCCCGCCACATCTCCAACAGATATCACTAGTTTGTGGATACATGCTGTACAACTGGTCAGGAGTAAGATACCAGTGGGTCAGCACTTTGTAAGCATTCTCCTACACAAGGACACACTGAGAAGCTTTCTGATCTTCAATACATATTTGGGCCCACTCCTTCAGGTGGAACGTAATACCCAAATCCTCCTCCCATTTAAGCTTAAAAGGGTACTGTGTTTTCTCCTGCCCCCGGAGAGTAATGCCTAGCTTTTATAGTACATGCTAATATGTAAAGCACTGTCATTTACATGTGTAACTGACAGCACTGAGGCCTGAGCATTTACACCAGCCTTTGACATGGCATATGTGGTATTGCTTAATGTACTTTAGTAAAAGACCCCCAAGGAAGGCATATGTGGTATTGCTTAATGTACTTTAGTAAAAGAACCCCAAGGAAGGTACCAGTGACAATAAAAATACACAATCTATGAAATTAAATATATGATTAACTTAAAATAAACATTCTTTAAATTGGGACAAGAAGAATATTTGTGTATGTGTACCTGTATAGATGATTAACCCCTGTGGGCAGGGTTTCAGCCACCTGGGCCAAACTGGAGCCAGCTGGCCTGCCGGTCGGGCGGGCTTGGCACCCGTCCGTCCGGCCAACATTTAACAGGTATGGGGGGGGTGGGATTGGAGGTGGGAGGGTCATGGGGTTGGCGGGGGGGTCGTGGGGTTGGCGGGGGGGGCAATCGGGGGTTCGGTCGTTGGGGAGGGTTGTGTCGAGGGCAGGAGGGCCTGGGATCCCTCCTGCCCGTATTGTAGTGGGTGGTGGGGGGTAGGGGGTCCGCTTGGGCAGGAGGGGTTGGGCTCCCTCCTGCCCGATCTTGTAGGGGTGGGGGGCGAGAGACCAGGAGGGCTTGGATTCCCTCCTGCCATGAACGTAATCGGGGGGGTTGGGGATCACAGGGCAAGAGGGCTTGGTCTCCCTCTTGCCCCGATCTTCATTGGGGGTTCGGGGGTGCTGCGGGGCAAGAGGACTTGGACTCCCTCTTGCCCCGATGTCATCGGGGAGGACTGGGGTGCCACGGGGCAATAGGGCTTGGACTCCCTCTTGCCCCGATGTCGTCGGGGAGGTCGGGGATGCTGCGGGGCAACAGGGCTTGGACTCCCTCTTGCCCCGATGTTGTCGGGGAGGTCGGGGGTGCTGCGGGGCAACAGGGCTTGGGCTCCCTCTTGCCCCGATGTTATCAGGGAGGGGGTGATGTATTGCAGCAGGAGAGATGCCTCATCTCCTCTACCCTGATGCCATCATTCCTCTACCCGAACTGCCACGACCCGCGGCAGGAGAGATAGGGCATCTCTTCTGCCACGGGTCATGGCAGTTCGAGTAGAGGAGTGATGGCATCGGGGTAGGGGAGATGAGGCATCTCTCCTGTCACGATCATTGCTGTAGAGGGTAGGCAGGTTGCTGGGGCCACTGAGCTGATCGCAGCAGCCACGATCAGCTCAGCGGCCCCTTTTTTGGCACTTAGACCTGTTTTGACTTCGTCTAAGTCAAAACGTATAAATGCCGACTAAGCAACCTGCCTAAGGTTTTGGTTATACCTGCTGCACGCCTAGGTGTAGGTCGACCCACCTCCCGCCCACCGCCCGCTCTTAACCCTCCTCTAAACACGCCTCTTTTCTCTCTGTGCGTTTAGTGGCAGGGGAAAGGCCTAAGCTGGTTTTAGATACGTCTAAAACCAGCTTTGATTATGGGTATTTGGACGATCAGGCTTTTTGATCGTCCAAGTAGCCATTTAGGCCACTTTTTAGACTTTTTTTTTTATTATTATGAATCCCATAGTTTCTAAACAATTAGTACCAAAACCCTTCCCCTACCCCCACTGAGCGGTATTGTATATACTATGCTTAAAAGTTAGGCATGGTTTATAGAATACTGCTTATGCTCAGGACTAGAGAATGACACGGGGAAAAAAATTTGTCCCCTTCACCGCTCCATCCCCATGAACTTGGTCCCCATCTCCACCCTGTCCCTGCGAGCTCGGTCCCCATCCCCGCAAACCATCTGATCCCATCCACACAAGCCTAGAATAGTTATGATTTTATATTTATTAAATTATAAAAAGAAACAATATTCTGTACAATTGTCACTTTATAAACACAAATAATACAGAGCAAGTATCAACAATACCCCTGTCTCCTCTCCCCTTCATAAATATCCCCTCCACTATCGAGAAAGCTGTATAAGCCAAATTATTACAGAATGCTACACAGAAAAATCATGCTAATAGAATACTGCAGTCACACATGACAGGAATAGTGTTCGGGGAGTGCAACTAGAGCAACTGCCCCCTGGTCTGAGAGAGCCCTAAGCCAGCTGGAAGCTAGAGCAGCACAGCCTGGACTTTGCAGTTCCCAGTTATGTCTAACACCAACTCTAGCAGAATGCATATTTCAAATCTAATATATTCTAATCACAAAATAGAAAATTTATATCTTTTGTTGTCTGGTCATTTTATTCTTCACATCACATTGGTTTCAAGTTTTATTAAATTGTGTTATGTACGCAATGTCAAATGCTTCCATGCGTATAACATTTTTTAAAAATGGGGGCGAAACAAAACTCTTTTATACAATTACATTCAAATTCTATATATTCTAATACATGACTGGTACAGAAGATGAAGGGGATGAACTACAATCTTTACTTACTTGCCACAGTCTCCTAACCATTTGGCATGTCTTCTTTCTCCATGCTCACCATTCATCTTCCATCTCTGTGTATGTTTCTCCCCCATGTTAAGCAAGCAGCTTCATTCTCTGTCTCCTATACTTCCCTTTCTAGTATTTCCCCTGTGCCCATCTCCCTGCCTTCATCATCTCACCATTCTATGATCCCCTCCTCCTGTGTAGAGTATCACTCCTCTATATCCCTATGATTCACCTGTCCAGCATCTTCCTTCTGCGTTTATTCTTCCCCATGTCTAGCCATCTTCCTTGTCCATATACCCCCCAGGTCTAGCATTACCCCTCTGTTTCCATATACCACCCCCATTCAGATGCAGCATTCCCCTTTTTGTCCCTGTTCCTATGCTCCCACCAATGCCTAATATCTTCCCTCTTTCTGTATATCTCCCTGTGTCCAGCTTCTCTCCTCTTACTCCTTTACACCAATATGTCTCTCACACTCTCCTCCCTCCCTCCCCTATGTTCAATATTTCACTCACTCTTCCTTCATCCCCTTGGTTCAGCTTTTCTCATTCCCTTTCCTTCTCTCTCTTCCTCCCTGCAGGTCCTGCACCTCTCCTCCTTCCCATGAGTCCACCACCTCTATCTCCTCCCTACAGCACCCAAGTGTAGATCTGGCACATCTCCTTTACCTCCAGCTCCACTCCACCCACCACATGGGCCCAGCATCTATTTCCCTTCCCCCAATCCCCAGACTAGATCCAGCAACTGTCTCCCTTCCTTTCAGCTCCAGCCGGTCCACGTTCAGCAGAACCATGCAACTGACTCCTCCCTTCGCGGGTGCAGCAGCCTCCCTCCCTATCACTGGTGCAAAGGGGCTGACCTAGGAGTCCAACTCGCAGGGTTTTTTTTTCTGTCCACCATTGGGAGGGAGGGTGCGAGGGTTCGGGGACTGTTGGATCAGTGATATGGAGGGAGGGGGGCTGCTGGACTCGCGAGGGGGGGGACTGCTGCTGGACATGCATGCAGTGGCATAGGAAGGGGGCGGGGCAAACTGCTCCATATGCCATCTTCATTGGGGGGCATTAACACCTCTTTTCCTTTCTGCCCCCCCTCACATACCCCTTTAAATGTTTGCTGGTGCGAGCTACACCACTGGCTATATGCACTGATTTTCACAGACAATTTAGGGCGCTAAATACAAAATTTGGGGGTGAGCATATACTGTGATTATTGTTAACATAGGTTAGTAAATGAAGCTAATAGAACATAGAGGAAGGGAGGGGATTTGATGCCACCTCTCTGTGGTTATAATCAAAACAGTTTATTATATACAGGTACTTTTTAGACCATTTGGAAATAGGGAAATATCAACTGTACCGGAATCTGGCTTGCCTTGAGCGACCAATGAAAAGGGTAAATAAAATATAAATAAATTGCTATTCTGGTGCTTCAGGAAATCTTTCAGCTGACACAAAACCCTCTTCTCAATTAACTTTGCCAAGAAGGCATATTAAAAACCAGATAATCAACAGACTTGGCGTCAAGATTTATTAAAAATTGGCTGAATCATAATCCTCTTAAATAAATTAGTAAAACCATTCTTAATCAATGAGACATTAATTTTGATAAGTACAGAAGACATGTTTAGAGAATGAGGAGAAGCATTTCTTCCAAACAATTTAAAATTTCACTTACCCAGACAATCACACTTACAAAATGTGCTTGGATTATTTTTAAGTCCAGAAAGTAATTATCTATCAAAAAGAAATAATTACTAGGCTCAGGTGTAAATATGAAAAGCATAAAGATGATGACAAAACTCTGCACAAAACTAAATGGAAAAAACAAAAGAAGAGAAGACCAGACCTTCAAACTGAAGCTTTAATGTCACCAATGGAAGTGGAACAAAAAAAATGGGTCCAACATGGACCCTGTTTTAGCTACAAAGCCTGCATCAGGAGTATGGTCTTCTCTGCTACTTTTGTTTATTCAGTATGAAAAGAATGCCACAAAAACACATTTAAAATGTCCTCTACTTATTTTCATCCCAGTTGAAAGGTTGTGCAGGGTTTTCTATAAATGATTTGTTTTGCATTGAATCCATATTACAATTTTGCTTAGGCGATCAGGATTTACTGTCCCCAAAAGCAAATGATTACAAAAGCAAACACATTGAAAGTACTGAGATAAGCTCAACAGACCACAGTCAATGCACCAAACAATGTAGTTAATGGTCCCTGACCTATGAAAAACTACAGCCACAATGAATGCAGCACAGTTAATAATACACAACAATGTAATCAAACTGGGACAGACTAGTGTACTTGGTGGAATGGAAGGAAAGACAGTTCAGCACTGCTAAGAGTAAGTATATCAAATAATTGTGCTGGTATATGTAGCCAAAAGAAGTGTTAAAAATTAGAATTGCAAGTTTAAGTGACACAGGGATTACTAGAAGTAAACCAACTGAGAAAGAGATACAAGCGTAGCGTGACGGCTGTTCATACATTTAAAACGCTAATCCCTTTGTACACGTCTCACAAAAGGGCTCAGTTGCCAAAGGATCTGATCGCAGTTTTCAACATCATTTGTTTTCATTGCTCAAGTATTTTGATTTGTGCAACAATGCTGAAAAGATAAAGGCATGGAGCAATAGCCACTGAAGCATTAGCTGCAATTTGAATGTTAATTTTTCATACGATTACGTCAAGTTATATGGAACATAGCCAATTACCAATCTGCTGTGGAAACAGAAAGTCCTACTTTTCTTAAGGACATTGTATGCAAGTAAGTACAATTTTCCAGTGCTAAGGAAATTAAGCTGCCAGAGAATCTTTTCAAAAATGCATTTTTTCCAATTGTGAGAATATTCATGAAAAGCTTTCCTGAATCTTCTCGTGATCATCCATCAAGGTCATGTTTCTTGGATTTACACTTCTCTACTCGGCCTTGCACCGTCTTCGCTCACCTTCTCAATGCCTGTTGGAAGTTTGCTTTGGTAAAGCTGCCATTAAACACCTGTCTCGATGGCATTCTTTTTTTCAGTTGCAGGGTCAAAACTATAGAATAGTTACCTCCTGGTATTACGTTAGACTCTGGCCTACCTACTGATCTTCTGGAAAAAGTTAAGACCTATTTAATTATTTTTTTTTTCTTTCCATATTTTAACCAATTAGAGTTGTTTTACCAGACTTATGTTTTATTGACTGCTGCTGTTTTAAATGTTATTTGTGCTCCTATTTGTATTTTTAAATTGGGTTTGTTTTGTATTACTATTTGATATGCTTGTTGTGAACCATTCAAGAGTACAAGAGAATAAATGAAACTAACAAGCATAGTTTATGATCATGAGTCGGCCTCTCAAGATTTCTACACAACACAGAGACTATTGCATTTTGCACAGCAAAAGGGATTTTATGACTTACCTCTCACTACAATCATAAATATCAGGCCTAATGGGGTGCTGTTATTGAGTGTTGTTGAGTCTTGACCTGCCTGTTTGGATATGGAGCTGATTTATGGCTTTCCAAATAGAACATTTTTTTTCTGTCCTTTAGGGAGTTGCTCGGTTATGCCAATTTCTATTCTCAGTGGAAAGATTGCCAAGTTGTACCTGTCACATCATTCAAAAGTGTAGCATTATTTCTGTTATGAAGAGATTTCTGTCCAAACTTCAGGCTTCCCCCCCCCCCCCCCCCACAGTGGTTTTAAACTGTAGGTATCTCATGTCCTCTGCTGCCCAAGACTCCTTGTCTCCTAATCATTCAACCATATGTAGTATTGGAATAATAGGGGGCCTGGATTTAGTTCATGTCTTTTTCATTTGTAGCTGAAGTTAAATTATGTCCAGGTACACTAGGTATTTTCTGTCCCTGGAAAGTGTATACCTGAGGCAATAGAAGATTATGTGACTTGCCCAAGATCACCATGGCTGACAGGGGGAAATTAAACAGGCTTCTCTGATTCCAGATGATGATTAGTTTATTTGTATTCCAAATACATAGGCAGAAAAGGCTGACTAGTGTCTTATTTGGGTCTGACTGAAGTCGATTAATGATATTTATTTATTACAATTTAATATACCATAAGGGGGCCAGACATGGCATCTATGCAGTTAAAGCAGCTTGTTGGTGTGTTCAAGTTTATTAAAATCTTGCTACCCCGCTCCATTGGTTACCCTTCTGGGTGGCTTACCAAACTATTTTAGTGCTATATCCTTTATACCTAGTTCTTATAATCATAAAAGTAATAAAGAATGATCCACAATATCGAAGGCTAAAGATAAATCCAACGATATCTTCACAACTTTTTTAAAATGATCAAAAGCATGATGTATATAAGTGGTAATTTCTATTAAGGCAGTCTCTGTACTGTGATAATGGTGAAATGCCATCTGATGGGGGTATAAATGAATGGGTTTTATCCACATAGTCCTGTAATTGTATATACACTATTGCTTCAGTAATTTTTGATATCGTACTATGAGCAGACAAAGCCGTGAATGGTCCATCCAGTGTACCCAACAAGGTGGCAAGAATTAAATTATAGTATTTTGCACAGGTTTCACATTCTTCACTGACACAAATAAAGCTGTGTATTAGAACAGATTGGTTGGTCATTCATTTAAGTACTAAAAAGCAGCAGGAGAGAAGTGTTTATTTCTTTATTTGCATTTTAAAATTCTTACATACATTTAAACATATAAAAATATCCAACACCAAATTATTGGGGAGTAAACAAAAAATAAGAGAAAAAGGGGGAAAGATAATAGTCCATGCAATCTGAAACTATGCACTGCACCTTTGTACCTGATCTTTATTAAAGCCCAAATCACCAACCTTATTGACTTTATAGAAATTTCTATAAATTAGAGATCTCTGTCTACCAACAAACATTCTAACTGACTAGAACCAAAGGAAAAATAACATATCAGGAAATTTAACTAAGCACTTACAGGGAAACTTCAAGAGAAAAACTTGCACCTAATGCAAGTACTCATGGCTTTAAAAAAAAAAAAAAAAAGGTTTCAATGACTTTACATGGCATGAGCCACATCAGGAAAAATCTGTACTTTACAACCACTATGATCTTATCTGTCTCACATATAAAGGTCATTAGAAGGGTGGCACCTTCTATAAACTAATCTTATAAATTTGTCAAATTAAAAGATTCAGTAAGATCCAATATTGCCTAAGGCATCCTCATTCTTTGAGGCTTGCACAACTTTTCTAGGCAAAAAAAAAAGAAATCATTAATTTGTTATCTTTTGAAAGGCAGTGGTTTTTGATGAATACAAGTATCATATGTCTATTGTCTTGTCTGCCATAGATCATCCAAAGTAACATTTGATATGAACATCTTGAGTAGCACTTTGAGGTCAATGAAAGCAATATTAGTAATTGACATTTCTCAAACCACTCTCAGACTATCGGATCAGAACTTGGCCCAAACAAGACTTTTCTAACTGAAAGACAATGTAGTTGGGGATGAACTGCTTTCCTAAAATCATTAAGTATCAGTGCAGAGGAAATGCTCATTACTACGAGTGTTGTCAGAACGCTGAGAGATTGGAAAAACTGGGTCTCTTTTCTCTGGAGAAGAGGAGACTTAGAGGGGACATGATAGAAACTTACAAGATCATGAAGGGCATAGAGAAAGTGGAGAGGGACAGATTCTTCAAACTTTCAAAAAATAAAAGAACAAGAGGGCACTCAGAAAAGTTGAAAGGGGACAGATTCAAAACGAATGCTAGGAAGTTCTTCTTTACCCAACGTGTGGTGGACACCTGGAATGCGCTTCCAGAGGACGTACCGTATTTTCACCCATATACCGCGCACCCGTGTAAAACGCGCACATGGGTATAGCGCGCGGGGAACACAAATTTATGTTAAAAAAAATTTAATATAGCGCGCACATGCGTATACCGCGCATGCTAAAACCTCCTCCCACCTACTCCGAACCGGCATCCTCCCCCCGCTCGTTTACCCGCGTTTTACAACTTTTTTTTTTCAATCCGATCCGGCATCCCCCTGCGAACCGGCATCCTCCCCCCCCGCTCGCATCACCCCCCCTCCCCCGCAATCCTACATCCCCCAGCACCGCAAAACATGTCTTACCCGATTGGGCACCGGCACCGGCACCAGCACCAATGCACAGGATGTGCCAGTGCCAGTGCCCGAAGATCCTCCCTCGTTGGTTTGGGCTGGGCTGGGCTGGGCTGGGCGGTGCGGTGCGGAAAAAAATCCTCCTTCTTCCTGCGCCGGGCTGGACTAGGCTTTGAGCATTTGCGCATGCTCAAAGCCTTCTGGTCTCGCTCTCTCTGAGATTATCTCGGAGAGAGCGAGACTAGAAGGCTTTGAGCATGCGCAAATGCTCAAAGCCTAGTCCAGCCCGGCGCAGGAAGAAGGAGGATCTCTCCCGCACCGCACCACCCAGCCCAGCCCAAACCAACGAGGGAGGATCTTCGGGCACTGGCACGTCCTGTGCATTGGTGCTGGTGCCGGTGCCCAATCGGGTAAGAGATGTTTTGCGGTGCTGGGGGGGATGTAGGATCGCGGGGGAGGGGGAGTGACGCGAGCGGGGGGTAGGATGCCGGTTCGCAGGGGGGATGACGATCGGATTGAAAAAAAAAAAGTTGTAAAACACGCTCACACGTATAACGCGCACGGTTATGCACGGTTTGTAAAATCGTGTATAACGCGCGCGTTATATGCGTGAAAATACGGTAATAGGGCAGAGTACGGTAATGGGGTTTAAGAAAGGATTGGACAATTTCCTGCTGGAAAAGGGGATAGAGGGGAAAAGATAGAGGATTACTGCACAGGTCCTGGACCTGTTGGGCCGCCGCGAGAGCGGACTGCTGGGCACGATGGACCTCAGGTCTGATCCAGCAGAGGCATTGCTTATGTTCTTATGTTTATGTTCTTATCATATGTTATCTACAACAGGGCCCATGGACTGAAGTAAGGGAGCAAAGCAATGAAATTAGTCTACAGCTCTTAGGATCCAAAGGATCCGAACCCTGTTTCAGTGGTTTTTATGATTCAGTGTACACAGTCTTCTCTCACAGAGGAATAGAACAGTTCCAGAAGGCAGACTCTAGTTGCTGATTCAACTTATTTTGGATGTCCTGCTGGATAGAGAGTTAATAATTATTCCTCAGGTCTCTTGATAGATTAAAGGCAAATTCAACAAGAGGCATAATGGCTTTCATGCACATTTATGGAATTAGCACATGCTAAATTCTAGACACCCATAGATATAGAATGGGGATTTGACAATTAGCACAAGCTAATTCCATGAATGCGCATTAAAGTCATAATTCCCCTTGATAAATTTCCCCCCTTAATCTTCTTTTCTAGCCCTGAGACATATTCAAGCCATTAATCCCTATTAGAATTTAGAGGCTCTCGCACGTTACCATAATTCACTCTGCCGTGATATTAAAAATGAATCTATGAAGTAGTTTTTGGGTTTTTAAAAAAATAAATCTTTATTGATTTTCAAGTAATAACAGTGCAATACATATGAATCTGGATGTATAACAAATCAAGAAAAGCACTTTGAACTTACTAATATTCAAAAGTAATCTTTTCCCCCACCTCCTTTACTTAATCAATAATATAAATACAAGTATTCTTCCAATAACCCATTTTTATTTAAAGTAGTAATACATTCCCACCCTGGACGTGTAAGGAAATCATGGTCTGACAAAATAATTGGATCTATGGTGGCTTTTGTTACCTACTGTACTAATTTATCTGATACAAAAACATAATCTATTCGTGAAAATGATTTGTGAAGTGTTTGCATATCATTCAGAATACAATCTTATGCCCAGAAATATGATCATGCCACATAGGTCAACTTCCCTATAAGGAAAGGATAAAGCAACTGGAGCTCTTCAGCCTGGAGAAGAAACAGCACAGAGGTCTATATAATACTAAGTGAAGTGAAACGAGTAGATGTGAATTGTTTCTTTACTCATTCCAAAACTACTAGAACAAGAGGGCATGCAATGTAGCTACTAAGTAGAAGTTTATAGTTTATTTATTTGTATCCCACTTTATACAAAGCGGTTCACAACAAGTACATACATAAAAATAAAGCCAACAATACACTCAGTAAAAAAAAAGCGCATATAAGCGACCACCACTCGAACATACAATGGGATACTCAAGTCCCGTACTTCATATTACAGAATAAATACCTTTTCGGTAATCTTTTAAAATTATTCAGATTTTCCTATTGTCGTATATACAATGGGATCTCATTCCATTTTTGAGGGCTTATACAGGAAAACATACTTGTCCTGGACACCTTTAGCTTTAATTGCTTAACTGTTGGAATATGAAGATCAGCACGATCTACAGATTACAGCCTTCGAAGCGGAACATATGGCACAATGCTATCCACTAGGCAATTAGGTGATAATTTATGTATGCAAAGAAAAACCATCAACAACAATTTATAACGTAAATTTAAAGGATACCAGAAAAAATGTTTCTTCACTCAAGGGCAGATGTGAAAAGGCAGGAGGAACTACAATCAATTAATGCGTGGATGAGGAGATGGTGTGAGAAACAAGGGTTCCACTTCGTGAGGAACTGGACAATGTTCTGAGGCAAGAGCAAGCTCTACAGGAGAGATGGACTGCATCTGAGCGTGGCGGGAACAAGACTTCTAGCAAACAACATCAGGAGAGGAATAGGACAGGCTTTAAACTAAGAAGAAGGGGAAAGCCGACAGTCGATCAAGTGTTGACGATTCAGAATAAGGTATCCCATGAAGATTCCGAGAGGAAAAAAGGCTGGGAAGAAACAATGGACAAATTACAGGAGTCGACTAACCCAGAAGAGGAGGTTAGAAGGATTGTAACAAAAGAGAAGAAACTAAAGACAGAAGCACTGGGAAAGGAAATGAAGACAAGAAAATGCCAGGATCTAAATTGCATATATACTAATGCAAGGAGCCTAAGAAACAAAATGGGAGAATGAGAAGCCATGGCCAATGCAGAGGACATAGACATCATTGGAGTCTCTGAAACGTGGTGGAATGAAGAAAACAAATGGGATACAGCACTGCCGGGGTACAAGCTCTATTGCCAGGACAGGTCAGGACAGAAAGGAAGTGGAATAGCCCTATACATAAAAGAAAGCATAAAGTCGACAAAAATGGACACAGCAGAGACGACCAACAAACTGGAATCGCTATGGGTTAAAATACCGGGATGGAAAGGGCCTGAAATAAAAATGGGCCTATACTATCGTCCACCCGGGCAAACCGGAGATATCAATGAAGAAATGGAAGCCGAGATGAAGCGAGAATGCAAAAGCGGTAACACAGTTATTATGGGAGACTTCAACTACTCCGGGATAGACTGGAGTCTTGGAAGCTCAAAATGCGCTAAGGAGACAAAATTCCTGTAGGCTATACAAGATTGTTTCATGGAGCAGCTTGTTAGAGAACCAACAAGAGGAAATGCCACTCTGGATCTAATCCTAAATGGGTTAAGGGGACCTGCAAAGGAAGTAGAGGTAGTGGAATCTGTTGGGAAATAGCGATCATAACATGATCAAGTTCAAGGTTGAGGTAGGAATACTGAAAGGAAAGAGAACCATAGCGGCAACTTTCAACTTCAGGAAAGGAAACTACGAAGCAATGAGGGAAATGGTAAGGAAGAAACTTAGGAACACTTCCAAAAAAATGGCAAACGGTAGAACATGCCTGGTCTTTTCTCAAGAACATGGTTAGCGAGGCGCAAAATCTGTATATCCCCAGATTCAGAAAGGGGTGCAAAAAGAGTAGAACAAAAGACCCGGCGTAGATAACTAAAATAGTGAAGGAAGCGATAGGCAATAAGAAAAATTCATTCATGAAATGGAAAAAGGACAAAACTGAGGGAAACTGGAAAGAGCACAGGAAGTATCAAAAAGAATGTCACCGAGTGGTTCGAAAAGCCAAAAGAGAGTATGAAGAGAGGTTAGCCAGGGAAGCACAAAATTTCAAACCGTTCTTTAGATATGGTAAAGGGAAGCAACCAGCTAGGGAGGAGGTGGGACCGCTGGACGATGGAGAGAAGAAGGGAGTGGTGAATGAGGAGAAAGAAGTGGCAGAAAGACTTAACATGTTTTTTTCGTCTGTATTCACAAATGAAGACACATTCAACATACCAGAATCTGAGCAATTCTTCAATGGAAATCAAGCAGAAAAATTAACATCCATGGAAGTGAGCCTTGAAGATGTACGCAGGCAGATTGAAAAACTAAATACTGACAAATCCCCAGGTCCGGATGGAATCCATCCAAGGGTTCTGAAGGAATTAAAGGAGAAGATAGCGGAACTACTGCAGCAAATTTGCAATCTATCCCTGAAAACAAGCATGATCCCGGAGGACTGGAAGATAGCCAACGTTACGCCCATCTTTAAAAAGGGATCAAGAGGTGACCCGGGAAACTACAGACCGGTGAGTCTGACCTCGGTTCCGGGGAAAATGGAAAACATCGATGAACATGGTTTCTGCAAGGGGAGATCGTGCCTAATGAACTTATTGTACTTCTTTGAAGGAATTAACAAACGGATGGACAAAGAAGACCCCATAGACATCATATATCTAGATTTCCAAAAAGCCTTTGACAAGGTGCCCCATGAACGCCTACTCCGGAAACTGAAGAACCATGGGGTGGAAGGAGACGTACATAGATGGATCAGAAACTATTTGGCGGGTAGGAAACAGAGGGTAGGAGTGAAAGGCCACTACTCGGACTGGAGAAGGGTCACGAGTGGGGTCCCGCAGGGCTCGGTGCTTGGGCTGCTGCTATTTAATATATTCATAAATGATCTAGAAACAGGGACGAAGTGCGAAATAATAAAATTTGCAGATGACACCAAACTATTTAGTGGAGCTCGGACTAAAGAGGACTGCAAAGAATTGCAAAGGGACTTGAACAAACTAGGGGAATGGGCGATGAGATGGCAGATGAAGTTCAACGTTGAGAAATGTAAAGTATTACATGTGGGAAACAGAAACCCGAGGTACAACTATACGATGGGAGGGATGTTAATAAATGAGAGTACCCAAGAAAGGGACTTGGGGGAAATGGTGGACATGACAATGAAGCCGATGGCACAGTGCGCAGCGGCCGCTTAGAAGGCAAACAGAATGCTAGGCATAATCAAGAAGGGTATTACAACCAGAACGAAAGAAGTTATCCTGCCATTGTATCGGGCGATGGTACGTCCGCATCTGGAGTACTGCGTCCAATATTGGTCGCCGTACCTTAAGAAGGACATGGTGTTACTCGAGAGGGTTTAGAGGAGAGTGACACGTCTGATAAAGGGGATGGAAAACCTTTCATACGCTGAGAGATTGGAGAAACTGGGTCTCTTTTCCCTGGAGAAGAGGAGACTTAGAGGGGATATGATAGAGACTTATAAGATCATGAAGGGCATAGAGAGAGTAGAGAGGGACAGATTCTTCAAACTTTCTAATAATAAAAGAACAAGAGGGCTTTCAGAAAAGTTGAAAGGGGACAGATTCAAAACGAATGCTAGGAAGTTCTTCTTTACCCAACGTGTGGTGGACACCTGGAATGTGCTTCCAGAGAGCATAATAGGGCAGAGTACGGTACTAGGGTTCAAGAAAGGATTGGACAATTTCCTGTTGGAAAAGGGGATAGAGGGGTATAGATAGAGGATTACTGCACAGGTCCTGGACCTGTTGGGCCGCCGCATGAGCGGACTGCTGGGCACGATGGACCTCAGGTCTGACCTAGCAGAGGCAATGCTTATGTTCTTATGTTCTTATGTAATTTAACTCTAGAATTCATTGCCAGAGAATGTGGTGAAAGCAGTTAGCTTAGCAGGGTTTAAAAACCAGTTTGGACCATTTATTAAAAGTCCTTAAGTCATTATTTTCAGTTCAATCATCTTTATTAACATTTTCATTTTATAACATATAATGAGTCATTGACCAAATGCAGATTCAGATACATAGCATAACACTATTATATACGGCCAATAACGTGATGGAACATGGGATGAACCTGATTTGCTAGTCCTGTGTCACAAATTTACTTACCTTAAGTCATTATTAAAAAGGACTTTGGGATATTCACTGCTTATTCCAAAGATAAGCAGTTTAAAATCAGTGTTACTCCTTGGGATCTTGCCAGGTACTTGTGACCTGGGTTGGCCACTGCTTGAAATGGGCTTGAGACTAGTGCTGTCCGATTCACAATTTGAATCGGTTCAATGATTCACTTCAGGTGAATCGATTCGAATCAATTTAAAACAAAGCAAAACAGGAAAAAAATTGGCCTCCCGATTCAGTAACTAACCCTCCCTCTTCCCCCCCCCCTAAAGCAGGAGCAGCAGCGCTGCCTCTTGCTGGCTGGCCACTGCTACACCTGCTTTAGAGGAAAAGGGGGAGGGTCAGTTGGGAAGTGCTGGTGTCTGGCTTCCCCTCTGGCCTCCCGCTTCCCCCCTGGCTTTCCGTGCACCATTTACCTACTTTAAAAATATTAGGTGTTACATTAGATTGTACTTTATCATTTAAGGCTCATACAGATTTATTGGTTAAAAAGATGTTTTATTACTCTTTGGAAGTTGTGTACCATTAGAAAATATTTTGATTTTATATCATTTCAAATACTGGTTCAATTGTCAATTCTTTCAATATTAAACTATTGTAATGTTATTTATTTGGGTGCTCATAAAAAAACATTCAGTCAATTAAGATTAATTCAAAAGACAGCAATTCGTCTGATGTTTAATTTAAAAAACACGATCACATTAGTTAATATAATCAAAAACTTCACTGGTTGCCATTCGAGGCTAGAGTGTTGTCTAAATTTGGATCCATTTGTTATAAAGTTTTATTTGGGTTAGCACCATCTTATCTTGTTGCTCATTTTATATTTTTTACATATAAAAAAAATATACGTAGATCTGGTTGGTTTTATTTTTCTTCAGGAAAGCTTGCCGCTTTAAGAAATTCTTAGATAGGACTCTGGCGTTTCAAGCAGGAGTAATGAATTCATGTTTGAATGCTCTTATTTCTCCAGCCCTTACTTATTATAAATTTCAGAAAGATTTTAAAACTTATCTATTTAAACAGTAAAAAATGTAATCAATTTCAAAATTATCATGATAAGCAGATTTTTAAAATTAATTTTATGGAATAATGTTTACAGTTTCTTACTCATTTTAGTATATTGTACTGTGCATGTTTTACTTTGATTAAGTTAGGGTTGCATTTTGTTAGTCAGTATTTTTATTGAATTGTGTTATTTTCTTTTATAAGACACTGTTATTTGGATCTGTATTGTGTAAACTGCCAAGAACTGATGGTTCGGTGGTATATAAAAATAAACTATTAGTATTATTATTATTACCTACTAGCTGCAGCCTGCAGAAAAGATCGCTGGTGCTAGCGATCTATGCAAGCTGTTATAGGCCTTCAGAGCTGTTTCCTCTGCCACGGTCCCGCCCCTCCTCTGACGTCAGAGGCAGGATCGTGGCAGAAGAAACAGCTCCGAAGACCTATAGCAGCTTGCAGAGATTGCTAGCCCCAGCGATCTTCTCTGCAGGCTGCTGCTAGTAGGTAAATGGTGCACGGGAGGCCAGGGGGAACACGAAGGAGTCTTCAGGCAGGTCTTCAGGAGTGGGATGCAGGGCTTCAGGGGGGGGGGGGGGGACAGACCTTCAGGGGAGGAGGCCCTGGTACAGAAGTACATAGAGGGAGGGAAGGGGGTTCAAAGAGATATATGCCAGACTTGGGGAGGAAGAAATAATGGGTCTAAAAACAAAGGAGAGGGAGAGGGATGGTGGACAATGGGATTTAGGGAGGGAAGGAACAGAAAGGGAGAGAAGTTGGACACAAGGGATGGTGTGGATAGGAGGGTAGTTGGGAAAAGAAAGGGAGATATGGTGCGCTCTGGGGTGGTGGGGAAGGAGGGAGAGATGCTGGATGAAAGAGTAGTTGAGAAAAGGTGGATCTATGGATGGAGACAAAAAAAGGAAATATGCCAGACCTCCTGGGGAGGGAAGGGAAACGGAAGGAGAGGACAGAGATGGCAGATGGATGGTTAGAACGCAGAAAGAAGAAAGAAGGAGACCCTGGCAAGTAAGTTATCAGAAGACAACCAGAGCTGGGGACCAACAACATTTGAATAATGACCAGACAACAAAAGGTAGAAAAATAATTTTATTTTCTGTTTTGTGATTACAATATGTCAGATTTGAAATGTGTATCCTGCCAGAGCTGGTGTTAGACCACAAACGTGAGCTAGGATTTAACAGAGAGAGGAAAAGTCTTTTTTGTTTATTTTGTTTACACCACAGCACCAGTGTGGTTATAAGAAGGCAAAGGGGTGAAGAGGCTATAAAATAAACCTACCAGGATGTTTGAAAAAAACACCCAATTGTGCAGGAAAATCGAATTGAAAAATCGATTCAATATGCTGAATCGAATCGAAATTTTTTTTTCCTGAATCTGGCAGTACTACTTGAGACACCTTTGGTCTGTCCCAGTTTGGCAACTCATGTTCTTATGCTGTTTGGTTAAAAAGACCACTCTCGGTCCTAAGTTGCTCCGCCCAAATAAAACTGCTATCTCTGTTGACTCAGCAAGCCCAAGACAACTTTCTACTTAACTATTTTCTTTTTTCACTTTTCAGCTAATCTACAAATTGGGTTGTTTTGCTTGGAGATTTGAAAGGTATGTTTGCTGAATTCAATTCAATTAATCAAAGTCTTAATAGGTTCTTGAACTTTAGAATATTGATTGCATCTAATCAAGTAGCAACCTTTAAAACAGTACACTTAACTTTTTACTAAAAAAAACAACCAAAACACAACCACAATTGATCAGAAGACAGATGAACTGACCTTACAGGCCTAATTTTCTAAGCTCTTTTTGACTCATAGACACGGAATAGTAGAAGAGTATTAGCAAATCAAAAAATCTAGTCTCAAAAAATTGTGTAATTTAGTGGCCAAATAGCCAACTGAGGAGCAGGAAGAAGATCAAGAAAGTAAATATTTCAGGCTAAGCAGAAAAAAAGTACCGGTAGATATCACACTCGCACGTGAACAACAGCTACAGAGACAATACCATTGTGATATATCAAAAACAGACTTTTGGGAGAGTAAGAGCAGAAAAAGTAATTTTGCTTTTATGCCTGTCACTTAAATCTAGCAGACATAAACAGGTCATCTATATTTATGTGCTACTTGTAAGCATAAAATTACAGAATAGCACTTTTGTGAGTGAGTGTACCTAAGCAAAAACCAAAACAAACCGCAGACTGTGTACAGGATGCAGGCAATGTTTATTATACCCAAAAAGAATGCAGTGAATATACAACCTTATTACCAATCTACGGACCCAACACGGTCCGTATTTCGGACAAAACACCTTCCTCAGGGGACCATGGTAAATAAGGTATAAAAATGCCCTCCTGAAGCAAAGTCTCAAAACCAAAGTATACAGATTGAGATCTTTAAGTCTGTCCCCATACGCCTTATGATGAAGACCACATACCCTATGGAATAATTTATCTGGCCAAATAAGTTTATGTGCTGAACATTTGACTTTTAAGAAATTGCTTAAGACAAAGTTATTTCTTGAAGCTTATTTCTGACATGGTTTAATAGCTTTTATTCTGAAATTGCCAAATAATTTTACTGATAATATTGCCATGGACGACATCTGATGTTGAAGTTATATGTATGATGATTCTGAGTTTTTTGTTTCAGTGTATTTGTATTTTATATTTTTATGTGCATTAATTCTGTAAACCACTGAGACTTTTGATGGTATAAAATTTTAAAAAATAAATAAAATACCATTTTAGTAGCCTTCCTCTGGACCGACTCCATTCTTTTTGAAGGTGCAGCCTCCAGAATTGTATACAATATTCTAAATGAGGTCTCACCAAAGTCTTATACAGGGGCATCAATACCTCCTTTTTCCTATTGGCCATACCTCTCCCTATGCAACCTAGCATCCTTCTAGATTTCGCTGTCAACTTTTCAACCTGTTTGGCCACCTTAAGATCATCACATAAATCACGCCCAAGTCTCGCTCTTCTGTCGTGGACATAAGTTCTTCACCCCTAAACTGTACTGTTCCCTCGGGTTTTTGCAACCCAAATGCATGACCTTGTACTTCTTAGCATTAAATTTTAGCTGCCAAATTTCAGACCATTCTTCAAGCTTCACCAGGTCTTTATTCATGTTATTCACACCATCCTGGGTGTCTACTTTATTGCAGATATTGGTATCATCTGCAAAGAGGCAAATCATACCCAACAACTCTTCAGCAATATTTTTTATAAAAATGTTAAAAAGAACAGGCCCATGAACAGAACCTTGAGGCACACCACTGGTAACAGCCCTTTCTTCAGAGCGATCTCCATTGCTCACTACCATCTGTTGCCTTCCACTCAACCAGTTCTTGACCCAGCCCATCACTTTGGGACCCATTCTGAGGGCGCTCAGTTTATTTATTAAACGTCTGTGTGAAAACTGTCAAAGGATTTTCTAAAATCTAAATACACCACATCTAGCGTACATCCTCTATCCAATTCTCTGGTCACCCAGTCAAAGAAACTGATCAGATTTGTCTGACAAGACCTGCAGTGGCGTATCTAGCATATGTGACACCCGGAGCCCATCATTTTTGACCCCCCCCCCCCCCATCTATATGAAGAATATGGTTTTTAGTAACAATCCACATATCGCACAACAAGAGTGTACCTAGGAAAAGTCAGCATCTTAAACACTGCAGTGAGCACTAGAACACCAACATATACAATGTAAAACTAAACAAGCCAGATCCCGCAGTCAATTGATCCTGCAGTCAATGCCAACTGAAAACTATGTCCTTTTCATACACACAGAACAAAGATACACCCTCACCCAATATGGAATAATCACAAACTAAAAATAGAAATACGTAGACAAAAGTTAAACTGAACCAAGAAACCAGACTCTGCATACAATGCAACACCACAACACAACAAAAACAGTGACACATGTCCCCCAATACTGTGCAAAATATAAAGACAGTAGATGTAATTTTGAAAAAACTGATGCATAACAATCACCACTTTACAAATTAACAAATAAAAATAAAACAAATAATGAGAAATAAGACAATACTATTTTATTGGACTAATCCATTTTTCAATTAGATTTCAGAAGCCAAATCTTTCTTCAGAACAGTACTGTTATGGTATCCTATCCTGACCTGGGAAAGGGGTTTAGTCCAAAAAATTGCCTTATTTCCATTTCCTATTTATAAACTTTTATCAATACAGTTACAATTCTAGTTGATTCTAAGTAAAGCAACAAAATCTTTCTACCTTTTGTCGTTTCTGTTTTAATCATTTTCTTTGCTCTCTTCTTTCTATACAGCATTTGTCCTCTCTCCCTTCCATGCAACATCTGCCCTCTCTTTACCCCTTCCACCCAGCTTCTACACTCTCTCTCTACCCCTTCCATCTACTGCCCACAGTCTCTCTGCCTCTTCCATCTACTGTCCACCCTCTCTTTCTCTCTCTCTCTCTCTTCCATATGGCATCTTCCCTCTTTCAATGTCCCTTCAATAAACTGTATATCCTGTGTCCCTTCTCTCCTTTACACATGATTCATTTCAGCTTCACCCCTCTCCATTTTTCTGTCTCCACCCCCTACCTTATGCTTAGGCAGCTCTCTCTTTCTCTTTTCCTTTCCTTCCTTCCCACTCCACACCATGGTCTGGTATCTCTATCTCCTTCCCTTCCCTCGCCCCCCATGCCATGGCATCTCTTCCTCCCCCTCCATGGTCTGGTATCTCCTTTCCTTTTTTCCTTTCCCTCCCTCCCATAGACTTGGCATTTCTGGTTCCTCTCCCTTATTTTTCTTCTCCCTCCTTCCCTCTCTCTCCCCAATTGGATGCTGCAGCAGCAGCATTTCTCTCCCCCCTTCCCTGTGCAACAGCAGTTCTCCCCCTTCCCTGTTCAGCAGCAGCATTTCTCTCCCGCTTGCCTGTGCAGCATTTCTACCCCCTTCCCTGTACAGCAGCAGCATTTCTCCCCCCTTGCTTGTGTAGCATTTCTCCCCCTGCCCTGTGCAGCAGCAGCATGTCTCCCCCCCTTGCCTGCACAGTATTTCTCCACCCCCTTCTCTGTGCAGCAGCAGCATGTCTCCCCCCCCTTTCCTGTGCAGCATTTCTACCCTCCCCCCTTCCCTGTGCAGCAACAATATTTCCCTGCCCAGCATTTTTGGCCGGTTCCCCTGCTCAAAGTCGTGGACGTCTATACCTCACGTGATTCACGGCTGCGTCGGAAGCCTTCCCTCTGGCATCATGACGTCAGAGGGAATGCTTCCAATGCAGCTGCGGATCGCGTGAGGAGCCAACGCCGGTGGCTTCAAGTGGGGGAGCCGGCCAGAAGCTGAAGAGCCACTGGAGTGAGCACCCACGGACAACCCTGTTTACTGCCGCTGCTGCTGGTTAAGGAAAGCAGCAGTGGCAGAATAGGGAGGGTGGCCGGCTGTACACCCCCTTCAGGTGTGCACCTGGGGAGGCCTGCCCCCCCGCCCCGCCCACCCGCCTCTCCCCTTGGTACGCCACTGCCTACCTGAGAGGTATAATGGAGTTGGCAAGTGTTTCGGGGAGGGGAGGGTAGTAGCAGTCACATTTGGGCCAAGGGCAAAGGGTTTAGGTGGGAAGATAGGGAGAGATGTTGGATGCAGGGCAGAGGGAAAGGTTTAAAAAAGACCTATACTTAATGGCAGGGGAGATTTTGAGCTAGGGTGGTGGAAGCGGTGATGATGGTGGGGGAGTTAGGAGGGCCCAACCATGTTAACTCAGGGCCCACCAATAAAAGCAAGTCTGGTTATGCCACTGTACACTTCTGCTCTGAAATTTGTCCCAGGGAAACTATGTACTTTGATTAGCACCAACTCTTTAGTACATATGTTTTTCAGACTCAATTTACACACATACATTTGAATTTTTAAAAAATATGATACATGTGAAACCCCCCCATCCTATTCACTCTCCTGGCAAGCTTTCACACAATCTAGATAAAGTTATACACATACAGGCTATATACCTGTACTTGTCAGGTCAATTTAAAAAAAGCCCATTTCTACATGAAAAGCCTTGTTCTACCCACAGAAATGGTTTGACGTTTTTCCTCTATATTTAAAATCCTATGTGCATCATCATGGAAACTGAACATCCAGTAAAAATAACTCTAAATCCCAAACATTCAATTATGCTCCCATCATCCAAGGAAATTCTGTCAAAGTCTTTTCAGAATACTGAGCCCTCAAGGCAACAGAACTGCCTGTGGAGCTCATATATCCATAACCTGACAGATGATGTGGTTCTTCCTTGTATTGGTCTACTTTTTAGATCTTTCTTTTGTGTTTGAAATCTTATATTTTTTCTAAATTTCATCTAGTAAAGCTTAATGCAAAGGTTAATCAGAATTTATATATGCTCTCAAACAGTGGTATAGTTAGGATTGAAGAAGCCCCAGGTAGAAAACTTAAAACAGGCTCCTATCACACATTCTCTTCCTAGACTGTGAGGACCATGGGATCCTTTTCAGAGCTCTAGTCAGGGAGCAGAGGAAGGGGGTTTGTGCAGAATTTTAGGGATATACAGATAGAAATCTGGAATAGGAGTGTGGGAGGGGAGGGAGGAACTGGAGTTTTGATATGTTCTGCATGGAGTTACATGTGAGGTACGCAGGATACCCAAGACGATAGGGAAGAATGGATATGTCTCCTGTAGATGAGATGTCTAAGGTGCTTGTGTATGTCAGGGGCACAGTGGGGCTGTGATGCATGGGAGTGTGGGAAGGAATGATATCTCTGATGCAAATGTGCAGGGAGGGCATCAGGGAGGAAGGGAAAGTGTGGATCTAGAATGAATATGCAGGGATAGTAGGAGCGAAATGTAGGGAAGCTTGGGGTACATCTGTTGAAAAGAATGGAGATGCCAAGGAAGGAGCTTAGAGAGCTGGGTCTGCAAAGGGTGGTACTATTTTTTTAAAAAGAGTTTAGAGAACACTACCTGCCTTTCTCCCTTCCATTAGAGCAAACTGTGTGCCGCTGCACATTAGTGTGCCCCAGAGGATTTCAGGTGTGCCACGAGATGCATCCCCCCCCCCGACCGGCGGTAATAAGAAGCTCAGGGCCGCAGATGTCAATGTGACAATGGCACACATGTGCCTGATGTCATTGCATCAATGTCCGCACATTTCAGGGTGTGTTTCAGCCGTGGCCGCGAGATTAGTGTGCCACAACTTAAAAAGTTTGCGACACACTGCCTTAGAGCAAATTTTATTGTAATCTAACCTTATTGTTTTTGTATTGTTTTACCTCCCCAATTTATATTCATTGTAAACCGCTTCAATTTTAACTTTGGGATTTATGTTTGCAGTATATTAAATACATTGAACTTAACAGATTTTCAGAGTGAATGCAGAGAGGAGATGTATGTGATAGTAGTAAAGATTGCAACATAAACAATATCAGCAACTCATTTCTTAGTATTGCAACGGAAAGTGAAAAGAAACAAAAATCTATAAGAAAAATGAGATTACCATTGAAAAATAGCTGGAAAGCGATGACCACAAATGCTCGCAGTCTAAGCAACAAAGTTCATGATCTGCAAGCCCTGATGTTAGAGGCAGATCTAGATATTGTTGCTATCACAGAGACATGGTTCAGTGAATCACATGGATGGGATGCAAACATACCGGGATATAATCTTTTTAGGAAGGATAGAGATGGTCATAAAGGTGGAGGAGTAGCTCTCTATGTAAAGATCAATATCCAAGCGACCGAAATGCAAGGGACCTGGGGAGAGGAAGAAGCGATATGGATTGCTCTGAAAAGAGAAGATGGAACTTCTATCTATGTGGGTATAGTCTATAGACCTCCGACTCAATCGCAGCAAATTGATAAGGATCTGATTGTGGATATCCAAAAGTTTGGAAGGAAAGAGGAGGTTCTGCTGTTGGGAGATT
The DNA here is from genome assembly GCF_902459505.1 of Geotrypetes seraphini. NCBI lineage: Eukaryota > Metazoa > Chordata > Amphibia > Gymnophiona > Dermophiidae > Geotrypetes > Geotrypetes seraphini. The sequence goes on along the minus strand of NC_047084.1, from coordinate 45,445,584 downwards.
TCAACCTGCCGGATGCGGACTGGAATGTTCCGTCTGCGGAATCGGAAAGAAGTAGGGAGATTGTGGATGCCTTTCAAGAGGCTCTGCTCAGACAAATGGTGACGGAACCCACAAGGGAAAAAGCGATATTGGATCTGGTCCTCACAAATGGAGAGAGTATCTCTAATGTTCGAGTGGGTGCTCACCTGGAAAGTAGCGATCATCAAAAGGTTTGGTTTGATATAACGGCTAAAGTGGAGAGCGGCCGCACAATACTTAAAGTCCTAGATTTCAAACATACAGACTTTAATGCAATGGGAGAGTACCTGAAGAAAGAGCTGTTAGGATGGGAGGACATAAGAGAAGTGGAAAGACAGTGGTCTAAGCTGAAAGGAGTGATAAAAATGGCTACGGACCTTTATGTGAAGAAAATAAATAAAATCAAGAGAAAAAGGAAGCCGATATGGTTCTCCAAACTAGTGGCGGAGAAAATAAAGGCGAAAGAGTTGGCGTTCATGAAATATAAAAAAACCCAAGAAGAGTGAAAAAAGGACTACAAGGTGAAACTGAAAGAAGCCAAGAGAGAGATACATCTGACGAAAGCACAGATGGAAGAACAAATGGCTAAAAATGTAAAAAAGGGAGACAAAATTTTTTTCTGATATATTAGTAAAAGGAGGAAGATGAAAAATGGAATTGCTGAACTAAAAGATGCTGGGAACCGATATGTGGAGAGTGATGAGGAAAAAGCAAATGTGCTAAACAAATACTTCTGTTCTGTGTTCACAGAAGAAAATCCTGGAGAAGGACCGAGATTGTCTGGCAAAGTTACATGAGAAAATGGAGTGGATTCTGCGCCGTTCACGGAGGAGAGTGTTTATAAGCAACTTGAAAAACTGAAGGTGGACAAAGCAATGGGACCAGATGGGATCCATCCCAGGATACTATGGGAGCTCAGAGAGATTCTGGCGAGTCCTATTAAAAACTTGTTCAACAAATCTCTGGAGACGGGAGTGATTCCTGGGGATTGGAGGAGAGCAGATGTGGCCCCTATTAACAAAAGTGGTCACAGGGATGAAGCAGGAAACTACAGGCCGGTGAGCCTCACTTCAGTTGTTGGAAAAATAATGGAAGTGTTGCTGAAAGAAAGGATAGTGTACTTCCTTGAATCTAATGGGTTACAGGATCTGAGGCAACATGGCTTTACAAAAGGTAAATTGTGCCAAATGAGCCTGATTGAATTTTTAGATTGGGTGACCAGAGAGCTGGATCAAGGACATATGTTAGATGTAATTTACTTAGATTTCAGCAAAGCCTTTGATACAGTTCCTCATAGGAGACTGTTGAACAAACTTGAAGGGCTGAAGTTAGGACCCAAAGTGGTGAACTGGGTTAGAAACTAGCTGTCGGACAGACGCCAGAGGGTGGTAGTTAATGGATGTCGCTCGGAGGAAGGAAAGATGAGTAGTGGAGTCCCTCAGGGTTCGGTGCTGGGGCCAATCCTGTTCAATATGTTTGTGAGTGACATTGCTGAAGGGTTAGAAGGAAAAGTGTGCCTTTTTGCAGATGATACCAAGATTTGTAACAGTGTAGACACCAAAGAGGGAGTGGAAAATATGAAAAAGGATCTGCAAAAGTTAGAGGAATGGTCTAATGCCTGGCAACTAAAATTCAATGCAAAGAAATGCAGAGTAATGTATTTGGGGATTAATAATCCGAAGGAACCGTATATGCTGGGAGGAGAGAAGCTGATATGCACGGACGGGGAGAGGGACCTTGGGGTAATAGTGTCCGAAGATCTAAAGGTGAAAAAACAGTGTGACAAGGCAGTGGCTGCTGCCAGAAGGATGCTGGGTTGTATAAAGAGTGGCGTAGCCAGTAGAAGGAAGAAGGTGTTGATGCCCCTGTACAAGTCATTGGTAAGGCCCCACTTGGAGTATTGTGTTCAGTTTGGAGACCATATCTGGCAAAGGACATAAGAAGACTTGAAGTGGTCCAGAGGAGGGCGATGAAAATGATTGGAGACTGGAAGCCCTGAATATGTATACCCTAGAGGAAAGGAGAGACAGGAGAGATACGATTCAGACGTTCAAATACTTGAAGGGTATTAACGTCGAACACAATCTTTTCCAGAGAAAGGAAAATGGTAAAACTAGAGGACATAATTTGAGGTTGAGGGGTGGTAGATTCAAAGGCAATGTTAGGAAGTTCTACTTTATGGAGAGGGTGGTGGATACCTGGAATGCGCTCCCGAGAGAGGTGGTGGAGAGTAAAACTGTGACTGAGTTTAAAGAAGCGTGGGATGAACACAGAGGATCTAGAATCAGAAAATAATATTAAATATTGAACTAAGGCCAGTACTGGGCAGACTTGCACGGTCTGTGTCTGTGTATGGCCGTTTGGTGGGGGATGGGCTAGGGAGGACTTCAGTGGCTGGGAGGGTGTAGATGGGCTGGAGTAGGTTTTAACGTAGATTTTGGCAGTTGGAACCCAAGCACAGTACCGGGTAGAGCTTTGGATTCTTGCCCAGAAATAGCTAAGAAAAAAAATTAAAAAATTTAAATTGAATCAGGTTGGGCAGACTGGATGGACCATTCGGGTCTTTATCTGCTGTCATCTACTATGTTACTATGTCACACTGAACTTACTTCTAGAAGTGCAGCTGCTGCACCACCTTCCAGGGCAAGTCTTTACTGTGTGCCCCCTGTTCTCTATTCGGCAGGCAGCTGATAAAGCTCTTAAATGTTTTATCCAGATTGCCACATGGTTTGAAATTTTGTGGTATGAGCTGTGACATCATGGGCTCAGACCCTAGCAGCAGCTTGAAATGAAATGCTTTAGCTTTTTACGAGCTACCTGGCCTCAAGGGAGAAGCAGAGTGGATTATCTCAATGGTTAGTGCAGTGGACTTTGGTCCTGGCAAATTGTGTTTCAATTCCCATTGTAGCTCCCCGTGATCTTGGGACAAGTTGCCCAACCCCCCCATTGCCCGAGAGTCCACTAGAGACAGGTACCTGCTTACAATGTACACAGCACTATATATATCTAGAAGCACTCTAAAAATGATAAGTAGTAGTAGCAGTAGTGCTGAAGGCTGGATATGGAGGTGGCACAGCAGGAAGACTGCTAGAGGTTAAGTGCAATGTATGTTGCCCTAACCTCTCTGCTCTGCCACAACTGGCCACCCAGCTTTTTGCCAGGCTTGCTCAATGGTAACTAGGCTTCTACTCAAAGTAATATTTTGTAAACATGCCAAAAAAAGATTTTGTGTCACATATTGAGTAGTAATACATACCACATTAGACAAAAAAAAGGTGCAGTTTTCAAAGAGAGAAAAGCCAGTTCTATATGCTGTGCAAGTATTCCAAGTTGGAAATATAACATATGTCTATAGCCAGCCCATGATCTATCCATATATTTATAGTACACCCTCTTGCTTTATTGCTTGCTTTCTCTGTCTTCCCTTAAGAGTCTATTGTTTATTTTTATCTTTCTTGGTTACGCCAATTCTGTTCTGTGTATCTTGTCTTTCCATTCTTTTCCGAAGCCTAGAAGTGTAACCATTAGCCTTTTCTATCAGACTTTCTTCCCACCTTTACCTAACTACCCAAACCATGCAGCAGCCTTTCCAGAAGACTGATGTACTCCAGACTAGACATGTCATCAATTGATGAACACATGTACACATGAATTCCCTTGGATTTGCTCTAGTTGGGAAGAAATACTCTTATTGGAGGTGAAAGAGGAAGGATAATAAATCAAATATATTTTCAAGGTAAAATACATTTATTCTTCTATCATTATTTCACAGCTTAAATGACCCTTTAGCATCTTCATTTTTTCTTGTCATCTTTTATTCTGACATATTTTTCTTTCCATCCTCATCTCTTATTTCTCCAGCTCTTCTCTCCATATCTGAATCATATTTACTATCTCTAAATCCTATACATTTTTCATTCTGCTCTGTCCCAATATTCATGGAAGTTGTTTATTCTCAACCTAAGAATAGTCTTACTGGGTCAGACCAATGGTTCATCTAGTCTTGTATCCTATTTCTCACAGAGGCCAATCTAGGGCACAAATACCTGGCTGAAACACAAATAGTAGCAACATTCCACGTTACTAATCCCAGAGCAAGCAGTGGCTACTCCCATGTCTGTATCAATAGCAGACTATTCATTTTTCTTCCAGGAACTCCATCAACCCTTTTTTTAAACCCAGATAGGCTAACTGCTGTTACCACTTCCTCTGGCAATGTGTTCCAGAGAGTACCGTATTTTCGCGGATATAATGCGCGCGTTATACGCGTTTTTACGTACCGCGCATACCCCTCGCGCGTTATATGCGTGAGCGCGGTATACAAACGTTTTTAAACATAGTTCCCACCCCCGCCCGACTCACCCCCCCAGCAGGACCGCTCGCACCCCCACCCCGAACGACCGCTCGCACGCGCTCCCACCCGCACCCGCATCCACGATCGGAGCAAGAGGGAGCCCAAGCCCTCTTGCCCGGCCGACTCCCCGACGTCCGATACATCCCCCCCCCCGGCAGGACCACTCGCACCCCCACCCCGAAGGACCGCCGACTTCCCGACAATATCGGGCCAGAAGGGAGCCCAAACCCTCCTGGCCACGGCGACCCCCTAACCCCACCCCGCACTACATTACGGGCAGGAGGGATCCCAGGCCCTCCTGCCCTCGACGCAAACCCCCCTCCCCCCCCCCAACGACCGCCCCCCCCAAGAACCTCCGACCGCCCCCCCAGCCGACCCGCGACCCCCCTGGCCGACCCCCACGACCCCCCCACCCCCCTTCCCCGTACCTTTGGTAGTTGGCCGGACAGACGGGAGCCAAACCCGCCTGTCCGGCAGGCAGCCAACGAAGGAATGAGGCCGGATTGGCCCATCCGTCCTAAAGCTCCGCCTACTGGTGGGGCCTAAGGCGCGTGGGCCAATCAGAATAAGCCTTGGAGCCTTAGGTCCCACCTGGGGGCGCGGCCTGAGGCACATGGGCCCAACCCGACCATGTGCCTCAGGCCGCGCCCCCAGGTGGGCCCTAAGGCTCCAGGGCCTATTCTGATTGGCCCACGCGCCTTAGGCCCCACCAGTAGGCGGAGCTTTAGGACGGATGGGCCAATCCGGCCTCATTCCTTCGTTGGCTGCCTGCCGGTCAGGCGGGTTTGGCTCCCGTCTGTCCGGCCAACTACCAAAGGTACGGGGAAGGGGGGTGGGGGGGTCGTGGGGGTCGGCCAGGGGGGGCGCGGGTCGGCTGGGGGGGCGGGCGGAGGGTCTTGGGGGGGGCGGTCGTTGGGGGGGGGGGGGGGGTTTGCGTCGAGGGCAGGAGGGCCTGGGATCCCTCCTGCCTGTAATGTAGTGCGGGGTGGGGTTAGGGGGTCGCCGTGGCCAGGAGGGTTTGGGCTCCCTTCTGGCCCAACTACACAAAGGTACGGGGAAGGCGGGTGGGGGTGTCGTGGGGGTCGGCCAGGGGGGTCGCGGGTCGGCTGGGGGACGGGCGGAGGTTCTTGGGGGGGGGGCGGTCGTTGGGGGGAGGGGGTTTGCGTCGAGGGCAGGAGGGCCTGGGATCCCTCCTGCCCGTAATGTAGTGCGGGGTGGGGTTAGGGGGTCGCCGTGGCCAGGAGGGTTTGGGCTCCCTCCTGGCCCGATATTGTTGGGGAGTCGGCGGTCCTTCGGGGTGGGGGTTCGAGTGGTCCTGCCGGGGGGGGATGTATCGGACGTTGGGGGGGGCATCAGGCTTTCAGGATGGGGACAGACCTTCAAGGGGGGACAGGACTTCAAGGGGGGACAGTGCACGGAAAGTCAGGGGGGGTGAACGGAGAGTCGGGACAGCGCACGGAAAGTCAGGGCAGTGCACGGAAGTCAGGGGGGGGTGAACGGAGAGTCGGGACAGCGCACGGAAAGTCAGGACAGTGCACGGAAGTCAGGGGGGGTGAACGGAGAGTCGGGACAGCGCACGGAAAGTCAGGGCGGGCGAAAGGAGCGTCGGGCATCATGCGCGGTATACCCGTGAGCACGGTATACAAAAGTTTTTGTACATATCATCGTGATTTCTGCGCGCTATACCCGTGTGCGCGTTTTACACGGGTGCGCGTTATATCCGCGAAAATACGGTAACTATTCTTCGAGTGAAAATATATTTTCCTTTTGGTTTTAAAAGTATTTCTATGAAACTTCCATTGAGTGCCCCCTAGTCTTTGTAATTTTTGATGGAGTAAAAAATTGATTCACTTGTACCTGTTCTATAACACTCAGGATTTTGTAGACCTCAGTCAAAGGATCTTTTCCAGATAAGCCCCGCCAAAAAGTTAACCCCCGCCACAGTTTAACACCATGCTAAGTGAATACTTGGGGAAAGTGATATACAAGGAGGGACGGAGCCCCCCTTTGAAAACCCCCCCCCCCCCGAGTCATTATTCAGATCATGTGAATAATTTCCTCGGAGGGCTTCAATAGTTTAATAATTTATAAGGTGGCGGGGCTTAAGTTTTCGCCCGTGCACTTTTTGCATTAGTGGCGGGGCTTATCTGGAAAAGACCCCAGTCAAATTCCCCACAGCTGTCTCTATTTCAAGCTGAAGAAGCTCTAACCTCTTTAGCCTTTCCTCATATAGGGGAAGTTTTATCCCCTTTATCATTTGGTTGTTCTTCTTTGAACCTACTATATCTTTTTTGAAATATGATGACCAGAATTGAACACAATATCCAAGTTGAGGTCATAGCATAGAGTGATACAGAGGCATTATAATATTCTTGGTCTTATTTATCACCTTTTTCTTAATTCCTAGAATCTTGTTTATTTTGTATACATTCATTGCTTGTGCCTTTAAGCTTTGAGATTGTGATCTTGAACTACAAAATTGTGCATTTGTTCTCTCTACAATAAGGCTGCTTCAGAGCGCAGGTGGATTATGGGACACTTCCTATTAGTTTCTTGCATTCTATGCATGCTGGGCAGCAGACCCTCTTGTTCTTCTCTTCTCTCTGTTCTGGAGTACAGCAGCCAGTAATCTATGATTTAGCCAAATGCACGCTTATAGAAAGCAATGTACCACACCAATTTTTCAACCCCTTCTTTAGTATTCTTATTGCAACCACAGTTGCTCTCCCAATTTCTTGGGCTCTCCCAGTTTCCTGGTTGAGAGAGGGCTATTGGGGGGTGGAGCCTGACTGCCGCGAGAATTGGACGAATGGAGTGACTGCTCCTCTACACCTACACCTACATAAAGATCTAACGGCTATTCGGGTGTTGTTTTTTACCTCAATATAGCTTGCAGCTCCCCATTACGCTAGCTATGACTCCTCCAAAACCAGCTAAAGGGGACTCTGCTTCGCCCGTGCCACTCAGCGGTAAGAGATCTAAGCCGGACCCGTGTTCGCCCGACAAGATGGCACCGAAGCCTGACGACACTCAGTTCGACCTCCTCCTTAAGAAAATGTGCTCCGTATGACATATAGTTCAGGAGCAGGTTGAAGAAATTAAGCTCCTGCGGGGCGAGATTGAAGCGCTCAACTCTCAGATGCGCACCACCACCTCGATGCTTTGGAAGAAAAAGCCACCATTATGCAAGCGACACAGGCGCTGGTCACTAAACATGATAAGTTGCTTATTTCCCTTCAACGGGACCTTGAAGACCTATCTAACCGCAGCAGAAGATCCAACATAAGAATTATTGGGCTGCCTGAATCGTCAGAAGGCTCGAATATGGTCTCCTTTCTGTCTGCTTTCTTGCCTGCAACTCTGGGCCTTACCTTCTCGCCTCCTCTGGAGATAGAACGTGCTCACCGTGTGCCCTCCCATCTCTCTCCAGAAGCCTCTTCGCCTCGACCCATAGTGGCTAAACTACTCAGATTCCAGTATGCGCTCCAGATCCTTACAACTGCAAAATCTCGACTGCAACTGCTTCATCAGGGCAAGAAATTTTTCATTGTTCCAGATCTGGCCAAATCCACTGCGCTGAAGAGGAAGGCATTTTTGTCTCACCGGCAGGAGCTTAAAGATATAGGGGCTAAATATGGTCTCATGTACCCGGCACGAATGAAAGTAACCTACAACAACCGTACCACTTCATACAAGGATCCAGATAAGCTAGCTGCGTTTCTGGAATCTTTGAAAATGCGTTGATGTGTTGCTGTTTGCTAGGCTTTACCTTTATGCTGTTTATATACATGCCTGAATAGCCTGGTTTTTTTCTTATTTTGCCTGTTCACTTATAGGTGTGGAGATGTGTTAGTTGTTCCTACATGTGTTTCCTCTTCGTGCTCACAGGAGCACCCTTTAATTGTGTATTCGTGTGCACGAATGTATGGTCGGCTTTGGCTATGCTTTGTGCTGTTCTCTCTAGTTTCTATTCTTTCTCCCTCTCATCTTTTCTATCCTTCTTTTCTGACAGGAGTGTCCTTATCTCTGATTTGACCTGTGCTTCACTCATATGGTGCAGTAAGAGTGATCATCGCCTTTCTGTAATGTATAACCTTTCATATGGCTGACTTACATATTTTTCTTTCAATGTGAATGGTTTGAACCATCCTATCAAACAAAAAAAATAGCTAACTATATAACTGCCAAACACCCGGATGTGGTTTACCTACAAGAAACTCACCTTCTTCCTGCTGCAGCTCGAAAATTCCAGCTGAAGGGCTATTCCACTCATTTAAACTCTCCTGCCACCCAACGTAAGAAAAATGGTGTATCCATTTTTTTTAATGATAAATTATCACCTTTAATTCACTCCCACAAAACAGATACTGAAGGTAGATGGTGTTTGGTGCATGCTGCGTTGCATTCAGTAGACTTCGTACTCCTCAATATCTATGCCCCTGTTCTAGACCACCCAGAATTTTTTAGAGATCTTCAACTTTCTCTATTAGAGTATGGGTCTTGTTCACTAGTCCTGGGGGGGGGCGGTGAATTTCAATCAACTTCAAGATATTTACATTGATAGATCGTCGACTTGCAAACCTTCCAAATCCAAGTCCTTCTCAGCTTTGCATGCTCTTAAAGATGCTTTCTCCCTTGTTGATCCCTGGAGACTGCTACACCCAAAGGGCAGGGAGTATTCTCATTTTTCCCCACCACATAACACCTGCTCCAGAATCGACTTTTTCCTTTTGTCCTCTTTCCTTTTTATAGGTCTGTATTTTAAAGTTTCTTTTTGCTACTAAATTGTTTTAATGTTCTTATATAATTTGCTCCGACTTGGTTTTGATAAAAGCAGAATATCGGATTTGAATGAAGTGAAGGGTGACAAGGAAGCAGAAAAGGACTCTTACCATATTTGCCACATTTCTACATGTATCATACTTTCTTCTGTCCCTTTGGCAGCTGCACTTTTAGCACGTAGGGAAACCAGTGTCTATAGAAAAGAGGGTGGTCAGGAGTTTCCTTCCTAATAACCCTTTTTCTTACTCTTACCATGACAGCCAACAGTAAAGGTTCTGCTGTTATTTTCCTAAGAGTTTAGTAGTGCCATGAATATTGCCCTGAACCTGTTAAACTATTCACTTACAAGAGGGTGTGGTGTAGTTGTTAGAGCTATAGCCTTAGCAGCCACAGATTGTGGGTTCCAAACCTCACAATTCTCAATGTGACCCTGGGCAAGTCACTTAGGGGGAAAGATTCTCAAAACCCACCATACCTTTAACAAATGTTTCTAAACTAGTTTCAGCCGGTTTACCGTGGAAGTATTCTATTGGCCAATTCTCAAAAGGGCTCAACATGGTCTTTTCTGAGCTTTCTGGCAGACTCCAACTCTGCCATGCAAATGTATCACAATGAGGTCATTAATATTTAAATGAGCACTCCGGGCGATTCTCTGTTTTTGTCGGGTGATTCCCTAACCTCGCTATCCTACATTTGCGGGCAAAACTTTCCACCAGGTCTGAGCTGTCATAGCCTTACTTTATGGTCAGTGCTCAAGTGCTGATTGGCTCAGGCATTGCCAGGAATGTAAGGCTTTTGACAGCTCAGACCTGCCAGAAAATTTTGCCCCATCTACCCAATAAGCCCGGCAGGAGGGATGCCCACTCTCCTGCTGCCGGTGATGACCACCCCCCATACCTCTCAGTCCAATACTGGACGGAGGAATGCCTACTCCCTCCAGTCGGCAGGCCTGCTACTTCAAAATGGTGGGCTTTCCCTTCCCCGGTACATTCTGGGATGTACCAGTGAGGGGCCTAAAGTTCTGACTATCCCAGATACCTAAGACCCCTCCCATAAGAGAGGCCTTAAGCGCCTGGGCCAGTCAGAGCCTTAGGCCTCTCCCCAGCACATCTCAGGATGCATCGGGGACAGGAAGGCCTGTCATTTTGAAGTGGCGAGCCTGCCAGTCAGAGAAGTAGGCATCCCTCCATCCGGCATTGGACTGAGAGGTATGGGGTGTCGGGGAGGGCATCATCGGTGGCAGTAAGAAGTGGGCATCCTTCCTGCTGGGGGGGTCCATTGGGGGGGAATCACTGGCAGCAGAAGTGAGAGGGCATCCCTCCTGCTAGTGGTGTTTTGGGGGATGGGGACCCAGCAACAGGCAGGAGTGGGCATCCCTCCTGCCATCCTTTAATTTGGGGGTCTTTTTTTTAATGTGTGGGTGTATTCTATTAATGTGCCGATCGCTATCACCAGCGACTCATCACATGAAAATATAGCGACCCTTTGTGACTCTCTGCAAATCTCATTTGCATGAGCGGGTTTTTGAGAATGACTCATCTTTTGCAAAATGTTATATATACGCCTGTGACAGTGGCTCATCAGATTTTACCACAAAGTTTTTAGAATCCTTTCCTCAATCATCCACTGCCCCAGGTACATTAGATATATTGGGGGTCCACCGAGACACAGAGGGAAAATACTTGAAGTACCTATATGTAAACCACTTTAAGTGTAGTTGTATAACTACAAAAAGATGGAATATGAGTCCCAATCCCTTTCACCATAAGTATTATAGGATAACTCTTCCATTTTTCATGCATAGCTAATTAATATATTGTAATATATGCTCTGTCATGCTGAAAGGGATTAAATCACAACATATTTTGAAGAGAAAAGCCTGGATTGAAAGGGTCTTCTCTCAGTAGTTTGTTTTTAATTTATTTGATGAAAATAACAAATGTTGGCAGAAAAGATTAATAAGAAATAGAAGTGATTGACATTCTTTCATGGATTTCTTTTGATTTCCAAAGTGGCTAATGCAGTAGTACAGAGGAGCACTTTACTGGTGAATCAGAGATGTTTTGAGGCTGTCAAATCATCAATCTTCAAGCAACAGCAGCTAAGATATAGCACTCAAGTTTCACCTCATCTGCCCTTCAGAGCAGAAGCGTACTATGTACAAATGCATTGTAGTACTTTCCTCCATAAAATGAACATTAAAGCATTTCAGTAAAAAGCAAGGTTTACTTTTGGCCTCTAAAACTGGTAGATACTGATCATCATTCTATATTTTCTATTTTATATAAATCACTATAGTTGCCATGTTGGTCTATTTGAATAAGTATAAATAAAGGATAATAAACTGCAGGTGAAATATGTGCAATGGAATATATACTGTGGGGCTCATAATAAAAAAAACCAACCATCTAAAAAGTAGTCTAAATGGGTACTTGGATGATCAAAAAGCCTGATCGTCCAAGTACCCATAATCAAAGCTGGTTTTAGACGTATCTAAAACCAGCTTAGGCCTTTCACCGCACTATGCATCCTACCACTCTTCCCCACCGCTTGAGTGGCATCTTCCCTCCCTCACCCCCCCCCCCCGCATACCTCTTGAAATGTTTGCCAGTGCAAGCATCATCTTCCACCTGCTGTTCGCGCAGGACCAGGAAGTGACATCATAAGAGAGCAGAGGTCAGCGCAAACAGCAAGTGTAAGATGCTGTTTGCGATGGTGAACATTTAAAGAGGTAGAGGCAGAGAGGTACCAGCACCCCCTGCAAAGGTGGCACCCAGGGCAGTCTGACCCTTTACTACACACACCACTGTTTGCCTGATGTATTCCATGCCTCAAGAAGGACTGACCCCCACAGATAACATCACATCCTGCAGGGCTACTCAGTTCCAGTCCCCAAGGTCCATAGGCAGGTCAGGTTTTCAGGATATCCACAATTTATATGCATGAGAGAGATTTGCGTACCAAGGAGGAAGTGTGTGCAAATCTCTCTCATGCATATTCTTTGTGACTACACTTCTCCCTCGACATTCGTGAGGGATATGGGCAGAGCCGGACCGCGAATGCCGAAAACCCGCGATTATCCGGCTCTGACCCACCCCCACCTCCCTGCTGCTTTCCCTGCCTTACCTGGTGGTCTAGAGGGTTTTCAGGGCAGGAGCAATCTCGAGAGACTACGGGAACTCCCAGCAGCCATTTCCTGATGGCGATCTGCACGGGGCAGGAGTGTAGGAAGATCGCTCCTGCCCCGAAAACCCTCTAGACCACCAGGTAAGGCCGGGAAGGCGGCAGGGAGGAATAAAGACTGTTTTTAAAATTTTTCCCCTCCCCAGAAAAAAATTGCGATTATATGAAACTGCGAGTGCAGGAACCGCGAATGGGGAGGGGGAAGTGTATCTTGAAAATCTGGTCTGCCTGTGGACCTTGAGGGTTGAAATTGAGCAGACTTGACCTATTCAGTGTTATTTAGCCACCCAAGGCCAACTCTGGTTTTCAGAATATTATCTACAAGTGTCACTCATCTCTCTCAAACAGCTGTCTTTCATGCTCCCTTTTCTGGCCATTAATTGGATCAGGGGTTCTCAATCCAGACTCAGGTATACACCAAGCCAGTCAGGTTTTCAGGAAATTCATAATGACTCCATTGTATGCAAATCTCTCTCATGAATATATTCATTATGGATATCCTGAAAACCTGACTGGCCTGGATAAGCCGAGAACCCCTGAACTGGATGAACTAAGCCCAAACCCAATACTACGACATAAGCCCCACTGGGTAAGTAATTTGATCTAGATCACAAAAGTGTGTGGTTTTTTTTTAGGGGGGGTGGAGGTTTAGAGACAGCTTACATAGAGTTTAGTAGCTCTGAATAATAAACCATTGGTTCTTAAACCTGTCCTGGGGTCCCCCAGCCAGGCAGGTTTTCAAGATATCCCTAAAGAATATATATGTGGCAGATTTGCATATAATAGAGATGACAGGCATGCAAATCTACCTCATGCATATTCATTAGGAATATTTTGAAAACCTGACTAGCTGGGGGATCCCCGGAACAAGTTTAAGAACCACTGCAATAGAACACATGCTCTCCAAATAACAAATTAGTTTAACTTAAAAAGGCAAAAATTAAACAGTTGTTTCATTTATTTTGATTTGATAAAATTGACAATTTTTGCTGACACTAGGGTGCATGGTTGATACTCATTCTCTCAAACAGTGGTGTAGCAGCTCATCTTTTCTGCCTTATTTTTCCCTTGTCACTTTTTAATTGGCAGTTTATATAAACCTTGCATGGCATCATAAACTCCTTTTCAGCAAATCTCCTATCTTACAAACAGTCAGCCAAATTACTTTAGCCTCTTGAAATGAATGTAGAATGACTACAGTATAGGGAAATCAGTTATCAAATTCATATTATATTTAGGCACAAATCAATTGTGCTATGAACGTAAGCCCAAGATCTGATGTGTATTTTTAGAATGCAAATTGCTGTGCATGTATCTCTTTACTCAGCACAAAATCTGCAAATAAGCAACATGTGTCTGGAGTGGGCATGCACACACGTTTAACTTTCAAAAACTGGCATCATAAAGTACAGTACTGCAGACCTGGAGGTTGTCTTTCTTTTTTCTCTCCCAGGCTAACAAATAAAACAAATGAAATGCAAACCTTTGACTGTCCAACATTTATTCAGTTCCCTATCTCATACCCTCTTATCTAGAAAAGACTCCCTTCTGTATATTTTTCATTGTTCTTTCCTGCATCAGGATCACAGATTTAATTCATACTCATTTCCTTTTCATATTGCTTTGTTCATACTCTGGATGCTTCTGTCTTCTACTAGCAAAACAATGTATTCTTCCTAATTGTCTTATATCCCTTTTCAGTCCTCTCCTACTGAGAGGCCCCTCCTCTACCAGCAACATAGTTAAGGTCCAACCAAGGACTTGTGATTACTGACAAGTTCTTTGATTAAAGTGAAAATAGAAAAGCCTTGCAAAAATAGCAAAAGACAGATCATCACTAATGTCCTTTTATATTCCATTTCAGCAGAATTAAGATTTTGCTGGCAAATGAAGACCTCATACAAGATTTAAGCAGGTGGTTAGCAACAGCTGTTGCATTTGTTTTTAAATGTAGCAATAATATTTTCCTTATCATACATTATCATTCAAAGTGCTTTGCAGATTGCACAGTTATTAATAGGGAAGGGTAGACAGACAATTTTTTGTTTAGTGCCTTTTCCCATATCAGTTTCACAAATGTTTCATTTATTTTTGTTTGCTCCTCTTATGTGTCCAAAAATTCATCCAAGTCAAAAATGCCTAGAACAAGACCTTTTGGATGTGGGAGGGGCCAGCAAAATGATGGACTGGACATCCAGACTTGGCAACACAGTAGTGGGGCACCTTATAGGACATTGCTGCAAACTTAACAAAAAGGGTGCCACAAACATCTCACCAGAACTCCCTTATACGTCATGATGAGCCCCCCAAAACCTTCTAGACCCACCCGTCTACAACCTCAATAGCTCCAGAATACTTAAGCCACCTCTGTGCTGCTCTACTAGGCTTTTCTATGCCAGGTGCTGATGTTCTGGAGGCAGATATGTACGTTTTTATTCTGATTTTTATGGTGTTGTGGGGGGGTCAGTGATCACTGGGGCAGTGTGTGAGGGTCTGTACTTTGTTATCTGGTCACTTTAAATACCTTCTGGGCACTTAGACCTGTTTTTACATCGCCTACGTCACAACATACAAGTTCCGTCTAGGCAGTCTCGTGAAACTTTCATTTATACTTGTAGTATGACTAAGTCTAGCTCAGCCCACATCCCGCCCTCACCACTCCTCCTCAAACACCCCTTTCAGCTCTGTGTGTACAGCAGCACCGAAAAGGCCTATGCTGTTTTTAGATACATCTAAAATCTGTTTCGATTATCAACACTTGGATGACTTGTCTTTTTGATCGTCCAAGTGTCAATTTATGTGGGATTTTAGATGCATTTCCATTTCGATTATGAGCCCCTTGGCGTCTCGTACACCATTCCTGCAGTTTTTTTCTTTTGTTCCTTGTTTAACATATCACTGCATTTCTGTTGGATTTTTTTGTTTGTGTATGACATTCAGTGGTGACATTTGCTTTGTCTCCTTCTCCCTGTTGTGGCTTACCTCTGAGGCAGAGGTTCAGAAAGGTCAGCCTGCTCCTGTCAGGATGTAAGGCACTTATGTGTTGTGCATTTAATGGTTGCTTTACAGTCTTTAGCCATGTGCTTGTTAGAAGAGCAACACCTACAACAAATCCTATATTTTCATGGCAGTTCTTTTCACTCTCTTAAGGATTTCTTCTTAAACCTTCAACATTTCTGGAGAGGATATGGTTTTTTAATGTATTGGACATTGTCACTTTGGAGTCTCTACTTTCTCTATAGTAGGAGGACAATCAGTTGATTGAGCTGCTATGGGTAACACGTCTGTCTTGTGCACAGCTACAAACTTCCTGGTAGGGTTGCCGTACTTTTTAAGTGGCTTCTCATTCTGGAAGTAGCTCATTCATCGCAGAAACTAGAATTGTTTCTTCTTTTCACCAGTTTTCTGATGAAATCCATGAAGACAGTAAATGGAAGGAACTTCCCTTGATTGTCCTTTTTATACTGCATGCCTACAGATGAACATTTTTCTTTGACATCATACGACAGCTTTTCTGTAAACTTTTTTATGTATCTAGATAGTTTAGGCCTGGACGACTCAGATCAGATTTGAGTGCTTCCATTTCTTGAAGATCTAAATCCAGCAGCTTGTCATTATCTTTGCTCATGATCTTCATCAATGCTTGCTAGATGGCTTCTGGATTGCCATATTGCTGCTTGAGCCTCTCCCACATTTCTTGCAGGCCTCGAGCATTATCATGCTGAAAAGCATCTTTTCACCACTATCTTCTCTGATGATTCAGGTTCTAACCATCTTATCATCAGGTTCATCTTTTGCCTTGGGTGTGGGCTTCATGACAGCTATGGCATCTTTGAAGTTAGCTTTCCACCTTTGATACCTCTTTGGGTGATCGTTAAACTGAGTGAATCCCATATTCATCAACTTTTTACGTGCCATGTACATCACTAGATCTTCTCTCTCTCAGGTCTTTAGCATACTATCAGTGGATATCTGTGGCTGACTACTTGCTGCTATCTGTCTGGAGTCAGGTGCAGAGTATGGTATGTGGGGTGCTTCTTGCTTAATCACAGCATGGCTGCTCAGTCTTTACTTGAGCCAAGTTTCTGTATGGTGCCAGAATCTGTTTTGAAATAAAGCATTTCCCTCAGTGCGCTTTCCTGGAGCAAGAGCCAATAGGAATGCATCTGTGTGCATGCTTGCATAAGGTTCACTGTAATGGAGTTTTGTCTTAGTGTCATGCTTCACCTTAGACTTGCTTCTCTCAGAAGCGCTGGACTCTACTGCAGAGGAATGTGTTTTCCCTAAATTCAGTGACTCTTTGGAGTCAGACTGTGATTGTTTGCTCTCTTGTACTGAGGCCTGAGCCTTTATATATTCTGCCTTGCGCCGGGCAGAATCTTCCACTATGATATGGCTAAGTTGACTCTCCCCAGCTTTAGACCTTGTGGCTTCCTCTGGCACCTTAATCTGAGTCTCAATGGTGACTGCTTCCTTCTCTTGCTGGAACACTTCCAAAGCAATGTCTATCTCTGCCTTTTTATGCTCTTCTGCTACCCTGTGCACATTGGCCTCAGTCTCTTCTGCTGCCCTGTGTGCAGTGGCCTCAGCCTCTTTTTCTGTTATTCCTTCTCTATCCTAAGTTTCTCCTTTTTTAGGTTTGCTTTTTAAGGCTATACAGAACCTTTGCTTTCACAGACTCTGCTTCCATTCACAATTTAATAGCCAGGGATGCTGTAGAGCAGTGGTTCTCAATCCTGTCCTGGAGGACCACCAGGCCAATCGAGTTTTCAGGATAACTCTAATGAATATGCATGCCTGTCGCTTCCATTAGATGCAAATTTATATCATGCATATTCATTAGGGCTAGCCGGAAAACCCAATTGGCCTGGTGGTCCTCCAGGACAGGGTTGGGAACTACTGCTGTAGAGGACCTGCTGGATTGGCTTGTCCAGTGTGATTTGGAGGTTCTATTGGTTCTAGAACTCCTGACAGTGTCTAGAGCTGACAGAATACTGTGATTGTGTCTCATGCCGGAGATTCTGTGTATTTCTCTGTCTTTTTAAGAACCTCTACCATGGTCTGCCGTGTTTGATCTGTAGCCAGATTTATTTTCTGTATGCTTTCTATCCAAGTAAAAACAGAACTCAATTGATGTTCTTTGATATTTCTCAAAACAGCTTGTAATTAACTGGCTTGGCCTTTCTTACTTTATCTCATGTGTTACTCTGCTCCATAGGCTCTCTAAGAGCAGGAGATATTTTTCCACTTCTGATTCATAGTTCTCTTGGGCTTTTCAGTTAGAGTATAAGTTTTTGTTATTGTGCTACTGTCTCTTGCACTGTCAGGGTGGACTGGTGATAAGCTTGGATCAATAACCTGTGCTGCCATGATGCACTGAATAAAAATAAACTTTTTTTCCCCTTTTACCTTAAGCTGTTTATAAGTGCTTTTCAGGCTACGTGCTGTGCTGAAATTGATAACTTTTGCAACACTGTAAGCTGAGAGGAGGTGGCCCTTTGGCTAGATGTTCCTTATGACTAAAAAACTGAATGTTAAGATGGAGGAGTGAGAAAATGAAAGGGGACAGCCTTGATACAGCCTAAGGGCAAAACATTTATTTATTTGCTCAATTATTTAGCCCGTCCTGATTGGATAAGGCCCGACTTAGTGCAGGAAGAGGCGGTCGGAGCGTACCGCGAGTGATTTCCTGCACTCGCGGTACTCTGGCTGCTCTTCTGCTGCCCTCTTCAGGCTCCCCCATGAAAAACCGTATTCGCGGTTTTGTGAGATTCGCAGAGGTTCCTGGAATGGAACTCCCGCGAATATCGGGTTGTACTGTAATTTGAAATTTAGAACTCTTTGATCTTCTATGTCCTCAAAGGAAATGGTCCAGAGTACTTGAACAGCATCTCCCTCTTCACACTTCCAAGGGCACCAAAGTTCTCCCAGGGAATATCCCTAACCGGGATCTCTCCAAAGGATATTATGTGATGTGATACCCTCTAGTGAGCTTTCTCCAGAGTAGCCCCCACATTCTGAAATGCACTCCCTGAAAGCCTTCGCTTAACACAAGATTATCTCTACTTCAGGGAACAGGTGAAAGCTTGAATCTTCAACCAGGCCTTTAATGGAAGATGTAACTAACTTACTAGACATTCTCACATACACACAGAAGCGACGGCAGCTGCACATTTTATAGCAGGACATGTTTATCCACTCCTACTCTAGCTGAGTATTCTCAAGCACCATTCTGACATCATATGCAACTTCTTTAAATTAGTTTCCTTATTTTCTTATTCCTGCTACTCTATCCTATCTATATGCTCCAACTTTACTTACATACTATACTGTCTATTAAAATGTTTTACCATGTATTACTATGTATTGGGTCAACACTGTAATGTAGCATACTTTGATTGCAATTTGAATATTTTTACTGTTGTATTGTCTATTGCTATATTCTTGCTATATACCACCTTGAGTGAACTCCTTCAAAAAGGAAGTAAATATATCCTAATAAATGTTCATACTGCTTTCCCAACTCAAAGAGAAATATGTCAAGAATCTCCAATTTTAACAGATCTTTATATTATCTAATCCAGTTCCCAATGTAAAACTGTAATCAGTACCATATCCTTGACTCCCTAGTCCCTTTGAGAGCAAACTACCTGCAAGCAATGCACCCTTACTGCAAGGGTGGCCTTTGTGGGTCCCCCAGATGACACAGAAGCAGGGAGAATCCAGCATTAGGTCAATGCACAGGTAGAAGCAGCTGGAACAAATTGGCAAACCTCAACTGCAACAGTGTCACAGAAGTATCATCTTAATGGTTTCCTATCATTTTGTAACTACTGTAGCACAAACATTTTCAGTAAGGTCCCCAGTCAATAGATCCTTAAGTGATGGGCTTGAAGAGAACATTAATTTAATGTCTTTTTGGACTCCTTTCAAAAGCAAAACCTCTGCCTAATTGAGTAATAATCTACTATCTCTTCTAGACCAAATTCATCTTAATATAACAACCAGAGGGCTTTGTTCCAAATTGACTTTTTGCCTATGCCTATGAATAAAATCTCTTCATTGAATAAAGACCAACATGTCTCAATGAAATCATATAAAAAGATTAGTAAGATATTTTCTAACTTATAAACATGTTACCAAATACATGTACTGTAAAGTGTCCATATTAACATCAATGTTCTCCTTTTTTTCTGTTTCACATATAATATGTTTTCTATTCCTACTATATACCTAAATGACGACAAATCTGCAGTAATGATTTATACATATGCAATTAGAAATCACTTCAGGGAATCTGGAGCCTACTTACATATCCCCTGAGAACCATCTACATTTGAAAATCAAGTACCTCTGTGCTGCATATAATGCTCAGTTTATTTTTTTTTTAAAAAGTGCACAAAATAAGTTATGCTTGTATACAACTCTATACTGACATATCTGGGAGCTTCATGGCTCTGTGTTCTATCTAAAAAGCACAGTTACATACCGTAACAGGTGTTATCCAGGGACAGCAGACAGATATTCTCATGTATAGGTGATGTCACTGATAGAGCC
The DNA here is from genome assembly GCF_902459505.1 of Geotrypetes seraphini. Lineage (NCBI taxonomy): Eukaryota > Metazoa > Chordata > Amphibia > Gymnophiona > Dermophiidae > Geotrypetes > Geotrypetes seraphini. Next base: position 45,425,690 of record NC_047084.1, on the reverse strand, counting down.
CCGGTATGGACCACTTTAAAAGTGCATCGCCACTTTAAGATCTTAGAAAGTTTGTGATAGCTTGAACTGCGCATGCACGAGTGCCTTCCCGCCCGACATAGGGTTAAGATAAGCCAACTAAGAAGCCAACCCGGGGAGGAGGGGGCGTTATGAGAATATCTGCCTGCTGTCCCTGGATAACACCTGTTACGGTAAGTGTGCTTTATCCCAGGACAAGCAGGCAGCATATTCTCATGTATGGATGACCTCCAAGCTAACAGAAAAGGGATGGTGGGAGAGTTGCCCTTAAGAAAATAAATGTTGTATTACAGATTGGTCAAAGTGCCCATCCTGTCTGGAAAAAGACTCCAGACAATGAGAAGTGAATGTATGAACTGAGGACCAGGTGGCAGCTTTACAGATTTCCTCAATAGGAGTAGATCTGAGGAAAATCACAGAAGCTGCAATAGTTCCAATTTTGTGAGCTGTGACACGACTCTCCAGTGCTAGGCCAGTATGAGCATAACAGAACGAGATGCAGGCAGCCAGCCAGTTGGAAATTGTTCTTTTGGAAACAGGATGCCCCAACTTGTTCAAAAGATATGAACAATTGGGGAGATGTTCGATGAAGCTTTGTCTGGTCAATGTAATAGGCTAAAGCTCGTTTACAGTCCAAAGCATGCAAAGTGGTTTCTCCAGGAGGAGAATGAGGCTTAGGAAAAAAAACACTGGTAGAACAATTGACTGATTGAAGTGAAAGTCAGTGACAACTTTTGGAAAAAATCTTTGGATGTGTATGCAGAACCACTTTGTCATGATGAAAAATGGTTAAGAGTGGATCTGCTACTAATGCTTGTAATTCACTGACCCTTCTGGCAGAGGTGAGAGCAATAAGGAAAACCACTTTCCAGGTAAGCTGTGGCTTCATTAAACTGGAAAGGACAACATTAAGGTCCCAGACAACAGATGGAGGTTTGAGAGGTGGTTACACATTGAAAAGTCCCTTCATTATGCTGGAGAACAAAGGATGAGCATTAAGAGGTTTACCCTCAACTGGCACGTGAAAAGCTGTAATAGCGCTGAGATAGACTCTGACAGATGTAGATTTGAGTCCAGAATCAGAGAGAAAATGTAGATAATCCAATACCAAATCCACTGATAAGGAAGTTGGATCATGGTGATGAAGAAAAATCAGGAAGAGAACCTAGTTCACTTTTGTTGATAACATTGTTGAGTGGCTGGTTTCCTGGATGCATCAAGAATTTGTCGAACAGGCTGAGAAAGATGTAAATGAGATGGATTCAGCCCGAGAGAAACCAAGCTGTCAGGTGTAGAGATTGCAGGTTGGGATGTAGAAGTGATTCATGATTCTGAGTAAGGAGAGTAGGAAATACTGGAAGAAGTATGGGCTCCCTAGAGTTGAGTTGAAGTAGAAGGGAGAACCCATGTTGCCTGAGCCACTGTGAGGCAATGAGAATCATAGTGGCTGCTTCTTCTCTTGAGCTTGAACAGAGTTCTCAACATGAGAGCAATTGGAGGGAATGCATATAGAAACAGGCCCGTCCAATCCAGGAGAAAAGCATCTGCTTCCAGACAGAGAGGAGAGTAAAGTCTGGAGCAAAACTGGGGTAACTGGTGATTGTGAGGAGCTGCAAACAAGTCTATGTGAGTAGTGCCCCATTGAGCAAAGATGGACTGGAGAGTTGCAGAGTTGAGAGTCCATTCGTGAGACTGAAGAATTCTGCTGAGGTTGTCTGCTAGGGAATTCTTCTCCCCTTGAATATAGACAGCCTTCACGAACAGATTGTGAGCTGTCGCCCAAGTCCAGATTTTTTGGGCCTCCTGACACAACAGGAGAGAGCCCATGCCTCCTTGCTTGTTTATGTAGTACATTGCTACTTGATTGTCTGTGCAAAGGAGGAGGAATTGAGGGCAGAGTAGATGATGAAAAGCCTTGAGGGAGTAGAACATTGCTCTGAGTTCCAGGAAATTGATGTGAAATTTCCGCTCCCTCACGGTCCAAAGACCCTGAGTCTGAAGATCATCCATATGAGTCCCCCAAGCATAAGGGGATGCATCTGTCATGATGATCTTATGATGAGGGGGCAAGTGAAAAAGGAGACCTCTGGAGAGATTGGAAGAGGTCATCCACTAGTGAAGCGACAGCAGAAGAGATGATGTCACAGATATATGTTGGGAGAGACGATTTGTCACTTGAGATAACTGAGAAGCAAGGGTCCACTGAGGAGTGTGAAGATGCAGTCTTGCCAATGATGTTACATGGACAGTTGAGGTCATGTGGTCTAAAAGAACCATCGGTGCAGATGGAGTCGGAGATGAGCTGGGCTCCATGTCCATTGCAGCACCAAACATTTGTCTTTGTTGAAGCAGCCAGGTTTTGAGGGTGCGCTTCTGAAGGGATGAGCAGCGGGAACAAGAGTCGGCATGGTGCTCGGGTCCCAGACACTGCAAACACCAACGGTGAGGGTCGGTTAACGAAATGGCCTGAGCACAGTGACCGCACTTTTTGAAACCCGTCGACGGGCGTGACATGGACAGGAAGACAGTCATTGACAAATCGAACTCTATGGCTAGAAGGATCCATAAGGCCCCAGAAGGCCAAAGCTCGCAATGGAAAAAATTAAAAACTATACGTTGTTTTTTTTTTAAAAGAGAAAGAACGAAGAAAGTAAGACAAAAAAATTTACAATCCGCAAGAACAGGAAGGCAAGCGAAGAGAAAAAAGTTCAACCGAAGCTGAAGCGCGTCTTACTAGTTCCGTGGAAACTAGAAAACTGAGGGACCGCATGCCCTACATCGGGCGGGAAGGCACTCACGCATGCGCAGTTCAGGCTATTGTGAACTTTCTAAGATCTTAAAGTGGCGATGCATTTTTAAAGTGGTCCATACCAGAGTTCCGTCGGTGACGTCACCCATGCATGAGAATATGCTGCCTGCTTGTCCTGGGATAAATTATTATATTCCTTCAGTTTATCAAACCATTGTGATGAATCATTGTGTTTGTTTTGAATGATCAGTTGTTTTCACTGTTATTTGAAAATGACTTCAGCTATACAGTATAGTGTTGACATAATTTCTTACAAAATAGGAACCATAGTCATATTTAAATGGTTCTGGTCATCTTTGATATACTGCCTTTTCTCCTTGGATAGCAAAGTGGTTTACAATACATTGAACAGTAATCAAATACTCTAAGAATCTTCCATTACTGTCCTGGTGGGCTTACAATCTAACTATGCTACCTAGGGCAATGTAGGGTTAAGTGATTTCACCAGGGTCACAGGGAGTAGTGATGGGATTGAACCTCAGTGGCATAGTAAGAGGGGGAGGGGGCACGCAGTTCTAGGCAGATTACAAAAGATATAAGCTGGACATTACCAAAGGAGTTACATTTTCTGAACAGTATAGTTTTTATTTCCCTTTGGAAGGTTTTATAGTCTGGTGTTGTTATTAGCAGGTTGGAGAGGTGATGGTCAAGTTTTGCTGCCTATGTTGCTAGTAGGCTTCGTACATTTTTTTTACGCAAAGTGCTTTTGAATGGAGGGTGAGTGAATGGTGACTGGGTTCCTCTTGATCTGGTTAAGTTGTTCCAGATGAGGAGTTAATTCAGGTATGTGGAGGCAGCACCATTTAGGGCTTTGTATAGCAGACAGTAAAATTTGAATAATATTTGTGCTTGCATTGGGAGACAGTGTGAATCTAGATATACAGTAATGTGGTCATTACTTTGATCAGTCTGAGGGCTGTGTTTTGAACAGTCTGTAATTTTTTTTTATCATGCCAGCAGGGCATGATAAGTAGAGAACATTGCAGTAGTCTAGAATACCCAGGATTGGGGACTGAACTAGGATTTGGAATTGTTCCCTGTCAAAAAATTTTCAAATTTGCCGTAGTTGCATATTACTGCGAAGGATTATTATTTGTAGTTGCATGGTGCAACATCTGTCTATCATCACCCCGATAATTTTTAGGATGGGTTTTATGAGGTATTTGACAGTGTTTATTTCTATTTTTGTAGTGGTTGGAGTTTTGTCTTTTTCAAGTAGTAGGAATTTTGTTTTGTCTGTGTTCAGTTTTAGTTTGTGGTCTGTCATCCATTTTTCAACTATTTCTAAAGTTGTTGCAGTTTCTTATTATAAATGAGAGTTGGTTGGTCAAAAGGTAGGAAAATGATAATGTCACTGCATAGCTGTGTGATGTAATGCCTACGTGGTCTAGGCTGAAAAGTGTTGATAATTGTGGCAATCCTTGAGGTATGCCACAGGGGTTGGACCAGGATTCAGATTTCTCCTTATTTGTCTTGACTCTATAAGATCTGGATTGCAGGAATCCTTGAAACCATGTGAGTACCCTTCCTGTGATTCCTGTGGCTTCTAGTATTTAACATAAGAACATAAGAAGTGCCTCTGCTGGGTCAGACCAGAGGTCCATCGTGCCCAGCAGTCCGCTCGCGCGGCGGCCCATCAGGTCTAGGACCTGCGTAGTAGTCTTCTGTATGTACCCCTCTATCCCTTCAATCTTTTTTTTTTTTCTACCTTATCTATATCCTTCTAACTGTACCCTTCTTCATCCTATATCTTCCCTAGCTATATCCCTCAATAACTTCTTTCAAGATTATATCCAATTTCTCTTTGAAACCCTATAAAGTACTCTGTCCTATTACACCCTCCGGAAGTGCATTCCAGGTATCCACCACCCTCTGAGTGGATGGTATGGTCTACCAGGTCAAATACCACAGAGAGCTCAAGTTGTATGATTGGACCCTCTTGCCTTTACTTAGGTGCTGTCGGGCTGTGTCCATGAGATACGCTAGTAGCGTCTCTGTGCTGTTGTTGGTCCTGAAACTGGATTGTGCAGGGTGAAGAAGGTTGTGCTCTTCTAGATAGTTTGTGAGGTATTGTGCTACTAGGCCTTCTATTAGTTTGATGTACAGGGCTATTGAGGGTATAGGTCTGTAGTTAGAAGGGTGATGTGATGCGCCCTTTGGATCTTTCATGATAGGTGTGTTGATAATTTTGCTGAGTTCTTGTGGGAACTGGCCCTCTGTGAGCAGTGGTGGGCTCTAAATTTTGGTGTGGAGGCTTTTAAAAGGTAAGGAGGGCAGTTGTTAAGGTTGCATGCTGCTTGGCTATATTGTTTATAGAGTCAGTTCAGGTCTAGCCATTGTATGGTTGGAAAGTTTGACCATGTCCTGTCTGTTGCAACTGACTCTTCTGCTGTGGGATATATTGTTACCTCATACAAGAGTCTTGGGGTGTCATTGAAGGTGCTCCTGACAATTGTGATCTTGCTCTTGAAGAATTCAGCTAGCTGGATGGCTGAGGGGGGGCTGGTTTCCAGTGGTGGCTAAATAGAGTTTGGTATCTGTGAGCTCTCTTACTAGTTTGAATACTCTTACTAGTTTTTTGTGTCTATAACTTCCAGGCCTACTTGTTTGAAGTAGAACACTTTCCACTTCTTCTTTAGTTTAATCTTGTATTGTTTGATAAGGTTTCTACATTCTGTTTGTGTGCTCTATGTTCTTCTTTCTCCATTCCCTTTCGAGTTCTCTGCATTTCCTTTTGAGTACGAGTAGTTATTTTTCGAACCACTTGTCGGCTTTCCTGCAGATTCTGTTCTTTTTTTGTGCTGGGGCTAATTTGTCCAGGATAGTTTCACTTAGCAAACACCATTGGGATATAAATTCTTTAGATTTGCAGGCTTCGATCATAGAGTCTGCTTTGTCCAGAATGCGGAAGGGTCGATGATAGGATGAGATTTGTAGGTTGATATTTGGTTTCTTGTTTGATTTTGCCTTGAACCCAATTTATGTTGAAGGTGTACATGTTGTGGTCTGACTATAGGGAGGGGTGCCATGCCACACTGGTGAGATGGATTTCAGGTAAGATGGTTTGTTGAGTCATGTAGGCTGCTTTGTCAAGTTGGTGGCCTTTCTCAAGTGTGGCTTATGGGTCAAGTATCTTGTAGGATAGCGCTTTGAGAAAAGATAGTAGGTTATCAACTTGTTTAGAGGATTGGTCTTCAAGGTGAAGGTTTAGATCTCCTAGGATCAGGTTGTAGATTGATGATAGTGAGTTTCAGAATACAAAATCTTCGAATTCTGGTTGTGCTGTGCCCAATTTTCCTGGAGTTATGTAGCACAGAAGGCATGTCAAGGAGCCATTTAGCATGTCACCAGAAAATTGGCAGGCAAGTAAATCCATGTTGGGCATAGAGGTTTGTCCAGGATATGTATATTTATGTTGTTTTGATTATGATGGCTAGGCCACCTCCTCGTTTTTTTTTCTTGATAGACCACCTCAACCTTGTAGTCTTGTGGGCAAAATTCTGTTATCCGTGGATCTGAGTCAGAGGTTAGCCAGGTTTCAGTGAGGAATAGGAATCTTGGCTTTACATTTTCTATCCTGTCCTTTATTAGGTCTACCTTAGGACCTATCACTCTGATGTTCATGTAAACGCAGGTCATTGGGATGTGTCCCTTTTTGGGTTGAGGAGGTTTTTTGGTTGTGGTATGAGTTGGGAGGAGGAGTGTTCCTTGGTGTGAATATTGGTCCTTCTCCCCCAATGTTTGAGGGATGCTATAGGGCATGAGGTGTGAGCAGTCTAACAGGTGTCTGTCTGTGTAACTTTTTCTGACTGTGGTGGGAAGTCTACTAGTTGCTAGTACTATTGATATTGGGAAGATGTTGTGCCCCGCCACATTCCAGTTTGTGAGAAACAAGGAGAGTAGCAGAATTATGAATAGTTGTTTTGTAGTAAGGGTCTTCATAGTGTTTGTTTGGTGGTAGGGGTAGTGAAGCAGGGATGGTTGAATAAGTTTGGAGAGGGAGAATGTTGAGGGAAGTAATGGAGAGTGCAGGGTGGGAGGGAGAGGCTGAGTTTTTTTTGCTTTCAGGCTAGAGCTTGGAGGAGGGAAGGTTGGGTTGGTGGTTCCTGTCCTCCTCACTGTGTTGGTCTGGGGTTGTCTGCTGGTGGATGGAAGTCTTTGATGGCTCTTGTTTGGAACTAGGTCTTTTGTTGCGGGGTTTGGCTTGTGTGCCACTGGACTGTGTGGAGAAGAGGGATCAGTTGGGGATTTCCTTACTCCTTTATATGCTGGTCTTGGAGCCATCTGAGGTGTATGGAATCTCTTTGTGAGTGGATGGAGCTACTTGGCAGAGGGGGAACGGCATGTTGAGTTCTGCTGGGTCCGCTCAAAGGGCCGCTCAAAGGACCCTTTCGTGTAGATCAGGGGTAGGCAATTCCGGTCCTCGAGAGCCGGAGTCAGGTCAGGTTTTCAGGATATCCACAATGAATATATATGAGATGGATTTGCATGCACTGCCTCTTTGAGATGCAAATCTATCTCATGCATATTTATTGTGGATATCCTGAAAACCTGACCTGGCTCCGGCTCTCAAGGACAAGAATTGCCTACCCCTGGTGTAGCCCGTTGGCATGTGAAGCCCACCTGCAAGGCAGCCCTTTAACAGGGCTAAAGAGCAGGAGTGTTGTGGTGGGTGGGGCAACCGAGAGCCATGAGACCAGTGTGGTGGGGGAGGAACAATTGAGCCTCCCTTCCCCCTCACCTCACTGTGCTGGAGTCGATCGTCTGGCCCTTTTAACAGGGCCGAAAAGAAGGAGTGCTAACTTTTTTCAATTGGTAACCACTTAGTTTTAGGCGGTCTAGAAAAATTAGAAATAAATAAATAAAATTAATTTTGCAATCTGCAGCAACACAATGCAGTGTTTCAATTTTCATTAGCTGATCTATCAAAAGTTGCAAATAGGCATCAGATTCTGCATGTTTCTTATCAAAATCCTAAACACTGGGAACAAACCCCAAATCTATACCCAGAAGCTAAAGAGTGTGCCAAAGAATGGTTTCTTCTAAAGCATGGATCCACTTTTATCTCCCATCTGCATTACGAGCTGCGACATCTCACACATCCCCTTTGGAAGCCTCTTATCATTTTATCCTTTGATCTGAAACAATCTACAAATTGGCATTTTACAAAGTTAAACAATACTCTTTTCAGCTACAGTGGCAAAATAATGCTCAGAATGTAGGAAGTTGGTTGGACTGAGAACTTTTCAGAACCCCTTGTACAAGTATAACTTCAATCCTTTACATTATTTATTTACCCATTTTTTTTTAAACCCCCCACTTAACTGGCATTGTGCATAGGATTTCTTAAATTTCTCTCAGTATCCAGAACAGCACAAGCCTGTGACCAACGGTGGCCAGTGTTTTACTCTGCTACTTCAGGGCCAATAGACAAAACTGTTTATAACTATAGTATTTAAGGGTCTTCTACTAATATAAAGCCCGGCCGTAGTTATAAACAGTTTTGTCCACTGGCCCTGATGAAGCAGAGTGAAACGCGTTGGTTATCAGTACAAACCCTGTGGGTAAAATCAACCTACAGAATTTGTACCAATGTGGGCAATATGATTGACACCCAAGCCTTTTAAAATAAATGGAAGTAAAGAAAATGGCTTACACTGTAGTAAAAAAAAGCATTTTCTATTTTTAAAAAGAGGGGGTATGTTGGGGTGGAGAGTGGGAGTGACAGCACTAATCAGTTAATGCATGAGGCACTGCATGTACTAACTGATTAGTACAGGGTTAGTATGTGAGCCCTTACTATCTACAAAGTAGGTGTCAGTAGGAGCTCACACAGTAACTTTTTGTTAATGGCCGCACACCAATGACGAAGTGCATGACCATTAATTTGAAAAATGGAAAAATGATACATTTTTCAGCTGCAGCAAATGTGGTCTTAACATGTGGGAAAGAAAAGCCTAAGCAGCACACTAAGGGACTCATAATCAAAATTTAAACACGTCTAAAAAAAACAACAAAAAAAACCCAAGTCGGCACTTGGTCATCCTAAAAGATAGGTTGTCCAAGTTCCGATAATCAAAATGGCTTTTTGGACGTATCCAGGGACATTTTAGGCCTCTGAATCCTGCTGTGCGCCCAGAGCTGAAAGGGGCATTTCTGGAGGTATGTTTAGGGCGGGATGTGAGCAGAGCTAGACTTAGTCGTCCTGCAGGGATAATTAAATGTTTGACAAGACTTGCTAGACAAAACATATACGTTGTGAGTTAGACGATGTAAAAGCAGGTATAAGTGCCAATAAGGTACCCAAAGTGACCAGATAACCACTGCAGGGACAAAGTAAAGACCCATACACACACACTCTCTGCATGTTCACTGACCCCGTCGCACCCCCACAAAGTTTAGAATAAAAACATACATACCTGCCTCTGGAACAACAGCTATAAGAAAGCCTAGTAGAGCTGCACAGAGGTGTCTTAAGTAGGACCCAGGCCCATAAGCCACTCTAACCATTGCAATTTTTTTTTTTTTTTTTTTGTAAATTATCTTTATTAACAATTGCAAAGGAACAAACAAACCGGAGCAGAACATGGTGGAAAATGTAAGCCCCCCCAAAAAACCCTACTGTACTACCACATAGGTGCCGCCTGCAGCCATAAGGGTTATTGGGGATGTAGACAGGTGGATATAGTGGGTTTTGGGGGGCTCACCATAACCTATAAGGGAGTTTTGGTAAGATGTTTATGTGGCATCCTTTTTGTGAAGTTCACAGCAGTGCCCTTGTAAGGTGTCCCTCTGCTCTCTTACCATGTATGGGTGGCCAGTCCATCACAATGCTGACCCCTCCCACATCCAAAAGGTCTTGTTCTGGGCGTTTGGGACTTGGATTAATTTTTGGTCAAGATTGTGGTATAAAGAGACAGACGTAGTGGCGGTCTGGAGTCCGGACGATCAAACTCATGGACTTACAGATAGACGATTTTAGAAAAACAAATATTTTAGATGTACTTTTCGACAATGGACATTTTGCCGCTGCTGACTCTGGGCGACTGGAGCCCTACGTCTAAATCGGATTTAGATGTATCTTTTGATTATAGCCCTCCATGACCATTTTGCATTGGCTTTAGTAAAAGCACCCCTATGTTTCTAAATGCACAAAAAGGTGGTTTCTGATGTTCACTTGATAGCACTGTAAGTATAAAACTTGCACATGCTTAAAACTTTACCTGCTGGATCCAAGATGGCCGCTGCATCTCTGCTGCAGTGAGGACGCCTTCGAGATTTACCTGTAATTATGCCGAAAAGACGGGGTAGGAACGTCGGAGGAGCCTCCCGGCGACCCTTAACCCCAGCGGTTACCATAGATAATTTTCTCCGATGCCTACAGCGGGAACAGGAAGAGTCGGGTGCCAGCTCATTAGGGACGCCGCCGGAGAGTAGCGCGGTGGTGAGATCCCCTGGGCTCGATGTCACCCTTAGCCCCGACGTCAGGACGCCACCCCTTCAACCGACGCCGCAAGCAGCCAGCTCTCCACGGGACCAGAATGCACCTGAGGAGGTAGCTTCTTTGTTTCCAGAGGCTAGCATGGAGGGCTCGCCAAACAGAACAACGCAGAGTGACATGCTCTCTCTGCTAGGACCTGCGACTGGGACAACAGAGGTTGGGGGAATACAAGACTTCACTGAGGTAAAGCTAACTTCAGAACAGTTAGACACTACACCATTACAACTTTTTTCACCTACAAAACCTCCTAAAGTTACACTTGAAGTATTATGGGACTTGGTAGTGAATTTGGGGAATTCTTTAAATCCTCAAATAAAAAGTTTGGACAAGGAATTAAAAGAACAAAAAGAAGAAATAAAAGTGTTAAAACAGGATATATCTCAATTAAAAACAGAGTCACAAAATACAAGTAAGGAACTAATATCTTTAAAACAAAATCAAGATTTGCTGATTAAAGATAATATAATACTCAGGAGGAAGCTGGAAGCTCAGGAGAATAATGGCCGAGTTAACAATTTGAGATTTATAAATTTTCCAAAGATCTTGTCAACTTCTCCTAGAGAAATGGTGAAAAGGTATTTTATGGAAATATTGGAAATTCCTGAAAGCTCCTTACCACCTCTTACAAGAGTGTACTATCTTCCTGCCAAGCCCCAATCCAAAGAAGAAAAAATTGAGGAATCCCGGGACAGACCATTAGACATTTCCGCAATTCTGGAACAATCGGATAGAGAATTGGCTGTTCCAGCCAGTGGCGTACCTAGGGTATGTGGCACCCGGGGCCCATCATTTTTTGACACCCCCCCCCCCCATGTAAAAAAATATTTTTTGTAATGACCATGAAACGGAATAAATGGTCAGAATAGAAACAAGCAATTAAAATTTTCTTATATTCCAAACATAACATAACATAAATTATGTCTGAATTGTCATGACATCAGAAGTACATATGGAGTAGGTGCAGGTGATGCTTGGGACAGTTCTGATTGTGTTAGTTCGGTTTTATGTGTTTTTTGAATAGAAGGGTTTTTATTTCTTTTTGAAGGTTTTGCAGTCTGTGGTCGATGTCAATTTGTTGTAGAGTTGGGGGTCGAGTGTTACAGCTCGAATGGCTAGGAGGTTGTCGAACAGTTATTTTCTTTTGACGTTTTTGGTTGGAGGGAGTGTGAATGGTGCATGAGTTCTCCTATGTCTGTTTGAGGTGCATTGAATTATTTAGCTGAAGAAATTAGTTACCCCCTCATCCCACACACATTAATTCTCTTCCATTTTTGTTCCCATTATAAAAAACACTGATAAGTTCCCAGAAAAAAAATACATTAAAATAAGAAGTGAAAACAAAGGTCCCTACAGATGAGAACATAACATAAGAATAGCCTAACTGGGTCAAACCAATGGTCCATCATGCCCAGTAGCCCATTCTCATGGTAGCCAATCCAGGACACTAATACCTGGTCAAAACCCAAAGAGTAGCAACATTCCATGCTACCAATCCAGGGCAAGCAGACATTTCCCCCATGTCTTAATAACAGATTATGGACTTTTCCTCCAGGAATTTGTCCAAATCTTTCTTAAAACCAGCTACACTATCTGCTTTTACCATAACTTCTGGCCACTTCATTTTTAAGTTTAGATCTTTCCTTTCAAACAGAGACCTTGCTAGATGTCAAATACAGCACAAGGTAACTTCACATGGACTTAGTTGTGCAGGAAATATGAATCTCCTCATAAACCCACCATATAGTGCAAAAATGTGCAAAGGTCTGTTTTTTTCTTTCGATCACTGCATAGCCTAATGCCACACAAGCAGCGCTGTTACAAACATATTCTGTAGGTCAATGCTAAGGATAACAAAGTTTCCTTCCTTGGACCAGAAGGAGATACTGATAAACCACTGGAAGAGATCTCAAAACAACACCCAAAGACCCACTCAGTGTGTGAACCAGTTGAGTGGAGTGGACTAACTGAGGGGTGGAAATGGGCCCGGAGTTTGCTCAGAAGAATTTCCCAGACCATCTCTTCCTCTCAACACATTGACACGTTGCCACAACCATCACTAGGAACACCTCATTGGGTAGGCCAGCTATGCTATAAACTTTATAAAACACATTATTATATTTTCTTATAAAGCACATATTTTAACTGAACTCTCAGACATCCTCAGCCTTTCCATTCACAAAAATAGAAGGAAGAAAAGTTCCCATTTCCTGCTGTCTCATGTCCCCGGCCTATACAATATTTTTTTTCTGCAGACCCTTCAAAAGTCTGACCAAATCCTCATTTCACTTGCATTATAAAGTACTGAGGATGCCATCTCTCCCCAATCCCAGGTCCTAAAGTCTAAGACAGTAGCGCAAACTAATGCTGCCAGATTCAGGAAAAAAAATTTCGATTCGATTCAGCCTATTGAATTGGTTTTTCAATTCGATTTTCCTGCCCAGTTGGGTGAATTTTTTCAAAAATCCTGGTGGGTTTTATAGCTTTTTCACCCCCTTTGGCTTCTCCTAACCACACTGGCGCTGTGGTGTAAATAAAATAAAGAAACAAAAATGACTTTTCCTCTCTCTGTTAAATCCTAGCTCACGTTTGCGGTCCAACACCAGCTCTGGCAGGATACACATTTCAAATATGACATATTGTAATCACAAAACAGAAAATAAAATTAATTTTTCTACCTTTTGTTGTCTGGTTATATTTCAAATCTTGTTGGTCCAAGGCTCTGGTTTTCTTCTGATAACTTGCTTGCCAGGGTCTCCTTCTTTCTTCTTTCTGCATGCTAACCATCCATCTGCCAACTCTGTCCTCCCTTTCCATTTCCCTTCCCTCCCCAGGAAGTCTGGTATCTTTCCTTTTTTCATCTTCCTCCACAGATCCACCTTTTCTTAACTACCCTTTCATCCGGCATCTCTCCCTCCTTCCCCACCACTCCAGAGTCCACCATCTCTCCCTTTCTTTTCCCAATTACCTACCTATCCAGTATCTCTATCCCTCCTCCACACCATCCCTTGTGTCCAATTTCTCTCCCTTTCTGTTCCTTCCCTCCCTCCCTAAATCCCATGGTCCATCATCTCTCTCCCTCTCCTCTATTTTCAGACCCATTATTTCTTCCCCCCCAAAGTTTGGCATAAGCACATCTCTTTGAACACCCCCTTCCCTCCGTGTACTTCTAAACCAGGGTCCCCCCCAAAGGCCTGTCCCCCCTTAAAGGTCTGCCTATCCCCGCTTGAAGGCCTGCACCCTCCTTGAAGGCCTGTCCCACACCCTTGTAGGCCTGTCCCCCCCTTGAAGGCCTGTCCCACCCCCTTGTAATAATAATAATAATAATAACTTTATTCTTATATACCGCCAACAATCTTGCGACTTCTAGGCGGTTTACAATGAAGAGAAACTGTACAGACAGCGAATTACAGAGTATAACATTGAACATCTAGTGATAGTAACAGGAGAGTTACAGGGCTGTGTATTACATGGTTTCACAATGAGTAGCATTATACAGTCGACGATATTCAGAGCATAAGTAGGAGAAGAGAAAGGAGATTGCGCTTTGAGTTACAAAGGTGCAAGGCTGCGAAGGTGAAAAAGATAACATAAGATGTTGATGAGAAGTAAGTTGTTAAGTTGGTACATTTGAACGAAGGACGGGCACCAGTGGGAAAAACTGGTAACAATTAAAGATAGAAATTTTGGCAGAAGAGGGTAGACGGACTCCTTGGGATGGGAGGAGGCTCCGATTTTAGGGGAGAAGTCTGGTTAGGTTATAAATTTCTTAAACAATGTGGTTTTTAGTTCTTTCCTAAAGATACTATATGATTCTCTGGCGGCATAAGTGAAGTAGCCTGTCCAAGTTTGCAGTCTACCTGCTTGGAATTTGAATGTTCTATCAAAGAAGGTGCGATATCTACAGCCTATGATATTTGGGTAGGTAAAGAGGTTACGGTTTCTGGTAGGCCTAATAGAGGAGTGGAATTCGAAGTGAGGTAGTAGGTAGCTGGGGGCCAGTCCCCAGATTAGTTTATAGCAGAGGCAGGAGAATTTGAATAGAATTCGTGCTTCAATTGGTAACCAATGAAGAAGTTTGTAGAATGGACTAACATGATCGCTCTTCTTTAGTCCGAATATTAGACGGATGGCCGTATTTTGAACTATTCTCAGTTTTCTCACATTTTTTTTAGATATTCCCAAGTAGACAATGTTACAGTAGTCCAGGGTGGATAAAATCAGTGATTGTACCAATATTCTGAAGGATAGCGGGTCGAAGTATTTTTTTATGGTTTTCAGTTTCCAAAGGATGAAGAAGCATTTTTAGTCACCGAGTTTATGTGCTCGGTCAGGGACAGATGGGTATCCAGGGTGACTCCCAGTATTTTTATGGTTTTTAGTATTGGGTGATCATGGCCGTTTACATATATTGTAGTTGCGGAGATTTTCTCGTTTGGGCTAGCAAGGAAAATCTTTGTCTTTTCTGAGTTTAATTTCAGTTTGAAGTTTAAAGTCCATTTTTCTATTTCGAGCATGATGGAGGAAATATGTTTTGAGTTGGTTGAGGTCACATTTGTTATTGGTATTAATATGGAGATGTTGTCTGCGTATACAAGTTAGGTTAAGCTTTTGTAAAAGGTGGCCTAGAGAAGAGATGTATATATTGAACAAGGTGGGAGATAGGGAGGATCCTTGTGGGACTCCTGAGGGGCTTTTCCAGGGTTCAGAGTAATTTCCATCATGGACCACTTGATAAGATCGTTTGGTTAGGAAACCTTGGAACCAGGTCCACACTCTTCCTGATATTCCCATTTCGTCGAGGCACCTAAGCATAGTTTCATGGTCCACGAGATCGAAGGCACTGTTGAAGTCTAACTGTAGGATCAAGGCGCTGGAACCTTGATTGAAAAGGTCGTATAGGTGGTTAAGGAGAGAGCCTAGGACTGTCTCGATGCTGAATCCTTTTCTGAATCCAGATTGGTGGTCATTTAGGAAAGAGTACTTATCTAAGTGATTTACTAATTCCAAGTTGACCAGCCCTTCCAGCATTTTGGTGAAAAAGGGGGTGCTCGCTATGGGTCTGTAGTTGGACGCCAGTGTGAATGAGATCTGGTCTGCACCCCCCTCGAAGGCCTGTCCCCCCCTTGTAGGCCTGTCCCACCCTTGAAGGCCTGCCTGCCTGTCCCCCCTTGAAGGCCTGCCCCCCCTTGAAGGTCTGCACCCCCTTGAAGGTCTGAACCCCCCCGAAGGCCTGTCCCCCCTTGTAGGCCTGTCCCCCCCTTGAAGGCCTGCCTGCCTGTCCCCCCCTTGAAGGTCTGCACCCCCTTGAAGGTCTGCACCCCCCCCCGAAGGCCTGTCTCCCCCTTTAGGCCTGTCCCACCCTTGAAGGCCTGCCTGCCTGTCCCCCCCTTGAAGGCCTGCCCCCCTTAAAGGTCTGCACCCCCTTGAAGGTCTGCACCCCCCCCGAAGGCCTGCCCCCCCTTGAAGGTCTGCACCCCCTTGAAGGTCTGCACCCCCCCCGAAGGCCTGTCCCCCCTTGTAGGCCTGTCCCACCCTTGAAGGCCTGCCTGCCTGTTCCCCCCTTGAAGGCCTGCCCCCCCCCTTGAAGGTCTGCACCCCCCCCCTTGAAGGCCTGTCACCCCCTTGTAGGCCTTAACCCCCTTGAAGGCTTGCCTGCCTGTCCCCCCCTTGAAGGCTTGACCCCCCCTTAAAGGCCTGGACCCCCTTGAAGGTCTGCACCGCCCCCCCCCCGAAGGCCTGCACCCCCCCCCCCCCCGCGAAGGCCTGCACCCCCCCGAAGGCTTGTCCCCCCCTTGAAGGCCTGTCCCACCCCCTTGTAGGCCTGTCCCCCCCCTTTAAGGCCTGCCTGTCCCCCCTTGAAGGCCTGTCCCTCCCCCTTGAAGGCTTGCACCCCTTGAAGGTCTGCACCCCCCCCCGAAGGCCTGCCCCCCCCTTGAAGGCCTGCCTGCCCCCCCCTTTGAAGGCCTGCCTGCCTGCCTGTCACCCCCCTCCCCCTTGAAAGCCAGCCTGCCTGCCCGCCCGCCCCACCCTGAAGGCCTGATGCCCTGACCCACCCCGAAGGACCGCTCGCCCCCCTGGCCTCCCCGCACCACCTATGAAGCAGCCGCAGCAGGATCGCGACATCAGCGATCCCTGCGCTGCTTATGCGCTGCGGTCCCGCCCCTCCTCTGACATCAGAGGAGGGGCGGGACCGCAGCGCAGGAAGCAGCGCCCAAGCAGCTCAGGGATCGCTGACATCGCGATCCTGCTGCGGGCTGCTTCATAGGTGGTGCAGGAAGGTCAGTGGGGCGAGCGGTCCTTTGGGGGTGGGGGGATTGAACGGCAAGGCCGGGAGCACCCCCTCAGGGCTGGCACCCGAGGAGGACCGCCCCTCCCGCCCCCCCCTTGGTACGCCACTGGTTCCAGCCACTCTCTTGTTGTCTGTGGCTTTGGCTCCAGACAAGGATTGGATATTAAAACTTTTCTTTAAAAATAGGTCCAAAGACTTCCTGGGACATCATATTCAGATTTTTCCTGATCTCTCCAGAGAGACTCAAAAGAGAAGAAAATAATTTCTACTTCTAAAACCTGGAGTGATTCAAATAGGGGGTATTTTCTTTCTGAGATACCCATGTAAATGTGTAGTCAGATATTTATCTTTGAAGTATATTTTTACAGAGCCGTCTCAACTGATTAGTTTTCTCTCAGCGAAACGTCTTGAGAAAGGAATAACAGCGCCCATAGAAGGTTAGCTCCCCGCACTGTAGGATGACATGGATTTCCTTTTAACTTATTTGATTTATATTTGTTCTACTCTTTAAATTTTGGATCCAATACATGGAGGACAAATTGTGATCAATTAGATCATTTATTACTTCATTTATCTATTTTTATTTTCAAATTGAATTATGTATTATGGTATATCTTAATTTCAGAAATTTAGTTTATTATGTTGTTTGATCTCACTTTACTGTACAAGATGTATATGCTTGGTAATATTATAAAATTCTATAAATAAATAATAAAAAAATAAAAAACTTTACCTGCTTGCCCTTATGTAAAATTAGAACAATGACGTTTTGCCTACTTAGAAATCAAGATGTCCCCAGCTCTCATGCACTATAGTAGTTCTTTGAAAATGTCACATAAAGCCTGTCTAAATAATTGATCATGAATAGGCTCCTTCAGTCGTTTTCTGACTCATAAGTAGCAGTTAAAATTAAGGATTTTTTTCTTTTTCCATTATTTAATCTAAAAAATAATTTCTTTGTTATTGCACTGTACATTAACTATTGTAAGCTTGAATAATCACACATCAGAAAAGAGGTGAAATTTGGTTTATTTCAAAATGGAATACATAAATCTAAAAGCACTGCTACCAAATTAGTATTTTATCAATGCTAGACTCTTTACTACCTACAAAAATGCATTGTGAGGCGTGCATAGTACATAACAAAATACACATTTTTGCTAGAGAAACAAATTGGGCTGTATATTTAGGTTGTCAGCTGAGTATATTGTAGGTTTGTGGTTCTCAACTCATCTCTGGGCCCCTCCAAGGGTCTAGGATGATTAATTGCGGTCATTTTATCAAGTCTCCAATTGTGGTTTGGAATGTCAGAGAGGGAAGTGCAATTATATATCATGCTCTTCTCCATACCCTATGTCCAAATGAGAAGTTATATGGAACTTGATGTAGCTGTGAATATTTGATGGGGAAGCGTTCTAAAATATGAAATGCATATATATTTTGTAGGAACACCCAAACCATGTTCAGAATTAGCCTGCCTGTATGCCATCTTTATACATAACCGTCTTTCTATACTGAAATGATGTGTTATTCTTTTTCCTTTTCTTTAGAGGTAACAACCTAATACCTTTCGTTAAACTACCTCCAAAAAACACCTTTCTATCAAATTTTTATTACTTAATTTATTAATTATATGAACCTCAGTCCCACCACTCCACCGCCTCAATTTATTTCATCACGGTGAGCTTTACATAGTCCTATCATCACTGGCTCAAAAAAACTTTTAATCTCTCATTCATTTATATATTCCTCATCTTAAAACTTATTTTTCTACTAATTTTTGCTGTTTTCATTAATTTTTTAGCCGTTTTTTAAAGTGCTTTGTGCTTTATGTTATGTGCTCTTTATACTCCCAAAATAAATAAATAAATAGTTATAATCTTAGGGCTCCTTATATCAAGGTGCGTTACGGGGGTTAGCGCGTCGGACATTTCATCATGTGCTAACCCCCATGGCAAGCCCAAAAACTAACACCTCGTCAATGGTATTCCACGCGTTAACCGCCTACCGCACCTTGATATAAGGAGCCCTTAGTATTAATTTCATTTCATTTAGAATGTTAACTTATCTGAAAATGATTTTATCAAAGATCTTTCAATTCAGACTTAAGCGAATTGTGGAAGGAGTAGACCCAACATGTTTCACTTCCAGCTTTTTCAAGGGTCCTCCCTATAAAACATAAAAGTTCTATCAATATTTATAAATTCTAGCAATCATAGGAAATTGCTGAAATACAGAATGAAGTTGAAGTTGCCTTCAAAAACGGAAGGTCCCCCCAACGAATTTCTAGTGAATTTTTGAATCAAATTGCTAAATGGGTCATATAGGAGAACTATTTTCAATATCAACATACTTTTTACCAGCAGACACAAGGAGTGGCAATGGGGGCTACTCTGGCACTGTCAGTAGCCACACTGTATTTGGCAAAGATTGAAGAAACAAAGATATATATTTTTCTAAAATTTTGATCTGGATCCGGTTTCTGGATGATATACTGTTTATATGGCAAGGCTCAAATGAAGAACTAAACATGTTTGCACAATATTTAAATTCTATAGATCAACAAATAAAGTTTACAATGAACTATCAGAATCATATTGAGTTTTTGGATCTTTTAATAATGTTGAAAGATGGGCAATGTTCTAATACCTTGTATCATAAGCCTATGGCACATAATACATTTCTCCATTTTTATAGTTTTCATCCATATAAGTTGAAATTTAACCTGCCCATAAGTCAATTCCTTAGGGCACGTCGCATATGCTCAGAATTACGGGGTTTAAAGTTCAAGCATGAAATTTGGAAAAACGATTTTTGGCAAGAGGTTATCCTAAAAAAATCTATTAAACAGGCTTATTTACGAGCAAGATATGCTCAAAGGGAACTTTTACTTCTAGAACAGTCTAATAAGTCCGAAACTGATGGGCGACTTACATGTGTCCTACCTTATTCTCAAGCAGCCACAAGGCTGGTGGCTATAATGCGGGGCTACTGACATGTGATGCAACTTCATTCTGTATTTCAGCAATTTCCTCTGATTGCTTATAGCAGAGGAAAGACTATAGGTCAGATGTTTAATTTTCAAAAGTTTTATTATGGTGAAAATGAAAATGAAAATTTAGAAAATATAAAGAGGATCCATACTAAATGTGGTAGATGCCAATGGTGCGATAGTAGAATAGAAGGTTCTGAATGGAATATACCATATAAAGATTATATAGTTAGATCTAAGATATATTCAGACTGTAATAGTAAACAAGTAATCTACACTATTTTATGTCCATGTGACTTAATATATATTGGGCGAACGAGTAGATCTATAAAATATAGATTAACAGAACATAAATCTCAGATTTCAACTCAAAATCTATAAGCTTCAATAGTTAATCACTGGATTCAGAAGGGTCATTCAATAGAAAATTTAAGATGGCGAGTTATTGACCAACTAAATGAAGGGGAGGGGGGGCGGTGGACCGCTTGAATACGGTAGAACCGAACGGGCCGAATGCTGAGATAGAATGGGATTCTTCAATTGGCTGAGCTCTATCCAATGGTTGAACAGGGGGAGAGAACTAGGATTGAAACCAGTATAAATCTGTTAGAAAAAAGACGCTGCGGCCATTTTTGTCATAAGAAATTTTGGGAAGGTGGCTGACACCGGCACTAATGTAAGACGGGGTAAAATTATAGATTAAAAGAGTTGATAGGTGCATGGTATTATGTTGAAAATGTAAGTAGAATTTATAAATATTGATAGAACTTTTATGTTTTATAGGAAGGACCCTTGAAAAAGCTGGAAGTGAAACATGTTGGATCTACTGCTTCCACAATGCGCTTAAGTCTGAATTGAAAGATTTTTGAAAAAATCATTTTCAGATAAGTTAAAGTTCTAAATGAAATGAAATTAATGCTAAGATTATAACTTTATTTATTATTTATTTATTTATTTAGGGAGTATAAAAAGCACATAACATAAAGAACAAAGCACTTTAAAAAACGGCAAAAAAATTAATGAAAACAGCAAAAATGAATAGAAAAATAAGTTTTAAGATGAGGAATATATAAATGAATGAGAGATTTAAAGTTTTTTTGAGCCAGTGATGATAGGACTACATAAAGCTCACTGTGATGAAATAAATTGAGGCGGTAGAGTGGTGGGACTGAGGCTCATATAATTAATAATTTAAGTAATAAAAATTTGATAGAAAGGTGTTTTTTGGAGGTAGTTTAAAGAAAGGTCTTTATACATAAAGCATTTTCAAAGAGTTAATGTTTCTCATGAATATTTATTGTAGGCATTCTAATGAAAACCGGATCCATTATGGAACCTATGATTCAGAACTGACAGCACTGAATATTATAAATCTAGGACTGCCTTAATCTGTTTGTCCAGCTTGTCTTTAAAAAATAAATAAATAAAAGCAGGGCCACAAGCTCAAGGTCGCAGCTAGTAAAAACATGACAGAACTTATTGGCTGCCTTATCGTGTACCGGTATAGATAATGATGCTCCATGTGCAAAACCATCTGTCACAGTCGTGGAAATCCACTTGACTTCAGGAAGCTGTCTGCACATTGGCCACGGTTGACTGCACCATAATCTGTGACCTGATAAAGATTTCTAACCCGATTCAGTGGAGAGCACTGTAAATTCATGGTCAACTCCCAATTATATTCTTATCTGCTGACAAATTGTAGCCAGTAAAAGTGCACTTAAAAGCCACATACTGCACTCATACACTAATAGCAAGTTCCTTAGATGGAAAGCTGATACTTTAAACATATTATTGTTTTCACAAGCTTATTCTAGAAGCTCAATTATTTTTATCCCAGCAGAACACAAAGCCAATACAGCCACATTTAACCTTTCTGTCACTCTCTCCATTTGAAAAACATTTCAATGTGTTTTAAACTGCATACCGAAGTATTATAAACTAATGCATGAATAAATGCATTTAAATGTTTCCGGGAGAGGAGATACTTGGTCTGATGGTAACAACCTTGAATTATGAGTCTCAAAACAATCTGAGATGATTTCTTTGACTACCTACCCTTGTGATCCTGAGGAAAGACGAACTGCACTACACCTTGATTCAATAACAGAACCACCAGGGAGGACAAAAAAATAGAGATAGTATCTTCCAAAACATAAGGAGCAGCATATATTGATGCTGTGTAATGTTTTAAATGAACCTTCTGTTAAAGTCTGCAGATGAACCTGTGCAAAAAACCCAACCAGTGAGGTAAAAATTTTAGAGCACACAATATTCCAACTGAGGCCTCAGAAATTCTGTCACTGTCCCCATTAGAACTATAGCAAAAAAAACTCGGATATTATGAAAACCACAGTAATTAAACAAAACACTTCCACTAGAAACCATCCCATGTCATTCTTTAGCTTTTATCTCATCCTCAGTCTTTCTACACCAGCATTCTTCAATGCAGGGCTAGAGGGTCAGTGGTTGTGCCCATTCTTCCCTCTCTCCTTAAAGAATGACATAGGGATTGTTTCCCATGGTTATCTGCAGGGACAGGGACAGTGACAAATTTTGTCACCGTGTCATTCTCTAAAAATCCCACGTTAGCTACTAACATGGGAGTGTACAGCAGCTAGATGTGATATGGGCGGTTAGGAGGGATGGCAGGCTGTGACAGTTAGTGCACAGGTTGGTACTGTTACAACTACAGATAGCGCAGCTGCATTTACTGCTACCTGCTGTGCAAACAAGATCCACAGTGATTCACCAACCCAAAGCTCTCCTCCTGACCTGACTCTCCCAGATGTCAAAATCCCATTTCTCCATCTCCCCAGATCCAGTTCTTCCAAATGCCAAATTCCCATAAATCCCTCCTTATCTGATCCCCCCTCAGATGACAAACCAATTTCCAAACCACACCCCTGAAGTTAATTCCACCCCATAGCCATAAGTACTCCTCTGGGAATGCAACTCTCTCACCTACCCTCAGAGAATCTTCCTCCAATTCCACCCAGGACTATGCCAGGTTTGAAAATGACACTGCTGATCCCTAGCAATGGTCTTGTAATACTGCTACCACTGCATACTGTACATTAGAAACATTTGCAAACAAGGCATCCAAAATACTTTGTTCTCACAAAAGTTAGGAAACCTATATATGAAGCCAAACATTCACAAAAGTATAGTCCTGAAGGAAAACACATTGCACCAACAATGTAGCTCTAATAATCTCATCCTTAGCCTCAACCAACATATCCATCACCCACTTCTTCATACACCATTGTCTACATCAGGGGTATCAAACTCAGGCCCACGGCCAAATTTGGCCCACAGGGTAATTAGATTTGGCCCACGATTTAGCCCTCTGTCCCTCCCTCCTTCCATCCTGGTCTCACCTTCAAACAGCCTGAAGAGGATCGCTGGTGTTGTAGTGATCCTAAGCAGGCTGCCATCGACCTCCGCAGCACGTTCCCTCTGCAGCAATTGTGTATGTCAGAAGGGGGGCAGGACTGTGGCAGAGGGAATGTGCTGCAGAAGTCCACAGCAGCCTGCTTAGGATCGCTACAGCACCGGCGATCCTCTACAGGCTGTTTGAAGGTGAGACCTCACTAGAAAGAAGATGCAGGCCTTCGGGGAGGGGGCTGCAGTGGTGGGCGCTGGTGTAGAAGTACACGGAGGGAGGGAAAGAGGGGTCAAAACAGATGTGCATATGCCGGACTGAGGGTGGGGGGACAGGAAGAAATAATGGGTCTAGAAACAGGAGAGAGATGGTGGACAATGGGATGGAGGGAGGAAAGGACAGAGAGGGAGAGAAGTTGGATACAAGGGATTGTATGGAGGGGAGGCAGAGACACTGGATAGGAGGGTAGTTGGGAAGAGAAAGGGAGAGATCGTGGACCCTGGGGTGTTGGGGAAGGAGGGAGAGATGCTGGATGAAAGGGTATTTGAGAAAAGGAGAGATGGTGGATCTGGGGATGGTGGGGTCATTCGCTGCAGCTGCAGGGATGGAGATGAAAAAAAGGAAAGATGCCAGACCTCCGGGGGAGGAAAGGGAAAAGAAAGGGGAGGACAGAGATGGAAGATGGATGGTTAACACGGAGAAATAAGAAAACGACAAATGGGAAGGAGACCCTGGCAAAATAGTTATCAGACGATAACCAGAGCCTGGGACCAACATGATTTGAATAATGACCATACACAAAAAGGTAAAAAAAATAATTTTATTTTCTGTTTTGCGATTACATTATGTCAGATTTGAAATGTGTATCCTGCCAGAGCTGGTGTTAGACAACAGCAAGCGTGAACTAGGACCTAAAAGAGAGAGGAAAAATCTTTTTTATTTTGTTTACATCACAGAGCTGGCATGGGGGTTGGAGATGTTGTAACCTTATACTTCTACTAAGACTAAGGAATCCTTCTATTAAGGTGTGCATATAGCATATCTTAATATAAGGACCCCTAAGTATTTAAAAAAAAAATGTGGCCCACGAGTTAGCCTATGTTTTAGATTTTGGCCCCTTATGTGCAGAAATCCAAAGTTGATACATGAGATAGGTTGCAAGAGATTGATGAGCACAGCTCAGGAGAGGGACCAGGAGAGGGAGAGGTGTCTGAGGTGATGGTGTCTGAGGATCTCAAGATGATGAAATGTGACCAGGCAGTGGCCATGGCCAGAAGTATGCTAGGTTGCATAGACGAGGGTATATAAACTGAAGAAAGAAAGTATTGATGCCCTTGTACAAGTCATTGGTGAGGTCTCAGTTGGAATATTGTGTTCAGTTTTAGAGGTCATAACTTCCTAAGGACTTGAAGTGATTCAGAGAACAGAGACGAAAATGGTGGTTTGCACCACAAGATGTATGAAAGACTTGATAACCTGAAGCAAAGGACAGACAGGAGTGATATGATCCAAACATTGATATATTTAAAAGGTATTACTAATTTACAAATAAATCTTTTCCAGAGATGGGAAGATGGTAGAACTAGAGGTTGCAGGGGGGCTGACTCAGGAACATCAGGGGGGGCTGACTCAGGAATATCAGGAAGTACTTTTTAATCGTAAGGGTGGTAGATGCCTAGAATGCCCTTCTGCGGAAAGTGGTAGAGGTAAAAATGGTAACAGAATTCGTAAGTGTGCGGGATAAACACAAAGAAATCCAGTATGGAAAGAATGGAATCAAACAAACTTAGTAGTGATTAGGAAGCAAAGCCAGTGCCAGTTCTACAGTCTGTGCCCTCATTGTAGCTGGACAGATTTGGCTGGGTTGGAGTGGGGCTTCAATGACAGTTTCAGTAATTGGAGAAGGCCAATGTCAAGCAGACTTTTACAGTCTGTGCCCTGGAAAGGCAAGGACAAATCAAGATCAAGTATGCATACTTTATGCTATGGGGCTCATAATTTAAAAAAAAAAAAAAGTCTAAAAAGTGGCCTAAATGGGTACTTGTACGATCAAAAAGCCTGATTGTCCAATTACCCATAATCAAAGCTGGATTAGACGTATCTAAAACCAGCTTAGGCCTTTCCCCTGCCTCTAAACGCACAGAGAGAAAAGAGGCGTTTTTAGAGGAGGGGAAAGGGCGGGTGGTGGGCAGGAGGTGGGCCGACCTAGACCTAGGCGTGCAGCAGGTATAACCAAACTTTAGGCAGGTTGCCTAGTCGGCACTTATACGTGTTGACATAGATCGAGTCAAAATAGGTATAAGTGGCGAAAAGGGGCTGCTGAGCTGATCGTGGCTGCTGCGATCAGCTCAGCGGCTCCAGCAACCTGCCTACCCCCTAAAGCAATGATTGTGGCAGGAGAGATGGCTCATCTCCCCTGCCGTGATCCACCCTTCCCCCCCCAACAACAATTAGGGCAGGAGGGAGCCCAAGCCCTCCTGCCCCGCGGCACCCCCAACTCCCCGATTACATTCGGGGCAGTAGGGCGGCACCCCAACTTTCCGATTACATTTGGGGCAGGAGGGAGCCCAAGCCCTCCTGCCCTGTGATCCTCAACTCCCCCTCCCCCGCCAAGTCCGATGGGGCCAGGAGGGAGCCCAAGCCCTCCTGGCCCGGCAACCTCCAACCACCCTCCCCCCACACGATCCGGCCAGGAGGGAGCCCAAGCCCTCCTGTCCCGGGAGCACCCTCTAACCCCCACCCCCCATTAAAATACAGGCAGGAGGGATCCCAGGCCCTCCTGCCCTCGACGTACCCCCCCCATATGGCCCCCCTGCCGACCTGCGACCCCCCCGCCAACCCCATGTGCCTATGGCCCCACCCACAGGAGAAGCCTAAAGCTCCTGGGCCTATTCTGGTTGGCCCAGGCGCCTCAGACCCCACCTGTGGGCGGGGTTGGAGCCGCCTGGGCCAATCCGGCCTCATTCCTGGATTGGCTGGCCTGCCGGATGGGCGGGCTTGGCACCCGTCTGTCCGGCCAATAATTGCAAGGTAAGGGGGGGATTGGGGGTGGGGGAGTCGCAGGTTGGCGGGGGGCCGATCAGTGGTTCGGGGGTGGGGTGCATCGAGGGCAGGATGTGGTGTACCTGAGGAAAAAAGCATTACAGTGGTCTCCCGCCTTTCCTCTAAATTATACATATTGAGATCTTTAAGTCTGTCCCCATATGGCTTATGATGAAGACCACAAACCATTTTAGTAGCCTTCCCCTAGACCAACTCCATCCTTTTTATATCTTTTTGAAGGTGCGGTCTCCAGAATAGTATATAATATTCTAAATGAGGTCTCACCAGAGTCTTATACAGGGGCATCAATTCCTCCTTTTTCCTACTGGTCATACCTCTTCTTATGCACCATAGCATCCTTCTAGAATTTGCCATCATCTTTTCAACCTGTTTGGCCAACTTAAGATCATCATTTACAATCACACCCATATCCTGCTCTTCACCCCCTAAACTGTATCATTCCTTCAGGTTTTTGCAGCTCAGATGCAGGACCTTGCATTTCTTAGCATTAAATTTTAGCTGCCAAATTTCAGACCATTCTTAAAGCTTCGCTAGGTCTTTCTTCATGTTATTCACACCATCCAAAGTCTCGTCTCTGTTACAAATTTTGGTATCATCTGCAAAGAGGCAAATCTTACCTGAAAGCCCTTCAGCAATATTGCTTATAAAAATGTTAAAAAGAATAAGCCCAAGAACAGAACCTTGGCACACCACTGTTAACATCCCTTTCCTCAGAGCGATCTCCATTGACCACTACCCTCTGTCTTCCACTTAACCAGCTCCTGACCCAGGACATCACTTTGGGGCCCATCCCAAGAGCACTCAGTTTATTTATTAGCCATCTGTGTGGTACACTGTCAAAGACTTTCTAAAATCTAAATACACCACATCTAACCTACTTTTTTAAATCACATTTTAATTGGTTTAAAATAATGTGGTCAATTACTGCACCGATTAACCCCCAACTAAAATAATTAACCCCCCTTTAACAAAATCATAGCTTGGTTTTTAGCACTGGCCACTGCAGTAACAGCTCTGATGCTCATAAAATTCCTATGAGCATCGGAGCTGTTACCGCCGTGGCTGGCACCATAAATCACGCTATAGTTTTGTAAGAGGGGGCAAGTTAGGAAGTGGTAGGGCACCTACCGTGGCCTAACTTATAGTGCAGTTTAGAGAATGTGAGCCTTAATGCCTCCTCTTGAGGATACAATATAAAAGTGGATAAATGGAATAAATTTTAGTGAATAAGACCAATTTATTTTATTTTTTTTAACCACCAGAATTAGAAAGACTAATGAGATTTAGGGCTCCTTTTACTAAGTTGCGCTAGCAGTTTTAGCACACACGTGCTACACACTAACGCCTCCATAGAGCTTGCGTTAATATTTTTTGTGTAGCGTGGGGTTAGCGCATGCTAAAAATGCTAGCACAGCTTAGTAAAAGGAGCCCTTAAACTGTAAGGATCAGGCTTCAACAAAAATTACTCACACTTTAATAATCTTGTCTTTCCAATTCAGATGTTCTAACAAACAGACATGAAGTGAATTTGAATGTTAGCTCAAACACTCTTGCATTCCTTCCAAAAAAGACTGCCTCACTCTAGACCTCGAGTAACCACATTGCTGCCTTTTCTGTCTCTCTCAGTTGAAAACAATATTCCTTGTGTTCAAAAATCCTTAGTCCTTGAGCATCTCAATATGATGAGAGGAGGGCACAGTTATGGGCTACTCAAGTGGAGAAGGCTTCATCTAAGGCATGGCAGATGATGGGTTGTATCAAGAGAAGTTTCGTCAACAGGAAGCCTGAGGTCATGATGCCATTATACAGAGCCATGGTGAGACCTCATCTAGAATACTGTGTGCAATTTTGGAGGCCACATTACCGTAAAGATGTGCTCAGAATTGAGTCGGTTCAGCGGATGGCCACCAGGATGGTCTCGGGGCTAAAGGGTCTCTCGTACGAAGAGAGACTGAACAAATTGCAGCTCTATACTCTCGAGGAGCTTAGGGAGAGGGGAGACATGATTGAGACATTTAAGTACATCATGGGACGGGTCGAGGTGGAAGATGATATCTTTCTTCTCAAAGGACCCTCGAACACAAGAGGACATCCGCTCAAACTCAGGGGAGGGAAGTTTCGTGGAGACGTCAGGAAGTACTTCTTCACGGAACGAGTGATAGAGCATTGGAACAAGCTTCCAGTACAGGTGATCGAGGCCCGCAGTATCCCAGACTTCAAGAATAAATGGGATACCTATGTGGGATCACTGTGAGAGTCATACCAATGAATAGGGTCGCTAGGATATAGACTTAATAGAGCAGGTCAGTAGAGTTAAGGGGGCCAGTAGACTTAAAAGGGGGTCAATGGTATGGGCAGACTTGATGGGCTGTAGCCCTTATCTGCCGTCATCTTTCTATGTTTCTATTTGTAAAACTAATCAAAATATTTGTGTTGACCTATTTTCTTCTATCAAAGCAATTTTTGTGGTAGATATGAAGGACTACTTCCTGGCAAGAAAAAGGCAGTACTTGATTAATAGAGTCAGCGCAGTTTAATTGCTTATCCACTGGACTAAAAGCCTACATCCAAGCCTAGAGCTAGCTTTATCTTGAACAAACACAATTTCTTCCACACCTGTGATTTTATGTTTAGCTGCTTGATGTTTTTTTTCTCCCTCATCAACTAAAAGCAAAAATCATGCAATACATCAGATATTATTTCTAGGTCATCAACCATATCTTGCTTTGCTATTTTGTGACAATATTTTCTTTTTACATGGCAATGAATCAGCATACCAAAAGGGTCTCTGCTTTCCTACCCGAGATACTATATATAAGTAAAAAATAGATAAAAAGAAAATGCTCAACAGGAAACAGTTATTAGGCCTTTCAGTAGCATCTGAGACTCCGAGAGCTCTATTTTCAATCGTCTGACTAATAACTGAATATTTATCTTCATCCTAAGGAGTTACAATGTAAAAATAGTGCTGGCAAATTTCATCCTTCAGTAGCTTGTCAACTTGTTTTTATATTTTATTTTTATTGCTGGTCTTTTTTTTTTAACTAGCAAAATGCTTAAACTAAGATTCTTATCAAAATCCAGTTTATACCTGATCCAAAGTGGAATATTAAACAAGGCAGATAAAGAGTTCGTTGCTTATTTTCATGCGTCATGTCACCTTTCACTGCTGAAAGTAAATGCAATCTCTGTCATCAGTTCTTTGGAAAACAGGGCAAACATTCAAAATTAGCTCACATAGCGTCATCAAATTTAGCTCAAATAAATTCATCACATGGAAGCATGGCTCAAGGGATCTAAATGATAGTTCATGGTTATCAATTAATTTCATTCAATAGCAATTTTTCCATAAGCACAGAATGAAAATTGTCATAATTTTGCTGGTAAATAAAAGAGTTTGATTTTTGGTATGCATCAGTCTAGACTGAAGTAACTTATTAAAAACTCTCACAGCATCTACAATACAATGAGGCAGAAAGCTATCTAGACCAGTGTTCTTCAACCTTTTGACACCTATGGACCGGCGGAAATAAAAAAAATTATTTTGTGGACCAGCACCGGTCCGCAGACCGGTAGTTGAAGAACACTGGGCTAAGTCGTGCCCATCTCAACCCAATCTCCGCCCCAGACCCCGCCCCCATAATAGTACTCATTGTAACACCATTTTTCCATTCATTTTTCATATATACACACAATATAATTGCATTAACAACACATAGGGCTCCTTTTATCAAGGCGCGCTACGGGGTTTAGCGCGTCAGACATTTAATCACGCGCTAACCCCCGCAGCAGCCTAAAATCCTAATGCCTCGTCAATGGAGGCATTAGGTACTAGCGTGGCAGGTGGTTTAACGCGCGGTATTCCGCTTGTTAAACCACTATTGCGCCTTTGTAAAAGGACCCCATAATGGTTAACCACAAAATTAAAATACACAAAATATACTGTATGCTTTTCAACATTCATTCCTACCAGAAAATAGATAACCCCACGCAAATGCAGGACCAAAAACTAAAAGTACTAATATTTACAAACAAACCCTAAGATACAAGAAGACTCTGCAAGCAGTAAAACCCCAGAGGAAAAGAAACAAATGCATTTCTTCCTGAACAGACAAATCAATCATTAAATTAAAAAACTAAAAGCATTTCCCTACCGTTGTTGTCTCTCTCCCTCCATGTGCCTTGTCTTCTGGCCTGCCTCCCTTCCCCCCCCCCCCCAGTGTTATCTTTGGGCCAATCCACGGTGTGATCAATGCGGCGTCTTCGGACTGGCTCCCTCAGTACTGCATTACACAAAGCTGTGGTCAGTGGCTCCTCGTGTACATCCCACACCTCATCTGGAAGCCTTCCCTCTAACATTGCGATGCTAGAGAGAAGACTTCCGGTTCAGGCACAGGACGTTCCTAGGAGCATTTTCCCATGGCTTTATGCACTGCAGCACTCAAGGAGCCAGACTGAAGACGCCACGTTGACTGAACCGTAGACCAGTGGCTGAAGAACATTGTCTTGGGTCCAATGGACGAGCTGGCCCTGCGGACCGGCAGAACATTTCTGCAGACCGGCACCAGTCCATGGACCGGCAGTTGAAGAACACTGATCTAGACGGTTCTCTCAAGCACCCCAATACCCTCTCTGATCTGTCCTCCTCAGGTTCCTCCATCTCATTTCCACCATCAGTCCACTTATCATGCCTTTATTCCCTTACCAGAACTTCTTTCCTATTTGTTTTGAATAGATTGTCCTTCTTTGGTTCCTGCCCCTTTACTTCTCCAGGCCCCTAGTCTGCCAAGCAGGAATGTGCAATTCGAAGCATACAAATCAGTTTGTTAACAAACTATTCAAAATTTAGTGCATACAAAATCAATTTATCATGCATTATCCTAGGAGTTAACAGGTGCAAAGATGCATGCATTAAAAAAAGGTATGACATACTATGAAAAAAATATATTTACAAGATATGCAAAACAAAGGATAAAAAGCCCAATAATCAGGGAAAAAACAAAGATAAAAAAACAAACTGATAATTATTTCCCTGTGTGCATCACTACTGCCCAAGCATACTTCCTTTCCAGGGGACCTCTCTTCATCTGTCTTCCAGAACTCCATCCAGAAAACACAGTTAATGTAGCTAGTTTTAAGAATGGTTTGGACATTTTCCTGGAGGACAAGTCCTTAGTCTGTTATTGAGACAGACATGGAGGGATGTCACTGCTTTCCCTGGATGGGCAGCATGGAATGTTGCTACTATCTGGGTTTTTATATATAAAGATAAAAAGGTATAAGGATATTTAATGGTTCATCTTTTTCTACTGATATTTGGCATAATTAAATGTCATCATATTACATAATCATAACTCCCTTTGCTAGCTGAAACTTTTAGTATATTAGGAACAAATATTTATTTAAGTGGGATCCCAGGTGACTAATAAACTAGGAGGGTGATATATCATATATTGTATAACTTCACATAACATGCGTTATCCCAAGTCCACATTCTGTCCTTTTTGCAATATATAATCATTTATATCACTGCCTCCATCCCATTTCTTATAACTGTGTAGCAAAATGTGTCTTTAATCTAAAAAGTGGTAATGAATAGCAATTAGTGTCACATTCCAAAAAATTGAAAAAAAATTTTTGTCTTTTCTTTAAACTGCAACCCTTATATGGCAAAAAATGTTTTTTTGCCAGATATTGTACTAATGACCTGGATTGGCCACCGTGAGGATGGGCTGCAGGGCTAGATGGACCATTGGTCTGACCCAGCAAAGCTATTCTTATGTTACACTCACACACACACCCCTGTATTGCCCCCCCCCAACCTTATGCTTCATTTGTCTTGTGTTCTTGGTGCCTGTTATTCTACTGGGGCTACCTGCTGTCCTATATTTGTTCCTTTTGATGTATTCTAATCCACATTACAGCAACTTTTGCCCACATTCAGAATTTAGAAACATTTCCGAAGTTATTCTTTGCCATTAGTGAATAAACCAAATAGTATGTTATAACAAATGACTCAGAAGCTGTTAAGGTTATCAGCTGGCTCCAGATTTGGTTGAGGGAGTTTAGTCAGTCTCGAGTTTGCCTCGCTGTATGCAGAGATTTGTAATTCTGATTTCCCAATTGCATTTCTCTAAAACAAGCAAGATAATAAGAACATAAGAACATAAGCAGTGCCACCGCTGGGTCAGACCACAGGTCCATCCCGCCCAGCAGTCCGCTCCCGCGGTGGCCCAACAGGTCACGACCTGTCTGAATCACCCCTTGGTTTCAGTACCCTACGATCCCTTTGTCCCTCAGGAATCCGTCCAATCCCTGTTTGAATCCCTGTACTGTATTCTGATCACTTCCTCCGGGAGCGCATTCCATGTGTTCACGACCCTTTGGGTGAAGAAAAACTTCCTTGCATTTGTCTTGAACCTATCCCCCTTCAGTTTCTCCGAGTGCCCCCTCGTACCTGTTGTCCCTCTCAGTCTGAAGAACCTGTCCCTATCCACCCTCTCTATGCCTCTCAGGATCTTGAAGGTCTCTATCATATCTCCCCTGAGCCTCCTTTTTTCCAGAGAGAAGAGACCCAGCTTATCCAGCCTCTCGGCGTATGGGCAGTTTTCCAGCCCTCTTATAAGCTTCGTTGCTCTCCTTTGGACTCTCTCAAGTACCGCCATGTCCTTCTTGAGGTGCGGCGACCAATACTGAACGCAGTATTCCAGGTGCGGGCGCACCATCGCCCGATATAGTGGCATGATGACTTCCCGCGTCCTGGTTGTGATACCCTTCTTTATGATGCCCAGCATCCTGTTGGCTTTTTTCGACGCTGCTGCGCACTGTGCGGATGGCTTCATTGATGCATCCACTAGCACACCCAAGTCTCTCTCAAGTCCGCTGTCTCCCAGCAGTGCCCCCCCCATTTTGTAGTTGAACAACGGGTTCTTGTTTCCTATATGCATGACCTTGCATTTCTCAACGTTAAAGCGCATTTGCCATTTGTTTGCCCAGTCTTCCAGCTTGTCCAGGTCCCTTTGCAGGTCCTCACATTCCTCCCTGGTCCTAACCCTAATGCGCTTATTGCTACACCTAGAACTGGTTTAATCTTGCTGGGCAAATCTGGAATCAACTGGCAACCATAAAAGTTTAATATATTCTTAAAAAACTAAACGAACCTCCTTTCTATTTAATCTTGGAATAGGGTTTTTCAGAATACAATGCAAACTTCATTAAAACACAATATACTGTACATGATTTTCATTATCCCCTTCCTGTTAAACATTGATAGCCTCTCATATCATCCACTATTTAGAATTGAGCACAGCTTTGTCACCACGACAATTCAGAATAAATGCTTCAAACTAGAGAATACCAAATATCAATCAGTCAATGTATCTTCTATATCAAAAGATTTTCTCTCTCTATTTTTGGGGGCATCAGACATGCCAGTTGTTCACCCCAATTTTTGGCGATACAACAATCTTAGTGGCTATGGCTGTGGCTTCTTCATTCGCCCACTTGCTGAAAACTTTTAACGTTTTTATGTTTTTTGGTTTTTTATATAAAGTGCTTTACGCTTTCACAAATAATTATAAAGAAATAACTTATCTTAAAAGCGTTGTTTCCTTGGTAAGATCGGGTCAGGGACCTGTCATATCGACATGTTTCGCCGTGAGACTTTTTCAAGATTAAGTCCCCCTTTTTTTCAATTTTAACTGACCATCCCGATGTTCAACTTTTCTGATCTAACAAAGATCAAACTAGATGATCTAACAATGACCAAACTAGAGAATGACACGAGGACAGATTTGTTCCCATCCCTGCAGGAACTCAATTTCCCCATCCCGTCCCTGTGAGTTTTGTCGCTGTCCCTGTTCCTGCCCCATTCCTGTAAGCTTTGCCTTAACCCCACAAGCCTTGAACACTTATGATTTTAAAGTGTTTGAGACTTGTGCAGATGAGGATGGAGCTTGCAGGAATGGGGCAGGGACAGGAAAAGAACTCACCGGGATGGGAAAATGAGTTCTTGCAGGGATGGGGAAAAATTTGTTCCCGTGTCATTCTCTACTTCAAACCACTTACAATATATACATGTAAAAGGGTCTCAGCAGCACTAATTCTTTGCATAACCTAGCCAGCAGATTAACCGTTCCCCTAACTGTATCCATGACATCCTATTTGTCTGCCTTGTATGCTTAGCATGTAAGCTCTTTCAAGCAGGGACTGTCTTCTTTGTGACTGTACAGCGCTGCATACGTCTGGTAGCATTATAGAAATAATTGATAGTATAGTAACTTCTATGAATATGCCTGCTAAGCCCTTGAAGATGGTACACATGAAGACTAAGTTAAAGGTAAGGATAATGGATTCTGCAAATGTGTATCCTGATGGTAGGCAGCAGTAGGCCAATCAGGATGCACGTTTTAAAAGGAAGGATGCCTACTTTGTAGGCATGTGTCACACGTCTACAAAGATGTATAGGGACAATTAAGCACACCCAAAGCAGGGCATGGGTGTGCTTTCTCCTGGAAGTGTCCGCGGGCATGCTTAAAAGTCCCTATGCGTCTCTGTAGGCACAAGACAGACATCTTAAAATGTAGGCCTACAAGATGCTGGCATACATTTAACACACTTTTGGTTAGCACTAGAAATCTCACAGTATTTTTCTTAAGGGCAATATGCAAAGTAAATTCTTCAAAGCTTATACCTTAAGTAGACCATTCATAGACCTCTATAGTACCGCTGTGTGTATTTAGTGTTCACACACAGGCTAATGGAACCTAGATCGTCATCGGTCTTTTTATTTTTAGTATTTTAGATATACTTTATATTTTCTTCTATGTTTTAAACTTTATTTAATAAATTATTTAAAGTTAATACTCATCATTAGTATCAACACGGCTAGGGAGAGATCAACTTGACATCTCCTTTTACTGGTTTCTGGAAAGATTGAAGGAACCAGGTGAAGAGGGTGATCTGCAATCTGATGGCTGGACATGTTGAAAACAACCATGGGAATGACGCTGGAAAACCTTACTGAACTAGCACAAAAATGATTTTTTTTTTAGCTCTGTAATTCATCAAGTCACCAGGACTTGAACATAAGTCAGTGGCACCTAATAACCACAAATTAGGCACAGATCTCTCTTATTCACTAAAACTGCATGCAAACTCCAGGAATGCCCCTTATCCATCCATGCTCCCTTTTCGGATCAATGTGTACAGTTTATGCACAGATCCTGGCACCTAAAGATGTGTGCATAAAATTTTAAATAATGCTAATTAGTGCAGATGATTATTAGCATCCAATTGCTGGCACTAATTGACTTGCTCATCAATTAAACTGTGCAGGAACTCAATTTCATCATCCCATCCCCGCAAATTTTGACGCTGTCCCTATCCCATTCCTGTAAGCTCTGCCTTAACCACACAAGCCTCAAACACTTATGATTTTAAAGTGTTTGAGGCTTGTGCAGACGAGGATGTGGCTTGTAGGAATAGGGCAGGGACAGAACTTGCAGGAAAAGAACTCACAGGAACGGGAAAATGAGTTCCCGTGGGGACGGGGAAAAATTTATTCCCATGTCATTCTCTAATACACATATCATGCAGAAATGTGACCATTTTGAAACCTCCCTCTTTCATAAGGAAGTGAAGCATAATAATTACTTAAAATTCCACAGCTTTCATCCCTAGAAACTCAAAAAGAGCTTGCCAGAGAGTCAATTTCTACAAATATGTCAAATTTGTTCGACAGATGATAGTTTTGTTTTACATGCTCAAGATCTGTTTTAATGTTTTCTTGGTCATGGATATCCTTGATAAATGTTAAGAAGTGCTTATCTAAGAGCGTGTTATGCTCAGTGCTCTTTATGTTTCAGTTCCAAAGACCTATTGAGGATGACAGGTTGGTCTGTGTGATACCCTATTCAGAAATTTCATTTCCGATATCTATGAGTGTTTATTCTCATTGGAATGTGTTTCAACTATACAATTTTTTCAGAACATCTAACAATGGCATACACTATCAAACCTTGAAGCCTTAACATACAAGATCCTTGACCCTCAACCCACACATGAGAAAGGTCACCAACCTGACATCTCAGTCTTCATGTCCCAAAAACCCTTTCAACCAGAGATTCATACCTCAAATGGAAATTGGTACCATTCCCTCTGATCAGATCACTACACATACTCCTTCAATATCAATTGGGTCAAAAGCAAAAGCAAACCAAAAACGCAAATAATAACCTACAACTCACGTAAATACACCGATCCCTCCTAATTCTGGAATAAAACAGACACAATAATTCAAGACTACAACCCCAAGGACTTCATCTCACAATGGTGCAGTCAAAGTACAGCAACCCCAGATGAGGTAGCCCCAAAACAAACAAAAACCAGAATCTGCAGACAATCATACAAGTGGTTTGACAACAAACTACTCATACTCAAAAGACAATGCAGACAACTAGAAAGAAAATGGAGAAAAAGTAATCAAGAGCCCACTAAAACAGCATGGAGAAATCTAAATCAACAATACAAACAAAAACTGAAAGAAAAACAAAAGACATACTACTCAAATCAAATAGGAAGAGAATCCCAAGACACAAAAAAACTATTCCAACTACTAAAAGAACTCACAGTCACCAAACCCTACCTGACCAATAACGATACTTCCCCTCCCTCAGTCACCCTTTTAGCGGAATTCTTCAAAAACAAAACTGCATCTTCCAGGGTTACATTCACTGGAACCCCTACCCACCTAGAAGAGATCACAATATCCCCCACAGAAAAAGAATCAGTTGCAGCAGACAGAACCTGGTCCCACTTCTCCACTATACATTGGTCGGACCTAAACAAACTCTACAACAAATACAGCCATGCAGCCTGTGACCTCAACCACTGCCCCCCCCAATACCTGTTAAAAACAGCCAGTACGTTATTCCGTGCCCTCCTTCTACAATGGATACAAACCTTGCTCACAGAGGGCCTTTTCCCACAAGACCTCAGCGAAATCATCATCACTCCAATCCCAAAAGACCCCAAAGGAGCAATTGATCAACCCTCCAACTACAGATCCATAGCCTCAATACCACTTTACGTCAAGCTAATGGAAGGCCTCATAGCTAAACTCCTAACCGTATACCTACAAAACCACAATCTACTCCACCCTACACAGTCTGGTTTCAGAACCAATTACAGCTCTGAGACTCTACTAGGATCCCTCATGGACACTGCTAGACAACACCTCAGCACAGGCAAAAAAATGCTAATTATTCAACTAGATCTCACTGCAGCTTTTGACCTAGTAGACCATGACATCCTACTACAAATATTAGACTCAATAGGAATCAAAAGCAAGGTACTATCATGGTTTAAAGGATTCCTACAATCCAGAACTTACAGAGTAAAGACAAGCAATGAAAAATCAGAACCATGGTCCAATCCCCGTGGCGTGCCCCAAGGATCACCTCTATCCCCCACACTATTCAACCTATACATTGCTTCCCTCACCACCTGCCTAGACAAACTAGACCTGACCTCCTACAGCTACACAGATGGCATCATCCTCCTTCCTTTTGACCAACCAGCACCCTCCATGACAGACATGCTGCACAGAACACTAGAAACAGTAACAACATGGATGAAAGAGCACAAACTGAAACTAAATCCTGACAAAATCAAATTCATCTTCCTCGAAAATAGCAAAATCCCAACCATAACAAACCTAGTAATAAACTATATCACATATCCCATTCAACGCACCCTAAAACTTTTGGGAATGCTGATAGACAGAGGCTGTACCATGCAACCACAAATCAACATAACAATACAAAAATAATTCGCAGTCATGAGAAACCTAAGACAAGTTTGAAAATTCTTTGACAGAAAACAATTCTAGCTAGTGGTCCAATCCCTAGTCCTTGGTCTACTAGACTACTGCAACATCCTCTATCTCCCTTGCCCCGCAACCATGATAAAACTACTACAAACAGTACAAAACAGAACTCTAAGATTTATCTACTCACTGAGGAAATATGACCACATCACAGCGGCATATCTCGACTCACACTGGCTCCCAATACAAGCAAGAATACATTTCAAATTCTACTGCCTACTATTCAAAGCCATAAACGGAGACACCCCAGCCTACTGTAACAACTGACTAATTCAAACTACCACAACCAGACAAAGGAGAATCCACGCACCCTCCAATCAAAAACGTAAAATGAAAAAAAATGTACGATGTCCTCCTAGCCACCCAAGCAGCAAAACTAGACCACCAACTCTCCAACTTACTGATCTCGACCACAGACTACAAAACCTTCAGAAAAGAAATAAAAACCCTGCTATTCAAAAACTCCATAAAGACAAACTAACATAGCAAGATCCATCTCAATCCCCATTTGCAATCCACTTCACCCTTTAGCACCTACGAAAATGTCCAGACTCCTAATGTACTCTTAAATGTTCTGACAACTCATATGTAATCTGCCTTGAACCGCAAGATAATGACGGAATAGAAATCACTAATGTAATATAATATTGGAGAAATGGTTAAGTCTAAGATGACACCTTATAACATGGATGTAACTGGTTCTCAAATGACCTGTGGCTCTTTCCAATGGTGTGAGTTAGCACTG
The DNA here is from genome assembly GCF_902459505.1 of Geotrypetes seraphini. Lineage (NCBI taxonomy): Eukaryota > Metazoa > Chordata > Amphibia > Gymnophiona > Dermophiidae > Geotrypetes > Geotrypetes seraphini. The sequence goes on along the minus strand of NC_047084.1, from coordinate 45,387,001 downwards.
ATTGGACCCTCTTGGAGTGATCCTCAGACAGGTAAAATTATTATGTTAAGGTCGACTGTATCCTTTAACACCAAGAATGTAATCTATGTGATTCTCTGTCTTTGTGATAACGTTCATGTGGGAAGGAGCAGTAAACTCATTAAAACTTGCCTTACTGAGCATAAATCTAAGATTAACACTGAAGCTCCATTAGTTCAGCACTGGCTGTCTAAACATTGTGGTATTTCCGATATAAGATTGTGTATCATTGAATCTGTGGAAAGTGGGAGGCTGGGTGGTTATATGCAACATAAAATAAATTTCAAAGAACAGTTCTGGATCTTTAAACTACGTGCATTCAAGCCCTAAGTTTTAAACAAAAAAGTTGAATGGATGTTGTTAATATGATTCCCTAAGATGATTACCTCAGCTTCAGATAAATGAATAAGATGCTGCGACCATGTTAAACCTTGGTATATACACAGTTCAGATATCCTGCTATGAGATATGTCCTAGGAGGAGTGCAATTTTTCTAAATATATCAGTCTATATAAAAGAAGTTATTTATAAAGATTCTTTTTGATTAAAATGTGCTTTGTGCTCTGTTATTTTCAGGGGAATATCACCTTGAAACAGCCTTTTTAGGCGAAACATGAGTTCATGTCAGCGAACCATTTACTCCCCTAATGCTATCTAATATAAGTGAATTTAAAATACTAAAGTTATGTGGAGGAGCATAATCGAAAGGGATGTCTAAGCCTGTTTACATCCATCTCGCAAGTCGTCCAAAGTAAAAAAACAGCCTAAGACACATTTTCGAAAGATACGACCAACTTTTTTTTAGTTTTGAAAATCGTCTAATTATACGGTCTACTGATATGATCGTCCAAGCCACTAAATCGTCTATCTTTATACTACATTTTCATCCAACTTTCCATCCAAGTCCAAAATGCCTAGAACAAGCCCTGTTGGACGTGGGAGGGGTCTGCAAAGTGATGGGACTGCACACCCAGACATGCCACCTAAATAGTGGGGTACCTTACAGGGCACTGCTGTGAACTTCACAAAAAGGGTGCCATGTCTTCTCTTCCCTACAGCTCCCTTATATGTTATGGTGAGCCCCCCAAACCACCTCCAGAATCCCCTAAACCCACGTATCTACCACCCCAATAGCCCTTATGGCTGCAGGTGCCACTTATATGCCAGTACAAAAGGGTTTTGGGGGTGTATAGGGGAGTGCACATTTTTCAGTATCAATGCAGTGATTACAGGGGCTTATGGGCATGGTTCCTCCTCTCTATTTGTCCCTAACCCACTCCTAAGATGACTTAAGCTGCCTCTGTGTTGGACGACTAGGCTTTCCTATGCCAGGCAGCCAGGTGATGATGGTCTGGAGGCTGAAATTTAAAGTTGTGAATAAAATTTTTATGGGGGTAGGAGGGTTGGTGATCATGGGGTAGTGGGTGGGGGGTCTGTGTTATGTGTTTGCAGTGCTTATCTGGTGAGTTTAGGTGGGTTTTTGTGACTTAGACCATGTTTTACATGGTCTAAGTCACAACATCCAAGTTCCGTCTAGGCTCTGTTGTAAAACTTTCGGTTATAAATGCTGTACGACTAAGTCTAAGCCAGCCCACATCCCACCCAACCCCTACCCTCGAAATGCCTCCCGAAACGCCCCGTTTAGCTTTGGTCATTCAGCGGTACTATGAAGGCCTAAGTCGTTTAGAAATATGTCCAAAACCCGTTTTTATTATTGGTACTTGGACGTTTTTGAGAAATGTTCATCCAAGTGCCGACTTAGGCCGGTTTTTGGACGTTTTTCTCTTTCAATTATGAGCCTCATAGTGTATAAAATATTGCAATTGGCCTAATGAAGAGTTTTGGTGAATAAATATTCTCATCTATAGTATTTTGAAATGTTCACCTCTGAGGGCCCAATAAATATCTATTTAAGGTGTATTAGATACGTAGCCTACCTTTTGATATTTGAGCACTAATGAAAGCATTAGCATGTGGTCATTATTTTATTTTATATTTTAATTGGAAAATCAGCCATTTTCCAGCTGCGGTAGAAATGGCCTTAGCACGTAGGAAAGAGCTGCTTAAAAATGCACTAAGACCACTTTTTGCTACAGCTGCAAAAGGGCCCCTTAAGTAATTCTGTTCCAGTCTAATATCCAGTCTCTATACAGCCTCTCTCAGCTTTCACCTATGCCGATGACATTACCATTCTCATACCCTTTGATCAACCAGAACTCTCCATGACAAACACAATATACCAAACACTCAAATCAATAGCAACCTGGATGAAAGATCACAAACTGAAATTGAACCCAGATAAAACTAAATTCATCCTCCTAGAAAACAACAAAATCCCAACCATAACCAACATTGAAATAAACGCAATCAACTACCCCATACAAGCCACCCTAAAACTGCTAGGAATAACTATCGATAGATGCTGCACCATGCAACCACAAATCAATAAAACAATACAAAAGTCATTCTTAGTCATGAGACAAGTTCGGAACAAGTTCGGAAATTCTTCGAGAAAACACAATTCCAGCTCATAGTTCAGTCCTTAATACTAGGCCTACTTGACTACTTTAACATCCTCTACCTCCCATGCCCTACAACCATAACAAAACAACTACAAACTATCCAAAACACAGCACTAAAACTCATCTACTCATTAAAGAAACATGACCACATTACAGAAGCATATTTCCAATCGCATTGGCTTCCGATCCCAGCTACAATACAATTTAAATTCTACTGTCTACTATTTAAGACTTTATACGGAGACAGTCCAAACTACCTGAATAATCGCCTCATCCACAACACCTCAACCAGACATAGGAAAACTCACGCCCCATTCTCATACCCCCCAATTAAGGAGGTCAAACGGAAAAAACTATATGATGGCCTTCTGGCCACTCAAACAGCCAAACTAGACAACCAAATCGCCAATCTACTGACAGCATCCCTCAACTACAAGACTTTTAGAAAAGAAATAAAGACCATACTCTTTAAGAAAACCCTGAAAAAGAAATAATACCGCAAGTTCCAAATTCCACCTCTCACTAAAGCCAATCTTGAGAAAGCAATCTTGAGAGAGACTTGGGTGTGCTGGTGGATGCATCACTGAAGCCATCTGCACAGTGCGCAGCGGCCTCAAAAAAAGCCAACAGGATGCTGGGCATCATAAAGAGGGGCATAACTACAAGGACGCGGGAAGTCATCATGCCACTGTATCGAGCGATGGTGCGTCCACATCTGGAATACTGCGTTCAATATTGGTCGCCGTACCTCAAGAAAGACATGGAGGTACTTGAGAGAGTCCAAAGGAGAGCAACAAAACTGGTAAGAGGGCTGGAACACTACCCATATGCTGAGAGGTTGGATAGGCTGGGGCTCTTCTCTCTGGAAAAAAGGAGGCTCAGGGGTGATATGATAGAGACCTTCAAAATCATGAGGGGCATAGAGAGGGTGGATAGGGACAGATTCTTCAGGCTGAAGGGGACAACAGGTACGAGGGGGCATTCGGAGAAACTGAAGGGAGATAGGTTCAAAACGAATGCAAGGAAGTTTTTTTTCACCCAGAGGGTTGTGGACACTTGGAATGCGCTACCGGAGGAAGTGATCAAGCAGAGTACGGTACAGGGATTCAAACAGAGACTGGATGGATTCCTGAGGGATAAGGGGATCGTGGGATACTGAGAAAGCTAACCAGAAAATAAATGCAGAAACCCAACCAGGTCGTGCAGGCAAGACCGGAGGGCTAGGACTTTGATAGGAAGATAGGACTCAATTAGGAAACCAAGGAGGCATGGGGGCCCCTTCTGGTGATTTAGACAGGTCGTGAACTGTTTGGGCCGCCGCGGGAGCGGACTGCTGGGCAGGATGGACCTATGGTCTGACCAGGCGGAGGCACTGCTTATGATCTTATGTTCTTATGTACCCCAAACAAATAACCTACCCATTTCTTACTCTCTTTGAAAATGGCCAATTTTTATTTATTTATTTATTTAATTTTATTTTTTTGTAAGTTCTTGTTGTAATACATCCTGGATAATTCTTTTGTAATCCGCCTTGAACTGCAAGGTAATGGCCCAATAGAAATCCCTAATGTAATGTAATGTAATTTGTGTTGTGTGAGTTAATTGATTCCACAGTACTGCAACTGCAAAGCTAAACAATTTTATTTCTTGAAGACAGGAGCCTCAAAGATGCAGCTGCAGGAAGATGAAACATCCATATGAATCAATCAACTATAATAATGATCTGTCTTCAAATTCACTAACGCAGACATACCGCATTTACTTGAATATAAACTGAGATTTTTGGACCCAAAAAATGCCCAAAAATGGAGGTCTCAGTTTATATTCGAGGCTACACTTGAGTACTTCTCTAACTAAAAAAAAAAATAAAAAATCTAAATTTAAACCTATCAGGGGTCTGGCTGCGGAGAACAAAGTCACGGGTCCAGGGCAGGCCCGAAATGCGAGACAGGCAGCTGATTCCTCCTGCCGATAGCCATGGCGGTTCTCCATGCTGTTTGCTGGCTGCCGAGAGGAGGGGGGAGTAAGCAGTCAACGATGCATCTGGATTGCGATGAAGCAGCCAGACGCCACAGGGGACAGGGGACATCCCCTCTTGCCAAGTCACTATAGGCTCTGCTGGTCTCGATTCTGCCCCTCAAAATCAGGAAATAACCAGCTTAGGACAAATCAAAATGGTGTAGGGTCAGAAAAATAGTTAAAAGGAAAAGAACTCCAAAAAAGCAAAGGACATTATATATACAATTACTTATTTTGTACCTGGGGCAAAGGAGGGTTAAGTGATTTACCCAGTCACAAAGTTGCAATGGAAATTGAACCTGGTTCTCAGGCCACTGCACTAACCATTAGGCTGATCTTCCAACAGGTATGCTAGGATAAAAGATACCAACCAATACGATTTACTTGATCAGTGAGCTTTTTGAAAAAAAAAAATTAAAAAGTTGAAAATTGTGAACTTCCAGACTCTTTTCCTTCCTACATAACATAACATTGAAGACTCCATAAGCTTTTCACATGGTTATGTACAAACTGGTTACCAATTTGGCCCTTTTTACATGGAACCATAAATTATCATGGTTTCTAATTTTGTTCATGGTTTTCTTTTGCTTGAGTAGATCAAAAAGCAATTTCTTATATATCATATTTGCAATGAATGTGTCAGCTGTGGTTTCACCTGGATATAGTATGCAATGAATTATTAAATTAATTTGTGCTGTGGTTGCCCTAATTGTGCTGACACAAAAGGAAAGAGGCCCTAGAGATATGTGTATGTGGCGACAAAGTCTGGCATGAAATTTACTATCCTAATTTTTTAATTACCATATGTAATTTTGAAGTCTTGTGTCAAGTCAAACGTGAAGCTACAGAAATGCACATTGTAATGGGACCCTTAAGTATAAAAGGCATGCCAGTAAGACATCAGAAAAGAAGCATCAAGAAAGCATCATTACTTCCATTTTTATTTTCAGCATTTAGAGCTATCTTTCTTTCTCAGAATAATGTCTCAAAATTGATCTTGTTCTTAGTGTACTATAGTAATTTGTACAGTCCATCTTATGAGTAATAGAACATATGCTTTCAAAGGCCCAGTTTAAAATATTTTTTCTATCTTATGCCTATTGCAAAACCTCTTATATACTGAGGCCTAAAAATGTGAATTGAGTTGTAAGAATTAACTGATAACAATAAGAGGAATAAAAAGCACAGGTTTGGGTGTCTCTGTTTAGAAAGTATAGCAATAACTGAAGAAAAATATTTTAAAAACCTTTTTCACAAGTAAAACAGTATTGTACTGTATGTAGAAAAATGGACTTCAAAATTGCCTAACCAGTATGCTGGTAAGGGGAGGTATGTAGGACCACAACAAATACTTTTATTCTCAATAAGTATGATTACAATATTGCCCAGAACACTAACTAAAGTGCAAGAAAGGGCAGGGAGATACCATCTCTAACTAAGAGGTCCTTTTACTAAGGTGCGCTAGCCGTTTTAGCATGCGATAAATATTAGCGCACTGAATGCTAACACGTCCATAGCATATAATAGACACGTTAGCGTTTAGCGAGCACTAAAACTACTAGCACGCCTTAGTAAAAGAGGGGGGCAAACAGTGAAAAAATTAAAAAACTATTATAGTTTGTGACACACACACCTAATCCCATCTACTTTTACTCTGACAACTGGAACCAGTTTCAACACTGAGAAAACATCCAAAGTACTTGGAGTCACTTTAGACATCTCATTAAATTTTGAAGATCATGTTAACAACATAGGGCTCCTTTTACAAAGCTGCACTCGCGGTTATAACACACGCACCTGATTAGCGCGTGCTAGCTGGAAATCTACTGCCTGCTCAAAAGGAGGCTGTTGCGGCTAGAGCGTGTAGCAATTTAATGCGCGCTATTCCATGGATTAAGGCCCTAGTGCGGATTTGTAAAAGGAGCCCTTAGTCTGAAAATTCTCTCTCACACTCAGAAGGGTAAGACCATACTTCTTCCAACAGCACCACGGGATATTAGTGCCGTCAACAATATTGTCACTAATAGACTACTGTAATGCTCTACTTTCAGGTAATGTCCATGAAATTAATGAAAAAAAAACTCCCACCAATACAAAACTCTGCAGTAAAACTCATACTACAAATCAGGATATGACTGTGTCACACCACTGCTTATAGAACTACACTGATCACCGACAGAAAAGAATTCAAACTACGTATGCTTTGTAGCATTTAAAATAAACTAAACTAAACCTTAGGTTTGTATACCGCATCCTCTCCACAATTGTAGAGCTCGGCACAGTTTACAGGAGTTGGGAGAGAAAGGAACTCCAATGAAGGTTAAAGGATAAAGTAAGAAGAATATTTAGAGGGCTTAGTATGCCAGAGATGGAGTAAGTATTACATTTTTGAGAATAGCCAGGTTTTCAGATGTTTGCGGAAGAGTTGGAGAGTTGGAGAGAGCTCAGGTTCCAAAGAGGCTGAAGAGAAGCTGTTCCCCAGATTTACTTAACTATTAAGTAGATTTGCTGACCAACACAACTAACAACCTGACTCTCATTTCCAACTCTGAAAGATATAAAATATAAGACATTTCACAGCAAATCATTCAACTACCAAATAACAAAAGTTTAGAATTCACTTCCCATTGAACAGGGGTGCCCAACACGTCGATCGCGATCGACAGGTCGTTCGCTCAGGTGACCCCAGTCGATCGCAGAGAGGGTTCCCTTCTTCCCTTCTTTTTTTTCCCATCCTGATTGGCCCGCCTCTTGAAGAACGCAGGCCAATCAGAGTGCTGGAAGGGCGGGGTGAAGGGTCGGTGGGGGATGGAGCTCAGCGCACCACAAGAAATAGAAGCGCCTGTAATGAGGCCTAGTGCTGCCCGATATACAATTTTAAAACCCCCAAAATTGGCCTCCCAATCAGTGGCGTACCGGGGGGGGGAGATCTGCCCCCGCCCCGGGTGCACGGCTTGGAGGGATGCACAGCCGTCCGGTCCTCCTGCCCTTCCTTTCCCCCGGTCCGCGCTCGGGGCTCGCACCTGCCTGGTCCTGTACCGCCGCCCAAATTGTGCTGTTGGTTATTGCCAGACTCGCGGGAGTTGACGGCACCATTTGAGCGTCGGTGCGGGACCAGGCAGGCGCGAGCCCCGAGCGCGGACCGGGGGAAAGGAAGGGCAGGATGACCCGGACCTGGCCGGCTGTGCACCCCTTCTAAATCCATTGTACTTGTCTTTTATTCAGTTCCACTAATGAGCATTGTGATACATGGGGCAGTTCTTGGAGGTATGTCTCTTCTGCATTTCTTTGTTTTCCTATGCCTAAGTATTCTATTAATTTAACTTCCTTGTTCCTGTGGGGATCTCCAAAGGGGACGAATGGGAGACAGCCGGTGGCAGGTGGTACTTTAGCAATTCTTGCAGGTTGCCATAGGCCTCAGGTCTTCCCTTTGCCTGGTCCTGCCCCTCCTCTGAGTCAGAGACAGGATTGGGGCAGAGGGAAGACAGCTCCTGAGGCCTATGGCCACCTGCAAGGATCACTAAAGTACCAGCGATCCTCTCTGCAGACTGCTCTCTGCTGGAATTAGGTAAATGGATGTGGGGAGGGCAGGCCTTCGGGAGGGGGGGTGCAGTCCTTCAAGGGGTAGTGCAGGCCTTCAGGGGGGGAGTCAACCTTTGGGGGGGAATGTGCAGACCTTCAAGGGGGGGGTCAGGCCTTCGGGGGAGGGGGGTGTAAAGTGAAACACATGTACATTTCTTTTTCTGGGGGCCCTGGTGTAGAAGTACATGGAGGGAGGGAGAGAAGGGGTTCAAAGAGACGTACATATGCCGGACTTTGGGGAAAAGAAATAATGGGTCTTAAAAATAGAGGAGAGGGAGAGAGATGGTGGACAATGGGATTTAGGGAGGGAAGGAACAGACAGGGAAGAAGTTGGAAACAAGGGGTGGTATGGAGGGAGGAATAGAGATACTGGATAGGAAGGTAATTGGGAAGAGAAAGGGAGAGATGGTGGACCCTGGGGGGTGGGGAAGGAGGGAGAGATGAAGGATGAAAGGGTAGTTGAGAACAGGTGGATCTGTGGATGGTGATGAAAAAAAGGAAAGATGCCAGACTTGGGGGGAGGGAAGGGAAACAGAAGGGTTGGACAGAGATGGAAGATGGATGGTTAGCATGGTGAAAGAAGAAAACAACAAATGGGCAGGAGACCCTGGCAAGTGAGTTATCAGAAGACAACCAGAGCCTGAGACCAACAAGATTTGAATAATGTCCAGACAACAAAGGTAGTAAAAATGATTTTATTTTCAATTTAGTGATCAAAATGTGGCCATTTTGAGAATTTAAATCTGCAGTCTATATTTTGCACTATGGCCCCCTTTTACTAAACCACAATAGCGTTTTTTAGCGCAGGGAGCCTATGAGCATTGAGAGCAGCGCAGGGCATTCAGCGCAGCTCCCTGCGCTAAAACCCGCTATTGTCTATTTTTGTATGGTTGTTACTGAAGTGACATTGCATAAAGTCATCTGCCTTGATCTCTTTGAAAAAAAACCCAGAATATAAATGATAATTAACATTTTCTCTGCGTACAGTGTGCTTTGTGTTTTTAAAAATTTTATTGTTGGTAGATCATTTTGACTTGGTCATTTTAAAAGTAGCTCGCAAGCCCAAAAAGTGTGGGCACCCCTGCCATTGAAATTCGTAAAATCACAGTATACACACTGTTTCGCAAAAATCTAAAAACATGGATTTTTAAGAAATCTCTACCAGGGATCCAAAAAGACTCAGACTAATAGTACAAGTCTTGGAAACAAAGATAATGTTAATGGTCATCTGCTATTTATGATACATTACGTCAGACTCTATGTATAATTTGATAAAAATTTGATAACTTAATATAGCATGTATAATTCTTTGTAACATATTTAACTCTATACAAAATTTTATGCAACAATATGTTGCCTGTAACCCACCTAGAACTCTAATTAATGAGGATTTGGTGGGATATGACATAAAACATAACATAGCATAATATAAGGAAAGGAATTTCTGGGAGCAGGGTTTTCAATTGTCATCCTCAATATTTATGTAAAATAACCTTTCCATTTTACCAGTGCCTAAAGCAAGCTTACAACTAGAGAATGACATGGGGACAAATTTTTCCCCATCCCCACAGGAACTCAATTTCCCTGTCCCATCCCTGCAAGTTTTGTTGCTGTCGCTGTCCCTACCCTATTCCTGTAACCTCTGTCTTCACCACTTATGATTTTAAAGTGTCTGAGGCTTGTGCAGATGAGAATGGAGCTTACAGGAATGGGGCAGGGACACAAAAAGAACTCACAGGGACGGGACAGGAAAATGAGTTCCCACGTCATTCTCTACTTATAACAATGTAAACACAGAAACTGTATTACTCTATTTTTATTTATAAAATTTATAGCCTGCCTGTACTTAGGTGGATTATCCTAAAAACATACATACAGATAGGGGGAGAGTGTGGCACAGTGGTTAAAGCTACAGCCTCAGCCTCCGCACCCTGAGGTTGTGGGTTCAAACCCACATTGCTCCCTGTGACCGTGGGCAAGTCACTTAATCCCCCCATTGCCCCAGGTACATTAGACAGATTGTATGCCCACCAGGACAGAAAGGGAAAAATTATAGAATACCTGAATAAATTCATGTAAACCTGAGCTTCCCTGGGAGAACAGTATAGAAAATTGATTGAATAAATAAAAAAACAAAACACATGCCCATTTGCTGGATACAACATACTATTCTTAATTTATCACAAATGGTCTAGGAGAGTTACTTACCAGCAAAAGTTTGTAAAAAGAGATGTGCATCTTCAACAGTTTCTTAAACTGCAAAATATTTGCACACTAAGGTACTGTAAATATCCTGGTAGTTTAAACAGCAGACCAGCCACAGAAAAGGCAGTCACCCTAGTCTCTGCATAATGCATACTGCTCAGCATCAAAACAGAGCTGCTTCACACTTTCCAACCTCAAATGGCATACGGGATGATATGATGTCAAAGCTTGCAATAGTACAAAGGAACAGACCAATAAACAGTTTGATAAATAAAAGTTAGAACCTTATATTGGACTCTATAGATTACTGGCAACAAATGGAGTTGCTTCAATATTGGTATAGCGCGTTTACATTTAGAACGTCCCACTATCAATCGAGCTGCTGAATTTTGAATCACAGTTAGCACACACTAATTCATGCATTAAGGGGCAGATTGTAGGTGACAGTGGGCGGCCTACCGCTAACTAGCCAATCAGAATGCATGCTTTTTAAAAAAAAATAAAAATAAAAACCCCAAGGAATGTCGCCTACATTATAGGCGTGTATGGTTTCACCCGGAAGTGGCCTTGGATAAGCTTAATTGGCTCTAGGTGTCTCCTTAAGGCTGTGACAGATACCTGAGTGGCTGCGGCAAGTACCCCTCCTCCCCCCAAGAAGTCCCTGGCAGGAGGGATGCCTACTCCTTCCCACAGGAACTCTTGAACCCCCCAGAGCATTCCTTCAGCAGGAGGGAGGCCCACTCCATCCTGCCAGAACCTCTGACCCCCCCCCCCTTTTGAGAATTCCCCCCAGCAGGAGGAATGCCCACTCCTTGCCGCTGGAACTCCCGAACCCCCTATCAGGACCGATGCTCCTGGCAGGACCGATGCTCATTCACTCACACTGACTCTCCACTGAGAATTGCCCCAAGAGGGATGCCCACTCCCTCCCACCAGAACCCCTGAATTCCTCTGAGAATTCCCCTGACAGAAGGGATACCCACTCCCTTCCACCGGAACCCCCAAATCCTTCCCGCAAAGTCCCCTGGCAAGAGGACTTATATGGATGGAAATGGGGGGTTTTGACTTATGATTATACCAAGGCAGTAAAAACAAGCCAAAACTGCAGATATGTACAACGATGTAGGCAAAATTTATTGTGACAACCAAACTATATATTAAAACCTTTTTACCAAACAGGGGACCCAACACGGTCCGTGTTTTGGACAACCTTCATCAGGGGTCCATGGTAGAAAAAGGAAAAAACATATGTCACAACAAATGTATATAATAAAGCCAAACTGATGTTATGTAACGCCGAGAGTCACTGTGAATAGTAAAAATCGCTAGAGTAAAAAAAGGCAGTACCATTGAAGATCCATAGGGTATACTTCATTGTATGAGGTCTCCGCTCCCCCCCCTCCTTTTTTTTTTTTTTTTAGAATAAATTGAACATTTAAAAAAGAAAAAAATGTCTAAAAACTCGGAAGGAACTGAATTGGTTGATTCCCATGTTGGTCAGGTTCCACTGATGTGGTGTTATCTGCTGATATTATTTTGAGCGGACCTTTTTGACTTCATTGTTTTGAGAGCTCATGAATAGACATTATGAAGTAACACAAATTGTGTCCCACCCCTCAAACTTGTTTTCCCAACTCAAACAATTCTGGCAGATATGACCTCAAAAGTCTGCAGGGTGCTAGGGAATGATTAACTGGTACAGGAGTCCTAACCCAGAGTGAGCCCTGCAGGGGAAAGGAGGTTGCAGAGAAGTGAGCTCTACAGAATGCCAGAGAAGGGTATTACTGACCCAGGTGTGCCCTGTGGGGTATCAGGGGAGGGATTATTTGCCCAGAGGAGCCCTGGCCCGGATGAGGGGTACATCCATGAAGGCGTGGCAGATGAATGCCCAGCTCAGTGGTCTCTCAGCACGTTGTACAGGGAGTTCTGCAGTCATCAGCAGCGCTTGTAGGAAGCAGAGGAGTCAGTGGCCGAGCTCGGGGTGCTGGTCGGGGTGTCCCCAGTAACCCCAGCTGCTGCAGGCTGTGTTTGCACTGCTGTCAAAGCTATAAATTGACCAGGCTCTCATCACAGGAACCCTGGGGCGCTGGGCAATTGCCAACCTCTGCCCTGCCACTCATGGTTTCTAGCTCATGCTGGGGCAGCTTATCACTCCCACTGGTCACTCTGCCCCCACTGCACCTGCTCTGAGCCTGGAATTACCCTCTGCCTCCTAGCTAAAGTTGTGAGGAAGCTCAGGCTGTCTCTGCTCGTGTCCAAGCTGTGTCAGTGTGGTGTGCCCGCAGCTCTTGTACATGGGGCTGCCTTTCTTCTGGTTCTCAAGGCTGATTGTGTCCCTCTACATTAACAAATGAAGCTCCAAGTAGCAGTGAGCTCAGCTAAGGCAGCTTCAGTCTGAACTACCTCCAGTCCTGGACTGGACAGTGCTCCACATGGGTTCCATACTGTTCCAGGACAGTCACCTCTTCCTGCAGTTTATATGTGGTTAAGAAACAGATAAAGACACATTTATAGATGCCTTTATGTGATGTTTATAGGGTTTCTACTGATTTTTATGATGTTCCATTATGTTCTCGAGGGATGAGAGATGCTGAAGATATCTAGAGCAGTATGTGATTATAATACTTTCAGGTTTACTCGATGCTTGTTTTGTGAACTGCTTGTTTAAAATATTATGCATGTTCTTCTGTGCACCGTCTAGATTTTAGTTTATAAATTTTAAATAAATAAATAAGAGATCAATGGTGTAGCAGGAGAGCTCTGAGAGCTGTCTGAGCAGCAGCAGCAACCACACACTAGCCGCCCACACTGCAAACCACCCACCTCCGGTGCCAGCAGCTGCAGTTGTCTCTGCTGCCACTCCACTGTGCGCATTGGGAAAGCCATGCCCCTTTATGGCACAGGCTGCTGCTGCTGTACTTGCTCATCAGATGGTATCTGGGCTGCGCTGTTCCTACTGTCAGCTCTGGGTCCATACAGACGGGGCAGCCATAGAGCAATAGTACAAACCCAAACCAGCACAGTCATAAGAACATGAGAACATAAGAATAGCCTTACTGGGTCAGACCAATGGTCCATCAAGCCCAATAGACCATTCTCACGGTGGCCAATCCAAGTCACTAGTACCTGGACAAAACCCAAGGTGTAGCAATATTCCATGCTATCGATGCAGAGGATTCAGAGCCTGAAGAGAATCCCCAAGGGCATTTTTGTTGTTGTTTTAATTTGATCGGTTTGACAGGCTCAGATTTTCTGCCAGTCCAACCAGCCAAATTAAAACAAAGTGGGAATAGGATGCTTTGGGGGATTCTTTCCGGGCTCTGATCCCTTACACTCCTGTCCACATCAGTGTCTGCTCGTCCTAGGCACAGGTCTCAGAAGTGACGTCAGATAGAGCGCCGATGCCGACACAGGTAGCAACCCTGCACCGGGGAAGTAAAAAAGATATGGGGGAGGCAAGGGGCACACAGCAAGGAGAGGAGCGGGAGGTGCAAAGAGAAGGAGGGGTGCCGCACCCTTAGGAAGACCGCGCCCGGGGAAGACTGCTCCTCCTGCACCTACCTTACTATGCCACTGGCTATGGTCAATTTTATAAGCGTCCTATTCTCAATTGGCAATGTAGTTTTATCCATGGAAATGACTTTTAGGATTTTCCTCAGTACTGTTACTGCTTAATAATAATAATTTTATTCTTATATACTGCCAAAGCCACAGTTGTTCGAGGCGGTTCACAACAAGAGGAGCTGGACAATCAGCGAAGATAGGTACAAAGAAGGTTTTTAAAGTACATTGAGCGGAAACAAGACAAAGAGAGCAGGAGCCTGCTGCAAACAATCAGCGAGAGTGGGGCACTGGACAGAACATCTATTCCAGTAGGCCGAGAGCAGAGCGGAAAAGAGAAATCGTGGAAAACTCAGATGGAGTAAAGCGATAGGGCAAAGGAGCAAGTAGGATACAAATCGGTCAATTGGACTATACCTTGGAATGGTGTACTATTTCACAGTAGTTGAAATAATTTTTGATTGAATGTGATATCTAGTTGCAAGAGAAAATTCAGAGCATGGAAGCCAAAGACAAGCAGCAAAGGGAAAATCTGTGTGTGGGGGGAGGGTGAGAGAGGTTATGTTTAGCTAATTAAAATGTTATGCTCCATTCTGTCCTGCACTGAACTACATAACTGTAAAAGATAGATAATATCAGCTTACTCTGTGGTTTATGAATATTATTTGTTGTATGCCACCTGCAAACTCAAAAGTTGTCAAAGCAGTGTATATTCAGATATAGTAGATATTTTTCTGTTGCTGGAGGTCTTACAATCTGAGTGTGTACCTAATGCAGTGGACAGTTAAGGGACTTGCTCAAGATCACAAGGAGTGGTAGTTGTTCTCATCTCACTGAAAATACTTTTACTCTAAATTCAGAGAATTATCATGCAGCTAAACCTATTGAACCTGAAGCCAATATCATCAAACTGGACTCTGTAATCCTTAAACAAGTTTTCTTTGATAAACTTAAAGAAATAAACTCACAGTTCAGTTTCAATGCCTTTAAATTTCAGTATTTTTTCCATTGTTCAAAAGAGACCAACCCAGTCCTGAACCTGTGACCTTCAAATTTGAAGGCGGTTATCCGTTTCCACATACAGTTTAAACTCCTCTTGTTGACCTACAAGTGTATTCAGGCAGGCGGGCTAAGTGAAATTACCTCCACAAGAACAGAGGTACCTCCTTCCTCCCATTCAGTAAGAAGACTTCCATTATCACCTTGGCAGGAAACTGCAAATTGGGTAATTGACATCTGTGAAACTTCAGGAGGAACTGGAAAAGTTCCCTTCGTGATCCACCATAAAATAAAAAAGGTAAAGGAAATAGCAAAGAGATGAATAGAAGCGACCAGCTGTAGCTCAAGCTCTAGTGACCATCTTGGCTCTGTCCCTATGGGTTTTCTAATTCTTGACTTTCCAGATATGAATCAATTAATGACCCTACTGCACTGTTCTTCAATGCAAAGCCTGGGGCCAACGGTAGCCCCAAAGACCTCTGGGATGCCCTCATCATCATAACAAAACATAAGAATAGCCTTACTGAGTCAGACCAATGGCCCATCTAACCCAGTATCACATCTTCACGGAGGCCAATCCAAGTCACAAGTACCTGGCAAAAACCCTAATAGTAGTAGCATTCCATGCCATCAGTTCAGGGCAAGCAATGGCTTCTCCCAAGTCTGTCTCAACAGCAGACTATGGAATTTTCCTCCAGGAAGTTGTCCAAACCTTTTTTAAAGCCAGCTACATTAACTGCTCTTACCATATCCTCCGGCAATGCATTCCAGAGCTTAACTATTTGAAAGGGGGAAGTAGATGGGAGGAAGAGCCATATGCTTGAAGGACAAGGCATTCCTCAACAGATGAAGATAATGTATTGGAAAATACCTACCTCTTCGAGGATGTACTCAATAGAAAAGTATGAAGGCAGACTAGTGGGGTAGATGGCATTGACTCACACTGGTCAGCAGTATTAAGGTCTTGCATGGTAAGATATTTGATGACTCTCCTTCAGCTCATTTGAATCCAAAGCAGCCCCAACTTAAAAATTTGTGAAGACCACTGCCCTACTACATTTTGCACGTATGTGAATTTCCAAAATTTCATTGTTTTTCCTCTATTTAATAATGCACACTATGAGCAGTAAGTTTTAGTGCACCTCCCTCACACTCATATTAGTAACACAAATGGATAGAAAAAATATTCCATATCCTCTTTAGCTATCTCCTTCCTTTTCTGTTGAAAATTTAACTACTAGCATGAATAAGAGTCAATCATGCTTCTAATGACAGCATTTAAAAATAAGGAGAGGCCCAGATATTTAGAGAATGACATGGGGACAGAATTTGTTCCTGTGGTTAACCACAGGAAACCATCCCCATATCATTATTTAAGGATAGAGGGAAGAATCAGAGTATGAATGGGCACAGCCACCGACCCTCAAGCCTTGCATTAAAGAATGTTGGTGCTGAAGGACTAAGGTTGAGATAGACACTAAAGAATGACACAGAATGGTTTCCAGCAGTTTTCAGTGGGGACAGAGACAAATTCTGTCCCTGTGTCATTCTCTAATTTAGATACTATTTCAGAGCAGAGGCCATTCACACCTAGGGAAGCTAACTACATGGAGATGTCAAGTAGGTACAGGGTAAGTTAGGGCTCAGACTTGGTCTGGGCAGGCCTTTAATACAGATGTGGATTCACTTAGGGAATCCACATCTGTATTGAAAAAAAAAGACTGGAATTTACAACTGATCCAAAGAATGTCTAAGTACTTGCTCTAGAAGAATCTATACATTTCAACATCTGGCCCCACAGATGTTAGAACCCCACTCCCACAATAACTGTTCCTAATATCCAATTCTCTATGCCGTCCTCCCCCGCAACAGTCATCCTGATGCCAGCCTTCTCCATATGGATGGTAGCCCCCAGAATATCAGCCCTCCCAATCATGCTCTCTATGGCAACACCTCCCCCACCCACACCCCAATTTAAGGTCTCCCCTCCTTGTGCCAATCCTCATGATTGAGATTCTCCCATGCCAATCTCTTCTGTATCAGCTCCCTTCCAATGGCATTCCCCATGGTAGCCCCTCTCCACATGTGGGCAACTGCTCACCATGTGAATCCCTCAACTGAGGATTAAAGTTTTGAAAATATTCTCCCCCAGGTGATATTACTGCTAGATGTCTGAGCAGCCATTTTTTAGCAAACTGAGCACTGCAGAATGATAAAATATCACTCTCACCCCACTAGACTTCTGATATCAAAATTTCTAATGCTTAGAGAGAAGCTCAAAATACCCAGTCAACCACACATTCATGAATCGTCCTCACTCTACAGGTCTGATGGGGACCACCTATGCAGACACAGACATACACTTATCTCTCTTTACATTTATTCTTTTTTTCTAATCTCTCTGTTGGTTGCCTCTCTTAATTGCCAGTATAACCAAGTGATTCATTAGTATGTTAAAGTCTCTCCCCCACCATCACAATTAAGTTCTTCAACATACTTCATGTTGCTATTACAGAAGAGAAAATTTTATGGGCATATACTGTACATATTGATCCACATATAAAATACTGCACTAGATACATATATAAGACCCTCAGATCCAATTCCTTTCTGTTCTGAATATTCAAAATAGGAAGGAATTGAACCTGAAGGTGGAGAAGTTGCAAGGCTAAAGAGAGGCCTAAGATATCCAATATGCTAGCATCAGCCCTCTTTGAACTAAACTAATGAAGTCCAAAAAATTCTGAGTTCTTTAAACATTATTTCCTTTTGTTCAGGTCTTATGTACTCTAAAATGCTTCTGAACAGGAGGGCATATTTTCTTAATTGGCCTTCTGGCCCTCCTATATAGTTTCTAACTCGTCAGTCTGTTCTTTTTCTATGCTGATAGTAGCACATAGACTACAAAGCAAACAAACATAAAACCATGGACCCAATAACTTAACATTGATCTATGAAATCATATAGGTTTGACTCATCCATATTTGCCTACTGTGTCATGAATATTACAGATGTCACTCTGGTCTATAGAGTTTCAGTTAAGTTTTCTTGTCTTGACACTCTATTATTTTATTTCCATGCAGGTCAAGACCTTCATCTTTTCTCTGTTAATGAATGCAATCTGAATGGTTTAGCTTTCAGAACATTTCAGTAGATTTTCTTCACTGTTACCTCCAAAAGCATTATCATGCTGTGATCAGTATCAGGCTCCACTTTCCATGCTGTTATTTTATTTTCAGGCAGTCTACTTCATTCACTTGGTAAATTGTTTTGTCTTTTAGAAGCCTTATTCACAATTTCCATGTGGAAATTCTGGCGTTTACACTTGGAAAATGACATCAACGTATAAATGGAGATTTTACATGGGGATGTCCATAAGTCATAGAAATTGCAAGGATGTGTGGTTTAGTCATAGCCTACATGGGCCCAAAAAGAACTATACATGCATTCCCCATTTCATAAAAGTAATGTACATGTATGACCTAATCTTACCATCAGTGGACATATATATATATATATATATTTTATTTTTCTTTAATACATGTTTCCACCAGCTCTTTACAGGAGGGATTAAGGGAGTTATTCTTCTTAATCCCCTGTTCTTATTTCCCTCCCCAAATTAAAGATTGTGGTCTCTTTATTTTATTAGCAGTTGCAAATATGTACAGTATATCACACATTTACACTTGAAGTTGCCACTCCCCCCCCCTGATTTTTTTTCTCTAAAATACATATTGCTCCCACTGCACATGCCTTCAAACACATGTGCACTCTTGCATGTTTCTGTTTCCCTCTATCTTCTCTTAAATCACTCAGCAGGGTCTCCTGCACATTTTACATTTCTTCTCTCTTTGTGCTTACCATCCATCTTATTTATTTAAAGTTATTTATAACCCGCCTATCTACAAATCTTCCATCTCTGTGTACCTATGTTTCCCTTCTCTGAGTCCCCTATATTTCCCTGTCCATTTTCCTGCATCAGTCACCTCCACTCTATGTCCCTATCCCCTTCCCCTGTGCCAAGCATCAATTCTGTGTCCCTGTTCCTCAGTCCAGCATCTCCCTTCTGTGATCCTATTCTCCATCTAGCATCTTCCCTCTCTGTCTATATCCCCCTCCCACACCTGTCATTGCCCCTCTGTGTACATGTGCAATCCCCATGCAGCATTTCCCTTTGTGTTCCTGTCCCTATGCTTCCCTCCATGTCCATTATTCCCCTCTGTTTCTGAATACCTCACTATATGTCTCCCCCTTCTTCCCTCCATCTTTCTGCTGTGTATGTATGTACATGTATTTAATGCCCTCTTCCTTTATCCCTTTTGTTCATCGGCATCTCTTTCCTTTTCTCTCCTACCTGCAAGTCAAGAACCTCCCCCCCCCAAAAAAAAAATCCAGCACCTCTGCCCCTTCCCTCCAGTTCCAGTTCCAATTCCCCACCACCACCACAATTTTTCTCCTTTCTCTTCACGTCCAGTAATATTACCCCTGCAGATCAAGCACCCCTCAGGTCCCAGCACCTCTCTCCTTTCCTAGGGTTATCATACGTTCGGGAAAACCTGGATAAGTCCTGTTTTTAGAGGACTGTCCATGTGCCTGGACATTTTTTTTTTAATGGGGGGGGTCTGTCCAGGTTTATCTGGTCTACAAGCCCACCCAATTTGGAAATGCCAGCTCTCCCAATTCCCCCACCTACCTCCTCCCCGGGAGGGGGCATCCACGCTTGTGCGGATGCAATGCGATGATGCACGGTGTCCCATCCACGCATGCCTGACAAGAATAGGCTGAGGGGGCGGGGCTATGGGTGAGGTGGGGCAGAGTGTGGTGTGAGTGTAACAGGGCGGGGATGGGTGGAACTGGGCAGGCCTGGGGGTGGGTCTATGTGTCCGGATTTTATGCAAGTAAAATCTGATAACCCTAGGTAAGACCAATGGTCCATCTAGACCAGTATTCTGTTTCAAAGAGTGGCCAATCCAGGCCAAAAGCACCTGACAGGAAACCCACATGGTAACAACATTCTATGCTACTGTGGCAAACTATGAACTTTTCCTTCAGGATCCAGTCCAAACTATATTTAAACCCAGATATATTAACTGCTGTTACTACATCCTCTGGCAACAAGTTCCAGAGCTTAACTACTCTTTGCGTGAAAAAAAATTCCTCCTATTTGTTTTAAAAATATTTCCATGTAATTTTACGTACATGTGGCTGTGAATATTGTGTAACTTTCTAGACCACTGAATTGTAGTATTGTGCAATTTTTGTAGAATACTGAATTATAGTATTGTAAACTGCTTAATACTGATGTCATAGTGCTATATCAAGAATAAATCAAATCAAAAATCTTAGTCTTTGTACTTTTCAAAAGATCAATCACTTTTACCCATTCTATACCACTCAAGATTTTGTAGACCTCAAAGCATAGACCCCTCAGCCATCTCTTTACCAAGCTGAAGAGTCCTAGCCTCTTTAGCCTTTCTTCATATGAAATGAGTTCAATCCCCTTTATTAGGGTTACAAGATTTTCCCAAAGGAAAATCCGGACCTATGGCCATGCCCCCAGACCCGCCCAGTTCCGCCCACATCAAGCTCTATCCCGCCCCCTTAACCTGTTCATGCATCGAGACGGCATTCTCACAGGAGTGACATCACCGCGTTGCATCCGCACGTTTGCGGATGCCATCCCGACATCAGAAGCTTTTCAAAACCCAGACAAAGTGCCGGGTTTTAAAAAGCCATCTGGACCCCCAGACATGTCCTCAAAAGGAGGACATGTCCAGTGAAATCCGGATATCTGGTAACCCTACTCTTTATTATTTTGGTCACCCTTCTTTGAACCTTTTCTAAATTCTGCTATATCTTTTTTGAAATACGGTGAACATAACTGAACACAATATTCAAGGTGAGGTTGCACCATGGAGTAATTCAGAGGCATTATAATATTCTTGGTCTTATATACCATTCCTTTCCTAATAATTCCTAGCATCCTGTTTGTTTTATTTTGGCCGCTGCTACACACTGGGCAGAAGATTTCAGTTTACTGCATACAATGATACCTAGATCTTTTTCTCCTAAGAGGAACCCTAGCATTAGGCAATAAATTATTCTTCCCAATATACACTACGTACCTCACTTTGCATTTGTCCACATTAAATTCCATTTGCAATTTGGATACCCAGTCTTCCAATTTCATAAAGTCTTCCTGCAATTTTTCACAGACCGCATGTGTTTTAACAACTTTGAATAGTTTTGTCTCATGTGCAAACTTAGGGCTCCTTTTACATAGCCGCGTTAGCGGTTTAACGTGCGTAATAGCGTGCGCTAAACTGCCGGCCGCGCTAGCCGTTACTGCCTCCTCTTGAGCAGGCTGTAGTTTTTCGGCTAGCGCAGGGGTTAGCGTGTGATAAAAAGTCATGTGCGATAAAACCGCTAACGTGGCTTCGTAAAAGGAGCCTTTAATCATTTTACTCATTACTCTGAATTCCAGATTATTTATACATATGTTAAATAGCATCAGTCCCAATATAGATCTTTGCAGCACTGCACTATTCACGCTTCACCAATGACAAAAATAGCCATTTAATCTTACCCTCTGTTTTCTGTCCAATAAACAATTTCTAATCCACAAAAGAACCTTGCCTCTCATGCCACGACTTGGGTAAGTTAACCCGTTTAATTTCAGAGAGGTATTCATTAGTTTGTGGTTGGGGCTTGCGAGGAAAAGTTTAGTTTTTTCTGGATTTCATTTTAGTTTGAATTGTGTAGTCCTTTGTTCTACCATAGTGAGAACAGATGAGGTGAGTTGTTCAGTCTCTTGTGTCAGTGAGGTTATGGGGATGATAATTGTAATGTCATCTGCATATATGTATGATTTCAATTTCAAGTCGGATAACTTATATCCCAGTGATGCCATGTAGATGTTGAACAGAGAAGGAGAGAGAGGGGAGCCCTGTGGAACTCCGCCAGGGTTACTCTAAGAATGGGAAAAGGTTCCATCACTGTGGACCTGGTAGGTGCAGTTTATTAGGAAGCCTGTGAACCAGGTTAGTACCTGTCCTGAAATGCCAATAGAATCGAGGCATCTGATCAGAATGTCAAGGTCGACAAGGTCAAAGGCACTGCTTAAGTCAAACTGAAGTACCAGTGCGCTTTTTCCCAGAGAAAACAGATGGAAGAGGTGATCAGTTAACGATGCTAAGACAGTTTCCATACTGTAGTTTGTGCGAAATCCTGACTGGGAGTCGTGTAGAATGTTAAACTTCTCTTGGTATGTCATGAGGTCAAGATTAACTAGACCTTCCATTAGTTTGAGGAAGAGAGGAATGTTTGTAAATGGGTCTGTAATTGGAAACCGAAGAGACTGGTTCCTTGGAGTTTTTGATAATAGGAGTCACTAGAATGTGGCCGAGTTCCGACGAGAAGTAGCCGCTGGACAGGCAAAGAGAGACCCAGGTGAAGAGTTCAGCCTTGAATGGGGAGGGGGCTGTTTTCATGATAATCGGAGGACAGTTGTCTAGTAGGCAGTTGGATTTTGCATATTTGGAGTAGAGCTTAAGGAATTGGTTCCAGTCTGGGTTTTCAAAATGATTCCAGATCATGTCAGCAGTTGAGCCTTCATTACCTAGAGTGGGTAGATTGATTGATAGGTCTGTGCTAGTTGAGAATTTTTGTGGTGAAGTGGTCGGCTAGGTTTGCTGTAGAGGGTGGGAGATCTGTAAGAGAGCGTTTATGTAGGTTAATATCAAATAAGGAATTGACTATTTTGAAGAGTTCTTTGCTATTCAGCGAGAGAGTTAATTGTTTGGGAGTAGTGTTTACTGCACTTATCTTTAATCATTGTTTTGTACTCTTTGACTTTTAGTCGCCAAGTGTATCTGTCATTATCTTTTCTTACAGGCTTTCAATGGTGCAATATCATTTAGAACCTGATTGCTGAAATTTTTCCAGCCTAGGATGAAATCTGGGTCTAAGTCAGGGATGGATATTAAGCTGTAGTGTGACCAGAATTCTGCAGGGTTTAGTTATCCTCTTGTCCATATCATTTTCTCTTTAAGAGTGGTCCTTGGTTTCTTTTTGGGTTGTTTTTTGAGCCAATGTAATTCAAAGTTGCATAGAAAGTGGTCTGACCAGGGGGTGTTAGCCCAGGTTTCACCTTTAAAACTTACACTGGGGGTAGTTGGGGCATTGGAAAGAAATGTGATCAGATCTAAGTGGTGACCTTTCCTGTGAGTTTTGGTCGGAGGTGGTTTGGAAAAGCCTAGAGATGTGAGGAAGGAAAGTAGATCTGCAACGTTGGAATTCTCTTCCTGCTTGAGGTGTAGATTGACATCACTGGCTAGAAGATTATAGGGGCCGGTTGCTGAGTTTGTAAGGAGGAATTCGTAGAGATCTTCTTTAGCTAGGTTCCATGTGTTAGGGGGTATGTAAAATACTTTAGCGATCAAATTATCTTTACAGTCCTCTTTGGATATTTTGCAGGTGAGGATTTCCAGGTCATTGTTTAATTTAGAGTCAAGGATTTGAAACTGAAAATGATCTTGGAGGATTATTGCTAAACTCTTTGAGTTTCTTGATAGGGGAATAATTTTGTAATTTGGAGGTAGTAGATCACCAATGATAGCATCCTGGTCAGAGATTAGCCATGTTTCGGTTAAGAGTAGGATATCTAGGTGGGTTTCTTCTAGCCAGTCTTTGACCAATTGGGCTTTGTTCCTAACCGAACGAATGTTCAGATAAGCGCCGGAAATAGTGTGATGTTCCGAAGGTGTTGAGGGCTCAGCACGTTGTATGTTTTTAGGAGTCGTTTTCTTTTGTGCGATGGTCTGGAGGAGTGGCGAGTGGCATTAACCACGGAGATAGGGAAGGGGCCAGATTCCATGTAGTCATGGAGGACACGAGGGGGGCAACGTGATTTTTCAGGCCCAGTGATTCTATCCCATGAGAAGTAGGTTGGGATAGGTTCAAATGCTAAGGTTCTTGGGATCCAATTTCTCGTGACAAGCCAGGAATAATTTCTACCTGATTAAATCACTGAATATCAACCCCTAGTTTTTGGAACATAAGAATAGCCTTACTGGGTTAGACCAATGGTCCATCTAGCCCAGTAGCCTGTCCTCACGGTGGCCAATCCAGGTACCTAGCAAAAACCCAAATAATAGCAGAATAAAAAAAATCAATCCACTTGTAATACATTCAGGATTTTGTAGACTTCAATCATATCTCCCTAAAGCCATCTCTTTTCCAAGCTGAAGAGCACTAACCTTTTTAATCTTTCCTCATGCAAGAGGAGTTCCATCCTCTTTATCATCTTGGTCGCTCTTCTTTGAACCTCTTCTAGTTCTGCTATATCTTTCTTGATATAAGGCGACCAGAAGTGAATGCAATACTACAGGTGAGGTCGCATCATGGAGCGATACAGAAGCATGATAACATTCTTAGGCTTGTTAACCATCCATTGCAGGATTAAACTAATAATCATGAGAATTTTGTCAATACCTTAAAGCCTGTCTATTTCCACATCAGTGTGCTGTTTTTTGTGTCTTGTTACATTGTGAGGTATTGCGTAATGCTTAAGAGTCTGAGAGGAAGATTCTCAAAACTTGCTGGTAAAATCCAGCAAATCGATATAATGTCTGTAGTAGGAGTGACTTATATTTTACAGGTGATTCTCAACATAATAGCATGCAAATTATATGTATGCTATCTGTGCGGAGAATCACTGGTAAAGAGTGGGAGGAACTGTGCCCGATTGCTCAAAAGAGCAATCATTAAGCACAGCTCTTCCCTCCTATAAAAGCTGTTCTCCCTACCCTGATCAACTGAGCCGCAGGTTTCCCCAAGTCCTGCCGGCTCAGCTGATTAACCAGCAATGAGAGTGGCAGAAAGAAGAGTCTCCCTTCCAGCCGACACCCCTCTCATCCGCCACTGCCCCGACCTCCCCAATACACTGAACAAGATTGGCAAGAGGGATGTCCATTCCCGCCTGCGGCCACCACCAGGGTCCCCTGTTGCCACCCCCACCAGCACCCCACAAACCTCCCTGCCAGCCCCCTCCCGATACTCCCAGAAAAAGGAATGCTACCTCCCGCTGCCGGTGATCCACCCTCCCCCAACAACCCCTTCAGCAGGAGGGATGCCCACTCCCTCATGCCACCGGTGATTCCCACCACACCTGACACCCCTGGCAGCAAGTACGCCTACTTCCTCCCACTGCCGGGGTTGCCCCCCAACACCCCTGCACCTTTTTGACGATGGACAGATGGATGTCTATTTCCTCCAGCTGGCAAATTCGTCTCTTCAAAATGACCAGCCTTCCCCTTCCCAGTGCATCCTGGAATGCACTGGAGAGGGGCCTAAGATGCTGATTTGTCCCATAGGAGGGGCCTTAAGCACCTAGGTCAATCAGTGCCTTAGGCCCCTCCCTGGTGCATCCCAGGATGCACCACAAAGGCACACTATTTTGAAGAGGTGGACTTGCCGGCCAGAGGGAGTAGCCATCCGTCCATCGACGGAAAGAGGCGGGGGTGTCAGAGGGGATGCAGGGGACAGTGGTGGTGGGAGAGAGTGGGCATCTCTCCTGCTGGGGGTATCGGGGTGGGAATCACCAGTGGCAGGAGGGAGTGGGCATCCCTCCTGCAGGGGATATCAGGGGTTGTAGGGAGTGGACATTCCTCCCGCTGTCCAACTCAGGAGTCTTTTTTTTTTTTAAGGGGGGGGGGTCTGAACTGTCAAGCCTTACTTTCCTGTTAGTGACTGAGCCAATCAATGCTCAGTCAGTGACTGGAAAGTACGTCAATGACAGGTCAGATCCTGTCAGAAATTTTTGTCCGCAGATGTGGCGCAATGAGGTTAGGGAATCGCCCAGCAATGCTAAGAGAATTGCCCAGAGTGCTCCTTTAAATATTCATCATCCCATTTTAATATTAATGACCTTGTTGTACTACATTTGCATTGCCAAGTCAGAGACTGCTAGGAAGCTTGGTAAAGACCGTTCTGATAATCGGCAGGTAAAATGCGTAATGCTGGAACCAGTTTAGTGACCATGTTAAGGGCATGGAAAGTTTTGAGAATCCTGCTGTCAGTCCTTAATGAAATAAGTGGTGCACTAAGCTTCAGCTCTGTTTGCAGAATCCCTTTGCACAATGACGGCTATTTGCTTTTTTATGCTATGCTTTGCTTCCTTCCCTTCTAGTTGTCCCTGACACAGCCTTGTAGACAAAACGTGGCAAATGTCAGGTCCTGCGATTTTATTTATGCATTTACGCCTCTACTTCTACCACAGCTTTATTTAGTTTGCTGTCATTTTTGCTTGTTATAGCATTGCAGATCCTTGCCTTTTAGTCATCCCACTAAGCTTCAGTAGATAGCATTCTAATGCACAGGCTATAAAAATAGTTTACTAATGATGCAATAAACTAATGGCATGGAAATTACTGCAGCATTAAGAACTGTATGCTGCCAGAAAAGCAGTGCATATTACAACAGTAATATACAGTGCATTCTTGCTATTTCTGCATCCAATATTCACAATTTTGTGTATCCACAAGTGCACAAATTGTAATTGCAATTCATCATCCACACCGCTGTGTTCACATATTCACTGACTTGCACATTTAAAAATTGATCATCTTTGCTTTCATTTTTGCTTCTGAAAATGGCCACCAAGCATCCAGGGAGTGAATTGCAAACAACTACTCCAAAAATAAAGAAACATGCATCCTATAAGATCAATTATTCATTTTCTGCAGTTTAGAGGAACCACAAACTAACATCTATTTTACCATAGACTTATTGTTTCGTTATTCGTGAATTCACGGTTTGTGAAGAATTTCAGGACCACTGTAGAGCCATTTGCTGCATTTCAAGTAAAATGTATCCCTCATCATCATTTATGGGTAGGAACTTGTTCACACATAGACAGGAAAGGAGAAAAAATAAAGACTTGCCAGACTCTCCAAACTTATCCATTTCCCCTATCCTCTAGCTGTAAAAATGTCTTCATGGCTCCAGACTCACTTCCTAACCCACGGATACCCTTAACTAGCTGGTACTCAAACGATGCCTCCACCAACCCCTGGGGCTATTTGGGCCAGGGGGTTATACATACAGTGTATTCCAATAAGTGCAAGATTTTTTTTTTTTTTTTTTATAAAAGGCATAATTTGAAAAGTGCTACATTTTTATTTTAATATAAAGCATTCACATTGTAATTAAGTATGAAACACAATATCTGACAAATGTCTTCCATGACTCTGCTTGCACACGCTTACTCTTTTGATGAAATTTTCAATTCCATTTTTGCATAACTGCAACTCAGTTCCTACAATGACGTACCAAATCTCCTCCTTCAGCTGACAAACACCCAATTGACAAATGCACAGTGCTGCGGGTGGTCAGTTGGCTACAGTTTTTGCATCAGTTGAACCTTGTAAGCATGCAGATGCAGATCTTTCATGAGAGTTCACTGTATGGTGCTTCTGAAAATGTCCAATTGCTGTGAACAATGGTGAATCAAAGTTCCTGGACTCTCAGCAACACTCACTCACTGTGGCAATGTTTTTAATAGGCTGGCCAGTGGGAGGGTACCCTCCTGTTATCATAACCACAACCACAACCATACCAGTTTCTTTGAATTTGTTGATCAACCTTTTAACTGTAGACTGATTTGGTGCATATTGCACGCAATTTGAGAACTGTTTCACCAAAACATTCCCCCACATTTGTAGTAAGTTTTCACAATAATAATGTGTTGTCTGTTCATTTACAGCCTGTTTTACAAAGCCGCGCTAGTGGCTACCGCGCGGCAACAGCCCCGAAGTCTCTATGGGCTTGGCTTTGTAAAACAGGCCCTTAGTGATCCATGACTACTAATCGCAGTGTATCTAACTCAACAGCTGTGAAATTTTCAGCCTCGCCTAAACAGAACAGAAATGGTGCCCAATTCAAATCTTGCACTCTTATTGGACACCCCTATTTTATACCTGAGACAAGTAACAAAGAGATGCAGTAGGAATCAATCCAGTTCCTCTGGCTCTCAGGCCAGTACACTAACCATTAAGCTAATCCTCCACATTAGTCTCCAAATAAAAATTTGATAATGTGTACTTCAGTTATTCACACAAAGGTTGAGGACAATATAGGTTTATGTACTGCTGGGATAATCACTATTCAGTTCAGTTTATTTGATATACTGCAAATATATAATAATGTTAAATCTAAGCAGTTTACAGGGTAAAGCCAGAGGGAGAAGACATATTCACAAGCACATAAAACAAATAAGTAACATCACAGGACTTACAAGATGGGGCAGGGAAGGTTACAATATGTATTAAGGGCAAGAAAGGAATGATCCATGTTATATGTACAGTAATGCGTACATTAAGTTCAAATTCCTGTTATAGAGCTCAGAAAGATTTCATGCCGTCATCAGTCCATGTATACTTTTCCCTAATCCTCACAGTGCACTTATGTGAAGGGAGAAATAAGTGAATTCATATATAGTGGTTAGGCAGGTAACACCAATTCATTCTGCATCGCTAGATATTTATACACCAGGCCCAAATTTTAAAGTGGGGACCAAGACAGGGCTATTGTAACTAATGCCATGAGCCAGAGGTGATGTTCGAAAAGAAAAGTTAGGTGCATAAAAAGGTATCATCATTCTAAACCTGGTCTGCAGCCAACCTAAACAATTCATGTATGTTCATCGATAAAACAATTTTAAGTTAGATAACATCATATTGCCTTGATGCTCAGGCACCCAGAAGATGCTCATTTTCACCCTAGCCAGTTTCTAACACAATATAAAGCTGGAAATTGCACTTTGTAGCTCTGCAAAAATCCTCCTTGGGAACTCAGATGGGACATGTTGAAACATGTACAAGAGCTGTGGAATGCTCGTTTTTACAGGATTAATCTTCTGTCTGCCCACTTCATCAGAAGTTCTATTAACTCTTGGAGATTTTTCTTAATATTAGGAGCTACATAAACATAATTAGCTTTAGCTTTGAATAGTTCCCTATATTCAAGTAAAAGTTTGATATTCAAATAGTTGAAACACTCGCTTATTATTCGATAAGCAGGCAGGAACAGCCACCTCTCCTCTAAAGGCTGAACGGTTCTGATATAGAAAAGCTAACTCTACAGTGAAAGGCCTCACTAAATTGACCCAATATATCCATGAGCACCAGGCCCAATTGCATGGTGTTTGTCAGAAATATTGAGAAATGATCTGTGGTAGCATGTGTGGTAGCTTCCCAAGCTACCAGTACTCCTTTAACTGTCACATTTCCTAATAGGAGAGGCCAGAGTTTCAATAGAAGCTTAGATAAAGGGCAAATCTGGCAGGTCCCCCTGCTGAATACAAAAAAGGAGTCAGGGAGCCACCAATCAAATTTTAGGTTCTAAGTTTTGATTAGAGCTACAACCTTAGCACCCTGAAGTTGTGGGTTCAAACCCCGCGCTGTTCCTTGTGAACCTGGGCAAGTCACTCAATGCTCCATTGCCCCAGGTACATTAGATAGATTGTGAGCACACCATAACAGATAGGGGAAATGCTTGAGTACCTGCCTATTCTGGCTGGCCCAGGTGCCTCAGGCTCCACCTGTGGGCTGGGTTTGAGCCACCTGGGCCAATCCAGCCCCATTCCTGAGCCGGCTGGCCTGCCGGACGGGCGGGCTTGGCACCCGTCTGTCCGACCAACGTTTACAAGGTATGGGGGGTGGGATTGGGGTGGGGGGGTCGTGGGGTCGGCAGGGGGGTTATGGGGTCGGCGGGGGGGGAGCGATTGGGGGGTTCGGTTTGAGGGGGGTCGATTTGAGGGCATGAGGGCCTGGGATCCTTCCTGCATTTTAGTGGGGGTAGAGGGTAGGGGTCCACCTGGGCAGGAGGGGTTGGGCTCCCTCCTGCCCGATCTTGTAGGGGGTGGGGGTCACGTGGCCAGGAGGGCTTGGGCTCCCTCCTGACCCCATTGGACTCAGGGGGGGGATTGGGGATCATGGGGCAGGAGGGCTTGGGCTCCCTCCTGCTCCAAACGTAATCGGGGATTCGGGGGGACCGCGGGGCAGGAGGGCTTGGGCTCCCTCCTGCCCCAATGTCGTGGGGGGGGTGGATTCTGTAACCGGTGTTGTTTTTGACAGACACCGGTTACAGAATCCAGCTTTTAGGCGAAGGACTGGCTT
Organism: Geotrypetes seraphini; assembly: GCF_902459505.1. Taxonomy (NCBI): domain Eukaryota; kingdom Metazoa; phylum Chordata; class Amphibia; order Gymnophiona; family Dermophiidae; genus Geotrypetes; species Geotrypetes seraphini. The sequence goes on along the minus strand of NC_047084.1, from coordinate 45,356,919 downwards.
CTCCTTCGCCTAAAAGCCCTTGTTTTGAACCTTTGGGGCTTAGGCTTTTTTTAGGTTGATTATAGGGTATAAGTTTAGACGTAGTGGTGGTCTGGGCGTTTAAACAGCTGAACGTAGAGGCAGGCCATTATCAAAAAAGACCTCCTTTTGGACATTTTTTTTTTGATAATGGACATTTTCCCTGCTTCTACTTTCAACATTAAAGCCTTAGGCCAAAAGGGGACTTAGACATTTTTTTTTATTATGCCCCTCCACAATTATTATGAACAGATGAAGTTGTGTTAACCATCCTGAAAATTTGTTAAGTACACTTCTTAAGTATGGACAATTAACTGCACAAGATCAGTGAAAGAATCTGTCCAGCAGACTTCAAGTACATACAAGCATTATTTTGGCTGTAAAGTTGGCAACCAAGATAAAGCATGGGCACCTCATGTGTGCTGCACTGTCTGCTATTTCAGATTAATACAGTGGCTGAATGGGAAATGGAAGATGATGCCTTTCGCTGTACCCATGGTGTGGCGTGAACCAACAAATCATCACTCAGACTGTTATTTTTGCATGACAAAAATTGCTGGATTCACAAAGAGGAATAAATAAAAAATTGTTTATCCTGCTTGCTCGTCAGCACTTAAACTCGTTCCTTATGACTCGGAGAATCCAGTTCCAATTCCTCCTGCCACATCTGCAAATATATCCCTGAATGTGATATATTTGGACTTCAGCAAAGCTTTTGATAGCGCCCCACACCGCAGGCTGTTGAACAAACTAAAATCGATGGGATTAGGGGATACATTCACTACATGGGTAAAGGATTGGCTAGATCAGTGTTTTTCAACCGCTGTTCCGCGGCACACTAGTGTGCCGCGAGATGTTGCCTGGTGTGCCGCAGGGCCGCCGGGCCCGGAGCTGACAGGGGGCCCGAGGCAGGGGCGCCAGTAGCTCGCCAAGGCAAAGTGAGTCGATCACCCAGGACTCACTTTGTCTTGGCGATCTAATCTATCGAGCCGATAAGTCTTCTTCTCCCCGACGTCAATTCTGCAGTCGGAGAGGAAGTTCGGGCCAGCCAATCGCTGCCTGGCTGGGCGGAACTTCCTCTCCGATTGCAGAACTGACGTCAGGGAGAGCATATGCGTCGGCGTCGGCTTTGGGGCCTGTTATCCATTGGTGGGTCCTGTTCCCCGATGGCAGCGGCAGTGGCAGTGGCTTGGGGAACGGCAGGGAGAAAGAAAGAAAGGGGGCAGGCAGGGAAACAGAAGGAAAGAAGAGAAACAGAAAAAAAGAAAGAAAGGTCAGGGAGAGAGGAAGAAAAAGTTGGGGGAGGGAATGAGGTGTGGAGGAGAGAAAGCATACAGGCTGATAGAAGGGAAGAAAGATTGGATGCACAGTCAGAAGAAGAAAGTGCAACCAGAAATCACCAGACAAGGTAGGAAAAATGATTTTATTTTAAATTTAGCAAAGTGGAGGCAGTATTACCACAGTTTTCAAAGGAATTTGCCCAAATAACTTAATAGTTAACTGGGTAAATTCCCAGAGATGAAAACTTCCCTTCACTTCCTATGCACAGTTCTGAATTTATATCTGCTGTCTATATTTTACAATATGGTCACCTTTTATTAAACCGCAATAGTGGTTTTTAGCGCAGGGAGCCTATGAGCGTCAAGAGCAGTGCTGGACATTCAGCGCAGCTCCCTGCGCTAAAAACTGCTATTGTGGTTTAATAAAAAGGATGGAGGGTATATTTGTCTATTTTTGTATGCTATAAAAACCAAATACAGAGAGAGACTGAGAGCTGTTGACGAAGAGCTACGTGTGCGTCTTTCTTCGATTCCAGCCAGAATATCAGCTTTGTGTTCAGCCAAACAGGCCCAGGTTTCGCACTGAATAAAGTATTTTATAATTTTTATAATTTTTATTTCGTAATAAAGTAATTATAAAATACTTTCTTTGTGTTTATTTGATTCCTATTCAAGAGAATTACTTTATATATAGTCAATATAGGCAGAGAGTTAAATTTTTTAACATTTTCTAATGGTGGTGTGCCTCGTGATTTTTTTCATGAAACAAGTGTGCCTTTGCCCAAAAAAGGTTGAAAAACACTGGGCTAGATGGTAGGCTTCAAAGGGTGACGGTAAACGGTACCCCCTCCAAAACGTCAGCAGTTACGAGTGGAGTACCTCAGGGCTCCGTCTTAGGGCCGATTCTATTCAATTTATTCATAGGAGATTTGACCCAAGGGCTTAGAGGAAAAGTATCACTGTTTGCCGACGACGCCAAACTATGCAACATAGTAGGCAAAAGCAGTATGCCTGACTTTATGACGCAGGACCTACGGCAGCTGGAACAGTGGTCATCAACTTGGCAGCTAGGCTTCAATGCAAAAAAATGTAAAGTAATGCACCTAGGCAAAAAAAATCCACACAGAACTTACACACTAAATGGTGAAACCTTGTCCAGGAACACGGTGGAACGTGATTTAGGAGTGATCATTAGCGATGATATGAAGGCTGCCAATCAGGTGGAGAAGGCTTCGTCCAGGGAAAGACAAATGATGGGCTGCATCCGTAGGGGTTTTGTCAGCAGAAAACCTGAAGTCATAATGCCACTGTACAGATCCATGGTGAGACCTCATCTCGAGTATTGTGTTCAATTCTGGAGACCACACTACCGGAAAGATGTGTTGAGAATTGAATCAGTTCAGCGAATGGCTACCAGGATGGTCTTGGGGCTCAGGGATCTCACGTATGAAGAAAGGCTAAAAAAACTGCGGATGTACTCACTGGAGGAGCGAAGAGAGAGGGGGGACATAATTGAGACCTTTAAGTATATCACGGGGCGTGAAAGATGATATCTTCAGTCTTACAGGGCCCTCGGTAACCAGAGGACACTCGCTGAAAATCAGGGGAGGGAAATTTCAAGGTGATGCTAGGAAGTACTTCTTCACCAAAAGGGTGGTTGATCATTGGAACGAGTTGCCTCAGCAGGTGATTGAGGCCAACAGCGTGTCAGATTTTAAGAGAAAATGGGATATTCACGTGGGATCTATAGGGGAGTAAAAGTCAGGGAGTGGGTCATTGGTATGGGCAGACTCAATGGGCTATAGCCCTTTTCTGCCGTCAATTTCTATGTTTCTATGTAATGTGCCGAAAGTTCAGATGAAGAATGTGCCTCTGCTGATGTGGAGGAGTTGTATGAACCTGAAGTGGATGAAAAATAACCTCACCTGCTAACTCAAGAAGATCTTAATGATCTGGTTAGAGACTTGTCACTGGCAAAGGAGAAAGCAGAATTGCTGGGTTCAAGGCTGAAGCAATGGAATCTTTTAAGGCAGGACACCAAAATATCTTTTTTTCCGTGATTGTCACACCATCCTGGCTTCCTTTAACCAAATGGAAGGAAATATTTGTTTCTGTACTGATATTAATGGTCTCATGCATGAATTGGGATATGAACATGTTTCTGACAAATGGAGAATATTCATTGATTCGAGCAAAGCAAGTCTTAAAGCGGTATTTTTACACAATGGAAACTAGAAGCCATCTTTTCCTGTTGCTTATGCAGTTGGGTTGAAGGAAACATATGAGTCAATGGAGTTACTTTTAAAACTCACATGCTATACAGATCACCAGTGGAACCTCTGTGGTGATCTCAAAGTTATGTCACTCCTTCTGGGTCTGCAACTAGGGTACACCAAATACATGTGCTTCTTATGTCTTTGGAACAGTTGTGATGATGCCAACCACTACAGACAGAAACAATGGCCAAACCAAGATGAATCCATCCCTGGCAGATACAATGTGAAGCACCTGCCATTAGTACATCGTGAGAAAATCTACCTTCCAGCACTTCACATAAAATTGGATCTGCTGAAAAAAATTTTCAAGGCGATGGACAGAAATGGTGATGCATTTCAGCACCTAAGAAGTATGTTTGGTTTCGAGAAAAGTGAAGCCCAAATCAAAGAAGGTGTTTATGTTGGATCCAAAATCCATGAACCGATCCTTGCTGATGCGTTCAAACAGAAACTGAACCCAGCTGAATCAGCAGCATGGGAAACATTCATGCTGGTTGTTCAGAATTTTCTTGGTAATCACAGATCAGAGAATTATGCTGAGCTTATGGAGAACATGCTGACAGCATATCAGCTATTATCACTTAAAATGCACTTCTTACATTCTCACCTCGACTTCTTCCCACCCAATCTTGGTGATGTCAGAGATGAGCATGGGGAAAGATTTCATCAAGATATCAAGGTGATGGGAGACTATTGTTGGTTCTTGCAAAGAGAGGCAAATGTACAGTACAAGCGTAAAAGCAAGTGTCTCAAACATTTCTGAACATGCTGACATCACTTTTGTGTGAGTTAAGAGTGGTATAAATATACGAGCTGTAACATGTCTCCTTATTGTCTTCATATTTGTTTCCAGAGTAAACTTTTTAACACAAGTTTGATGGGACACAATTCATACTCACAATATTGTGCCAATATGGCAAACTGTCTAAAAAAAATCATTAACATGTATCTCAGAAACCTGATATGCTAGCTGAATTTCAATTACAGATCTGAAAACAGCATCATTAAATTAATTAAGAACACTTCTTAAGTTCTCAGTAGCAAAGAAAAACTTTTTTTTTGTTGACCAGTGAGCAGATTTGAAATGTGTATCCTGCCAGAGCTGATGTCAGACAGCGAGCATGAGCAAGAACCTAATGATGTTTGTTTTGTTCACTCAATACTCTTAGAAAAAATAAGAAAAAGATAACCGCTCAAAGTATTAGATACTCAGAAAGGTTAACAATGCTTTACTTGTGCCTAAGTGAAGGAAAAGATCTCATAGCACCACACCAAGAATCATCGATTTCTCCTTCGGTTTATCGTGGTGGAGGGCATCGTTCATCTATCAAAAACCTTCACCATTTATTAACTGTGTATATCTCTAGTCTTTAATTTTTATTCTACTTTACTTATTCCAACTTTTTTAATTTTTTCAAAAGTTTTTAAAATATTAACAATAAAAAACTGTTGACTTGGTGATTTTTTTTTTTCCAAAAGGACTATTGCGCCTTTCCCAACCATGAATCACATTCTAAGTCTTATATACAAGACAACAAAACCAAATAACAATTGCAATAACAAAGTTGCATTGAAAATCAATCCATCTTACTCTTTAAACCCTATTCTTCTTTCATATTATTGCCATGTAAAGGCTAACCTACCGGTAATTTGTTGCACTAAAACCCAATATAACAGGAAAGGAACAAAAATAATAAAAAAAGAGCTCAAAATCATTCCACTTATCTTGTGTTTTGTGCTCTTCATTGATGCCATTACTTGATGAAAACTCCAGGATAAGAAGCTCCCAAAAATCCATGGATCATGTTTTTCAATCCAAGGATCAAAAAATCCGTGTCCAACAGGACCCGTTTTGCCCCATAATAGGGGCTTCCTTAGGGTGAAAAGTCAGGCTGCTTATAAAAATATAATCCAAATAAGTTTATTTCTAAAAGTCATATAAATGAAAATATGTTGTGTAAGTATTTACATTTCCTTTATATGCATTCACTGCTATTACTTCTCAGTGTGTTTAAACTTGGCGCTTAGATACTCAAAAACACCAGCACATGCATAGTTAGAGATTCTGAAGTAGTTACCAATGCTCACGATCTTGTCAATATTCTTCTATATTATGTTTAAATATATTTATTGATTTTCAAATCATATAAACAAGAATACCTTGTACAGAAAGCAAATTAGCAATTCTACATAAAGCAAGAAACATTCCAATAACATTAAATCATATATTAACCAAAATGCTCAAGTCCTCAAATTGGATCCAAGATTTCTTATAATATAAAACCAAAACTGAAGAATTGAACTAAAAGTACATTCTTTCATAAAGTTAGCTGGAAGGCTGATTGCTGGGATTAACCAATAGTCATAGAGCTTATGATTTCTCTACCTCCAATCGGGAGAGCGCTAAAAAAGAAGTCAACTGATTAGGCTCAAAGAAAACATATTTAACTGATCGGTGATGCACTATACATTTACAAGGGTGTCGCAAATAAAAGGTAGCACCCAAAGATATAACACCTGGCTTCAACAAAAGAAATTCACGACGACGCCTTTGCGTTTCTCGTGATAAATCAGGAAATACCTGGACTTTACAACCCATAAATTATTTCTGTCTATTTTTAAAGAACAGTTTTAACAACCATACTTTATCAATAGAGAGAGCTACTGTTATAATCAAAGTACTCGATTCTACATCCTCTTTATCTGATTTTTCCAATAACTCTGATACATCCAACAGTCCTTGATCCAACGGCTTTTTTGGTAATTTAGTCTTATTAGGTAAATAATAGACTCGTGATAAAGGAGGTAATGAATCTTCTGAGGCCCCCAAAACTTCAAGAAAATATCTTTTAAACATTTCCCTAGGAGGTATCAGTGGAAGCTTAGGAAAATTAATGATTCTTAAGTTATTGTATCTAGAGTTATTTTCTAAGTTCTCCATTTTTCTTCTAAGATTGATGTTGTCTTTCATTAAAGATTCCTGTAATTGTTTGGATGATTTAATATCTTGTTCAAGCTTTTGAACAGAGGAATTAGAGGCAGTCATATCTTTTCTCAGTTCTTTAAGATCAGTAGAATGTTGAGATAATTTCCCCTCAATTAACTGAAGTTTGGGACTTATGGTCTTCACTAGTCCGGCCATAAGATCCCATAGTGAGTCCAGAGTTACTTCTGAGGGTTTTTCCAGAGAAATTAGAGGTAAAGAAAAGTCATAGTGCTCACCGTCCAGTTGAATAACTTGACGCTGTCCCTGAAGGTTAACTCGCCTCTCAGATGATTCCCCCTCAGCTTCTCCAAAGGAGCTCTTATCCATAGGAGCTCCTATCAGCAGGCTCTGTGATGGACTACTTGCCTCAGGGGAAGACAAGACCCCGACCTCCGGGGTTACCTCACCCCTTGGAGAGCTGCTAAGCTGAGGTTGCGGGGGCGGCGCCCTAACGTCGGGGCTCAATGATGTAATATTCTTCTATATTAAACTTAAAACTATCAGAATATTTCCATCCAAAAACATTCAAATACATTTGCATCTTGACATCATATAATAAAGGAAAACCATATAAGCACTTACTTTTCTTTCATAAGCATTAGCTTCTACTGCTCTTGAATGCTTTAAAAATGGTGCTTATATTCTCAAAAGCACCAGCGCATGTGTATTAGGAATGTATGATATAATAACTACGATTGACAATCCAATAGTTGTTTATCTAAATTAAACACTTTTTTAATCAATAACTTTTAGTCTTTGATTTAAACTGATGTTGAAAAAAGTTTGACTGATGTTAACTTTAAAACATTCCTAATCTGTTTAAAAATTGTATGTACAATTTAAGGGACGTCATATTGTTAAAAAAGAACTGGGATACTTCTACTGGACATTTACATTTGAGCTTCTACTGGTATTTCTTCCAAGAAGCAAAATTTTTTTGCAGCTTCAAAAGTATAGCAGTCCTCCTTTTTAAAAAAAAAAAAATTTTTTTAATTGAATTTAAATAAATCATTACAATTGAATCATAAAATGATAATAAAGATACTAATACATTTTAGCTAATTAACTAATTGAGAAAATAACTATATAAATAAGCTAAATATCAGGGTGGTCATAACATAATGAAAGCATAAAAATAACAAACCTTACTCCTTCATATTCAATAAGCAGTTCCAAATCTTTTTAAATTTCTTCATACTGTCACACTTAGGGCTCCTTTTACTAAGGTGCACTAGCATTTTTAGCACATGCAGGATATTACCGCATGCTACACCACGCGCTACATGACTAGAACTAACCCCAGCTCATTGCTCTAGCGCGCGCAGCAATGTTAATGCCCTAACGCAGCTTCGTAAAAGGAGTCCTTAATTGCATATATTTTCTCATATTTACTATATAAACAAACCGTGTTCCACCATATGTTATTATCCAATTTAGAGAAGTCTTTCCTATTAAATAAAATTGTTTAGATTGCAATCACTATTAAATTCTTAAATAACTGTTTATTATACGTGTTTCATGTAGATTTAAACCATAATCACCAAAAAATAATAATCTGATAAGTTAATGGCTCTGTTATGGATAGTAAATCTGACACTGTTGACCATATCTTATTCCAATATGACACAACATTTGGACATTTAAATAACGTATGCTCTAAAGTACCAATTTCTACTTTACAAGACCAACAAATATTTCCTTTAGATTTATCTAATTTAGCTAGTTTAACTGGAGTCCAAAATGCCTTGTGCAATAAAAAGAAGGACGATTGCATAAGATTTGCTGAATGTAATGATGATATAGCTGATTGCCAAACTACTTTCCAATGATTTTCATCCAATTTATTATTTAATTCAGACTCCCATATACCCTGAATCCCTCTAGGCACTCCATATATATTATGTATCTAAATCTTGTGGTTTACTCCTTCCTATTAAAAAATCCGAAACATTGCCTGGAACTATCTACATCAAATCCACACCCTTACATATGGACACTAAAATAAAATTACTGGGCGTCACTCTAGACAGAGATCTCACCTTCCATGATCACATAAGTACAATAGTAAGAACTTGTTTCTTTAAACTTCGTATTATTCGTTCACTTACCTCTATCCTAAATACCGATTCGATCAATACCCTTATTCACTCATTAGTTATCTCCAATTTAGATTACTGCAATTCATTACTAAATGGACTACCCCAAAAAGAACTACGCCGTTTGCAGATAATACAAAACACCGCTATTAAACTCATTTACAAAACAGGTAAATTCGAGCACGTTACTCCACTTCTTAAAGAGGCTCATTGGCTCCCAGTCACACACCGTATAATTTATAAAATCCTACTACTCTCCTTCAAAATCAAACTTTCTCATCTGCCCCTATTTTTAGACAAATTGCTAATTCCTCAAAGTTCTCCCCGTATCTTACGATCTACGGACCAAAAACTCCTTTTCATCCCCTCCCTAAAAGAATCCTACTATACAAGAAAGACTAATTTCGCCATAACAGCACCTACGCTATGGAACTCTCTCCCTCAATTTCTTCGGGATGAAATTCATTTAACTAAATTCAAAACCAATCTTAAAACTTTTCTATTCCAAGATGCCTTTAATAAATCCTAATCTTTTCTAACCTCTTATATACTCACTCTAGCCTAAATTTCTCTTATATTCCTGCGCATAACTCTTTTACCAAGCACCCTTTCCCTTTATGTCCTATCCTCCCCCTCTATCTCATTTCCTCTTATATTATGTAACTTTTCCCTACCTTCCCTTTTTTCCCTCACAGTCACGTCTGTCTGTATATGTCTAATATGTTTTCACTAACTTTCCTAACACACCAATAACTAATTCTTATTCTCCTATTTTAAACAAATTGTTTTTAAATTGTTAACCGGTCAGATATTTGTTTTATGATCGGTATATCAAAAACCAATAAACTTGAAACTTGAAACTTAAACCGTTTGTACCACTTAGCCGCTGCACCTTTACAGTTCACTAAAGAGGACCCAAGTGATATAAGTTCTGGTTGTGCATCTTGTACTTTATTTTGCAGATGAGCAGCTTTAATACAATGCAACAGCTGAATCCATCTATAATGCTGTTGGATAGGTAGTTTATATTCCTCCGCCAAAACAGAAAAGGGCACCCATTCTTGTTTATGTCTCAATTGCCAAATGCCCGCTCTTCTCCATATTTTCCAATCAATAATTATTCCTTGAATTTTATATCTTGAGTTATTCCAAATTGAAGCCCATAAAGAATCATTCTATTTAATATCTACAGTCTTTTCTATTTCGTGAATTGCTTCCCTGGTAGCTATTAACACAGGATTACTGCTCATCTCTCCTTTGACCTCAACAAATGGGAACGTCCATAATGGGGTTCCAAAAGTTGCTTCTTCAAATTTAATCCAAGCCGGTATAGAATCTTGCAAATCTGATAATACCCATTTAAAGCTTTGCCTAAGAATAAATGCCAAATGATATTCATAAAAACTTGGGAAGTTTATCCCTCCACTGTCTTTATTTCCTTTGAGTTATTTTAAACTTATCTTAGGTGGTTTATCATTCCACAAAAATCTCTCTATCTTATTGTATACTGATTTAGCAAACAGTATGGGTAGCATACTCAGAATATAGTTGATTACTGGCATAACCATCATTTTGATTATATGGAATATCTTAATAAATCTGCATTCTCATAGCAAACAAGGTTCTTATCGTTCATCAACCCCTGTCTGATGAAGATGTCTAGCATGGCTAGCTTGAGGGATTGTAGTAATCTCCTAAGTTGGGTTGAAAAGGTGAATGATATTCTTTAATTCAGCTGTTCATGAACGTTGTTTGTCTTCGGTTAGTTAATGGATTGAGACCTTATTTAGTGGCCACATTGTTTAGGATGGTGTTACCGTCGATGGTTTTGTCCATTTTCGACTATTGCATTCTGGTATTCTTGGGAGTACCAGAACCAGTTTTGGGGGCGCTTCAGGTGGCTCAAAATTCAGTGGTGTGCTCTCTATTTAAATTGGATAGACGTGAGCATGTAAGTGAATATTTTATAAGGTTGTATTGGTTGAAAGTAAGGGACAAGATATATTACAAGCTCTTGATAAATGTTTTCATGTGCTTACAGAAGGTGGCCTCTAAACACCTGGTCCAGGCATCTTGCTGCATGAGTTGGCTTGACTGCTTTGCTCAATTGAGCATTGTGATCTGTCTGTTCCATCTGTGCGGGACTTAAGGCTTTCCTCTTCCCAAAACAGTGTCTTTCACTGCATCAGCCCCTGGGAATGGAATATATTCTAGGATATATTCGCCAGCAGCAAAATGTACAAAACTTTAGGAAATTGCTGAAAAGACATCTGTTATATAAAATGAAATATAGTGTCTGAGTTTGGCTGAGGGAGAAGGAGTGATGACTCTTGAGTGCTGACTGCTAGTCACGGAGGCATTCGATGATCTGGTTTGTTTTATTTGGTTTAATGATGTCTTTTTATTTTGATATATGTGTGGGTTTGATCAGTTTTGGCCTTAAATGATATTCGTCGTTGATGCAACATGTATGTTATATGTAATTTGATTTGGTATGTAAGTATGTAATTTGTTATAATGTGTCCTTGAAGTGTTTTGTACGACAAATGTAAATGTTTTATTTTGTATGTTAATATGTAATTCACCCCGGATAAGGGCGGGTGAGAAATAAGCAAACAATTGAGATGAACAATGGGTTCATCTACCTATATACACATTTCACTTAATAGAGAGGTGGTCAGCTCTATTCTCTCCAACACAGGCCACATACAAGCCTGATGATTTTATGAGACATATTTGAATGTATTTGGTATAGATATATTCAGCTGTTCATGAACATTGTTTGTCTAATTGAGTATTAATTCACATGGGTTCATCTACTTACCGTATTTTTTTGCTCCATAAGATGCCATTTTTCCACCCCCAAAAAGGGGGTGGAAATAAGGGTGCGTCTTAAGGAGCGAATGTAATAAAAAACCCAAAACCCCAGTACCATTTTTCCCCATCCCGGCGGTCCAGTGCGCTTTCCGCACTCCTTCCTCAGTTTGTCACAATCCTATCCCCGATGCTCTGTCTGTACCGGGGTTGGCTCTCACTAAAGCTAGCCCGATCATACAGAGAGCTAATCATGGGGATAGGGTTGTGACCAGGAGCAGGGAAATTGCTGCTTTCCCCTTTAAACCTGAAAATGCTGATTGTGAGGGAGGAGAGGAAGTTGAGGAGAATAGCCTTGAACAGCCTCCAAGGGACCTCCCTCCCTCCACAAACTCTCAGCTGAGGGAGATAATGAGGAAGCCGAGAAAATCTAGGCAAACTTTGCAGGCAGCTCCTCCCCCTCAGAGAGCAGGGTGTGGTCGGCTGAACACTTTAGAGGCTGCTCTTAGGAGGAAAAGGGCAGTTCACTCTGGGCCAGCCCAGGAAGAGGTCTATCCAGGCTGTTCTCCTGTGAACCAGGATATTGAAATGCAGGAGACAGACACTGACCCTGTGGCTAGCCAGCCAGCCCAGCCAGAACCTATGGACTATTTGGAAACTCCCAGTCTGCCTGAAGACATCCTGATGCAGGAAAGCTAAGTGGCAGGGCTGGGTAGTTTGGGGGAGTTATAGCATACTCTGCCCGTTTGTGTGTTGCTAAGGAAAGGTTCTGTGGGGCTGAAAGTTTAATGTGACTTGTGCTGCCCTGCTTATGTAAAAGCAGGAAGAAAAAAAAAAAAGCGTTTTTTTTTATTGTTTGAACTTCCGGGTTCCAGCCTGGTTAGGCTGGCTTGGTTTTTTCTACTGTGTTATTGTGAACCTGGGGAGTAATGTTTGGGGAGAATCCACTGTCCATACTGGTTGGGATTGTGGGGCCATTAGTGGCATTCTGTGTTACAGACAAGTAAATTGGTGGATTCGCTTACTCCCCTTCCCCCACCAACTCCCATTGAGCTGGTTGGGGCCCAAGCCTCAATAACTAAAAGGCTTGTGCACAAAACTATCTGAAGTGCTAACAGTAGTGTTGGTTGTTAGTCTGAATGTAAAGACAGCAACTCTTTTTGGTTTTATTTTTACTTACCTGAACCGTCAGGATGTAGATGACGGCTGAAAACCTAGACCTGTTGGTCGGCTATATAATTTTTGTTTGGTATGATTTTTGCTACTTGGGAATTTGGACTGACTATAAGTTTACTCCCAGCAATATACCACATAATAAAGTAGTCATCGCAGGAACAAATAAATTGACTCTGGTTTTCTTTTTTTGCCTGTTTATTTTTTTTTATGAGTGAATGTCGTACAGCAGGACTTCCTTCCTTTATGGGAAGCACGCAGAGGGAGCTCTAAGGTGAGCGTGGACCGGCCCCGTTGAAGCACAGGTACCGGCCTCGCCACAAGTTCCCATGCTCTCTTCTGGCAGCAGCAGCGGCACAGCGGTGCACAAGGCAGGCGCGCGCTTTTTGCTTGCTTGCTTGGTCCCTCACTGCACTCCGAATGGCTGCCTGTCAGTTCTCATTCCGTGACATTGATTTGGAAGACGGACTGTAATCTAACAGTGAAATCATTACATGATGCTGTGTTAATTGTGTTACTGTGGTTATAATATTATGCTTTTTGTTATAAAAATTCTAAGAGTTAAATTCCTAAATTCAAATTTTAAAAATCTGTTAGCTCTTAAATAAAGGTACTTTAAAAGGACAGGGATGAAGAGGGATTAAGAGAATAGCTCAGCACTGATTTTTCAGCACTAGACATATAACTTAGATGCCTTTAGGCCTAACTTAAATTAAAGTCAGATGCCTAAATTCAAATTATTTTAGATGTCCCTGACTGTAGTAACTAACCCCCTCCCTTTATAAAGCTCTAGCAACAGCGGTAGCAGTTCAGACGCTCATATGGGCATCAGAGCTGTTACCGCTGCATCCAGTACTAAAAACCATGCTACACTTTTGTAAAAGGGGAGATAATATAGGTATCAGCCCTCACTAAATATCAAGACTATAATTTATTGAGAAACAGGCTTTCATTTCTTAGTAGTTTTATTTCTACTGTAAACAAATTTGATAATCTTAAAAAAAAAGAGATACTATCTAAATTGAAATGAATGAAAATGACATTTAATGGGAATATGGAGTGAAATTATCCTCTCATCCAGAGAGAGGCTGGGACACAAAGTAAGGAGAGCAAGAAAACTTGCTTTGTTCCTGTCATGTTGTAGCTATTCTGTACGTAAATATAGAATGTCTAATGCCATTGCTGCTACTGTTACAAAAGCATTGCAAATATCTGGATTGATTTTATATAAAAGAAAGGCAAACAAGGGCTGCATGCAGATGCAAGGCATTCTTCTCAATAATCCCTAAAGAATGAAATGCAATAAAGGGCATATTTTGCCAGATGTGTATTCCCTATTCTTGCTAGACAAAGTCTCAAAGTATATGAGAAATTCTGCCAGGACCATAAACTTTTGTTTGTTTATAGTTCAATCACCATAGTGAAGAGTAAAGGGGAAAAAAGTTTTGCTTTTTGTTTTGTTTTTTTTTAGTCAAAAACATGGACACACTCCATTGCAAGATTGCACCATCAAAGAACATTGTGCAGTAGTATGCTTTCTTTGGGCAGAGGGAGTGAAACCTGTGGAAATTCACCATCGGATATTGACTCAGTATGGAGATAGCATGGGAAACGGTGAACAGTGAAAATTACTGTGCATCGCTGTGAAATGAACTTAAACCTGCAATTCATAGCAAAAGAATTTGAATGTTGTCCAAAACAGTCTTGTTGCACCATGACAATGCACGTCCTCATAGAGAAGCAGTGACAGAAGCGACAATGTAACAGCTTGGGTTCTGAACGTCTTCCGCATCCTCCTTACAACTATCCATCTGGCTAATCCTAGAAACAACAGTACTATTTCGAGTGAATAGGAACTAGTGCTCTATCTAGGATAGTGTGACCTGGCAAGAAAGTCTCTCTTGCACTTTGGCTGCCTTTTCAGCTACAACAGATCTCTCCATTTTTTTGTCAGCAAATTCTGTTATCATGGAAGATGGCATTCAGTTTGGTATAAATGTCCTGCTAGATATTTTATGGCAAGCAGTGACTTTGGTGGAACCTGGCCTACCAAGGACTTTTAGATAACAGAGCTTAGCAGACATAGCTGAGATGGTCTGGGTGGAGAAATCAAAGGAACAAAGCAACTTGAATGTCTTCTGCATAGGTGAAAAATGTGAACCCAAGAGATTAAAGGAGAAGTGCAAGAGGCTACAAAGATGTAACATAGCATTGGACCAAGAATAGAGCTCTGTGGAACACCAGAGTAGAGAGGCATAGACAAGGAAAACATACCAGACCAAAGTACTCTAAATATTGTATCACTCTTTGATACAGCTGCACCTAAGTAAAGAAAAGGGTGACAAAAGTGATAAAAAAAGATGGGAAGAGGATAGGCTAAAACGGCTAGGGCTCTTCAGCTTGGAGAAGAGATGACTCAGAGGTCATATGAAAGAGTTCTATAAAATAATTAGTGGAATGGAAAGGGTAGATGTGAATCACTTGCTCACTCTTTCCAAAAATAGTAGGGTATGCAACTAAGCTACTAAGTAATAGATTTAAAACAAGCCAGAGAAAATATTTCTTCAATGTGTAATTAAACTCTGGAATTCTTTGCCAGAAAATGTGGTGAAATCAGTTAGCTTATCAGGGGTGGGTTTTTTTGTTGTTTTTTTAAAAGGTTTGGATAATTTTCTTAAAGAGAAGTCCATAGGATAAGAAGTCCATTGGATAAGCAGCATAAACTCTGTTTTACTACTTGGGATCTAGCTAGGTACTTGGGACCTGGGTTGGCCACTGTTGAAAACAGGATACTGGGCTTGATGGACCTTTGGTCTGTCCCAGTATGACAATTCTTATGTTCTTATAATTAATCACCTTCTTCACAAGAAAGGGTATAGTTTCTGGAGCAAAGCTGGCTCTATGACTTCAGGCTTCCGGCTGACGAAACTCTTGCGGATGCAACCTAACAACTGTCTTGCCTTAGATGAAGCCTTCTCCACATGATCAGCAGTTTTCATGTCTGCGCTGATGATCACTCCCAAGTCTCGTTCTGTTGAAGTTCTAGCTAAGGTCTTACCATTCAAGGTGTAAGTTCTGCACGGATTTTTGCTGCCGAGGTGCATGATCTTGCATTTCTTAGCGTTGAAGCCCAGCTGCCAGGTCGAAGACCAAAGCTCCAACAAATGTAAGTCCTGTGTGCATAGTTTGGCGTCGTCAGTGAATAACGTTATCTTACCTTGAAGCCCCTGAGTTAGGTCCCCTATGAATAAGTTGAAAAGGAGCGGGCCCAAGAATGAGCCCTGCGGTTCTCCACTGGTCAACTCCGATGTTTTAGAGAGGGTACCGTTAACTACCACCCTCTGAAGTCTGCCACTCAGCCAGTCATTGACCCATGTAGTTAGTGTTTCTCCCAGCCCCATTGATTTCATCTTGCTCAACAGCCTGTGATGCGGGACACTATCAAAAGCTTTGCTGAAGTCTAGGTATACGACGTCCACGGATTCTCCCAAGTCTAGCTGTTTTGTTACCCAGTCAAAGAAGCTGATGAGATTGGATTGGCAGGACCTACCCTTGGTGAATCCATGTTGACTGGGATCCCGTAGATTCTCCTCATCCAAGATTGCATCTAATTTATGTTTGATTAGTGTTTCCATGAGTTTGCATACTATTGATGTGAGACTCACCGGTCTGTAGTTTGCAGCCTCTGCCCTGCAACCCTTTTTGTGCAGTGGAACGACGTTAGCTGTTTTCCAGTCTATGGGGACTCTCCCCGAACTTAGAGAGAGATTGAAGAGTCCTGATAGCGGTTCTGCCAGGACATCACGCAGCTCACTGAGCACCCTGGGGTGTAGATTGTCCGGTCCCATGGCTTTGTTCACCTTGAGTCTTGCTAGTTCGTAGTAGACGTCGCCAGGTGTGAACGCGAAATTCTGAAACGGATCTTCCACGCAGGGCCTTGCCTGCAACTGCGGACCGTGCCCCGGTGCCTCGCAGGTGAAGACCGAGCAGAAGTATGCCACTGGATTTTCTAATAAACAATTTATTTGGCCCCATATTGATTTCCAAAAAGCCAAAATGAATGGACAATAGAATAATAAATGATCTAAAGTCCCTGCTTCGAGATGACAATGCCAACATCTATTAGACTTAGAGCTATCCAAATTTTGTAACCGAAATGGGGTCCATAAAGCTCTATGTAATAGAAAAAACCAAGTCTGTCTCATAGATGCAGACACTGTACATCTCATCCTCCAAATCCAAATTCGTGGCCAGTGAGACACAGTAATTTGATGCTTAATCTCAATGCTCCAAATATTCCTAAGACCAGTTTTTGGTTTCTTTTTTATAAATCCAGCTATCATTGTATACCACTGAGCGGCCTGGTGTCCCAGGAAGTCAATCTGAAAGCACAAGAATTCCAGACTATACTGATTATTGAGATCTTTCCATTCAGGGAACCCTACCTGAATGGCCTGCTTCAATTGCAACCATCTAAAACTTTGTGATTTATTAAGGCCAAATTTATGTTGCAACTGTGAAAAATCAAGCAGCTTTCCATTAGAAATAACATCATCTAAAATACAATCATCTAATACTTCCAAATGACCTTAAATCCACCAATTTGAATCTTGGAGTTCAGCCATATTGTCTGATTTGTTGATTTGTGTATTGGAATAGGTGTTAAATTACTCACATATCTTAAAGTTTTCCATGTATCCAGTAATATTCTATTTTTTTTACATAACCTAGGCATTTTGATACTAAGAACGTGGCATAATCGCAGAGGAAACATGAGTTGCCATTCCAACGTCAACCAATCTGGGAACTTTTCCATGAGCAGAGAAAATCTTAATTATCATTTATATTCGATGGGGGTTTTTTTCAAAGAGGTCAAGGCAGATGACTTTAAAATATACAATGTCACTTCATAACAACTATAGAAAAATAGACAAATATAGTGTAAAATATAGACAACACAAATATAGTGTAAAATATAGACAACAGATATAAATTCTCAACACGAACACATTTTGATCACTAAATTGAAAATAAAATCATTTTTCCCACCTTTGTTGTCTGGTGATTTCATGAGTCTCTGATTGCACTTCCAACTTTTCTTCCTCTCTCCTCCACCCCTATTGGTAACATGACTCCCTCTCTCACTGTCCTTCTCTCATTCCCTCCCTTTCTACAAAGGGAATGGGGAAAGAGATAAAAAGATCCAGGGTGCATCTCTCCCACTCCTTCCACTGCCACATCTAACATTTCTCCCTCCTTTCCACCAGTCCAACATTTCCTTCTCTCTGTCTCCTGCATGCTTCCTCGCCTCCGGCCTTCATTCCCTCCCCCTCAAGGAGTCCATCTTTTTACTCTCTGCCCTCTCCACCTTTGTGTGACATTTCGCCTTCCCTTCTTTCTGCCCTCCCCGTCCATCTCTCTCTCTCTCCATCAGTCCAACACTTTCTGCCTCCTGCATGCTTTCTCTTTTTCTCCTCACCTCTTCCCTCAAGTGTGACATCCCTCCTTCCCACCCCCCAGTCCATCTCTTCGCAACCCCATTCAAATGTTCGCTCCCATGTAATTTCTTCCTCTCCTCTACGCCATGTGCATTTCTACCTCTCTCATCACTCTCACTCATCCTGCAACAATTTTCTTTCCTTCCATCCCCTATTTCCCACTCATATGTTTTCTCCCCATGCACCATCTCACCCTCCCCTCCAACGTGCAGCATCTTTCCTTTCCCTCCCCTTCAAGTCTAACATCACCTTTTCCTTCCCCTCCCCTTCTGCTAGGTCCATCAGCATCTCTTCTCCCTTCCTTTTCCCTCCCCCTTGTCCAGCAGCACCTCTCCTTCTCCCCATGTCCAGCAGTACCCCTTCTCTCTTCCTCATATCCAGCAGTACCTCTCTTCTCCCTAGCGGCAGCTGACGATGTGCTTTTAACTTCCCCACGCAGCTGCTGCTAGTGTTAGTTTAGCCGCGGTTCCATCAGGCAGCCTTGGGACCTTTGCTAGACTGGTCCACCTCCGATGACGCAACTTCCTCTTTCATCAGAGGTGGTCCAGCCTAGCAAAGGCCCCAATGTTGCAACTGTGAAAAATCAAGCAGCTTTCCATTAGAAATAACATCATCTAAAATACAATCATCTAATACTTCCAAATGACCTTAAATCCGCCAATTTGAATCATGGAGTTCAGCCATATTGTCTGATTCGTTGATTTGTGTATTGGAATAGGTGTTAAATTACTCACATATCTTAAAGTTTTCCATGTATCCAGTAATATTCTATTTTTTTTACATAACCTAGGCATTTTGATACTAAGAACGTGGCATAATCGCAGAGGAAACATGAGTTGCCATTCCAACGTCAACCAATCTGGGAACTTTTCCATGAGCAGAGAAAATCTTAATTATCATTTATATTCAATGGAGGTTTTTTTTCTAAGAGGTCAAGGCAGATGACTTTAAAATATACAATGTCACTTCATAACAACTATAGAAAAATAGACAAATATAGTGTAAAATATAGACAACACAAATATAGTGTAAAATATAGACAACAGATATAAATTCTCAACACGAACACATTTTGATCACTAAATTGAAAATAAAATCATTTTTCCCACCTTTGTTGTCCAGTGATTTCATGAGTCTCTGATTGCACTTCCAACTTTTCTTCCTCTCTCCTCCACCCCCATTGGTAACATGACTCCCTCTCTCACTGTCCTTCTCTCATTCCCTCCCTTTCTACAAAGGGAATGGGGAAAGAGATAAAAAGATCCAGGGTGCATCTCTCCCACTCCTTCCACTGCCACATCTAACATTTCTCCCTCCTTTCCACCAGTCCAACATTTCCTTCTCTCTGTCTCCTGCATGCTTCCTTGCCTCCGGCCTTCATTCCCTCCCCCTCCAGGAGTCCAACTTTTTACTCTCTGCCCTCTCCACTTTTGTGTGACATTTCGCCTTCCCTTCTTTCTGCCCTCCCCGTCCATCTCTCTCTCTCTCCATCAGTCCAACACTTTCTGCCTCCTGCATGCTTTCTCTTTTTCTCCTCACCCCTTCCCTCAAGTGTGACATCCCTCCTTCCCACCCCCCAGTCCATCTCTTTGCAACCCCATTCAAATGTTCACTCCCATGTAATTTCTCCCTCTCCTCTACACCATGTGCATTTCTCCCTCTCTCATCACTCTCACTCATCCTGCAACAATTTTCTTTCCTTCCATCCCCTATTTCCCACTCATATGTTTTCTCCCCATGCACCATCTCACCCTCCCCTCCAATGTGCAGCATCTTTCCTTTCCCTCCCCTTCAAGTCTAACATCACCTTTTCTTTCCCCTCCCCTTCTGCTAGGTCCATCAGCATCTCTTCTCCCTTCCTTTTCCCTCCCCCTTGTCCAGCAGCACCTCTCCTTCTCCCCATGTTCAGCAGTACCCCTTCTCTCTTCCTCATATCCAGCAGTACCTCTCTTCTCCCTAGCGGCAGCTGACGATGTGCTTTTAACTTCCCCACGCAGCTGCTGCTAGTATTAGTTTAGCCGCGGTTCCATCAGGCAGCCTTGGGACCTTTGCTAGACTGGTCCACCTCCGATGATGCAACTTCCTCTTTCGTCAGAGGTGGTCCAGCCTAGCAAAGGCCCCAAGGCTGCCTGATGGAACCATGGTTAAACTAACACTAGTGGCAGCTGCATGGGGAAGTTAAAAGCACACAGTCAGCTGCCGCTAGGGAGAGGAGAGGTACTGCTGAGCTGGCAATTCCATCAGGCAGCCTCGGGGCCTTTGCTAGTCTAGTTTACCTCCAATGATGCAACTTCCTCTTTCATCAGAGGCAGGCTGACCTAGCAAAGGCCACACAGTGAGCTGATATTGCTGTTCGGGGGAGGAAGGCTGGGGAGAAAAGACGAGGAAGGCAGTTGATACGCGACGGCAGGAGCAAGGGAGACTTACAGCGCCGGTGATGAATATACATGATGGCAGAAGGAAGTTGGGAGACATACAGCACCAACATACAAGCAGCTCAAGTACTCCTACGGATACGCGTACTGCATGTTGTGAAACACTGTTCTAAGTAGTACTACTCTTTTTCATCACTATATTCTACAGCAAGTACATGCATAAACATACCCAACTGGCCAGTAAGTAGACATACATGAATCTTAGCATATGGTTTCCTTCTATTTTTGTTTTATAAATGAGTGCAACATTTATTCAGGACATCTGCATGTCCCTTCTTTGGACCAAATTAAGTGTTTCTAGGCCAAAAGTAGATATATATCCATTATTTATTTTTATTTTACTGGTGTCAAATAACATCTGTGTGAAGTTTTTGCATCAGTTATGATAAATTGATTTGCTTTTACTTGATTATCATTCAATACCTGTACAATAAAAAGGAATAATGAATAAATACTGTATACCAAATTTTGTCACAACATGTATATTCTATACATGAGTAGGTGGTAGGAGAAACAGACAAAGAGAGACTTGAGCTCAATCCATCTGAACCCACAGGAAAACTAATAATAGTTTCATCTATGTATGTGGGGGGGGGGGGGGAACAGCAGGATCCCAGGAAAAAGGCAGTACCCTAGGGTTCTATATATACATATTATACATATACACACAAATACAAACACACTCACCCACCATACCATATACTTTCTAATATACCACAAATTTCAGCACGGCTTTTTATGTAAATTTTATATTGTACACCGCTTAGATATTTAAAAATTATTTTAATAAACTTGAAACTTGCTTACAATAAGATTGGAATCAGTTATTACATTAAAATTAGGTTCTAGAAAGCGTATTGGATAGAGATCTGATAATTACTGTACATGGAGAAGATTGAGATCAGTTATTATAATTAGCAATTAGATTCTAGAGAGTGTATTGGATAGACATCATTCATTTTAATATTATATAAATATCTATCTATCTATCTATATAAAACCAACTATTCTCTCTTTAAAAACATATGCATTTATAAAAACACAGTGCCTTTAATATGCTTCACTATTAATCTGCAGTCAATTATATACAGTAATTCTTTACTTATTTACTTACACTTATATTCTACACAATCCATAGTTCTTGGTGGTTTACAAGAGAATATACACAGCAGAGCATATAAGGTTGCATATTTCAATACATACTTTAAGAGAAATCTCTGCTTCATGTTTCTACAAGTTTCACCTCCCTCTTGGAATATACCCTAGGGAGAACTTCACCATTAAGTGTAAGTTTCACAGCGAACCAAGGCATATCGAGGCAAATGTTTTTGAAGATAAATTGGTCCCTGTCCATATAATGCTTTTACAGTTAGAGTCAGAATTATAAAACAATATATTGAAATATGAACAGCTAATGTAAGGACTCCAGC
The DNA here is from genome assembly GCF_902459505.1 of Geotrypetes seraphini. Lineage (NCBI taxonomy): Eukaryota > Metazoa > Chordata > Amphibia > Gymnophiona > Dermophiidae > Geotrypetes > Geotrypetes seraphini. The sequence continues at coordinate 45,334,913 of NC_047084.1, read as the reverse complement.
ACACAGGTAACACTACCAAAAAGATACAGCCAGCTTTCATGAAAAGTTAAAGCATTCTGGAGAAGGTGTTGGGTCCCTCTTTGAATGCCATTTTCCTTTTGTTGACAAGAAACAGTACGTGGGTTGAGGGAGGAAGGTCAGAATAGGACTCATAATAAATCATGCATTTGCCAAAAATCATTTATTTGCCTTGAACCATTTTCCAGCACATTGCTGTGACAAGTGATAAATATTTCAAAAAGGAAATATGGCATGATTATTTATGTGCATAATTATGAATCTCAGCATGATCTTCATGTACTGAGAAAAATGACATCATCCGGCAGTAATCATTGCACACCAACAGTCATTTTATTGTGTGTTTATATGGATTAGTAGCATTTTAAGGCATTTTAACTTAGGAGAGTTTTACCACCAAACCTTATGCAGAGGTCATGAGGTGCAAAACATCTCATTTCCTATTAGCACATATGACAGTAGAAATTAAAACACACAAAAGTGAACATAGTCATTAATGCAAAAAAATGACACACACACACACACACAACCCTTTATATGCTCAATATTAATCAATTTGCTTGTCATTAACAAGAGCCATTCATGTGTATTTCCATCTGATAGTAATACAGTTTAATAGTGTAGCTTCTAAGGTTTGATTATTGCATTGTCCTTGATGCCATAAATGATATCATGCATACTGCATGAACCAATCAGATCAATGCCATTAGTGATTTGTGAAGCTAGCCACTCCTGGGAGTTCAGATGATTTTCAAGCCAGATATTTATAGAATTTCAAACACAATTTAGATTAAAATAATAACTAAAAGTGAATCACTACTTCTTGTATGCACTTTAAAAAGGTGAACAGTTCAGAGTGGGGAACAAGTTTTTATTTTAAATTCCCCTAGTTTGAAGAACTGAGATTTGTTCATTGCAGAAGCAAAAAAGTGTTACTTCTTTATCCATATGATTTATTGTGCCTTACGTTCTAAAATAGGAGCATGTGGGCTATTTTACCGCCCTATATATTGTATAAAGTTAAGCTAGTATACTAGAAAGTATTTGGCATTCATGAAACAGCAGCAACAATTTATAAATAATCATCTAAATATTTTGTCAGTAAAATGAAGTTGCAAGGTAATATATGGTTAAAATGGCATCTAAATTGATTGCTTCTCTACATAATTATCTCTTACTGCTTTTCTAAATGCATAGCTTTTTGAATAGAAACACAACTTTGAGAAAAAATGTCTTGTTACAGTACAACTGAAATCCACAATGAAACAGCACCCACGATGTGAAAAATTACAGAACCATTAAGATCAGTTTTAACAAGAAACCATGACAGGCAATGCATTCAGATACATGCTAGCAGAGGATAAGATGTGGAATTTTCTGTATACTCTGGAGGAGAGAAGGTAGAAAAGAATAGGAACAGAATTTAAGTATAGAACAGACAGGAAAGTAAAATCTGAGATCACATTGGTTTTGTTAGGAACAGAACTTGCAATACTGATCTTCTGTCATTTTCTATAAGGTATTCAAAAGTTATTTTCATAAAAGCAAAGGTTTAAATAAAATATGTCAAACATATCTTCAATGGGAAAAACAATTCCAGAATAAGAGTCATGATAATAGGAAACAGTTAACAATGTAGATCTTCACAGAAAGAAGTATGGGTTCATGGGGGCCTCCAAATGTAGTTGATGGGGCCATGATAACAGAATTCAAGAAATCATAAAATATCTCCCAATTAGCAAGAGGGTTATATGTGTATGCATAATGCAAAGAGCTCCTAGCTCTCAGAAAATGTATCTATTTCTCTTGAACCTGGAGTAGCATACTTAGAGGAGCTGAGGAACACAGAAAGGCACATAGAAGAAATCAACAAGGACATTGTAGATTTGAAAGAGTAAAAAATAAAAAAAAATTTCACTTTTACCCATTCTATATCACTCAGGATTTTGTAGACCACATGTCTCACCTCAGCCATCTCTTTAGCTTTACCTCTTATGAGAGGAGTTTCATCCCCATTTTGGTCACTCTTCTTTGAACCTTTTTCTAATTCTATCTTTTTTGAGATACGGTAATGAAAATTAAATACAGTACTCAAGGTGAGGTCACATCACAGAGTGATACATAGGCATTATAATATTCTTAGTCTTATTTACCATCTCTTTCCTAATAATTCCTATCATCCTGTTTATTTTTTTGTTATCATTGCACATTGAGTTGAAGATTTCAGTGTATGATGACACCTAAATCTTTTTCTTGGGTGCTGATTCCTAGGGTAGACCATAGCATCTAGTAACTATGATTTGGATTTTTCTTCTCATGTATCACTTTGCATTTGTTCATAATAAATTATATCTGCCATTTGGATGCTCAATTTTCCAATTTCGTAAGATCTTCATTTGATTATGTCACAGAGTTTGCAAACGGGTATTGTTCCATCAGGACTGAAAGAGGCTAATGTTAAACTATGTTTAAAGAAGCCAAAAGCAGATTCTTCCTGCTTAATTAACTATCGTCCAGTTTCTAATTTGCCTTTTATTGTGAAATTACAGAAAAAGTGGTTTTTGATCAATTACAGAATCATGTTAAATCTGTTAATGCTCAGGTTTTAGGACATAGTATTGAAACGATAGTGGCAAATTTGGTTAGTGAGCTCCACAGCCATCTGGATCAAATAGCATCGCTTGTCTCGTTGGACCTTTCCTCTGCATTCAATCTAATTGATCATTCATTGCTTTTGAATCAACTTAACCTTTTCCTATCGTGTGTCCCGGCTGACGGGACATTCCAAAAATGTTGTTGCCATCGTATGTCCCATGGCATGGGACATACAGTACATGACAGGAATACAAAATATTAGAATTTATAGACTTATGACTTATTTACATTATGTTTACAATAGCCTTGAATGATAATGGTGAATAATACAAAACTTTGCTAAAATAATTACGACTGGAACCAGCGAAATGTAAAATTTATTACGATAGGAAAAGGTTAAGAATTTGGGAGTTACAAATACAGTGTTAGACTGGTTTATATCATTTTTCTCCAATCATTCATTTCATGTTGAGTTGAAGATAGTTCAGCTATTCATATATTAAAATGTGGTGTCCAACAAGGGTCAGTACTTTCGCCTCTGTTAAATTTATTTCTCAGTCCATTAGCATTACTTATTCAATCTTATAACATAAGATTTTTTTTTCTTGATATATTGTTAGTTTATTACACTTCGCTGAATTTGTTGGATCTTTCTTGTTTATAAACCTGCCTATCAAAGATATCACTTTGGCTGACAGATCATCAAATGGTCCTTAATTCAGAAAAAAACCACTACTAGTTGGATAACAGGTGAGGATCTATTCTTTCTTTGATCCTCACTTTTTGGAATACACAAATTCAGGTACTTGATTTGTTTCACTATCTGGGAATAATTATTGATTCTCAGTTATTATTTACTGCACAGATAACAGGTAAAATCTGGCTTTTATGCCCTATGAAGGCTTAAAACGATTCAAAACTTTGTCACTAAAGAATCACTATTGAAACTTTTCTATGCGTTTATAAATTTGAAATTAGATTACTGTAAAGTGATCTATGCGGGGTTTCCTAAATTCCAACTAAAATGCCTTCAGATGTTACAAAATACAGCAGTGAGAATATTAAGCAATGCTCGCAAATACGATCATGTAACCCCTTTATTAAGAAAATTACATTGGTTACCTGTATATTCCCAGATACAGTTTAAAATTCTAACCTTGTCTTATAAAACATTACACTCGGGTGTTCCAGATTATCTGGCATCTTTAATTATTCCATATTCTCCATCAAGGGCCCTCTAATCATTAATAGATTGGTGATTCCACACCCCTCAAAAATATAATGGGAGATAACCCCCAAAATCAGCATTCTTTGCTATTGTGCCAGCTTTATGGAACTCTTTACCGGCAAGTTTACGCTTGGAATCTTCATGTGCTCATTTTCGTGTACTTTTGAAGACTTACATGTACATATTTCCTTTAAATCTCACTCTATATGGCCACCGCTATATGGCCTCTAGGATTGGTGCCTAGATCCCTGGCAGCTAGTGGTGCATAGTGACGCTGAAGCCTGGCAGTGGGCATGTTTAGGGGTGGTGCTGGACTTCGGCGTCACTATGCATCACTGCCCACGATTCTGACAAAACCCTAGGTGCCAGAAATATAGGCCTGTTAAACCCTGGCCTACATTTCCAGTGCCTAGGGTCCCTGCCCACCGCAATTCTGGAAAGCTCACCTGTCTGTGATTGATAAGCGGCAAGCACCCGTTTTGTAGGCACCTGCCGCAGCAAGCACCACTTCCAGAATCAGCCTCTAAGTGTCTATTATATGTTAGAAATGTTCCTTGATGCCAGCAAAATGAATCTGTTCCAGTAACAGTAAGATTCTTGAGCAGCTGGGCACATGATAGAAGGACATTGCAGATGGCAGACAAGACACATATGATGTCATTTAACAGTAGTTCATTGAAATCCAAAGCAGCTTCTGCAGTTTTTCTTAATCATTGAATTCAGTTGCTAATTATTTTAAGGTATGTTTTTACATATTGATACTAGCCTCAAGTTTTTAGTGAATGGCACAGGTACCCTGTGGGTAACCAACCCCGTGTCATTCTCTAGTCGACTAGTTTCAGTAATTCTGAGTGAAGAAGAATACTGTTGTGGGAACAAAATACAGCACCAACACATACTTATCAAAATCACACCATTTCATATCAAAACTAGAAAATATAAGGTATATCCATCTGCAATTAAATAATGAATATACAGTACTGTAGAATAGTAAATGTCATACTATCATATGAAAACTGCTTTTGTGTTTTGTTTTATATTATGGGACACACATGTTAATGAGATTCTTGTTCATAAGTAATTAAAAACATAAATATAATGAAAGGAAGTGTAAACTTTGGTAGGAAAAAAAAGCACTAAAAATGACAAACTATAACAAAAGAAAGAAAATAAGGATTACAAATCCTTCTTACTTACACTTTTACTCCTGGTATACAAAGCACACGTATTCTTTTTCATGTTGAACTGAGAAGAGTATATTTCAAAAAGCTGGCTTTCCCACTCCTGCCCAAATCAATCGCCTGCAGATATACTAAAACGAAAGTGAAAGCAGTTAATAAATACATATACGGTAAGTTGAAAAACAGAAAAGATGTCTAAAAATATGACTGTTTCATAAAACTGACGTAGAACAGTCTGACATGTACATAAGGAAGAAATCATCATTATAGTCACACATTTTATATTTAGTAGGGATGGACTGTCGTTTGCAAGGACATATCCCATTCATTACTTAACATCAAATGAACACATTTTGTGTTTTATTGTGTGTCGATAATGGCACTTTTTCCCAATAATATGCATTAAAGAGGATGCACTCTTTATGACTGTTTCAAAATGAAAATGAAGACTAACCAAAACAAAAAGAATATCACAAATGAAAAGAAATCAAATGAATATGTTCAGGCTGCCTATTCCAAATAATTAGGGAGTGGATAAAGTCAATAAATCCATCACCCTCTGGCATCTGTCCAACCTGTTTCTAATCCAATTCACCATTTTGGGCCCCAACTTCAGCCCGTCAAGTTTATTCAAGACTCCTATGAGGAATTGTGTAAAAGGCTTTGCTTAAATCTAAGTAAATTATATCTAGCACACGTCCTCTATTCAATTCTCTGGTCGCCCAGTCAAAGAATTCAACCAGATTTGTTAGGCACGATTTACTTGTAGTAACGCCATGTTGTCTGGGATCTTGTAATCAATTAGATTCTAAGAAATTCACTATCCTTCAGCAACGCTTCCATTATTTTTCCTATAACTGAACTGAGGCTTACCAGTCTGTAGTTTCTCATTTCATCTCTGCGACCACTTTTGTAAAGAAGGACCATATCTGTTCTTCTCTAGTCCCAAGTTCCACAAAACCTTTCCCATCTCTAAAGATTTATTGAATAAATATTTAAGAAGGCCTACCAGAACCTCCCTGAGCTCTCTCAATATCCTGAGATGGATCCCATCCAGTCCCAAGGCTTTGCCCACCTACAATTTTTCAAGTTGTTCACAAACACTATTCTATGAATGGCACAATATCCAATAAATTCTCAAAATGGACACATTTTGATCACTAAATTGAAAATAAAATCATTTTCCCTACCTTTGTTGTCTGGTGATTTCATGAGTCTCTAGTTGTACTTCTTTCTGACTGTGCATCCAATATTTCTTTCTTTCTGCCTCCTACATGCTTCCTCTCCTCCAGACCTCAATCCATTCCCCAACCAACATCTCTCTCTCTGTCCCTCCATGAGTCCAACTTTTCTTCCTCTCTAATCCCCTAGATCATTTTTCACCACTGCTCACCAGCCTCATGCCCATTTCTCCTTCTATCACCCTTCTCTAACACCATGCCACATCTCTCCCTCCATCACTATGCCCAACATTCCTCCCCCTTGCATCCCCTTCAATCTATCCCTCTGTTCCCTCTCTACCACCATATCCAACATTTCTCCCTTTCATCCTTCTATTCCCCATGCATCTCTACCTCACTCCTCTCTCTATGCCCAATTTTCCTCTTCCTTTCCCCACATGTACCATCTCTTTCCCTCTCACTCATATACTCAGGCTCAACAATTGTCAAGTTTACAAGTTTATTAAAATTTGATTGATCGCTTTACATAAAATTCTAAGCGATTTACAATTAAAATGGGGGGAAAGAAGTAATCATATAAAATATGACAAAAGACAGAGACTTCAATTACAAACTAGAACTACTACTAATCACTTATATAGGAAGATCTACAATTTGTATAGTAAAGAAACATATAAGGGCAGCACGAAAGGTGAGAGAAAAAGACCTAAAAGTAGAAAGAGCAAATTAATGTTTAACTTTGTGGAGGTATATCCGAGTTAGAATTCAAAAGCATCTTTAAAAAGAAAGCATTTAAGAGATCCTTTAAATTTGTCAGGACTTTTTTCCTCCCTTAAAAAAGCAGGCAATGAGTTCCATAAAAGGGGAGCTGTTACCAAAAACAGTGTTTAAGGCATGTATTGATTACTTTCAGGGAGGGAACTGTCAATAGATTTCGAGAAGAGGATCTTAATGAACGAGATAAAGTATGTGATATGAGAAGCTTATCAATGAACCTAGGAGCATTCGTAATTTGAACTTTAAACATTATGAGCGCTGTTTTATATGTAATTCTGTGTGCAATTGGTAACCAGTGGGCCTTTTTCAGAAGAGGGGTGACATGATCAAATTTCCTGGAATTAGTGATAATCTTGATGGCGGTATTTTGTATTTGTAGGCGCCGGAGTTCTTTCAGTGAAATGCCCTTGTATAAAGAATTGCAGTAATCTAGTTTTGATATTATAAGGGAGTGGATCAAGGTATTAAGGGATGTGCAGTCTAGGAAGCTTTCCAGAGAACAGATCATTCGTAATTTAAAGAAGCATTTTTTGACCACAGCACTGATTTGGTCGTGAAAATTCAGTTTTTGATTGATTATGACTCCCAGGACTTTCTCTCTGACGTCAGAATTGGTGTTGTGGGGAATTCTCATAGGCCTGCTACGGCCAGTCCCTGCTACAGAGTTTCTGCTGGAGGAAGGATGGAGAGTTTCGGCTCAGGGTCAGCTTTGCAGTGGGCATGCTGATGGCAGCAGGGAGGCATCTCAATGATGGGGGCTTCAGCGGAAGACCCAAGCAGGGATTCCCAGCGAGAGACAGAGGGAGATCCCTGGTGGCAGCCAGGCCGCATACCCCCAACAGGCGGCCCATGAACCCCCTGGGGTATGTATACCACAAGTTGAGAAACACTGACATAGAGGAAAGTGTCTGTTTACTATGAAAAAAATCATGTGAGGGCCATGCCCACCTATACTAGCTGCTTAACCAGTTTCTAAAGAACTCTAATAAGCCTAATAAGTATGGAAGACCTCACTAACAAATGGTTACAAATACTACACTTTCACTGCTGTATGAAGACAGTTTGTATGTTCAACACATAATGAACGGATAAATATAATGAAAGGAAAACAGGATTTCTTAAAAACTCCAAAATTACCATCGGATTTGGAGCAAGGGTTTTTCAACCCAGACCTTGGGATGCACCTACCAGGTTTTCAGAATACCCACAATGAACATGCATGAGATACATTTGCATCCATTGTCTCCAATGTATGGAAATCTCTTATACAATCATTGCAGGTATCCTGAAAATCTGTGGCTAGGTATGTCCTGAGTATAAGGTTTGCCTGTTCTACTGTAGTAAATGCACAGGCAAACCTCCTGTACACCGCCTTGGGTGAATCTCTTCATAAAGGCAGTTAATAAATCTCCATAAATAAATAAAGCTTAAAGCCCAACAACAGTTCTGCTCAATACAGTGAATTTATCTCCTGGCACTTCCAGAACAGCTCAGACAAAACAGATGATCTACTTGCTAATGAGATAAATGAGGCTTCCAACACCAGATGCTTCTTTCTGTTTCCACAATACTGACAGAAAGACTAGATCATATACCTACAGGGCCGCCATCAGAAATTTCTGGGCCCCTTACTGAGCAATCCTATTGGGCCCCCCACGCACCCATTCCCCCCCCCCTTCTTCCATGGGCCGAATACACACATACTTTTCTCTGTCACCGCACTCTTTGAACAAAATATTTGTAAGCCTACAACCACGTCAAGGTAGATTCTTTCAGCAGGGCCCTAACCTAACCTAAACTAAACTAATCTATACCTATCTATTCTAAACTAACATATGTCTAATACTGAACTAATAACAAACTAACAAACATCTGCATAATAAATAACTAATAAATAATAGTGCTAGTAGCTATAATTCACTTATGAATGTAAAATCTCAGTTAAGGATTTCTTTTGACCTTTGTAGGCCAGAAGTAGATCACAATTGCACAATATTTTTTGTAACAAGTATTAAATGTGTTTTTATAAATACTGTAAGCTTAATAAATACATCAGAAAAAACTACACATCTGAGCGCATATCTGAACATACACATCTGTATGATCCCATCCTCCTCAGCTTGCCAATAGCTGCATCATGCATGTTAAAAATGTATGATATGTTGATATGTGCACCTTCTTCCTTCCCATCCATCCTCCTCAGCCTGTCCTTACACATCCACAGCTGCATGTTAATGATGATGTATATGTTATGATGATAAATAAGTGCATATGAGCACATCATTAACATGCAGCTATGGATGAATATAAAAAAGAAACAATATTCTGTACAATTGTCAATTTATAAATCAGCGTCTTCTCCCCACTCTCTCTTCCCCATTTCTCTTCAGCGTCCTCAGCCCACTCTCTCTCCACTTTCCTTCAGCGCACGCACATAAAAACAAGCAAGTAATTTATATCATTTTCATTCTATTCATTCATAGAAATTAAAGTCTAAATAATGCCAGTCACATAACAAAACATGATTTTACAAAAATAATTCCCTGCACAGTCAAGCCTGCAAGGATTACTAGATGTCTTTCAGCAGCTCCCCTCCCTCCCCCTTACCTTTGTGGCCAAGTCAAAATGATCTACCAACAATAAAATTTTAAAAACACAAAGCACGCTGTATGCAGAGAAAATGTTAATTATCATTTATATTCCGCGGGTTTTCAAAGAGGTCAAGGCAGATGACTTTATGCAATGTCACCTCAGTAACAACTATACAAAAATAGACAAATTTCCCCCCTCCCTTTTTACTAAAACGCGATAGCGGTTTTTAGCGCAGGGAGCTGCGCTGAATGCCCCACGCTGCTCTCAACGCTCATAGGCTCCCTGCGCTAAAAAACGCTATTGCAGTTTAGTAAAAGGGGGCCATAGTGCAAAATATAGACAGCATATATAAATTCTCAAAGCAGACACATTTTCATCACTAAATTTAAAATAAAATAATTTTTCCTACCTTTGGTAATTTCATCAGTCTCTGGTTGCACTTTATTCTTCTGACTGTGCATCCAATATTTCTTCCCTTCTTTCAGCCTTCTGTATGCTTCCTCTCCTCCAGACCTCATTCTCTCCCCAAACTTTTTCTTTGTTTCACCCTGCCCCTTCTTTCTTTTTCTCTCTCTCCATACCCCCTTTCTTTCTGTATGTCTGTTTTTCTCTCTCTCTCACCCTGCCCCCTTCTTTCTTTCTCTCTCCACACCCTCTTTCATTCTGTATGTCTGTCTTTCTCTCTCTCTCTCTCCGTGCCCCATTTTCTTTGTTTCACCCTGCCCCCTTTCTTTCTTTCTGGCTTTCTGTCCCCCCCCTTTCTTTCTTTCTCCCTGCCCTCCCCTATGCCACCACCATTGGGAAAATGCTGCCACCGCCACTGGGGAATAGGCTGCCACTGCCGCCATTGGGAACAGGCCGGCGCCGAGTTTGCCCTGCTTCTCTTCCCCACGGAGCCGACCAACTCTCGCCACCCGACGTCAATTCTAATGTCGGAGAGGACGTTCTAGGCCATCCAGGCAGCGATTGGCTGGCCCAGAACGTCCTCTCCGACGTCAGAATTGACATGAGTGACGAGAGTTGGTCGGCCCCACAGGGAAAAGCAGGGAGAACTCGGCGCCGGCCTGTTCCCGAAGGCGGCGGTGGCACTCAAGTGGCTAAAGAGCCGCAGTTTGCCGGCCAAGGGAGAACACTGGAGGGTGGCCAGCTGTGCACCCCCTTGTGACATAAACCCGGGGCGGAGCAGGGTGGACCGCCCCCCCACCCTCCCCCACCTTGGTATGCCACTATCTGTACCTCACTCCCTCCCTATGACCAAAAATTCTCCTTTCTTCTATTCCCCGTGTACACTACCATCTCTTTCCCTCCCTTCCTTTCTCCCAAGTCGATGCCTTCTGTGCCAAAAACCCATTCCCTCCCCCACCTCAGCATCTCTTTCCCTCCCTTCCTCTCTCCCAAGTCCATGCCTTCTGTGTCCAAAAACCCATTCCCTCCCCCACCTCAGCATCTCTTTCCCTCCCTTCCTCTCTCCTAAGTCCATGCCTTCTGTGTCCAAAAACCCATTCCCTCCCCCACCTCAGCATCTCTTTCCCTCCCTTCCCCTCTCCCAAGTCCATGCCTTCTGTGTCCAAAAACACATTCCCTCCCCCACCTCAGCATCTCTTTCCCTCCCTTCCTCTCTCCCAAGTCCATGCCTTCTGTGTCCAAAAACCCATTCCTTCCCCCACCTCAGCATCTCTTTCCCTCCCTTCCTCTCTCCCAAGTCCATGCCTTCTGTGTCCAAAAACCTATTCCCTCCCCCACCTCAGCATCTCTTTCCCTCCCTTCCTCTCTCCCAAGTCCATGCCTTCTGTGTCCAAAAACCCATTCCCTCCCCCACCTCAGCATCTCTTTCCCTCCCTTCCTCTCTCCCAAGTCCATGCCTTCTGTGTCCAAAAACCCATTCCCTCCCCCACCTCAGCATCTCTTTCCCTCCCTTCCTCTCTCCCAAGTCCATGTCTTCTGTGTCCAAAAACACATTCCCTCCCCCACCTCAGCATCTCTTTCTCTCCCTTCCTCTCTCCCAAGTCCATGCCTTCTGTGTCCAAAAAACCATTCCCTCCCCCACCTCAGCATCTCTTTCCCTCCCTTCCTCTCTCCCAAGTCCATGCCATCTGTGTCCAAAAACCCATTCTCTCCCCCACCTCAGCATCTCTTTCCCTCCCTTCCTCTCTCCCAAGTTCATGCCTTGTGTCCAAAACGCACTCCCTCCCCCCTTTTGTGTTCCGCGTTTGCCTCTCAGCCCATCTTTGCAATTTTTTCAGCAAAACGGAGCTCGAGCCGCGAGGCTTGTCTTCTGTTTCCTGCCTGCCTTACCGCGCACAAATAGCCGACCGGAAGTATTCTCCGACGTGAGCGGCAGGGTAGGTAGGAACAGAAGACGAGCCTCGCGGCTCGAGATGTATTGAACTCCAGCTCTCTCCTGTGCACCTGGGGCGGCCCGCCCCCTCCCTAGACTGTGGCCTAGGACCCTGGGGGAGCCTGGGCCCCCTGTCCACTCTCGCAGAACAAATTCAAATTGCAGCAGTAACATTATAGCATAAGGTAGAGCAAAGAAACAGATGCATAGTCAGATCATCTGGACCACAATGTTTCGGCAGCTAACTTTAAAGTCCTTCAAGCCACATACTTCCACTTGCTCTTGTTCTGACTTTGTGAGCTGCACATTTGTGAGCTGCTTATAATTTTCTTTTTGTTAATGACCACATGCTAATGGTATCTGTAATCCCACTACCTCTTTTGTCTTGTTATTTTACCTTGATTCTTAAAACACAGCCTTCAGTAGCGACTCTCTTCACACAAGTACACAGCCTGTGGCTTACTTGCTATTATCATTAGCTGCTACTCAAATGCATATCCTTAAGCTGACTTAGGGCTCCTTTTACAAAGGTGCACTAGCTTTTTTAGCGCACACACCGGATTAGCGCGCGCTATAGTGCGTGTTAGCCGAAAAACTACCGCCTGTTCAAGAGGAGGTGGTGGTGGCTAGCGTGCGCTATTCTGCACATTAAGGCCCTAACACGCCTTCGTATAAGGAGCCCTTAATCTCACTTAAACATTTTTTAATTTATGTTATTTTTTTAACCACTTACCTTAAGATGTAATGTTCTGGACCAATGCCAACATGGGCCTTGTTTCAGTCTGCATCAAGGAGTAGCCTTGAACTTAAAAGGATACGCTGATCTGAAAATCACATCCATACAATACCCCCTTTCTTGCAAAATGGTGCAGACTCAGAATGCCAAACTTATATATCACATGATAAATCAGATCCAATGACTTTCTTACTTTCACTTTCATAACGAGAACCAATCCAACTCTGCATTCAAATCCTTAGGGAACACATTGTCAAGAACAAAAACTCGCCTTTGTTCCTTGTAATTTAATAATTGTCTAATATTTCTACCCTCCCATCTCACTTCAATAATTCTCCAGCATATATCTCGCAATGTAACATGTGTTTTTCTTGTATCTAATGAGTGACCAACAGTGCATTCAACACTGATTGAACATTTTTTATATCATCCAGTGCCCTTGTCAATTAATTTATGTAGGAAGATCTTCATAGGCAATGAAATTTGACCTGAATGAGATATGCTAGCTGATTTTTTTTTCTCTCAAACATTTTACTTTTATGGTCAAGGGGAAAAAAATGGAACATCAAATAATGTTGAGTTAGATAGAGATGAATCAAAAAAGGATAGTATAAGTTCAAATATATTTTATTGAGCTCATCAAGAAAAGCAAGAGAATACATAAGAGGAAGTGCAAACAAGCTCAAATTTTACTGATTAACCCCCCCCCCAACCCCCCCCCCCCTTATGTAACCACCCCGCTCCCCAAGCAAGTCCCCCCAATCCACCTCCCCACCCCCAGGTCCTCCTTCCAACCACAACACCAACACAGGCAAAGATATAATACAAATGATACAGACATACCAACTGGAACAGAAAAATACAAATGAAGAAGAAATCAACAGTTAAGCAATCGGCTGCGAGCCAAGGGAGTCAGGATAGGCCATTCCTTTTTTTGACTCATACATAAAATTTAGGTGTGGATCCTGATTTTAAATTTATGTATGTAACTTGTAATTAATTCTAATCAACACCAATAACTGTTTGCTAAAATGCCAATTATTTGAACAAATTAGTTCATTTTTCAAATGAACTTATCCACGCAAATAGGTTTATGCCCAAATTTGTACACACAATTTTCAGTGTTTTAAATAAAATTAGGGGGATTATGTACAGATCATGAAAATCTAGCTTATATGCCCCTAAAGCAGGCAAAAGTGCCAAAACATGTCAAGCTTTGTTTTGAATTGAACCAACTGGACTGTTTTGAGTTCTGTGGGGCTCATTTTCCCATCACTCTGGTATGTTTTATTATGCATGTGTTAAATTTTTATGAAAAGGTTTTGGGTTTTTTTGGCTTTCATTAGGCTGACATTAGTCCTCTGTTCCCTCCCACTCATATCTACCCTTGTGGTTGGAATTTTCCTCTTTTTGTATGCTGATTAAGCACACCACCCCAAATAAGAGGTAAGGATCTACCACAAACTGACAAAAACACATACAGACAAAAAAAGCAGATTAGTCCAAATAAAGTTCTATTTATTAATATCAATGACCTGAAATGCTTGTTTTATTAACATTTGATATCCTGCTTAAGCATATTACAGACCTAAGCGGTTTACAATAAAATAAAATTAGGTACTTAGAACTTCCCTATCTGTCCAGAAGGCTTACAATCTAGCTAAAGTACCTGAGTAAATAATTATTAAAATAGTAAAGATATAACAAAATTCCAAGAATGGTGAGGGAAAGGTACAATTCAATTAAAAAAAGAAGAAATAATAAGAATAAAATTAAAGTAAATTTTTTTAAAAACCTCAGAAAATAGTCCTGAAGAAACAATAATCTCTGGAGAAGCCTGCCATTAAATCCAGTCAAGACTTCAGCATCAGCCAACCGAATGATGAAGCAGTTGAATTCAGTAAGAATCAAATCAAACAAAGAAAAATAATCCTGTATAGCAGCAAGGACAACTCTGGAGACGCCCATCATCAACCTAGCCCTGGACTTCACTAGGAAAGAAGGAGTCGATGGCTGTGTCCAGAAAGTCTAGCCAGCAACATCAGCATCTCCAAATACAGGGGAGCAGCACATCATACCCGACATTGGCAAGAAGGGCTCCGGTATGAGGTAACTGAAGGCAGCAGACTGTGACTCCACAACACAGTCACCAAGAAGACGACTTCAACCCCAGAGCTAATCCTTGCACCAAACATCAATCAGCAGCACCTGATTTCTGCCGACTTGCAGCTCCAGTCCAATCCAGCTCAGCATCCTCCAAGATGTGCCACCCTCACCGCCCCAATGTGCAGACATCACCATCAGGCCACTCCCCACTGCACCGCTCCACAGCACCCCACCAGGCACTGACATTTTGGGAGCTGAAAGAGGCAAAGAAGGGCACGACCAGCCAAAGCATCCACAGGCTGTGTCAGGGGTAGAGACTGCATAGGAAAGCAACAAGAAATGAACCCCTGCGCATCAGCACTTCTGTATCACACAGCAACTCAAAGCTTTTTTAAAATGCAGCAGTTCTTGTTCAAAGATGAATACGCCTGTGAGCAAGAACTGCTGCCATTTTAAATAAGAGGCTTTGCAATTTGGACTGATCTGATTTTCTGATTGAGCACAAGCCATATCTGTTAGATAAAATAAACAAATGGATGGATTATGCCATGTCAACATACACAGTGAGGAATCCACCATGTGATGTTTCATGGCAGAGTACAGGAGTGGTTTGCCATTGCCTTCTCTCACATAGCATGCAGCTCCACTTTGTTGCTCCTTTCCAACATAGGGCTCCTCAGCCTACAACACCTAGTATTCCCAGGTGGTCTTCCATCCAGGCCTGACCCTTAACTTCCGATAGTAAGAGCGGGCCTACTCAGGGCAGCCAGGCTAATAAATAAATAGATTAATGTAAAGTATTTAGAAGAGAGGTTTACTTGTAGGATTTGCTATTTTAGCTTCTTCCTCAGAGAACAGATCTCTCACACACACATCCAGCAGCATATTCTCTACCACTCTCCTCCGGTCTGTTCTTTTAATTTATTCAATATTTAAAAATGTATATCTTAACACTTTTGGCTAAGTGATTTCTTCTACTCTGTTTTGGCTTAATTCTCAGTCAAAACAAGTCTCTGTGGGACAAGGCATCAGCCCCCTAATTCTATACAGTATACCACAAGTTAAGCATCAATTAGGCACTGAACTTTAGTCACTCAAAAGGAATTTAGGCTCTCAAATGGAGGTACATGGCAGTTGTGTACCTAACTGTACTTAGTACTAAAGGACTTTATACATTAACTTATAGAATAGTGGATAACTGAAAAAGGGGCGGGGCATAAACAGGTTGCACACTTAAGACACCAGACTTATAGAATACTGTATGTTGTGTGCTGAGGTGCCATCATTTAGGTGCTAACATTTATGCCTACCAGCCTTGTATATGGTATAAGTGTGTCACCTAAATATTGGCACCCAAATGCCAAATTAGGCTCTATTCTACAATAGAATTTGGGTGCCCATATGGCATTATGGAATATCAAGAATCTAATAAACACAAACAAACCATCATATTAATAAATTTTAGCAACCTTTATAGAATTGTCTCCCAAGAGAGTACATGTGCAACTACTATGGAATTTTCCTCTGTTTTATAATTTTTCTAACTCACTCAGCCCAGTTGGTGTGTCAATTCTTCAGAAGCAAAGCTCCAAGACTCCTTTCAAAATCCTGCAATTGTGTACAGTATACTAATACTGCCACTAGGCACCATCACTGCACAATGAAACACTCCCTTCATCTTCTTCCTTTGTAGCCTTTTTGTTTGCCGGGGAGGGGAGGGGGGTCAACAAACAGGCTACAAACACTGTATAGCATAGGCAAAAGAATGAAGTAGGTAGCAAACTATGACCCTATCAATATTTTGCCCAGAATCAGCAACTAGAGAATTCGGAGGCAGCAGTGGAGGCTGAGCATGGATTGGGTTGTTTAGCCCTTCCAACCAAAAAACATGCCCTTGCTTTAAGGGGGAAAGAAGGGAGTTGAGAATTAAGGAAGTCATATTGATATTTTATGCTGCACTAACCCCCCCCCCCCACCACCACCACCACCCACACACGCCCACCCCAAGCTATACATTCTGCAGCATTCCCAACTCATGGTGCAAAAGTCTAACCTTAGAATAAAAGGCAGATTTTCTCAACAGCACAGCTCAGTACAGTGCATGCTGTTCAGACATAGGACCAGCGCTTAAATTTAATTCATTAATTTTCATTATTTATAGCGTGGTGTGACATTTTGCTGAAGCTAAGCACAACTTCAGGACATATACACTTTAAGAAGATAAGTACTTTCCCCAAGAAGGTACAAAATGAATGGCTCCAGTGTTTTCACTCAGGACAAGGGTAATATTTTACTGTTAAAGTCTTCAATTTGTTGCAAATCTTTATTTGTTAAAAAGTACACACACAAGGTAAATTTTGTAATATTTCAATATATATAATTTAAATACCATTTAAATGCAACATGAAAGATTATCAATAAAAATAACTGTCTAACAATAAAACTGTCTAACAATAAAACAATAAAACTGTCTATCAATAAAAATAACTGTCTAATGATGTCAAACCTGCTGCTTTCCTGTATTTGAATTTCAAAGGTAGTCAGATATTAGCAGTTTAAAACCCAAGGGAAACCAACATGACTCAGACTCTCACCATGAGTTATATGAGTCAGCACAACTGGTTTTGGCAAGCAGTGTGTGTCAAGTTCTCTCTCTCAGCTTGACATGCTTTTAAAGAACATTTGATTCCTTTAGTGTAATAGGAAAAGAAAAAACCAGGACACAAATAAATCCATGCATCTAACCTGAATGAAGTATATGAAAAACAGTTCTTCAAGCAAACTAAAGTGGCTATTTTAGAAGCATCTTCATATGTACATAGAAGCATTTAATCAAACAAAAGGAGCAAAAAAAGTGCCATGGGATGTCAACAAATGAACAAATAAACTGGAACACTAGGGAGTCCAAAGCACCTTGAATAAAGCAAAAAAAAACCAGTCCAAATAATAACAAGCTGCTTTCTGGGAGAACTAACTCAATTCAAAGCAGTCACTTTCTCTCAATTCCAAATACAGTGGTACCTCGGTTTATGAGTGCACCGGTTTGCGAGTGTTTTGCAAGACGAGCAAAACATTCGCAAAATCGGCGCCTCGGAAACCAAGCGTGCCTCGATTTACGATCGCCCCCTCCCCCCCGCGATCCGGCACCCTTCCCCCCCACGATCCGTCACCCCCCACCAGCCACGATCCGGCACCCCTCCAATGCGATCTGAAGTCCCCCAGACCCATCCGAACCCGCTTCTTACTTTCTTCTCGGTCTCGGAGAGAGCATGAACTCGCAGGCCTTGAGCATGCGCAGATGCTCAAGGCCCAGCAAGTAGAGGAGGCCGATCTTCAGGTACCGACACCAACACACAGGACATGCCCATGCCGGTGCCGAGGCCGAGAAGAAAGTAAGAAGCGGGTTCGGGTGGGTCTGGGGGACTTCAGATCGCGGCGGGGGGGGGGGTGCCGGATCATAGCGGGGGGGGGGGGAGGGGTTGCCGGATCATGGGGGGAGGGTGCCAGATTGTGGGGGGGGGGCCTTCGGGGGGAGCAATGCCGGTTCTCGTGGGGGGGGGATAGAGCAGCGCCTCTGGCCTCAGGAGGTGGGAACGTATCAAAGCGAGTTTCCATTATTTCCTATGGGGAAACTCGCTTTGATATACGAGTATTTTGGTTTACGAGCATGCTTCTGGAACGAATTATGCTCGTAAACCAAGGTACCACTGTAGTTTCTTTCAACATGGCCGTGTTTCGGCTGGTAAGCCTTAATCAGGTGGAGGAAAACATGCCTTACAAACTCACTGGTCGAGATGATATCGACTGATCATTTAGAACACAGCTCAAAAAGAGAACTATTCACAGAAAATAAGCTGTAGCTAGTAAAACAAACAACAAAATGCTGAGAGCTTATAAGAACCTATAAATATCTAGAGTGGCCCACACATGTAATTGTAATTTCAGAATAGGAGCCATTCACAAGGGTGAAGATGATTATGAGAAAATGGTAAGAGTGTGAAGGGTGGAGGGGGTATACGTATATATTTATTCATATTTAGTATTATATACCACTTATAGCCTAAGTGGTTTACATTCAGATACTCAAGCATTTTTCCCTATCTGTCTGATGGGCTCACACTCTGTCTAATGTACTTGGGGCAATGGGGGATTAAGTGACTTGCCTAGGGTCACAAGGAACAGGGTGGGATGTGAACCCACAACCTCAGGGTGCTAAGGCTGTAGCTCTAACCACTGCACCACACACTCCCCATATATATAATATACCCTCTGTAATATATAAAACCTTTATAGATATAAAGATTTGTGAACAATGGGTTTAAAACCAGCAATTATCTGTTTGTTTTAAAACTGAAAAGGGGTTTCTGTCTGCCACTTATATGACTGCAGGAGGATTGTAGCCAATTTATGAAAATTGCAGGGCTGAGTGTGCAGAGGGGGTCAGTAACTCTATATGCAAATCATACACAGAGGGATGAACACTCAAACACTTGGGAGAAATGTTATACATTTTAAGATGTTATCTAATAAAGAGGAATAAAACTTGTGGGGATGTGAGCTGAGCAGAGCTGAATCAGAACAACAGAAGTAGATATCAACTCCCCACAAGTTCAGAAGGGAGAAGAAATGATGGGGATAATAGAACCAGTATACTGAAAAAGAGTGTCTGGAATCTGAGTTTGCACTGCATAGAGCCATATCTGTGTATTATACTCATTCCAGAGGAAGCTCCCTAAATGGAAAACTTTTGTCACTGGCTGACAAAGCTCTTTTCAGAGCTGGTATGCTGTGTATCAGCAGAAGTATACCAATAGGGGCAGCTCTTAGGAGCAGAGAACTCAGGGCAGAAGGCCAGCAGTCTTTCGGAGCTAGGCTCAAGGCAAGTGGTCTTTGGAAGCAGATCAGTACCTCAGCAGTGTACTAACCCAGAGGCTCCTCTCAAAGGAGGGGAAGGCTACCGGAGTACAAATTGATTCCAGTAGCCCAACATAGGTGATAGGCTGCTGGGGATACAATTGGTACCAGCTGTCTACAAGGGAGAAGGCTCCCTGGAAATTAGCAACAGAGGTGTAGTGCTCTTGGGCAGCTCAGGGCCCTCTGAGCTAAGGAATAACCACCAGGAGGCTGCCACAGGGGCAGGCCCAGCAGTCAGGAAGGATAGCACCGCCTACCCCTTAAGAGCTCCCATGGATTGGGCAAGAATTTGAGGACTGGATGAGGAGGGATTGGAAATGGAATGAGGGATCTTGGTACACAGCCATGCCTACCTAGTGACTAAGCTAAGAAGCTTGGGAGGAGCCTACAACCACAGTGTTGGCAGTCAGAACTGAAAGGGGCTCAAAAGGTTTTGGAAATGCTGGATTTGAACAGAGAGTTAAAGGTTCAAGAGACTATAAACAAAGGGTTTAAATATCTGAATAGTATATAAACACTGTTGAATTAACTGCACTAGCATTGGAATTGTTAAAAGCTATTTCTGACAATTTGTTTTATGATTAAGCCTATGTACATACAGTAGTTCAAATAAATCAGTTTATTAGCTAACCTTGTTCACAGAAGCTTTTTTAAATTTTTCCTGAGGGTAGAGAGGGTGAATCCATCCGCTAACATTTCTGTTCCCCAAGAGGAGGCAACAAGAACTAATCGAGTGAGAGAACAACTGATACTGCCTTTGGGGGACTCCAGCTAGGTTGAGCTCCAGACCCAGAGCAACCCTGAAGGAAGCATTACATATATACAGCATACTGTATATGCATGCTACTATAATAAAACCCTACTTGCATGCGCACTCCTACTTGCTTGTTCCGTTTTCCGTGATCAGTAGGTCCCCGGCAGGTAGGAGTGCGCCTGCGCGCTTAGGGTTCTATTTTCCTGTAAGCACACTTGCGGACCTCAAAGAGCTGTTGATCGGCCTGACCTGCTCCCTTACTGCCTTGCCGTAGTGTATTTTTAAGTTCCGGCCAGACAGCGTGAAGGAAGGGAAGGGGGGAGGAGGATGTGTTTAAGGAAGCTGTTTTCCTGTAAGCACACTCGTGGACCTCAAGGTGCTGTTGTTCGGTCTGGCTTGCTCCCTACACAGGCAGGGATCGTGAGAGGAGCCGCTGCATCTTTGAACTTAAAAATACACTATGGCAAGGCACTAAGGGAGCAGGGAGCAGGCTAGACCGAACAACAGGACCAATTTACAAATAATTCTGCCAATGGACTAAAGCAGCCGGCCTGACAGCGGGAAGGAAGGGAAGGGGGGGAGAATGTGTTTAAGGAAGCTGTGGCTCTCATTGAACTGCCAGTTGGCTGGCTCCCTTACAGGAGTTATTTTTCAGTTTACAGGTGCCGCTGCGGCTCCTCTCATGAACCGCACCTGCATCGGAGAAGACTTCCGATGCAGGCGGGGATCGTTAGAGGAGCCGCCACGGCACCTTTAAACTTAAAAATAACTCCGGCAAGGGAGCTGGCCAGACCGCAGGACAAGAAGGGGGGATAGAGAAATTCTGCTGCTGCACTGGGAAAAGGAGGGGGAGGGAATGCTGTGGTGGCTGCACAGAGAAGTGGGGGGAGGGGAAAAATGCTACTGCACAGGGAAATGGAGGGGGAGGGAATGCTGCGGCTGCTCCACAGGGAAGTGGGGGGGAGGGAAAAAATGCCGCTGCACAGGGAAATGGAAGGGGAGGGAATGCTACAGCTGCTGCACAGGGAAGTGGGAGGAGGGAAAAAATGCTGCTGCACAGGGAAATGTAGGGGAGAGAAAGCTGCTTCGGCTTCTGCACAGGGAAGTGGGGGGAGGGAAAAAATGCTGCTGCACAGGGAATGGAGGGGGAGGGAATGCTGCTTCAGCTTCTGCACATGGAAGTGGGGAGGGGGAAGGAAAAAATGCTGCTGCACAGGGAAATGGAGGGGGAGGGAATGCTGCTTCAGCTTCTGCACAGGGAAGTGGGGAGGAAGGAAAAAATGCTGCTGCAAAGGGAAATGGAGGGAGAGGGAATGCTGCGCCTGCTGCACAGGGAAGTGGGGAGGGAGACAGAAAGAAAGGAAGGAAGACACAGGGGCAGGGAGAGAGACAGAAAGACAGACAGACAAAGGGGGCCAGGGAGAGAGACAGACAGATAGAAAGAAAGACAGCCATATATTCTAGCACCTGTTAATGTAACGGGCTTAAAGAGTATTTCACTCTCTATTCCATGGCTCTCAATTTTTCGAAGTAGTCATTCGTGCGGAACCTTGTCGAACGCCTTCTGAAAATCCAGATATACAGTGTCGACTGGGTCTCCCTTGTCTATCTGCTTGTTTACCTCCTCAAAGAAGTGCAGCAAGTTCTTCAAGCAAGATCGTCCTTTGCTGAAGCCGTGCTGACTGGTCCTCATCAGATCGTGTCCGTCAAGGTGCTCAATGACGCGGTCTTTTATTAGAGCCTCTATCATCTTTCCTGGTACCGAAGTCAGACTCACCGGCTGTAGTTTCCCGGATCTTATCTTGAACCTTTTTTGAAGATCGGCGTAACATTCGCCACCTTCCAGTCTTCCGGAATCCTTCCCAATCTAATTGATAGGTTGTCTATTAGTTGAAGCAGTTCAGCTATAGTCCCTTTCAGTTCCTTAATGACCCTCAGATGGATGCCATATGGTCCTGGGGATTTGTCGCTCTTAAGCCTATCAATCTGCCTGCATACTTCTTCTAGACTAACTGTCAACCTTGTCAGTTTCTCGTCTTCGCCTCCAGCGTATAGCCTGTCGGGTTCAGGTATGTTGTGTATGTCCTCTTTGGTAAATACAGACGCAAAAAATGTGTTCAGTTTATTGGCGATGGCTTTGTCCTCTTTAACACTCCCTTTATTCCATTATCATCCAACGGTCAGACCGCTTCCTTTGCGGGTCGTTTCCCCTTAATGTATCGAAAGAAAGGCTTGAAGTTTTTTGCCTCCTTGTCTATTTTTTCCTCGTAGTCTCTTTTGGCCCCTTTTACTGCTTTATGGCACTTGCGTTGATGCTATTTGTGCTTTTTCCAGTCTTCATCCGTTTTTGACCTTTTCCATTTCTTAAACGAAGTCTTCTTGTCTCTGATCGCTTCCTTTACCGTTACAGTGAGCCATGCCGGTTCTTTGATCTTTTTCTTCTTGGCTTCCTTGTTGATACGCGGTATATATAGATTTTGCGCCTCGGTGACTGTGTCCTTAAAAAGGGACCATGCCTGCTCTAGCGTTTTAACAGTGCTTATCCTCTTCTTGATCTTTTTCCCCACCATGAGTCTCATCCCTTCATAATCTCCTTTTCGGAAGTTCAGTGCCGTGGCTGTCGTTCTGGATCTATGTTTCGCCCCTGCATCTATGTCGAAGAAGATCATATTGACATCACTGATTCCCAGCATCCCCTCTACTTCTACATCTTGTGCCTGTCCTCGAAGTCCATTTAAAATTAAGTCCAGAATTGTATTTCCTCTCATGTTTTCCTTGACAAGTTGTTCCAGGAAGCAATCGCCTACAGTATCCAGGAACTTGGTCTCCCTACCGCAGCTGGAGGTGCCTAGATTCCAGTCTATTCCCGGGTAGTAGAAATCACCCATGATAACTGTGTTGCCTCCTTTGCAGTTGCATTTGATCTCATCTATCATTTCTCCATCTATTTCTTCGAGCTGCCCTGGGGGTCGATAGTAGATGCCATTTTTCATTTCCAATCCATTTGCTCCCGGAATTTTAACCCATAGAGACTCTAACTTATTCATACTTTCAGGCGTGTTCTATCCAGTAGATTCGATTCCCTCTTTGACATATAGGGCAACGCCCCCACCTTTGTGACCCACTCTGTCTCTGCGGTATAGTTTGTATCCCGGTAGCACAGTGTCCCAGATGTTTGCCGATGATGTCAATGTTATCCTGTTGTGTCATAGCTTCTAATTTGCCCATCTTGTTCCTTAGGCTCCTTGCGTTCGTGTACATACACTTGAGTATGTGGTCTGTTCCTTTCTTTCATTTCCTTCCCTCTTGTGTCCCTTTAGATCTGTCTTGCCTGAGATCTGGTGAGTCTTCTCCGCTATCTTTCTGCACGGTATCCTCCGGGTATAACGGTTCCCAAACCATCGACTCTCTCACTCGGTCGACTGTCAGCTTTCCCCTTCTTTCTAGTTTAAAAACTTCTCAACTTCTCTCTTGATGTTGTTTGCCAGAAGCCTCATTCTGTCTCTGCTGAGGTGGAGTTCCTGTATAGCTTGTTCTTACCCCAGAACGTTGTCCAGTTGCGCACAAAGTGGAATCCTTCTTCCTCACACCAGGGCCTCATCCACACGTTGACTGCTTGCAGCTCCATCTGCCTCTTCTTATCTGCTCTGGGTACTGGCAGGATCTCTGAAAACGCTACCCTCGGTGATCTGGTCTTCAGCTTCCTTCCTAGCATCCGGAACTGTTCCTTCAGTACTTCCCTGCTGTAATTCCTGTTGCTCACGTTGTTAGTTCCTACATGGATCACCACCGCCGTATCTTCCTTTTTCACGCTGTCGATGATCCTGTCGATGCAGCTTACTATGTTTTCTATCTTGGCTCCTGGTAGGCAAGTCACCAGCCGATCCTGTCTTCCTCCTGCTATGTGGCTGTCAACTTGCCTAATGATGGAGTCCCCCACGATGATTGCTGTCCTGTCTGACTTCTCTGGCCTCTCCAGCCTCAGGTCCGTGTCCCTGGTGTACGTCCATCTCTCCAGTCGTAGTTCCGTTTCCTCTGTGTACTTTCATCTTCCTTCAACCTGGTGATGTCTTGCATCTTCCTGTGGGTTCCCTTCGCTGTTTCCAGGTGTCGCTGCTGTGTCACCCATTTCTTCCTTGTGTTTGTCCTCTAGGTGGTCCTCACTCACTGTGGGTGTGTCCCGGCTGTTCCACTGTTGCTGGTGATTCTCCATGGCCTCTCTGTACGCCTTCTCGATAAATTTCTCTAACTCTCGGACTTCTTTCTCAGTGGTGTCCTCTGTCTTGAAGTTGTCTGCGTCTCTGTCCTCCTCCTCCACTGCTCAAAGTGCATCTAGTTCCAGTATTCTGCTTTCCAGGAGTCTAACTTGTTTCTTCAGGCGCTCCAGTTCCCCGCATCGAGTGCATACATAAGACCGCCTCCCAGAGGGGAGGTAGTCATACATATGGCAAGCGGTGCAGTGGGTAGCTCAACATCGTGTTTCCATCCGCTGCTTCCATTGCTGTCCGCTTGCTGGTCCGTATGAAATGGCTTCTCCCTCCTTGCTGGTGCAGCTGCTGGTGTCTCCCCTCTGTTCTGCTTGCTGGTGTGGCTGCTGGTGTCTCCCCTCTGTCGGTGTGGCTACTGGTGTCTCCCCTCTATTCTGCTTGCTGGTGTGGCTGCTGGTGTCTCCCCTCTGTCGATTTATGAAGTATGTGTAAAATCATATACAAGGTAGAATAACAAGATACACAGACATAAGATCTAGTTACGGTATGCACAATGACATATACCAAGTGTTAAGTCAGAAATCAAGAGATAACTAACATTTAAATGTGAGAACCAAAACCTGAAAGGGTTATTGTGTATAAACATCTCAGGACATGTAAAGGTAGTGGGGAAAAAAGCTGATAAAAAAGGAGTCATGAATAAGATCTGAAAAAAGCTGCACAATAAATTTTTGATGTAATTCTGGTAACTATTTCACTAGCTGCCATTGTTGTGATATCCCTCTGTGATATTTTATTTTCCTTAGGGAAGGAAATGCTAGATTTGTGCCAATCAACCACATTTATGTCATGGTCTAATACCAGTTAACAAAAAACCTTGTTTGTAGGAGACTCCTTGAAGATTACTACTTTATCTTCAATTGACAATAATGATAATGGATGAGAATTTCAGTAGTGGGAGCTAACCGTTTCAGGTTCCCCCCTCCCCCGGTGATACCACGCATATCTTGCGAAGCAAAACTTTTTAATAAAAATTTTAACATATAATATCAAAAGTGCATTTTTCAAGAAGTTTCTTATAATACTTATAAAGAATGTGCTTTTTAATGAAAAGTTCATTTGTTCTCTTCACCCCACAAATTATATATGGGGTAAAGTAAAGGAACTACTTAGCTGAATAAATTTCCAAGTGCAATACAATCCAAAATTACCCGATGGAGTTCCGTTTCATCTCTTCCTCAGGGGTAGACATTCATTTCTTACTCGCATGCTGTTTAATGTAAGGTTGGCTTCTCAACAAGTAGGAAGATAGATAGATAACGATACATGTTTGTCTATTCTAGCAATATAATTACGTAATTACAAGTATATATGTTTCCATACTGTCCCTCTTTTTTTAACTACTATAATATCGCACCTGCCTTCCTCTCACACACACATCCCCGCCTGCCCTCCTCTCTCTCTCACACACACTATCCCACCTGCTCTCCTCTCTCTCTCTCACATACACACACACACTCTCCTCACATACACACACACCTGCTCTCTTCCAACACATACACACACACACACACTCCTCTCACACACACATCCTACCTGCCCTCCTCTCTCACACACATATACACCCCTTACCCTCAGCCATTCTGCCCTTCTCTGTCACACAAAAACACACACACACACATGCATACAGCAATGCTCCCATCCTCCTCTTTCCCCCCACACTAGCAGCAGCAGCTTTCCCTCTCTCCCTCTCTCCCTAAACTAGCGGTAGCTTTCCCTTTTCTCCTCCCCTTGACTAGCAGTATCCTCTCTAACTTGCTTGCACCACTGCCGGTAGCAGTGAGTCTGTCAGCTTGCATTAGGACATTTGTTAGGATGTGGCCCGCCTCCGAAGCAAAAGGAAATTGCACATTCAGAAGTGGGCTGCAAACTAGCAAAGACCCCGAAACTATCTGAATCAGTTTTCTGATGCTACCAGCAGTGGTGCAGTCAAGTTAAAACAGAGAGCGAACTGCTGCTATTTTGGAGAAGTATAAAAAGAGAGAATTGTTATTTGGCTGGGAAGACAGAAAAGCAAAATGGTGGCAGTATCTGCTGTTGCACTGGTTGGGGTGGGGGAAGAGGAGGGTAGGATACATTTGGGTGCCATGTACCCCTTGCTAATGGTTCATGTACCACTTGGGGTACGTGTACCTATGCTCTAGTTTGACATTTTGGATTCAGGTTGAAGATGGGGGTTGAGGTAGGAATATTTTATGAAGGAAAATGTTTCTTCTGTTTTTGAAAACTGTATTTTGTGAGGTTTTAGAAAACATGAGTTATGCTTTTGTTTAAAGAAACATCTGTCTCTGTTTTCCAAAGAAAATTAACATGTGCCTTTCAGCAGCATGCACAATATTCATGCCAGTAAAATCTGGAAACACAGGCGGAGAGTCTGTCGAGGTGTCTCCATTTTTCTTTTTCTTTTTTAAGTATCACCATATGTTTAACTACCAAAAGTGAGATATCTATTAAGCATGATCATATACTTGAAAATTATAAAATCTAAAGGATCTGGGGGGGTAATTATTTTACTCTCGATAAAAACATCAATAGTGAGATCAAGGAAGATCAAGTACTCCCTTTAAAAAACCCCACTAATAACCCACTTTACCCCATAGCAATGGTGAGGAACAAAAGAATATACAAGGCATTGAGTTGTATATGTAATGAGTAGCAAAAACAAGAGTAACAGAAAGCACTCCTAAGTGATTTTCCCGCTTCCTGCACTCATTGCCTCAAGTTTATTTTATTTAGTTTTATGGAGAAAGAACTACCAAGCTGATAGGAAAAGCAGTCACACACTCAAATTCTGTCTCCCTCTCCTGTTGCTCTACTATCAGCACCAGACCAGTCCTATTTTAAAACATAGGAGTTTTAACCAGTACTGGTGTGTACATGACAAACAGTTTTACTTCCAGATTTTTATTGAAAATTAGTTTTGATATGTAGCCCCAACGCAGAGGCGAAACCTATACACTAACTATTAAGCTCCTAATTTAAGATGAATTTCCAGCTAAAAACTTACCCCCTCCCCCCTTTTACAAAACCATAGCACCGGCCTTGGCAGTAACAGCTCCGAAGCCCACAGAATTCCTATGAGCATCATAGCTGCCACCACCACGGATGATGCTAAAAACTGTGCTAAAGTTTTGTAAAAAAAAAAAAAAAAAGGGGGGGGTTAGACTTCAATGTTTGGTTGAAAATAGGTCAAAAGGGGTCCTTTTACTAAGCTGTAGTAGAAAGTGGTTTTAGCGTGCCCTTATACAGGTTCTTCCCCAAGCACTGAGGCTGTTTTTACAACTGTCAGAAAATAGCCAATTTTCCATTTTCCTTATTAATGGCAATACGCTAAGGTGGACATTAGTGTGTGGCCATTAAAAAAAATTAGCACATGATAGAGCATGGTACATGGTAAGTGATCACGCACTAATTTCTTAGTATGTGATAACATAGCTGTGCTCACTTATTAGGGCAGACAAGCCCCCTCCATGGAAGCTGTGGTAAGCACGCACTAGTGCTTACTGCAGCTTAGTAAAAGAGCTCCAAATTTAGGAGCTTAGCTTAGTTTTGAAAATCAGGCCTGTTAATTTTACTTATTTTTTCCCTTGATAGTTGACAACCTCAGCGGGAGGAAAAACTAATTAAATAATGGATGGAAAAAGGAAGAGAACAACAAAAGTAAAATGGAGAAGCAAGGAAGAGAATAAGGGGACAGGCAGAAGTGGCATAACATATGAATAATCACAGTGTCTTTATAAATTCTAAATTCTAAATTAAATATAGTGAATATCTCAGAACCAACACCCGTGACTGGTGAATTCACCAAACTGGGGTTAATTGGGAGACCATCATTGAAATTCACTGTCCCCTCACCATCCTAATTAATATAATTGAAAGTTCCAAAGTTCTAAAGTTCCAAAATATGGTTACTTATCTTGTGTAACGGATGGTTTGGTCTTGATGTCGTTCCCCAGAGGTGAAGTAATAAACTTATGTGCTTAAAGTGTTAAAAACCACTGTAGTAACTCCTCCAAACATTATCCGGGTCCCCCCGACTCGAGTTTCGATAGATATCGTCTTCAGGGAAGGACTCTTGTATTAGCTCCTTGTAGAGGCTTGGGCTAAAATCTGTTGCTGAGGCTTTAGCCCAAGCCTCTACAAGGAGCTAATACAAGAGTCCTTCCCTGAAGACGATATCTATCGAAACTCGAGTCGGGGGGACCCGGATAATGTTTGGAGGAGTTACTACAGTGGTTTTTAACACTTTAAGCACATAAGTTTATTACTTCACCTCTGGGGAACGACATCAAGACCAAACCATCCTTTACACAAGATAAGTAACCATATTTTGGAACTTTAGAACTTTGGAACTTTCAATTATATTAATTAGGATGGTGAGGGGACAGTGAATTTCAATGATGGTCCCCCAATTAACCCCAGTTTGGTGAATTCACCAGTCACGGGTGTTGGTTCTGAGATATTCACTATATTTAATTTAGAATTTATAAAGACACTGTGATTATAATATAGAAAGGTTTAAATTAATATCACAGTTCAAGAATTATATCTCTCCTTATAAAAGTGATAACATATGAATAGCCATACTAGCCCGGTATCTTGTTTCTACAGTGGCCAATCCAGGTCACAAGTACCTGGGAAAAACCTAAATAGTAGAAATGTTCCATGCTACTGATCCCAGGGCAAGCAGTGACTTCCCTCATGTCTGTCTTTGCGATAGACTTTTCCTCCAGGAACTTGTCCAAACCTTTTTTAAACCCATTTATATTAACTGTTACCACATCCTCTGACAATGCGTTCCAGAGCTTAACATTCTCCAAGTGAAAAAATATTTCCTCCTATTGATTTTAAAAGTATTTCCCTGTAACTTCATCAAGTGTACCCTAGTCTTTGTAATTTTTGATGGAGTAAAAAAATATTTGATTCACTTGTACCCGTTATACTCCTCTCAGAATTCTGTAGACTTCAATCATATCTCTTCTCAGCCATCTGTTTTTTAAGCTGAAGAACCCTAACCTCTTTAGCATTTTGTCATTTGAGAGGAGTTCCATCCCTTTATCATTTTGGTCGATCTTCTTAGAAACTTTTCTAATTCCGCTATATCTTTTTTAAGATACAGCGATCAGAATTGAACACAAACAAGATGAGGTAGCACCATGGAGTGATAGAGGCATTTTAATATTCTCAATCTTATTTACCATCCCTTTCCTAATTATTCCTAGCATCCTGTTGCATTTTTGGCTTTCACTACCAAACAGTGAGCAGAAAATTTCAGCATATTGCCTACAACACTAAGATCTTTTTCTTGGGTGCTGACTTCTAAGGTAAGCCCCAGCATCTGTTAACTATTATTTGAGTTAGTCTTCCCATTGTGAATCATTTTGTATTTGTCCACATTAAATTTCATCTGCCATTTGGATACCCAGTCTTCCAATTTCCTAAGGTCTTCCTGCAATTTTTCACATTCCATGTGTGTTTTAACAACTTTGAACAGCTTAGCGAATTTAATCACCTCACTCATTGTTCCAAATAGCACAGGTCCCAGTACAGATCCCTGTGGCACTCCACTATTCACCTCCACCACTGAGAAAAATGGTCATTTAACCCTCCCCTCTGTTTTCTGTCAATAACCAATTCCTAATCCACAACAGAACATTGCCTTCTATTCCATGACTAATGTTCTCAGGAGTGTCTCATGGGGAACTCTGTCAAAAGCTTTCTAGATACACTACATCAACTGGCTCACCTTTATCCACATATTTATTCCTACCTTTTTTTTTTTATCTTTTATTTAATTATTTATATTCCGCATATCCTATAATTCACCTACCCACCTCTCAATGGTACTCGACATAAGAAACTATACGACAACCTTCTAGCGACCCAGGCAGCTAAAATTGACCCTTCCATCTCTAAAATACTGATCAAAACAACAGACATAAAAGTGTTCCGAAAAGAAATAAAAACACTTCTATTCAAAAAATACCTCCCATCACTCTAACCTCCATCTTATTAGCTCACGATCATTCCCTTAGGAATACCACCCCTATAGTAACACCTAGTCCAATCCTCAAGCTAAATACCTCTTCAGACTATATCA
The DNA here is from genome assembly GCF_902459505.1 of Geotrypetes seraphini. Classification (NCBI taxonomy): domain Eukaryota; kingdom Metazoa; phylum Chordata; class Amphibia; order Gymnophiona; family Dermophiidae; genus Geotrypetes; species Geotrypetes seraphini. The sequence goes on along the minus strand of NC_047084.1, from coordinate 45,304,125 downwards.
CCAACATTATGTAACCAACGTCATCAACCACCCTCTGTAACATGAATATGTTGTTACTCTCCATCCTCTGTAACTTGAATCTGTTGTTAAGTAACATCTTCTGTAATCTTGAATGTATTGTTATTCTCTACTGTAACCTGTAATTTACTCATCTCCTGTAATGCAATTCTACTGGAAATGCCCAGAGATCTTCTATATTGTAATCCGCCTAGAACCGCAAGGCACAGGCGGAATAGAAATCACTAATGTAATGTAATTCTTATGCGGATTACAAATTATTCAGGTATTCAAGCATTTTCACCTATTAGTCCCAGTGGGCTCACACTCTATCTCACATACCTTCTAAGAAATGCAGCAAATTAGTGAGGCAAGATCTCCCTTGGCTGAACCCATGCTGACTATTCGATTAAACCATATTTGCTTACTTGTTCCATAATTTCCTTTTTTTGTAATGGTTTCAACTTTGTTTTCCAGCACTGAAGTCAGGCTCCCCAGTCTGAAATTTCCCAGATCACCCCTGAAATCCTTTTTAAAAATCAGTGTAACATTAGCCACCTTCCAATCTTCAGGTATTACAGATATTAGCGATAGTTTACAGGTCACTAACAGCAAATCAGCAATTTCTTTTTTTTTTTTAAATTTCTTTATTCATTTTAAAAGCCATGATTAAGTGCAGGATATAATACAATCCTATAACTCTATAAAAGCACTTAAATACATTTACAATAATAATTTATGACAAATAGATATATCACCCCCCACCCCAATTATATTCACAAAAATACACTCAAATTGAAAAATGCATTCCAACCCGCCCTCCCACCCTTGACGTGTATGATCAAAGGGCATAATCACTAATCACTCTTTGCAAAATTTTGTCAATGACTTCTATATCTTCAGAAACTTATTATAATGTCCATGATGTATAGCCATACTTCGTTCCATCCATACAGCTCTGCTTATTCAACCAGTAACCCTAAGAACTATATAGCCTTCCAATTCTTTCATTATGTAAGATTGTATTGTTGACTTTGATTGTAACCTCTTCGCTGATTGTCCAGCGCTTCTTGCTGTAAACCGCCTCGAACTTCCATGGCTTTGGCGGTATATAAGAATAAAATTATTATTATTATTATAAATAATAATAATAATAACAATGTATATACCACAGGACCATGAAGTTCTAAGCGGTTTACAATGATTAAAGATGTTACAGATTATAAATTGCGCCTAAATCAGCCAGCGCCAAAAAATTAGCAATTTCATGTTTGAGTTCTTTCAGTATCCTGCGATATTCGGTCCAGGTGACATCAATAACTTTTCAATTTTGCTCAGTACGTCTTCCAAGTTCACTAAGATTTCTTTCAGTTCTTCTGCATCATCACTCTTGAAAACCATTTCCAGTTTAGGTAGCTCTCTTACATCTTATTCCATAAAGACCGAAGCAAAAAATTCATTTCAATCAAGTTGGATTTAGGCATGCATCTGGTGTATCTGGAGTATACTGAAATTTCTGGACATTGACGTTATGGCGACGTGCAGCTAAGTCCAGATTTGTGCTCACTGTGTTTTTGTTTGCTTTATGACTGACAACTGCCCTATATAAATATTGTGAATATTGAAAAAGTGAAATAACATTCAGTATCAAAGGCATTTGATTACCCTGTATATTTTTTTAATATTAGAGTGTTTTTTCTGAACAAGGAAGACAAACCGAGGTCTTTTTCTCCGCTCTATTTCTTTTCTTATTTTTTGAATTTTGTAATTAGTAGGAGTGATTAGATGAAGGTACAAGGGAGAGTGCTGGGTGGTTAAATAACTAACATGGGTTGATTACCGCAGCTTAGTAACATGGGTTGATTACCGCAGCTTAGTAAAAGAGCTCCAAATTTAGGAGCTTAGCTTAGTTTTGAAAATCAGGCCTGTTAATTTTACTTACTTTTTTCCCTTGATAGTTGACAACCTCAGCGGGAGGAAAAACTAATTAAATAATGGATGGAAAAAGGAAGAGAGCAACAAAAGTAAAATGGAGAAGCAAGGAAGAGAATAAGGGGACAGGCAGAAGTGGCATAACATATGAATAGCCATACTAGCCCGGTATCTTGTTTCTACAGTGGCCAATCCAGGTCACAAGTACTTGGGAAAAACCTAAATAGTAGAAATGTTCCATGCTAATGATCCCAGGGCAAGCAGTGACTTCCCTCATGTCTGTCTTTGCTATAGACTTTTCCTACAGGAACTTGTCCAAACCTTTTTTAAACCCATTTATATTAACTGTTACCACATCCTCTGAAAATGCGTTCCAGAGCTTAACATTCTCCAAGTGAAAAAATATTTCCTCCTTGAGTACATGTTTATCCTCATTTTCTAAATAGTAATTGAAATCACCCATTATTATACTGTTGCCTAATTTGCCAGCTTCCCTAATCTCTGTAAACATTTTTTCATTTACCTGTTCATTCTGTTCCAGGAGAATATAGTACAGCCCTATCTGTATATTCCTTCCTTTCACTCATGGAATTTCTATCCATATGGATTCCATGCTGCTCTGGAATGCAGAATGTTTATTTTGTTTGATTCAATTCCCTCTTTAACATATAGCATACACACACACCTCTCCAATTATATCATTGAAATATAATTTGTACCCCAGTAACACAGGGGTCCTTTTATCAAGCCGCACTAGTGGGGATAGCGCATTGGACATTTCATCACGCGCTAACCCCCGCGGCCGGCTAAAAAACTAATGCCTGCTCAATGCAGGCGTTAGTGGCTAGTGCGGCAGGTGGTTTAACGCGCAGTATTACGCGTGTTAAACCCCTAACACAGATTGATAAAAGGACCCCACAGTGTCCCATTGGTCATCTTTCTTCCACCAGGTCTCAGAGATGTCTATTATAGCTATCCTTTCACTTAGGGCTCCTTTTCTGAAGATTTGCTATGCGTTTTAGCGCACGCTAGCTGAAAATCTACCGCCTGCTCAAAAGGAGGCTAGTGCGTGTGGCAATTTAGCGCATGCTATTCCGCGCATTAAGGCCCTAGCGTGGCTTTGTAAAAGGAGCCTTCAGTGCAATATTTTCAAACTCTCCCATCTTGTTTCTTAGGCTGCTTGTATTTGCACACATATATTTCAAACCACATTTGGCATTCCTAATTACATCTTGCTCGGTAACAGACATAGATTTTAAAGATTGCAAATTATACATCTGCTCTGTATTCAAGGAAACCTGTTAACTATGGTCTCTATTGTAACCTCGCTAATGAGATGACCTATCTTTTCATGCATATTCACTGTGGAAATCCTTAAAACCAGTCTGGGTTATGGACCTTGAGGACACCTGCATTGATCTACAAAGAAAGAAGGTAACAGGTGGGCCCAGCTAAATCCATACAAGAGAAGGAAACTGAGGGCTCCTTTTACTAAGCTGCATTAGGGCTTTAATGCACAGAAAAGCCCCGCGAGCTAGACCTTAATGCCAGCATTGAGCTGGCGTTAGTTCTAGCTGCGTAGCAAGCGGTAATATCCTGCGTGCACTAAAAACGCTAGCGCACCTTAGTAAAAGGAGCCCCGAGTGTTATTCAGCCTTAGCAGCAGAAGTTCATTGATTAATGGAGGTTTATAGGTGGAGAAAAATGCAAAAGCTTTAAGAGATGGCAGGAATCCATGGGAATTATGATGAAAAATTGTTCAAACTAACAGGTTTTCCTCTGTCCTTAAATAACTTGCTCAATCTCCAACATGCATGGCCTTGGCAGAAAGATGCATACTGTCATATGAGGGATAGGTAGGGGATTGGCATAGTCTGGAAAAATGTCAGTTCAGTTTGCTCCCCTCTTTCCCCTCTGTTCTTAATTTGTAGCACCTTTTGGCCTTTAAGCATTTCAGTATAGAGAAGGCACTGCCTGCAGCTCTAGGTAGATGAAGAAACATGAGTTCAAGGCCAAACACAGACTGATCAAAAAGAATACTGGGGAAAAATTTCAAAAATATATATCTATCAAAATGGAACCCCCCCCCCAAAAAAAAAAAAAATCAACCCACCACTGAAGAGTTAAATTAATGATTATAATCTATCAAACTATAAAATACTTTAAAAAAAAAAAAGCAACATAAAAAATAAGAAAAAGACTGACCATGAAGATCTTCACAGTACAGTAGCGAGCCATTACCCTGAGTATTGGAAACTTGTTTTAAAACTATAAACTGGAAATGCAGGCTTAAGTTCAAATCTAGTCAGAAGCAGTTTTTTCTGAAGTTGAAATATATTTTTGCCCATCCATTTTACTCAAATTGAACAGCATACAAGAGGGTGTAAGTCATCTTTGCTGTTCTGTTTCCCATGTCTTTCATGTTTTCCAACCTTAACTCCCCACCTACATAATGTATTTGCGTGCAGAACTCCTGTCCTTCCCATAAATGTATTGTTCCATTCATTGACATTTCTGATTGCCTTGTAACAAAAGGGGTTTTCTATCCAAGTGAATAAGTACTGTACACACATAAATTATAACCACTTGAATGCATTACTTCTGTCTATAGAAACAATGGCTAGAGTTCTTAAAGTCTGTCATTGTCATTTAATTAAATGACAGACTTTAAGAGCCCTTCCTATTCATGACTACAGACAGCTCCTGGGGTATCTGGTTCTGTGAATCACCATGACATTTGGACAATATCCTTTGAAAACATGCTGCACCACTGAGCATATTATGTGGAAGCTGAAAAGTCAGCAGCTGCACCACATGTGGATAACAGAATTTGAATAAAAATGTCTTATTTTATAAGCCAAATATGAAATAACACTTCTTTAGCAACAAATCCTTATTTCATATATCATATAGCAATTTTCTCACACCAAAGGTCCTCAGAACATCACATTAAAACATTTAAATAATGTAGCTAGTGTGGTAGCACTCCTCACTGGAACCTTTGAATCGGTGTGTATTATTTTTAACTTTTTATATATCTTTTATAGCTTTATTTTCTTTTAAAGTGGCAGTGCTTATGCCTAAAACATTTGACTATTTTGATAATAATTTAAATAATTTAGTTTGAAGTGAAACTTAACTTCAAAACATTGGGGCTCATAATAAAAATTTAAAAAAAAGTCTAAAAAGTGGCCTAAATGGATACTTGGATGATCAAAAAGCCTGGTTGGCGGGTGGGGGGCCAATCGGGGGTTTGGGGGGGTGATCTTGGGAGGGGGGTGCACCAAGGGCAGGAGGGCCTGGAATCTCTCCTGCCCGGAATATTTTTGGGGGTGGGGAGTAGGGGGTCGCCTGGGCAGGATGCCCTCCTGCCCAGATCGTAGTCAGCCAGGGTGGGGGTCGCCTGACCAGGAGGGCTTGGGCTCCCTCCTGCCACGATGTTGTCGGGGAGGGGGGGGGTGGATTCTGTAACCGGTGTTGTTTTTGACAGAATCCAGCTTTTAGGCGAAGGACTGGTCCTCCTTCGCCTAAAAGCCCTTGTTTTGGGCGTTTGGGACTTAGGCTTTTTTTTTAGGTTGGTGTAAGTTTAGATGTAATGGTGGTCTGGGCGTTTAAACAGCTGAACGTAGAGGCAGGCCATTATCCAAAAAAAAAAAACTTCCTTTGGGAACTTTTTTTTTTGATAATGGACATTTTCCCTGCTTCTACTTTCAACGTTTAGGGCCTTAGGCCAAAAGGGGACTTAGACGTTTTTTTTATTATGCCCCTCCACTGCATCAATTCCCTCTGACGTATTTCATTCTTCCTCAGGGTTGGAGATATTAGATGTGCTGCAATTAATTTCATTGTGACTTCCTAAGTCTCACCTATCAAAATATTTAAATGCTAACTTACCAAAATGTTCAAGCATTTAACATTTAGCTTATTCCATTTTAAGATTCTACCAGGCTGTCAATATGGCCGTGGCGTTGCTAGCAGTGCTAAAGAAGGAAACACCCCCGTGACCTGCAGGGAGCCCAACAACCAATCAGAACAAGGCAAACTCGTTCTTAGTTCTAAATACACGACCCCATAGAGGATCTAATCAGCTAATGCCATCCACTCACTGGTTTCATTCAACCCCTGGGGAATTATAATATTTAATTCAAACATCCAGCGGAGTTCTTTAAGGTTCAGAGTACGTTCGGTATTGCCACCCTCCCACCCGATGTGCACAGTATCAATTACTCTCCATTTGAAGTCTGACACAGTATGCTTAAACAAGGTCCAATGACGGACCAATGGTGCAGTTTCATTACCAGTATAAACCCTAGATTTATGCTCATTTACTCTAATATTGATGGAACGAACAGTGCATCCTACATATAATTTCAGACATGGGCACTGGATCATAAAGATAACATGTGAAGATTTACAATCTGTTCTATCTTTAGCATGATAGATTTTTCCTGTTTGCGGGTGTGCCCAGCTGTCTCCTACCACTTCTGTTGCTCAGCATCTTGGAAATATCTGCGCCTTGATTTAATAATTTCTCCCAAATTTTTAGCCCGCTTATATGCAAAAAGAGGGGTATCATATGTAGGACCTAGCACGAGTTTAGCCATATGCCAGTGCTTGAGAATAATATTTTTTATATTCATAGCCAGGGAGGAGGATTGTTGAACACACACCAAAGTGCTCTCAATTGAATTATTCTGTTTATATTCAAGTAGCAAAGATAGATGGGCGTACTTTGCTCTCAAATAAGCTTGATGTATCACTTGTTTAGGATACCCTCTCTGCTGGAAAAGCTGCTTTATTACACGAGCCTGAATCTTATATTCCTCAAGAGAATAGCAGATCCTGCAAAGTTGCAGGAACTGACTATTAGGGAGGCTATCTTTAATTTTGCGAGGATGAAAGCTGTGATATCTAAATAGAATGTCAAACGAAGAAAAATATATGACAACCTATTGGCCACCAGAGCAGTGAAACTGGATCAACAACTCACCAACCTGCTGACTTCGACCACAGACTACAAAACCTTCAAAAAAGAAACAAAAACCCTACTCTTCAAAAATACATAAAACCATTATAACACAACCAATAATGTTTCAAATCCCGCCTACATTACCAACTACTCCTTAGCAAATTAGAAAATGTTTAAACTATTCTTAAGTACTTCTTAATATCTTTTCAATATATATTTCTTAATATCATAACAACTCTTATGTAATCCGCCTTGAACCGCAAGATAAAGGTGGAATAGAAATCACTAATGTAATGTAATGTAAATCACAACTCTAAGAACTGTCCAAGTCACTATGGTTTAAATCAAACCCAACAATATAAAAATAAAAATGTGGAACCTCAGTTTGCAATGCTCCCTATCCCACAAAAGTATAAACCATATACAAGATTAGAGCTTAAATTATCAATCATCTTTCAAAAACTACAAACATAATCCAAATTTTGATAGGTATTCAAAAGTTTCAGTTTCATTAAAAAAATAGATATTAACTCTCCAATATATTCAAAAGTGGAAGTAAGGATAGGTGTAGGGAATTATAGGCCAGTAAGTAAGACTTTTGTGGTAAGAAAATTAATGGAAAAACTTTTAAAACAGAGAATGGTCAAGTTTCTGGAATCCTGTGGATTACAAGACTGGAGGCAACATGAATTACCAAAGAGAAGTCGAGATCTTAAGGAGATAGGTATGGCAGTATATAAAAATAAAACTATTATTATTATTATAAGTATTGGGTAAATTAGAAGCATTTTAGACTTTGTTGGGTAGATGAAGCACATTAGAGAGTATTAAGGGTATAGAGAGGGTTGGGGGGGTTGGGTAGGGACTGGTCGTGCTAGATGGGTTTTATATATTTCTTGAAGAGTATGGTTTTAATATCTTTCTTGAAGGTTTTGTAGTTTGTGGTCGATGATAACAGAGTGGTGATTTGTCTGTCCAGTTTAGCTGCTTAGTTTTTTTTCGTTTGACATTTTTGGATGATGGGTGTGTGAACAGTGAGTGGGTTCTCCTGTGCCTGGTTGAAGAGGACTGAGTTAGTCGGTTATTCCAGTAGGTTGGACTTTCTCCGTTAATAGCCTTGAAAAGTAGGCAGTAGAATTTGAAATGTACTCTTGCTTGTATTGGAAGCCAGTGTGAGTCATGGTATGCCTCTGTGATGTGGTCATATTTTTTCAGTGAGTAGACGAGTCTCAAGGCTGTATTTTGTATTGTTTGTAATTGTTTTATCATGGTCGCTGGGCATGGGAGGTATGTAGTATGTTGCAGCAGTCTATTAGTCCAAGGATAAGAGATTGGACCAAAAGTAGGAATTACTTCCTGTCGAAGAATTTTCAGATTTGTCTTAGATTTCTCATGGTCACGAACGATGCTTTTATTACTTTGTTGATTTGTGGTTGCATGGTACAACTTCTGTCAATTATTACTCCCAGAAGTTTTAGTGTGGGTTGAATTGGGTATGAGATCGAGTTTATTACTAGATTTGTTAAGGTTGGAGTTTTGTTGTTTTCTAGGAGGATGAAGTTTGTTTTGTCAGGGTTAAGTTTTAATTCGTGTTCTGTCATCCCTGTTGCTACTGTTTCGAATGTTCTGTATATTGTGCTTGTCATGGTGGGTTCTGGGTGGTCGAAGGGGAGGAGAATAGTGATGTCATCTGCATAGCTGTATGAAGTTATGCCATGTTTGTCTAGGTAGGAGCTGAGGGATCTCAATCTATATACTTTGGAAAAAAGGCGGGAGAGGGGAGATATGATAGAGACATTTAAATATCTATGTAATGTAAATGCGCATGAGTCGAGTCGTCTCTTTAATTTGAAAGGAAACTCTGCAATGAGAGGGCATAGGATGAAGTTAAGAGGCTCTGGAGTAATCTAAGGAAATAGTTTTTTACAGAAAGGGTAGTAGATGCATGGAACAGTCTCCCAGAAGAGGTGGTGGAGACAGAGACTGTGTCTGAATTCAAAAGGGCCTGGGATAGGCACGTGGGATCTCTCAGAGAGAGAAAGAGACTAGAAGAGCCATTTGGCCTTTATCTGCCATCATGTTTCTATGTTTTTCTATGTTTTCTATTTAATCTGCTGGACATAGCCACTTACCATTAGGGCACGTTTTACAAAGGGTTTTACCGCATGCACCGGATTAGCGCGCGCTAGCCAAAAATCTATCACCTGCTCAAAAGGAGGCGGTAGCAGCTAGCGCACGCGGTATTTTAGCACACGCTATTCTGCACGTTAAGGCCCTAGCGTGCCTTTGTAAAAGGAGCCCTTAGTGTTTCAGTGCCTAACCACAAATATTCAGTACAAGATAACTGGTTCTCTCTGCTGAATATTCGTGGTCAGTGCCAAAAAGTTAACTGGCAGTATCGCACAATAATCGGTAATATTCTGTACTGACAGACCAAGTCAACAGATAAATTGGGTCACATAAATAGCAGTCTTATCTTTGGCTGCAATTAACTTAACTAGCCAGCACTGAATATTAGCTTAGCCAATTAATACTCACCCCCTCCCCACCCCTTTTCACTTTTACAAAGCTACGTTAGGCTTTTTTTTTTTTTTTTTTTAAATCACCAGTCATGGCGGTATTAGATCCGATGCTCACAGAATTCCTATGAGAGTCGGAGCTAGCTGATGATAAAAAAGCCTAACACAGCTTTGTAAAAAGTGGGGGGGGGGAACTAATGCCAAGCAAAAAAAGCCCTGGATATTCAATGCAAGTCACTGGAAATAACTCAGTGTTGAATATATGGGGTTAGCGCCAACTGTAGGACTTATGCAGGCTGCCTCCTGCAGTCTGAATATTGGCCCCTAAGTCTTTAAAAATTACAATACAACTTAAAGGTAAATCCACAAGGACCAAAGACATTCTATTATGGGAGGCAACTGCCAGTCAAATTGAATAATACTTCACAAGCACATATCCACAATACCTCTATATATCAAAGTTCAATTGCTTTTTTGTCCAAACTCAATTCACATCAAGTCCATATCAATATCCTGAAAGGAAACCTGTTTCACAAAACTGCAGCATCAGAAGAGCAAATAACTTCCTCTTAAATCTTCATCCAAAATTTTAAGCCTTTAGCTTGGGATCTGGAATGGCCACTTTTGGAAAAAGGATACTAGGCTAGATGGACCTAGTATGACTATTTTTATGTTTTTATGAGCCCAGGCCAGAATTTATGTTCTACCAAAAAAGGGTGAACTTAAACTTGGATTCGTCAGCAAAATGGGAAAATGCTTAATAGTAATGGAATACACAGTTGGATGTAGTAAAAAAGTAATTTCTCTAGTAGGTTTCCTTATGGATGCTCTTTCTTGATAGGTTCCTGAACAGCATTGTGAATCAGAACTATGGCATAGCATAATGGAACATTGTGGGGATAATTCTATAAAGCTTTATTCACGTATAGAGACCTCTAGTGGGGGGGTTTTGTTGGTTTTGTTTTTTTACCAAATTGAGTTAACACTGTCAATCCTAAGGAACCTTCCATACTTGAAAGGGTTCACCACTAGCAAGATATGTTCCATCAAACTGGAAGTGTGAATCTATAAGTATTTCTGTCTTTGGCTGGCTAAGCCAATTTCTGTCTTTGGCTGGCTAAGCCACTAGTGTACCAATATACTACGGCCACGTAACTAAATAAGGAGTAAAGGGCTAAATAAGGTTTTGGAGAAAAAATTAGAACAGTGCTTTTCTGGACCCTGGTAGAGAAGTGGGCATAATCAGATGAAATCTCAGGAGCTGATTCCAGGAGACCAAAGGTTCATGATTTAGAGAGACCTGTACATGAGTCCAAGCTCAGTTTGTTTAAAGGTAGTTGATATGGGGTTGAAAGGCAGGCAGAAATTGTCAGGTTGAAGAAAAGTATCAGGAAATCTGGGAGCAGAAGGACATAGCAAGCTTACTCAAGGCAAATGAGGGCTATTTTACAAATTGTTATCTTTTAACCCAGGCTGGACTGTGCATTATTAAAAACAGAAAATAAGAGGATGATCAATCCTAGGGGCCAATAGCCTCCGAAGTCTAGCAGGTCCATCCATTTTAGCTCTGTACCTCAGCATTTGTAGCTCTAGAAATAAATAACTGCCTCTCCTGATGTTTGCACCCCATTTCTTTGCAAGGAGTAATAGATCTGAAGGTGCGAGGAGGGGCTACACCCATGTAATGCATGTTTCACAATGCTAAAAAATGAGTTATAATTAAATCATTCAGGATTATATATGCAGATAATGCAAGCACAAAAGAAATAGTGTCCCTACTGTTCTACAAGTGGCATATACATTAGGCATTTTCAGTGGTATAGTTGGAGCTGGGACGAAATTAGGCATATGTCATAAATGTTGTGAATTCATCATTGTGCATATGTGCACATTTATACCTGCCTTGGAACAGGTGTAACATTTTGTGAGATGTGTGTGCTAGCTCTGAATACTTATTTATAAATGCACATACAGTAGATGCCTACGTTGTTTTTAATAGTCATAAAAAATGCTCCCCTGACATTTCATATAGGCATACTGTAAAATCAATCCCTAAATGCTGAATTGCTTCAATTCATATTTTTCTCCTCTGTTTTCATACAAAGCTAGTGTTATCTCATCAATATGCAGCACAACAGTTTGATGCCAGATTTGCGACTGGAATTTGATTGGAATGGTACAGTTTAATATTTTTAAATTAAAATATAGCATATAAACCCCATGGTTATATAGTGACAAATTAGTTTGAAAGAAATGTGCTCAACAGGAGGAATGCACAACTTTCAAAACCCAAATAAAATTAACCTCTATTGAATGATAATTGTTCAGCAAGTTTTTCTTAAACAATCATATACTTAACATGAACATATTTCATTCTAGGAAGCCTCTTTAAAATACTGTCTCAAGAGAAACGTCTTCCTTTGTATTCCAGTCACATCCTGATGACAGTCAAGGTCAACTTGCTAATCCTCTAGTTTGGTACATATAAAGGCAAAATATGATACTTGCAAAGAACTAGATTTTTTTTTTTTTTTTTTGCAAATGTTAATGTGTTATGAATTTAAATTACCATGTTACTTGAAAAAAACAATTTAGTACTCATTGAAGTCCTTGAAAAAAGTTGATAATGGTAATAAAATCACACCTTTAGTATCCATGCTTGAAAAATTCTAAGTAGGTATTGAAGGACTGAAAGACTGAGGGTGTAACAATGAGTCACAGTGACTAAAATAATAAAGGGAGTGCATATATGTTGAAAGCAATTTTAGAAGGAAGCGGTTTACTTTAGACTTCCATTCATTAGCTAGGACATTATCTTATAGCATTCTGCAAACAGTATTCTATACTAAGGGCTAGATTCACTAAGCTCACCGATCATGTCCTGACCACTTAGTGACCCTGACCCAATTCACTAACCTTCCTCCCGCTCGTATCCACACCCAATCCGATCCGTACATGCAAATGAGGGGAAACGGCATGCAAAGTAGGAAGGACGCTATTCACTAACAAAATTCAGTCACACCAACTGGGCTGGCTGACCAAGAAAGAAGCGACTGCTGGGGACCAGTCGGTTCACATCCTTTCCACTGTCCTGCACATTCAAGGGGAAGGGCCGAAAAAAAAGCTGGAGAGTTGGGGCAGCAGTAGAGTCTGGGTGGCACGGGCTAGCGAAAAGTAGAAGAAGCAAAATCAGCCACTGGAGATTTGAATTCCAAGCTGTAGGGGCAGATGTGTTTTACTCTCCCATGTCCTAGGCTAACCTGAGCCCCACAAGCTGCTCCCCAGCTCCACTCCCAGCCCCTCGCCTTCCTTTCCAGAGTACATCAGAACTGCCCTTCCCCGCAGTGCAGCCCCACTCTAAACCGCAGGTTAAAACCACGGGCTTGCACTGCGGAGAAGGGCAGTCTAGCCTGGGACACGGGAGAGTAAACAGGCTCGTGAGAAAAGTTTCAGCTCATGAAAAATAGCAAACAGCCCTTCCTTGTGTGGAGAGCATGCGCAGACCATCTAAAAGCAAACAAGATGATCTGCGCATGCGTCAGGATCGCTCTACAGCGATCCATGCAGTTGCGGTGGGGCATGCCTCCGATCGAGCTGATTTGCGTTATGATGCATCGTGGATCGTTCGTCCAGGAAAACTCGGCCATGGATCGGACACGCAACAAGAGATTAGTGAATCTGGCCCTATGTATGCTTTAACCAGCTCTGTAGAATCATCTGAGTTTTTTACTTATTTATTTTATTTATTCAATTTTATAGCTCGTCCTTCCAGAAGAGCCCAGAATGGGTTACAAGTTTACATACATAGTATAAATTAGAGTAGAGGGGTCACGTTATGTGAGCTAGAGAGCAGACGTGTGTGCCTTGAGCTCTGAGCCACTCTCTATCGGCATCTTGCCTCCTCCACTTTAGCCTTTTTCATTGCTCTTGCATGGTTTTGGCAGAGAAACCCCTGCCTGCTGCTGCTTCTAGCATCCGACGAGCACCTATGGCTAAAACTCTATGTAAGGAGAAGGAGAAGCTGAAGCCCACGGATCCTAAAATGGTGGAGGGTTAGGGCCCAGAGGGACCCATGGTGAGCTCCGTGTTGTTGCAGGAAATCGTCTCAGAAGTGAAGGCAGCTATTAACTCCTCCCTGGATCTGCGTCTTCAATCGATTACAGACAAGATGGAAGTGGTGGGTAATCGCTTGGAATCATTAACGGAAGAGTTTTCGGGGTGCTGCCAGTTGAGGATAACGTGGCTCAGGTGACTACTACATAGGCTGAGCTGCAGTCCAGGATCCGGAGCCTCAAGGATAAGCTCGACGATATTGAGAATCGCTCACGCTTGGTGAATCTCCGCCTGGTAGGCTTACCGGAATTCCTTTTCGACGCAGAGCTACGAGGTTTTTTGGAAAGATGATTGGTGGACACTTTGGCTCTGTGATCAGTGGCGGGCCCACTCAGGATTGAACGAGTGCATCAGCTCGGGCCCAAACGTGCCCCTTCGGAAAAACCACGGGTGGTAATCTTTAAACTTCTCAACTATATGCATAAGGTGGAGATTCTCCACGCCATCCGACAGAAGGGACCGCTCACATATGAAAACCATTGGGTCCTAGGCTTTCAATATAACTCACCTCGGGTCTCAGGTCAATGGCGTGCCTATGCCTCCCTCTACGCGGATCTGCACCGCAAGCATGTGCAGTTTGCTTTGTTGTACCCTGCCAACCTTAAAATCTTCTATGAGGGTAAGCCATACTTTTTTGAGAATCTGCCTGATGCCACGCACTTTGTGGCCCAGATGGCTACCCCGTCTACTAGTTCCTCAATTCTTTGACTCATTTTATTACACTGCGGCGGGCTGCTCGCCTCCTTGAGATCTCTTCTGGACTGCTGGTGTAGCGACCCCCAATTCTGTTGGTGTCGCGGTCTCAGACTGCCCTTGCTGGACAGCCCGTCAAGTGTTATGGCTGCCTGGGTTGGGGCAGTTGCTACCCTGTTTTGATTCCAATGGACTCCGCTAGGAAGACGCAGCCACTGGGGGCAGCGAGTAGGGCATAACAGGCTGGAGTCCAGCAGCCCTAAGCCGGGCGAGTGGTTTCAGTGGACCTCTGCTTTGGTGCTCCTCGAACTTACCTAGCAGTCTAGGCAGTTAGTAGCAGATGGACTTTTTAATGTCCCGCGGAGCTTTTGATTCAGTTATTGCTGCGGTCTGTGGAGTTCCAGGTTGCTGGTTGCCCTTATTAACTGTTCATTGGAGCTGCATCCTGAAGACCAACAACCTGCTTGGACCTTGGGTTTGTGGCCGAATTGACTTTCCCTGGCCTCCATTTCACTTTTTAAACTAAACTAAACCTTAGGTTTGTATACCGCATCAACTCTACATTCGCAAAGCTCAACACGGTTAACAGGAGTTAGGGTAGAAAGAAACTCCAGAGGAGGGAAGGATGAAGAGGAAATTTAGAGGACTAGAATAATCAGAGAGGGAGGAAGAGTTACATTTTTGAGAATAACCAGGTTTTCAGATGTTTACGAATGAGTTGGAGGGAGCTCTGATTCCTAAGAGGGGAGGTAAGATTGTTCCAGAGCTCAGTGATTCTAAAAGGGAGGGAGGAACCTAGTTTTCCTACAAGGGAGACACCTTTTAGAGAGGGAAAGGAGAGTTTCAGTTTTTGGGTGGATCTGGTGGAATTGGGGTTAGAGGAATTCCAAGAAAGAGGAATAAAGGGGGGGAGGATGCCGTGTAGGATCTTGAAAGTAAGGCAGGCACATTTGATGTGGACTCTGGAGATTATTGGAAGCTAGTGGAGCTTGGATAAAAGCGGTGAGACGTGGTCGAATTTGCTTTTTGCGAAGATAAGCTTAGCAACGGCATTCTGAATCCGCTGGAGTCTTTGAAGGTTTTTCTTTGTTAGGCTTAGGTAGATAGAGTTGCAATAGTCCAGTCTGGAAAGGATGGTGGATTGGACAAGGACGGCAAAGTGTTTTTGATGGAAACAGGTTCTCACTTTCCTCAGCATGTGAAGGCTGAAGAAACATTTTTTTATTAGGGAGTTGAGGTGATCATTGAAGGAAAGTGTAGAGTCAATGATGACTCCCAGAATTTTACTTGAGTATTCAAGATGCAGAGAGGGGCCAGAGGACAGAGGGATGGTGGTGGGCAGTTGGTCCAATTTTGGGCCGAGCCAGAGAAGTTTTGTTTTGGATTCGTTCAGTTTCATCTGCACAGTGTGGGCCCAGGATTGAAGGTTCGATATACATGAGGATATGTTCGCAGAGAGTTTGGTGAGGTTCCGGTCGGTCTCAAGGAGGACAAAGATGTCATCTGCGTAAGTGTAAAGTGTTTCAAGGGGAGAGAGATGGAGGAGTTTAAGGGAGGACATATAAATGTTGAAAAGGATAGGGGAGAGAGGTGAGCTTTGTGGGACTCCACAGATCGGATTCCAGGGGGAGGAAGAAGTGCCCTTCATGTTGACTGTGTAGGAGCGGGAGCATAAAAACTTCAAGAACCAGTCAAGGACTGTGGAATTAATACCTATCTCGGTGAGTTGGTAAAGTAGGATATCATGATGGACGACATCAAAAGCTGCAGAGAGGTCGAATTGAAGAAGGACGGCAAACTTGTTGCGAGAATGGAGATGTTGAACTTTTGAGATTAAGGAGGTCAGAAGGGAATCGGTGCTGAAGTTGGGACGGAAGCCGTATTGGTAGAGTAGCAGAATGGTGAATTTTTCAAGGTAGGAAGATAGTTGAGTAGATATGATGGATTCTAGCATCTTGGTAAGGAGAGGAATGTTTGCTATTGGGCGGTAGCTGGAAGGTGTAGAGGGGTCTAGATCAGTTTTTTTCAGTAGTGGGGTTAAGGAGATATGGCCCATTTCTGGGGAGAATAGACCCGAATGGAGAGCGGAGTTTATGAGAATGGTAAGAGATGAGATGGCCTGAGGGGGAGTGTTCTCATAAAGGTAGGCGGGGAATGGATCCAAGGTACAATTGCAGGATTTCAATTTGAGGCAGAGATTATGGACCAGGGATTCAGAAACAAGTTCGAAGGAAGACCAGGATCTGTCAGCTGGGATAGGATAGGAGTCTGTAAAGATAGGGTTGGGGTCGATTGGAATCATAGATTTGTAGGAGATTGCAGGAGGGAAGGAGCACCTCAAGGTGGAGACCTTGTCGCTGAAGAACTTTGCCAGAGAATCGACTGAGGGGGAGGAGGGGAGGATGGAGGCATTTTTGGAGGTTAAGGAATGCCAGATGTTAAATAATGTGCTAGTCTGGTTGTTGGATTTGGAGATTTTGTCACCTTAGAAGTTTTTCCTTGCTTTTTTTAGAACAGTATTGTAGAATTTAATATTGACCCTCCAGGAGTGTCTATCTGTAGGGGATTTAGATTTTTTCCATTTTCGTTCCAGAGCTCGGCATTTCTGTTTCAGTTCTCTGTGGTATGGGAGGTACCAAGGGGCCTTTTGGGAATAGGAGATGGTTTTAGTGGAGAGAGGGGCAAGTTAAAGGAAGGTGGACTCGGAGAGGGTGACCCAGTTTTGCCAGTTTGTTTCTGGTTCTGCAGGTTTGGGGGTGGGGGGAATTTGTTAAGAAAATTGGTCCAGAAGTTGAGGTGCGGGATGGGGGCCCAAAATGTGACATGAAGATTGGGAGACAGAAAGCCCCTAGGAAGTGATCAGACCAGGGAACAATTTCCCAGCGAATGTCAGTGGTTGAGGTTTTGTGAGTAGTGAGATCCAGAAAACTGATGAGGTCTAGTGTGTGGCCTTTTTCGTGGGTAGGGGAGAGAGTGGGAGGGGGAAAGCCTAAAGAGGAGAGGAAGCTATTACATTCGGATGCGTCCTTGCTGGTGACATCGTCAAGGTGGCGATTGATGTCTCCAATGATCAGTGATCTTTGAAATTTGAGGAAGGCGTTTGTTATGGTTTCAAAGACGAGTTCTGAGGAATTGTTCAAAGGGGTAGGTGGGCGGTATAGGAGCAGGATACCCAGTGGATGAGGGTGGTACTCATCGTTAACTGAGGCTAGAATGTATTCTAATGAGGAGAGGCTGCCCTTTTCAAGGAGCTGGACATCGAAGAATGATTTGAAAAGGAGAGCCAGGCCGCCCCCTTTTCGGTTAGTTCTGGGAGAGAAGAGGCCTTGGTAGCCGTGGGAGCAAAGTTCATTTTGAGTAAATTGGTCATCTTTTGTGATCCAAGATTCTGTAACGAATAGGAATCCGGGGTCTGAATCCTCGAGTAGGTCCTTCAAGATTTGAATCTTATTACAAGCGGATCTGGCATTGCAATAAAGTGTCAAGACTGGGGTGAGAAAATCAGAGGCAGAGTCGGAGAGAGTGGAAGCGGGGACAGGTTTTAGGGAGGCATGGTTGACTTTACGAGGGTTTTTATAGGATGGGTGGTGTTTGGGGCGTATCAGCATGGGGATTCTGAGGCCAGGGTAGGTACTGCAGGCATTTGCAGGGTCAAGGAGGTTGGGGGAAGGGGGTGTCAGGCAGGGGGAGAGTTTGAGAGAAGAGCAGAGTAGGAGAAGAAGGTGCCTTCATGATGAGAGTTGGGGGACCTATGGGCTAGAGGGGCCTGTTTGGGGCGTGTGAGAGGTTAAGGATAGAGGAGCGGCTAGATAATGACATACTAGGTATCAGCACAGACGATATTAGAAGAAAACTAGTAGAGCATTTCTAAATTTGGAAAAATTCTGAAATTGATCTAGTGGAAGGGGAGTGAAGATAATCCGGCTATTGATTCAGTGCTCAAATTAGCATAGACTGTTAGATACAATAGGCATTTAACAGATTATTTAAGAATCGACAACAGTTATCAAATATTAAGAAAAACAGCAAGCATTTAACAGATTATAAGAGTCAACAAGTATTTAGCACAATTTTTGTTTGCTTTTGCCTATTTTATATATATTTTTTGAGAGCTAGTAATTATACTTTACAGTGGAATTAATTTTTTTTTTTTGAGAGCTAGTAATTGTACTTTACAGTTGAATGAATTCACGATAATACTTAACAATTGGAAAAGTTTTCCCTGCCCTTTGGGCAACTGTGGGATATTTCCGGGGGGTGCTCTGCTTGTTGAGTTTTTGTTTGGGTGTGTTGTGTGTGCTACTGGACGACTGGCTGGGTTTGTTGCAGTAGGGCTGCGGGGATGGGGGTCGGGGTCTTATCGATATTTCTCCGATCCTTGTACATTATGGATTGCTTGGTGATGGGGTGAGTGGTCGTGATGACTGGGTTGGACGGGATTTGTTTGGGTTCCTACGGAAGGGGGGTGGGAGAATCTGCTCCCTGGGTATGGTTGTTGCATGTTAGTGCTGTTTGGAGAGTGGAGTGTGTGGGGGGTGGTTGTTGTTCTGCGCTGCAGTTGGTATTTTCCTTGTTCTTCAGTTATACTCTGGCAGTTCCATTGGGTTTCTTGTTGGGGTGGTGAGGGGATATCTGCTGCTGTTTTCTCTGTCATTGTTTTTTCAAGGTAATTGGTTTGGTGGGAGGGGCTATGGGGGGGCTTGGGGCAGCCCCATATTGTCCTTAGGGCACAGGTGTTCCAGGGGTGGTATGGGGGCTGTCCCTACGGTGGATGGGGGTTGTGGGAAGCTGGGTATGTGTATGGTGTTGATGGTTGTTTTCCTTTTCTTGTCTACTGCGTTTTTTAATTTGTTCTTGCCTTTCTTGTCATTTCTGTTTTGGTATGGAGGTCTGGCTGGGGGGAGGGGCTCTCCTAGGGCTCACTGCTCCCCTAAGCAGTTGGAGTTCTTGTTCACCGCTCTGATGGAGTGGTGGGTCTGGTGAGTCTGGAGGCTGTGAATTTTGTTTAATTTTTGCTATGGGCCTTTCCGGATCCTAATGGTTAAACTCATTTCTTGGAATGTTAACGGGGTTAGTTTGCCTGTTAAGAGGCAAAAGATACTGCAGACCTTGAATCGTCACAGGGTGGATATTACATTTTTACAGGAGACGCACCTGACCTTTCCCTGCCAATTATACTCTTTCACCCTTCTTTCTATCCCCCCCCCCTTCTGACTTTTCTCTACCCCTCATGCAGTACCACTTCGCCTTATACTATCCTCAGTTCTCTCATTCCTTCTTTTCCATTTCTTCTCCACCTCTTTCCTTGTCCTTCACTCTTTCCTCTCTTCCCCCTTGCATTCTAGGCCCATTTCTCTATCCTCTCTTTACTTTGCATGCTCCCTCTTCTCTCTCATTTATTTATTCATTCAGTTTTCTATACCATTCTCCCAAGGGAGCTCATAACGGTTTACATTATTCAGGTACTCAGGCATTATTCCCTGTGTATCCTGGTGGGCTCACAATCTTCCTAATAATATACCTGGGGCAATGGGAGGATTAAGTGACTTGCCCAGGGTCACAAGGAGCAGCGTGGGTTTAAACCCATAACTTCAGGATGCTGAGGCTGTAGCTTTAACTGCTGTGCCATAACAGTCTCATGTCCTTTTTCCCTCCCCTTTGTAGGTCCATACCTCATCGCTATAGTAGTGGCTTTTTCCTCTTGGGCATTCCTTGGAACTCTTTGCCACAGCCGCAACAACTTATTTTTCCTGCTGGTGAGAGCTAGGCTCCCTGCCAGAAACCTGGGACCTCATTGCCAAAGCAACATCTCTGCAGGTGGAGTTTATTCTCTCCATCAGGCCCTCATTTCAATGTGCATGATTTCATCAGGGTGGTAAGCACCCATCTTTATTTGAACACTCATGGGAGTCTTTTGTGTAGGTGCAAACCAAATTATGCATGCAACTGGCTGAACTGACCCTTCTCAAGAGATCTTATGGCTTGAGAAATACACCTAAAAATCTAAGATTATTCAGTGTAAAATACTGTACAGTGTAACACATTTGCTCCTTTTACAAGAGGTGGATAGGATATCAGGCATTCACCTCACTTGGATGGAATGAGCTAAATAAATAACAAATTGGTTTCCTACTTTGTTTTGATTTCTGAAGGCTTCTACAAAGCTAGTCCAGTATCACAAAGTGTAATCACACTCATTGACATATGAGCCCTGATGGGTACTGTATAACTTGGCTCTAGGCTGACCCTTAAAATCGGTAACCAAACTTCAGGATTGCAACCGTCACGTTTGAAAGTCACTCAGAGGTATCCTCAGGTAACCTCTGAGTGACTTTCAAACGTGACGGTTGCAATCCTGAAGTTTGGTTACCAATTTGAATGAGAAGACAGTTATTTTATTTGAACTCTAATATTTTTCTGACTTCCACTAATATTTAACTATTAGTACCCCAGTGACATTATAAAGAAATTATATTTGACCCTTAAAATCAGCAAATATGCTATACAAGTAAAAACCACACGCAAAGCAAAAGCCAAACTTATGAATACCTCTGTTGCTCAAAAGAGCAAAATTTCAAACTTGCTATAATGTTCCAGTGTACTATATATCATGGGTCCTCAACCCCCGGTCCGCAGCCCACTAGCGGGCCATGGCTGTCTGACAGCCGGACTGTGAGATATCCTCCATCTCTAAGCAGAACCACGCCGACTGCCAACTTCCGTTCTGAAAAACAGCGGCAGCAATGAACTGGTTGCTTCGCTGCCTTCCCCGGGGCCTTCCCTATGTCGCCACATCACTGATGACATCATTAGTGATGCGGTGGCAGACGGAAGGCCCTGGCAGGGAAGGCAGCAAATCAGCCTGTTCAGTGTTGCCGCAGCTGCTGCTTTTCAGAACGGAGGTCGGCAGGGCCTTGCAGTTGAAGAGTCATCAGGGCTCTGCTGCACGTGGGGGATGAGAGGGAGAGATGGAAAGGTGCGCAGGGGGAATGGGTTGGCGGGGTCATCGGGGTTCAGCTACACATGGGGGATGGGAGGGAGAGATGGAAAGGTGCACAGGAGGATGGGTTGGCGGGGTCGTCGGTGTTCTGCTGCACTAGGGGGATGGGAGGGAAAGATGGAAAGGTACACAGGGGGATGGGTTGGTGGGGGTCATCTGTCTTCCATTGTCCCCAGATGGGATCAGTTGCAGGAAAACAAGCTTAAGGCTCCCACTGATTCTGCATTATGGTAAGTTGTATAATTTCTATTATGATATTATAACTTAATTATAATAGAAATGTAATATGTATTGTGTATAAAACTGCCCTATGAACCCGCCCCAAATCCAACCCCCCCACTCACACGCGGTCCTTGGTGTCAAAAAGGTTGGGGACCACTGCTCTATACTGTTCTCTAAATAAAATCAATAAACAATAGTTTCACATAAATCAATAGTTTTGTGTGGGAAGTTCACACAAAACTATTGAGGCATATGGATATATGATAGACTATAATGTACTGTTTGGGAGGGGTAATGGGGTAGATTGTTATTATTTATTTGGTTAGTTTTATATTTCACCCTTCCCAACAAGCTCAGAATGGGTTACAAAATTGATTAGAAGGGGTTTATTTGCCTGGGTTTTATTCTAAGCAGCTTTCATGTTTAATTTTATTTGAACTGAAAGTGTGCATATCTCTGTTTAAGTTCTTGTCTGCTTGTTAAATGGATTATTTTTAGTTTTCTTGTTTTATGAATTGTTTTAATGTTGGATGCTGTAATTGTAATCTGCCAAGAGTGAGGAATTTCCCCTAGATTGGCAGACTTATAAGTCTTCACTAAATATTATTAAATACTGAAACTAGATTTGAATTTCCAGTGCCACATACTCACCAAACATACATGTAAAATGCTAAGTTATCCTACATCATCAACGTATAAAAATTACTTTACCTGTCGGTTGGACTGTAGCTCAGGTGTATTTTCAGTTGGGTAACCATAAGAGCTCCATGTCTGGGACGGAAAGGGAAGGGAAGAGAAAGTCCTGCTTTCTCTATCATACTGTAACCCTTATCTCTCTCCATTTGTCCTGGGCACCAGGATCTATTTTCGAGCTGGGTGCAGGACAGGACTGGATTAACTCTGGTAGGCCAAAGGGTTACTTTCCCGGATCAATAATGATGAAAATTAATAATGTTAACTTTACTTGAAAATCCAGGTTGCAATTCTAAACTTCCAAAACTACTTACATGGAGGCATTCAAATCAACGTTCAGTAATGTTTCCAATAAAAACATTTATGAACCAATCCCTCTCCATGTTCCCAATCCCTTCACAACAAATCCTTTTTATTACTATGATGAGCCACTCCAGGTCTAACCCACATGCCACAGCCCAGGGCCACTTCTGCCTCTCCAAGCTGAATCCCTCCATCTGGGCTCTGCAGTAAACAGAGTCTTGTACACTCTGCTTTTTACCAACTGAAATTAGTATCCATAAAGTCTTTTCCATGTCCCCTCCTGGCAACAGTCCTAGGATGCAAGGTTCCCTTAGCTTGGGCCTACTTCTTCCCTGCCAAACTGAGCTAACAATCCACTATTTTGCCCCCTGGCAATCCCACCTGGATCCTTACAGCCATAGGCTGCTGATACTTCTAAGAGTCCCCCTCTGTACACTGGCAAGGGTCAGAATAACCAAAAGCCCAGAATTGCTATACTGGGACAGATCAAAGGTCAATGAAGCCTAGTATCCTGTTTCCAACAGTGGTCAACACCAGGTCCCAAACACCTAGCAAGATTCCAAGTAGTAAAACAGATTTTATGCTGATTACCCTAGAAATAAGCAATGGATTTCTCTAAGCCATCTCAATAATGGCCTATGGACTTCTCTTTTAGGAAATTATCCATACTTTTTTAAACCTTGCTAAGCTAACTGATTTCACCACATTCTCCGGCAACGAATTCCAGAGTTTAATTACACGCTGTGTGAAGAAATATATTCTCCGGTTTGTTTTAAATCTACTACTTAGTAGTTTCATCGCATGCCCCCTAGTCCTAGTATTTTTAGAAAGAATAAACATGTGATTCACATCTACCCTTTCCATTCCACTCAGCATTTTATAGACCTCTATCGCATCACTTCTGAGCTGTCTCTTCTCCAAGCTGAAGAGCCTTAGCTGCTTTAGCCTCTCCTCATAGAGAAATTGAAATCACCCATTATTATATTCTAACTTGTGCGTTCATGCATGTATGCATGACGGTATCATTAAGGTAGTTTTACAATAATTTAATAAAATATTGAGTGTCATCGAGGAGATACAATATAGATATCTTTAAACCACCCCTTATGCATTTGGAAGAATAATGCTGCCTTGTTAAAACTATCATCTAGCACTACTAATGTACACTAATGAAATTTGCATGCATTATCATCAAGTAGATTACATTGCATAAAATAGGACCTGTGGTATAATAATGCATGGTAATGGTATTAGAGTGTGCTGGCTGTAGCACACTAACTCCAAAATCTACCGTATATATTTGAATATAAACTGATCTGAGTATAAACAGAGGTGACCCTTTTCCCCAAAAAGAGGAGGAAAAACGGTTAACTTGAATATAAACCGAGATTAGAAACTTAGGTAATCCTGGTGTATCAGTCTACAAAGACTAGACATCCTTACCATAAGTTTTAACACAATTTTCTTTTATACATTAAATATTTTTATTAGTGCAAAACACTACAACATTTACAATAACAGCCGATTAAACAATATCTGTTAAGATGAACATTGCCTTCTACTATAATTCACCCGCTCCCTATCCCCCCTTCCCCAAGCTTTACCGGTACTTGTGACCCAAACAGGCCACTGGTGGATACACGGTGCTGGCAGGCTCAATCAGTGGTATAGCAAGGGTGAGAGGCGCCCGGGGAGGTGGCGTCCCTCTCCCCTCCTCCACATGCTCCTTCCCCGCCCCCCCCCCCCGATGCACGCACTCCACTTCCCTGTACCTCTGTAACATTCCTGGTGCGAGCAGCAACCCCCAAGCTGCTGTCATGCCAACATCGGCTCTTCCTCCAACATCAATTCCTAGCCACAGGTCCTGGAAGTGACGACAGAAGAAGAGCCGACGCTGACACAACAGCAACTTGGGGGGTTGCTGCTCGCACCAGGAATATTATAGAGATATGGGAGAAGGGAAGTAGCATGCACATGAAGCAGTTGGGGGGGGTCAGGAGTGGGGGGCGGAGAGGAGGACGGATGCCTGCGACCGCACCAAGACAATACCCTCCCACCCATCCCCGGCACTATGCCACTGGGCTCAATGAACCTTGGTCTGATTCAGCCAATATAGTCTAGCCCTGACCTCCACTTTAACCCAAACAAAAAAAAGTCCACCCAGAGTTTGTAAAGGAGAAACTATCTTTTCTGTTAGCAACTTTGGAAACTACTCCCTACCATGACAGGCATCGCTATGATATTGGTTTGCAATATCAGCAGCAGAAGGGGCAAGACCAAAACGTTACTGCTCACGTTAAATATTTTGCAATAAAAATTATGGCAAATAGACCCCTGATTTTAAAAATATTCTGAACTGAAACCAAAAAAATGGATTGTTATGCAGTATATCATTTTGTTATCAAGCTTTATTAAAGTGACCTCTACTGGTTGGTGCCTCAAAATGTGCTGATTGTATTTTGTATAACTGTGATATGACAGCTTAATTTTATTAAACAATCTTGCAGCCAACAATAATTTGTGCTGAAAACAGAACACAGAATTAGTTACAAAATCTTACTTCTTACCTTTAAAATCCGTTTGAGTAACCAGCCAGAATTTATCGATAGACTCATAATCCCTTATAGCCCATCCAAATCTCTGTGTTCTATGTCACACAATCTCCTTACTATACCGTCCTTAAAGTTAATTAACACCTTGAGATCTAATAATTTTGCTGTCACTTGAAAGGTATTAATATAGAAACAAATCTTTTCAGAGAAAGGAAAAAGGTAAAACTAGAGGGCATGAATTGAGATTGTGGGGCAGCAGACTTAGGAGTAATGTTAGGAAATTCTCTTTCACGGACAGGATGGTGGTTGCCTGGAATGCCCTCCCAAAGGAGGTGGTGCAGATGAAAACGGTGACGAAATTCAAAATATGTGGGATGAACACTTAGGACCTCAAATCAGAAAATGAGTAGTATAAAACAAACTAAGGCCAGTACCGGCCAGTCTTGCATGGTCTGTGTCCCTTAGATAGTGATTTGGTTTTGGATGAGCTGGGGAGGACTTTGATGGAAGCTCCAGTGACAGGATGGTCAGGATAGGCTTGAGTGAGCTTCAATGGAAACGCGAACTGTGAGAACCTAAAGACAGTACCATGAGGACTTCTATGGTCTATTTCCCAGAAATATTAAAGAAAAAACAATTTAACCATGAATGTATAAAAAGTGTGACTATTGGGCAGACTGGATGGACCATTTAGGTCTTTATCTGCTGTCATTTACTATGTATGCATGGATAATCCAGCAGAAATATATGCCTATACTTACATCTGTTCTGGAGCAGGCATGTAAGCCAGTTTTAGAAGGGAAAACAACATGCGTGTACTTTCTGTTTCTGAAACAGCTGCTTTTTATATATGGATGGTCTTAAGGACATGTGAGCTAACCCATTTTTCACGTATGAGGTGATTGCACATTATTGAATAAAGCAACTACAAACAATGCAAAATACAGCCCTAAGACTCATCTATTCACTGAAAAAATACAACCACATCACAGAGGCATACCACGACTCACACTGGCTCCCAATACAAGCAAGAGTACATTTCAAATTCTATTGCCTACTATTCAAAGCTATAAACAGAGAGCCCAATCTACTGGAACAACCGACTAACTCAATCCACCTCAACCAGACACAGGAGAACCCACTCACTATTCACACACCCGCCAACCAAAAATGTCAAACAAAAAAAAACTATATGACAACCTAATGGCCACCAGAGCAGCAAAACTAGACAGACAACTCACCAATCTGCTGTCTTCGATCACAGGTTACAAAACCTTCAAAAAAGAAACAAAAACTCTACTCTTCAAAAAAATACATAAAACCTATTTAACACAACCAGATCCATCCCAAGCTCCACCTACTATATTGTCTACTCCTTATAAAATCTAAAATGTTCAAATTACCTAACATGTATTACCTAATTTCACGACAATTCTTATGTAATCCGCCTATATATCTTATAACTTCATGACAACTCTTATGTAATCCGCCTTGAACCGCAAGGTAATGGCGGAATAGAAATCAATAGTGTAATGTAATGAATAGGTTAGCCTCATTAACCCCATGGACAACTGGGCCAAACATCTGTGAAAACCATCATCTTTTAGCTTAGTCCACTTGTCCATGGTTAAATACTGTATTAATATCTTGATGCACTAGATCCCAAAAGCCAACTTTTGGCTAACTTAAGTATTAGCCCACTTATCTATAAGACAAACCTTATACACCCATCACATCCACTCATGCAGCTGGCTTTAAAAGTGTCTCTAACATATGTCCATATCTAATAGGCTTATTTATATGCCATTATCATCAGTTCTAAATCTAGATTTATTAACTTACACAGGTGATTTTGAGTGCAGGTTAGTACATTGCTCCCCTTTTTGCTGAAGGGACACACTGTTACTATTAAACTCATCCTTAATCTTGCTAATCATGTATCTCCCCTCAATGTATAAAACCATACCTTAGGTATTAGATATTCTCCAGAACTGATGTATAGAACCTCTTTAGAATATGAAAATTAATGTGCCCTTCACCAGCCCTGATTAACTCCAAATATTAAATTGTGCAATCAATTCATTCGATTTTATAATACCCTTAGGTAAATTGCATTTAGCTTCACTGAAGTGATTTATTGTGAATACTTATTAATCTAGTTTTTCAAATGAGTTCTCAAATGAAACCCAAATAAATTCTTATAAGATTGTGTATAAGAACTGAAATTCTAATTATGTGGAAGAAATGACATCCAGATTATATTTGATGCTACAAAATGTGAAGTTACACTAGTAGCTTTACTTGGTTGCTCTAGGAGGACAATATTTTCAAATAGAAACATGACGGCAGATAATAGGTTTGTTTTGTGCATACGACATGACAGAATTGAACATCACTTTGAAGCCAGGGTAAGTGACATATGAAATCAGTCTCTCGAATTTACTGCTACCTTGAATGTTTCTATCATGTCCCCTCTCAATCTCCTTTGTTCGAGGGAGAATACAAAGCCTTTGATACAGTTCCTCATAGGAGGCTGTTGAACAAACTTGAAGGGCTGAAGTTAGGACCCAAAGTGGTGAACTGGGTCAGAAACTGGCTGTCGGACAGACGCCAGAGGGTGGTGGTTAATGGAAGGCGCTCGAAGGAAGGAAAGGTGAGTAGTGGAGTCCCTCAGGGTTCGGTGCTGGGGCCAATCCTGTTCAATATGTATGTAAGTGACATTGCTGAAGGGTTAGAAGGAAAAGTGTGCCTTTTTGCAGATGATACCAAGATTTGTAACAGAGTAGACACCGAAGAGGGAGTGGAAAATATGAAAAAGGATCTGCAAAAGTTAGAGGAATGGTCTAATGCCTGGCAACTAAAATTCAATGCAAAGAAATGCAGAGTAATGCATTTGGGGATTAATAATAGGAAGGAACCGTATATGCTGGGAGGAGAGAAGCTGATATGCACAGACGGGGAGAGGGACCTTGGGGTGATAGTGTCCGAAGATCTAAAGGTGAAAAAACAGTGTGACAAGGCAGCGGCTGCTGCCAGAAGGATTCTGGGCTGTATAAAGAGAGGCGTAGTCAGTAGAAGGAAGAAGGTGTTGATGCCCCTGTACAGGTCATTGGTGAGGCCCCACTTGGAGTATTGTGTTCAGTTTTGGAGACCGTATCTGGCGAAAGACGTAAGAAGACTTGAGGCGGTCCAGAGGAGGGCGACAAAAATGATAGGAGGCTTGCGCCAGAAGACGTATGAGGAGAGACTGGAAGCCCTGAATATGTATACCCTAGAGGAAAGGAGAGACAGGGGAGATATGATTCAGACGTTCAAATACTTAAAGGGTATTAACGTAGAACAAAATCTTTTCCAGAGAAAGGAAAATGGTAAAACCAGAGGACATAATTTGAGGTTGAGGGGTGGTAGATTCAGGGGCAATGTTAGGAAATTCTACTTTACGGAGAGGGTGGTGGATGCCTGGAATGCGCTCCCAAGAGAGGTGGTGGAGAGTAAAACTGTGACTGAGTTCAAAGAAGCGTGGGATGAACACAGAAGATTTAGAATCAGAAAATAATATTAAAGATTGAACTAGGCCAGTTATTGGGCAGACTTGTACGGTCTGTGTCTGTGCATGGCCGTTTGGAGGAGGATGGGCAGGGGAGGGCTTCAATGGCTGGGAGGGTGTAGATGGGCTGGAGTAAGTCTTAACAGAGATTTCGGCAGTTGGAACCCAAGCACAGTACCGGGTAAAGCTTTGGATTCTCGCCCAGAAATAGCTAAGAAGAAAAAAAAAAAAAATTAAATTGAATCAGGTTGGGCAGACTGGATGGACCATTCGGGTCTTTATCTGCCGTCATCTACTATGTTACTATGAATAGGCCCAGTTTCTCTAATCTTTCACTGTACGGCAGCTCCTCCAGCCCCTTAACCATCTTAGTTGCTCTTCTCTGGACCCTTTCGAGTAGTACCGTGTCCTTCTTCATGTTAGGCGACTAGTGCTGGACGCAGTATTCCAGGTGAGGGCGTACCATGGCCCGGTACAGCGGCATGATAACCTTCTCTGATCTGTTTGTGATCCTCTTCTTTATCATTCCTAGCATTCTGTTTGCTCTTTTAACTGCTGCCGCACATTGTGTGGACGGCTTCATCGATTTGTCGATCAGAACTCCCAAGTCCCTTTCCTGGGAGGTCTCTCCAAGTACCGCCCTGGACATCCTGTATTCATGCATGAGATTTTTGTTACCGACATGCATCACTTTACACTTATCCACATTGAACCTCATCTGCCATGTCGATGCCCATTCCTTGAGCTTGATTATGTCACGTTGCAGATCTTCACAATCCCCCTGCGTCTTTACTACTCTTAATAACTTCGTATCATCCGCAAATTTAATCACCTTGCTCGTCGTACCTATGTCCAGATCATTTATAAAGATGTTAAAGAGCACGGGTCCAAGCACCAAGCCCTGCGGCACCCCACTGGTGACGCTCTTCCAGTCCGAGTATTGTCCATTTACCCCCACTCTCTGTTTCCTATGCTCCAGCCAGTTTTTAATCCACATGAGTATTTCACCCTCAATTCCATGGCTTGCAAATTTCTGAAGTAGTCTTTCATGCGGAACCTTGTCGAACGCCTTCTGAAAATCCAGATATACAATGTCGACCAGATCGCCCTTGTCTATCTGTCTGTTTACTCCCTCAAAGAAATGCAGCAAGTTCGTCAAACACGATCTGCCTTTGCTAAAATCGTGCTGACTGGTCCTCATCAGCCCATGTCCGTCAAGGTGATCAATGATGCTGTCCTTTATCAGTGACTCTACCATCTTTCCCGGTACCGAGGTCAGGCTCACCGGTCTGTCGTTCCCCAGATCTCCCCTCGAACCTTTCTTGAAGATCGGTGTTACATTCGCCACCTTCCAGTCTTCCGGAATCTTTCCTGATTTGATTGACAGATTGGCTATTAGTTGAAGCAGTTCAGCTATGGTCCCTTTCAGTTCCTTGATGACCCTCGGATGGATGCCATCCGATCCCGGGGATTTATTGCTCTTAAGCCTATCAATCTGCCTACATACCTCCTCTAGACAGACCGTCAATCCTGTCAGCTTTCCGTCTTTATTTCCAGCATATAGCCTGATGGGTTCCGGTATGCTGTGTACATCTTCTTCGGTAAATACAGATGCAAAAAATGTGTTCAGTTGTCAGCGATTGCTTTGTTCTCCTTTAGCGCTCCCTTTATTCCATGGTCATCCAACGGTCCCACCACTCAGAGACCAAAAGCAATCATTTTGTGATGGTAAATAGATATTGTTATGTGGTATTTGTTTGAACCAAGCCATTATTGTTTGTGGTTTGGGGAGGTTGCCTATACGTGGAACTGAATAAAAGATAAGTTTGACTGCTTAGTTGAATCTTGGACTATTTCTGAGCCTTATCCTTATGGGTTCCCCAAGCTACCAATTACCTCGTCTACACTTGGCCGAGGTTTGTGTGATACCAGCCTAGTCCTTAGATGCGTCCAGTCCGGCCACACCTGGTCACAAACTGAGGCCTATGAAAATCTCCGATTAGGCCTGAACCAGACTATCATGGCTGACTGCCTGTTTCCTGCATCTATATTCTGACTGCTATCACAAGGACACTGGCATACCAAAGAGTATCCACTTCATCTCTGAGTGCAAAATTGCTAAGACGACAGATTTACAATGACACAAATATGAGATAAGATTTATGTTCTACTGAATTTGTTACTGTGGTACTGAATTTGTGGAATGGCTTCCCAGTGGAGGTGGTGGAGATGGAAATCTGTCTGAATTCAAGCAAGCTTAATATACACACATAGAATCTCTAAGGGAGAATTAGGAATAGTAGACAGAATGGATGGACAAACTGGATGGGCCCACATTGCTCTTATCTGCCTTCATTTTTCAATGTTTTTGTACAAAATTTTTTTATTTTTCATAGTTTCTATTCTGTGAGGAGCCATTTCTTCCTGCATTGTCATATGTCAGCCTACAAATATCTATGTACTAACTAAAACAATTTTAGCATACTAGTCCAAAAACAGAGATTATTTAAAAAAATAATTTATAAAGTTAGTCTCATTGCAAGTTATTGAGATGATAAACTAAATCATTTATACAGGTTTTCTTTTCTAATAATTTTTTCCTACAAAATCATGTTTATGTAAAAGATTAAAATCTCATACTCAACATATGAGGGATCTTCAAAACATTTCTGCATTTATTTTTTTAAACACTATTTATTAAATATCTCATAAGCAAATTATATCACTTTTCTACATAATCACCATTGCCTGACTAGTCACATGGCATGCTATGACATGTCCTCTTAACTCTTCTCATGTTCCTACCATTTTCCACAAAAAATATGAATGTGCAGAAACTTTTTTGAAGAACCTCATATATAATAACATTGTCACTGAAATATTAATCATATTTCAGAAGTATTCATTCTTCTTGCTTTTTGAGAAATCAATTAAACATGGATTTCAAATCATTAGCATTTTCACTTTAGAGCCACTCTATCATTGATACAATGAAGAGTGCTCATGAGTCAGCTACTATTTTTTATTTTAAAAAGACACACACAGATAACATAACTAGTTTATTCAGTCTGCCCTGATAACAAACTGAGTCAGCCCAATTGTTATTCTTTGTCTTGATAAATCTCATTCATATCCTTGAATAGTGTGTGGTTCTAATCAGCTCATTTCAACAAGAAACTATAAATTCTAGAAATAGTGCAAAGAAGCATAACAGAAATGAGCAAAGATATGATTCAATTTCCATACATAGAAAAGCTAAACATAACCAGAAGATCAATATTTAGCCAGTTCTTAATTTAAGCAATGGAACCAGCATTTAATTTACCTCAGCTTTTCAGAATTGCCAGTGATATCTATAGATTAGATAGAGATATGTAGCTGTACTAAATATCTGGTAATATAGTCACTGGGCTAGCACTATCCGTTTAGGCAAGGTCTGTTTTTCAGGCTGCATATCACTTATCCGGATAATTTCTTGTTTAACCCTTCCTCTACCATGGCTAATACTGGGCTATTCAAACAGAGAGATAGCTAATAATACATTTACTAGTAAGTGGTGAACATATACATGACTTTGAATATTGGACCTGGGACTCTTCTGTTTAGATGTGAAGGTATGATATAATACAGATATATGCAATCATGTGTTAATACCTCCCACCTACCCCCACGTGCATGAATGGAAAGGGGAGGGATTGACTTCCATCCCCTTAGGCTTAAACTCAATAAAACATTCTCCATGTCTTGAGGACCCATTTTAGACTGAAAGTAGAAACAAATTAAGACATCCCGGTCAAGACATGTCAAGTTCCATAGTATTTTAGAAAAGGATCTGTCAATGAAGAGTCTTTTCTCAAATTCAAACAGGTATGACTGTGTATGCGCTGGCTATGTCTGGCAGCAGTATTCATTTTACAAATATATAGTAGAATTAGAAGAGGTACAGAGAAGGGCAACAAAAATGATAAAAGGGATGGGACAACTTCCCTACAAGGAAAGGCTAAAGCAGCTAGGGCTCTTCAATCTGGAGAAGAGACACCACAGAGGAGATAGGATAGAGGTCTGCAAAATACTGAGTGGAGTGGAACAGGTAGGTGTGAATCACTGTTTACTCTTTTCAAAAGTACTAGGGGGGGCATACAAGCAAATTTAGAACAAACTGGAGAAAATATTTTTCACTCAATGTGTAATTAAATTATGGAATTCTTTTCCAAAGAACGTGGTGAAAACAGCTTAGTAGGGTTTAAAAAAGGTTTGGCTAACTTCCTAAAGGAAAAGTCCATAAGCCATTATTAAGATGGACTTGGGAAAATCCACTGCTTATTTCTAGGATAAATAGCATAAAATCTGTTTTAGTCTTTGGGATCTTGTAAAGTACGTGTGACCTGGGTTTGGCACTGCTGGAAACAGGATACTGGGTTTGATGAAGCTTAGATCTCTCCCAGTATGGAAATTCTTATGTTCAATTTTCAATGTCTAAAATACCAATAAGGCTTACACAGCAAAATACACACCAACGTGTCGATGCTTAACATGTCTTGTCAGTATATTGACACATAAGATGTGTATGTGTGCCATTTTAGAAAACTACACACCTACAGTGGTGTGCATAACTCTGGAAACACTTGTGAATTTTGCATTTTTTTCAAATTTTCGGACCTTTTAATATTTTTGTTGATCCACATTTGTGTACCACATTATAAGGGATACATTTGGCTGTTAGAATCAACTTTTTATTCTAGCTTGACCTTAAATTTCTGAATTTAAGGTTACCATGTTAATTGTTTTCCTGCGTAAATCAAGTAAAGTACCTCGCTGGCAAAAAAGTACATTTGAGCGTAATCTATCCTTCATATTCATGGAGGTGGCTATTTTGTATGTCGGTGATAGCTCAGTATTTGGTGGGCCACCCTCTGTTCTTGATCTTTCTGCATCGTGTTGGCATTGAGTGAACCAATATGATGAGGTGATCATGGGTGATGACATGGTTCCAGGCTTTAATGAGTGACTCAATCAACTCACGTTTTAATGTTGGATGTCTCTTGGATATCTCCCAGGCTATCTTGTGCCATAAGTTCTCGATTGGATTTAGAGCCAGAGATTG
This sequence comes from Geotrypetes seraphini, assembly GCF_902459505.1. Taxonomy (NCBI): domain Eukaryota; kingdom Metazoa; phylum Chordata; class Amphibia; order Gymnophiona; family Dermophiidae; genus Geotrypetes; species Geotrypetes seraphini. Next base: position 45,270,481 of record NC_047084.1, on the reverse strand, counting down.
GGCAGGCCAGTCAATTGATTCGATGTTGCTCTGACGGTTCCAGTTGATCACCTGTTTGGAGCAACGGCAACGTGCATTGTTACCTTGGAACAGGAACTGGCCCGGAAATAGCTGCTGAACTTTTACAGTATTGTGATATACTTGGTCCCATTGGCCATTCCATCAATGATGTGCAGACATTCAGCGCCACTGGCAGCCATGCATCCCCAGACCATGACCTTCAAAGGATGCGTAACAGTGAGGTTGAGCCACTCAGGCTTGAACTTCTTTCCAGGAAACCTCCTCATGTAGGTATGGGCCTGGTTACCAAACAGGGAGAAGGTGCTTTCATCACTGAAAAGTACCTTTTCCCACATTTCACATCATATGTCCAGCTTTTTTTAGTTCAAAAATTTTTTTATTGAGTTTAGTAGATGAAGTACAATAAATGTTAACAAGGCAAGAAACATGCATGCCGTACCAATGCAAAGAATCACAAAATATTATCTACATAATGTAATATAGTAGGCATTCAATCCGGTTGTGCCTTTGGACATCAGTCATCAGTTGCTTTTTCCATGTTTGCAGTCTTGCAGATCAAACTTCAGGCATTGGCAATGAACTGCTGATGAGCTGACACTGACCTAACACTTATCTGATCACTCATGAAGTAGCTGAGGTGAGGTCAACTTGCAATTGGCCTATTAAATGCATCTAAGTGCAAAATCTTGGCATGATGTTGATGCATGTGGATGACCATACTGAGACTTGTCTATCACTGAACCCATCGCTTTCTTCTTTTGTATAATCTTTACGATCACACTGTGACTGCAGCTGACTTTGCTGGTGATCTGGCAGCATGAAGATCTTTCCTCACTCATCACCGACACAAACACGCTCCACCAACGTCAGGATCCGAGTCCTGTTCATGGTTGATGCAGAAAATGTTTTAAACACAAAGAGCCAGCGCTTTATATAGCAGCCCTGTTACCTAGATGTCTCAACTGTGATTGGTTGATGAAAGCAGCCTCCTGATTGGTCAGAAATAACGTGTGCTGATTGGACAGTCTCAATCCAGTTTAGAAGCATGATCTGTAAAAGTTATAGTGTTCCAGTATCAACAAAATTGTAAAATTAGAAACCTGTGATCATAAAAAGTTGATTCTAATAGCCAAATGTATTCCTTATAACATGGTACACAGATAGATCTATTGGATCAACAAAGAAATTAAAATAAAAAGATCAGAAAGTTGAAAGAATGCAACATTTACAAGTGGTTCCAGACTTTTGCATACCACTGTTCATGTGATCCATTTAAAACTAATTACATATGCATTAAACATAATTGAATTTTTTAGGGGAGGGAGATTAAGCTAGCAAACTCTTTTAGAACACTGCCATAAATTAGCATTTTTAAATCCCTGGGAGCAACTGTAAATCCCAATGTTCAGAACAGTGAGCTTGGACATGCATTTCCTTTCTGAAATGGGGAATACACATGTAGGGGCATAATAAAAAAAAACATCTAAGTCCCCTTTTAGCCTAGGCCCTAAACGCTGAAAGTAGAAGCAGGGAAAATATGCATTCTCAAAAAAAAAAGTCCAAAAGGAGGTTTTTTTTGATAATAGCCTGCCTCTAGGTTCAGCTGTTTAAACGCCCAGACCACCACTACATCTACACTAAAAACATATAATAAACTAAAAAAAAGCCTAAGTCCCAAACGCCCAAAACCAGACCTTTTAGGCGAAGGAGGAGCTAGACCATTGCCTAAAAGCTGGATTCTGTAACCGGTGTCTGTCAAAAACAACACAGGTTACAGAATCCATACACAACCCCCCCCCCCCCCAGCAATGATCACGGCAGGAAAGATGGCTCATGTCCCCTGCCGCGATAACGATCCCAAAGTGCTGCCAACGGCAGCACTTCGGATCGCTATCGCAGCAGGAGAGATAGCCAATCTCTCCTGCCGCGATCCATCACCCCCCCCCCCCACACACACACACACACACACACTGAATCGATGCGGGCAGGAGGGAACCCAACCCTTCTGCCCCGACGCAGCCCCACACCCGCCCGATCCGATATGGGCAGGAGGAAGGCCAGGCCCTCCTGCCAACCCCTCCTGCCCTTCGACCTCCCACCCCCATGACACGATCAGGGCAGGAGGGAGCCCAACCTCTCCTGCCCCGGCGACAAGATCCGGGCAGGAGGGTGGCCAACCCCTCCTGCCCCGACGACCCTCCTACCTCCCACCCCCACTAAGATACGGGCAGGAGGGATCCCAGACCCTCCTGCCCAGACACAGCCCCGAACCCCCAATCGGCCCCCTGAACACCACCCCCACCCGCCGACCCACGACACCCCCCGCCGACACCGCAACAGCCCACCCCCTGACACCCCCCTTAATTTTACAAAAGTTGGACGGATGGATGGACACCAAGCCCATCCATCCGGAAGGCCCGCCATCCGCAGAATGGAGGGCCTTAGGGCCTGATTGGGCTTGCCAGATGGACGGCTTGGGACCTGTCTGTCCGGCCAACTTTTGTAAGGTAAAGAGGGAGTGTTAGGGGGGTGGGGTAGGCTGTCGCTGGGTCAGCAGGTGGGGGTGGTGGTTCGGGGGGGACGATCGGGGGTTCGTGGGAGGGGTAGTCGAGGGGGGGGGCTGCATCAGAGCAGGAGGGCCTAGGATCCCTCCTGCCGTATCTTGTCGCGGGGGGTTGGGGGTGGGGAGTCGCCGGGCAGGAGGGGTTGGGCTCCCTTCTTCCCCGAACATGTCGGGGGGTTATTGGGTCGCTGGGGCAGGAGGGGTTGGGCTCCCTCCTGCCCCGATCGTGTAGGGGGGTCTTGGGTCACCGGGGTAGGAGGGGTTAGACTCCCTCTTGCCTGATCCGATCAGGGGTGTGGATCACGGCATGAGAGATTGACTATCTCTCCTGCCGCGATAGCGATCCAAACTTCCGCGGTTGGTGGCACTTCGGGAAATCATTATCGAGGCAGGGGAGATGAGGCATCTCTCCTGCCATGATAGTTGTGGTGGGGGGTGGGCAGGTTGCCAGTGCCGCTGAATTGATCGCAACAGCTGCGATCAGCTCAGTGGCCCCATTTTCGGCACTTATACCTGTTTTGACTTGGTCTAAGTCAAAACGTATAAGTGCCATCTAGGCACATGTCAAAATCTTTGGTTATACCTGCTGTACGCCTATGTCTAAGTCGACTCACCTCCCGCCCTTTCCCCTCCTCTAAAAATGCCTCTTTTCACTCTATGCATTTAGAGGTAGGGGAAAGGCCTAAACAGGTTTTAGATACATCTAAAACCAGCTTTGGTTATGGGTATTTGGACGATCAGGCTTTTTGATCATCCAAGTACTCTTTTAGGCCACTTTGTAGACTTTTTTAAAAAATTATTATGGGCCCCATACTGTTTATACTTCAGCCCTAAATCATCTTTCAGTGCTTCAAATATTTCTTATCCAATGACATCCTACAGCCTTTCCTCAAAGTTAATGAAATGCACAGAAAGCAGCTCCTTTCTACCTAGACTTAAGCTTCTGCTTGGTATCTCTGTATTAGTGGCAGCACTCCTTCATTGAGTGCCTTGCAACTCCAAGCCTGTAGACATCAGTAGTCATACTGTTTCAAATTTTGCTATCCTGTTTAACTCTATTTCCTAATGAACCTTGTAGAGCTGGTTGACCCTTTTCAATTAGCCTTCTTTCCAGGGTGAAATAGATGACCCTCAGCATTGCCTGGGTTTTGAAAATAGATAGGTGGATCCTAATCTAATCTCAACATTTCTAGACTGTCTTATCTTCAACAATGTAGGTCCAATGTAGTTTAGAATAATACAGATTAAAAATAAATGTACAAATAAATTCCATAAATGTTAACAATTGTCAGAACTGAACAGATATTTTTGAAACAAATAAGTTTTTAAGTATTTTTGAAACACAGAATAAGAGGATGATTGTTTGATCAATGGTGATAAGCTCATCTGAACTGCTTGATAGGAAAAAGATGATTCTAATATTTTCTTATTATGGAATGAATTAAAGGGGGAAAATTCAGAAGCTAACATATCCTTAATCTGGAAAATTCTGTTCCACTTACAAAAATATGGGTGGTATATCATTAGTCTAACATCTCAGCTGAAACCTGTCTGCCTTGAGAAGCCCTGCTGGTAGTGAAACTACCGTTGGCATAGCTTTCAGCTTTACAGATATGTGCAAGCCCCAGTGGCATGACAAGCCCATGTACCTTTATTTTATGTATCATAATTATTTATGCTTTTTATTAGTGCAACATACTTATTACATAAGTCAACCATATTTCATTTTTTGTCCTTCATGACCCAAAGTCATATAAAGAGCTGTGACCACAAGTGGATTTAACTCTCAAGCTTCATAAGCATTGGAACAAGTTGTGCAGAGGAGGGGGGGTTCCACACTGATATGAAGAATGAAGGCCTGGAGCAGACCCCTTACAACACAGTGTTGGCTGGCCAATCTAAAATAAGTCTCTATTTATTATTATCACAGCTCTATAAATAATAATTAAATTTAATTATAATTTGTGAAGTGTTCAGACCAATACCCGTGTATTCTGTGATCTCACCGAACTGGGGTACATTTGGGACCATCATCACACTTCTAATGTCCCATTGCCAGCCTCCTTCTTCTATATAATTGGTAAGACTCTTTAATACTCATTATATATGTTTGTAGAAAGTTTTTTTAAAACCACACTTATCTTGATGGCTGTTCCAATAGGCTTGGCATTAATCTCTTTAACTTCCAGCTCCAGCGAGGTAAAGTGCTTAAATCATAAAGTGCTTGTGCATATAGTGTTAACTATTAACCTCCGTGTTCGCTAAAATTTATTCTTAAGCCCGGCCCCCCGACTCGAGTTTCGGGTCCTTCATCAGGAGGGGTCCCTATATGGCTTACTTCTGCTGGGTTATCACCTCAAAATGAACACAGAAGTAAGCCATATAGGGACCCCTCCTGATGAAGGACCCGAAACTCGAGTCGGGGGGGCCGGGCTTAAGAATAAATTTTAGCGAACACGGAGGTTAATAGTTAACACTATATGCACAAGCACTTTATGATTTAAGCACTTTACCTCGCTGGAGCTGGAAGTTAAAGAGATTAATGCTAAGCCTATTGGAACAGCCATCAAGATAAGTGTGGTTTTAAAAAAACTATCTACAAACATATATAATGAGTATTAAAGAGTCTTACCAATTATATAGAAGAAGGAGGCTGGCAATGGGACATTAGAAGTGTGATGATGGTCCCAAATGTACCCCAGTTCGGTGAGATCACAGAATACACGGGTATTGGTCTGAACACTTCACAAATTATAATTAAATTTAATTATTATTTATAGAGCTGTGATAATAATAAATAGAGATTTAATAATCATCACAGAATAACATTGTATATCTCCCTATCAGTTGGTATATCAATCTAAAATAAGGACAGAACCATGCAAGAGCACCACCTCTATGATAAGAGCAACCTTCTGTGCTCTTTTCAGTTACCACACTATTAATTAAACCAGTAGTGCAAGTAAAACCATGTTCTGTGCACTTCTTTGAACACCAAATAGAAAAGAATCCAACATAACACACACAAATAATAGGAATCATCTTATTTCTCTATATATTTTGATGAATGCTGTTTCTCACAGGCTCTTTTGTTGACATTTCCAATACAATTATATATTGGCTAACCTGGATTACAAGCATCTGGCAGGATCCCAAAAAGGAGCAAGAATCCAAGCTACATACCTCCAATTATAAGTATTAACTTTCCCCATGTCTATCTTAGTAACAATCTATTGACCTTCTCCAGGGACTTGCCTAAACCTTCTCTAAACTCGTCCATGCTAAAATGATTTTACAACATCCTCCCCTAATCTTTGTTTTCTTTGAAGAAGTAAACAATCGATTTTCAGTTAAACTTTCCATTCAACTCAAGATTTTATAGACTTATGTCCCGTCTCTGCTTAATCTTCTCTTCTTCAGGCTTCTTTTATAAGAAAAGGCTAAATAAGTACACAAGTATGTACATATTACTGAACTGGGACAACCAAAAGGTCCATCAAGTCCAGTATCCTTTTTCTAACAGTGGCCAATGCAGGATCCCAAAAGAGAAAATAGATTTCTTACTGTCTATCCCAGGAATAAGAAACAGATTGTCCTCGTGCAATCTGTCTAACAGTTTATGGAATTTTCTTCCAGAAACATGTCAAACCTGTTTTAAACCTATTACATTAATGGCTTCTACCACATTCTCTGGCAACAAATTTCAGAGATTAACTATACATTGAGTGAAGAAATATTTTCTCTGATTTGTTTTAAATGTACTAGTTAGTAATTTCATTACATGTCCCCTAGACCTTGTACATTTGGAAAGAATATATATAAACAAATGATTCACATCTATCTGTTCCTTTCCACTCATTTTATAGATCTCTATCATTCTTCCTTTAGCTGTAATCTTCTGTAAGATGAAGAGCCCTAATCTCTTTAGCCTTTCTTTCTACAGGAATCATTCAATCCCCTTTATCATGTTGATAGCCCTTCTCTGCACTTTTACTAATTAGCTTTTTTGAGATGTCATGATCAGAATTGTATACAATGGAGTAGATTCTCAGCTGGCGGTGGTCAGCGCTTTTTTAAACGCTGATCATAGCCAGTTAAATTAGCCCTGGATATTCAATATTGAACTATATAATATGTGTGATATGAGTGCCTCGGCACTGAATATCCAGGGCTAAATGGTCCTGAACTGGTTTCTAGAACTTATGCAGATCCCGACCCCATAAGACAGTTTTATGGTATATCAGCCAGGACCCACTTTTAAAAAAAGGAAAAAAAAAGTTAATTTCCAAATCCATCAAGTCTCTCAAAGCCTGCATCCTTTCCTTCCCCCAGCTCACTGCCATTTTAACCACCCAACTGTCCGAACATACCCCTAACATCCAAACCCCACAGTAGTATAGACAGATCACTCCCAGGCCTACCTGTAAGCCCTGGTGGTCCAGTGGGGGAGGGGTGATGGGGCAGGAGTAAAACTCACTCCTGCCTCCTGACTGCTTTCTGCAAATGGCTCCAGTGACCTAATATATATGTGTGCATGGATACACATACCTGAGTAAATGTTAACATTCTATAAGCTGCCCTAAACATCAATAAAAAAAATCTCTTTTAACAACATTTAAATTTTCAAAAGGACGACTACAATAAAATGGTGAAAATGGTTAAAGAAGCTAAATGGATCAGTAGCAAAGATTAGGACTTTAAATCAGGATGAATGTTATTTTAAAATGCTTTCATGAAAGCCAGACCAAATGTATTCCATGTATTAACAAAAGTGGAAAGAAGGGAAAATGAGAGCTGGCATGTTTAAAAGGTAAAGTAAAAGAAGCTATTAAAGCCAAAAGAGAATCCTTTGAAGAATGGAAAATGGATGCAAATGAAGGAAATAAGAAGCAACATAAGCACTGGCAAGTTAGATGCAAAGCATTGATAAGGGCAGCTAAATAAGAATATGAAGAGAAACTTGCCAACGAGGCAAAAATTCATAGTAACAACTCTTTCACGTACATCAGAAGTAAAAACCCTGGAGGGAATCAGTGGGACCGTTGGAACAAGGAGCAAAACGTAAAATTATATCCTTAACTGATAATTTTCTTTCCTTTAGTCACAGCAGATGAATCCAGAGACTAGTAGGATTATGTCCATCAACCAGCAGGGGGAAATAGAGAACAATGAATTAACCTCGGTATATCTTGGATGCGCATCCTCCTGGTCATCTCAAAGCAGTTGAAGCAAATCATATAAAAGTAAATCACATCAACCGCAGTAAACATATGAGACATAAGACACCTATGGAACTTCTTCCGTCACATGCACTACCCGAATCATTGATACATCAAAATCAAGACTTCAACTTCAGTCTAAAGGCAAGCCCAAACGGCTCCTGAAAGTGACAAACCCCGCACCAGGGTGGGGCTCTGAATTCTTCTGCTGTGACTAAAGGAAAGAAAATTATCAGGTAAGGACATAATTTTACCTTCCTTGTCAACAACAGCAGATGAATCCAGAGACTAGTGGGATGTACAAAAGCAGTCCAAACTTAGGGAGGGAAATAAACAAGTGAACTGAAAACCTGCCCTGCAGCACATGTCTAAGTTGATATGACACCCAGAAAGTATGTATCCTATGAACATACAGAGGGTAACCCCTCTAGCCCATGTGAGCAGAAGCAATCCTTGCCTAAGAGCACCATGCTGCAGAAAACCCCAGCTATATTGTCCCTCCACGAAAAGTATGAGTGCAAAGCAGCCTGCTAATGCGATCACCAGGCTTCAAATAACCTCCTGTTGAATGCAACCAACATGTCTGGCAATGGTCCTCGGCTGATGGCAAACCCTATGAGCCTCGTTGTAAACCAGACCTACTTCCCTCGGAAGGTTCTAGGGGAGCCATCCTGGACTCGTGACAAATGAAGATTCTCTATCTGACTGAAGCCCTCTCAAGTACCAAGTCCCTAGGACACAGGAGGCCACACTGTTGACCCCAGTCAAGAATAATGCCAGAGGAGAGGCAAGGTATCCCCTTGTAACCAGACACTACTCTGTACCTGAGCCACGAAGTGACAAGTGCTTGTCCCAATGTCCCAAGGAGTAACAGCCTCAGTCACTGAGGTAGCTTATTCAACCGCCTGTCCATTCCTCCACATGAATGAACCTAGAAGTGGAAAGAATAACTCAGAACAATAGCGAAAGCTATCAACTAGCCCATAATTAGCCTAGCCATAGCTTAATTGCCATCCAGCTGGGACCAAACACGGTATACCAGGCTGCAAGTGAAATGGCTCCTCAGCCAAGGCCAACCCACTGCCCTTGTGGCAGCAACTAGGGTCAGCCGGTTAGTTTTGGCAAAGGCAGTACTGCCGGAAGCGGCGTCCCTACTCCGAGAGTAGAAATACTGACAGCGGCGCCGACGTCAGATGCAACTGCAGTGACCCCCGATCCATGGTGGGAGGGAAGGGCCTCGAGTGACTGCCCTTAGGGCCTCCTATCGCCTGCTGCTGCCTGACCTGGCTGCAAGCCAATGGGCATCTGCTACTACAGCTGAAGCAGCTTCTGCTTCCCTAAGCGAGAAAGGAGTAAAAACACTCCCCATACCGGTGCCTCCCTGAAGAGAACAGCAACCCCTGTAACTCCACGCCCATAGTCCAAGTGAGCTTATGGAACTGAAGTATCCAAATCCTTCAGGGCGAGAGGGGAAAAGGGGACCTGGGAGCCCAGGTGATGCCCCCCCCCCCCACACACACACACACCCAAGGTAGGCACCGTACAGCTCATATCCTGCAGCTCACTCAGGAATCTTTCTCCACCAATGCCTGAGCCCCAGGAATCAGCCTTCCACAGCGGACTGAGCCACAGGAATTGGCCTTCCACTGTGGCCTGAGCCACAGGAATCGGCCTTCCACTGCAGCCTGAGCCACAGGAATCGACCTTCCACTGTGGCCTGAGCATAGGAGAATTTCTCAACTGAGGTCCATGTCACAGGAGCCAGGAATATGTCTTGCTCTGAGGCCTGAGCCCCAGGAATATGTCTTGCCCTGAGGCCTAAGCCCCAGGAAACCTTCTTGCCCTGAGGCCAGAGCCCCAGGAATCTTCTTTCCACTGAGGCCTCAGCCCCCAGGAATCTTCCTTCCACTGAGGCCTAAGCCCCCAGGAATCTTCCTTCCACTGAGGCCTAAGCCCCCAGGAATCTTCCTTCCACTGAGGCCTAAGCCCCCAGGAATTCTCTTTCCACTGAGGCCTAAGCCCTAGGAATCCTCCTTCCACTGAGGTCTGAGCCATTTGAATATCACTCAACTGAGGCCTAAGCCACAGGAAAATTGCTGAACTGAGGACCAAGTCACAGGAGCATTTCCCATCTGAGGCCTAAACCGCAGGAAATTTTCTTCAATGAAGCCTGAGCTGCATGAAACTTACTCATCTGCAGCCTAAGCCACAGGAAGATCTCACCTCCGAGGCCTAAGCCATAGGAAGATCTCACCTCCGAGACCTAAAGCACAGGAATATTACTCATCGGTGGCCTCAGCCACAGGCAGATGTCACCTCTGAGGCCTAGGCCACCAGAAAAACTCACCTCTGAGGCCTAGGCCACCAGAATAATTCTCAACTGAGGCCTCAGGAATCTTCCTCTACTGAGGCCCAAGCCAAAGGAACACATCTCATCTGAGGCCTTAAGCCGCAGGAATATCGTGTTATCTGAGGCCTAAGCCGCAGGAATATCGTGTTATCTGAGGCCTCAGCCACAGGAATATTTTTCTTGCTGAGGCCTAAGTCACAGGAATATTTCACCACCGAGGCCGAAGCGATAGTAATATCGTACCTCTGAGGCCTAAGCCACAAGACTATCTCACCACTGAGGCCAAAGCCATAGGAATATCATACATCTAAGGCCTAATCCACAGGAATATCCTACCTCTGAAACCCCAAGCCACCAGATCTCACCTCTGAGGTCTAAAACCACAGGATGATCATACCTCTGAGGCCTAAAGCCACAGGAAGATCTTAACCTCTGAGGCCCCAGGAAGGGCTCTCAACTGAGGCCAGCCCCAGAAATCAACCTCCACTGAGGCCTAAGCCATAGGGCCATGTCCCATCCTAGGCTTAAGCCACCAGAATCTTTTTTATATATATAAACTGAGGCCTAAGCCACCAAAATTTCCACATCTGAGTCTGAAGCCCCAGGACTAAAACTCAACTGGGGCCTAAGCCCCAGGAACATGCACAGGAACATTTCTCAACTGAGGCCAAAAGCCCCAGGAACATTTCTCAACTGAGGCCTAAAGCCCCAGGAACATGTGCAGGAACATTTCTCACTTAAGGCCTAAAGCCCCAGGAACATACATATGAACATTTCACAACTGAGGCCTAAAGCCCCAGGAAAACGCACAGGAACATTTCTCGCTACTGAGGCCTAAGCCACAGGTACATTTCTCGCTACTGAGGCCTAAGCCACAGAAACATTTCTCTCTACTGAGGCCTAAGCTACAGGAACATTTCTCTTTACTGAGGCCTAAGCCATGTACTCACATGCTCCTGCACTACCGGACGGCAAAGGGAGATGTGTTAGTGCTGCAGCACACACGGAACTGTACTGGCACCTGTGGTCGGGCTTTTCTTCTTATGGAAAAGGACCCAACGACCACATCAGCTTCTTCTTCTCTCCACCGGCTGGGTGGCTGGGGAAGGGACTTGGGTGGGCCCAGCTGTTTCCCCTAAAGTTGGCTCAATATGGCCAACACCCCTAGGCTCTACTGAAGCCTCAGCAACAGGAGCAAATAGCTTTCTGTCCTCAGGAGCCGAAACCAGGAACCAGAACAATGGCAGCTATTTTTCAGATCTAGGAAACTGGTACTGGTAGCTGCAGCCAAGCCTGGCTGAAATCCATTGCAGAATCTAGGATTTGTAAGAAACCCATTCTCAACCTGCTGGAGATAAGAGTATTCTGATTGGCCAGGAGGATGTACATCCTAGATATACCAAGGTCAATTCAGTGCTCTATATCTCCCCCTGCTGGTTGATAGACGTAATCCCACTAGTCTCTGGATTCATCTGCTGTTGATGACAAGGAAAGGGCACTCAGGAAGAATAAGGCAATAGCAGAGAGACTGAGGGGCAGATTCTCAAAACTAAAAATCTGCTTTTAACGTGCTCACTAAACCAGTTCCAGCTGGTTTAGTGTGCATGTATTTGAGTGGCGGATTAGCAATATGGCTTACCAAGGTCTTTTCCAAGTTTTCTAGCCATCTCTGATACTGCCATGCAAATGTAGTACAACGAGGTCATTAATATTAAAATGAGCACTCTGAGCAATTCTCTATAATCAACAAGTGATTCTCTAACCTCGTTGTGCCACATTTGCGACCAAAATTTGCCAACAGATAAAGGGGATGAAACTCCTCTCATATGAGGTTGGGGGCTCTTCATCTGGGAATAGAGAGAGTTGACGAGGGGGATATGATTGAGTGCTACAAAATCCTGAGTGGCATAAAACAGCTAAAAGTGAATCAATTTTTCACCCTTTCAAAAAGAACAAAAACCAGGGGGATACTCAATGAAATTACATGGCAATACTTTTAAAACAAATAAGAGAAAATATGTTATACTCAAAGAAAAGTTAAGTTCTGTAACTCGCTGCCGGAGAATGTGGTTACAGTGATTATCATAGCTGGGTTTATGAAGGGTTTGGCAAGTTCCTGGAGGGAAAATCCATACTCTTATTGAAACAGACATAGGGGAAGCCACTGCTTGCATTGGATTGATTGAAAGGAATGTTGCTACTATTTGGGGTTTTGCCAGGTACTGTGACCTGCCAGTATTGAAAACAGGAAACTGGGCAAAATGGAACATTGGTCTGACCAAGTATGACTTCTTATGCCCCTTAAATATGTATTTAAAGGATCCAGCAAGGAATCTTCTACATTATCAATCCACATTTCTAAGGGGGGGGGGAGTTATCAAGCTGCATTAAGGTGCTAACCCTTGTTATTTGCCCCTTAATGCTCTAGGGCTGGATGCAGTGTCCTAAGACTGTGTTAAACAAGTCACCTCACACCAACAGTAATGAGATTCAAAACATGCAAATGCCTTTAAAGCTGCTCAGTATATAAATCCAATACTGTGTCTTGCAGTGTGTACCCTGCAAGATTATCGCACCTGAAGAGCCCCCCCCTCAAAGTACAATCTACCCACCTGGAAGCCCACCTCTAAGCAAATAATAGTCCTCCAAGGCCACATCCAAACTAAAGGCTAGGATTATTTCACTGCCCAGGAGTACTGAGCCACCAAGCCACAGCCTGATGCTTCCAGGCCATCTCTTAAAGGGGCCAGTAACATGTTACAATGTAGATTCCTACTTGCCCCACAAAACTCCCTTAATTGTAATATTGTGAGACTACTGGTAGGGGTCACTAGTGCCATTTTGGATCCTGGTGCTGCTGAGGGCAGGACAACTAGGGATTGCTCTTGCCTGCCCATTATATATCAGGTAATTTAAAGGTGGGGGGGATTCTTTGAGAGAGGAAACCATAGGTATAAGGGCTTCCAGATGGGGAATGGTTTGTACTTGGGGGGGGGGGGGCATCAGGCAGGTGTGGATGGTTAGAAAGTAATCTTGGGGAGGCATGTATAAGTCTAAGAACATAAAAACATAAGAATTGCAGCTGCTGGGTCAGACCAGTGGTCCATCGTACCCAGCAGTCCGCTCAAGTGGCGGCCCCCCAGGTCAAAGACCAGTGCTCTAAATGAGTCCAGCCTCACCTGCATATGTTCCAGTTTAGCAGAAACTTGTCCAACTTTGTCTTGAATTCCTGGAGGGTGTTTTCCCCTATAACAGACTCTGGAAGAGCGTTCCAGTTTTCTACCACTCTCTGGGTGAAGAAGAACTTCCTTAGGTTTGTACAGAATCTATCCCCTTTCAACTTTAAAGAGTGCCCTCTCGTTCTCCCTACCTTGGAGAGAGTGAACAGTCTGTCTTTATCTACTAAGTCTATTCCCTTCAGTATTTTGAACTTAATATGTTGTTCATCCTTAGAAAGCCTGGATACATTGGGCCACTGGCTTGACAGTCCGAAGCTTTTAGGCCTATGAACTAACATCAAGGTGACAGATACATCAAGGTATGGTAAATGCCACACTTCCATAACTTCCCTCTTAAAGGCCTCCAAATTATCTCACCTCTGGCTTTTTCAGCAGTCCATATTCATTGCACTACATAGCTGAACCAAAATTTATTGTTTTCTGGAGTAATTTATTTGGAAATTATACTGGTGTCCAACTAGCCCTATTAGTAATTCAATACAATATGAAAGAAAACTAGCACATTGGGAAAATAACAGCTTGTGGAGAAATTGCTATGCTTAAATATGACTTGTGACCATACACCAATGCCAAATGCCCAAAAGTGTGTGCGCGTGTCCAAACAAAATCTGAGTCCTTTATCATTATTAACCTACTGGAAAGAAAAAGACTTCAGTGCTTCAAAAGCATCTTAACACCAGTGCCAATTCACCGCACATTAGCAGATTAGCAGAGTGTATGGGAAATACAATTTCAGGACATTCTGGCAAGATGTATATGAAAATAGAGAGTTCCCTTAGAAAAGTTTCATAAGACAAGTTGTTTTGGATTGCAATTATACCCGTACTGTGCTTTTTGTTGGCTGTATGAATAATGCTGGAATCAATATAAGATTGAAAAAGTGAAAGAAAAAGAAAAATTAGAAGGGAGGGTTTTTTAAGACCGATGTGTGTTTAATGTAAGTGAATCTAGTATTAAAGTGCTGTTGAATCCACTGAAGTCTTTTTCCTCCCAATATGGTAACAGTAATAGAGAACTCTAATTTTTTGGACTCGCACATAGACTTTTGGGCATTGTGTAGAAATTGTGTGATTTATTTTCAGGCCTCTTTGTAATTCTTAAGCACATTCTGTAAGGGTTAACATTCCTTTTATTTATTTTAAAAGTATTTTAAAAATATTGCCATAAAATCAGAATACTGATTTTCAAAGCATGCAATATAATGACATCACATGCATGTGACATCACCGTGTCACAACTGCGCATACGCAGATGCCCTCCAGACACGGCCCCAATCTCAATGCTTTTCAAAATCCGGACAAAATGCTGGGTTTTGAAAAGCCATCTAGACACCTTGACAGTCCTCTAAAAAGAGGACATGTTCCTGGTAAATCCATATGACTGGTAACTCTACTTATACTAGCCATTAGGCTATTTCTCTGACCTGCTTGCTGTTTTACTCAGAATGGATATAGTACCTGCAGTTGGCACAGATCCTGTTTTCCTTTCCAGTTTCACTTTCAGGGATGAAGGAGGGGGACAGCATCCACTGGAGGATTAATGAGAGGAGGGATTATGTCTTAATCCCTCCAGTGGTCAGCTGCTCAATTACAGCAACTTTTTTTTTTTTTTTTAACTTGGACATGACTAAAAGAGGTCTAAATAAAAATGACCCTTCTTTTTAGATATGGATGTTTCTTCCCATCAAAAATCCTTGTTCAGCAGAAGACTACAGTCTCCACACAGACAGAAGAGGTGGATCAGCTAGACGGAGACATCTTGCAGGAGCTGAGAAGCCTAAGAGAAGAGGTGAAGCGCTTGAGAAGCATCCAGGAAGATGAGGCCTTCATCGACGGAGTCATCTAGGAGCTGTCCTAGATCACCGAGCAGGCGCCAGATAAGACCATCCTCGAGACGCCCAAACTGACCAAACCTATAGCCTTAGAACCAACGATTGGGGTACAAGAAGAGGCTAGAGACGCTGACTCCTGGCAGCTGGTAACCTCCTCCACAGGCAAACACAGAAGACCTTCCTCTTTTTCTGTCTCTTTTTCTTGCAAACAGGGCAGTTTTACATCAACCCCACAAATCACCTTGAGGAACAGATTCCAGCTGTTACAGGAAGGAACTGCCAATGAGGTACAGGAAGTTGTCCAGCAGATGGCTCTGGTCTCGGGGACAACAGACCAGCTCCCCCCAAAGAAACACAGAGTGGTAATCATTGGGGACTTCCTGCTGAGGGGCACCGAGGGACCAATTTGCAGACCAGATATGCAATCAAGAGAGGTTTGCTGTCTACCAGGAGCCAGGATCCGAGATGTAACCACCTGTCTAGAAAGACTTATCAAGCCCCAAGACCACTTCCCCAGGCTTCTCATCCACGTTGGAACGAAAGACACTGCCAGCAAAACCCCGGAGAATATACCTGAAGACTTTGGAGCCCTAGGTGAGAAGCTAAGGCGGATGGAAGCGCAAGTGGTCTTCTCCTCGATCCTCCCAGTGAGGGGAAGAGCCAGGGAGGATCGTATCCAGAGGATGGTGCAAGGAGATGAACTTCGGATTCCTGAACCATGGAGAGACACTGCAAGGACTACAGGGACCAGATGGGCTCCACCTGACCAGAAGGGTGTCTTTGGACACCGACTAGCCCGCCTGCTTCGTAGGGCTTTAAACTAGGTAAGTTGGGGGAGGGTACCCACTCACGTACTGGCGTGGTAAGTAACCATCCTGGCGAGGTAAGTTGCCACTCCATTTCTGAGTGTGAGGTAAGTAAACATATTGCAAACAGTACTATAGGAGTCAAACTAACTCAGGCGGGAAAATCTCCATAGAGACCTAGCAAACATAAGGTATGGAGGGCTATGTTCTTCCTCTTGACAAAGATACCATCGAAACACGGCCTGTGTCGAGGAAGGGTGAGAAGATTGGTTGCCTTTCCGGTTCTTATCCTGTGCTTGGAAAATATTGTGGATTCTTTATTGAGCCTGTTTTTGCACCCTATTATAAGCACATAAGCACATAAGCATGGCCTCTGCCGAGTCAGACCATAGGTCCATCATGCCCAGCAGTCCGCTCCCGCGGCGGCCCCCCAGGTCAATGACCTGTAGTGATCTATTACTCAAGAGCATTTTGTCTTGTATAGTAACCCTCTAATTGTACCCCTGGATTCCCTTACCCCTCAGGAATTCGTCCAATCCCTTTTTGAAACCCAAAACCGTACTCTGCTCAACCACCCCCTCTGGAAGCGCATTCCAGGTGTCCACCACCCTCTGGGTAAAGAAGAACTTCCTAGCATTTGTTCTAAAACTATCTCCCTTCAATTTTTTTGAGTGTCCTCTAGTTCTTGTTGCCCCCGCCAGTCTGAAAAATCTGTCTCTCTCTACCTTCACTATACCCTTCATGATCTTATAAGTTTCTATCATATCCCCTCTAAGTCTCCTCTTTTCTAGGGAAAAGAGCCCCAACTTCTCCAGCCTCTCAGCATACGAGAGGTTTTCCATGCCCTTTATCATTTTTGTCGCTCTTCTCTGGACCCTCTCGAGTATCGCCATATCTTTCTTTAGGTACGGCGACCAGTACTGGACGCAGTACTCCAGATGCGGTCGCACCATTGCCCTGTACAGCGGGAGGATAACTTCCTTGGTTCTGGTAGTGATACCTTTTTTGATAATGCCCAACATTCTGTTCGCCTTTTTTGAGGCCGCTGCGCATTGTGCTGCCGGTTTCATTGTTTTATCCACCAAAACCCCCAAGTCCTTTTCTAGGTTGCCTTTTCCCAATGTCATCCCCCCCATTATGTAGTTGTACATCAGGTTCCCTTTCCCTATGTGCATAACTTTACATTTCTCCACATTAAAACTCATCTGCCATTTATCTGCCCACTCACTCAGTTTGTCCAGATCCCTTTGGAGTTTTTTACATTCCTCTACAGATCTAACCTTACCGGAGAGTTTTGTGTCATCCGCAAATTTTATAACTTCACACTTTGTCCCTGTTTCCAAGTCATTAATAAATATATTGAATAGCAGCGGTCCCAGCACTGACCCTTGTGGGACGCCACTTGTGACCCCTTTCCAGTCAGAATAATGTCCCTTTACTCCTACCCTCTGTTTCCTGTTTGCCAACCAGTTCTTGATCCATCTGTGTATGTCCCCTTCCACCCCGTGGTTCCACAGTTTCCTTAGAAGGCGCTCATGAGGTACCTTGTCGAAGGCTTTCTGGAAGTCTAGGTATACTATATCTATGGGGTCACCTTTGTCCAAATGTCCGCTTATCCCCTCGAAGAAGTGCAGTAGGTTCGTTTGGCAGGATCTTCCAGTACAGAAACCATGCTGGCTTGTTCTCATCAGCTTATTTTTTTCTATGTGCTCACTGATACTGTTCTTGATCAATGATTCGGCCATCTTCCCCGGAACTGAGGTCAAGCTGACCGGTCTATAATTCCCCGGGTCGCCTCTGGTTCCTTTCTTGAAGATAGGTGTAACATTTGCTATCCTCCAGTCTTCCGGTATTACCCCTGTTTTCAGGGATAGGTTACAAATCTGTTGCAGTAACTCCGCTATTTCGTTTCTAAGTTCTCTTAGTATTCTTGGGTGAATTCCGTCCGGGCCTGGCGATTTGTCAGTTTTTAGCCTATCTATCTGTTTGAGTACGTCTTCGAGGCTTACCTCCATGCACGATAATATTTCCTCTTGGTCCCCCTTGAAGAATTTTTCCGGTTCCGGAACATTGGATGTGTCCTCTTTTGTGAAGACCGACGAGAAGAACGTGTTTAATCTGTCCGCCACTTCCTTTTCCTCCTTTACCACTCCTTTCCTATCCCCCTCATCCAGGGGTCCCACTTCCTCCCTCGCCGGCTGTTTCCCTTTCACATATCGAAAGAAAGGTTTAAAGTTCCGTGCCTCTTTTGCAAGTTTCTCTTCATATTCTCTCTTTGCTGTTCTGACTACGCGGTGGCATTCTTTTTGGTGCTTCCTGTGCTTTTTCCAATTTTCCTCAGTTTTATCCTTTTTCCATGTCCTGAAGGATTTTTTCTTATCTCCTACCACATTCTTAACTTCTCTTGTTAACCATGCTGGGTCCTTTGCTTGATTCTTTCTGCCCCCTTTTCTAAATCTGGGTATATATCGGCTTTGCGCCTCGTTCACTGTGTCCTTAAAAAGGGTCCAGGCTTGGTCCACCGTCAGTGCCTTTCTGGTGCTGTTCTTGAGTTTTCTCTTTACCATGTGTCTCATGGCATCATAGTTCCCTTTCTTGAAGTTGAACGTTGTTACAGTGGTTCTCTTCCCCTTTGGCATACTTAGTTCCACTTTGAATTGGATCGTGTTGTGGTCACTGTTCCCTAAAGGTCCCGCTACTTCCACTTCTTGGGCAGGTCCTCTCAGCCCATTAAGGATTAAATCCAGAATAGCTGCCCCTCTCGTTGGTTCTTTGACGAGCTGTTCCAAGTAACAGTCCCCTACAGCCTCTAGGAACTCCAATTCCTTTGAACAATTGGAAACTCCATGGCTCCAGTCTATCCCTGGGTAGTTGAAATCTCCCATAACTATGGTGTTAGCGTTTTTACATTCTCGCCTCAACTCAGCTCTCAGTTCTTCATCTATTGCTTCTGTTTGTCCGGGCGGGCGGTAGTACAGCCCCATCTTTATCTCGGTTCCCTTTCTTCCTGGTATTTTAACCCATATTGATTCCAGTTGTTCATTTATTGTTGGTGTGTCCACTCTGATCGATTGAATTGTATCCGTTACATAAAGTGCTATTCCTCCTCCTTTCTGATGTGTCCTGTCTCTTCGGTAGAGCTTGTACCCTGGTAGTGCTGTGTCCCATTTGTTGTCCTCGTTCCACCATGTTTCCGTGATTGCTATGATGTCTAGGTTCTCATCTTTGGCCCTGGTTTCTAGTTCCCCCATTTTGTTTGTCAGGCTTCTTGCATTAGTGTACATACAGTTTAAGTCTCGATGGATTTGTTTTCTTGTTGGTTTCCCTTGCGATCCATTTTCCTTTCCGTCCCCTTCTTGTTCTGCAGACTTTTGTTTATTGTCTCTCTTGTCTTCCTCCTGTGGGGCGTGGTGTGTTTCTTCATTACGTTCATTTTCTTCTTCTTGCCCCTTGTTGACTTCCCCATGTAGTAGATTCCTCCTATCCCTTTCCTGATTTGTCTGGCTCTGCTGGTATTCCATTGCTTGTTTGACGTTGTTGGTGTCTTCCCTGCACTTTCCCCACTCAGTATCCTTTTGGGATACTGTCTTCCGAATCATCAACATCTGGTTGACTGTCGGCTTTCCCCTTCCTCTCAGTTTAAAGCTTGCTCTATTCCTCTATTCCTCTTGAGCTATTTGTTTTTGCACTATATCGAGATACTGTTGTTCATTCATTGCATTTGCACCTGCACTTCAGCACTTTATCCTGTTTTGGATTTGGATTTAATTTGGATTTGGATTTGCTTCACCTGACTCTTGGACGGCCTGGGAGTTCACCCGTTGCCTTGGCTCTACTGCTTTTAAGCTAAGTGACTTTTTGAATATCTAACTTATGAACAGTGTGAACACCTTTAGCTGTCTTGGTATTTGCACTTATTTATGACTTTTAGCTTATTGTTTGTCTAGTTTTTCTATATGTATGTGCTCTGATGAAATTTTGATGATAAGAATGAAATCAATAAAATGTTTAAATTATTTATAAATTAGATTATTGTATTGCAGTACATCAATTTTGTATTTGATTATAATGAGAATGTTTTTCCTATAGAGGATTCTTTATTTTGATCAACTAAGTTTCAATGCCAAAAAATGTAAGGTCATGCACCTTGGCAGCAGAAATCCATGCAGAACTTACACCCTAAACGGTGAAACCTTAGCAAGGACTGCAGCAGAACGAGACTTGGGAGTGATCATTAGTGAAGACATGAAGGCTGCCAATCAAGTGGAGAAAGCTTCATCCAAGGCTAGACAAATCATGGGTTGTATCCGTAGAAGTTTCGTCAGCCGAAAGCCCGAAGTCATAATGCCGTTGTACAGGTCCATGGTGAGACCTCATCTGGAATATTGTGTACAATTCTGAGCCACATTACCAAAAAGATGTGCTGAGAGTTGAGTCGGTTCAGCGAATGGCCACCAGGATGGTCTCAGGACTCAAGGATCTTCCGTATAAGGAATGACTGGGTAAGTTGCAGCTGTACTCACTCGAGGAACGCAGAGAGAGGGGAGACATGATTGAGACGTTCAAATATGTCATGGGCCGTATCGAGGTGGAAGAAGATATCTTTTCTCTTATAGGACCCATGGCAACAAGAGGGCATCCGTTGAAAATCAGGGGTGGGAAATTTCATGGCGACACCAAGAAGTACTTCTTCACCGAAAGGGTGGTTGATCACTGGAATGATCTTCCACTACAGGTAACTAAGGCCAGCAGCGTGCCAGATTTTAAGAAAAAATGGGATAGGCATGGAGGAAGTTAGGGCGTGGGTCATTAGAGTGGGAAGAGTTGATGGGCTGTGGCCCTTTTCTGCCATCATTTTCTATGTTTCTATGTTACTTTTGGGAGCTTAGTGGATAGATCTCTATTTGATGCTGGAACTTGTAGTGTCTTTGCAATACTGCAATGTTATTTGGAACCTGCTCTCAATCATGGCACATCAACATCTGCATTTCCCATTCCTTGGTTTGTATTTATTTTTAATTCTACCAAATTTGAGATCATTTGAAAATATTACCCAGGTTACTGACTGCCGAGGGGAAAAGGATGGGACTTAAGATATGTCATAAATAATTATTTGTGTTAAATCTAACCCATATATACACTTATATAAATTGTTGCCTCAACACAAATCCACTTTTACCAGTGGTTTTTCATGTCATGGTTGGGAGGGGGGAGTGCTTTCATCTCAACTTTGCCAAGCCAGAAAAGGTCTTCTCTCTCAATGTGCTCTAGTCTATAACCTGTGATTATTGCAATTTTTTTTCCTGAGAAGGCAGTTATTCTCTATGGTTTTGTTCAAAAGGATCTTTTGTGAACATGACAGCACCCTTAGCATGCCTCCCTGTACCTCTCTCACAATAAAACAGTTATATAGGAACTGTTCTACACATCTTAAAAAGAAAATTAGGCATGAGGCAATGTTCTGCACATCATACCTCGAAAGCGTCTGAAGGGAGTCCATCTTTCTTATCATTCCTGGAAAATTACAGGCAGCTTTATATCCTTTTTCCATTGATGGTGGCAATTTCAACATTTAATAGTCCTCCAGGGGATTAGGAATCTGAAGACTTGCTGAGTAGCTCAGGATTGATGGATGTGAACTTAAACATTTGCACCTCTCTGCCAGCAAGTACTCTTATCAGGACATTTATTCATTACCTAAATGCTAAGATATCACATCATTTACTTTATATCTGACCAAAACCCACTTGCCTGTTTCATTCATGCTCAGTACTGCCACACTGAGTCAAACCACAATACTGGAAATACACAGTGATATCCCACAGAGCTTTCTCTGAAATTACTGTAAGTATTCTTTTTATGGTTATCTTAGCAGCCAGAGGCATGCTTAAAATGCCTAAATCCTTTTCTAATTTCTACAGTAAAACATGAGCTCAGAGAGTTGAGAGACTGAGAAGGGAGGATCAGGGACAAAAATTTGCTTGCCCACCTGTGATACTAAAAATTGCCTAATTACTAGAGGTGTGCAAGTCCCAAAATTTTTTTTGGGGGGGTCACTTTCATATATTTTCCTAAATTTTAGGTAATTTTTTTTTTAATTCATTTTATACATTCATTTTAATTACTCTTATGGATGGGCACTGAAATGTTTTTACATATTCAAAGCAATTGTATGCATATTAATTCAGAGGTTTATGTGCCTACAGTCAATTTTGAGTATACTAACATTTTTAAGCACACAGCTTTAATTAAGCGTTATCTTCAAACTGTCACTCATACAACTTTGATTTCCTCAGAAATATTGCTTCTTATTCTTTCCCATCAATAGCATTTCATTCAGTTTCAGGAAAGTGAAAAAAACAAAGCAGAGCAGAGTTTTGGTTAAAAAATGCTAGATTCATGATTAAAGTAACAGTTTCATAGAGGTTAATTTCAAAACTATTTATGCAGCTTATTTTAGCATTAGCTACTTTAATTATTTCAGCTGAAAATAACTTTTGGCAAGGCATTCCAATGGCCAGGTGGCATTCTGGGGGATGGGGCCAAGTTAAACTAAAAGACTGGATAAATGGAAGGAAGCAAGTATGGAGGTTTTTTTGGAGCACACTCCCACACTTGGCTTACAGTAGAATACTGAATGTGTAAGGCAAAAGAATGTTGAAATATGCAATTTGTGGGACAAAAATGGGAGGGGAAGGGGGATGTTTTCATATTTTATGTTAAATGTAATAGAGTTATTACAATACGTGATGTCACATGATACTGTATGACTCTATGAAGATTTAGCATTAATAAAAATATTCAAACATAAATGATAAAGTGAGGGAAGCTGTCACTCCTCCTTAATGGTACTTCCCTCACAGTTACAGAATCATCTTAAACCTCAGACCCCTGTCTGGGGGAGGGGGCAGACGACACAGGAAAGCCAGAACCAGGAGGACATGGCCCAGGAAGTATAAAAGCTCAGGGTACAGCTGGGTTGAGGAGGCCCAGAGGGAAGAAGCAGAGCCTTATGGCCCATGCCTCCACCACGTGTACGAAACTCCCAGAGACAGATGCTACCTTCAAATAGGCCAAATTCATCTTTAATCTTGCAAACTTTGTATGACAATCCGGCTGGAGGTTAGCTGTGGGATGCTATCTTGTGTAAAACTGAACTGAACTCTGGATTCAATTCAGAGTCAAGCTGAGCATAATGTTTTCTGAGAGACAGTAATATATACTGTGGCCCTGCAGGAGGAAATTTGTAAGTATAAGGACTGAAAGCCAGATTCTCAAAACTTAAGGTTGCCTTTAACGCAGTCGCTAAACTGGTTCCAGCCAGATTAGCCTGTATGCATTTTAGCAGCAGATTACCAAAACAGCTTATTGTGAGCTTTCTAGCAGTCTCTGACACTGCCATGCAAATGGGCTCTTGAATATAAACAAGCACGCCTGTGGATTCTTAAACATCGCCAAGTCATTCTCCAAGTGCGGCGTCGGCTTTTGGTGACAAAAAAATCAACGACTGGTCTGGGAGTGCTGGTACAGTGCCAGCATTGTGAAAAGTGCATCTCATGACGTGTATTTTGACTGTGGCTAATGAAACAAAATAAAAAAATTACATGATTCACATAAATTATAGTCTTTTTCTTTTTTAGGGGGAGTGGTAAAAGCAAGCTTCTTGAGCGTGTGTACGTATTATAGCCGTGCCTTATGAATTATAGTTGTTTTTGTAGAAGAAAAGGCATGTCTTATGCGTGCTTGTTAAAAGCTGCATCTCCCCTCCCGCCGCCAAGCAACCCCCCCCCCCCCACACACACACACACACAACATCTTCTCAGCAGTGGGAGAGATGCCTACTCTCTCCTGCCACCAAGCAGCACCCCCTGGGCAGTGGGCAAGATACTCACTCTCTCCCGCCACCAAGCAACACACCCACAACACCCCCTTGGCAGCTCTAAAATGGGAAAGGGAAAGGAATCGGGACCTGTATACCACCTTTTTGTAGTTTTACAACCACACTCAAAGCGATTTACACACAGGTACTTCAAGCATTTTCCTTATCCTTTCTGGTGGGCTCACAATCTATTTAATGTACCTAGGGCAGTGAAGTATTAAGTGACTTGCCCAGGGTCACAGGGAGCAGTGCAGGGTTTGAACTCACAAACTCAGGGTGCTGTGGCTGTAGTTCTAACCACAGCGCCACACTCTTTCTTGCCTTCAGAAATCCTCTATACGTATGCAGTTTAACTCATGTCACTGAAATTTACATAGGCGCTGATTAGGCTTAATGGGTACCAATATTGGTACTTAACACCTCACAATCGGCTTTAATTGGACTTGCCCGATCCAGGGCAAGCAGTGGCCTCCCCTATTTCTCTCTCAATAACAGACTATGGACTTTTCCTCCTGGAAATTGTACAAACCTACCTTAAAACCAGCCACGCTATCCACTCTCACCACAACCTCTGGCAGCCTCTCTCTGCTCTTTTGCTGCCAATGCACTCCTAGGGCCACACTATCAATTTTAGCATACTCTGCACACTACTGGTACCTGTCCTACATGTCAGCGCCTCACTTTGCACATGTACAATTTTCATGCATTTTCCAAACACCAATGTCTCTTCTCCCTCATCGCCAGTACATGGCACAAATAAGTGCTGCTGCCGCCGCCAAAATACAAAACTGCCTCTCTGTTAAGTGGGCCTGGTTCCTACTGCTCCCAGGATTAAGCCCCAGTTAGGTTCTCCTCTCCCTCCCCCAAATGTACACTTTTCCTAAATTTATTTTTTGTTGCTATTTTTTTAAATCTGCTTACACCTTCCAAAACAAACTGAATATAATTTTGATTTGATAATACATATCACAGATACTGTTAAATTTTGAGCCAATAATTTGCATATTCAATTGGATAATATAGTGAGTAAAGGTGTTTCTACCCAATACCGTTGTTTGCCCTGAGCAGTTGAGTCAAAATAGCATTTGGTGCAAAATAGTTTCCTTAGACTCTACATAGAGGGTAAATCAATACAAAATTAATGAGCTCCCCTCAGGGCTATAACAATTTCATGGCTTTCCCTCTGTTTCCCCTATATCAAAATTCGTATCACGCTGCAAAATATCCATAATTCTAACTCCTTACAATTATGCTTCGGGTTCTCCAACTCCTTGATGCTGACCATCACAGTGTGAAATTGTGCAGTTTTATCTGGATTTACATTCAATGAAGTGGAGAAACATATTATGGTGGCATACAAGACCACAAAACCCAGCTAATCTTCTCATTTCTGATGCAGTAATGCCTTCTTGAGGTTTTGTTTTTTTATTGTGTGGGCTTCCCATCCAGTAGGATAATGCTCCCAAACACAATATCTTTTGTCAGAGATCCTGCATATTTTTATATATACGAGGGAAATCACCATAACTAATTCATGACAATTTATTGGGAAAGAACAGAAAACAGAACCTTGACAAATGTTTTCAGGACTATATAGGTCTCCCTGTTTCAGATGGAACAAGTACAATGAGGAGTTCTGCATGTTTGAATGAACAGAATGTAAAACTACCTGAAATGTTATTTCAGTTAATATAATACTCACTAGCATTGATGAAAGCTTTTATTTACTAAAGAACATGCTGCCTCTATTTACAGTAAAACCTTTCTGCATTGCTATAAAATCTATTGCCAGTACAGTCATGTAAATATTGTCCATAAAGTATATCTTTATAAAATCACACAAAACCTCCCCATACGGGCATAAAGAGCTTAACGATCACCTTGTTCTCTACCATCATCCACAGATGTTATTCCAAACAATTTCCATTCACGGATCTGTATTTTTCATTGCAGGGGAACGATCAAGCCTGTTCTCGGAGCAGAAGATTAAATTTCTTCTGAAAAAAACATTACCTCACTAAGCCCATCTAGCTTCTTTTACTAGAATGAAATGCCTCATTATATTTAATGCTGCTTACAGAGGTCTACTGGCCATGATTTCCCTATTAGAAGATGCAAATTAGATTACAGTCATCCTGTCTAATTCTCCTATGAAGAAAAGAAAATATCTCTTTGTATCTCCAGTTGACAAAAAGACTTGTGAGAATCAAAAAGAATATCTGGTATTATGACACAAAGCATTTTCCTTTAAAGAACAGACCATAAATTGTATTTTAGTTTTAACTTTCATGAATATGTTATATATGAGAGATACAGAAATATGTCAGAAAACTGATTTCCTCGGCTACATCTAAAAAGTACATAAAGAAGGTCCAATACACAAAAAAGGTGAGCTTCTAAATATATGTTCCTATATTAAGTTCCCAAATGTGTGCACTATTTTCAGCCAAACTTAGGAGCCTAGGGGGACCTTTTAGCAAACAGCAGTAAAAAGTGGTCTTAGAACGCCCTTACAGGGGTTACTCCTGCATGTTATGGCCATTTTTTAATCACTAGGGCAGTTACCTTCATTGCAAGGCGCACGAGCCAATGGCTGCCCACAAAGATCTGTTGTGTAGTTCATGCTACAGTCTGGGGTACCATCCCCCCTCCTTGCAGGATCCATCACTGCAGCCACTCTTTCATTCTTCAGGCCACCAGCAGCATGAGTGAGGTAAACACGCTGCCTTCAGTGGCCTGGAAGCTCTCTCTCTGCTACTGTTTCCTGTCCCCACAAAGGCAGGAAGCAGTAGCTGAAGAAAAGCTTCCAAGCCGCCAAAAGCTGCATGTTTACTTTACTCACGCTGCCATCAGCCCAAAGAGTGAAAGAGCGCCTGCCTTACTGGATCCTGTGGAGGGGAGGAATGCAGGGGCTCTGTGGAGGGGTACTGCAGCGATGTTGGTTATTAGAAAGATGCTGGACCACGGGGATGGAGAATTTTTTTAAAAGGAAAAATTATGTTCTTACCTGTTAATTTTCTTTCCTTTTGACGCAGCAGATGAATTGCCGGGGCAAGAGGGCTTGAGCTCCCTCTTGCCCCGATGTTGTCGGGGGGGGGGGGGGGGTTTCACGGTTCGACAGGCCAGGAGGGCTTGGGTACCCTCCTGCCTGGATCGTTGTGGGGGGGGATTCTGTAACCGGTGTTGTTTTTGACAGACACCGGTTACAGAATCCAGCTTTTAGGTGAAGGACTGGCTCCTCCTTCGCCTAAAAGCCCTTGTGTTGGACGTTTGGGACTTAGGCGTTTTTTGGTTCATTATGGGCAAAAAGTGTAGACATCGTGGGGGTGTACTTGTAGACGTAGTGGTGATCTGGGTGTTTAGTAGAGGCAGGCTATAATCAAAACAAGAATGTTTGTTTTGGTTATGGACACTTTCCCTGCTTCTGCTTTGAACGTTTAAGGACTTAGGCCAAAAAGGGACTTGGATAGTTTTTTTGATTATGCCCCTCCACGTGTATACCCCGTCCATCCTTTTCCTGGGGCACAAACACTCTTACACCAAAAGACAACGTCCGCAACCTAGGAGTAACTCTGGACTCTAACTTATCAATGATAGATCACATGTCCAAACTAGTATCATCCTCCTTCTACTACATCTATGCCACCTAAAAACCATATGAGCATACTTCTCAGAACCTGAATTTGCCCAACTGCTCTACGCTTTTGTACTATCCCGCATAGACCATTGTAACACTCTATTAGTGGGCCCGCCTACCAAAACTCTCTCCCGCCTCCAAAGGGTGCAAAATGCTGCAATCTGCCTTTTGAAAAACCTAATATCACTTCCGGATAGCTGGGTAGAAAACTTACACCCAAGCTAAGTACCATTTAGTACTATTTTGAATAGAAGGAAAACTAGTTTATTCAGATGTATGGTCTAAACCAGTGTTCTTCAACCTTTTTACATCAGTGGACCGGCAGAAATAAAAGAATTATTTTGTGGACCGGCAAACTACTAAGACTGAAATTTAAAAAAACATTGCCGCCCCATCTCCGCGAGCTCGGTCCCCGCAAACCATCTGATCCCATCCGTACAAGTCTCAGTTATGATTTTATATTGAACGTATTTTATTAAAGTATAAAAAGAAACAATATTCTGTACAATTGTCATTTTATAAATACAAATATACAGAGCAAGGACCAACAAAACCCCTGTCTCCCCTCCCCTTCACATATATCCCCTCTACTATCAAGAAAACTGAACAAGCCAAATTATTACAGAATGCTACACAGAAATATCATGCTAACAGAATACTGCAATCACACATGACAGGAATAGTGTTAGGGCAGTGCCCCCTGGTCAGAGAGAGCCTTAAGCCAACTGGAAGCTAAAGAAGCACTTCCTGGGCTTTGCAGTCCCCAGTTATGTCTCTAGCAGGATATATATTACAAATCTGATATGTTCTGACAAAATAGAAATAAAATGATTTTTTTCTGCCTTTTGTTGTCTCTGGTTTCTGCTTTCATCTTCTTTTCACTCTTTTCCTTCCACCGTCTGCCCCGTCTCTTCAATCTGGCATCTGCCCGTTCTATCCACTGTCTGCCCCTTCCAGAAACTGTCTGTCTCCCCCTGCCATCTCTCCTCTAGGCCCTCCCCTGGCATCATCATCTTCCCTCTGTTCCCTCATGGTCTGGCATCTTTCTCCTTTCATCTCTCTTTCCCTCCCCACTGTGGTTTTTAGCATCTCTCTCTTCTCATTTCCTCTGCTCAGATCTGATATCTCTGTCTCCTTTCCCGTTCTCTAGTATCTCTCTCTCCCCTTTCCTTTTCTTCTCTGGTCTTCCTTCTTTATTTTCTGCCTCCGTCTAAATTAAATTCTTTCTTACTATGCAGTCCTCAGTTTCCCTCTTTTCACTGTGTCTTCTCACAGCATGCCATCCCTTTCCGTCACCCCTCCACTATCTCACTAACTCTATCTTCTCCCCCATTCAGCATATGTCCTTTTTCTTTATCCCTCCTTCCAACCAGTATGTGCTTTCTTTCTCCACTTCCATTCAGCATTTGCTCTCCCTTCTCCCCACTTCTCTCTCCCCTTCTCCCCACTTCCATCATCTGCCCCTTCTCCCCACTTCCATCATATGCCCTCTTCTCTCTCCCCCTTCCATCATCTGCCCCTTCTCTCTCTTTCCCCCCACTTCCATCATCTGCCCCTTCTCTCAATCTCTCCATCCACCACAGGCCCATCTCTCCCCCTTCCTCTCACCTTTCTTTCCAATTTTGGCAACAAGATTGGCAACGCCCCCCCTCCCCCACCGCCTGCGATGACACTCAAGATCGGCAATGGGCCTCCTTCTCCCTTTGGCATCAACAGCACTTCAGATTGGAATGCGGTGCTCAGTCCAAAGCTTCCCTCTGACTTGAACTGCCTGGGCAGAAATAGGAAGCTGTGCCAGAGAGGAAGCTTTGGGTTGAGCACCGCGTTGCCGATCTGAAGTGCTATTGATGCCGGGGAGAGAAGGAGGCCCGTTGCCGATCTTGAATTGCATCGCGGGGGGGGGGGGGGGAGGGCCCGATGCCAATGCCGCCCATCGCCATTGCAGCCCAGACACTGATGGCCCCAATCCTATCTCGCCGGCCCTGCGTGGACCAGCGGTTGAAGAACACTGGTCTAAACTACAGCAAGAGGTGTATAGCAACGAATGCACCAGATATATACTAAAAGAACTTCTAAAAATAGTCTAAAAGAATGATATACAGTACTCCCCCGAAATTCAAGGGGATTCCGTTCCAGGAACCCCCGCGAATCTTGAAAAACCGCAAATACGTTTTTTTGTGGTGAGACAGGAAAGGGCAGTGGGAGAGTCAGGAGAGAGCAGCCGGAGCGCCAGCAAGTGAAGGAAATCACTCGCTGAATGCTCCAACTGCCTCTTCCTGCACTAAAGTCGGGCCTTACCAATCAGGAGCTGCATGTATTTATTAGGCTTCTCCAAGCTACTTTGGTATGTTCTTGGTTCTTTTTTCCTCCAGTCTCTTTCCAGTTGTCTGCATT
Organism: Geotrypetes seraphini; assembly: GCF_902459505.1. Classification (NCBI taxonomy): domain Eukaryota; kingdom Metazoa; phylum Chordata; class Amphibia; order Gymnophiona; family Dermophiidae; genus Geotrypetes; species Geotrypetes seraphini. Next base: position 45,240,542 of record NC_047084.1, on the reverse strand, counting down.
GCCTTTTGAGTTGGAGAAGTTCAGTATCGAACCATTTGTTGAATGGCCTGCAGACTCTGTTCTTCATGTGTACTGGTGCTAGCTCATCCTGGAATGCTTCGCTTAGAGAGCGCCATTGGGTTACGAATTCTTTGGGAGTCTATGGATTCGATCCCGGAGTCTGCTTTGATCCAGAATGTGGCGGGCTCGATTTTTTTGTCGAATTTTGAAGGTAGTTTTTTGCCTTGAGCCAAATTGATGTTGAAGGTGTACATGTAGTGGTCTGACCAGAGGGAACAATGCCAAGCCCTGTTTGAGATGTGGATTTAGGGTGTGTGGGGAGTTGGGTCATGTATGTAGCAATTTCAAGTTGGTGGCCTTTTTTGTGAGTGGTTTGGGGTCAAGTATCAGGTAGGATAGGGCTTTGAGGTATGAGAGTAGGCTTTTAACTTTGTTTGGAGGAGTGGTCATCGAGGTGAAGGTTTAAGTCTCCAAGGAGCAGGTTATGTGTTGACGCTAATGAGTTTTGGAATATTAAGTCTTCGAGTTCCTGTTTAGTGGCGCTCCATTTTCCTGGTGTTATGTAGCAGAGAATGCAGGTCACAGAGCCTTTTAGTGTGTCATTTGATAGTTGGCAGGCAAGAAGATCCATGTGAGGTATGGAGTGTTTTCCAGTATTTTTATGTTTAGGTTGTTTTTGACTAAGATGGCCAGTATTCCCCCTCGCTTTTTCTCTTGGCAGACCACCTCTAGTTTGTATCCCCTAGCACAGAATTCTGTTATGTGGGGGTCTGAGTTGGAGGTTAGCCAGGTTTTTGCAAGGAACAGGCATCCTAGCTACTCTTTCACTATCCAGTCCTTTATTAGGTCCGCCTTGGGGCCAATCGCTCTAGCAGTTTTACAAAAATAGGTGCCTAGAACAGCTGAAAATCTTGACTGAGCTCTATAATCAGTCATGCATTCCTCTTCTGAAATTGGGAACAGACGTAGATTTTGGTGCTGCCTTATCCCACCCAAACTTCACCCTCTTGCTACAAGCATGAAGTGAAGATGCATAACTATAAATCTCAGCTTTCTAAATTTGGATTTTCTACATTTATATTTAAATTCTGATATTTACACATGTAAAACATAAATAGGATTCTAAAGTCAGAGTTTTAACATAATTTAATGCAGTCTGGAGGTTTTTAACAAGTGTTAAAATATTAATGCAGATTCTAGACCAAAATGCAGAGAAGTGAGGCACTGCACTACTTCAAAGAAGATGTAAATCCTCACTAATAAGAGCAAATCTAACCTCTAACCAAATCTAACATGGAAACAGAAAGGATCTTCAGATCTGCACCAGAGTGATGCAGAGAAAGCAGATTCCAAACAGAATGCTCCAAAACAAAATATATTTCTTAAAACACCTGATGTGTTTATGATACAGACATTTAAATACTTGAAAGGTATTAATACAGAACCATATTTTTTCCAGAGAAGGGAAAATGGTAAAACTAGAGGGTATAACTTGAGGTTGTAGGGAGGAAGACATAGGAGTAATATTAGGAAATTCTTTTTCACGAAGAGGGTGGTGGATGCTTGGATTGCCTTCCCGAGGGAGGTGGTGGAGAGGAAAATGGTGATGGAATTCAAAAAAGTGTGGGATAAACACAAGATGATCTCTAATTAGAAAACAAATGGTATAAATTAAAGAACTAAGGCAGACTTGTATGGTTTGTGTCCCATATATGGCGATTCGGTGTAGGATGGGCTGGGGAGGGCATCAATGGGAACTCCACTAACTTGTAACATGAGGATGTTACTGGGCAGACTTTAGAATAGATATCCTACAAACGGGATGGTTGGATTACTATGTTTTGGAGCATTCTGTTTGGAATCTGATTTCTTTGCATGTGAATGTAGAATGGTCCATTATTTTAGGGCTCAGGTTAGAGGCTGGGTTTCACGTGAAATGTGCCAGATCACACTGCACGCCAGGTGAAACAGGAATTTGTATTTATTCAGAAATATATAAGATATTACTGGGAAATAAAATGATATAAAGAAAACAGGGCTGTATGAGCAATGGTAATATTATGTTCCGTCATGGTGAAGTTCTGAGGTCTTTTCTCTTTACCTCTATTCATTTAAGGGTTCTTTTACTAAAGCTAAGCATGCACTAAACACTAAGAAGTCCATTTTATACCTATGGGCTTTTTAGCATTTAGCACATGCTAATTCCATTAGTGCACACTAAACTTCAGTAAAAGGGCCCCTTGTGGTTTTCTGTTTTCTTTACATTAATATACTAAAACAATAATTTAGGATGCATTAATGCTTTTTAATAAATAGGTCCTGGATGATGGTTTCAAAGATTTGTGATCTGTTCCTGAAATACTTGGGAAACCAACCTATACAATCCTAGTCCTCAACAAACTATCGCTAGAACTATCAATCACTAAGTCTGTACTTTGTTTATTCCATTCAATCTGTAACATTTCTAATCATCGTAAACCGCTTAGAACTTCACGGTCCTGCGGTATATAAACTGTTATTATTATTATTATAAAATATTCGTGCCCCATGATTTAAAGCAGTGTTCTTCAACCTTCTGACACCTATGGACTGGCAAAAAAAAATTATTATTTTGTGGATCGGCACCGGTCTGCGGACCGCCAGTTGAAGAGCACTGGGCTAAGTCATGCCCATCTTCACCCAATCTCTGCCCCAGACCCCGCCCCCATAATAGTACTAATTGTAACACTATTTTTCCCATTTTTTTTCCATATATATACACACACACACACACACACACACAATATAATCATATTAACAACACATAATGGTTAACCACAAAATTAAAATACACAAAGCACACTGTATGCTTTTCAACATTCATTCCTACCAGAAAACAGATAACCCCATGCAAATGCAGGACCAAAAACTAAAAGTACTAATATTTACAAACAAACCCTAAGATGCAAGACTCTGCAAGCAGTAAAACCCCAGAGGAAAAGAAACAAATGCATTTCTTCCTGAACAGACAGCAGATGTAAATCAATCACTAAATTAAAAAATTAAAGCATTCTCCCTATCGTTGTTGTCTCTCTTCCTCTATGCTGTACCTTGCCTTCTGGCCTGCCCTCCGGTGTTATCTTCAGGCCGGTCCACAGCGCGATCAACGCGGTGTCCTCAGGCCAGCTCCCTGAGTGCTGCAGTGCACAAAGCTGTGGGCAGCGGCTCCTCATGAGCGTCCCGCGCCTCATCTGGAAGTCTTCCCTCTGATGTTGCAACGTCAGAGAGAAGGCTTCCAGGTTCAGGCGCAGGATGCGCGTAGGAGCCTTTTCCCATGGCTTTGTGCACTGCAGCACTCAGGGAGCCAGCCTGAAGATGCCGAGTTGATCACACTGTGGACTAGCGGCTGAAGAACACTGTCTTGGGCCCGATGAACATGCCGGCACTGTAGATCGGCAGAAAATTTCTGCGGACCAGCACCAGTTCCCTTACCAGCAGTTGAAGAACACTGATTTAAAGCATTGCTACTCAAAAGTAGGACAATTACAGATTATGTGCTGCAATTCAAAAGGCCTTAAGACTAAGCAGCTTTGGATGTGAAAGGCAACTCACCCTTTTTGAAATCTTTTGGGTTTTGTTTGTTTGTTTTTTAACATGATGAGATATACTTTTAAATCCTTGTATACATAAAGGAAAGAGAAACAACTGGCAGCAGTTTTCAGAATACCTTGAAAAAGCCTTTGGATCTGGTCTTCTTCCTCTATAAAGAGCACCTGAACAAGAAGGCATTCCAAGATATGACATGTCTCAAAACTAGATAAAAAGGTATCATGAACAACTAGTAAAATTTTGCTCTACAAAGTTTCTGCAACCATAATGCCTTTATGTAACAAGTGGTTCACTATACTTTTATTCTAGCTCTAGTTCAAGTGAAATAGGAAAGCTTTGCAACAGTAATGGCTTTCCCTATTTCTACAATCCACATTTTGTGTTGCTACAGAAAACGTAAACACTATATGGATATTTATTTATATTCCGCACTATGTCATCTTAGTATTTAGCACAAAATCTGTCAAAGCCAAAGGAAAGTGGTAATAGACTGCTCAGAGCTGTCTGTTCTGTGCTTAAGCTATCACACTATCTACACAGTAAATCAGTTCTGCCGCAGGTTACATTTTCCTGAAACTAAACCCAAAAGCTATGGGAAATGTGCAACTGTTTTTTGTTCTTTGCAACACCTTCTCACCTCTAATCCCTCTTGGACCAGATGACTCATACTGAAAAGCACTTCAGTTCATGCTTCTGTTCTAGTTCAAGAAGGATTATAAAGAAGAAAGCAATCTGACAGAATTAAGTTTCACCTACAATCTACAGCTATGCATGTGTACCTTATATAGAGGATGAATCACTATTCCCTGTGTGTAAAGCCCTCCAACTGTATTGCTGCCAGTGGAGGGCGCTGCTTCAATATTATGTTTTCAACAGCTAGGGACAGGCAGATTCCCTAAAGCCCTGCAAAGCTCGTCTATGCCTCACTTTTGAAAATGTAATAGTGAAGTAGCATCCCCCATTAGCAGGATTGTAGGTGGAGGACTCCCACTTAACTTAAAGGAAAAGTGGTCTGAATTTACAGACGAAAAATAAAGAGCTGGCATCAGAGCCATCCAATACCCACTGCCTGTTGCCAGAGCTAGCAAAGGGAGAAAACTTATGAAATGGGAGACTATTCAGTATACAAGTTGTTCCTTCCACTGCTTGATCAACATATTCTTTATCCACTTGCTGAATGATCAGAGACCCTCTCAACAACCCTCAGTTTTTCTTGGGAAAACCACCACAGTGAGCAACTTCAAAATCTAGCATCAATACTTCCTCTTAATAGATTTACATTTACTTGTAGGAGCAGTGCCACAAAGGATATAGGAACAGCGGGCTGCCATTCAATAGGCTCCACCTGTGAGCTCATTTACCTTATAAAACAACCACTCCCAAATTCCTACCATTTGCCTCCTCAGTTTCCCACGTTGCATGAAAATCCCCACTCATGTGCAGGAGCGCAGAACATGGACTCCCACCAAATGAGAGAATCTTGGAAAATTTGTATTTTTACTGTGAAATGCGTATGCATAATGGTATTTTGCTTTTGGTTACTTTTTTTTATTATTATTTTGTCAATTAAAATGAGAGTTTCGGGAATGAATAGCATTTATCTTATGACCTATTACAGTTTATTCATCATAAGAATAGCCATACTGGGTTAGACCAATGGTCCATCTAGCACGGCATTCTGTTTCCAGTCCATGGACAATCCAGGTTATAAGTACCTGGCAGAAACCCAAATAGTAGCAACATTCCATTGTACTGATCCCAGGGCAAGCAGTGGCTTCCCCCATGTCTGTCTCAATAGCAAACCATGGGCTTGTCCAAATCTTTTTTAAACCCAGCTATGCTAACTGCTGTTACCACATCCTCTGGCAATGAGTTCCAGAACTTAATTATTCATTGAATTCAAAAATATTTCCTCCTATTCTTTTTAAATGCATTTCAATGTAACTTCATTGAGTGTCCCCTAGTCTTTGTAATTTTTGAAAGAGTAAGAACAGGGAGTGGGTCATTGGTATGGGCAGACTCGATGGGCTATGGCCCTTTTCTGCCGTCAGTTTCTATGTTTCTATGTTTCTAATTTACTTCTACTCACACTATGCCACTCAGAATTTTGTAGACCTCAATCATATTTCCCCTCAGCCATTTCTTTTCCAACCGGAACAGCCCTAACCTCTTTAGCCTTTTGTCATTTGAGAGGAGTTCCATCCCCTTTATCATTTTGGTAGCTCTTTTTTGAATCTTTTCTAAATTTGCTATATCTTTTTTGAGATATAGCAACAAGAATTGAACACAATACTCAAGGTCAGGTCACAGCCATAGAGTGATACAGAGGCATTATAATATTGTTTTTGGTCTTATTTACCATTCCTTTCCTAAATATTCCTAGCATCCTGTTGCTTTTTTGGCCTCACCCGCCACACACTGAGCAGAAAATTTCAGCATATTGTCTATGACACCTAGATCTTTTTCTTGGGTGCTGACTCCTAACTCATCTAGTAACTATGATTTGGATTATTCTTTCCAATAAGCATTACTTTGCATTTGCCCACATTAAATTCCATCTGCCATTTGGATGCCCGATCTTCCAATTTCCTAAGGCCTTCCTGCCATTTTTCACAGTTTGTGTGTGTGCGCCAACAATTTTGAATAGTTTTGTGTAATTTGCTAATTTAATCTCCTCATTTGTCGCTCCTATTTCCAGATTATTTATAAATATGTTAAAATGGCACCGATCCCAGCACAGATCCCTGCAGCACTCTTCTATTCGCTCTTCTCCACTGAAAAAAAATAGCCATTTAGCCCTACCCTCTGTTTTCTGTCCAATAACCAATTCTTAGTCCACAAGTGAATATAGTCTCCTATCCTATAACTCCAAAGCTTTCTGAAAATCTAGCTATGCTACATTCACCAGCTCACCTTCAAAGAAATGAAGTAAATTGATGAGGCAAGATTTCCCTTGGCTGAGTCCTTGCTGACCCTGTCCCATTAAACCAGATTGGTCTCTGTGTTAAGTAATTTTATATTCTGCTATATAGAGCATACCAACATAGCTTACTACCTGAATAAATTAAAATGAATATTGTAATTAAAAAAATAAAAATTCAGAGAAAAGAACACACAGAAAATAAAATTATATTTCTATCATACTCTAAAGATGACTTGTAACAGTAATCATATTATGTATCCCAGGACTTCAGCTGGTCTTGTCAATCTCCTTCTGCTACCATGCTTTTCAGTGCAATTCAAATGCATCTCTAAATAGGAAAAATTTAAGACCCTTCCTGACCATCTGGTGGACTTTAACAGAGGCATTTGGCTTGTGTTGGACTATAGTTCCTGGCCAAGAGCAGGTGGAGCAGTGATAGATGAACCTTGAGTGCCGATACTTTAGAACAATATGATATACAAATGCTGAGTGTTACCAATGGACCACAGGATTATTTAATAGTAAAGATTCGGCAGCAGAGCTATTCCATGCCAGACCAATAGGCTCTAGGAGGAAGGGAATTTTGTATGCTTGAGAGAAGAGTGTGCCAATGGAAATTACATCCAACTTAAGGAGAAACATACTATGCGTGGCAGGAGAGTGGCCTATTTAAGCGGTGTCAAGAGTAAGCACAGACAAGGACCAAGAGGCTGCTGTGCCCCCCAGAGGGTTCAAACATTGGTCATAATTCTCAGCAGACCACTATTGCTGCCCTCAAATTTGGCATGAAGAACAAGGGGGGCCTATTGCTTAAAGGGCAAGTTTGTTCTTGCAAAAGTCAAAGGCCAGTTGATGGGTCAGATGTGATGCAGCAAGTGATGTAAATATTGTCACATGCCTGTGCCAATTGTCACCAAGTGCACAGCTGCTCCAAAAGTTTATTCAAAGCCAAAGACAGACAAAGCAGTGGGAAGCACACCAGCACCACCTCTCGAGGTTCACCCTCTGGAGTTCCATAGATAGCTGGATACAGCATGAGAGAATGCTCACCATTTCTTGAATGTGATCAAGCAGTAAAACCGAAAGGACATGAAAAGGGTTGAGGTGGACTGCCACCCATGGACTGCAGCCATTTTGCAGTTGCAGAGCAGCTCAGACCCTGTAATTTCCACCATTTCAACAAGGGAGAAAGCAGAGAGTGCGGTCTGGCCCTCTTCGGCAGGAATTTTAACATAGTTCCCGAGTAGTATGGGAACTGCATCTCCAGCATCATTCGTCAGCAAGGTATGGATGGCAGTCCCATGCAGCTGCACTGGTGCCACTGAGATTGCAAGCTCAGGTACAATTTTGGAAACCCAATAATTAATTCCTTGATTGTAAAAACTGCTTAGATAACCTTGATAGGCGGTATATAAAATCCTAATAAACTTGAAACTTGAAACCTTGTTAGCATACCTAGGGTGGCGTGGGGATACAATGTACATATAGCCCAGGATCCCATCACGAGCATTCCAGTCCCAGCCAATTTGTATCAGTTTAATTGTTTGGCCTGGGGTGAGATGTAGTACATGATCCCAAGGGAGAACAACTGGGCCTTATGAAAATGTATCTCATATTTGGTTTCAGACAAGATGACTTGGTGATTGAGGGAGCTGAACACAGCAGCAGGCTTGTCAGGAAAGAGCAGAAGGAATCCCCTGACGATTGCTACCAAGAATTAAGTCACCTGGGCCTGACATTTATGTGAGGGATCCCTGGGTGCCACCTGGTCAAGGGGGCCAATCACATCTGCCAGCCTCAAGCCAGGCAGACATGTATGTAAAGGAAGTAGTGTATGAACTGTGGTGTCTAAATTACCCCTATATGCCTTTGTCGGTGATGGCCGTGGTGAAGACATATCAGGATATCTGGGTGAGAGATGAGATTTGTTGGCACCTCCCAACAGATCAGGAGGCTGGTGTTCAAAGTTCCATCTTATGTTGCCATTCAGAGTGGAACCTGGGCTACTCCATGTTAAAGAACTCAGTAAGGTTGGTGAACAGCATGAGAAAAGCTCAACATTTTTCAGTAAATGAGATGTTGATTGGAGGCAAAGTGCCAAAAAGCCTGACCTGAAGTGGTATTCCATATAAACAGGACTTGGAGGTCCCAGGTCCTAGATTATCTGTTTTTTCTTCTCTTCTTTTTTCCTTTTATTTTGCTTTCCTCTTTCTTGTATTTACATATGCAACCAAACATTTTGTGAAGTATGAGGAATGTTTTGTAGATGATGCCAAGCATGAAGATGAAAATACCTACTTTGTTTAATTTTTTTGTGTCTCTCCATTCTGGGGTACACCATACAGTTGGTTTACTAGAGTGATTATTGTGGATATCACTTGAAACTGCTAGTCACGTATATTGTAACTCCATGGAAGGTGTGAAAAGGAATTGTTTAATTAATAAAAATAATAAAAAAAGAAACATTGAGTTAATCTGAAATGTTTGACTCTAGCATGTGAATGGTTTAGTTCACCTGAACTTTTCAGTGTTTTTTTTTACTATGGTGTATGTGCAGCATCGTAGAGAAATTTTAGTGGTCAGCAGCCCAGTGCCACTGCCTGAGAATTTTTTTTAGTGTTTTGCAACTCACCACCACTTAATAGTACAAAATTTTCCATCTACTGGTTTCCCATATACTGTAGTGGACTAGCCATCCACTGCGGTTAGCTGGGACCCCGGTCCAATTTTTGCATATTTGCCTTTATGGGATAGTGTGTTCAGTTATGGATTTGGTGGAAATTAAGGGAGAGGACACCCCAAATAGAAACCAATAATTTGGAAACAATTTGTTGGTGCACAGGTGGGGGGGGAGGATGTAGCTGGACAAAAATATCATACACCAGGAGAGTGGAAAGTAGGTGCATGTGTTTCTTTATCTGCTAAGTATTTAGTTAACACCAGGTTATAGTGGGTTAAAAATCATTACTACTGTTTGCAGTTCCAGGTGTTTGGGGGCTAATGCTCTCCAAAATGTAATGGATCAGTTTGACAAATTGAACAGTAGCAAATAGCCTGGACTGGATGGTATGTATTAGAGAATGACATGGAGACAAATTTTTCCCCGTTCCCGTGGGAACTCATTTTCCTGTCCCTGCCCAACAAAATTGGGGAGGCCTCAGCCGGGTCACCTTGATCTTGCCCCTACCCTGCCTCCCAAGGTGAACTGGCTGAGGCCTTCCTAATTTTGAGAAGCAGGCTGGAGTAACTCACGAGGCCTGCCACAAAAGGGGGGGCCTTGCAGGTCAGGGCAGACAGGAAGGAAGGAGCAGCAAAAGGGGGGACAAAGGGGTGGGGCAAGATGAGCAGCGGGCATTCTCTCCCGCCGCAGCCATATTCTCAGCAGAACATCAGGAAGAAGAGAACACCCGCTCTCCCACCCAATGACCTACATATCAGCGCACTGACAGTGTAACCGGCAAGGCAGTGGCCAAGCTCGTTGCAGCAGGCAGGATTGATGACCCAGGGGGGTCCATGTAAGAAGAAGGGGGACTATGATTTGTGCCACTCTAAAAGTGAGGGCTCCTACCCCTTGATGGCAAATGATAAACCCCTCTTAGATGGAGGGGCACACCCAAGAAGTAAACAGCGGTACCCACTCGCTTGAATGGCGCAAGGGGGTATGAGCAGTCAGCAGGACCCAAAAAGCTTGGACTGCGGCTCGGGTCAAATGGGAGGAGAGCACGGCTTGAACAGCAGTGCCTACTCTTACACAATCAGCTACACGTTTTGAAATGATTAATGTAAATGGCAACAGTTCCCCTTTCTTCATCTGATGGTGTGGCCTCCCGGGTCTATATTAGGACAGCTAATAGCCAGGGTAGAAATTAGTGATAGATAAGTAGTTATTGCTAGTACTAAGAATTGTTATGCCTATTGAGGAATTAAGTTTTGTGAGCTAGTGATAACTACTGTATTGCTTATTGTGATGTAACCATGCTGCAGCCTACAATTAACTTCTCTTAGCAGAAAATTCACCATGGACCTGACTGCATTTAGCTTGCTTCTTTCCTGCAAGCTTTGTCCTTATCTGCACAAGCCTCAAACACTTTAAAATCATAAGTGTTCGAGTCTTGTGTTAAGGCAGAGCTTACAGGAATGGGGCAGGGACAGGGAAAAATTTGTCCCTGTGTCATTCTCTAGCTCTGATCCCTATTGCCTGCTTGATTAGTGCTGGCATGGTCTGTGGGTGGAATAGAGAAAGAGCCACTAGTTATGTGGATACTGGCCATAATCAATGCCAGTACTCATATAGCAAAAAAGCAGTACTATTTTTGTACATTTAGCTATGCAGCTGTTGGTGTTCTATATCAGCTAGCACCTACATAGGTTCAATGGCCAACCCATATATTTATTTTCTATACCATTCTCCCAGAGGTGCTCAGAACGGTTCACATTAATTTATTCAGGTAATCAAACATTTTTCCCTGTCTGTCCTGGTGGGCTCCCAATCTTTCTAATGTACCTGGGGCAATGGGGAAATTAAGTGTCTTGCCCAGGGTCACAAGGAACAGCATGGGTTTGAACCTACAACCTCAGGGTGCTGAGGCTGTACCTTTAACCACTGCGTCACACTCTCCCCCTATTTTCACTCCCAATGCTGGACATGGCCTTGGCATTAAATATCCAGGCTTAGTTCTGCCCATGTCCATCAGCAACTTAAAAACCACTGACCATCACTAATTTATTATGAACAACTTTATAAGATTTGAGAGCTGCATTCCCTTCTTGAATTACCAGCCAAAACTCTTAAAAAGTAGTCAGTAAGGGAATACTTCTAGAAATTGTTCTCATCTATAAACAACTCTGTTTTTACACAAGTAAAAGGGCTTTTATAAAATTACCCAATAGGTTACACTGAAAGTAGAAGGCATATAGTTATGCAACCCACATGCAGCCATGTTCTAGGGCAGAATCTGGGCTGAGTCACCATTAACATGTACACAACATGCCAACATTTACACCAGTTCCCCAATATCAATGTATAGTGTAGGAAAAAAGAAGCAGATTAGAGAAAGATGGTTCTGCTGATGATTTTATAAAATAACTACAACATGTGGAGGCTTACAAAATAGTGCCCAACATGACCATATTTCACCCTTGCCACTGGGCTATATTAGGTGCCTGAAAACCGACAGAACAAAAATCATATTAAATCATAAGAATACAAAAATATATATAAAAGGCACCATATAAATCAAATTTAAAAGGAATCAAATGGTCTCAAACCATAGCTATGACTGACAAAAATAGGTAAAAATAGATTTATTTAAAAAATTGTCATGAAAACTCTGAATGGCTGGTGTCCTAAGCATTTAACTTATGTCTTTCTCCAAAGCAAGTTACATTTGGGTAAGGTACATATTTTAATAAGGAAACCTAATAATGTTGTGTGTTAATACTTCTTTATTCTACTACTAAATCTATTTAGTTTTTATTTCTTTATTTATCATTTCAGTGCATCCAATATACATAGATGATAAAAGAAATAGAAAATATAACATAACTTAGTCAATCAAGCTAAGGACAAGAAAACAGTACTATGCAATATGTATCTTATATAGTCCACAATCTGAGGAGAAGGAAGCAAAAATAAAGAAAACCCCTCAGGGAAAAAGGGGATTCAAATACAATAATAAAGATAAGAAATAGAGCAGTAAATTAGTTGTTTAACCTGCTCATTTAATTAAACACCACACTAAATAGCATGTTTCATTCTGGCTGCGTCATGACTCCTTTAACCTCTAAGAAGAAACCTAATTGGGCAGGTTAAAAAAAAAAAAAATGATTCCCTTGATAGGAAACAAAACATTTACAAGGAAATCTCAATTGAAAAACTGCCCCCAAGGAAATCACTTTTGAACCAAATAAAAGAAACTCTTTCCTCCTGGCTTGCGTCCATTTTGAGACATCTGAGAATATACATATCCTTGTGCCTAAAGAGGTGACTTGTTTTAAATTAAAATATAATTTCAACAGCATTTCTTTATCCTGTAGAAATACAAGAGAGACTAACAATGTCACCCGCCCCTGAATTTCAATATCAGAAGATTGCAATATAGCAGAAACGTCCAATTGTGTACTTTCAGCTACTAAAGCTTTTTCCTTTTGCATTTGTTTTAAATAGTAAATTCTCTGTATTGGTGAGAAACTTGATTCTGAAACCTTTAAGAATGTTAACATAAAGTTCTTAAAAAATTCCAGTGGCGACATAAACCTAGCTATCGGAAAATTAACATTTACGCCTGGTTTACAGTCCTAACCTTTGCAAATGATCCTGGACTGACATTGGATGAAAGGAGATTGGAATGTCTCATCTTCCCAGTTTTCTGGTCCTAGCCCTGATCTCATACAACAGTCCCCCCAAAAAATACTAATAGAAGCCCATCCTGGGCTCACCAGGTAAACTTGGGTTACATATGGATAAGTTGTTCAGATCTCTCTTATTTATGTGTTTTCAGCAGCAGTGATATCTCCCACACAATATTTACATAAAGATATATGGATAATTTATCCACATCTCTTTAATCAGGTATGCTGCCACTGAAAATTTACCCAATAGTTTTTATTAATTTTTGTGGGAAATTATATGCATTTATATGTCTCTGGAGCCATTCCTCAGGGTACTTCATATATCATGCTACAGCCCTCTTGAAGTTACCAACACCATGACAATATTAATTTCATTTTTTAAAATATCATTTGTACAAAATAATAAAATTCTTAGGCCATTTGCGTTCTCTTGCTGAAAATTTTTTCCCAAAAAAACCCTCTATCATAGGAATTAAAATGAATTATAGCAGTGGTTTCCAACCTTTCTTATGTAAAGGGTCATAGTGTGAATACAAAAAAGCTCTGAGGGCCATCAAAAGATTTCAAACTTACACAAACTATTAATTTTGTAAACTGCCTTGACCTGCTTGTTTAGACTAGGTATTAAACATTAAAAATTAATGCTACTAATGATTCTACAACACTTCAAGGATATATTTTAAAAACTCACTTTATTTTGGATTGTCGAGAGTAGCAAATTCCATAATCGAGACCCTGAGTAACACACTTAAGAGATTGTTTGAAGCTACTATATCAAGTGGGTAAGTTTGAAATTAATGCATTTCAGCTGTTTGAGGGCTGCAATGGAGAATGTCAGGGGCTGCATGTTGGAGACCACTGGATTATAGTGCCCTCAGTTTGGTTTGTATATTTACAAAGATCTGCATTTTAAGAAACCTTTCCAAAAGCAGTGAAATACCTCGCCATATTCATTCTCTTATTTAATTAAAATCAAGTCCTTTGCTACCTCTAGGGATGAGAAAATTAGTTGGAAGCCATTCACATCATGAAAGAACATTTTTCATCTTATCTGGCATGCTACAATAATTCAGTTTCAAATCATGTTTTCCCAGGAAATAACGGCAACCTGAGGACCATTTATAAATAAGAGGAAACACATTAGTTATTTTTTACTCTGTTTCCACAGAGGCTTTTGCTCCAAAGCAAGCCACTTGCTTGCATATAATGAGGGAGTAATCATGAACCTTCAGTACCCTAACTTGATAAGCTTGCCCTGGTAGGCCACTCTGGAAATGCTCTCTTTTGGGATATTTGTAGCACACCGATGCAGCCACAAAGCAATTAGTCACAGGTTATTTTTGAAGCTCCAGACCACAGCACAGACTACTATTATAGCCATTAAAGCATGAAATGTTTGCACTCATTTTCATTCTTATGCTTCACGAACCATTTAGCTTCAGCTATAAAATCATTTAGAAGGTAATTGAGTTTACAGCTGAGAAAAATAAGAAGCCTCCTGAACAGTCCCTATGTATTGACTAAGTGTCAAGTTTGAACAGCTTGAGCTTAAATTGAACGAGAATTCTTAGTGTGATATATAGCATTTTACCAAAAGTATATTTAGCAGCATGCAGAAGGAAATCATTCAGTGCCTTGAGTTCCTAAAACTAAAGAAAACATCTTATTTCTTCAAGTTACATATAGCAATCTTAGTGCTTGGTGGCACTGGATATGGGATCACGGCTTTCTAAAACTAGGCACACTTTTTTTTTTGCTTAACATGAGTCAGCCCAAGTTTTACAGTTAGAAAAAAATTCTGAAAAAAATGGATTTGCTTACTCGTTGCCTACATTTTGGACAGCCTTTCCAAGACTGCCATCTTTGAACTAGGCATACTACCCCCCTCTCCAGCATGTACCATGTAACCAGTTTTGTTAAACATGTGTGAGGCTCTTTATTTATAAAGTTACATAGTACATTATGACAGATTAAAAACAGCTTGATCCAGACTGCCTAGAAAGGTGACCAAGGTTGCACCTGCCATTCCAAGCACATTACCTTCTTCCTTTTATTGTTAGGCTTGTATCTGCCACTCTGTGCAGTTTATCCTCCTCTATGCTCATTATCTCTCTTTTTTTAATTGGTATGTTTTACCTTGCTTGGAAATAACTCTACTTTTATTCCATCTTCTTCCTAGAGATCCTCTGTGTATATCTCATGTTTATGAATTTCGTCATTTTAATCCCCACCATAACCTGTGAAACAGCATGCCAGGCATACTGATTTTGCTTTTAACTTTCACTCCTTGCAATTTCATTTCATGTTCCCTAGTTCTATAACCTCTCTGTATTTGGGGAAAAAAGGTTTATTCAGTTATATCAGGGGTGCCCAATATGTCGATCCCGATCAACCGGTCGATCGCTCAGGCAACCCTAGTCGATCGCAGAGCCGGGTTCCCTTCCCTTCTTTTTTTTTCCCCTCCTGACTGGCTCACCTCTTGAAGTACGCCGGCCAATCAGAGTGCTGGCAGGGCAGGGTGAAGATTGGTGGGGGATGAAGCTTAGCACACTACAGGAGAAAGAAGCTTGTTGAGGTTAGAGCCGAGGACTTCTTAGCGCTGCACGATTCGAATTCATTCACATCGGGTGAATCGATACGATTTAACCCCTCCACCAAAAAAATCTTTCTCCCTATTCTGTGATTGATCCTCCCCCCTTGCCCCCTAAAGTAGGATCAGCAGTGCTGCCTCTTGCTGGCTGGCCGCCGCTGCTCCTGCTTTAGAGGGCGAGGGGGGAGGGTCAGTCAGGAAGTCAGCTCGTTCAGTCCCCGCTGTGCCCCACCGCCCTCCGGGCCCCCCAGGCTGTCGCTGCTGGTGGAGGAGGAAGAGGAGTCCTCGGAGCAGAACAGGCGGCCGGAGAGGGTGGTGGAGGGGCTTAACGTGCTCTCGTCCTTCTGGCGGTGGACGTGCTTGAAAAAGCGGGGAAGGGAGAAGTAGGAGTAGATGGGTTTGTGCGGGTCGTCGGTCGGGTTTAGGTAGCAATCGGGAGAGGTGCTGGTCGTGTAGCCACTGTCTGGGGACATGTTGATGTAGTCGGTGCAGGGCAGCTTGCCCTCGTTGCTCTAAATGGAGAGTTTGGGGTTGGCCCCGTTGGTCCACATCTTGCCATAGCCGTCGGGGAAGCAGCTGCCGCTGGGTGACATTTGGCTTTCTCCCTGGCCTCCCGGTACTTTAGCATTCTTGCAGTTTGCCATAGGCCTCAGGACCTGTCTTCCCTTTGCCCCTATCCTGCCTCTGACTCAGAGGAGGGGCAGAACCGCTGCAGAGGGAAGACAGCTCCTGAGGCCTATGGCAACCTGCAAGGATTGCTAAAGTACCAGCGATCCTCTCTGCAGGCTGCTCCCTGCAGGAATTAGGTAAATGGATGTGGGAGGGCAAGGAGGAACACGCAGGCCTTCCTGGGGGCAGGGGCAGGCCTTAATGGGGGGTACAGACCTTCGGGGGGACAGGCAGGCCTTCAAGGGGTAGTGCAGGCCTTCAGGGGTGGGATGCAAGCCTTTGGGGGAGGGGGCCCTAGTGTAGAAGTACACGGAGGAAGGGAGGGAAGGGGGGTTCAAAGAGACATGCATATGCCGGACTTTGGGGCAAAGAAATAATGGGTCTAAAAACAGGAGTGGGAGAGAGATGGTGGATTTAGAAAGGGAAGGAACAGAAAGGGAGAGAAGTTGGACACAAAGGATGGTGTGGGGGGGGGGAAGAGATACTGGATAGGAGGGTAGTTGGGAAAAGAAAGGGAGAGATAGTGGACCCTGGGGTGGTGGGGAAGGAGGGAGAGATGCTGGATGAAAGGGTAGTTGAGAAAAGGTGGATCTGTGGATGGAGATGAAAAAAAGGAAAGATGCAAGACTTCCAGCGGAGGGAAGGGAAACGGAAGGGGAGGACAGAAATAGAAGATGGATGGTTAGCACGGAGAAAGAAGAAAGGAGGAGACCCTGGCAAGCAACTTATCAGAAGACAATCAGAGCCTAGGACTAACAAGATTTGAATAATGACCAGACAACAAAAGGTAAGAACAATTATTTTATTTTCAATTTAGTGATCAAAATGTGGCCGTTTTGAGAATTTATATCTGCTGTCTATATTTTGCACTATGGCCCCCTTTTACTAAACCGCAACAGCGGTTTTTAGCACAGGGAGCCTATGAGCATCAAGAGCAGCGCAGGGCATTCAGCACAGCTCCCTGTGCTAAAAACCGCTATTGCAGTATTGTAAAAAGGGAGGGGATATATTTGTCTATTTTTGTATAGTTGTTACTGAAGTGACATTGCATAAATTCATCTGCCTTGATCTCTTTGAAAAAAAACCCAGAATATAAATGATAATTAACATTTTCTCTGCATACAGTGTGCTTTGTGCTTTTTTAAATTTTATTGTTGGTAGATCATTTTGACTTGGTCATTTTAAAAGTAGCTCACATGCCCAAAAAGTGTGGGCACCCATGAGTTATATCTTTCATGTATTTAAAAACCTCTAAGTCATCTCTCTTGTCCCTCATCTCCTCCGGGGAATATTCAAGCCTTCAAGACTCTTCTAATACATTTTCTGATGAACACCCCATACTATTTTGGTCACTTTTCTCTGAACTGCTTTGAATCTTATATCCTTGCAAGGTACAGCTCCTAAAACTAAACATAGTATTCCAAATGTAGTCTCATGAATTACTTATTTATTTTGGTCATGCCCCTCTCCATGCAGCCAAGCATTCTTCTGACCTTGGCCACCACCTTTTTGCATTATTTTCTCACATTGAGATCCTCATACACTATTACTTCAATGTACCTTTCCAAGTCCATACACAACAGCCTCCTGTAGACAGTCAGCTGTCACCTCTCTAGCCTCTCACAGCACACCTGAAATCTCAGGAGGCACACTAGTGTGCCACGGCACATAGTTTGCAATACACTGAATTAAAGCTTAAGTGCCAAGCATTTTCCCATGCTTTTAATTTTCATAGAT
Organism: Geotrypetes seraphini; assembly: GCF_902459505.1. NCBI lineage: Eukaryota > Metazoa > Chordata > Amphibia > Gymnophiona > Dermophiidae > Geotrypetes > Geotrypetes seraphini. The sequence goes on along the minus strand of NC_047084.1, from coordinate 45,222,684 downwards.
CTCTTCTTGTGCTTTCTACTCCCTCTGAAGTATCAACGCTGTTGCTAATCTTTGCTCTCAAAAATACTGAATAGAATAAAACCCAGGATAGATCTCTCAGCCACTCCACTACTCACTTTTCTTTCTTTCAAGTGGATTCTGGTTACCACTCTGTTGCCTTTCAATTAATTAGCTTCTGATGGAGACGGACCTAAACTCCTCAAATTGGTTTTAGCCTGAATCAGAACCAAAATCAAAACTGTGACCTTCCCCTGCTGCTATTGCAAGACACCCCCCATGCCAGCCTCCCACTCCCAAAAGAAAACCCAGCCTGACCACCAGCTCCATCTGTCATTCCTGTAGGCTCCAAGCCTACCTTTTAAGGGTCTGGTGGTCTAGTGGCATAGGCTATGAAAGAGCGAATCTCAAATAGAATACTCTGTACTAAAAGCAAGGTGACAAGACAATTTGTATGTATATTGGGGAAAGGAGGAAACCCAGAGAAGAAATTGTGACTCAAAGATGTTGAGTGTGTATGGAAAGTGATGAGAGAAAAATGGAAATGCTCAGCAAATACTTTTTTGCAGTATTTAAGGAATAACATGGATAAGTTCTACAGATCGACAAAGATGTGCATAGAGACGGTGTAGATACCACACTTCATGGAAGACTATTTATGAACAGCTTGAAAAACAAACTGAACAAAGCCATGGGACCCAATTGAATACATCTCAGAGATACTGTCTGGTCCTCTAAAGAATGTGTTTAATTTATCCTTGGAAATGGGTCATTCTACAGGATTTGAGAAAGGTTGATGTGGTCCCTCTGGGGGGAAGACATTGGGTGAAGAGACCAGAAAAGGAGTTCACACCTGTTTTGGAGGGAGGGAGGAGAGAGCAGAGGAGAAATCAGGCCAACAAGTATTCAATACTGGCCTAGTGCCTAACCCTCAGTAAGCCTGGTTCTAAGAGAGAGGATGTAGAGGCTCAGCATTAATGATAGTTTTCACAGCAACCTGTGAACTGCATATATAATTAATCTATCTTCTTCTATATATATAAAATCGGAGGTATGTATGTGTATATGTATGTATGTATGTGTGTGTGTGTGTATGTGCCGCGATCACGCAAAAACGGCTTGACCGATTTGAACGAAACTTGGTATGCAGATCCCTCACAACCTGGGGTGATATGTTCTGGGGGTCTCGTCGCCCACCTGCACACATGGGCGGAGCTACAAACAGAAAATCAGATTTCACCCATTCATGTCAATGGAAAAAATGTAAAAAGCTGCCATTCTCACAGTAATTCAAAAACGGCTTGACCGATTTGAACGATACTTGGTATGCAGATCCCTCACTACCTGGTGTGATAAGTTCTGGGGGTCTCGCGGCCCACCTGCACACATGGGCGGAGCTACAAACAGAAAATCAGATTTCACCCATTCATGTCAATGGAAAAAATGTAAACAGCTGCCATTCTCACAGTAAATCAAAAACGGCTTGACCGATTTGAACGAAACTTGGTATGCAGATCCCTCACTACCTGGGGTGATATGTTCTGGGGGTCTCGCGGCCCACAACTCTATGTTGCTTGCTCAAGGGTGGGTTCACCCAAGAATTTATATGTTCTTGCTCCTGGAGGTGAAACTAAAAATGTTGTTTATAATCAACTTTTGCGTTAGTTGTATTGTATTCATTTTGTCAAATATTTCACATTATAAGTTGAATATATGTGTGTGTGTGTATGTATGTATGTTCCAGCATAACTCTTCAATGCATGGACAGATTTCAACCAAACTTGACATACACATTACTTACTATCTGAGGACAAACACTGTGGGGGTGGGAAGGGGGGGATATGTAAAAATGATTGAAAATGACAGATTTTAGTATCTACCCCATAGTGTTTTCGGGCTCACAGATGAATACTCAGCATAACTCTGAAACGCATGGAGAGATTTCAACCAAACTTGGTACACATATGACTTACTATCTGGGGAAAAATATTGTGCAGGTGGGATGGGGTAAAATACTGTGGGGGGTGGGAAGGGGGTGATATGTTAAAATTATCAAAAGCGACAGATATTAATGTCCAATCCATAGTTTTCGGGCTCGCAGAGATGAATACCGACACTCCCGATGCCGTTTAAGTCTAAGTTCAGCCCCATAGAGAGGGACATTCCTTTGGGACATGTGGAGGGTAGGGGGTTGGGACATGGGGGTGGGGCATATGGGACATGTGGGGGGGTAACGTGGGGGGTGGGACATGTGGGACATAGTGGGGTGGGACATGTAGGGGGTTGGACATTTTGGGATAAATAAATAGCCGGGCAACGCCGGGTAATCAGCTAGTAATTTATATGTTCTTGCTCCAGGAGGTGAAACTAAAATTGTTGTTTATAATCACGTTTTGCGTTAGTTGTATTGTATTCATTTTGTCAAATATTTCACATTATAATTTGAATATTGTACTTTTTATTAAGCTGTAAAAAAATAATTTCATTCACCACTATAAAGTATCTTTATTTGAATCCATTTACAGTGTTATTGCTATAATTAAATACCCGTGCAACGCCGGGGCATCAGCTAGTTTGCATATATTTGCAAGAGTAGAGAGCTATTGACTAAAAGGCTTCTTTGGATCAGTTTAGGACCTTTTAAAGATTTTGGGGAGTAGTAAGTGGAAGAGAGGCCTGGAAAACTGTTATGTCAGACCAAGCGTGCTATACTTCATGGGGGTTTGAAACCTCTCACTCTAACTAAAAAATGCTCCTTGAGGAGAGACCTCTGGCTGGTTTCAGCTTCTCAGTTTGAGACTAAACTCTGAGGGCTTTCTTAGAGATCAGACTTTACAGGTAAACTTTGAGGTTAATTTCTTCCTGCTGTCACACCTGCGCTCCTGTAAGGTGCAGCGAGCCCACGGGGACGTGACCAGAACCTCAGATCCAGCATGTCCCATACTACCAAGGGATCCTTCAGGTCTTAATTCAGGCACAGTATCTGCTTCATGAGCATGCAAGGTAAAGAATCCAAGTCAGAAATGGCAAAACAAAATAGCTTTATTTCAGCCACTGGCCAAATAAACAAAAATGCAGGCTTCTGCCTGGTAGTTACAGAAAACATTCATTACATGAAATCATAAGAAACAAAAACATCAAAATCCCCCAAAAAACCAAAGTGTTCAAGTCCGCCAGCAATGGCTTAAGTGTAGTCCCCTGCTTCTGGGCTTTAACAGTATAATATAACTAAGACCTCTTCACCAGAGCAGATACACTTTAGGCATGAAATGTTTTATCACACAGTCCATACCAAACAAAATCACTGTACTGATCAAATCCTAGTATCATGCATATGTTTCTCTCTGAAACGTTGCTGCAGTAATCATGCATATCTGTGAAGGAGAAACATGATTTCCTAGCTTGGTAAGTAGCTGAGAAAACATGCACACACTTGTAGGCAGCAAACCTTAAGGCTTTAAGGAACAATGCAAAGTTTATGCTCAATAGAGAACCTAACCTTTTGCACAAAAAAGGTATAGCTTAACTGGGCACTCGAATATGTAGGCAAACACCACTACAAAGATTCACTGCACCTCCATTGCTATGGGGTAAGCCTCAATTCCTACCCAGCTTTCTTGAGTCTCCATGGCTTCTTCTTCCTGCTGCTTCAAAACTTCAGAGGCAGAACACACCTCCTCTGCATCGGACATTTGCCAGTCTGTCACCAGCTACTGCATTTAGGGTAGAGAGGAACTTATCCTCCCCTGCTGTTTGTCTCCTTCTTGGCTGCTCCTCTCCAGTGTGCCTCCTTCCTCTTCCTGTTCTGAGGAGCCACGTTATATCCTGTGGAGAGCCACTCCCCCTCTGAGTAGGTGGGGGAAGGGTTTTCCACACACCAGCCTGCTCCCTATTACTAGAGGCAGGATTCTTGCTAGTCCTAATTCTCATAGGCACAGGTTGCTCAAACGGTATCAAACTTCTGACAGTGGCAGGGACAGGTTTGCACTGGGTGCAGCTTTTCACCCTAACCTTTTCCTGCCCTGCCTCTTCTAACTCCATATCATTGTCTGAGCAGAAGTCAGCTTGATCTGTTAATAGGTCTGTCACCTGATCAGCTCTCCTGCATCTAGGCTCACTGTGTTTTCTCCTGATTCTTGGGGCAAAACCCGGGACGGATTTGGGTTTGTTATGGACAAAACCCAAAATGGACTTGGGTTTGTCACACTGCCCACCCCAAGGCAGAGTTTTTTTGGCTCTTCAGCCAATCAGGATAGGGCATTGCTTTGGTAGGATTTTTCTGCTCTCTCTTTTTTCTTACAGGTGTAAGTACACAATATGGCTGGAAAGCATTGTGCCACCGAAGCTGTTGTTCAGTTTACAGCTTCTGTCTCTGTGCAGGCAGAGGGAGTGGTTCCATGTGCGAGCTGTCTTCAGCTTGAATCCCTCATTAAGGAAGGAACTGAGAGAGGAGATGGTAAGATTGCAAAATATCTAAGAGAATGAGAAGTACATCAATGAAATGGTTCACGAGCCATCAAAGATTTCCAGCAGTGGGGAAGAAGAGGCTGTGCTGAAAGAAGACAGCTGGACTCAGATTACGAAAATCTCTGGAATAAAGGGGCATAGAATGAAGGTAAAAGGGGGTAAACTAAGAAGTAACCTCGGGAAATACTTTTTTACAGAAAGGATGGTGAATGAATGGAATGGCCTTCCGGTGGAGTTGGTGGAAATTTAAAATGTATCTGAATTCAAGAAAGCTTGGAATAGAGGAGTGGCCTAGTGATTAGAGAAGCTGCCTCAGCAGCCTAAGATTGTAAGTTTGATTCCCACTGCAGCTGCCTGTGACTCTGAGCAAGTCACTTAACACTTAATTGCCCCAGGTACACAAGTACCTGTCTAAAATATGTAAACTGCTTTGATTGTAACCACACAGAAAAAAACAGTATATCAAGTCCCATCCCCTTTTTAAATACACTGAATCTTTAAGGAAAAGAAAGGGATAATAAATGGCATAGATAGGCAGATTAGATACACCATATGGTCTTTATCTGTCTTCATTTTTCTATGTTTCTTTACAGTTTGAATATGGTCATTAAAAAAGCTTCAGACAAGCCTTGAAGTTGCTCCCTGATGAGGAAAGCTGTTCAGACAAGTGATTTGTTTTTAATCACTGACCGATGAAGTGTTTCTGAAAAGAAAATATTTAAATGAGTATATAATATAAGAAGATACTCAAGTGAACACAATGTATAAAGAATTTTATATTAAAAAAGCTAAGAACTTTAAAGTTTCTAAGGAAGGTTTCTTTTTTTTCTTTTGCCAATGATAAAGAATAAGAACATAAGAGTTGCCACTGCTGGGTCAGACCGGTGGTCCATCCTGTCCAACAGTCCGCTCACGCGGCGGCCCCCAGGTCAAAGACCAGTGCTCTAAATGAGTCCAGCCTCACCTGCGTACGTCCCAGTTTAGCAGGAACTTGTCCAGCTTAGTCTTGAAACCCTGGAGGGTGTTTTCCCCTAAAACAGACTCCGGAAAAGCGTTCCAGCTCTCCACCACTCTCTGGGTGAAAAAGAACTTCCTTACGTTTGTACGGAATCTATCCCCTTTCAACTTTAGAGAGTGCCCTCTCATTCTCCCTACCTTGGAGAGTGTGAACAGTCTGTCTTTATCTACTAAGTCTATTTCCTTCAGTATTTTGAATGTTTCAATCATGTCTCCTCTCAGTCTTCTCTTTTCAAGGGAGAAGAGGCCCAGTTTCTCCAATCTCTCACTGTACAGCAACTCCTCCAGCCCCTTCTTACATTTTAGTCACCCCTTATTAAATTTTAGTCGCTCTTCTCTGGACCCTTTCGAGTAGTACCGTGTCCTTCTTCATATACGGCGACCAGTGCTGGACGCAGTACTCCAGGTGAGGGCGCACCATGGCCCGGTACAGAGGCATGATAACCTTCTCCGATCTATTCGTGATCCCCTTCTTTATTATTCCTAGCATTCTGTTCGCCCTTTTTGCCACCACCGCGCATTGTGAAGACGACTTCATCAAAACTCCCAAGTCTCTTTCCTGGGAGGTCTCTCCAAGTACCGCCCCCGGACATCCTGTAATCGTGTATGAGATTTTTGCTACCGACATGCATCGCTTTGCATTTATCCACGCTAAGCCTCATTTGCCATGTCGATGCCCATTTCTCGAGCTTGATTATGTCACTCTGTAGATCTTCGCAATCCCCCTGCGTCTTCACTACTCTGAATAACTTTGTATCGTCCGCAAATTTAATCACCTTACTCGTCATACCAATGTCCAGATCATTTATAAAAATGTTGAAGAGCACGGGTCCAAACACTGAGCCCTGTGGCACCCCGCTAGTGACACTCTTCCAGTCCGAGTATTGTCCATTTACCCCCACTCTCTGTTTCCTATGCTCCAGCCACTTTTTAATCCATGTGAGTATTTCACCCTTGATTCCACGGTTTGCAATTTTACAAAGTAGTCGTTCATGTGGAACCTTGTCGAACACCTTCTGAAAATCCAGATATACAATGTCATAGAAACATAGAAACATAGAAATAGATGGCAGATAAGGCCACGGCCCATCTAGTCTGCCCACCCTAATGACCCTCCCCTACCTTTGCCTAGTGAATAGATCCCACGTGTCGATCCCATTTGGCCTTAAAATCAGGCATGCTGCTGGCCTCAATCGCCCTTGTCTATCCATCTGTTTACTCCCTTGAAGAAGTGCAGCAAGTTTGTCAGGCAAGATCTGCCTTTGCTGAAACCGTGCTGGCTGGTCCTTATTACACCGTGTCCATCAAGGTGATCAATGATGCAGAGTCCTTTATCAGGGCCTGTACCATCTTTCCCGGTACTGAAGTCAGACTCACCGGTCTGTAGTTTCCCGGATCGCCCTTCGAACCTTTTTTGAAGATCGGTGTAACATTCGCCACCTTTCAGTCCTCCGGAATCTTTCCCGATTTGATCGACAGATTGGCTATTAGCTGAAACAGTTCAGCTATAATCCCTTTCAGTTCCTTCATGATTCTCGGATGGATGTCATCCGGTCCCGGGGATTTATCACTCTTAAGTCTATCAACCTGCCTGCATAACTCTTCTAGACTGACTATCAACCCTGTCAGTTTCCCATCTTTGTTTCCAGCGTATAGTCTGATGGGTTCCGGTATGCTGTGTATATCTTCTTTAGTAAATACAGACGCAAAAAATATGTTCAGTTTGTCTGTGATTTCTTTGTCCTCCTTTAGCACTCCCTTTATTCCATGGTCATCCAAAAGTCCCACCGCTTCCTTCGCGATAACCAAAATAACTTTTGGTGCAGAATCAGTTGCTAAAGCTTTATTCACTTGTGTGATTTTTCTGATGTAAGGATGATTCCTTTCTTTACCCGGCTGCTGGGTAGGGAGCCCTAACAATTCACTTGTAGATTTGGGCTGTGAACCGAGACCCAGGGCTGGATTAAAGGGTAGGCCCAGTAGGCATGTGCTTCGGACCCAATGAGTTCAGGGGGGCCCGATACACTGCTACGATGACGTCACATTGTCTACTGCAGAGATTCCCAACACGCAGGAATGCACAACCAAGCAATGCCTTCCACATTCAAGATGTAAAGCTCGCTAATGTTATGTAACCAGCTGTCTTTCACTTTCTATTTGGTTCCGTAGCTGTTTTAAAGCTCTATGGATATTTGTTATTCTGCAATTTAAAAGCTTCTCTAATATCATAAAATTGTATGTCAAGGTTTTGTTTCTCAGTTGGCTGATAGAGATCTTATGGTTTTTTTGTGTTTTACTTCATTCCTTTAAATCCTGTTTTTTCACCCTGCACATGCACAGTTCCAAATAGTAACCTATTGGCTCTCTCCTCCTTCCTTCATAAACATGTGTACAAGCGCGGCTTTTTAGTTTCACTTTGGTTTTGCTCCAGAGTACAACATGCCGACAAGGTAAGGTTTGACTTTTAATGCTTCCATTTGGTGTAGAATATTTTCTTTGTAACGGCAGTCTTCAAGCTGAAGCTTTGAAGTTCCTGGGCTTCAGTTCTATTAGTGTCTTAATTTTTCTGCACAAGTATATTACACTGTCCAAGGTTCAAAGTTTGTTTAATTGTATTTGTTTCTGAGGTGGATATACATTTTTATCTTATATTTATTTGCTTTACTTTTATAGGGTGGTTTTGAGCCCCCTTTTGTTTGTATGCTTGAAAGCTTTTTATATTGGTTGGAGTTTTTTCTAGTATGCCTGCCATTTGCGTGGCTCCCATGGCCATTCAAACGCTCACACGCCACTTTACATCCTTGCAACTCCTGCAACTTTGTACATATTTATTTCAATTTGTGTTTTTATCTTCTTTTAAAGTTATTTTGGAGTTTTGCAGTTCATTATTTTTACCTTTCCATGATGTCAGCTGTTTACTTTCTTAATCTTTCATTATACTATTTTAATGTTTTAATGTATGTTTTAAGCGTTATTATTATTTAAGCGTTATTATTGTTTTCTTATGCTTATAGGTTCCTATTGACTTTCATAATTTTGATTAATTCATGAACGGACACGTATCAGAACTTTAGTAAGTGTCCTTAGGCATATGTTGTTTAAAGATGCAAAGGTAGGCCCTGTTTATCTTTCCCTTCTTTGAAGACGGTATATGGACAGGTGTGTTTAAACAGAGATAATGTGAAGTGAATTCAATTGTTTTGTTAAGCCGTATTTACAGACAGCTTTAGTTAAGAAGCTCTGCTGGTCAAGGCTTTTTCTTACCTTTTGGACTTCAATCTCTAGATAGGAAAAATGCTGATGTGTTTAAAGTTTCATGTGACCTTACGTCACATGCTGACACATGCTGGCAAACCTGATTCGTATAAATATGTGAAACTCATAATAAAAGACGGACATATTTGAAAGATGGTTTCTGGTCTTTAAGATGTGTCCCCAGGTACCTGACTTACATATGACAGAGACAGAGAAAGTATGGGGCAGGAATTGGAACCTGAATCCTTTTCAGTTGGGGGCACGTCCGCGATGGGCAGATGATATCACCGGTATTTTGTGAGTATTTCTGAATTTTTTCTGTTCTTTAATACTCACTGGGTAGTGGTGACCTGTACCCACCCTTTATTTTAAGTTCAAGCTTTGGGTTCTATTATGGAGTTTTTTTGGGAAAAATCTCGGGGTACTTTTGGTAAGCACCCCTCATATATATAAGCAGCTGCCATTCTTTCGGAAAGAATGAAATTATTTATAGAACCCCCCTGCCCACTCTGTCATTTGTAAGGTTAAAACTTTTATAGAGTATAAGATTTCATTGTCTCTTATTACTGTACCTCGCTTATAAGGTAAGATAAGCGAATATTTTTGCATTGTTATATTGCTTTTGTAATGAGTCATAAAGGCACTTACTCCTAGACAAATGAGACTTGTACGGCTGTGTGTGTGTATGACATTTTTCCTTCAGCTCCCATCTTTCTGTGTCACCAATGTTTAATACTGAGGTAGGACAGGCTGTTATGTGGAATGAATTGAATGCGCTGTTTGAATCAGTCTAAGATCTTTCCCTTGTAGTTAAAAAAAGAAAAAGAAAAAATTCCGTTTTAAAGGTTTTCTTTCTTGTGCAGAGCAAAGCTAATCTGTTCTTTGCTTTCATTATCAGGGTCTGTGCATGAATGTTTTTGTCCCTTCCCCCAGACTTCTCTGTTTGGGCTTCCACTGACCCCCTATAGTGCTTCTTTGAAGTTACTCATTCTTGGTTTTATAAAGCAGTAAGGTGAGATTCCACTGCTCGTCTCTTGACTTTTCTCCGGCATTATCAAAACCACCATCTCTTCTTATAATACGCCCATCGCTCTTGTTGCCAAAGCTGATGGCATTATTAGGGCTGTTAGAGTTTTGGTAATTCTCATTGCACTTATGTTTCTTCCACCATTCCACCGGCAGCCAATGATTTTTTTTTCTATCATTGTCCTAAAGAATGTTTTATTTTTAGTCCCTTTGGTGAGGCTTTTCAGCTCTTTTTTTGCCTTCACCTTTAAGCAACAGTATACCTAGTGTGGAATGTCCTTCGGGCTATTCTACAAAGTCATGCACTGCCCCTCATGGTCCTATTCTCATTTTGTACAACTTTTTGTGTTCCATAATCCAGGAGACCTGTCAGGCTGATAGTTTGTACCTTTTATAATGATTGTCTGTGTGTGGTCACACGGTGTCATGAAATAAACTGCACTGGTGTACATCTGAAGTGAAATACCTGGGTTTTGTCCTGTCTCATGGTCAAAGGAAAATCTGCACTTTCTGCATTGCTGCTATTCTGGGTCGGCCCCTCCCAGTTACCAAGAAAGACATGCTTACTTTTCTTGCTATGATTGGTCACTGCCGCCAATGGATCTCTGCTTGTTCCTTCTATGACCAGATTTTGAGACAGACCCTGGTTTCTGAAATGACTGCTCTTATCAGATGGACTTATGAAATGTTGGACATTTAAGATGTGCTTTGGTTTCTAGCTCAAGTTTGGGTTTTCCTGCTTATGCCCACATGTTTTATCTCTTTGTTTGGGACTATTGTAACACCATGAAGGGAGAACATGGCGGTAAATTACGCTCTGTTGCCTTTTTTTATAGTCACTCCTGTTCAAGTTCCCTGGCTGCTTGTGCTATGGTGGTAGAGATGGTTACTTTTCTGATCCTAGGTCACCCCATTACCCTTCATACTTTTCACGATGTCCAAGCCCTTCTTTTAAATAGGCTTCTGGGTCTCAAGGGTGAACAGGATTCTCTTCCTCTCTTTTTTCACAGCTTCAGTCCTTTGTTACCACCCCCTCCTCTGAATTTGATGCCTGGCGTTTGGCAGGTGCCCAAAGCCGCCCTTTTGGACGGACTTTGGTGCAAAGAGGGGAAACCCTGGATACCAGCTGCTAGCTCTCCCTTATTCATTGCCCAATATCATGGTATTGGTTATCGTAGTGCTCGCTCGACATTTTAATTTCTTGCTAGTGATATCTTCATTCTTGACCTTTTGTTCCTTGATACAGAGATATATAGCTCAATAATTACAGCTGGCACGGTTGTGAATTGAAAATAAATTGGAAAATACAATTCCTTTCTATTGTTTTAGCTGAAATTAGGATGTTGCTAATTTAAAATGGTTTTTTCCGGATTTATACATAGCCATCCCAGATCCATTTTGGCACAGATATTTCTAATGTTTTCCACGGGTCCTCTTTATCACTGCAGAGATAGAGACGCTCCAAAGAGACATTGGCTTTATGCCTTTTTCCAAATATGAGATGGTTATGATATACATTATTTGTTGTTTTGGTTTTTTTATATCAATGTGTTTATTTGCAGAGTTAAATTCAGCCCTGCACACTTGACAGATGGAGTAATAGCTCCACGCTTAAAACTTTATGTTTTGTCTGTGTCATGTTTACTTGTTTTAGTTTAGTGGGTACCCCAGGATACATAATATTGGCCATTTCTAGAGCTCTTTTTCCACTTCTTACTAGCCTAACTGCGCAATGTTCTTTTACTTATAGCTTTTATATTCTGAATATAGTTTAGTTAGGGGTTATAAGAAAAAGCTTTATTTTATACAGCATTTATTTCGTGGTGTTCCCTACATATGATCCATTCAATATACATTTCTGAATACATTCAGTACATCAGTATGGTCTCTCTGAAGTGCATAATAGTTATATGAAGCACGAAAAAACATATCCTTTTGGATTGTTCAATTAAGAACCTTAAGTAAGTGAGTATTGTCTCTCTTTTGCCATGGCTATGCTAAGTGAATGAATTGGTATTGTGCATGTTGCCACATTCAGTACAGGCAACATGGTTTCTCTTGTTTTCTATCTCTTATTTGGATCACATTGGAGTACAGCTGCTGAATGATATTTGGAATGCTTTCCAAGCATTTCTTTTCAAGTATCTCTTTCTGTATGCACAGACATCTGGCTGTTCTCCCTTTGAGGTTCTCACGGGATGACCTTTCCCCGCCCCATGGGTAGATTTTCCCTTGATACAGGAGGAATACGTCCAAAAGCTAATTGAAATATTAGGGCTTGTTCAAAGAAACGTGTCTTGCACTTCTCCTTTCTCTCCACAGATTCCTACCCATTTTTTCCAGCCTGGTGATTATCCAGCAGCTTTCCAAGGATCGGAAGCAGACGGATTTCCCCTTTGGCCTTCCCACTACTGTGATCGCTGTGCCCAGGCCCGCTGCACTCACTGAGGAGTTTCCTGTTTGGATCCACGCAAGTCGCTTGAAGAGGGTTAACCTAAAACCCCAGAAGCAAGTCTTCCCTGCGCAGATTTCACCTCCTCCAGTGGAACAACATAATGATCTCATTGCAGCATTCTACCAACTTTATCATTCTCTTACTGGCACTGCTGCTGCTAGTTTTTCTCCCTGTATGGATCATTTCTAACTGGGTCTACAGGGATGATGTGTTCTGGGTCCACGACACTTTCTGCCCATACCCATCTGTAAATGACATTCCTGCTGTAAACAGCACCCCCGACACCTCTTTGCGAACACGACGTCAAGCTGGACTACTCCCTCGCAAAGGCTGTCCTTCAATTGGAATCCAGAAAAGACCGATAGTATGCTACCCTTTGGTATAATTCCAACAGTGTGCAAGTTGCCACCTTCTCCTTTGAGTATTGTGACATTGTGGACTGTTCATCAATTGATATCCCAAGGCTGTGCCATTGGTCCTCAGAGATTCCTAAAACTAAGGACATATATATATATATGTTACTAACTTACGTTGGGGGGATAAGTGTGCATTCTGGGGAGTGGTAGGGTGGAATATTGATACTGACTGGGCTTATAAACTAGAAAATACTCTGAAAAAACAGTGGACCAAAATGGTAAATCACTGCTTACTTGTATGACCTTTCATAAGGTTGGACACTGTTATAGGAAAAGTGTTCCTGTACAAATTATTAAGCTTTCTCTTACTATTGACAACCCTAGACCTACTGATGAAGGTATGTACATTATGAACATGTGGTTTAAGGGTGGGTCTAGCTATCATCAGTTTTCTTACGGGATCTATCTACCTCCACTCATCCTCTCCCGCCATCTTGAGGGGGCCTCAAAAAATACTAACCCACTGGCCCCTACATTCAATAAACTTACTGACATGATGGCTATTGCCAATCCCACTTTTGAAGATATTGTGGCTGTTGAGGTAGGGTTTTCAGAACGTAACCTTTGGTTAGAATGGATGAAATTCACTGCTGATCAACATAATAAGAGTAATTGTTACATATGTGCTCAAGCTAGACCCCATCTAGGAACCGTACATCTGGACCTCCCTCCTGGTATCCAACCATGCCTTTTTGGGTTATTTACCTATCCTCTTTGTGCACTGCAGTGTTCTAAATACCCTTTGTTGCCAGGACAGCAAAAGCTTGATATTGCCGTTATCATCTATAAGGGCAATTACATATGTCATGTTTCTAATCTGACACAGAGTAGTTTTGTAGGTAATTTACCCCCAGGTTATTGTTCTGTCTTGGCTCATAGGTATGCCCTATTGTTGCTGCATCAGATTTGATATTTACTGGCTTTATGGAGACTTTTGGCTCCCTGTTAAGCTACCCAGCCAGTGGATAGGCCAGTGCACTTTAGTTAAGGTTACTATGCTTCTGCATATTGTTTCTGAAAGGCATCCTTCCTATTCACATGGTTTTTCCTTTTATTTGTCTTGATATAAATCTGATCACATGTATACATAGATGCTATAGGGGTCCCAAGAGGGGTCCCAGATGAATTTAAGGCCCGAGCTCAGGTTAAGGCTGGGTTTGAGTTCCTTATTCCCTTTATTACTATTAATAAGAATGTTGATCGGATTAGTTAAAATTATTATAATCAGCAACGCTTTGTGAACTATTCTAGGAACGCCTTGCAAAGTATTACTGATCAATTAGGCTCCACTTCTCAGATGGTTCTCAAAATCATATGGCCCTAGATATGATTCTAGCTGAGAATTCTGAAAAATTCTCCTCAGTACTTTAAGCTGTTGTACTTTTCTTTCTGACAATATAGGTCCTCCTATGGACATTCAGAAATTAGCAGACCTCTTTGCTGAGTTCAAATGTAACTCTGATTTATCTAATTTTTGGGATCAGCACTTTAGTTGAATGCATAATCTCTTATTATTTGCACTCTTGTCTTGACTGCTCATGTACTGTGTTATTCGTATTACAGCTCCTAAAAAACCCCTCCTTGAGAGACATACCTAGGGTATCACTCCCTTCCAGCTCATGCTGTGTATTTGTGACGTCATTTACATGACGTAAGAGGGGAATTGAACGGACACGTATCAGAACTTTAGTAAGTGTCCTTAGGCATATGTTGTTTAAAGATGCAAAGGTAGGCCCTGTTTATCTTTCCCTTCTTTGAAGACGGTATATGGACAGGTGTGTTTAAACAGAGATAATGTGAAGTGAATTCAATTGTTTTGTTAAGCCGTATTTACAGACAGCTTTAGTTAAGAAGCTCTGCTGGTCAAGGCTTTTTCTTACCTTTTGGACTTCAATCTCTAGATAGGAAAAATGCTGATGTGTTTAAAGTTTCATGTGACCTTACGTCACATGCTGACACATGCTGGCAAACCTGATTCGTATAAATATGTGAAACTCATAATAAAAGACGGACATATTTGAAAGATGGTTTCTGGTCTTTAAGATGTGTCCCCAGGTACCTGACTTACATATGACAGAGACAGAGAAAGTATGGGGCAGGAATTGGAACCTGAATCCTTTTCAATTCATTTTTTAATTGGTCTCCTATTTTATAGCCCAGATGTTTTAACTTTCATTATTTAAAGATACACATATCTTTTATGACATAGGCTATTTGCATACAACTAATTAACAAGGTATATACAGTAGTATAGTGTTGCCTGCACATTTCTTAACCTTTTTGGGTTTTCAGTCTGCATTTTGCTGCAAGTTAAATAAATAAATCTACACTTGCACTCATAGAGGTATGCTTTCAAAGTTTTTATTTTCCATTTTATCTTTTATTTCATTTTGTCTGTTGTTTCTCTACTTTCATTTCTATTTTCATTTTTTTTCTTTTTTATCCAATATGCATTTTTTTTATTCAATATGTATTTTGCATTTTGACTTATTATTACTTTTCAATACAAGATTGTTTTATGGATTGTTCTGATGTCATCATTCTTATTATAAATGTATTAAGCCGTGTATATGAGATATGATTGTTTATGTTATTTTATTGTTTATGATTTTTAGTATCTCACTAGTCCCCTGAGGAAAGCTTGTGCCGAAACTGGGATCCTAGTTGGGACCACTACAAATGAGTGTTTCTTTTGTTGGACTAATAAATGTGTCTCATTCGATTGCTTTCAGACATCTCACTTGCCTCTTTTTATATGTATTTCCACATTCCTGCCGCCATTGTCATAATTTTGTCTCTTCTGTGCTCCAGTCTAGCAGCGGCATCTCTCCCTACTGCCCACCCCAACTAGCAGGCTCTCTCCCTTTATTGCAATTTGCCCAACAGCTTCTGTAATGTTAGGAAATCGATTCCTTCCAGTAGCATCAGTGCCTTTCCTAGGCCAGCCCACCTCTGATGATGCAACTTCCTTTTTCCTCAGAGACAGGCCTCGAGGCTGCTAGAGGGAATCGATTCGCTAACGCTACGGTAGCTGTCAGGCTTCTCATTCATGCTGCCTTGTGCATTTGGTCCTCCGTCTACAATTCCCATACATTTGGTCGACAGCCAAGAGGATAGAGGGTTCATTTCTTCTGTCCAGCACAAGGTGGCCCCTCATCTGGGCAGGATAGTGAGGGATCTCAGGGCCACACAATGTTAGAGCACAATGAACCCAGACTGTGGGGCTCTAACACTGCGCACCAGCTTCTCTTCTCCTCCCTCTCCCTCATGATGTAAATTCCTGTTTCAGACGAGAAGGGAAGCCCGCATGCACAGTGTTAGAGCCCCGAGACCTGGGTTCAGTTTGCTTACAGATGGCGGGCAAGAGGGCAGCAAGGGAGTGAGAGGGAGGGAAGCTGACCTCACCAGACAGTCGGTGGGGGTGGCATGTTGCTGCACCCAATTAAGGAGAGAGAGGGAAGGAGGGAGAAGGAAGACCAAGGAAGGGAGAGGAGAAGAAAGAGAGATGCTAAGACCATGGGAGAGAGGGAGAGGAGGAGGAAAGGAGATACCAGACCATTGAGGGGGAGGGAAGGGAAAGAGACAGATGCAAGGCCAGGGGCAAGGAAGGAAAGAAAATGTCAGATAATGGAGGTGGAAGGAGAGATAGAAGAGAAGGAGAGAAGAAATATTCCAGGACATAGGGGGAGGGAAGGGAAACTAAGGAGACAGATACCAGATCTGAAGGGAGGAAAGGAGGAGATAGAGAGATGCTAAAATCTGCTGGGAGGGAGGGAGAGATGGAAGGGAAGAAGACAGATGCCACACCATGGGGGGAGTGGAGAGAAGTAGATGGATGCCACACCAATGGGGGGGGAGGGAGAGATGGAAGGGAAAAGCAGACAGTTTCTGGAAGAGGCATAGAAAGAGAGCAGATGCCATATGGAAGAGGCAAAGAGATGACAGCCAGTGGATGGAAGGACGAGAATGATGAGGAAAGCAGAAACCAGACAACAAAGGTAGAAAAAATTTTTTTTTGTTTTATTTATTTATTTTTGCTTTAGGATAAATTATTATTGTTAGCTGTGTTGATAATCATTTATTAATAGAAAATGGAAATAAGGAGATCCTGTTTATTGGACTAATTGTAATACATTTTTTTTTTACTAATTCAGAGACCATAACTCCTTTCCTCAGGTCAGGACACGGATACTGTAAAAGCAATATAATTGACTGACCTGAAGAAAGAGGTGTTATCCTCTGAAAGTTAAGTGAGAAATGTATTAGTCCAATAAAATGATGAACACTACATTTTCTTCTCGCCATGCCCCATGCCTCCTACTCAAATGCAAAATATAAATTGGTGGGCTTCCCAAAGCCCTGCCAGCTGAAGATCTCTTCCTCTATGAAGGAAGGGGGGATTTGTTCAGAGATGTCTGGAGGTTGCATAGAAGAAAAACTGTACACTGGCACTGGTATGGTAATTTTTGTTGTTTGTTTTGAGTTCTAAAATAAAAGAAAAAAAAAGAAATAAAGTGGAAATAAAGAAGTAAATAAGAAATTGGGTAAATAAATGGAGGCAGGGCATGGTGGACTGGGGACGGGAGGGGTAGGGTGGGCAGGAGGCGGGGCATGGTGGGGTGGGGCAGGGGGTCCAGTGGACGTGTGCCTAGGGGCCCTCAACAAATTAATCCTGCCTTGCTGGGACCAGATGCCTCTTGCAGGCCGTAGCAAGCAATTCTCTCCCATCAGTCACTCATCTGAAGAATTTAAGATCACACATAGACGTTCTGCACAAACTGAACTTGGCCCTTTATTCCTTCTCTCCAAATGGGACAGAGGCACTTCTTTGACAGAAAAGTTGCATAATAAATCAACAAACTATGTACAAAGTTCATCTCAGTAGATTTGGCATGATAGTTGTAAATATCTCCTAAAGAGCCTGTAAATATCTCCTGAAGAGCCTGTAAATATCTCCTAAGGATCCTGTAAATATCTCCTAAGGATCCTGATCTTAAGGTGGAGATCATCCAAAATACATACTCCCGCTGAAGGCAGGAGCTTAAGAAATCTCTGATGATGTCACTCATGTATTTCTTTGAATTCACCATTCAGTAAGATCCAAGCCCTGCCTGGGGCTCATTCACTGCAGGCTTCCAGAAGTTGCTGGAAACCCAAAGGCTGGGTTTCCAATTGCCTCCTGAACAATGTTTATACTGCCTTACCAGTATACTGTATATCAGATTTCACATTCACTCTTACCACCTTTACTACATAGGCAGCCCTACACCCAGAGACTGCTGACTGCTAATACTCCTTACATAGTCTGGGGAGATTTATTTACCAACACTTCCATCCTGATGCATAAATCTACCCCCAGGCTACACTGAAATACTAACATATATATTTAGGTGGTAGAATATAACTGTTTTAATGTCAAACATTTTAGAAACAAATAAATTTTTTCATAAACTATCAGAGTTCATTATCCCTTGCAAGCTCTGCATTCAGAGGGAACCACCACCACTAAGGTAGTAAGCTTCCCTAATTCATCCAGTGAAAAGCTGCTCACAATAAGCATTTTCCTGAAACCTGGATTGTTCGTGGCCTTCTTAAAATGCAAAAAATAAAACGGAGAGCTGTGTACTCAGCGTTGCCCTTTGCATTTGGTTTTGGCTCCCTGCCTGTTGCTTTCTTCCTCTTGACAAAGATTTCATTGAAACACGGCCTGTGTTGAGGAAGTGAGGTAGTGTGAGGAGATGTTAGAAGATCGGTTGCCTGTTATGGCATTTCACCTCTGCTTGTGAAGACTTTGAAAATGCTCTCTGTCCTCTTGGTTTGAGACTTTTTTGATTATCTAACTTATTATACTGTTTACTGACAGCACGTTTGCACTAGCACCTGCACTTTGTGATATGGAGGTTGGATTTGAACTCTAATCTGTTTGGGATGTTGTTTTTTTTATTTTTTCCTTTCTGGATGGCCCACAATTATCTTGCTTGCTTTATTCCTCGTGGACATTGTTCCAGGAAGACTTCAAATTCTCAAGCTAAGTGATTTATGAACTTTTGAACACAGCTATATTTATATATCATTGTATGATTTTTTGTGTGGCCTTTTCCAGCTTGGTTTGATAGTGTTTGTTATATGTTATATTTTGTTATACCTTGTCTGGTTTATTTGGTTTGTTTGTAGTGTTTGTATGGTGTTCTGTGTATGCTATTCTATGAAAATTTTGTGACATTTTTGCAAATTTTAAATTAATAAATTTGTACAATATTTCTAACTTTGCAATTTGAGTACATTGCTCTGATATTATAGCATTGTTCTGTGGTATATACCCTTCAGGGATTTCTTTTTCTTATCTTAGAATGCACACATGTTCTAATATCCAGGCAGATAAACCTTGCATATCAGCACACACAAGTTCCTGTTCTTTTCTGAAATGTACTATATTGAATAAATGTAGCTAATTTACTCACAGTTTGTAGTAAGGAATTCAGAAGCTTACCTCCAATTGTAGCTTTCAGTACTGTGAACTCTCTTGCCTCAGGGAGGTGAAGTGGAATTCTGAAGAGAAAAAGGCTTCATGGCAGAGGTGGGAAAGTTGGCAGACAGATGGAAGTAGTTTTGGGGGTAAGGTACTGGGTAGTGCAATAGTAGGTAAAAAGAAGCAAGATGGGTGTGACTAACTCACAGGATCAGTAGAGCACAAGATCATCATCCACAAGTTGAAGGAACCAATAAAAACAGAGCCTGAGACCAGGTCACAGAGAAGGCCATACCCTGGCTGACCCATCAGAACAAAAATAGTAAAAGTGATCAGGAAATAGCAGGTAGACCAAGGGAAAGAGGAGATCCTTGCAGAAGAAAAGACCACTAGGAGCAAAGCTTAAACACTTAGCAGGAGTGGCTGCAGTATATATGGGATTACAATACACACAATTCATTTCTCACATACTATGACAGGAAGTAACTGCAGCAATTAAATCCTAAGTAGTAAAAATATTAACCCTTTATTTGGCATTGTTGCTCAGAAGCAACATGTGTTTTCTATGGCTCTTATGGGAGGGTCTGCACTTAACTTACTGTTACTTGGCACTGTGACTCTCGTTCAACATCAAGTTACACAAAGCAGATGTTTCACCATCTGCCAATTAAAGAGTTAGATACATTTTAGAGCTGCACTATAAAAAATATTGCAAGGCTGACAGGGGGCAGAACATGGATGTCCCGATATCGATCTTTTTGGTCATAGGCGTGTATGTGCCATCTGAAATGGGGGCATACACTTTTTTAGGCCCGTCCTAGTCCTGCCCAAAACATATGCATATTTTTTTAAAATTTTAGATATGTAATGTATATCCCAGCATCATATGTACATCTAAACTGCAAATAGCACTTCTAATTGTTTAATTACCATTGATATCTGTATTGAATTTTACTGATAGCGCACAGAAATACTGTAATAGATCTTATTTTACCACTGGAGTTAATGAACACATTTACTGATATAAGCTCCTCATTTCTCATGTTATGGATGCTTTCCATAAAAACACTCACACTTCCTGCTTTCACAGGAGGCAGGTCTTGTCAGACTAATCTAATTTCTTTGACTGTATCACCAGAGGAATTCTATAAATAGTGCTTTAAGTTAAATGCTAATTGGACACCCATTTTGCATTGGAAATGAGTTCTAAGCAATGCAAGGTGCCGAAACAGGACTGAAACGACAGATCGGTGCACAAATACACTTATGTGCCAATTTAAAGGATAGTGCCTAAGGGATCCTTTTACTAAGCTGCTAGCGTTATCGCGCACTGCAGATTAGTGCATGCTGCCCCCGCGCTATGCGCCAAAAACTAATGCCAGCTCAGTGGTGGCGTTAGCATCTAGCGCGTGCGGCAATTCAGCACGCGTTAAAACCACTAGCACAGCTTACTAAAAGGAGCCCTAAGTGTTTTTGCATGTAACTGCAAAGGGACATGCCCATAAAAGGACATGGATAGGTCAGGAAGGTTCCGGAAAACTGCACCCAGTTTTATGGAATATTGCGGATGCATACTTAACTTGCACATCAGGATTTACACTGGGTTTCAGCTGTTTTAAGTCCTTACACCCAAAGCTGGGAGAAGAATTTGGCACTCAACACTATTCTATAAAGAGTTCTCATCCCGGAGTAACTTTTACAAAATAGCACTGGACACTGATTTTTATGGTGCCCAAATTTGGGTGGTAGAGACAAAGGCTATCTGAATTCAAGAAAGCTTAAGACAAGTATAGTTTCAAATTTATTAAGTTTTTTATATACCACCTATCAAGGTTATCTAAGCGGTTTTACAATCAGGTACTCAAAGCATTTTCCCTACCTGTCCCGGTAGGCTCACAATCTATCTAACATACCTGGGGCTAGGGAGGACTGAGTGACTTGCCCAGGGTCACAAGGAGCAGCACGGGGTTTGAACCCACAACCTCAGGGTGCTGAGGCTGTAGCTCCAATCACTGCACCACACTCTCCTATAAGTGAAAGGAAAGGATAGCATGGATAGACTAGATAGGCTATATATGTGATCTTTATCCTCCTTCATTTCTCTATGTTTCTAAGATCTGGAAGACCAAATAAAATGTTAAGACTGCCCAGAAACCACCAGCTCTGCAAAAGAGAAGCCACAGATCACTACAAACAGCTACCTGAAAAGTTTGTATGGCAATGTATAGGTGACACTAATATAATCCACTATAATAATCTATTTAGTCAGCAAATGTCAATTAACTTTATTTTATCATCTCACCTCCCCTATATATATTAATATTCTTCAGGGGAAAAAAGCCTCAGAGTTTTTAAGCCAGTAACCCATACAGGTCACAAAAGGTGATGTATTCACCCAGCTTTTGATCTGATCATAGGCAAAATCTCCTTCAGAATATTTATTCTTTCTTTACTTTAATTATTTTATTTTGTATTTTTTTTTTATTTTCTAAAAAAGGGGCTAATTATATAATATATAGAAAATGAAAAAACAACAAAAAATACAAAATAAAATAATTAAAGTAAAGAAAGAATAAATAGCGAATCCCATGAGGCAAATGGAAGCAGCCCTTTCAGATTTTATGGGCTGCTTCATATTTGCTGCACTGGTACTCGCTACCATGGCTTTGTAAAAAGGGGTCTTATGTTAATGAAGTATGTTCCAGATTGAATGTTGCACATGAGTCAAAAAGAACAATTGCTAGGGCTGATAGCAGCTATTGGCATCAATTAGGAAACCAGCTTTTTTTCTTTAATGGCTCTTTGTTATAGAATAGCTTGGGTGAAAGATTATTGGAAGTTTAAACAAGTGGTAAGGACTGGTTTGGGGGTTTTATTCCAACAAGTGTATGAAAGATTAAAGATTGTTGCTAATCTTTTGGGGCTTTGAAGCCATTGTTTCTAGTTTGGATGTACAGTTGGAGGTTTGCTAGGAGTTTTATAGTGGGGAGTAGGGTTGGGGAATTAAATGTTTTTATGTAATATGTAACTGTGGATAGTAAGAGTTATTTGGAGGTTTGGGATTCAAGACAAGGTTGGACAAGTTCCTGCTGAACCGGAATGAACGCAGGTAGGGCTGGTCTCGTTTAGGACACAGGTCTTCGACCTAGGGGCCACCGCGTGAGCGGACTGCTGGGCGCGATGGCCCAGCAGCGGCAATTCTTATGTTCTAATGTTTGGCAGTTAAAATTTAAAGCGAAGAAGTGCAGAGTGATGCACTTGGGGAGTAAAACCCCAAAGGAGCTGTATATGCTAGTGGTTGAGAAGCTGATATGCATGGACCAGGAGAGGGACCTTGGCGAGATAGTGTCTAAGGATCTCAAGGCTGCAAAACAATGTGACAAAGCAGTGATCATGACCAGAAAGATATTGGGCTGTATAGAGAGAGGAATCGCCAGGCGTTAATGTACAAGTCATTGGTGAGGTCCAACTTGGAATACTGTGTTCAGTTCTGGAGGCTTTATCATGCTAAAGATGTAAGAAGACTTGAAAAGTCCAGAGGAAGGCAACAAAATTGATATCTGGATTGTCGAGACCAGTGGCGTACCTAGGGTATGTGGCACCCGGGGCCCATCATTTTTTGACACCCCCCCCCATGTAAAAAAAATAGTTTTTGTAATGACCATGAAACGGAATAAATGGTCAGAATAGAAACAGGCAGTGAAAATTTTCTTATATTCCAAACATAACATAACATAACATAAATTATGTTTGAATTGTCATGACATCAGAAGTATATATGGAGTAGTTGCAGGTGATGCTTGGGACAGTTCTGATTGTGTTAGTTCGGTTTTATGTGTTTTTTGAATAGAAGGGTTTTTATTTCATTTTTGAAGGTTTTGTAGTTTGTGGTCGAGGTCAATAGGTTGTAGAGTTGGGGGTCGAGTGTTGCAGCTGGAATGGCTAGGAGGTTGTCGAACAGTTTTTTTCTTTTGACGTTTTTGGTTGGAGGGTGTGTGAATGGTGCGTGAGTTCTCCTATGTCTGTTTGAGGTGGATTGAATTATTTAGCTGAAGAAATTAGTTACCCCCTCATCCCACACACATTAATTCTCTTCCATTATAAAAAAAACATTGATAAGTTCCCAGAAAAAAAAATACATTAAAATAAAAAGTGAAAACAAAGGCCCCTACAGATGAGAACATAACATAAGAATAGCCTAACTGGGTCAGACCAATGGTCCATCATGCCCAGTAGCCCATTCTCATGGTAGCCAATCCAGGACACTAATACCTGGTCAAAACCCAAAGAGTAGCAACATTCCATGCTACTGATCCAGGGCAAGCAGACACTTCCCCCATGTCTTAATAACAGATTATGGACTTTTCTTCCAGGAATTTGTCCACATCTTTCTTAAAACCAGCTACACTATCTGCTTTTACCATAACTTCTGGCCACTTCATTTTTAAGTTTAGATCTTTCCTTTCAAACAGAGACCTTGCTAGATGTCAAATACAGCACAAGGTAACTTCACATGGACTTAGCTGTGCAGGAAATGTGAATCTCCTCATAAACCCACCATATAGTGCAAAAATGTGCAAAGGTCTGTTTTTTTCTTTCGATCACTGCATAGCCTAATGCCACACAAGCAGCGCTGTTACAAACATATTCTGTAGGTCAATGCTAAGGATAACAAAGTTTCCTTCCTTGGACCAGAAGGAGATACTGATAACCACTGGAAGAGATCCCAAAACAACACCCAAAGACCCACTCAGTGTGTGAACCAGTTGAGTGGAGTGGAGTGGACTAACTGGGGGGGTGGAAATGGGCCCGGAGTTTGCTCAGCAGAATTTCCCAGACCACCTCTTCCTCTCAACACATTGACACGCTGTCACCACCACCACTAGGAACACCTCACTGGGTAGGCCAGCTATGCTATAAACTTTATAAAACACATTATTATATTTTCTTATAAAGCACATATTTTAACTGAACTCTCTGACATCCTCAGCCTTTCCATTCACAAAAATAGAAGGAAGAAAAGTTCCCATTTCCTGCTGTCTCATGTCCCCGGCCTATACAATATTTTTTTTCTGCAGACCCTTCAAAAGTCTGACCAAATCCTCGTTTCACTTGCATTATAAAGTACTGAGTATGCCATCTCTCCCCAATCCCAGGTCCTAAAGTCTAAGACAGTAGCGCAAACTAATGCTGCCAGATTCAGGAAAAAAAATTTCGATTCGATTCAGCCTATTGAATTGGTTTTTCAATTCGATTTTCCTGCCCAGTTGGGTGATTTTTTTCAAAACTCCTGGTGGGTTTTATAGCTTTTTCACCCCCTTTGGCTTCTCCTAACCACACTGGCGCTGTGGTGTAAATAAAATAAAGAAACAAAAAGGACTTTTCCTCTCTCTGTTAAATCCTAGCTCACGTTTGCAGTCCAACACCAGCTCTGGCAGGATACACATTTCAAATCTGACATATTATAATCACAAAACAGAAAATAAAATTAATTTTTCTACCTTTTGTTGTCTGGTTATATTTCAAATCTTGTTGGTCCAAGGTTCTGGTTTTCTTCCGATAACTTGCTTGCCAGGGTCTCCTTCTTTCTGCATGCTAACCATCCATCTGCCAACTCTGTCCTCCCTTTCCATTTCCCTTCCCTCCCCAGAAAGTCTGGTATCTTTCCTTTTTTCATCTCCCTCCACAGATCCACCTTTTCTTAACTACCCTTTCATCCGGCATCTCTCCCTCCTTCCCCACCACCCCAGAGTCCACCATCTCTCCCTTTCTTTTCCCAATTACCCTCCTATCCAGTATCTCTATCCCTCCTCCATACCATCCCTTGTGTCCAATTTCTCTCCCTTTCTGTTCCTTCCCTCCCTAAATCCCATGGTCCATCATCTCTCTCCCTCTCCTCTATTTTCAGACCCATTATTTCCCCCCCCCCCAAAGTTTGGCATATGCACGTCTCTTTGAACACCCCCTTCCCTCTGTGTACTTCTAAACCAGGGTCCCCCCCAAAGGCCTGTCCCCCTTAAAGGTCTGCCTGTCCCCCCTTGAAGGCCTGCACCCCCCTTGAAGGCCTGTCCCACACCCTTGTAGGCCTGTCCCCCCCTTGAAGGCCTGCCTGCCTGTCCCCCCTTGAAGGCCTGTCCCCCCCTTGAAGGCCTGCCTGCCTGTCCCCCCCTTGAAGGCCTGTCCCCCCCTTGAAGGCCTGCACCCCCTTGAAGGCCTGCACCCCCCGAAGTCCTGTCCCCCCTTGAAGGCCTGCCTGCCTGTCCCCCCCTTGAAGGCCTGTCCCCCCCTTGAAGGCCTGCACCCCCTTGAAGGCCTGCACCCCCACTGAAGGCCTGTCCCCCCTTGAAGGCCTGCCTGCCTGTCCCCCCCTTGAAGGCCTGTCCCCCCCCCCTGAAGGCCTGCACCCCCTTGAAGGTCTGCACCCCCCCCCCCGAAGGCCTGTCCCCCCCTTGAAGGCCTGCACCACCTTGAAGGTCGGCACCCCCCCGAAGGCCTGCACCCCCCCGAAGGCCTGTCCCCCCCCCTTTAAGGCTTGTCCCCCCCCTTGAAGGCCTGCACCCCCTTGAAGGTCTGCACCCCCCCCCGAAGGCCTACATCCCCCCTTGAAGGCCTGCCTGCCTGCCTGCCTGTCACCCCCCTCCCCCTTGAAAGCCTGCCTGCCTGCCCGCCCGACCCATCCCGAAGGACCGCTCGCCCCCCTGGCCTCCCTGCACCACCTATGAAGCAGCCACAGCAGAATTGTGACGTCAGCGACCCCTGCGCTGCTTAGGCGCTGCTTCCTGCGCCGCAGTCCCGCCCCTCCACTGACGTCAGAGGAGGGGCGGGACCGCGGCGCAGGAAGCAGTGCCCAAGCAGCTCAGAGATCGCTGACGTAGCGATCCTGCTGCGGGCTGCTTCAAAGGTGGTTCTGGAAGGTCAGTGGGGCGAGCGGTCCTTCGGGGGGGGAGGGGGGGACTGAACGGCAAGGCCGGGAGCACCTCCTCAGGGCTGGCACCCGGGGCGCACCTCCCCCCCACTCCCCCCTTGGTACGCCACTGGTCGAGACACATATGAGAAGAGGTTTAAATACCTATGTACTGAATACCCAGAGCATAGAAGGAATAGAAAATATATGATGCACAAGTTTAAATACTTGAATGGTACTTGAATCTTTTTCAGAAACAGAGAAGCAATAAAACTAGAAGACATAATATGAAATTACTTAGGAGTAACATCAGGAAATACTTTTGTGGATGCCTGGAATGCCCTCCCTGTAGAGGCAAAACATTGACAAAGTTCAAAAACGTGTGGGATAGACATAAAGAAGCCCTAAATAGGAAGAGGATAAGTATTGACACAAAACTCAGCAGATCAGCAACTATAACTTTGTTTATGAGGCGCAGGAGTGGTGCTTAAATGGAAGCCCCAGCAGTGGAGAAGTGAAGTCAATGCCAGACAAAACTACAGTGTGTGTCCCATATATGGCAAGATGGATCAGGATGGGCTGGAGTTAGCTTTAATAATAATAATAACTTTATTTTGTATACCGCCATACCCAGATGGGCTGGAGTTAGCTTTGATGGCAACCCCAGGTGTGGGGGCACTGTAGCCAACGCTGGACAGACTTCTATGGTCTGTGTCCTGAATGTGGAATGAGTATGCATATTTTATACCACATTAATTATCATCATCTGGTTTTGCTATCTCGGGGAGCGGGGAAAACATCTTATAGGGGAAACTTAGCAAGTAAAATGAACAATTGTTGGATTATTGGTTCAACGTTGACTTCATAATGAATGTGACTGTTGGGCAGACTGGATGGACCACGCAGGTTTTTATCTACTGTCATTTACTAAGTTACTATGTTGTATCACTTAGAGGGTACCTAAGCATTTGCACACAAATCTAAGCATTGTATTTAATACAATTCAGCGATGATTGTTTGAGGATTGCTGACTTTAGTGCATCTAGGCCCCAATGTTAACAAAAAACATCTGTTATCAAGAGAAGATTATAAACACAGAAGGGTTTGCTTGTTTGTTCATCATGTTGGGCTAATAAACTTACCCCCTCTTCTAGGAAACCGCGCTAGCGTTTTTTAGCGCAGAGAGCCAGGCTGAATGGCCCGCGCTGCTCCTGACGCTCATTGAGCGGCTCTCTGCGCTAAAAACGCTAGCGCGGTTTCGTAAAAGAGGGGGTTAGTGTGCTGAACAAGCAGGAAGAACCAATATTTACCAAGAAAGTAGAATTCTTCAGGGTTAAGCTAGAAGAACAAGCACTAACTGTGGTTAACTTTTGGGGATCTCAATTTTGAGTGATCTGTGGACTTATAAGATAATGCAGAGTCCCACTTTACAATCAAAAGGAACCTTTATATTTACAGGAATTAATAAAGATTTACAAGCCTATTAGACAACTTAGGCCATCTCAGCTTCATTTCTTGAAGTATCAAACAATGTTAAAGTGCTAATTACTTGTAGAAAGGTCTTTTGGCGTACAAGATCCAAAATTGTCAAATACCCTACCTTCAGACCGTCATCAGATTCAATACTATAGGAATTTAAAAGGTTTAAAAAACTTAGTTTAAAGATGAATGCCCTCTTTTATCAAGCCATGTTAGGGTTTTTTATCAACAGCTGCTGCAGTAAAAGCTCTGATGCTCAGAGGAATTCTATGAGCGTCGTAGCTTTTACCACAGTGGCTTTTGATTTTTAAAAAAACCCTAATGGGGCTTGATAAAAGGGGACCCAAGTAAGATTAATTTTTAGGTTGGAAATTTTATTGAGGTCTATTTCATGTGTAAATTCTTAAATTAAGAAAATTCAGGTTGTTTTTGATAAGTTAAATAATCAAATAGTGTAAAGAGGAAAGTTTAGAGACCTCAAGGATTCAGGCCTTCACAATATTTATACTGAAAATTATGAAAATTAGACTGTTTTATGGCGTTCAAGGAGCAAATTCAAGATACCGTTATAAAGCATTCAATACAGAGAAACATAGGAAACAATGTTTCTAGAAATCTATCCTTCCAGAAAATTAATTTAAATCTGATTCTTTATGTACCCAATTGGCTAAAATATATTTTCAAAGGTTAGGCCCATCTCTACAACCTACCAGTTCTTTTATGACTTCATATTCTCCTAAAATAAAACTTGTCTGCTCAATAGACTTATAGAATAAAGTTTTCCTTAAAAAGATATAAAATTTGTGCTATGTATTCTTAAAATATTATAGGATAAAGTTATCACAATACTGTATTTAATATTTTGGTTTCCTATGCCCATGTTGTTAAAACTATATTATGTTCTCCCAGGGCCTGGTATTTTAAAGATATGCATTTTTGGCAACATGGCTTATCCCTTTATATGTAATTTGAAAAGTGCAATTATATTGAGAAAAAGCAAGTATCAGTTGTATTAGGACTGGCTATGCCTCACGTAAAAGGAATTCCCTTAGTATATGAGTAGTGATATGGTTTTAGAGTTTTGCAATGTGCCATCTGTGAAAAGAGATTTGAAACTCAATTAAAATGTAAATTAACACTTGCAGGGACTGTACAAGTAATTGTTCTAAAAGGCCAAGAGTATACTGCCAAATTTAGTTAAGAATTCAAAGCTCTGAATTATAATTAGATTTTCATTTATTTCCATGTGGATCTCTGTGTGAAACTTCAGCAATATGGGAACAAATAGGCCGTTGATGAGGGCCAGACTGAGGTCAGGTCTATATTACAAATCCCATGTAGAGTAGTCATCAAGACTGAAATTATAATAAAAGCATCTTGCTCATAACTAATTTTATATTAAAAGGATTGAAATGACAGAAGACAAACTATGAGGTGCACAGTGACAGATCTCCCTTGGAAGAAGGTACAGTAGTTCTTTTTAATGAATGATTTGACATCATTATCCTAAAATGTTCAATCATCTCTCATTGTATTTTCCTGGAATTAACGCTTTTCAGTTCCTCAGTATGGCCAATCACTTATATGTTTATTAAACTAACAATGGAAAATTGTGGATCAGTTGAAAAAAATTGCCTGATTAAACTCACTGAATTCATGAATTATAAGGGCCCCATTAGACTGATCGAGTAGTCTAATTCAGTTTTACTTTCTCAGAAAAACTACGAGATGCATAAACTTGCTCTCTAATCTTGGATCAGAGTTTTGGATCAAGGTTAACTGAATGCAATACTAAGGCTTTTTTTTTTTTTTTTCATAAATAGATTTTAGATAACAGCATTAATGTTTTAAGTGGGTTTAACATAGATTGTGTGGATTTAATGCATCTGAGAAATAAAACTTGAAAAGTATCAAAAGCTTAAATTTTTCTACAGATATGAGAAGCTGTATAACTCATATTTCTTGCTTACAGAATCTGTATATGTATTGCTTTATGTAGTGGGAAATGCTATTAAGTGATGTTGGGACTGCCACATGAATGCAGATTGAATAAAAGCATTGCAGACTCAGTTCCATATGGCTGGGAAAAAAAGATTGAATGTGGAGCCAGAAGATCCCAGGGGAGAGTAGTATATGTACAAACTGCTCAGTTGCTTCCCTAGAGCCTGTGAGGAGAAAGATGCACATAGACTAGAGTAGGGTTACTCAATGTCAGTCCTCAAGATCTATAGGCAGGCCAGATAGCACAGTTACTTACCATAACAGGTGTTATCCACAGACAGCAGGCAGCTATTCTCAACATGTGGGTGACATCATCCACGGAGCCCAGATGCGGACAGCTTCGCAAGCAGACTTACTTGAAGAACTTTAGAAAGTTTGCAACTGCCGCATCGCGCATGCACGAGTGCCTTCCCGCCCAGCACAGGACGCATCTCCTCAATTCAGATAGCTAGCAGAGAAGCCAACCAGGGGAGGTGGGTGAATTGTGAGAATAGCTGCCTGCTGTCCCTGGATAACAACTATTATGGTAAGTACTTTATCCCAGTACAGCCTATTCTCAACATGTGGGTGACCTCCAAGCTAACCAGAATGGGATGGTGGGAGTGTTAGCAATTCAGGAGAATATATTTTGTAATACTGCCAGACCGAAATGGTCATCCCGTCTGGAAAAAGCATCCAGGCAATATTGAGAAGTGAAGGTATTAACCGAGGATCAAGTGGCAGCTTTACAGATTTCCTCAATAGGAGAAGCTGCCATGGCTCTGACTTTATGGGCTGTGACTCGACTCTGTAGATGCAGTCCAGGCTGAGCATAGCAGAAAGAGATGCATGCAGCTAACCAGTTGGAGATGGTGCGCTTGGAAATCGGATATCCCAACTTGTTTGGATCAAAGGAGACAAAAAGTTGAGGTGTAGATCTGTGTGGCTTAGTTCTTTGCAAGTAGAAAGCCAAAGCACGCTTACAGTCCAGAAGTATGAAGAGCTGTTTCTCCAGGATAAGAATGAGGCTATGGAAAAAAAACACTGAAAGTACAATGGATTGACTGAGATGAAATTCTGAAACCACTTTAGGTAAGAATTTAGGATGAGTATGGAGGACCACCTTATCATGATGGAAAACTGTGAAAGGTGGGTCTGCAACTAAAACTTGTAGCTCACTGACCCTGCGAGCAGACGTGAGAGAAATGACAAAAATCACTTTCCAAGTGAGATAGTTAAGATGAGCCAAAGCCATTGGTTCAAAAGGAGGCTTCATCAGTTGAGCAAGAACAACATTGAGATCCCAAACCACTGGAGGAGGTTTGAGAGGTGGTTTGACATTGAAAAGACCTTTCATAAATCTGGAAACCACAGGATGAGCAGAAAGGGGTTTCCCTTTGATAGGCTGATGAAAAGCAACAATTGCACTGAGATGGACTCAAATGGATGTGGATTTGAGGCCTGATTGAGACAAATGGAACAGGTAATCCAAAACTGAAGACAAGGAGGTAGATTGAGGCTCCTTGTGATGAATGGTGCATTTCTGATTGTACCATTGTCTAGTGGTAGGCTTCCTAGAAGCCTCTAAAATGTCCTGTACAGATTGAGAAAACTGTTAGATTGAGAGGTACCAAGCTGTCAGGTGTAGAGACTGCAGGTTGGGATGAAGTAGAGACCGTGTAAGCAGAGGAGGGGGGGGAACTGGTAAAAGTAGTGGCTTCCTGCTGCTGAGTTGAAGTAGAAGGGAGAACAAAGGTTGCCTGGGCCACCGAGGAGAAATCAGACTCATGGTGACATGTTCCTGTTTGAGCTTGACAAGTGTCTTGAGTATGAGAGGGAATGGAGGGAACACATAGAGAAACCGAATCGTCCATTTCAGGAGAAAAGCATCTGCCTCCAGTCGGTAATAATAATAATTTATTTTTATATACCACCTAACCAGCAGTTCATAGAGGTTTACACAATTAGGTATTCAGCATACAACATAATAGTAACATCATACATAATAAAATCTGAGTAACTAATATAAGCATTAAAACTAATGAATAAGGATAACATAATATCAACTAAAATAAATGCAGAAAAAAGACAAAAAATACATTATAACTGAGGCAGTTTGTTGTTGTGGGGAGATGCGAAGAGATCTATTTGAGGAGTTCCCCACTGAGAAAAAATGCGATGAAGATGCAAGGAATTGAGTGTCCATTCGGGAGGTTGTAGAAGACGACTCAATTTATCCACCAGTTTTTCTCTCCTTGAATGTAGACAGCTTTCAGGAAGGTGTTGTGAAGGATTGCCCAATTCCAAACTTTCAGAGCTTCCTGGCAAAGAGGGAGAGATCCTGTTCCACCTTGCTTGTTGACATAGTAACTTGATTCTCTGTCCGAATGAGGACTACCTGGTCGTGAAGAAGATGCTGAAAAGCTTTGAGAGCATTGAAGATCGCTCTGAGTTCCAACATATTGATGTGACACTGACAATCCATGCTGGATCAATGGCCTTGAGTATGGAGACCATTGAGATGAGCCACTCAAGTGTAGGTCAAAGAATCTATTGTGAGGACCTTCTGATGAGGTGGTGTTTGAAACAGTTAACCTCTGGAGAAATTGGAAGAGAGCATCCACCAGTGGAGAGACTGTCTCAACGGAATCACTCTGATGTGTTGAAAGAGTGGGTTGAAAGCCTGAGCCCTCCCTCCCTCCGACGTCCAGCTCTGACGTCAGGAAGACTTCCGTTCGGCTCTGTGCTGCAGGCAGGGCAAGTAAGGAGAAGGAGAATAGCCTCGCGGCTCGAATGGCTACCAAGGGAGGGGGGCGGTCCGCCCTGCCCCACCCCGGGTGAAGCACAGCCGGCCAGGTCCCCTTACTTTTATGGCGCTTCCCCGACCGACCGACCGACAACAGCCCCGGTCCGACAAACCTCCCTGCCCTTAACCGCGAATCTAAATTACCTTCTTACAGCAGCTGTAAGAAGGTAATTTAGATTCGCGGTTAAGGGCAGGGAGGTTTGTCGGACCGGGGCTTTGTCGGTCGGTCGGGGAAGCGCCACAAAAGTAAGGGGACCTGGCCGGCTGTGCTGCACCCGGGGCAGGAGAGAAGGAGGGGGGGGGGAAGGACACTGAAAGCACTTGTGGAAGACAGAGGGATGCTGACAGGACATGGGGAAGACCGGGGGGTGGAAGGACGCTGAAAGGCCATGGGGAAGACGGGGGGGGGGGTGGAAGGACGCTGAAAGGCCATGGGGAAGACAGAGAGGGAGAAGGACCCTGAAAGGCCATGGGGAAGACAGAGGGGGGAGAAGGACACTGAAAGCACATGTGGAAGACAGAGGGGGGAGAAGGACGCTGACAGGACATGGGGAAGATGGGGGGAGAGAAGGACGCTGAAAAGGAATGGGGAAGAGAGAGTGGGAAGAAGACGCTGGCAGGGAAGAAGACAGAGATGTCAGACTTTGGGGAAGTGGAGGGAAGAAGATGGGTGCCAGACCAATTTGGAAGGGGGGAGAAAGGGAGAGGCACAGTAAATGGAAGACGCAGAAGGAAGAGAGACAGTGGATGGAAGGAATTGAATGAGAACATGAGGAAAGCAGAAACCAGGCAACAAAGGTAGGAAAATAATTCTATTTCTTTTTTTTTTTTTTTTTTTTTTGCTTCAGGATAAAATAGTATATTAGTTGTGTTTATAAAAATGTATAAACATTAGAGGCTCTGGTAGAAACCCGTTTACAAAGTATGTATTCTTCCCAATTAATATTTCCAAATTAATAAAGTATTTTTACTTATTTGTAAATGGGTTTCTACCAGAGCCTTTAATTCAGTAGCATAATTAAATGAAATAACTATTTCTGAAGTTTATAGGGATGGGCGGGGATGGAGGGGATTCCTCATGGGGACGGAGGGGATTCCTCACGGGGACGGGTGGGGACGGGTGTGATTCCTCACGGGGACGGGTGGGGACGGGTGTGATTCCTCACGGGGACGGGTGGGACTTTGGTGGGGACGGGTGGGGATGGGTGGGATTTCTGTCCCCGCGCAACTCTCTAGTTAGCTCGTCATTCTTCAACCGTTATGTTATGGCTCCACGAAAGTGTATTAATTCGCCAGTTTTTGTTTCATCTGTGGTGAATATACAGTGTTGAAGCAACAGCAGAATATTACAGACTTTGTGAAAAAAGAATACTTCGCATACTTTGGACTAAAAATTGGAGATGAAGATAAAGTTTGGGCGCCTCATAAAGTGTGCAAATGGTGTGTTGAGAACCTCCGAAACTGGTTCAAGGGTAAGAAAAAATCTTTCCGTTATGGGATTCCTATGATATGGAGAGAGCAAAAGAACCATAGTGACGACTGTTACTTTTGTTCATGCGATGTGAAAGAGTTTAATTCCAAATGGAAGCATTCCATTTCATACCCCAATCTTCACTCAGCAATTCGTCCCATCCCCCATGGCACAGATATACCAGTACCCAAGTCCCCTGCTACCTTAGAAGAGATACCTAGCTCCGATGAAGGTGAAGTCATACCTGAACCAGATGAATCAAGTTCTTACTTTGAAGATGATACAAGACCAAAATTGTTTTCTCGGGAGGAGATGAATGATTTGGTAAGAGACTTGAATCTTCCCAAAGATGCCGCTGACTTACTCAGATCAAGGCTGAAAAGCAGGAATTTATTGTTGCCAGGAATGTCATCTTCATGGTTCAGTCATCGTGAAATGGAGTTCGTTCCTTACTTCGTCCAGGAAGACAAGTTGGTTTATTGCATCGATGAAAAAAAGTCTGATGAGTCAATTTAAAATCCAATACGATTCAGAGCAATGGCGACTTTTTATAGATTCTTCAAAAAGAAGTCTCAAAGCAGTTTTACTCCATAACAGTGGCTTTTACACTTCCATACCTGTAGGTTATTCCATACACTTGAAGGAAACCTACAAGAACTTGGAATTGGTTCTTCGTAAACTTAAATATGAAGACCATGGTTGGCAAGTGTGTGGGAACTTGAAGGTCTTGTGCATGCTGCTTGGGCAACAAGCTGGGTATACCAAATACCCTTGTTTTCTGTGTCTATGGGACAGTTGAGACCGACAAAATCACTGGACCAAGAAGAGTTGGCAGTCGAGGGTGCTAACAGTCGGTGAAAAAAATATCCTCCGAGAAACTTTGGTACCTTCCCATAAAGTTCTTCTACCATCTCTCCACATAAAATTGGGATTGATGAAGCAATTCGTAAATCTTCCAAGAGATGGAGAATGCTTCAAATACTTGGTCACCAAGTTTCCATGCCTGTCAGAGGCAAAATTGAAAGAAGGTGTATTCGTCGGACCAGACGTTAGAAGGCTTATAGTTGATCAAGAGTTTGTCAATACCATGACAGATCCTCAAAAAGAAGGGTGGATTGCATTTAAAGAAGTCATACAGAAATTTTTAGGCAATAACAAAGATCTCACTACAAAAAGATCGGACGAATGCTGAAAGCATTTCAAGCTTTAGGTTGCCTGATGAGTTTGAAAGTGCATTTCCTCCAGTCCCACCTTGACTACTTTCCTGAAAATTTGGGAGCTGTGAGTGAGGAACAAGGTGAACAATTCCATCAAGACATTAAAGAGATGGAAAGGAGATACCAGGGAAAATGGATCATTACAATGATGGCAGACTACTGTTGGATGCTTCAGAGACTTGATAAATCTTAACCAATTGTTAGTGTAGTCCTTATTCACTTCTCTCTAAATCACTAACTATTCTCTGTACTCTTTTTAAATCTCTAATATTGTAAAACTATATGTTGCCTGTTTATATATTGCGCCCTCATATACATTGTAAAGAGATTATTGGTCTAGTACTAACATTTACTTCATAATATATGTATATGTATATATATATTAATTCTTTATTTTTTCATTTGTATGGACCTTCGGATATCAACTGGACCATGAATAACATAATTTAAGCAGAGTATAATGTGTTTACATTTGAGAGGTCACCAGTGTTTGCAAGGTTTGAATGAATTTTTAAAAAAGGAAAAACTGAGAAGAGAGTTGGATTTTAAAAGTTTTGTATGTTTTGCAGTTCCCCTCGACCCTGAAGAAAAACATTGTTTGAAACATGTATGTCGGGAGAGGTGGCATTGATGAACATTTGAGAGCTAACCTCGAAGCTAAGTAGCTAAGTAATATGATTAAATTAAAAGAAAAAGACATTAAGTAAGGAAATGAAGGAAATTAAAATGAAATACAATGAAGAAATAGTTATGGAATTATGAAATTAAGAATAAGCATGAAACTAAATGAATTTTAGAGTTTTGAGTAAATAAACAATAAAGTGGACTGATGAAGACAAGAGATTGCTGGGCATTATTCATGGTCCAGTTGATATCCGAAGATCCATACAAATGAAAAAATAAAGAATTAATATATATATACATGTACATATATTATGAAGTATATGTTAGTACTAGACCAATAATCTCTTTACAGTGTATATGAGGATGCTTCAGAGAGAGATTCCAGATAATACTTACAAGCGTAGATGCACCAAGAGGAGCCTCACAGGGAAGAAGAATCAAGTTTAGTGTGTAGATGAGCTCATTTCAGTTCAAAAAAGGATTTTCATGAAAAAAATTGTAATAAAACTTTAATTTTAGAAGTCTTTTCCATTTATTTTGAGGTATTGCCTTATTTAATATAGTTACCTAAATTGTCAGGAAACATCATGTCCTATGACAAAATAGAGGTCATTTTCGGATTTAGCACACCAAAAAACATAAAGATTACGTGGAATAACCAAAACAGTTCTTGTGTAATGAGTCTAAAAACAGAGGAGAGGGAGAGAGATGGTGGACAATGGAATTTAGGGAGGGAAGGAACAGAAAGGAAGAGAAGTTGGACACAAGGGAAGGTGTAGAAGGGGGAGGATAGAGATACTGGATAGGAGGGTAGTTGGGAAGAGAATGGGAGAGATCATATAGAGAGATCATATAGAGTTAAGTCAAAAGATCATCTATCCGATCCCTGGACAAACCCATGCGGAGTACCACAAGGATCCCCTCTATCGCCCATACTTTTCAACCTCTTCATAGCTTCCTTAGGCACTGCCCTAGATGCCCTAAACATAACATCTTTCAGCTACGTGGATGACATAACCATCCTCCTCCCCTACGACATCCAAGACCCCATCTCCAACGGACGCCTAAAAACAACACTGGAAACTGTAGAAAAATGGATGAAGAACCATAAGCTGAAACTGAATGCAGAGAAAACCAAATTCCTACTACTAGAGAAGGAACAAAAATCATCCCTAACAGAACTCGAAGTAAACGCAACCAAATATCCAATTCAGAGCACTCTCAAAATTCTGGGAATACAACTAGACAGATGCTACACAATGCAAACACAAATCCACAAAATCATACAAAAAGCATTCTTCACCATGCGAAACCTAAGAAAAATAAGAAAATTCTTTACCAAAGAACACTACAAACTCATTGTACAATCCCTCATACTTAGTACCTTAGATTACTGCAACAGCCTCTACCTACCTTGCCCAAACAACATGATAAAACAACTGCAGACCGTTCAAAACACAGCCATCAGACTCATCTACGCTCTTAGAAAATTTGACCACATCACTCCCGCCTATGTAGTCTCTCACTGGCTTCCAATAAAAGCAAGAACTCAATTCAAATTCTATTGTTTACTATTTAAAGTAACCCATGGCACTGCCCCCAGCTACTTAAGCAACCGCCTACACCGCTACCACTCACCCAGATCAAGGAGAACTCAGAACCTTCCCCCCTCATAATGGTACCCGACGTAAGAAACTTTACGACAGCCTTCTGGCGACACAGGCAGCGAAAATTGACCCCACCATCACCAAACTGATGATCAAAACAACAGACATAAAAGTGTTTCGAAAAGAAATCAAAACAGTCCTTTTCAAAAAACACGTCCTCACTCACTAATCTCCTCCCACTCGCACATGCTTTCTCCCCTGCGAATAGCACTTCAGTCATTCCCTCGAACCTCACCTACAAAAAAAAACAAACAAAAAAACAAACATTCAGATTCCTTAAAAAGCATCTACCACAAGTATCCAATAAACTTTTTCCTTCAATGTTAGGTATTCTTCTTCTATTACCCGAACATATTGTTTTTCTCCACTGTATCCTATAACTACTTGAATCTTTATATGTAATTTCTCAACTATATTATGTAATGTACAAGAATCACTGTTATATAATTCTCTCGGTAATGTCCAGATATCTTCTAATTTGTAATCCGCTTAGAACCGCAAGGCACAAGCGGAATAGAAATCACTAATGTAATGTAATGGTGAACCCTGGGGTGGTGGGGAAGGAGGGAGAGATGCCGGATGAAAGGGTAGTTAAGAAAAGGAGAGATCTGGG
This sequence comes from Geotrypetes seraphini, assembly GCF_902459505.1. NCBI lineage: Eukaryota > Metazoa > Chordata > Amphibia > Gymnophiona > Dermophiidae > Geotrypetes > Geotrypetes seraphini. The sequence continues at coordinate 45,184,821 of NC_047084.1, read as the reverse complement.
GATGGTGGGATCAATCACTTCAGCTGCAGGGATGGAAACAAAAAAAAGGAAAGATGCCAGACCTCTGGAGGAGGGAAAGGAAATGGAAGGGGAGGACACTGCGGTTACTGCCCCTACCCTATGGAATTCGCTGCCTAACCACTTGTGCTGTGAATCCGATTTAAAACAATTTAAAGCAAAACTAAAAACATTCTTGTTCCAAGACGCTTTTGGATAACAACTGTCCTTTTAAGGGCAAAATTTAAAACAACTGGTTTTTTTTACCCTAACCTATTGTTTTTTACTTTTATGTCGCTCCTTCTCTATAATAATTGTAGTTCTTCCCCACTACCCTATTGTTTGAGGTAGTTCTATTCGTTCCATCAAAACCTTTTGTTATATTTGGATGTTATTTAATATCCCTTGTTTTTATGTGTTTTTATGTAATTTTACATTGTAAACCGCTTAGAAACCTGAATAAGCGGTCTAAAAATTTTTTTTAATAAACTTGAAACTTAGAAATGAAGAAAACGACAAATGAGCATGAGACCCTGGCAAGCAAGTTATCAGAAGACAACCAGAGCATGAGACCAACATGATTTGAATAATGACCAGACAACAAGAGGTAGAAAAAATAATTTTATTTTTTGTTCAGTGATTACAATATGTCAGATTTGAAATGTGTATCTTGCCAGAGCTAGTGTTAGACTGCGAATGTGAGCTAGGATTTAACAGAGAGGAAAAGTCTTTTTTGTTTGTTTATTTTGTTTCCACCACAGCGTCAGTGTGGGTAAGAGAAAGCAAAGGGGGTGAAGAGGCTATAAAATAAACCCACCAGGATGTTTTAAAAAAACAAAAAAACACCCAATTGGGCAGGAAAATCGAATCAAAAAATCGATTCAATAGGCTGAAACGAATCAAAACATTTTTCCCTGAATCGGGCAGCACTACTGTGGACCTTGAGAACCAGAACTGAGTAGCCCTGGTTAAGAGGAATAGAAAGGGAGAGAAAGAGTGCATACAGGGCCGGATTAATCAATAAGCTGAGTAGGCACGTGCCTAGGGCCTGAAACTGTGAGGGGGGCCCGCTGAAGGAGGACGACTCACCTTGCCATTTTTTTTAAAACAGCAACAGCCTCCTCCCGGCATCAGTGGTAACGGACCCCCCCCCCCCAGTCCCTGTCGACGGCAATGCGGCTGGCTCTGTTACAGGAAGGTCCCATGATGACTGCGTCTGCCAGTCATTTCCCCTCCAACGTCACTTACTTGCTCCGGAAGAAGTGACGTCAGAGGGGGATGGACCGGCAGACGCAGTCATCGCAGTACCTTCCTGTAACAGATTCAGCCATGTTACCATTGATGCAGGGGGGGGAGGCCCATTGCCGTTGATGCAAGGGGGGGCGTTGCCATTGATGTGGGGGGGGCCTATTGTCGTTGATGCAGGGGGAGCCATTGCCGTTGATGCGGGTGGGGCCCATTGCCGTTGATGCGGGGGGTAACCCATTGACATCAGCTGTTCTAATTCTGCTTTTGGGCTGCCTTTTGCAAAGGAGCTCAGAGGGCAGAGCTGGCAGCTGCAATGTTTAGAGGAGGAGAGAGAAAGGAGAATGGAAGGGTGGTATAGGGAGAGAAAGGGGGCAGGGTGGTATGGAAGGGTTGTGAGAAGGATGATATGGAACGGTGGTGGAGGAAGAGAAAGGGGGCAGGTTGGTATGGAAGGGTTATGAGAAGGATGGTATGGAAGGATGGTGGAGGGAGAGAAAGGGGGCAGATACTGATGGAATTGGTGTGCAAGGAAAGGGAAGAGAAACATAATGGGAAAGGATACTGGATGGAACTGGGTTGGAAGGAAAGAAAGGGGGCAGATGCTGATGGAAGGGGGAGGGGTAGGGAGAAGAGAGAGTGAAATGCCAGACCATTGGGGTGTGGGAGATGGAAAGGGAAGGAGAGGAGAGAGATGCCAGACCACTGGAGGAGGGAAGGGAAGAAGATGGATGCCACACCAATGGGGGGGAGGGAGAGAGAGCTGGAAGGGAGAGGCAGACAATTTCTGGAACAGGCATAGAAAGATGCCATATGGAAGAGGCAGAGAGAGGGCAGACAGTGGATGGAAGGAAGAGAATGATGAGAAGATGAGGAAAGCAGAAACCAGACAACAAAGGTAGAAAAAATTTCTATTTTTTATTTATTTATTTTTGCTTTAGGATAAGGTATTATTGTAGCTGTATTGATAATCGTTTATTAATAGAAAATGAAAATAAGATGATACTGTTTATTGAACTAATTTTAATACTTTTTTACTAATTCAGAGACCATAACTTCTTTCCTCAGGTCAGGACAGGGATACTGTAACAGCAGTATAGTTTACTGATCTGAAAAAAGAGGTTTTAACCTCTGAAAGCTAAGTGAGAAATGTATTTGTCCAATAAAATGATGGGCACTAAATTTTCTTCCCGCCATGCCCCATGCCTCCTACCCATATGCAAAATATAAATTTGTGGGCTTCCCAAAGCCCTGCCAGCTGAAGATCTCTTCATCTAGGAAGGAAGGGGGGATTTGTTGAGAGATGTTTGGAGGTTGCATAGAAGAAAAACTGTACACTGGCACTGGTATGGTAATCTTTGTTGTTTGTTTTGAATTTTAAAATAAAAGAAGTAGATAAAGTAGATAAGAAAATGGGTAAATACATGGGGGCGGGGCAGAGTAGGTTTGGGGGCAGGGTGTACTTGTGTGCCTAGGGGACCTCGACGAATTAATCCTGCCCTGAGTGCATATGGAGCCGAGGATCATGTTCGTGGGGTGCAGGGAAGAGAAAGCAATCTTATGTATAAGCCAGTATTTTATTGACACTATTAGCCATATATACCCTGCTAAGCTAACTGATTTCACCACATTCTCTGGTAACAAATTCTAGAGTTTAATTACACACTGTGTGAAGAAATATTTTCTCTGGTCTGTTTTAAATCTACTATTTAGTAGCTTCTTTGCATGCCCCCTAGTCCTAGTATTTTTGGAATGAATAAACAAGCAATTCATATCTACTCTTTCCATTCCACTCAGGCCCGGATGCACAGCAATCATCGTTAAAATCCTGTGTGTTGCTCTAGGGGCCAATAAATTGAAAATGGCAATTGATGTTCAATCAATTTTGATTGCAAATGAGTTTCTCAGAGTTCCACCTCAATCCCACATGATCAGACGGTGGAGAAAGCGACAGACATGCACAAAGCCGACAGGGGAAGCCCTGAAGTAGCCTCCCAGAGAATGACACGGGGTCAAATTTTTCCACAGCCCCATGGGAACTGGTTTTCCCATTCCATCCCGGCGAGTTCTTTACCTGTTCCTGTCCCATTCTTGCAAGCTCTGTCATCATCTGCACAAGCCTCAAACACTTTAAAATCACAAGTGTCTGAGACTTGTGCAGTTAAGGCAGAGTTTATAGGAATGGGGTAAGGGCAGGGACAGGGACAAAACTCATGGGGATGGGATGGGGAAATTGAGTTCCTGCAGGAACGGGAACAAATTTTTCCCATGTCATTCTCTAAGCCTCCTGCCACTCAGCTGATCGGTGCACGAAGAGTAGGGTTTTTTTTAATGGGCACAGATATGCGTGTGTTACACATGCATAACATATGTGTGTCCATATTTTTAAAAATTGTGCTGAGACTGCCCCCCCGAAAGCCCACACCCCAAACTTTAAAAAAAAAATGGTAAGGAGGGAACCCCTCCTTTCTGCCTCAGTAACCTAGATCCCCCCCCCCCCCCCGCACACACCTTTAAATTAAGAGCAGCAGGAGGGATGCGTGGCTTAGGAATCTGGCCAATCGGAATCTGGCTTAGGAATCTGGCCAATCCCAGTGCATCCCAGAATGCACTGGGAAAGAGGTCTAAGACCCTGATTGGTCCAGGCGCCTAAAGCCCCTCCTATGGAAGGGGCCTTAGGCGCCTGGGCCAATCAGGGCCTTAGGCCCCTCCGTGGTGTATCCCAGGATGCATCAGGAAGGGGAAAGCCCACCATTCTGAAGAAGTGGGCCTGTTGGCCGGAGGAAGTAGGCATCCTTCCAGCTGGCCTTGCTTATAAGGGTCCGGGTGGGGGAGTCATGTGCTTGAGGGGGAGCCAGCAGAAAGGAGTAGGCATCCTTCCTGCCGGGCATGTTGAGGGGTGGTGGCGGGAGGGAGTGAGCATCCCTCCTGCCAGCCAGCTTGTGGAGGGGTTCCTTGTCATTGTCACTCAGCTAATCTCGGCAGGGAGATTCCCTCGCCGCAATCAGCTCAATGGCAACATGATTCTCTAAATGGCACCTGTGACATGGACACTGGTTAGAGAATTGAGGTGGTTAGGCAGGGTTAGGCGCCTGTCCATTAATACAGACTCAATTTTGTATAGGATGCCCATGTGCGATTTTCAAAAACCACTTAGGCAGCTGCTGAGACTGGGCATCCTATAAAGAAATCAGGCCTTTAGTATTCATATCTTTGGTGTGCCTAACTTTTGGCACGCTTTCTTGAATTTACTCCAAGGAGAGTAATTTTATAACTGGAAGCATAATTTAAGGCGGCAAAAGTACACCTATTTCAAGGCTTCAAGCCTGCATTATAAAGAGTAGTAAACATCTACCTTTCATTAGGGTAGATGCAAAACATGCTTTAAGACAAAATTATTTATACCAGCCCTATAACTGGTGTAAATGACTGCACTGTCATAAAGAGAAATAAACAAACTTAACCCCACCCAAATCACTCATCTCCCATCAAATTATGTGCATATTCTTCAAATTTCTAAGTGTTCATTCTGCTGCCCCTCAATATCTCTCCTCTCTTCTTATACACCTCCCAGAGAACTCTGTTCCTCAGATAAGCTGCTCTTAGTGACCATGATAAAAAGGGAATGGAACTCCTCTCATATGAGGAAAGACTAAAAAGGTTAGGGTTCTTCAGTTTGGAAAAGAGACAGCTGAGGGGAGATATGATTGAAGTCTACAAAATTCTGAGTGGAATAGAACTGGTACAAGTGGATCGATTTTTCATACCATCAAAAATTTCAAAGACTAGGGGACACTTGAAGTTACAGGGAAATACTTTTAAAATCAATAGGAGGAAATATTTTTTCACTCGTTGAATAGTTAAGCTCTGGAATGTATTGCCAGAGGTTGTGGTAAGAGTGGATAGTGTAGCTGATTTTAAGAAAGGTTTGGACAATTTCCTGGAGGAAAAGTCCATAGTCTGTTATTGAGAAAGAAGTGGGAAAGCCACTGCTTTCTCCTTGCCCTGGATTGGTAGCATGGAATATTGCTGCTCCTTGGGTTTTGGCCAGGTACTAGGCCACCTACTAGGGACCTGGATTGGCCACCATGAGAACGGGCTACTGGGCTTGATGGACCATTGGTCTGACCCAGTAAGGCTATTCTTTTGTTCTTATGTTCTCCTCCACTGCCAATTTCAGACTTCATTCCTTTCATCTAGCTGCCCCCTGTGCCTGGAATAAATTACCCAAGTTTTTCTGCCAAGCCCTGTCCCTTACCTTGTTTAAGACTGAAAAACCACCTTTTTGACATAGCCTTCAATCCTTAACCCTACTCCTCTGCCCACCAACCCAGCCAGCTGACTAACTGTTCCCCTTAACTGTACCCATGACATCCTGTTTGTCTGTCTTGTCTGTTTAGATTGTAAGCTCTTTCGAGCAGGGACTTTTTTCTTCTTCTTTGTGACTCTGTACAATACTGTGTACATCTGGTAGCACTATAGAAATAATAGTAGTAGTAGTAGTAGTAATGAAACCCCCCTCCGTAATACTGTCCCTATCTTAAGAAACAACTTCATGCAGTCCAATAAAACATACACTTCCACTTGCTCAACTTACATATGTGTAACAAAGGAAGGGCAGTTTTTCATAAACGCCCATTCCATGGGTAGGGCAGCTTCACCCACGAGAATGTTTTTAAAAACTACGCTCCCTATGTGCAAATTTAGTACATGCAAACAGCATTTGTAGCACAACTCCAAATGCTTATGAGTCACAGAAAGGCAGAGGAAAAATACCATATTTATTTCTGAAAATTCATACTCCTGTACTCTCCAATTAATTTTAACCCTGCTCTCAGTGTGATTCACAATTATGACATTGGAAATGAATGCAAAGAAGAAAATTGCATCTTTCGTTTCCACAACAACCAGCTCTTCTGAGAACATATTTCAGGAGAACATCTTGAGCGCTATTCAAGGTCTAAAATACCAGGTCTATATGTGGTCTCGATTGTACCATAGAGCTTTGTGTTCCTATGAAAAGCTGTCTCCTAAGTATTTTGGCATTATTTCCATGAATTGTGGAGGGTGATGTGACCATTTATTTCTAGATGCAGTTTTATAAGATAGAAAGGAATCCAGTTAAAAATTATGGAAATTGAAAAAACTTACAATGGGCAGTTGTGGATAGTTCTGCTTATCCCTATTTTCTTAGCCTGGCTTATTGACTAAGGTCCCCGGGTCTTAATCCTTCTCGCTAATGTTGCCTTGATGAATGTACTAATGCAATGGTTATGTTTGTAAAAAAATTTTCTGAGCAACATGTCATCTGCTGAGGGGGCCACCCTCCTTCTGATTACTAGTTGCTTTTGTTTATAGTTGCTGTTTTGCACTGTATTGTTCTGGTTATTGTTGTTGCTATGTCTGCCATAAAATAAATTTTTATTTTTTTTTTTAAAAAAGGTGTCAATTGTCATTAAAGTTGTTTTTAAAATGTATAAATGTACAAAGTTTGTGGATTTTAAAGTTTGAATACCGTATCTTTGACTGATATTAGCATATGACAGAGAACATATTTGCCAGACCATTAGAACATTCCTAGTATGTAGTACATGAAAAGAGAAAAAGTCAAGCAACCAATTAATGTCAAGGGACAGCACACATCTTTAAACAAGGTCATTTTAGAAGCATCTAGAATGGTAAATAGAGGCATTCACAAGTCCAGATCACAAACACGTGAAAGTCTCTATTTCCTCAAGATGCAGAGATTAAAAGCAAATGTGATTTGAGTGTTGCAACATGTTTATGTGAAAAAAAATCTCCCAATTGGTCTTTATACCAATCCAAAGCACAAACAACTGCCTATTGTCTGTTTAGACCTGGACTCTACAAGCAACAATCATGGAGCAGGTCCAAAACATCTTTACCCTCCCACCCCAATTATGCATTCTCCTTGGCTCTTACCTGGTAGTCCCTGGTGACTAGTGGGAAGGGAGGAGGGAGAGGAAGGAGAAATCTCTTAATGCTCATGCTTGGTTGGTGGCCAGGTTCATAGTGGCTCCTCTGATCCCTTAGTGGTAGTCTTGTGTCACTACTGCTAAGGATAATGATGCCAAATAACTCCATCACATTTCTGCTATAAAAATAAAAAGGTTTCTTGAGAGGGGACAGGTTTAGAACAAATGCGAGGAAGTTCTTTTTTACCCAGAGGGTGGTGGACATATGGAACGCGCTTCCGGAGGTTGTGATAGGCCAGAGCACACTACAGGGTTTCAAGGAAGGTTTAGATAGGTTCCTAAAGGATGAGGGGATTGAGGGTTACAGATAGATGTAGAGGTAGGTTACAGAAATGGTCAGGAACCACTTCACAGGTCACAGACCTGATGGGCCCCCGCGGGAGCAGACCGCTGGGCGCGATGGACCTCTGGTCTGACCCAGTGGTGGCAACTTCTTATGTTCTTCGATGAAGTTATTCTCTATACCCACTCCCAACCTACACTTCCTTTTTGTAGTTAGAAAATGCCTTTTAACATTATACGTACATGTTCAAGTTTTTTCCTCTACGTGTTTACTTGGTACAGCCTGAAGTTAATATTAGCTGCTTTTGAAAAATCATTCAATGTGTCTGCCTAATGCTCTGAATTTGAGTTCCATAAACAACTATGTGCTCACTCACTCACTCACAGGCTCAGTTACACATATTATACAGACCTAGCTTCCTTATAAAAATCTCAAGTACAGACATCTTGATAATAAACAAACTGTCAAATGTTAAGATCCATTCTGACAGTAGATGTTTGGAGAAGTTGACTGCAGTATTCCAAATTATTACTCAGGATCCCAGAAACATTATTCTTTTATTCTCCATAACTTGTTTCATTGATTTTATTGTTGATTGTTTGCTGCCATGAACAGAGTGAGAACCTGAACAAGTGGTTCATAAATGCAAAGCCAATTTTAAGAAAATCATAGCAGCATGGTAGACAATAATAATAATTTTATTTTTTGTATACCGCTCATATGCATACTTGAATCTTTTGAGCTGCCTTTGCCATTTTCAGGGCAAGCAATTCACATTTACCCTTTCCACTCCCCTCAGTATTTTATAGACTTCCATTATATCATCCCTGAGCCGTGTCATCTCCAAGATGGAAAGCCCTAACCACTTTAGCCTCTTCTTATAGGGAAGTTATCCCAAAAATTTTAACATCTTTGTCGCCCTTCTCTGTACTTTTTTCTAATTCTGCTCTATCTTTTTTCTGAGATATGGCGACCAGAATTTCACACAGTATTCAAGTTGCGGCCGTACCATACAGAGATACAAGGGCAATATAACATTTTCATCTTTGTTTTCCATTCCTTTCCTAATAAAACCTATCTAACATTCTATTTGCTTTCTTAGCAGCCACAAATTGCGCTGAGGGTTTCAACATATCCTCAGCAATGACACCTAGATCCTTTTCCTGAGGAGTGACTCCTAACATAGAACCTAGCATCACATACCGTATTTTCACGTAGATAATGTGCACCCGTGTAAAACGCACACACGGGTATAGCGTGCGGAAAACACAAACCTATGTATAGAAATTTTTATATACCGCGTATACCCATATACCGCGCATGCTGCCCGACTCTCCCGTCGCCGCCCGACTCTCCTTTTGCCCGCCCCGACTCTCCTCTGGCCTCCCCGACTCTCCTTTCGCCTGCCCCAACTCTCCTCTCCCCCTTGAAGTCCTGTCCCCACCCTGAAAACCTGATCCCCCCCCGACGTCCGATTCACCCCAACGCAGGACCGCTCGCACCCCCACCCCGAAGGACCACTCGCAAGCACTCCCGTCCTCTTGCCCCAGCCAACCGCGGCACCCCCGACACGATCAGGGCAAGAGGGAGCTCAAGCCCTCTTGCCCCCCCCCCGACACGATCGCGGCAAAAGGGAGCCCAAGCCCTCTTGCCCCGCCGACTCCCCAACTCCCCGACAATATCAGGCCAGGAGGGAGCCCAAACCCTCCTGGCCACAGCGACCCCCTACCCCCACCCCGCACTACATTACGGGCAGGAGGGATCCCAGGCCCTCCTGCCCTCGACGCAAACCGCCCCTCCCCCCAACGACTGCCCCCCCAAAGAACCTTCGACCGCCCCCCCAACCGACCCGCGACCCCCCTGGCCGACCCCCACGACACCCCCACCCGCCTTCCCCGTACCTTTGTGTAGTTGGCCGGACAGACGGGAGCCAAACCCGCCTGTCCGGCAGGCAGCCAACGACGGAATGAGGCCGGATTGGCCCATCCGTCCCAAAGCTCCGCCTACTGGTGGGGCCTAAGGCGCCTGGGCCCATCAGAATAGGCCCGGGAGCCTTAGGTCCCTCCTGGGGGCGGGGCCTGAGGCACATGGGCCCAACCCGACCATGTGCCCAAGGCCCCGCCCCCAGGAGGGACCTAAGGCTCCCGGGCCTATTCTGATTGGCTCAGGTGCCTTAGGCCCCACCAGTAGGCGGAGCTTTGGGACGGATGGGCCAATCCGGCCTCATTCCGTCGTTGGCTGCCTGCCAGACAGGCGGGTTTGGCTCCCGTCTGTCCGGCCAACTACATAAAGGTACGGGGAAGGCGGGTGGGGGTGTCGTGGGGGTCGGCCAGGGGGGTCGAGGGTCGGCTGGGGGGGCGGTCGGAGGTTCTTGGGGGAGGGCGGGCGTTGGGGGAGGGGGGTATGCGTCGAGGGCAGGAGGGCCTGGGATCCCTCCTGCCCGTAATGTAGTGCGGGGTGGGGGTAGGTGGTCGTCGTGGCCAGGAGGGTTTGGGCTCCCTCCTGGCCCGATATTGTCGGGGAGTTGGGGAGTCGGCAGGGCAAGAGGGCTTGGGCTCCCTTTTGCCCCGATCGTGTCAGGGGTGCCGCGGTTGACTGGGGCAAGAGGACAGGAGTGCGTGCGAGCGTTTCTTCAGGGTGGTGGTGCGGGTGCGGGTGGGAGTGCGTGCGAGCGGTCCTTCAGGGTGGGGATGCGGGTGCGGGTGGGAGTGCGTGCGAGCGGTCCTTCGGGGTGGGGGTGCGGGTGCGTGCGAGCGGTCCTTCGGGGTGGGGGTGCGAGCGGTCCTGCGGGGGGGGGGTGAATCGGACGTCAGGGGGGGGAACTATGTAAAAAAACTTTTGTACAACGCGCTCACGCGTATACCGCGCAAGGTTATGCACGGTTTGTAAAAACACGTATAACGCGCGCATTATATGCGTGAAAATACGGTAGTTATAGTTCAGGTTCTTCTTTCCCACTGCATCAGCTTGCACTTGCTTGCATTAAAAGTCATCTGCCATTTTGATGCCCAGCCTTCCAGTCTCACAAGTTCCTCTTGCATTAATCTTAACCTTACTTTACACCTATGGGGATTTGCCACTTAAGTATGGTTGTGTTGTTTTTTTTTCTTTTTCCATTTAGGAATCCTTTGTGCTTATCTCATGTACAAGGGTCCGCTGAAAAGTTCTCAGCCCAACCAACAAAGTTGAGGCTGTCTCCATTGAGGGCTATAAACTTGGTCCAGTGATTGTCCACTTATTTTTGTTACATTGGAAAAATATGGAACAAAAAAAGTGGAAGATCGCTGCATTAAATGTATAGCCCTCAATGAAGACTGCCCCAACTTTGTTGGGTGGGCCAAGAACTTTTCAGCATCCCTTCATATTCTTGAAATCCATTACCGTTTTTATGTCTACCATCTTACACAGGAGCTTATTCCTGGCAGCTACCACCCTCTCTGTAAACAAGTCCCGCCCCTCTCCCCCTCCTGTATCCTCAATTCATATCCTTTGGTTCCATTGCTTATCATACCATACTGATTCTTGTATCCGGCAAATGTCAACTAGGAATCATTGTGGCTTATATAATATTAGAAATGATACAGAGGTATAGACCACATATTGAATACATTATAACAGCTCAGTGCAGTGAAGAGAATAGATGCGTTTTCAGTGCCTTCCAGAATTGAAAGTATGTGGTAAGTCATCGTAAGTTGCTTGGGAGTTCATTCCAGACTTTGGGTCCTTGGAATTCAAAGGTGGTCTCGAAGAGAGTTTTTCTCTGGACCTGGCATGGGGAAGGGAGTAGTAGCTTCCAGTGTTGAACTGTCCTCGAGTCATTGAAGACCGAGATAGCAAAAGTGAGTCCTTCTCTGGAAAAGATCTGTTTGCATATTAAAACCTCTATCATATCACCCCTATTCCTCCTTGAATCTAGGGTATACATATTCAGATCCTCAAGCCTTTTCCCACAATCTTTTGGTACAAACTCCATATTATCTTTGTTGCTCTTCTCTGAACTAATTCAAGTCTTATGTCATTGGCAAGATACAGGCTCCAAAATTGAATACAATATTCCAAATGGGGGTCTCACTGAGAATTTGTACAAATGCATCAACACTTCCTTTCTTCTGCTAGTTAGACATCTCTGCTTGTTATCTTAGACTTTCTATATCAGACTTGCATTATTTTTATTTTTTTTAGATCACCAATGCTAACTATCCATGATATTAATGTTTATCTCAGTCCATGGGGAGAGCAATTGTGATTCTTGCCACCCCTACAAAGGAAACTTTCTCCTTGCCAATGGAAGTGTATAGAAATATTTTAAATAAATTAAAAATGCTACCTGCAGCCACAGTGCAAGTACATGTATACCTAGGTACTCTGTGCATCTATATAGGAGTAGATACAAAATATGCATACAGAGAGAACAAACACTCCCACAAGGAAATCAGGGCAAATAAGAAGCACTGAGAAAGATCACACAGAAGAACCAGAATGGTGGTGGCAAATCCTTTATTTAAGCACTGTATCCCGACCTTCGGCAGCATTGAAGAATGTCTGCGGAGGATGCAGGGAACGGTTGTTTTGACGCTGGAAGCCAGCCCACTGAGGACGCCTGGTTTAGATGAAACCAGAGTCGCCTCTCCTGGGCAAGACACCACACTTAGCCCCACACTTAGCCTCTCTACCCCTGCAACCCCGAGTTACCAGCTCACCAGGGGTAGAGAGAACCCCAGAGATAGGGGGAGAACTCTCCCCAGAGGAGAAAAGTCCACTGTTGGAGAGCTTGGGAACAGAACTCCTAGTTCAGGGAGTTTCTGTAGGAGAAACTGTGAGAGAGTCAGCTATCGGAGGTGAAGAAAATCAGCTGGAACAAAGTCAAGAATCAGCTTCTACAGACAGTGAACATTTCTATACTCAGCAAAAGCTTTTAATTTTGGAAAAACCAGCACAAGTGACTCTTGAGTCCTTATGGGATCTAATTACTAACTTTACAAAGACTATTAGCCCTAATTTTCAGTATGTTGAAGCAAAATTGATTCAACATACTAAAGAGCTCAAGGCGTTAAAAGAGGATCTAACGGTTTCAAAATCTTCTGTCCAGAAGCTTGACCAGGACCTATCATTAACTAAACAAATACAACAGACCCTTGTTGAAGATCAAGCGAATCTTAGGAAGAAGTTAGAAAAATTAGAAAACAGCACAAGGAATAATAATTTGAGATTAATTAACTTTCCAAGATTAACTATGGTAACTCCTAGGGAGATGCTTAGGAGATACCTGGTGGAAATTCTACAAATTCCAGAGGAAACATTGCCACCTTTTTCCCAAGTTTACTATTTACCTCATAAAGGAGGGAATAAATTACAGATTAAAGTAACTAATCAAGCACCATTAAATATATCGGGAATCTTGGAAACATCAGACAGTGATATTGCTACACCATCTACAATGATATTAACATTAGCTCTTTCGATTGATAAAATGTGGTAATTGAGGCTTTTCTTCAAAAATAAACAGAAAGAATTTCTTGGGTGTAAAATTCAAATGTTTCCCAATCTTTCAAGGGAAACTCAAAGGCGTCATAGAGAATTTCTTCTCCTGAGACCAGGAGCCACTTCACTGAGGGCAACATTCTACTTGAGACACCCTTGCAAGTGTATTATTTGCCACCGTTCAGTTAAATATGTTTTCTTTGAACCTCAACAATTAAGTGCTTTCTTGGCAATATCTCGGCTGGATGAAGGAAAATCAAGTGCTCAACAGTTATAGAGATGCTCCTACCTCAGCACTATCTGTAGATATCTTGCTAATCTAATATAATAAAATGATAGGCCGCGCATGCGCACTAAAAAAAACGTGTTCCCTGGTCCGTCGGGAAAATACGAGTGCGCATGCGCGCCTACAACGTCACCACAGCCTGCTCTCCGTCTCCACCTCGCGCCGCTGCAGGCCCCACACTCGCAACTCACACATCCGCTGCAGCCTAGCAACTCCGACCACAACCTTCCACCCTCAACCGCCTATGCAGGCTCAGGCTGGCGCGTTGAGGAGTCGGAATGCAGACCCGGAAGAGCGAAGGAAGCCTCACACTGAGCAACTGTATTTACACTGTGCAACGAGCCTCTGCCACGGTCCCGGGCTCCTCTCAGCCTACCCTTCTCGCGGTCTGGCCGGCTACCTTAGTCCTTTGCCGCCACCGCCACCCCCTTCCCTTCCCTACCCGCGGTCGACAAAACTCTTGCCTCCAGCAGCCGCCGCAGCACTGTAAACACGCTGCTTCGCGGCCTCTACTGCCTTCATTTGCTCTTCCGTTTCTCTGATGACGTAATCAGGGACATGGAAGAGCAAATCGGGGCAGTAGAGGCCGCGAAGCAGCGTGTTTACAGTGCTGCGGCGGCTGCTGGAGGCAAGAGTTTTGTCGACCGCGGGTAGGGAAGGGAAGGGGGTGGCGGCGGCAGCAAAGGACTAGGGGAGCTGGCCAGACCGCGAGAAGAGAAAATCGCGTGGGCCACGAAGAGACAGGGAGGAACTGGGAAGAAGGAAGAGGGAAAGGGGCCTGCTTTGGGGTAAGGGTGTGCTTGGAGGCACACAGCTTTGCTTGGGGGGGAGACAGAAGGGGGGCCACGGAGAGACAGGGAGGAACTGGAGCTGGAGAGGGAAAGGGGCCTGCTTTGGGGAAGGGCTGTGCTTGGAGGCAGACAGCTTTGCTTGGGGGGGAGACAGAAGGGGGACCACAGAGAGACAGGGAGGAACTGGAGCGGGAGAGGGAAAGGGGCCTGCTTTGGGGGAGGGGTGTGCTTGGAGGCAGACAGCTTTGCTGGGGGGGGAGACAGAAGGGGGGGGCCACGGAGACACAGTCAGGGAGGAACTGGAGGGCCAGAGGGAAAGGGGTCTGCTTTGGGGGAGGGGTGTGCTGGGAGGTAGATAGCTTTGCTTGGGGGGAGAAAAAATGGGGGGCCACGGAGAGACAGTCAGGGAGGAATTAGAGGGGTAGAGGGAAAGGGGTCTGCTTTGGGGGGGAGGGGTGTGCTGGGAGGCAGACAGCTTTGCTTGGGAGGGGAGACAGAAGGGGGACCACGGAGACACTGTCAGGGAGGAATTGGCAGGGTAGAGGGAAAGGGAGCTGCTTCGGGGGGAGGGGTGTGCTGGGAGGCAGATCATTTTGCTTAGGGGGGGAAGACAGAAGGGGGGCTACGGAGAGACAGGGAGGAACTGGAGGGGGAAAGGGGGCTGCTTTCTAGCACCCGTTAATGTAACGGGCTTAAAGACTAGTTATAATATATTTTCCTTTATTTTTCATCTATGTGTAATCTTGAAATCCTAGGTTGAGGACTTGAGTGACTTAGTTAATCTTTCTTTTTCTTAATTTTAAATCTTCTTTGTAAATGGCATTAAGGTATGATTTACAATGTATGTAGTATTATTTTCACTAATTCACTTTCTGTACAAGTGCTTATTTACTTGGTTTGTAAATTATGAAACTTATAAATAAAAATAAAAAAATAAAAAAAGTGATTTTGAAATGTTTGGACCATTTGAGTATCACTTCAAAAAGCTGCTCAGTTACCCTAACCACCATGTTGCCCTTGGTACTAAAAGAGGTATATTAGAAAGGATGTCCAACTCAGAATATGGACATCCAAGCCTGTACATCATGTCTATTTCTCAACATACAGCCTGTTCTAAAATATATGAGAAATGGTTGTCCATGTGCTGGTGAACATTCATTTTACAAAAATAAATTGAGCTGTCCAAATTATGAATACCTAATGTCAGTCAACTCAAACAGATTTATAACATGGATCCTCAGATGGTGACCATGAGTTGAATGTTTCTATACTCAATTCATGAGGGCAGAGCTTGGCCACATAGGAAGATGAATGCGTGAATTCACTGCTTTCCCCTGCCTTGCAATATCGATTACTTTGAAAGTGTTTAAAAAGCATTTTTACTTTTGATTTTTAACGAAGCTCAGATTAATAGTTTAATTATGTCTTTAGGAAGACAAACCAGGTTGGATGCTACATTTGTGGCAATGGGAACTGCCAAAAGACCTAAGCCAGATCCTCCTACACCATCAAAAGTTCCGTTACTGAAGGATTCAGCAGAACTGCTTGAACAAATAATAGCAGATCTGCATACGATTAAAGATATGCTTAAAGAAAATACAACAAAACTTAATGTTGTTTAGATGGAGGTCTCTAATTTAACACAACAAATGACAGTGAGTAATGCTCATACTGAGCAGTTAGAGCAGTGGGTTTCAGCTGTTGAAGACAATCTGAATCAATGTCACACTCATACCACTATTTCCTGGCTTTCTAGAGAGTTAGAGGAGGCTAACAACCACAGCAGATGTAACAATATTTGTCTTCTGGGACTCCCAGAAGGATTAGAAGGTACAAACCCAATTGAATTCCTTACTATGTTTGGCCCAAAAGTCCTCTCTCTGAAATTTGTACTGCCATTTGAAACAGAGAGAGCACCCTGCGTGCCTTCTCATATCCTCAGTAAACAAAATGGACCTAGACCACTCATTTTTAAGATTTTGCATTTTCAGCAAGTAATGGAAGTCCTTGAGGCAGCAAAGCTGGCAAAAACTGTAAAGTGGCAAAACGGAAAACTCCTTTTTCTTCTGGACTTCGCTAAACAGACTGCCTCTTTAAGGAGGATCGGCGCTTGGCCGCCAGTTCATCGAGGCGTGCTTCGTTTAGTGACCCCTAACCCGTTATGAAGCTAAGTCATTACATTACAACTTATAGAGTGATGTTTGTTTGACAAAAAAGAAAAAAGAAAGAACTCTTACACAAGAAGTTGCAAAATTGTAACCTTTATTTATTTATTTTTGTAACCAAACATGGAGCGTGACCAGCATTGAAACAATTGCAATGACTGGAAGGCAAACTCTGGTTCATCTCTAGGGGGGAGCGTTCCTTCCTTGAAGAGTTTCACGTTTCTGAGTGACTCATAAATTGTTGGCCACGATCCATATTTAGGTTACTTGTTTGAATGTGAGGTCAGTTTATATATTTTTGAATCTAAGCATTTTTCTGACTTCTACTAGTTTTTCAACTAGTATCATCCCTACGATTCCTGAAGGAAATTGATTTTGTACCTAATACAAATCAGGCAGAATTCTTCAAGAAACTCCAAGTAATTCTTTCACTTGCTATGCCTAATTTAATTGTAGCACGAGACTTTAATGCAGTAGTAGATCCAATTATGGATAAACAACCAAGCAGACAATTTAAATCTTTAGGTCTGGATAATCTTATGAATAATTGTGGGTTAAAAGATGTATGGCGTATTTTAAATTTTAATGCTCGAGTTTATATTTTGCTCCCAAGTTAACAAATCATTTTCAAGAATTGATTATTTTTTTAATTTCAAATCATCTAATTCAACAGGTTACAAAGGCTAAAATAGATCCTATCATTTTGACGGATCATGCTGGAATTTGGATTACATATCAATTTAATAGAGAAGATTCTCAGAGACCTGTTTGGAGGTTTAATAATACACTGCTTGCTGACTCAAAATATCTTGAGGAAATTCAGATAAATATGAATGAGTTTTTCCAGTTTAATACCTCGGAGGAAATATCTTTGGAAACTCTATGGGATACCTTCAAGGCAACTTTAAGAGGGCAAATTATATCCTATTTGGCTCATGTTAGAAAATTACTTAGAATGTAGTTTTCCAATTTAGAAAACATTATTTTGGATTTAGAATCAAAATTGGCTTTAAAAAGGGAGCAAAAAACTTGAACTGCCCTGATGAAGGTTAAATACCAATATAATGAGATAAGCTCAAAATTGGCAAGAAAGATTTGTTTCTTCTGCAAGCAGTGTATTATGGAAATTTGAATAAAGCGGAAAGAGTATTGGCTAATTATCTTAAAGCTAAAAAGAGAAGAGAAAAGATTGCAGCCATTAAAGATGAAAAGGGTAAGATTTATACCCATATATCTGATGTTTTATCTCAATTTTTGGATTATTATAAAGCCTTATACTTTTCTGAGTTCAATTTGAATAAAGAGAATGAAGGAAGAGATTTCTTGAAATCTATTCTTGGACCCAAAATTCCAGAGTATATAAAAGAAAATCTTGAGGCACCTTTATCTTTTTTGGAGCTCTAGTCAGCATTGAAGTCTCTCAGAGCTGGGTCTGCTCTGGGTGGTGATGGATTTACAGTGGAGTTTTTCAAATCTTTTCAAAGTATACCGTTACCTTATCTTTTTCAATTATATCAATCATAGTTGGCGAAAGGTCAAGTATCAGGTACTATGGCAGAAGCCCTTACCATTGTTTTACGAAAGCCAAACAGAGATCCCATGTTGGTTTTAAACTATAGACCCATTTCTTTAATGTGGGTGGAAAATTTTGGGGGTAAGCTATTGGCTTTGAGGTTAGCTAAAGCTCTCCCTTATATTATTGGAATGCACCAAATGGATTTTGTTGCTCACAATCTGCAAATAACACTAGATTGGCACTTCATATGCTTAATTTAGCAAAAAAAAAATATGGATGATCTGGCTTTCTCTGTATCATTGGATGCAGAGAAGGCCTTTGAACAAGTAGAATGGACTTTCATGTACCAAGCAATGGAATGGTTTGGGATTGGCTCTGGGTTTATTAAAATGATTCAAGCCTTGTACAGTTCCCCCTTAGCAGGAATATACATCAATAATACATTCTCGGAACATTTTTGTTTAAAGAGGGGGGGTTAGACAAAGATGTCCCTTGTCTCCTTTGCTTTTTGATATTGTTTTAGAACCCTTGTTGTTAGCTATCCAGCAGGCAGAGGAGATACAGGGTAGAGAATGACATGGGGAAAAAATTATCACCGTTCCCCCCCTCCGTCTCCATGAGCTCAGTCCCCGTTCCGTCCCCGCGAGCTCAGTCCCCATCCTGCAAACTGTCATATCCCACCCACACAAGCCTTGAATAGTTATAATTTTATACTGAACTTATTATATTAAAGTATAAAAAGAGAGTATTCTGTACAATTGTCATTTTATAAACACAAACAATACAGAGCAAGGATCAACAAAACCCCTGTCTCCTCCTCCCTTTCACAAATATCCCCTCCACTATTGTGAAAACTGAACAAATCAAATTACTACAGAATGCTACATAGAAAAATCAAGCTAACAGAATACTTCAGTCACACAAGGCAGGAATAGTGTTAGGGGAGAGCAACTAGGGCAACTGCCCCCTGGTCAGAGAGCCCTAAGCCAGCTGGAAGCTAAAGAAGTAAAGTCTGGGCTTTGCGGTCCCTAGTTATGTCTAATACCAGCTCTAGCAGGATACATATTTCACATCTGAAATATACTAATCACAAAATATAAAATAATTTTTTTTCCTACCTTTTGTTGTCTGGTAATTTTATTCTTCAAATCACATGGTTTGGGGTTCCTTCTGTCTTCATCGCGGCATGGCTGGCTCCTGAAGGTAAAATAGGCCCAAGAGGAGCTGGGGAGGTGATGTAGAGTCTGACAAAGGTGCAATTTGTTTTACCACAGGAGCAAGACTTTTCACCGCTTCCACGAGGCGGTAAAAGATCTTGTCCCCGTCCCTGCGGTAAACCAGTTGTAAATGTCCCCATTCCTGTGGATTTACTGCAGTGACCATGGTATACCGTGGTAAACGGTCCCCGTGTCATTATCTAATACAGGGAATTCCATATGCAGGTCAAGATGATAAAGTTTCGGTTTATGCAGATGATATATTGCTTCATTTGAAAAATCCTGAATTAACCATCCCTTATTTACTGGAATTGATTGATCGTTTTGGTAAATTTTCCGGATATAAGATAAATTGGAGTAAATCAGAGGTTCTTCCATTGAAGTTCATTGTGTAAAAGGAATATTTGATCCATTCCCATTCCTTTGGAAGGAAGAAGGAATAAAATACTTAGGTATAATGATTCAAGAGACATTGGAAGATACAGTTACAGTAAATGAAAAATCCTTATTGTTGAAAGTCAAAGAAATGTGTGAGCATTGGAATCCATTACATCTTTCTTGGTGGTGGAGAGTCCAAACCATCACAATGATGATTTCGCCTGGAGTTTGTTACCAAATGAGTATGTTACCAGTTTATTTTCAGTTATCTTTTTATAAAAAATAAAATGGGATTCTTTCAAAATTTATTTGGCTTGGTAAAACTCCTAGAATAGACTTAGTATCTTTATAAAAATCTCAATCGATGGGAGGGGTAAATTTTTACAGATATCAAGTGTTTATTTTGCGTCAGGATATGTATTGGATCCTTTCTGAACTCATGGAAAATCTACCGGACTGGTTGATTCTTGAAAGTCATCTTATGGCCCCACTTCATCTTCATCATAAATATTTATCTATTATTTACGATTGTATTCCTGAATTCTTTTAGTCCTACTTCATCTTAGCCATATTTTGAGTATCAAGCTTCCTAGAATTTACAAGGACAATATTATTTTTCATTCAACTTGGACTACGTTAAAATTTATAGATTGTTTATCTCCTGTCCCAATACAGCAAACAAAATGTCAATCCATATGGTTGAACTCCAAGGTACAAATCAGTGATTCTAAAATCCTCTGGAAACATTGGTTGATGGCAGGCTTTTGAACTCTAAGGTCTCCTTTTACAAAGGTGTGTTAGGGCCTTAATGCACGGAATAACGCGCGCTAGCCGCTACCGCCTCCTTTTAAGCAGGTGGTAATTTTTTGGCTAGTGTGCACTAAAAACGCAAGTAAAAGGAGCCCTAAATGATGTAATTTTGAATGGAAAAATGGTCTCTTTATTGCAGTTACAACAAGCATTTGATATTTCAAAGTCTCAAAGTTATAAATGGTTGTAGTTGGAACAGGCCATTCAGAAGGGGTTCCCTGAATGGCATAATTTTAAAAGTCAGTATAGTTTGCCTGGCTTATGTTTCCAGGTAGATTTCCAAGGACATCAGGCCACCAAGTGGTACAAATTATTATCTGAATATTTAGAGAAAAAACTAAAACAAGCTTAAGAGATATTTGGAATATAGAAACAAAGCAGCATATTTCAGTTATGCAATGGCTACGGATTTGGACTTGGAGAATAAGATGTACAGCGTCAGCATCCATAAGACAAACTTGTTTTTTTTTTGTTATATAGAATATTTTGGACTCCTGTTCGTTTGCAAAAATTGGATAACACCAAGTCTATTAGATGCTGGCACTGTCAACTTGAAGTAGGGACTTTGGGTCATCTTTTATTTTATTGTCCGTTGATACTTAACTTTTCGAAGTCAATTTGGGGCAAAATTAATTTAGTTTTAGGTGTCTCTATCCCATTGTCATATGACGTGATTTTATTTGGAACATCGTTGAAACCTAAAAGTCCAACTGACAGACATAAAGATAGACTTCTTCTTATAATTACTGGGGTAGCCATACAATTAATAACTAAGAATTAGAAAAATTGAAATAGATTGAATTTTTCTTTTTGGTGGGAAACACTTTGTTTATATTATCGATATGAAAGGATGATAGCGAAACAATCTAGGAATAGTAAAATTTTTAAAGTTATTTGGAATCCATGGGAATCGTTTGTTAAACAATAACTCAGTTAACAGAATTCATTTGATCTACACACACATCCAGGTGGGGAGGGAGGGAGAGGTGGGGGGAGGGGATGGATAATTTGTTTCAGTTATAGGAAAGTATGTAAGTGCTGTTTTTTGGTATCTTGAATGTATAATTGTTGCACTTTGTGTATGCTTTAAAAATCAATAAAGATTTATAAACAAAATATAATCAATTCATATCCAACTTCTTTGGTCCAAACTATTTTTGTTTCATATTACTTTTCTCATACTATAACCTTCTTGATATATTTATTCCATATGCACTTATCTGTTTTTAGAATGCTTTAAGAACTACCTCTCCTGACATGAATTCTTCTTCAGGGAAAAGGCATCGCACAATAAGAATCTACATTATAAGAAATCAGCACAGAGAGTATCATCTTAATTCATTCTTAGATGTATAGCCACACACAAGACTGTTACAAACAGAACAGAGATTAAAACCTTCTACATTACCATATTTCAAAAAGCATCCTTGCATTTTAACTCAATTCAATCACAGCTGTGTTCCTTTCACGGTTGCTCTTAGCGTCTGATGTCAGCTCTTATCAAAGGAAAAACGTCACTCTGAGGTGGGACTCGATCATTGGACCAATCCTTACACTCTAGGCTTCCAATCAGTCTCTTAAATTTAGGCTCTCCAGGGTCGAATAATTAAGTCAAAAAAATCCAACATTGTTCCTTTACATTTAAAAAATATTCAGCATTACCTCCCTCCCACCCTACTTGTATAGTATCAATAATACGCCATTTGATATCTCCTAAAGTATTTCCCATCATTTTCCAATGATTGTTGTGTCTGTATCTGTATGAACTATAGATTTAGGTTCAATGAGATCCATTTCCCTCACATCAGAAAGAAGGCTTCCGGGGTCAGTCTCAAGCTGCATGCAGTAACCAGCGGGTTGTGCCTTCGCGAAGAGAAGTACCACTGGGAGGAGAAAGCTAGCCAGAGGAGGTAAACACCTGCAGGAGGCACGAAGCGTCAGGCTGCCGGGTCAGTCACATGCAGGAACTGTGGCCCCAGTTTTGTAAAGAGAACTGCGATGGGAGAAAGGAGCCAGCCAGAGGAGGTAAACACCCGTAGGAGGCACAAATCTGGGACAGAGAACCAGAGGGGTGGGGAGATGACTAGGGGCACATTAGGACATGGAAGGGAGGAGGAGGGTCTCATTTGGACCAGAAGAGAGGGAAATAGGGTCACGTTGAAACAGAAGAAAGGCAGGGAGTACAAACTTCGGACAAAGGATGAAGGAAGTGCCGGTGCCAAAAGGGCCTGCCACTGATCTCTGCTGGGCTGCTGCAGGGCCTTGAGCATCTATGCATTCTCGAAAATCTCAGAGAGAGTAGGAGCTAGAAGGCCTTGAGCATGCACAGATGCTCAATGCCCCGCAGCAGCCCAGCAGAGATCAGCTGCAGGCTCTTTTGGCACCAGCACTTCTTATGGGTTGGTATTGAATGCCAGTGTCCGCTCGAGGTAAGGGTTAGGGGGGCACGGGGGGGGGGGAGAAGCCAGTTCCTGGGGTGGGCGAGGTGAAGCCAGTTCCCGGGAGTGGGGTGGAAGCGCGCCAGTGGCCTTGGGGGGGGGGGGTCTTTTTGAGATGTGGAATGAATCATCCGAGTTTCCCTTACTTTCTATGGGGAAACTCGCTTTGATATATGAACACTTGGGTTTACGAGCATACTTATACTCGCAAACCAAGGTTCCACTATATTAGGAACAAAGAGAGAAATGCAAATGTTTGTAATTGAAAACATTTCCCCCTTGCCTATTATGAACCGTCAGTATTCTAAACATTCCTTTTAACAACACTAAACACTTTGCATGCTCTAATTTTATTAGGAATTTTATGATTCTTTCATTTTTACTAATTGAATCTTAATGGATGCTGTTATGCTGTCTGATCTTCTAAGCGGTTCTTCAAAAATGAATGTGCCCAGAGTCATTAAAATTTTAGATTAAACTTCAGTTACCTTCTGTTTGTGATACAAGGCAAAGAAGAAATGTACACAAAATGCACTTATTTATTTATTTTTATTTTAAACATTTTTTTCCACCTACAACCTAGGCGGATTACAATATAACAAACAGAATATTTCACACCCACCCCCTCCACTCGGAAATGGAGACACGCCTATGCATCCCCCCAGGAAGGTCTCTCCTGTCACAAACCGTCCGCAAACGCTCCTACAGCCACTTTATCCCCCAACTCCCCCCGCAACTCAGATCACAGAACTCATTGATGACCTTCCGGAATGCGGTAAAGACCCTCCTCTTCAACTAAAATAACAACTGTGATCTACCCCTTAAGCTCCCCCATCCTTCTCCCCTCTCCATCCTGAACCTCTACTTAAATTACTTTATAGTCCTCTCTTAACCTATACTTAAACTGCTGTATAGTCCATTCTTAACCTGTACCTAAATTGCTTTATAATCCTTGTACTTGAACTACTGTATAATCTTTGTACTGTCCAAATTTACACCACTGTGCATGTTTGCTTGTAGGCCGTTCTGAGCTACTGGGAGAACGGGATATAAATCAAAATAAATAAATAAATAAATAAATAAAAACTGCAACAAGTAATCCTACATCATTGCCCTCAACCGAGGCCACACAAAATACTTCACGGGGCCGCTGGTTGGACACCCCTGGTATATAGCATCTCCTGGACACTCCAGCAGCTTTTAGGCCCATTCTTTAATCAATGTAGATCTCAAGATTCTTTCTAAAATTTTGGCCAACCGTCTATCTCAGCATCTATCTTCAGTGATCCATGAGTCCTTTTACTAAGGTGCGCTAAAAGATTTAGTGCACACTAATGGTTAGTGCATGCTAAATAGTCAGAAGCCCATAGGTATAAATGGGCTTATTAGCATTTAGTGCATACTAAATCCATTAGCGCACCTTTGTAAAGGACCCTTTAAATCTTTATAAGATATCAGAATCTAGCATATGAAGCCCAATTAGCAAAATACACATAGTAGAGTGGAAGGCAATACAACTGATTGTGAATGGTTTCATTTTACCTACTGCTGTGAGTTGAGTCCCCAGTGGCAGCCTGGCCACGTCCTTGCCCAAAGCTACAGCTCCTTTATTTCTTCTGTCACTGCACCAACTCTATTTTCCCCCTAGTGTTCAAGGAGCGGGGTCTAACTTTCCTATTACTCAACATACTTTTACTTTGAGTGT
Source organism: Geotrypetes seraphini (assembly GCF_902459505.1). Lineage (NCBI taxonomy): Eukaryota > Metazoa > Chordata > Amphibia > Gymnophiona > Dermophiidae > Geotrypetes > Geotrypetes seraphini. Next base: position 45,160,513 of record NC_047084.1, on the reverse strand, counting down.
TCCTACCTTTATCCCTTGCCAACTTACAATCACATATATGAAATGTGCCTTATATTTTTTCTTACATGCATAGAAGACAAGTACTTAAGTCCATAAATGAATATCAAGAGAACAGAAATAAAAAGGAAAGCAAAACAAAACAAGCAAAACTAGTTTAATAAAATGCATTTTCCGGAGAGTGAGGAGGCCCTTTTGCCTGAGAGAGAGGAGAGACCCAGTGGCTTTGCAGCTTTTTTCATCCTGTCAGCTGTTCCTGACTTCCCCATGCTTATTTCAAGAGGCGGGGCTACATCAGAGTTAAGAACTTGCCACTTTCTGTGGCACGGCCGCAGGGCATGGACAAAGGGGCATGCCCCTTTGGAGTCCTGGTGGAGTTCCATTGCAGTAGAGAAAATGGTTTGAGAAATTTGCCTATTTTTTGTTCCTGTTGTGAGTATGGGGAAGCGTAAGATAAAGCCTAAATTATTACCAACTAGTACTTCAATTCTCCCAGGCCCTATTGAGAGACACTTAGTTTTGGCATCTAAGCCTACTCCTTCATCTCCTATCATAGGAAATGTATCGGGTGCTTCATTAAGTTCTGGGGAAAGAATTTCCCCGGGTCCACCTGTTTCCTGTTTTTCTCCAGAGAAGACTTGATCTAATGGTAGTCTTCCTTTAGGAGAAAACACAGCTTCAGACCTATTGGTACAACAACCACAGATAAAATCCCCATTAGAGTGTAATAAAATCCAACCAGTTGAGTTTCCTATTGGAAACTTGTCTAATGAGGAAATTCCTCAGAATATAACTTTAAAAGATATATGGACAGTGGTTAAAAGGTCTGAAGCTTTACTACAGGATCAAGTACAAAATCTTTGTGTTTTTTTCAGATCAAGTAGTGTCTAAATTGGAAAAAACGGATGAAAAAATTATTCAGTTGGAAGGAGCAGTTAAAAAATTTGAATCTCAGATGGGTACTCTACAACAAACTAGTACCTCTACAATCAAGAATAGTCTTTGGTTGCACAGACAGTGTGAGATTATGGAAAATCATATGACAGCTTCTAATCTAAGAATTTTGAATTTCCCAAAATGTTCATTGCTCTCTCCTGAGATACTACTTAGAAAATATTTTAAAGAGGTTCTAGAATTAGACAATGCTGAAACTATTATTTTGAATAGATGTTTCTATCTCCGAATGAGGGGATCGGTTAACCAAAAGGATGGTGCATCCGATGAATCTAACCAGAGGAAAGATCCATTGGAAAATTTAACATTATTTCTTGAAACAAGTTACAATGATATTTCAGATCGTGCCACCCTCTTGGTTACCTTTCCCTCAGAGAATTGTAAAAGTATGGTGTTGAAAAATTATTTCTTGAAAAAAGATTTCCTTTTTTGTGGGCAGAAACTGCAAATTTTTCCAGACGTTTGTAGAGCTACTCAGTTTAGGCGGAAAAAATTTTTTCAATACAAATCTCGTGTATTATCATTGGGAGCAAATTTTTTTCTTAAAATTTCCTGCTAAATGCATGATTACTTATTCAAATATGTCATGCCTTTTTTGAACCTGATCAGTTGGAAAGATTCCTGATAGATAGGGAAACGGGTGTTCAAACTAAAACTTTAGAGATATACAGGCTTTTTTTATTTTATTTGTTGGTTATGTATGTTCAAGAATGACCTCTTTCTTTTCCTTGATGTAGACTCATATTGCTTTAGAATACTGTATGTATTATAATTGTTATATTTAAATAAATAAAATGCATTTTCCAAAAAGCCAAGTTTTTAAACAGGGATCTAAAGGGTGAAAATTGTCCTCTAACTAAGCTTCTCCCAAGTAGAGGAGAACTCTGTAGTATTTACCAGCCTCAACCCTCTTATAGAAGGGACATTAAATCCTTGTTGAATTAAACATGAGATGTACAATATATTGAAATGCATTCTCAGTGGTTGATTTTGCATTAATGTCCCAGGATGTTCTTTTATAATTAAGATAATCGGGTTAAATTAACTTATGTCTCATGGCTCAACATCCCATTTGACTAATCAGAATTGCATTTTGTTTAATTTGTTTACAAAGAAAGTCTTGTGCAGTATTTAAAAATATATCAGGATAAAATCATAGATGTGTTTCATTAACTGAGTTTCTAAGCAGACAGTAATGCACATCCACTTGACATAACTAGCATTTGTTTGAAGAAATTTAAATATGATAGTTTTTGCAATGTTTAAAAAACATTCCTTGGAAAGAAGGATACATCTCCTCACATCAGGTTGACATCATCTGACAGAGCCCAAATGGGAAATGGTTACAGAGTTTTACTGTACTTCTAGAAGCTTTTCTTGCACATACCGTGCATGTGCTACACTTCCCACTGTATCATCAAGCAGGACTATTTTCAGTTTGTATTAAGCTCCAAGAAAACAGGAGGACATGGTTTTCGCTAAAGACAAGCAGGACATAAATCTCCTCTTCTACAAAGCCGCGCTAGCTACTGCCACATGGCAACAGCCCCGAAGCCCTTTAAATCTCTATGGACTTCAGGGCCGTTTCTGCACGGCAGCCGCTAGCGTGGCTTTGTAGAAAAGGGGGAAGTATACAATTCTGAAGACTGCACCATCAAAAAGATAAAAACAGGACGGAGTCGGTACAGAGGAAGGCTACTAAAATTGTTGAAAGTCTTTGTCATAAGGTGTAAGGGGATAGACTTAAAAATATCAATATGTATGCTTGAGAAAAGGTGGGAGAGGAAAGATATGATAGAGATGTTTAAATACAATCAGCAAAAAAATTGTTATTAGCCTAGTGGTGGAGATACCCCATGAAAGTACATTTATAATAGGTGAAGAAAAAGCCTCAACTTAACAACAATATACGGACGGCAACCCAATGAGTTCTTAAGCCAGTCCTGCTCTGTATCATAGGCAAAAAACTCCACACGTTTCAAAATGTAACTTTTCAAAACGGGACCAAAGCCACCACTGTGCACAGGGAGCCAGAAAAAAACCAAAACAGTTCACTTATCTTCTGATAGATCTTCCTGCTATAGCACTTCTCACGCTGAACGAAGACAAGGAAATGGATGTCACCAACAAGGCTCTTGTTTCGCTGAACAACGGCTGCGTCAGGGCACTGGTTACACCAAAAAAGTCCAACCCTCCCTCTTTCCTTCTTTGTCCAAACATCCGCAGGGCATAGCAAATCTTTCAAATTTCTATTCCGAGCGAAAGCAATTTTACAATCCAAATCCTGACAGTTTTGCTTAGTTTGCAGCATGGGCCATAAAGATTTCATCTTTCTACCAAGCCACAGTGATATGCCAGAATATCATATAACACATGCTGTAGAATCACTCTTGTCATTCTTTGGTCTATATTGTAACAATTGTTCCTGAGCACTAAACCTCGCCCTTTTATAGGCTTTAGAGATGACAGACTTTGGGTATCCTCACTGTTCATATTTACTGTGTAACAATTGTGCATTATTCACAAAATCTTCAGCAGAATGACATATTCTTCTATACTGGAAGAATTGTGACACCGGCAAGTTGTTCTTCAGCGTGATAGGGTGCATACTAGTGTACTGTAACAAGGTTTTCCTGTCTGAAGTTTTCGTAAAGACAGATGTTACAAATCTACCATTATCCTGTATGATTTTTCAGTATAACCAGTGCACTGCTTGTTCTTTATTAAATGAGGGAGACCAAATTTGCATACCCAGAAGAAAATATTTCAGGATGACCCAGTTTGTTACTTGTGAAAGCACTGGAGTAGTTTATGCAATACTCTGCCCTTGTGATCTGTGCTACATAGGACACGCAGTCTTAAAACAAGGCTGTTTGAACATCGTTCTAACATTTCATACTCACACGACATTGTGTTGAAAAAAATCACTCTTTTGAGGAATTTAGGTGCTTTGTATTACATCATATTCCCCTTACAGCTCATCGTGGGGATGTGAAAAGATTGTTATATCAAATTGAACAGCGGTCTATTTTCTTTTTGAAAACTATCTGGCCTAATGGACTTAATCAGAAAGTAGAATGGTGTGCCTTCTACTGATGGTGAGATCGTTTGTTCCAGTAAATAAAGTTTTTTAACAGTGACCCCTATGAACCCGGAAGTATAAATTCCAGCGCCTTTCTGAGCCATGTGTGGATGGAGCAGGTGAGAATGTGATTGCCCTGACGCAGCCGTTGTTCGGGGAAACAAGAGCCTTGTTGGTGACATCCAGTTTCTTGTCTTCTTTCAGCGTGAGAAGTGCTATAGCAGGAAGATCTATCAGAAGATAAGTGAACTTTTTTGTTCTTTTTCTGGCTCCCTGTGCACAATGGTGGCTTTGGTCCCGTTTTGAAAAGTTACATTTTGAAATGTGTGGAGTTTTTTGCCTATGATACAGAGCAGGACTGGCTTAAGAACTCATTGGGTTGCCGTCCGTATATTGTTGATAAGTTGAGGCTTTTTCTCCACCTATTATCAATGTACTTTCATGGGGTATCTCCACCACTAGGCTAATAATTTTTTTGCTGATTGTATTTATATTTTGTTATTGCGATTTGGATTCTTGAGAGATGTTTAAATACCTATTTGGCATAAATGTTCACGAGGTGAGTCTCTTTCATTTGAAAGGGAACTCCACAGTGAGAGGGCACAGGATGAAGTTAAGAGGTGATAGACTCAGGAGTAATCTAATGAAATACATTTTTACAGAAAAAGTGACAGATATATGGAATAGTCTTCCAGTAGAGGTGATGGTAACAAAGACTGTCTAAATACAAGAAAGCATGGAACAGGCACGTGAGATCTCTTAGAGGAGGAGATTGCCCATTGGGCAGACTGGATGGGCCATTTGGACTTTTCTGCCATCATGTTTCTATGTTTCCTAAAATCTGCTACATCCTAGCTATATGATTCCTTTAACACAAAAAAAGAGGAGAAATGGAAGAGAGCCTGCCAATGAACATAAGAACATAAGAACATAAGAAATGCCTCCGCTGGGTCAGACCTGAGGTCCATCGCGCCCAGCAGTCCGCTCACGCGGCGGCCCAACAGGTCCAGGACCTGTGCAGTATATTTCTATCTATACCCCTCTATCCCCTTTTCCAGCAGGAATTTGTCCAATCCTTTCTTAAACCCCAGTACCGTACTCTGCCCTATAACGTCCTCTGGAATTGCATTCCAAGTGTCCACCACACGTTGTGTAAAGAAGAACTTCCTAGCATTCGTTTTGAATTTGCCCCCTTTCAACTTTTCCGAATGCCCTCTTGTTCTTTTATTTTTTGAAAGTTTGAAGAATCTGTCCCTCTCTACTCTCTCTATGCCCTTCATGATCTTGTAAGTCTCTATCATATCCCCTCTTAATCTTCTCTTTTCCAGGGAAAAGAGTCCCAGTTTATCCAATCTCTCAGCATATGAAAGGCTTTCCATCCCCTTAATCAGTCTTGTCCAATGGGTGGACAACAGTCTCTTTGCTGTTAACAAGTTATTTTCAGGTTGTGAATTTTTAACTTGTTTTGTTTCAAACCTAACCTAGAAAGGAAAATAATGTACTCTAGGAGGGTTGAAGTAAAACCTCAAAGAGATTCCAGATGATACGTTGATCAAACTTATTCTTACATAGGAAATCCCTTTCCAAACAGCAATGAGATATTAAGAGTATATTTACACCCTCCTAAATAGGTTTGCCTAAATGTGTCTTGCACCACTGCAGTTGACACAAAATGCCGCTGCATGCTTTATTGTACATGCTTCAAAATTCGATCACATTATTCCGATGCTTCGAGAGCTTCATTGGCTACCTGTTGGTATGTGGGTCGAATTTAAGGTTCTTTGTGTGATATTTAAGGTGCTTCAGCATAATTGCCCATCAAATGTCCACTCTCTTTTGCAGTAGCATTGCCCCTCTCGTGAGCTATAGCCTTCAAGACAGTTTGAAACTAGAAATTCCATCACTAGTAGCTGTAAGGCTTACAGGGAACCGCAAA